>NW_027130724.1:2400000-3600000 GCF_026122565.2 Emydura macquarii macquarii | reverse complement strand
CACCTATCAACTATTGGTCTTATAATTATTCAGCACAGGAAGGAACATTTTAAAAGAAAGGGGTGGGGTTGGAACCTACCCCCAGCTAACCTCCAAATGTGAGCAAGGGTCACACTCCGTCAGTATGCACAGTTCATGGTGTATTGCACATTTGGACTAAAGGATCATGGCATTTACTATATCAGATCAGACCACTGAGTCATCACAGCTCGAAGACCGAAGGCCTTGTCGTTAAGGCACTAGATTTCAACCTGGGAAGGGTGGGGTCAATACTCCACTCTGACTTCCTGTTCAACATTATGAAAATAACTTGTGAGATTTTCAGAGCATTGTGCTTTGACCTAATGCTGCTGCTATTGAAATCAATGGGAGCAGAGTTAGGCCAAAGCAGAGCGCTTTTGAAAATCCCCCTCAATCTTGCTGTGCCTCAGGTCCCCATCTGTAAAATAGGAAGCATTATTATTCCTCTCTCCAACCTTTTTTCTGTCTTGTCTATTTAGATTGCAAATCTTTTGGGGCAGGGGCTGTCTCTCATGGGGCATATGTACAGTGCCTAGCACAATGAGACTCTGATCTTAGTTAGGCCCTCTAGGAACTAACAACAACAAACTACCTGTTAGTCTGTATAACTCCACTGGTATATTTCATATACTTTATCAGATCAGAGCACTGGTCCATTGCGCCCTTTTGTGGAGCAGGGGGACATTTAAATAAAGCTTTCCAAGGGTCACAATGGTTATTTAATGTATTTGCTGTACAGAGGTTGCCCCTCCAGCAGATCTCCACAAGCTCCCCACAGCACCTAGCATGAGTCACCTCACGATAGGGGATGCTGGAGATGCGGGAGAGGCAGATAGTTAAGAGACACTGCGTCCATACTCCCTCACCCCAGCACATTCATTTCAAGTCTCTTTAGAAATAGACAGAATGAATAGGATGATCTCTTCACCAAAACCTTTTCTAGGTTGCAAGTGCCAGGCAGGGGAAGGGTGATGGTCCCATGCAGCCTAACGGACAGAGAGTGAACAGAACCATTCATTCGCTGTTCACAGCCTTTGAGATGGATTCAAAAGCCACAAATGGTCCGCAGAAATTAAAAGCAGAAGAGGGTTTCCAGACACCACCATCTTTCTTCACTCAGTGCTTGGTGTTGTATCAGTGTTTCCCTTTAGTGGTTTATAAGGTTCCTAGAAAGTTTGACTTTTCTGAACAAGGCATTTCAATAGCAAACATAATGGGAGTAGCTATGTGTGTCCAGTTTATACCATGCCTTCTCTCTCCAGTTTCTACCAGGCTTGTGAAGGCTAAAAGTATAACAGAATTCCAAAAAGAATTAGATAATAGGTCCATTAGTGACTATTTGCTAAGATAGTCAGGGATGCAACCCCATGCTCCAAGTATCCCTAAACCTCCAACTGCCAGAAGCTGGGATTGGACCACTTGAAACTGCTCTGTTCTGTTCATTCCCTCTGACACATCTGGGACCAGCCACTGTGAGAAGACAGGATACTGGACTAGAATGGCCATTGGTCTGACCCAGTATGGACATTCTTATGTTCTTGTTTTTTCCTTTGAGGATCATTAACGCTCTTCCTGCCCCACGGATATTCAATGAGACGCACGCACACACGTATTGCCCAGTGACCGAACTCTAGGACAACCAGATGCATCCCAGTTTAAAATTTGCCAAGGGAGCAGTGGGTGCAAAGCAGAGATTTGCCCCTTCCCTGAACAAAGCAAGTTCCAGCTGTACTGTTCAAAGCCTTAACTCTGCCATTCAAAGCAGGCCTCCTCAGTAGCTTCTAAGGATTCACTTTCCTAAACAAGATTAATCTAGTGCTTTATGTGCATATATTAAATACATTTTCTGAGTACAACACACCCTGTTTTCCTGATCCCAGCATCAAAAATCACTGTGGATGAAATCTTGACTTCACTGAATTCAATAGAGCCAGGATTTCACCCTTCAGATCAAATTCGGAGTTCCCAGGGTTCTGGGAAACGTCTTGCAGGATAACTGAAGTGTCCTAGTTTTTCCATTTAAAACACACGTATTTGGGTTTGTTTTAACTAGCAACATGCCTTGGACAGATATTCCATGTGCTGAACAGCATGTGCTCCGTGTTTACCAGGAGCTGCCCCATGAAGCAAGCATTCAGTGTGTGAAACAGTGTTCGAAGCCAAGCGAGAAGTAGAATGAAAGCAGACGCTATTGGAGTGGGTCACTAGTTTAACTACCTTTGTTCAGCTGTCCCAACTGTATTCTGAAGGAGTCACATCACAGGAAAAATGTTGCCACTAACTGTTGAGTCAGAAGCTGGCAGCAGTTACACAAGCACAGGTTTAAAAAAATAAAAAAGTATTAGTAGGGCTGGTCAAAAATTCTGTCAAAACAGTTTATCAAAGAAAAATTGGGTTTTCAGCTGAACCAAGTTTTTCCACAGCGACTGTCTGATTTGTGCAGAAAGTTTTAATTTTTCATTGAAAAAACAAATGCCTGAAAAGATAAATATTTCCATTTGGCTATGCTACCGCAATGCCTCATGGAAGTTGTAGTTCAGTTGTTTCTCGTACCCATTCTCATCTATGGGTTGGGCTCTCTGGTTTGTCTACATCTCATACAAATGCACCAAGGTCTCACCCTTTTGGAGAAGGGTGGTACTGTACCATAGGAGTCCTTAGCTTTGGTGCATCATGGGAGATGTAGTCCTGCTGTGGCCTTCAGCTTATAAAGGAGATCAGGAATATGAGGTACTGAAGCAGCATATCCAAGTTAAAACTTGCTGATTTGGGCTGAAATATCAGCTTTTGAATTTTTGCCAAAAAAAGTGTCACAATATTCAGCAAAAAAATTTTTTTTTTCCAGCTAGCTCTAGAATTTAGTTTTTGGGTATTTTGGGAACCTATCAGGTGTTTTGAAAATGTGGCCACCCTAATGATTAATCAAAAACTTAATCAATCAGCCTACCTCCACGGATAGCAATGGCTACCACTTATTGGTAGCACCATGCAATTCTCTTCCACTTATCCAAATCCTCATCCCATTTGTGTACAGTTTCCTAAAATATAAAGCAAGAAACCACGGGGGCTAGGGAAGGTTCTAGGCAGGAGCTCTGCAGCAAAGCAGAGACACAGAGCAGCTTTTGGGATAACAACTCTTTGAGCAGCCCTTTCACATCGTCACACAACACCATTCACACACACCTCCCCAGGGGGTTTCATATGTCCCTGAATTCCTTCAGAGAAAGACAGGAATTGTCCTGCACTCCTCCCTCCTAGACCTGCCAACATTCCAAATCTAAAAGCAGTGAAGGAAATGAGAGAGGGATATACACATCAGTGCCATCAAAATTAATCAGACTGTGTCAGATCAGGTGCATCCTAGGAGCCCACTAATGGGTCAAGTTGCTCTGAGGTAAGCTGTTTCCTTTAGGAACACAGACATTACCCCTAGTACATCCATCCTGTCTCAGATCATGGGTAAGGCCAATTGCTTCAGAGGAAGATGCAAGACACTCTGAAGATGGCAGTTATGGGATAACCTGCCCCCAGGGAAAGTTACCTCCTAAGCAGGGTCCCCATATGGGGGGGAAGGGTACATTTTACCAGAGCCCGGAGGCCCTAGGGGGGGCCAGCCCAGGTTGCAACCCCCATTACCATGAGGGAAAAAAAATTCATGGCTCATGAGATTGTATGTATGGAATGAGGGATTGTATGTATGGAATGAGGGATTGTGGTATGTGTGTGGGAGGAGGCCCATGCTACAAGTTGTCCTGGGCCTGAAAAAATTATACTTGGGCCCTGCTCCTAACCCCTGTTAGTTAGTGGTTGCTTGGTTTATGTTCTGAAGGAGGAGGGTTTCTGTCCCTCTCTGTTTTGGAAGGGTAAGATGGGAAATGCAAAGAGGTAAGAGCACATGGGGTCAGAGGCTACCCTGTAAACAGATAGCCATGGCTGGGATTTCCAAAGCAGCCTAAAAGAACCAGGCACCCATCTCCTGGGGAATTTCAGTAGGTGCCTAACTTCCTTTGGAAATCCTGCCCCATGTTTGTCCCGATTTACACGCTTTGCTGCCTGTTTACAAAGAGAAGTACATAGAGCATTGGGGAGAGAGAGGGAGATATGTTAAACTTTTGGCTACACAACAGATACTGGCCCTCCAAAGCAGAGTAGTGGTACATACAGTCCCCATGAGTGCCCTATTAAATCAGCCTTTGCCAGCCTCCTCTGTCCTGGGACCATCCAGAGCCTCTCCTTCCCTCCAGTTTTCTCCATTAACACTGAAAAGAAAGAGCCAGACCAGGCCAATTTGCAATGATGAACTGGAACTCTGGTTTGTTGTTCAAGACAGCAGCTTCAGGGCTTCAAGCCAATACAAAGCTGCCCTTGACCTTCTTCGCTCCTATCAGCCAGGCTAGGGCCTTATCAGAGGGACATGAGGAAAAAACACACTGAGGCCCTGACAGGGCAACTCACCATTGCGTGGCTAGGTTTAATCCCCTTCACTTCCCATACCGAGCCCAACACATCTCCTCAGCATCCCTCAAGCACAATATTTACCCAGCAAACACAAGCCTTGATGTACAAAGAGTGACGTGGTGGGTGGAAGTGGCTGTCTCTTTAGAGAGAAAACATTCTTCTAAATGTTACCAACTCAGAGATTTCAGCTGATAGATTAATCAAATGAAAAGGCTTTTTATCAGTTATGTTATTTACAGCCTGGGGAGGGAGGATTTGTGGACTGCAAATAATCCCTATCCCTGCAGGAACCAACGATAATATGACCCATGAAGAGCAAAGGTAAATGTGAGTCCTTCTGAGGGAATTTTTGAAGTATGATCTAGTGGCTCAGACTCAAAATGGAAGAGACCCAGTCACAAAGGCTGTCACTCACAGGCACACGTGTCTTCAAATGACTTTGACCCAGGTGTGGGGGGACTAGCTCTTTGGTCAGTAGAGAGGCTCAGGTTACACGTGGAATGAGAATGATGGTTTCCAATGCAGAAGTGCAACCAAGGTGATCTGCAAATGTTGGTAGAACCCAGTCATATTAACCTCCCAATACATGTACACTGGTTGAGTGTATATTTCTTTAGCTCTTGGACAAGCCAGTGTATGTTGTAGATAAGGCCTCAATGAATCCATTTGTGATACCCCTTTCATTCCCTCTCTAGTCCAACCTGTGCCTTCTTCCATGTTGCCCCCATACATGACATGCCCTCCCCAAACCCATTTTCCAAGTCACCACCTGACCCCCAAACCCTCCTTCAACCAAACCCTCACAATACACTTGGACATAAGCCAAAAACTATGCCAAACCAACCCCCCACTTTTGCTATCTCAACTATGGGAAATAAGGAAGGAGGAAGAAAAATATACTTAGTTAATTGAATCATCAAAATGTAGACATGCCTTACACCCCGATCCTGTAGTCCGCTTTACAGGAATGAACCCCTTTAACAATGCAGAGCCCCATTGGCGTCAGGGGGACCTCATAGGGTCATAAATATCTGCCCAGGAGATTATAAGATCAGCCCTTACTGATTAATAGCATCATCTTCTTACTCCTCTCCTCACACCATAGCTCTCTATAGCCCTCACTGTCTCATCTCATCTCAGATTCAGGACTGGGTGCTCCTTGGGGCAGGCTCATGTTCAGTGCCTAGCACAGTGGACCCCGATCTCAGCTGGAGTCTCTAGGTGCTACCAGAAATACAAATAAAAAAAGGGAACAAACTGTTTTCTTACATCTGAATTTTGCAGGTTTCTCACGCCCTCAGCATAGTCCCTCCTAGATTCCTTTATAAATCTGAGCCACGTTAGCAATATTCACTATGTTTCCCTAAAGCTAGTCTTGAACTTTGCAGACTGAAACACTGAGCTTATTAAGTAAAAACATAACAAAAACCAAAGCCATGTTAATGCAGCATTAAGATTACATAGATAAGGGTCTGGAAACGCAAAAGTTAAGGTTTCCATAACAATGCTAATTCAACCACATTGCTCATCCTGTGTATTTTATGGTACCTGCATAAAGGGAAGAGAGTTTATTCATTGAGGCCAGAAAGGTTTTTGATTTAGTTCATGTGTTTTGTTTGTGGATTTTTAATTTTTGTTCTTATGGAAAGCAGATTTCCTGGCAGAATTCATACTACTGATTAAACCAGGTGGGCTTTATTAGAGCTGTCCTAAATTAGAACAACAGCAAGGATTCCCAGAAGGGAGTAGTGATGGGGTGCCTCCAATTTTTGGTTGCTCAACCTGACTTAAAAGGACCTGATTTTCAGAAAGTGCAGAGCGCCCACCCTCTGAAAAGTCAGAGTTCTTTAAGGCATCTCCATCTGGGTCTCTAAAAATGACTATTAAATTTTGGCTCAAATCTAAGAGAGAATCATTGATTGACAGATACACACTAAGATCACCCTTTTTCACTACTCCAGCTCAACAGAACCAGTGGCAGCCAGTACCAGAAAAAACTAAAAAAAATAAAGGGGATTAAAAATATTAAATAAAGTCTGTACAGCAATTCCACAGTAAAAAACATCTTTTTTAAAATGCAGATTAAAAAAATAGTGTGTGCAACTTGGCCTCATTAATGTCTCTCAGGGGACCTTAACATTCATTAGTTGACTTTCTACAGTTCTAAACACTGCCATTTTAATATTCTGTTAGAGTTTGTTCAGTACAATTTCTCTCTCCTCCCATCACCCCTCAAACACAAAGAAAGAGAGAGAGTGTGTGTCTGTGTGAGTGAGAGAGATACCCTGCATAGCCTTGTGACTAAGACACTAGCTGAGGCACTAAACTCAGGAAATTTTGGTTCACTTCTCATATGACTTTGGGCGGGTCACTTAATCTCTCTCTATGCCTTAGCTCCTCATCTTTAAAATGGGGACAATACATCCCTCTCTCACAGGGGTATTGTGAGGATAAAGTCCATTTATGATCATGAGGCACTTGGAAACTATGAGGAAGAGGGCCATAAATTCCCAGACTGATCAACTGATTATATAGGACCTACACCATTAAATGGTCCATTATTGCAAGGGAACAGTTCCAGAAGCTAATAGAGCATCACAAAGCTGTGCTGACATGAACGATTTACTACACCATCACAAACAAGCTAAAGAGACCAAGATCAAGTTGGCTCGTATGAGGGATCATGAACACTTTTCTCCATCATCAAGAGCCAGCTATTCCAAGATGGCCCACAAATCCAAGCCTTGTCCTGCTCACACAGCTGCTGAGGTTCTACCTTTAAATTCTGTGTAACTCTTGTTCACATCTCCCTGGGGGTAAGAAATGCAAATAGATCACTTGACATGGCAGCTTAAATCAGCAGCCAGATTTGCATGGAAAGCAACATGCAGATCCAAATACTTCCGCTGACACAGCAATGAACAGAAACCTACTATACATCCATACTGGAGCTTAAGGCTACTCCCCCACAAGTGGAAAGGGGCAGAATGTGGTTGTACATTACTGTTTGGTGCGTTCACTATGGAGATCGTGCTAGACCTTTAAATATCAGTTTAGAGGTAGATTAGAGACATTGGAGAATTCTCTTTAGGTAAGAAGCAAAAAATTGGAGAGAAATAAGTTATCATCGGACCTGAAAGCTGCCAGTGTCGAGGAGATGGGAAGCCAGACTTAGGCATTTGTGGCAGGATTTTCTTACAACTACCACAGGTGAAAAGCTATTGGGTAAGGTTAGATGGCCCTTGTCAAGATATAGGCAATCCCCCCTGGTTATTTTCTAGGAAAACATCATTAATTAAATGACTTTGGGAATGTTTAAAAACTGAATTTTAATCCTCCTTCCCTGACAGGAGCACTAGCAACATTTGCTCCCCCTCTTCCAGCCATGGATGGGGTATTCCTCGCATTATATGGTGTAGGACCTGCATGATTTAATGATCCATTACAGGAAACAAAGTTCAGATAACAGCAAGCAACAGCAACCCTGTCACTGGTGGAATCACCTGTGGGAGGGTTTTTCCCTCTCTGTCTTGCAAATTAAGAGCTAAAACCTGCCACCGTCCCCTCCGAGTTCCATCACATTCACACCTACTTTTCAGGTGCCAGCTATTCCAAGATGGCCCACAAATCTAAGCCAGAATGTAGCCTCGACTGCCACATCTGAGAAGGGCTACATACATTTTTGCCTCACCTAGATTAGGCCTGTCTCAGCCTGGTCATTTGCAGGATTGCGCCTAGGAGGGGAGCTGGATTCAATCTAGCTGTTAGGGAATGTTAATGTCAAAATTTCCACTGAAAAGCATTAGCATGGGAATCTGCCAGGATAGAAAAGGAAAATCTGCATACACCCTCCATCCTTCCCCCTCTCCCCAGTGCTTTGGTATGAACCGTTGCCAACTTCTCCAATCACACACACATCCAGTGGTTAAAGCAAATTGAGACAGGAGGGGGCGGTTTCACCACACCAGCCCAGGAGACAGAGCTGTGCAGCTGAGAAATATTCACAGACGTCTTCTTATTTTCACCTCTTTGTTTCAACTATACTTACCTGGATTTCTCTGGACACTTTGTGCAGTCACGATACTCTCTGCCTTTAGTTTAGGACCAGGTGAGAGCAGATAACATGTACAGAAAACAAACACTGAGTTGGGTTTATATTCTCTTATGAAGGCAGCCATTCACTCCAAGTGGAGATTTTCATCACAACAGTGGCATCACATTACACCCTGTTATTTATAGCGCTTACTCATAAGATACAACACAGGATGCAGAAAACATATGCAAATCTCAAACCTCCTGTGAGCCAGTAAAAAAAAAAAAAACAAGAAATCAGAGAGGTAAATAAAATCTCCTGCCTAGTAAGATTTTCCCCAGCTTCATCCTAACTTCTGCAGAAAAGACCATAGTTGATTTGTTTTTTCTTTTCCACTGTTCCTTAGCAAGATGACAATTTGGTTTTGTTTTATTTATAAATAAGCCCCCTTTTTGATGATAGCATATTAGATCAATAAATCCCAAAATGCCAATACCAAGATATTGAGAGTTGCATCAGACGTTTCCCCCTACAAAAATATAGATCAAGAAGACAAATAATTAAGTTTTTTGCACTTTGATCCAGACAACTCGATGTATATTTAGACTGTCAGACAGAAATGTAGATGGTTATGATGAACCATATATATAATGGCCATCACCTGTTAATCAAAATGACTCTCCACACAAGGTGGAAGGACGGTCCAATGGTTAGGGGCTATCCTGGCCCTCGGGAGGCTTGGGTTCAATTCCCTGCTCCACAACAGACTCCCTGTGTGACCATGGGCAAGTCACTTAGTCTCTCTGTGACTCAAGTCACCATCTGTAAAATGGGGATAGTAGCAGTTCCCTACTGTACAAGGGTGCTGTAAGGATAAATACATTAAAGATTGTGCTCAGATACTACTGTGATGGGGGCCATGAAAGTACTTAAGTAGAAACTTCCTCCTCCTATATATGGCAACACCTTCCCTACCAAGAGAGTTACTAACCTGATATCATGTACACACAGAAGGATAGCAAGGTACAAAAAACTCTCTGCATAGTCATACGTTCACGGATACTCTCAAGTAAGTGCCTCCTTAACACAGGCAGGTGCCAGTTACCAGATGCTATGTTAGTTGCTTTGAACATTGCCATGACAACCACAGGCCTAGAGTAAGCTTATCGGTCTCCATCTGACTGTGCTCCGGGACTGTTTGAGAGTATGTCAGAGGGTTCAGATTTCCCTCAGTTACTTCTCATAGACAGAGGTATCCTTTTCCCCACCACCGTGAACTCTGTTCTAGCAGAGTTCCTGAATCTGGACTAATACTAACACTTGACACTCCTGTAGGGCTTTCAGTTTCAAGTAATCCTCACCAACAGCCCTGTCTTTCTGTGTAGGATGAACCGCATTTTACAATGGGAAGAGGAGGCAGAGAGGTGAGGCAAAGTCTGTGTCAGAGCTGCTGTCTCCAAAGTCCGTGTTCAGACCAGGCTCTTCTTGCTAAGTCAAGCACGCTGACTTAGACAAGAGCCACACGCTATATTGGGGTATCCATTTCTAGTCTGGCTAGCGAAGACTAGAGATACGTCTATACTGCAACCACGGGGAGTGATTACAGCTTGAGTAGACACCCTGGAGCTAGCTTTATTTTAGCTGCCTTGGGTACCTGAGCAGTGACATACTTCAGCACAGACGAGGGCCATGAGTAATTACTCAGGGATCTGGCCGGGCCTGTACAGCCCGCGCTGCTGTGTCTTTGCTGTGCCGGGAGCTGAGCTAACTAGAGGAAGGCTAGCTTGTCTTGAGCTGCAATCATACTTCACGGTTGCAGTATAGATATACCCTTACAATCGGTCTATCACTCGATAAAAATGACACACGCACACATATATATACAGACAGCCCGGGTGGCAGGACAGATAGCCACCCCAGTACAATCCCATCCAGGACCCGGGGTACGTACGCAGCTCGCCCATGCCATCATCCATGCTGCCATGGCTACGCTGCTACTTCAGCAAGCGAGCGAGTGAGCTCCATACTAGTTTGGGTGTGCCCACAAGTGCTAAAAAAAAAAAAAAAATCACACCTCTTAGCTATACTGCAGACATACCCATAGTGAACGGGTCTGGATGCTACCAGCATCCTCTCACGTAGCCATAACGATCTGTCACTTAAGTTTCCTTCAGCGTTGCCTATCAGCTCAGAACATCAGTGCCTGTCAGCATGCCAGCAGTAAACGTCTCCCACCTGCTTCATGAACAAACCTCTGAGTCAAATAAAGCGTTCTCGGAATCTGTGCCAACACTAGACATGAGTCATGGGGCGCTGCCACAGGTCGCAAAGGGGGAATACCTGTTGGGAAACCCTACCTACTTATCAGCCCCTAGGGAATGCAGAACTCACTCTCCCAACCTGAGCTAGAGACAGGAGAATCCAACAGAGCTCTCGCTCTGACTCAAAGTCCACAGGGCCATAATCCACACACGACCCACAACAGATGCCAGCCTGAGACATACAATCATGAGAGGTGACAACACTGTATCACAAGTCTCACAATATTTGCTGGTTTTCGAAAAATCCAGCTGTGGAGTCATGTGATTAAACAAGACTCAGCTTTCATTTTAAAAAAGAAAAAAAAAAAAAAATCTCTTGCCCTCCTGGTTGCAGAGGAAAGCTTGAAAACATGATCTGAGCGCATATGAAAACACAGCAAACGAACCCCAAAACTTCTTATTTTGAAAATTCTCATGATTTTTGGTGCCTGACTCATGATTTTTTGAACGCTTGGAGCTGGCAATGTGCAATGTACCCTAGAACAGGGGTAGTCAATTACTTTTTGTCAAGGTCCAAATTTCTTGGTCAAAGTATAGTCAAGATCTAGTCCCCAGAGAAACTTTTTTCATGCCACAAGTGCCCCTGATCAACAAACACATACAGTTCTGTGCATTAGTAATATACCACATGGCTTATATTTTTAGCGCATTAAATGAAAAATAAAATCAAACCACCGCATAACCTAAAAATAACCTCCAAGAAAGATGTAATAAATTATATCTGAGACTTTGAGAAAGTGCATACTCTTGGTTTTTTATTGTTGGAAACTGATGATAAGTCAAATTAAGCAAATAAGGAATTAAGGGTAACCAGTAAATCATTAATTCACAGTATAATGTATTGGATATTGCATTGTGAGAGAATGAGAGGATAAAAATAAATTTAAAAATAGTAACAATAATGATAACAAGATTTTGCAATCTCTTCAAAAGCATCTGGTGATCTGGACTTGGCCCATGGTCTACGTATTGACTACCCGTGCCCTTGAACATGGGACAAGCACAGAGGGAATGCTCACTGAAGCCACCCCAGGAATCCCTGTACAGAAGCAGAATCAAGAGAGGCACACTTAGTGTGGCATGTTCCTTTCAATGATCCTTAGGATTTGGAACCACGTACATATGTCGGGAAATAGCTCTTGGCAACAATTATGGAATTATGGCTTTGGGATGCAGGATGAGGAAAAGGGGATTTTTGCATTACAGGCACTAAAACAAGTGATCGGAACATCTCCAGCTTGCATCATCTCCATTTCACTCTTCAAGGCTTTGCCAGACCTCACAGTAAGTGCAGTGACAAAGGAAAGAGAACCTGGCCAATAGTCATAGCGCTGCTCTTTTTATGTTTCAGTAAAACCAATTGCTCAAGATTCAAATATTTAGTGAAATAAAATTTGCACTTTATTCTCTACCCAGAGATCCACAGCTGGTGTAAGATGACAGCTCAACTAAAGTAATGGAGCTGTGCACATTTATTCCAGTTGAGGACCTTGTTCAGTCTCTTAAATCCAAGGTAAGCACCTTCACGTAGATTAAAAGGGATTCAGCACCTAGGGCAGTCCCATTATCAGACCAGAACAGGTTTAGTTAGCGAATCCCCTGTATGAGATTTTTGCCATTATACTGAGGAAACTAACTCTAGCCTACTGTATGTCAAAGCTATTGCAAGGACTGATATCCATAAAGTTCTTTCAGCATGAAAAACATCACATTGGTAATGAATTTGGTACTGGTATGATTTGCATCACTGTTAATTGACTGTATCCCATTCTTTTTCCTCTGCTGCTTCTTGGCAAAACTATGAGCAATAGCAGAGAAACTGGAAACTGTCTTCTGTCTGCAGACTAAGGAAGATGGTACATCTAGTTCTAATTTGAAAATTGATCTTTGCAACAGTAAATAGTAGAAGCTTGATTTTTAATAGCTTATATTCTGCAGAACTTGATGGCAAGTTGCATGAGAAACTTTTTGCTCACCAGAGGCAAATAGTAACATTGTTAGGGCTTGAAAAATCACCTGATTGGTTGGCCTCATTACTGAGGTTGGCAACAAGCATTCAGAGGCTCCAGATCTCTCACCCATTGAGGTGATTTCCATATATCATGGTTGAAGTATACAGACAGGCAATCATCTATCCTATGAATCAATACTGAACTTCTTCAGTTCAAATATTGGAAGAGATTTAAAACTTCATGCTTCTTAAATCTGTCCAGAGATTAGGCTGAGACCTTTAGTGGCGGAGAGATTACCCTACATTTGCCTACTGCAGGGTTCCTGGCTCCTTTCTCTGAAGCGGCTGGTTCTGGCCACTGTCAGAGGCAGTGTACTGGATTAGATGGAGCACTGGTCTGATCTGGTATGGCAATTTCTATGTTCCAGTCTCCTGGGCTGTCCAGCCAGCACCTTTTTAGCAGCACAGAATGCATATTTTTTTAAAGTATATGTTTACTTATGATCCCAACAAAAACAGGGACAGGAAGGTTTGAATGACATCCAAAATTCAGGGTGAACCAGTTAGGTAAGAGGTTCTAGATGTTTAGATGTTCTCTTCATGTATGTGTTGTCTGTAAAGAGCACATTCATCAGCTCACAACAGCAACCTCCCAGACATCTCCATCAGAAAATCTTGGATTAGCTGAGAGAGACACTCCCAGATCATTACGTCTCTGCAGGATATTCCTGGCCAAGAGTCACTGACATTTATATGTATCTGAGGCTTGCAGTCATTGGCCTCTTTCCCCTGTTGCTTTCAGGAAGCCCTACAGGAAGGATCTGAGGTTACATACACAGTCATGGCAGTGTGGATGAGAGGAAGGCGCCAGGGTTCAAAGACAGGGCTTTCCTTTGTAAGGCACCAAGCTCTGCTGTTTCTGACTTAGAAAGTTCAGCTAGCAGAGAACCATTATAGCTGAGCGAGCCATTATTCTGTAAAGGTCACCAATCCCGCATCACCTTCTGTGCACCCAATGTCATCGGCATCCAAACACTGGCAAGAGAGGAGATTCCAAATTGGGTGATGATCCACATGTAAAGGGGAGGAGGTGAAAAGAGCCCCATCAAAGTCAGAGGGAGCTCACCTGCACACAAGGAGTTGCAGGATCAAGGCCCTAAGCTCTAAACTCCTCAGGTCAGAGCCCACATCTTTGTTGTCTGTAAAGTGCCACGCACTCCATAGCACTATATACAAGTGCAAAGGCAATAACAGAACTCCCAGTCCCATGCACATAGCATTACAGTTTGCTCTCTCCTATAGAGCTGAGACATATTTAATCACCTTACCAGAGCAGGGCAGTGTTTGGGAGGGAAGAGGACTTAAGAAAGGAAACTTAAACCAAGGTGCCATCTTTGACAAGAAAGAGACTAATAATAATAGTTAAGCAGATAGGGTAAGGACAGCCCTGCAGTCATTACGAAGAAAGGGATAGTTAATTCTGAATAAACGAGAACATTCCCAACTCAGGGAGATAATCCCAATGCAGTATTAGGCCAACTTTCCCCACCAACCTACATACCCCATATTACAAGCTTTCAGATAAATACAGAGAATAAAACAGACCGGTGATCCAGTAAAGCCAGGTGAGTGTTCAAGTGAACAGGGTGCTCCATTGACTAGTCAGCATGAAAGTGAAGCTCTATAATTGCTCTGAACCAACAATTTTGTCCTAATCCCATGCCTACCCATTTCTCCCTCTGCACTCTGTTGGCAGTTGCCTTCAGAATATTCCATTTTAATGGAATATGACCAGCTTTAAACTGCCATAGCCATCTCTCTTGCCCTACTGGAAATATACAGGATGAGAAGCCAGGAGTTGAGAAAAGGGACATAAATTTATCCTTCTAACAACCTATGAGCAGCTCCAGTCAACAATCTTTTCATAAAAGCCTTCTAGAAGCAGAAGTGCTGAATTTTTAACGACCTCCGGCTCAGAGAGAATGAAAAGCTCAAAAAAAAAATCCTCTCGTTTGTTTGCAGGACCTGAGCTAAAGCCTTAAGTCAAACCACCAAGCAAACACACAGTTGCAAGGAATGTGCCAGACAACGTTCTTTATAAAACACCCTCCCTTACCCAGGAGGTCACTCTAACAATTCCAGAGTAATCAAACATTAGTGAGCCAATCTAAAGGCTGAGGAGGAAAAGGGAGTATATACAGAGGCTAAAGCAGAAAAAACCTGAATGAGTTCTCAGACATGAGAAGAGAAACTGAGCTGGGTAATTCAGAGAATGCTCCTCATTAATGCTCAGAATCTACAGTGATGGGCAGCAGTATACACAGTCCTAAAATAGATTAGGCCTAGTGTACCTATTGCCAACTGGTGGCATTCCTGGGTGTCCCTCCCAGGGTGTAATTACCTCCCCCTAAACCTTTCACAATAGGGAGCAGTGTTTCCCTGGCAATCATCAACATCCATCAACCTGCCAGGGGCAAATGGAGAACAAGAGGCCAAAAACTAAGGACGCCAGGTGTGGGAAGGGGGAAGAAGGAGAATGATGGAATGGGAATTTTACAAGTATTACTTAGCATGTGTCTCCCAGGCATTACCCAGCCTGCGGGATGGAAATAAGGTGGGGCAAGAGAAAACGGGGATGCCAGCGTGTGGGGGACACTGGTTAATCATGTCATTCTGAAATGAGGGCCCTGGAGGTGGTGGGAAGTGGGACCCCCACTCCACCCCGCCAAAGCGGCAGAGCCAGACTGAACAGCCCTGTCTCCACCATAGATCTCCAGCGGGGCTAGCTGAGCTTTGAGGGGAAAAGCCCCAGCCGGGCCTGCCTGACCCCTGGTGTGCCCGCCAGGCTTTGGGCGTAGAAGCAAAGCCACAGGAAGGTCAAGCTCAGCGCGCAGCCGAGATCAGCCCCGCTGGAGAGGGAAGCCGGCGGGAGGGGGGCACTCTGCCGGCAGACAGCTGCGTTTTCAGACGCGCCTCGGAGCTCATTAAAAAAAAAAAGCAGCGGACTTACCCGATCCCTCAAGAAACACCCCTACACACACACACACACACATCCTGCCCGCCAGCCTCCCTCTCCTGGACTCGCTGCGAGCAAGGCGCAAGGCACACGCCTGCCCGAGCCTGCCCCCGCGAGCCAGAGCGCAGCGGCCAAGGGAGAACTTCTGCCGCCGGCTGCTCTCCGCTTACCTGGCGCCTGGGCTCCGGGAGCGCAGCGGATCCGCAGCGGCCGGGCTATCTACCTGCGGTGGGGCGAGCCAAGGCAGGCAGGGGCAGAGCGGATCGGTGGTTACCGCTGGAGGCGGCTCTCAACCCGGAAATGCCGCCACCGGGCCGGAGCCCAAGGCCAGCAAAGGGAAAGGAGCCAAGCCCACGCGGATCTCCTCGCCTCGGCTGAACTTTCTCAGCCCCAGGCGCCGACAGCCTGAACCGGCTCGGGGCTGGTTTGCAGGCGGCACCCGCGCTCTGCCTCCCACCCAGCCGGGCACAGTCTAGGTGGGTGGGGAACTGGCTCTTGGGAGGCACTCATCATCCGCGCCCCCCTTTCAGGGCCGCGCACGGGAGCTGGCCTGGAGCGGCGGGGGAGGCTGCAGGCACTTGGCCCAGCTGCCCTTGAAATGCCCACGTCGAGTTATTGCTTTTTCCAACCCGCGCGCAGGGAGGGACAGCCTGCCCGAGAGGCAATCCAGAAAGATCGCGCCGCTATAAATCCGGGCAGAGGGGGGCTCTGTTTTTAAGCTAGTTGTTCTCCCGAGACACTAAACGGCGAGCAAAAGCGGGGGGCTAGTCAAGGAGCCAGCAGCAGCCCCTCCAGAGAGAAGCGTGGGGGAAAGCGGCTGAAAGGATCAATCTGAAGGGCTCACACACACCAGGGGGGAAGAAATCCCGCCGCCAAGGTCAGCTAATCAACAAACGGGCTGACATTAACCACCCCAGCAGAGCCGAGATCATACCGCGGTCCTTCCTTTAAATCTAGAAAAGACGTTTTGAGCAATGAACAGGGGAGGGACAATCTGTAAAGCTATAAAGAGCAGGCAAATGGGACACTTGGAAAGTTTGAATATATACAAATTAGCCTCTCCACACTGTGTCCTTCCAAGGGTATTCAAGAAATCGAAGCTCACTCCTGCCCTTTGCTGTGACTGGGAAGACAATTGCAAGCCTGAGACTAAAAGCTGACTTTTAATTGCTGTTTAATTGACAAGGCTTCCAATTAATAATGTCCCTTTAAGAGGGAGGGAGACATTCGTAGGGCAAAAAAATCAGGAGAGATTTCCTAAAAGTGAGATTAGTTTGGAAAGCGTCACAAAGCAAGCGAGGCTTTGTCCTATCTAAAGTTTCAAAGTGCTGGGCCATGTGGTGGAGGGAACAACGGATTGCAATAAATATACGTTTTCATGTTAACGCTGAAGTTTAACTTTTTCCCCTGCATAAAGATCTCTTGATCTATTGGCATGAAAAAGGGGTGCCTGGTAAAAACAATTCTGAGGTGTAGGAAGACGTGAGAGCATCTGACGTGATCAGAGCCTGAATTTATACATATGAAAAAATTGCGCTGGAATTGATTTTTATTACCCGATTCAGCGCAGAATAGATTCTGGCCAAATTCCGAATCTAGACCCTTAGAGAATATGGGTTGTTGATGAAAGGTTACACACTGTCATATTATACTTGTACATCTGTCATACGCTTTTATGTGTCCTATTTAGAGAGAATTATACCTCTCTTTTCTAAGAGCCAGATTGTGATGCTTTTACTTATGCTGAATAGTACCTTCCTCCGCAAGTAGCCCCACTGATTTGAGGCAGAGCAACCTAAGGCACTGGTTCACAACCCAGGGTCCAGGACCACCTGGGGGCCCATGAACAGATTTCAGGGGGGTCCACTAAGGACCAGACTTCAACCCCACCACCTCCACCCCCTGCTCATCTCAGGGGGGAGGGGGGGAGAAGGGAAGGCGCAACCAAATATTGCAATGTCACTGTAGAAGAGTGATTGCTCCCTGCCATCAGAAGCCGTTGCCTCACAGTTATTGAATCCATGAGCAGGCAACAGATAGCCAAGGAGATACACCACTGCTCTGCCCCAAATCAGCACTTCAGGGAGCAGGGCCAAATGGAAAGCAGAAACGCTGGGGGAACATGTTGTGCCGCCCCCCCCCCCCCACTGCATCGCCTCTGGTTGGGGGGGGGCTGCAGATTTGTCTATTTAAGTTTAGGGGTCCCTGGTTAAAAAAAGGTTGAGAACCACGGATCTAGAGGATAGAGCACTGGACTAGGACCCAGGACACCTGGGTTCTATTCTGGGCTCTGGCACTGGCCTGTTGGGTGACCATTAGCAAGTACACCCCTCATGCCTCAGTTCCCCCATCTGTAAAATGGGGATAAGGATAGTGACCACCTTTGTAAAGGAATTTAAGATCTATAGTAGAAAAGAGCTAAGTGGTATTACTACTACTAGTGGTGTAAGGTACAATTCAAGATAATTAAGGGTATTACAATCTGCCCCTCAATTGCTTGTGATGATGCAGCTCCTCATACCTTAACTGAGGGTAAGAATCAGGCCCAAAATTTTGTAAGGTTCCATTCCACCTCACTTGTCCTGAGAATTACCTGAAATATTCAGACAATCCTCTGTTTTACATCCTTTTTCCTCTGTCAGGAAAATGTGGTAATTGCCAGCCAGAAAAATATCAGGAATAAAAGCAAGAGCAACCTGAGGATGAAACAGAACAAGGGTGAAGCATCATTGTGCTCAGTTTGCACAGGCAGTTCTCACACAGCCGTTCTCACAGGCACACCTCAACTCCACTCACAACCTGTGTCCAAGAATAAAAGGCATCCTCAGACGTCACAAAGACCTTATTGAATGACTATAAATTCTGGAGACTAATGGCATGCTATGCATGAGCCTGGGATATTTATTCTGACATTAAAGGCAAAAAGACTGTTTGATCAGTCAGCTGTGTGCTATAGAATATAAAATACTGCAGCAATTTCCATCCCCTGCTATATATGGGACCTGCATAACCCTGTATGACATATCAAGTGTGCAAAATACTGCCATCAGTTATTGGCAAACAAGTGTTTGAAAATTAGAAGTCAGGCCATGAAAAATTATGAGATTTTAAAATAATCGCATTGGTGTCACTTATTAAACCCTGGGGTGAAATCCTGGCCTCATTGAAGTCAATGGCAAAACCTCAGTGAAGCCAAAATTTCACTCTTGGCATCTACCATCCACTGGAAGGAGCAGCGCTGTTGTCTGTCCCCCCTGAAACCTTCCTCTTCTCTCATTTGTGGGCAGGGGAAGTTGAAATGTAAAGGAGAATCCCCCGCTTTCATTAAAAAAAAATTCTAACCCTTGGCAATTGGCACCAGTTAGTGGCTTGCTGGGCCTGAACAGGAGCTGCAACGGTGCTCTCTTTCTGCAGCAGGAGCTGAGGGACCTCAAGATCTCTCTCACACTTCTTACTGTCAGATGAGTTTGAGTTGTATCCCAAAGAACCATTTTGCTAATCCCAAAATAACGGGAGGCAGCAGCTAATCTGTGGGGAGGCTCCCCAAGTTCCCCCACTTATCCTTAGCAACTTGATCCATTCAGAGAGTTGGTAAGAGCTAGGAATAGAAGCCAGGTCTCCTAAATCCTAACTGTTTCCAATGCACTTGATGAACTGGGTGCAGCTCAAAGATTCCAATGTACAACTTGGCGTGCACTTAAAATCTTTCATAGGCCTTTAGTAGAAAGAAGAAAACCACCACACCAGCTGAGCATTTTTATAATGTTTTTATTAGAGGTATATTTTTGCCAAAATAAATAGTTACACTTTCTTCAGCGAAACATTAGAAAACAGGAACAGGAGTTGGGGGGGGGGGGGGGGGGGGGGGGGTAGGCATCAAAATGTTAATACTGAACTTTCAAGTGACTGAGTGCTACTTAATGACATTGTTGCATAAAATAAATCAATTGCTTATGTTGTCACTGGTCGAATCACTGCATGACTTCAGTAAATTCCCCGCAGCATTTACTCTATATGCTCTGCACAAGCACAGAGCTCTGGGGAGGGTTGGCATACAGCGTTTTCATTTATACACTGCAATTGAAATAAGTGTTATTTCTATACCTGGACTTGGCATCTTCGGCTCTCTACATTTTGTGGGAAGGCCTGTGTGGATCAATGCAGGGCCAGGGTGCTAATGGATGAGAGAATTACTGTAGTGCAGCTCTGCACAGAGGTGGGGAGGGGGGTGGCAGATAGATTGCTCTGGTTTCTGTCCCCCACCTGGAGCATGCTGAGAAACAACAAACTGCAGCCAAATTCAGAAAGGCAGATTCCATGGGGAGAGTGGAAAGCAGGAGGTAGGGAGTGTGATGGAGAGCATGACAAGGAAGGGAATCGGGTGGGAACACAATGTAAAGAACACCCGGTGTGGAGTTCAGCACAATGCTGAACTGACAGATGCATGTGACTGACCAAGCTAGTCCATTGTTTCCTTATCTCCTCTTAAATCAAATGCCAGCTCTTGTGTGAGAAAAACGAACTCTGAACGGCAACTCCTGGGACGCTTGCAAACCTCAACACTACCAAGGCCACCATAGATTTGACCAGAGAGGGACTCCCCAAGGCTGACAGCAGGAATATTGTCCACACCCCCACGTGAACACAAGCCCTTTCTCCCAAGGGAAGTGGGGGAAGTCTCATAATTGGAGTCATTTAAAACTGGACAGAATAAGGAAGATTCTCTTCTGTAGTCTGGTAACAGCCGGCATTGGCAGAGGGCTAGCATAGATGACTTGAGAGAGCAAAGGTTCTCTGGCCTCCTATGATTTTCCAGCTGGCTAGATACATTTGGACAGAAGGAAGTGATCCCCAGGACCACTGATTATCAAAGAAGAGTTGGGCAACCCCTCCCTTGTAGGAGCCACTTACAATATTATTTGCATCAGGGCAGACACCAAACAAACCCAGCATATGGTACATTCATCATGGCTTACAGAGCAACTTCAGAAGATATGCATTGTTGTGCATAACATAAAATAACTATACAGCACAGCATAATTTAGTCACTGGTTATATACACAAGTCCACTATGTGCCTTATTACAAGCAGCAAGAGATATTTACATTACAGAAAGTATATTTATTTTCTTATGCTCCATGGCCTACGGCTAAGATGTTATATTAATAAACCTGACATAACAGAAAGCAAAGAGGATCACCAAACACACACGACCTTGGCGTGAAAGTGGTGGAAGTTACATGGCTCAGGACATTAGATAAAGCACTAGAAATCTACTGTAGGGAAGTACCCTGCACTGGCTCCCAAGTGATTAGCTCAATGTAATAGGGCTTTTCTCTTATTTCTTAAAGCCACGCATTGACTAGGACCAGCAGCACCACATTCAAGGGCTTTGAACTATTGTGTAATGCACTTTCAGGTTGGTTTCTCACAAGCCAAGCTGTCAGAGTGTCCTCTTGTTTTGGGCACTTCAGATCTTGGGCTCCCACCTAAGACTTAATTTGCAGAAGTGCTGAGCATCGACAACTCCTGTTGATTTTCCTTGGAGATGCAGGTGCTCTGCACCTCTGAAAAGTTAGATATAAGGTGTTCAGAGTGAGGCACTCAGGGTTAGAATGGCTTTTGAAGTGTGAGCTTTAGCCAGCTTGATTCCTTGGGAACCTATCAATAAACACTAACCCCAGAAGCCATCATGGGATAACTTTAAAATATTTTATTACTCTAGTCTCCCAACTTAAGTAACCTTTTTGCTACCTTGGCAAGCCCAGAAATGACCTTTTGGTTCTAGGAGCTGAGCCCTCCAAACTCCATAGGTAGGTGAGCAGCCATAGT
The DNA here is from genome assembly GCF_026122565.2 of Emydura macquarii macquarii. Classification (NCBI taxonomy): domain Eukaryota; kingdom Metazoa; phylum Chordata; order Testudines; family Chelidae; genus Emydura; species Emydura macquarii. Next base: position 3,578,368 of record NW_027130724.1, on the reverse strand, counting down.
TGTATAGTTAATTAGCCCTCAATGAGATGCACACAGTAAAGAATTTCTGTCCAATGACCAAAGGCAATTACCTCATTTTTTAAGCCAACCATATTAGTTGCCACCTGGAATTCTACTAAGCTTGTCAGACATTTATAAAGCATCTCTTGGTGCTTAAAAGATTTAGCATGGCCCATTAGGTCATCAAGGTATAACAGGGTAAGAGCTGCATGCCATTCAGCACTCTTACCACAAACCATTCCAGGCTGAATGCAAATCCCATTGAAGCTAATGGGAGCTTTCCACTGGTTTCAACTCAAGCTGTATAGCAGGATTGTATAATCTGAGAGACATTACTTTAAATCATGGAATCATAGAAATGTAGGACTAGAAGGGACCTCAAAGTCATCAAGTCCAGCTCCCTATGCTATGGCAAGACCAAGTAAACCTAGACCATCCATAACCTAGACCATCCCCAAGTGTTCGTCCAAACAAAGAATGAGTTACAGCTGGCAAGGAATGTTAGAGAAAACAAAGGGGTTCCTCAAATATGTCAGACAAAAAAGAAAGATCAGGGATGGTGTGGGAGAGGCCTGATGCTATTCACCCCATGGTACTGAAGGAATTAGCTGAAGAAATCTCGGAGCCACTGGCAATATTTACAAATTCGTGTATGACAGGAGAGGACCCAGAAGACTGGAGAAGGACTAACGTAGTGCCCATCTTTAAAAGGGGGGGAAAGGAGAAGCTGAGAAACTATAGACCAGTCATCCTGACTTTGACACCTTGTAAGCTACTAGAGCAATGTATAAAACATTCAATTTGCAAATACCTGGAGGATGAAGGGGTAATCACTAGCAGCCAGCATGATTTACTAGTAGCCAGCATGGATTTATCAAGAACAAATCATGCCTAAGCAGCTTGATTTTGTTCTTTGAAAGGGTAACTGGTTTGGCGGATAGGTGGAATGCGGTGAACATGGCTTTTGACATAGTCCCACATTACATTCTGATATGCAAGCTGGAGAAATGCAGGCTCAGTGGAACTACCATTAAGTGGATGCATAATTGGTTAAACAACTTCAAACAAAGAGTAACTATTAATGGAATGATGTTAGATTGGAGGAGGTCTCAAATGGAGTTCCACTGGGATCTGTTCTAGGTCCAGTGTTGTTTCACTTCTTTATTAACGACCTGGATGTAGGAACAGAGCATACTGATCAAATTTGCAGATGACAAAGCAAGGAATGGATGCCAACATTTTGGATGATAGAGCTAAAATGCAAAGGGATCTTGACAGATTGGAGAACTGGGCTATAGACAAGAAAATGAAGTTCAACACAGACAAATGTAAAGTGCTACACTTAGGGAAGAAAAATCAAATGCACAAATACAGATAGGGGAGAACTGTCCTGGCAGCAACACAGCTGAGACGGATCGGGGAGTTGTGGTGGATCACAGCCCCAACATAAATCAGCAATGCGATTCTAGGTTGAATTAACAAAGGTATAGCATGCAAGTCATGAGAGGTGATAGTACCGCTCTACTCAGCGCTGATTAGGCCTCAGCTAGTGTACTGTGTCCAATTTTGATCACCAATGTATAGAAAGGATGTAGAAAACTGGAAGGGATCCAGAGGTGAGTGATCAAAGAAATGGAATGCAAGCTATATGAGCAAAGGCTGAAGGTACCGGGTATGTTTAGTTTGGAAGAGAGATTAAGGGGGGACATGATAACAGTCTTCAAATACTTGAAAGGCTGCCATAAAAAAGATGGAGAAAAGTTCTCTCTCTTGTCACAGAGGACAAGACAAGAGTCAATGGGTTCAAAACTGTAGCATAGTAGATTTAGATTAAATCTCAGGAAAAACTTCTTAACTATAAGAATAGTAGGACAATGGAACAGACTGCCTTGGGAGATTGTGGAAGCTCCTTCATTAGATGTTTTCAAAAGGAGGCCAGATAGCCATCTGTCTTGGCTGGTTCAGACACAAAAAATCCAGCACCTTGGCAATGGCTTAGACTAGATGACCCTTGTGGTCCCTTCTAATCATATGGTTCTATGATTCTCACCTGTTTTTAAAAACTTCCAGTGATGGGGGTTCCACAACCTTCTTTGGAAGTCTATTCCAGAGCTTAACTACCCTGACAGTTAGAAAAAGTGTTTCCTAATATCTAACCTAAATCTCCCTTACTGCAGATTAAGGCCATTACTTCTTGTCCCATCATCAGTGCACAGGGAGAACAATTGGCCTACAGCCAGACAGCAGCACATTCCTGGCCACTAATGGTGTTTAGATACAGTGACATGTATCGGACATTCAACCCCATCTTCCCCACTTTTAACCCGTTTCCCCTGAGTCACACACACTCTGACTAATGGCTCCTCTATTCCAAATTTCATTAATTATCTCAGATCGATTAATGAAGGCTAGATTGGACTACTGCAGAGACAAATACCAGGCCCATTTCATCAACTTAAGCAGGCACTTGCGCTACATATGTAGTGTCACTTAAGGGCTGGTGAGGGAAGATTCTCTAAATCACACAAGCTTGTTTCCAGACTAGTATCTTGTGGGAATGGACAGCTCAACCATCCCCATGGCCCCACCAACCTAAGACTCCTACTTGCAGATGGTAACCACAAAATTAACGCCATGGTTACTTGGTGAGCTCTTGGCCACTTTCTCCCAGAAGTCTCTATGGTGCACGGCCTTATAGACATTATAGCGATGCTCCTTTTTGTGGAGTCTGACACTTCCACCCACACCAAGTGTACCACAGAGGCCCTCGCTACTAGCGAGCAGCTCACCTTTAAGAGACAAATCATTTCTCATCAGATCCAGGACCTGCATGTCCTGCTAGACTTTCTATTCTCTCTCTCCCCTTCCAAGCAGTTAGTTACTTATCAAGTGCCAATAACCAGGTTTTCTGGGTGCCTCTCCTTTTCTTTACAAAGTGGCATCTGAAAGCCTTTTACAAGTCACTATTCTATATTATATAGTTGAAATTTAGGCATTCCCCCCCAAAGAGAACACATGCATTTGCTTTGGCCTATTGCAGCCTGTTTGTACTAGGAGAGGTAGAAGGAAGCCCAACACAGCTAGATGCATTGCAAATATAGGAACCTTGAAGATGGTTTTGTGTCACAGACACAGACACAGTGTTAGGATTTTGGCTTTTTCAGTACATACAATCCCCACTGGAAGCCATCTTGCACCCAAGTGAGAAAGGAAAGGAGGCAAGTAATAGGTGGGGCTGCACACTCATCCTCTTATGGAGAACGTGCCAAAGAAATAGCTTTGCTATAAACATATGCGCAATGGAATGCTACTGGGTGACTTTGGGACACTACATATTTCAGGCAGCACCCTTCACAACAATGGTCATGAAACATTGGGCAGAGCTCAGCTGTGGTATATCCCCACTGACTCATCTGCACACGGATTTGGCACTTCTTGCTTCACCCCCGTCTTTCTTTCCTTGTTCCTCTTGCTCATGCTGTGCTATCACCTTCGGGACAGCACCGCCGTCCGTCAGAATGGGAAGCACACAGCTCCCGCTCATGAAGCCAAATGGCTGCATCTCTGAGACCAGCAATCCGCACCATTCAACGTCAGCTTCCTCACTAAGGTCCAAATTCACCACAAGATCATGCAGGTGCAAGGTCACTGACGACAACGGAGTTCCATCCGTTTGCGCCAGCAGTGAATTTGGTTTCCGGGCTCTCTAGCTCCAGGGTTCCTTGGAGTTGGAACCCACTCCCTCCTCCAGACGACTATCTCCCAGGCACCTGCTGTGACATTCCACCACAAGCCACTCGGAGACAACTCGCATTGTGCAGTCTTCACCTTCTGCCTTCCTGTAAGCCCTTGATGTTCCTTCCCCACTGGCAGCCGTTGGGCCAATCCAGGGAAGGAAGGTTGAGATTTTTCAAAGCCACCTAACGCTAGTTCAGTTAAAATGAATGAGAATCAGGCACTTACATCCTGAAAAATCTCAGCCTAACGTCTCAGCCTAATGTTTCAAAAAAAATCCCAGCCAGTTTTAGCACTACATTTTCTCAGGCCACCACAGCCGAATTGTGACAAAGATCCCTAAGGGAGAGACGCAAGAGAGACCAAGAAGAGATGAAGGAAGCTTAGAGTAACAACTGTGGCTAACCAGTTCTCTCCAGTAACTCTGCAGTCCCAATGCCAATGAAATCGACATTAAAAACAGAAAGGTCAGAGCTGGCTTTGAGTGGAAAGGGGGAGTGGGGAGAGAGGTCAAAATTTGGCTCCAGTGAAGGAGAGTTGAGAGGCAGTCTTGGGCCCAAATGATAGCTGCTTTGGCACTACAGGCTGCTTTACACTCTTCGGTAGCACAAACAGTGAAGATCCACAGGGTGTTGGATTGTTTAAAACCAAAACAAAGCCCTAAATTAGTAGATCTAAAACCGGAGGCAATTAAAACACGCTCCAGAGCATTAACTATGTCCTAATCTAGTGATTCAAGGTATGTCTCCTGGAGGAGGCCATTAGAACCGTTACAGTATAGCAGGAGACTGCCATCTCCCCGCCGCTGGCTATCAACATACATCTCTAAGTGGTGATCATCAGCCAACGTGTTCACTTTACCACTGTGGCCTTCCCCATGTCAGGTGAGCAGCAATTGGCTACACTGGATGCCACTGACCACATTTTCTTTGTTCATGGGGAGACTCCCACAACAGGCTAGCAAGAACCAAAGGCAGCAGGTTGCTGAGATGCAGGACCGACCCCACCCGCCCCTCCTCCTCCCCCCCATTGCAGCAGAGGGCTCATAAGGGCGGCAGGCTCTCTTGCACGCAGTCTGCCGGTGAGAATCTCATTTGCAGCCCATCCGGTGGGAAGATGGAGGCCTGCATGTCCACGTTGATGCAGAACAATCCCAGCATGAGCTGGCGTTGATACTCCTCCCACTTCGTCATAACGTCCGTCAGGGAGAGGTTGCTTCGCATCCACTGGGGCAGAGCCTCACCGTAGGTAGAGGCCAAGGGGACTGGCAGGCTCTGGGTCCTTCGGAGCTCAAAATGGTAGTAAAGCCTGAAAGGTAATGAACATGGGGATTAGGGAAGTTTAGGCAGCATAATCCAGTGGACAGGGCACTGGACTGGGAGTTGGGAAACGTAGGGTTCTAGTCCCAGTTATACCACTGACTTGCTTGTGTGACGGTGAGCAACTCTCTACACCTCCGTTTCCCCTCCACCCTTTGCCTGTCTTGTGTATTTAGTCCGTAAACTCTTCCGGGTAGGGTCTGACTCTTACTAGGTACATGTACAGTGCTTAGCACAATGAAATCCTGATCTCCTTTGGAGGCGCTAGGCATTTCCACAAGACAAAGAATATTATTTATACTGTAAGCATTATATTCTCACCTCAGTCTCGGACCACGCACTGGCATGAGGGGCACTGGCCAGAGCCCAGGCACAATGCAGAGAAGCAATGCTGGAGCTCTCTCTAAGTACCTCAACACTAGAGCTGGTTGGGAATTTTTCAGCAAAACCAGTTATCCGTCGGAAAGTCCAAATTTGTCAAAATGGAAACTTTTTGTGGGAAAGGTCAGTTTTGATTAAACTTTTGTTGGGAAGGTTGCCTAGGTCCGGAACAGAATTTCTGGCCAAAGCAAAGATAGAGAAAGAGCTACATCCCAGAATAGCCAACAGCTTGGTGGTTAGGGCACTCAACTGGGAGACCTAGGTTCCAGTCGCTGCTCTGCCTGATTCACAGCCAAGGCCTTGAACCTTGAACCTCCCACATCCAAGGTGAGTGTCCTCACCACAGGCTGTTTTGAGGTGGGTCTCTCTCAATCTCTCTTGTAAAGATTTCAGTTTTGTGCCAATGCAGAATGGGAACATTTTTTGAAATGGCCACAATTTTCATGGGACAAGAAAACTGTTTCCCATCCAACTGTACTCCATGCTGACCTGTAACATCCTAGATAACCTATTTCTGCCCCACGCTACTCCAGTCAGAGGCCTCTAAGCAGAAACTGCCACTTGAGCTGAATTATGTTCGAAGGCTCCAGAGTCCTCTAGCTGGCAACCACCATACAGATGGGCATCACTGCGTCTTCTATGAAATGGAGCCAGGTGGACAAGCAAGTACGGTGTTTATGTAGGCTTTTATACCATGTCCACGGCTGTGGAACCTGACCGTTTCAATACAGTATTATCCTGGGCAGAAGGGAACTTTACCACAGGCCCTGCCAGGACTAAACAACCCAACAGGTGAGGGTTCCTGATTTTCTCCGGCTGAGCGGATTCAGTGAGAATGACATCGTGGAAGGCAAAATGGATGTGTCCCCCTCTCTACCCTCCCACAGGCCATACACACCCCTAGATGGCTGCAGAGGGACAGCTGTGAGGAAAACAGAAGAACCTGGCTGAGAGATGGCTTCCCAGTTTCTTCTTGGCTTTCCTCATGAGATAGTCGCATACTTTACTCGTCTGTTCCTTCATCCACCTAATGTCCTCAGGGACATCCGGCAGCCACTCCAGCAACCTGACCCGGAAGAGGAAGGACAGAAAGAGAACAATTAGCTGAGTGGCCAATGCTAGATCTTCAGACATGAGAGATGGAAAACATCTAGCAGACCATCTAGAGCAAGCCCAATGGGGCCAATGCACGATTGTTCTTCAGGGCATCATATTAGATGGTTTGAATGATGGTGCTTCCACCACTTCCTTGATAAGGCAGACCCTAGTTTTGCCTGGAGCAGCAAGTTATCCATTGATTTCACCCCTGAGGCATGACAGTCAGCAGCTCTTTTATGCTGCCATCTCATGAAAATTTAATGGAATCTAAGGAGGAAGTAAGTAATAAATGAAAGGTCACTGCAAGTTCAATGCCATATTTAAACTAAATCTCTGCATTCCCGACACTTTTAAGCCCTCTTAGAGGTTTGGAAAGTGGTTTTCTTCTACCTCTATTGACTTCTTCCAACCAGAAACACTGTTTTCATATGGTAGGTCAGTCCTTTACACCAATACCAACAAACCACTGAGACTTATTGCCCTGCCCTTCCCCCGTGGGCAGCAAAATGGGGTCAAAATTCAGATCCAAAAATCATCCCCCTGCCCCTCCCTTCCCCAAACTAAGCAAAATGGCATGTTAAGCCTTCTAGGATTCATCCCACCCCCATATTAACAATTGGGAGGGATGGGACTATGCAAACACCACCCCTCTCTACCTTAGTTCCTCTCTTATATCCTTCCACTCCCACATTTAAAGGCTTCGTTAGCTGCTCTGGGGAGGTACAACTCTCAGGGCACATTTTGAAACACAACCAGCTCTATTCAGCTAGTGAGTCAGACTGGTCACGGCTGAAGTGAGTCCACACACAGCGGCTGACAGGAACTGAAGTTGTCTCCATCCTGGGCGGCTGTTGTACGCCATAGGATTGAAATGGATCCTAGCCCTGCCCTATATCCACGCCCTCCTGGCCACGTTGAACGCTACGCAGCGCTCCCAAGGAAACAGGTGCGGGCTTTACCTGACTGTGAAGGAGACAGCTGATTCCACAGGCAGCGTGTAGGGGATCATCATGGCAGAGGCCAAGCGCACAGGCAACAAGTTGGCGATGCCGACTAACAGGCCTCTTCTCTCAGTGCAAGCTTCCAAAAGGGCTGGGGATGGAGAACACTCCGGGTGAGACCAGTTACCTGGCAAACACAGCGGGATTGCCCACCACCTCCTTCCCCAGTCCCACGTGAGCTGCAAAATTAAACCACTTCAGGGAAAGTCTCATTCAGAGCATCGGCCTTTCCGAACAAGGAGACAAAGCACTGAAGCATTTGGCTTCATTTGACTCAAGAGGTGTAAATCCAGAAGCCCCCTTCTCTCCCTCCTGCAAAGGAGAGGGGAGTGAGGTCCTGCACCAGCTCACTTAGGCCACCTCTATACTATGGGGACTATATCAGCATGGCTCTGTAGTGTAGAAGCAGCCCACAGTGACGGAGGGGGTTTTCCTAACACCACCTCCCTGAGCGACAGTAGCGAGGTCAACGGGCGCATTCTTCCATCAGCCTAGCTACAGCCACACTGGGGGCTTGGTCGATGCAGCGCCGGCGCTCAAGGAGGTGGGCTTTTCACAACCCTGATGCCATAGCTATGTCAACCCACATTTTAAGCGTAGACCAGGCCATGGTCTCTGTGGTCCCCCAGAACCTGTGCCAGCATAACCCATGAGTCAGGGAGTGTTGCACATGCCCCTTGGGGCCCAGTCTCTAGAGAATGGGAGTCTGGTAGAGCCGCTCAAGATGTAGAGATTCCAGCTGTTAGCTCAGGAGGGCTCCCGTTTGATACGTGGTACGTTAGCTGACATGGCGGTCAACAAGCAAACACTCGTAACCCAACATGCCAGTGAGCTATGCTGGTCAGCTTAGAGAGGAGAGTGCTTTTCACTGGAGCAACTAGCAGTTTGGACTCTCCGCCTAGGGACCATACCTTGGTTCAGTCTGGGTGGCAAGTGTTCAAAGATGTGGTCTTCGACAGCAGCCAGGGCAGCATTCTCTCTCAGTTGGTCCTCAGCTCCCAATTCCTCCTCCTCCTCGGGGTCCCTCTCCCCTGAAGAATTCTCAATGGCAAGGAGAGGACGTGAGGGCCTTGGGCGATGAAGGAGACCTGTGGAGGGAAGGTGGGTGGTGGGACTGTGGCAAATTCCGCCAGTCGTTTTGCTTGCTGATTGGTTAGAGCGCTGGCTTTCACCTCGTCTGATGCCACAAGGGGGTTAACATTACAGCCGTGAAAGAGGCCTTCTGTTGCCAACGACGGACAGCCATTATGATGCATAGCAAGGAATATTAGATCCCTGCTCACATAGGCACTCCAGCTTCACTGTGCGCCCTTTCTCAACCAGAGATGCTCATGTCTCTCAGGACACTCTGGAAATACTGTAGGTTATTGCTTTCATAATTTTTTTTGTTGCTATACACTGGAACCGCAGGCAGAGTCCTAACCCACACAGGTGTATCCAATCCATGCTTAATCCAAACATCTCGGATTTACTGTATGGCACAGATCCATCCCTCCATGCAAGGCTATACCTACTTGTACCTTCACCATTGGCAAGACCCTGCCTACATTAAGGTCATTTGCACCAGTGTAACCACACTCCCTCGGTGCAGACCCCTCATATTGATGCACTGCGCTGGCACAAAGCACAGCTTGCCCCAGAGCAGCTTCATCCAGTAACGTAACAGAGACACTGCATTCGTTTCCTGAATGTACAAGGGGGCTAAGTGTGCAGGACAAAATGAATGAGTAAGCTTGATCTGCTACAGGCTGGCCGCAAGGTGGCACCACAGACCCATGCAGTGTACCATGGAAGCAGCGTTAACACAGGATGGCAGTAAAGTTGGAGCAGAAGCTTCTCACTGCATCAGGGCAGAGCATACTCAGCTCTGTTCTCTGAAGTGCTGAGACACACTTTCGTCAATTCCACTGCTTACAGGCTCTGATGCCTCAGAGGTCAGATTCACACCTGGTGTAACCCCAACTTCAATGGTGTTTCACCAGGAATCAATTTGGCTCTGAGTTTTCCTGCACATCTCTCCCCACCACCACCAACATAGTTAAACCCCACTGCCTGGTATAGAAGGGGTTAAGCAAGTCAGACAGCATCCCTCAAGCAAATGCAATCAGTGCAAGGAGGTAGCCTGGGGCCTTACCATTTTTCTTCAGGAAGTGGAGCGCATCCCGATAGCCCTGCTTGCACATGTCCCGGAGCACCTGCACAGAGACACAGAGTGGGTCACTGGAGAGGCAGAGGAGTTTGAGTCCAAGTTCGTTTGGCTGGGTGGAGCCTGAAGCAGATTCAACCCTGGGCTGAGATTTCTACAGGAAATGCATGAATTCTCTCCCCCTCCTGTCCCTCCCAATCAGGTTTGTTGTTCATAGAATCATAGAAGATTAGGGTTGGAAGGGACCTCAGGAGGTCATCTAGTCCAACCCCCTGCTCAAAGCAGGGCCCATCCCAACTCTCCTCCTTCCATCTCTCATCAACTCATCCCTGCCATCCTCTTCATCTGCTCCCAGCCCTGGCACTTGAGCAACCATGGAGGGGGGAGGGGAATAAGAAACAGTATTGTGGGCAAGGGGACACCATGTGCAAGGAGGCACCACTTGCACAGCCACTGCACCTCAACAGCCAGCTCTCTCTGACCCAAGGTCACAGTGGGCATGTCACATAGATACATAGCCCTAAAAGTACCTCTTGGTCTCCCCTGTAAGCTGCTTTGATTGGTAGGTATGTCCTAGAATCCTTCACCAATAGAAGCCAGAATGGTCCACTGAGCATCTGTCCTCATAAAGCCCTCCAGAGAATGGTGTGGGCAGTGTGTGTGTGTGTGTGCGCGCGAGACAGCACACACTATCCAAGTTACCCAGGGCGCTTGTAACAAACAAGCATGCTCACAATGTCGGTGCCTATCAGCTATTTGGCTGGCAGTCACTGCTGAGTCACCAATGACAAGATGATGTTTAAAGCCCATGGCTAAAGGTTCCAGACTGGCCTTTCGAAGCCAGTGGCAGATTGGTCCTGGGTGCACGTGTGTCATTGTTCAGAAGTGGTACCCACTTCTTGGATGGTGCCAATTAAATCAAAAACCACGCACAGGAGGGTATTTGCAGGGTTTCAACCAATGCCTAGATTCGGGATTTCCCAGGGGAAGGATACCAGTGTAGCTTATTTAGATGGCGATGGGATGAACTCTAGAGGCTTAAATGTTAATGCAAACACAGAATCCAGAGCTCCAACCGCCATGCCGCTGTGTAGAAGCGGCATTCTGCTACAGAGCAAGGCTCTCACCTGCGGCTCCGGGGGGAACAAGGCTTTCGAGAGGCGGTAGAGGTTGCGAAGGTTGAACTGGATGCTGGTGTTGGTGACTCTCAGCTCATGAATGTTGGTGGAGCTGTCCCGGGGACAGATGTCACTCTCGCCTGAGAACGGAGACACCGTGATGGTGTTCTTCAGCTCGTACTGGGGCACGTTGTCCGAAATCCCTCCATCAACGTACCTCTGGAGGAAAAGAGACATAAATGACTGGAGCGGGGAGAGGGGACTGTTTCCACCTCTTCCTCTGTAAGACAGTTTCTATCAACACTCTGCATTCCTATTGCAGACACCCACAAGCCAGGCAAGTAGAGTTTTCACTAGCAGTGGCTGGACTGACAGCCATGACTTCACATCTAGGGTGTTCGGGACTCTTTCTAACCAGCTCTCTGTGCCTGTTCTGTTCACCTGAGTGAGTTTTAGTCACAGGAATGTGTGTGAAAAGGTCACCCCTGTGAATACGGATTCACAAGTATTTGCATCAGAAACCTTAATCAGCACTCTTCGCAGGTTTGGGCGCCAGCCAATCAAGCAGCTGAAATGATATGGTGACCCTGGGGTGACCAATCACAGTGCAGGTTGGCACGAACCTAAGCTACAGTGACCGTGACTAGTTTGCAAGGAAGGCTGTACTTTGAGCATTCATATAAACCCGGCATCTAATCATTTTAGAATGAATGCCTTAGTAAATACAGAAGCCTGCTGGTGGATAACTTGGCAATAAAAACAAATTAAGGCAGAGGCTGTTTGCTGCCAATTTATCTGCCAATTTATCTGCCCAGCTGTAAAAGTCGCATACGTGTCTATTTTAAACCCATTTCACAGAACACATCAGCGGGCGGGGTTGATCTTTGGCATGGGAGTGGAATAGGAGGGTTCTCTCTGGTTTTGCCCACAATAATCATGCTATTTTATTAGCGAAGTTTCTGCGCACACACTTACTGCTGATTATCCTTGGTTGAAGGACAGCTTTGGCACATTCAGATCTCGCTAACAAGGCCAATTCAAAGCGTCCTTTAACTTTTGCATGATCATAGACTGAACAAGACAGCTCCCACCGTGGGCCTTCATGATGACACAACAAGCAGTAGCCAGATGCTAAAGGGATAGGTTGTTGGCGAGGCTGACAAAGCAATTCGACCGAGGAAACTCCCGCAGAGCAATGAGCAGGAACCAGTAGCCTCTCAGATAAGGCTCCCATTGACTTGCAGAGAACTGCAGGATCAGCTCAAATGCAAGGGACCCTTCAGTCCGGGTAGGTGCATAACAAAAAGTAATGCCTGGGAGAAGAAGAGCTGGCTAGAGCAGAACCCAAGCAAGACTAAGGAGATGCTGATAGGAAGAGAGAAATGTCCATACACACAGTTCCAGTGAGCAACCCATTAAAAGGACTGCAAGGCTGAGGGCAGACCAGCATTGCAAGACTGCTTGGAAGTCAGCCTAGCCCCACAACAGGACATTTGAGTTCTGGCCCCCTTTTCAGACAGGCCCATAACAAAGGTGGATCTTTTGCTGTGCAGTGCCTGGGAGGGTTGGAGGTTGTGGGCCAGGGGAGGCAGAGGAAAATGTTTTACATTTTGTTCTCTCCAGCTGGAAGGGAAACAATCTAGGCTTATCTGTGAACGGCTCCCGTCAGCCCCCCGCTGTCACTGTTATTAATGTCCTTACGGAACAGGCCAGAAAAAATTCCTCCTCCCCAGACAGCCTTTCACCTACTTCCACAGGGGAACACACACTGAACTTCTCCAGCAGACTCCTGGGGCCCAGGAAACATGTGCACCAGCACGCTTCCTAATCCCACCTGGACTGGGTGCTTTTGCCCACTGGGTGATCTCCTGGATAGTCACAGTGGGCTGCACTGCACATTCCTCCGAGATAGCCCAGGGTCTTGCTTTCCCTTGTGTTTTTTATTGCTAAGTTTGTAGACATTGGACAATTCTGATTCAAAGGGCCTAAAAAAGAGTTCAAGGAGGGGCTGGAGTTCCTCAACTGGTTTTTATAGGCAATGCATGCACTGGCTCCTACTGTAATGCAATTAGCTAATGAGCTGGGTGTTCACTGAGCAGATGCTGGCAGCCTGACACACCAGATATGTGGAACTCAGGGACCGAGTAGGAGTCAGCAATGGCAGGGTAAGAGGGAGATAAATCAAAAAGAGGGAACAGACAAAACTCAGGAGGAAACAGTCAGCATGGAATAGCAATAAGTGACCCTTGCACAGGATGCTGCATGGGTATTAGTGAACCCCACCTCAGCAAATCCCTAAGGAGGGTTCTGCATCTCCATCTGGCATTTCACAAACTGTCTTCCTCCAGTCGCAGGCTGAAGACAGTTGCACTGGTTGGGCACCGTTCCCTTCCCAGGCAGCTGCTAATTTGAGGGGGTCACCGTGTACAGGCAGGGATGGAGAGACCTACCCACCCCACAATTGCAGGAGACAGAGAGGGGGAAAGGCAGGAGGAGAGAAGCCTGCTTTACAGTGTGAGAGGTGGTTATAACTTTGACTATCTTTTTGTTCCTTGTTTGTACAGTGTCTTAGTACCCTAGGGTGCTGGGCCATGATGAGAGTTCCTAGGCACTACTACAGTAAAACAAGCATTAAATAAATAATAATTGTTTAGACCATGGCACCAAGGGCATGGCTACTGGTTTTCTGGCCAGCATGCCACAGCAGATGCTTTCCTGCAGCCAGCAATATAAAGTGAACAGCAACGAAAGGGTGTTTTACTGCCGAAAGGTGATGATGCAGGGGGGCTCTCTCATTAAAGGGACCTAGATGCAGGCTAATAGACCCTACTATCTGGTTGACTGGGGCCGGTTGTTCCTAATTCAGGCTCATCTGCAGAAGTACTTTTGCCACAGTGCCCATCTCTAGCCACCCTTACTGCCATGCAAACCCAGCCTTACTCTGTGCAGCCCATGATAACCTAGGCTTTAAGTCCTGGAGCAATCCCTTCTCCCTCGGTTTCTGCCCAGTGGTTACTGCCCTGCTAAATGGGTTTGCTCAGTCCACCAGGGCCCATCTCTGGCTCCCCTCCAAGGCATGTTACAAGCTCCATTTCTTTCAGCAGGCCGGGGCTCAATTCTGGGCCCCTTTCCCCTCCTTTCGTGTATGATCTCCACAGCACCTACATCCTCAGCTGATCCCATAGCAGGTGCCTACTGGCCCCCCTCTTTGGTTGGGTGGCATACAGATACTTCCCCACCCCCTCCCATAAAGAGGCCACAATGGAATTGCTTTGGCTGCACACAAGGAAAGCAACAGGCTCACCCACCAGGGGGAGAAATGTGTAGTGGCTGGTGATCTTAATAGCAAAACCAGGAGCTTTTATTGGGAGAGCCAGGGCCAAAGGGAGCCAGGACAGGAACTAGTCTAAAGCCTTGTCCCAGAGAGCACCCTGAAATATTCCTGCTGGAGAGGTGGCCCTGCCTTGTCACAGCGCTCTGCTCCCCTTTATAGCACCTCTGGTGCCAAGGGTGTGTGCAGCATTACAAGCAGGGGCTGCAGTGGGCGGGGGTAGCAGTGTCAGCAATTTAAGAGAAGGTGGTTTAAGAACAGCCAAGACATGCCTTTGCTGTCTCTAGGTCCCTTTTGCTCCAGGGCCGGAAGAGCTGTGCCCTGAACACAAAACTTGTCCTCCTGGTGTACCCGCCCCCTGAATATTTTACCTGCTGCATAGTCACGGACCTGCTCTGGTGACAGGAGCCTATGGTCCCTGGTAAGTGGTTACAGTACCAGAAGCACAGGCTTAGGACACTGTTGCATTTTGATAGAAGAAAAAGATGTCAGTAGAGAGAAACTAATCACAGAGGAACCATGCTGAGGGGCCTAAAAGGATGGGAACCCTACGAAGGGCTTGTGGGAGATGCCCAGGGGGCATTTATGTTAGCCCTTGCAGGCCCTAAGGGGGTGTACCCTTGCCACCTCTGTCTGAGTATCTAGTGTGGTAGTTCTCTGGGCTGGGGGGGAGAGAGGGCTGTGTAGTTTGATAGCCTGATTTTGTACTTGGGAGCAGTGCAGTATGTTTGAGCATCTATAGAGCACTCTTCTACTTTCTCACATGCTCATGCACTCTTTTGGCCAGCATGGCAAGGGGTTGGGGGTGTGGCAAATGATGACTGTGCTGTTGCTGTGTTCTCCACCTCCCACCCGCAGCAGGTTAGCTGCCATGGAATCCAGCTGCTAAGTATATTCCACCTCATGCACACGTGTCAGTTAATCCTCCATCTCCAGAGGCTACCCCAGGGGGCAGCAACAATTCTGCAGGAAGACGGTGGGATGGGGGAGTGTATGAACTTACTGCCTCCTCCCATCTCTCTCTCCCCATAAGAGACCTTGGCCCATGGAAAGCTGTTCTGGACGCATCAGCAAAACCAAGAGGGGGAAGGCAAAAAACATCTTTAGCTGCCAAGAACACAGCTCATCCTGCGCCTTAGGGGGGAGAAAAAAGCTTGAGTATTTAATGTGGTTTTGGAATAAAGGGTTTTGGCAGCAATATGCCACCACTGCAGAATGGCACAATCAACATGTTCTCATGAGCAAGACCCAGAGTCACCCACATCTGCTATTCACAGCCCCCGTAGGTCATCCCAGCCACATGCTACTGTTTCAATTGCTTTTCTGAAGGGTCAACAAGCAATTGCACGTGTTAGTCTTAGTCCCCGTTCTCCTCACTTTCCCCACTGCTTGCATAAGAAAGAGGGAGGCAGTTATGTTGTATAAGAGGGAGCCTAGGCTCATAAGTAAGGAGCTGAACTGGCACTCAGGAGAGCTGTGGTCAAGTCTCTGCTCAGTCACAGACTGCATGGGTAACCTTGAGCAAGTCACTTCATCTCTCTCTGGCTTCAGGTTCCCCTCTGTAAAATGAAGATAACACATCCTTGCCTGTTTAGACTGTAAGCTCTTCAAGGCAGGGACTGGCCTTTATGTGTATGAACTGCACCTTGCACATGGAGGGTCTCTAGCTATCAGATAAATACATACAAAATATGGCAGCACTTGGAAGAGGGAAGATAGCCAGGACAAGTACTTGGACCTAAAAAGGTGTAAATACAAAAAGGAGGGAGAGGAACTGGCCAGGGTGAGCCTAACAAGAGAAGGCTGAAGAAAGCAGCAGTGTAAGCAGAGGCCTAGGCCAGCTGTGTTCACTAAAGAGCTCTGAGTTCCTGGAACAGTATCCCCACTAGAAATGGAGGAAAGAAAGCCTCCTAGATAAGTGATCTAGAACTAGACTGGCCCAGGTGCTTGAGAAAATCCTGCATGGAAAAATCCAGCAGGATCCACTGGGCTGGACTAGATGACTACAGCTCCTGGTGCATCTGTAATTTCTATCACACTGCTTAACTGGGCAGCATTCCTTAGGAGTTCAGCAAGCACCAGAGAGCCAGGCCAGCTATACCAGGAAGCCAAAGTGATAGTCTGCTAAATCATCAGGTTTTGACATGCAGCGGGCACCTGTCCAGGTAGCCCAAGGAGAAGTGAGAGCAGCAGCCAGTGCCAGGTCTCTAGCAGGATGACCCAGTAAATGCAGCACTGTGGTTGCCCGGGGCAGGGATAGCAGCAGTGCCCTACAGCAGAAAAAAATCCACTGTTACACATCATTGGTTACAGCAAAAGCTTTAGCTGCAAAAACTGAATGAAGGTTAATGCAAGGCCAAAGGAAGCAGTGAGTGGGTGTGGAGGGGCATTAGCTATAGCAAGCTGCACCAGCAGTTCCTCCCAAGCCTGTTCTAGCCCATCAGCACATTCCACTTCACATGAACAGCGAGGCCCCATGCTAGCCTGTGCAAGATAATTCTGATTCACCTTCCACGTCCTGGGCAGCATTTATGTTGCTAACAACCCACTTCCACCTCCCACCCAGTTTTCCCTCAGGGAATTCCCCTCTGCCCAGTTCCCATCAACACTCTGCAGTTAGCAAGGAGGGAAGAGAGCCGCTCCAGCACTGCAGCGTAAAATCATTTTTAAACAGACTCCCTTTTCATGGCACTGTAGTACGATTGCTCTTTTAAGGGCTTCTGGGTCGAAATATCAACCAGGAGCACCAGGTCACGTCCCCAAGCTGAAGGAGAGTCATTAAGGATAAACCCATTCCACATCCACCAACTGGGCTGAGCTATGTAGGTCTCACACTTCCAAACCTGCAGTACAGAGGAGCAACTGGTTGATCATAGCCATGGCCAGGTGAGTCCTTTGTACCACAGAGAGGTGATAATTCCACAGGTCATGGCAGCCAGATGTTCCCCCCGGAATCCTCACTCCACGCTGGTGGGTGTGAGAGGTACAGAGGGGTGAACAATAATCTTATGGACATTTTGGTTTTGCCTCTGCCAGGGAAGGGGTGAGTCTGAAGTCAGGTCAGCCAAGTTGTAGAGTTTTAAAAATCACTGTAGACCAAGGAAGCCAGGTTTTGGTTTTGCAAATCCAGGGATGGTTTGGATCCAGGCTCTGTTTTATCAAAACCGCCAGAGCTTGATAAGAGGTGGGGGGAGGTGGGGTGAAGAGAAGGGAAATCAGCGGTTCTAGATTCCAGGCCTGGATGAGCTATAGCAGTTACTGGATTTACAGGATTGCTGATTTATTTACTATGGCAGGAAAATAAGGCTGACAGCATAGGCAGGAATTCAGGAAGGCAACTGAATTCAATAAGACACAAATCAAGGGTGACTTCAACTCCCTGCATATGAACGGGGCAAGTGTCATGTCAGGAAAAGGTTTAGGGGAACACTTTCAATGATCGCTTCTTGGAACAGCTAGTTTTACAACCCCCGCCAGGAGAAGCTAGTTTTGATTTCACTGCAAGTACCATATGGAGTTAATTCAGAATGTAACTATAGTTGAACCCTTGGGTACTAGTGACCAGCTACAACTACTGAATGTGACATTCCTGGTGGAGGGACTGTGCCAGAGACTAGCACTGGACATTACAGTTTAGAAAGGGGAGGTGAAGTGTATAGGAACAGGGTGGTATCCTTTTAAATGGTTTGGGAAACAGTCAGCAGAGCTCCCTGTTTTCTATCGAGGAAGCCACCAGAACTTGAGAGCAACAGCCTACATGTGTAGTAAGCCATCTGTTCATATATTTATAGACACAGTCTATAAAAAAAAATAAAAATAAAAATAAAAGGACTTAGTCTTTTAAAACCTGAAGTAAAAAAATATGAGCCAGTTAAGATCCTTAGACTCAGTTCAGAGGCTACTTTCGCAGCCCATGTCTGAGTCACGAGAGGAATGTATTCTCTCTCATTTAATTTATATATGAATGAAAGGAAGGAAGAAAGGAAACAAATTGACCAGTAATGTTAAATGGAATGGTTATTTGAGTTAAGCCATTGAGAAAATGGAAAGCCAGCTCATTTGAAGCCAATGAGCTAAAGCATAAGGAGAAAGTCATAAGGGCCAAGAGAAAAAAAATGTGAGGAGCAAATAGACACAGGCACAAGAAATATCAGTGAGTTTCCTGTGAGAATGGGTGGGACCCCTTAATCATAAGGGAGTGAGCAAAATAATTATGGAGGAGATGGATGCTTTGGAGAGGCTCAATGGATTTCTTAGCTATCTACTCTTCTCAGACAATAAAGATGCATTGTCTGAAACTCTGGTGTTGAGAAGAACAAGCTGATGATAAAGTGACAAGACACCAGCCCCAGGTGGCTTACACCCAAGAGCTCAGATTCAGTTTCAGAGCACATGGAACAAGCAGTTAGCAACCTCTGATCACAGTTCAGAAGTTAGAGCGGTGGTTCCCAAGCTGTGGCCTGCGGGGTCTTTTAAAGTGGCCCACCTCTCCCCTTCCGCTGGCTGCAGAAGGGAGCTACTGCCTAAGGACCCAGGCAGAGTGCATGGTCGTGGGGCTACAAGACCACTGCAGGCTCCTTGCTGCAGCCAAGGGGACAGGAGATCAGTGCTCCCCTTCTCCCCCCCCCCCCACCTGTAGCAGGGAGCACAGCAAAGTGCTCTCTGCCTGAGTCCCTAGGCACTGGGGTCCCTGCTGGAGCCAGAGGGAGGGCACCATTGATCTCCCGTCCCCCTGGCTGCAGAAGGAAGCCACTGCCTAGGGACCCAGGTGGAGTCCTGTAGCCCCAGGCACACGTGCAGTTTTCCTGCTGCAGCCAAGGGGACAGGAGGTAAGTGAGAAGGTCCTTGCTGAACTCCTTCCATCTGACTGCGGGGGGGGAGGGAAGGGGAGGAGGTGCTGCCGGCGGAGACTGGTGGCCCTTCAGGGTTGTAAAATCTGTGGCCCTCGAGCCAAAAAGGTTGGGAACCACTGAATTAGAGGATGGGTATGTAGCAGGAGTGTGTGCAGAAGTTTTATTTTGACCCCTTTTGTGGGGAGGCACGTTGTGTCCCTGCCCTGGGAGGAGCATCTCGCTCTTTCTTCCCTCCTTCCTCCCACCCCACGGCCCCCTGGGAGGACCAGTTCACTCCCCCACCTGCAACTGCAGCCCCAGGGCCTGAGGCATTCTGGGCCCCCTGACCATTACTGCAGGGCCCTGTGCCCCAGCTTGCCCCCCTCCCCCGCTTGCACATGCCCCTGGTGTGTATCAAATATTGTACCCATGTCTTAAAAGAAAGTTGCTGGGGTGATTGTAAGAATTACTGGTCAAAACCTTCCTGCTCCTGAAGGCAGTCTGACAAAGTATTGTGAAGAATGAATTATCAGAGCCCTTGAGAAACATGATATGGTAGAGACATAATCAACCCAGTTCCATAAAGGAACAGGGTCATGTCTCTCCCATCAGATAGGATTATTTGGGCAGGTCAGCAAAATAATGACGAGGAGAACTGGTTGGCAATTTAGACTTTCAAAAAAGCCCTTGACAAAGTCGCTCACACGTAGTCATGAAATGAGAGGCAAAATACAGTTATGGATTAGTAATTGCCTAAGAACCTGAACACAAAGCGCAAGACTCAACTATCAGGTTCAACATGGGGTTCCCCAAAGCTTCTGTATTGGAATTGGCATTTCATAGATTTGTTAATGGTCTGAAAAAGGGGAGAAAAACCAATATGGGAAAACTTGCACATGGATAAAATTATTTCTGTAAATTAAGATTAGAGAAAATATGAGGAACTTCAGAGGAAGAGCTAAAACAAGTAAGGTGATGGCGCAACACAACAGCTGAGGAAATTCAGTGTTGACAAATAAAAAGGAACCATTTGAACTGCTTGTACGAATTAAATACGTTCCAAATTATCTGTAGCCACTCAGAAAAGGCCTGGTTTTCCTGATGGGCAGCTCCATGCAAATCTCTGCTCAGTGTGCAGTGGCCATCGAAGCAGCAAAGTGCATAAAGAATTCAGTAGAAAATGAAAACATGAAGTCCTGATACATGTTGACACTATGCCCTCACCTGGAGTACCTGCTTCAGTTCTAATCACCCTATCTCAGAAAGGCTAGAACAGAAACCAGAGTTTAGACAGGTGACAAATAGTTAAACAGATTTCCAAGAAGAGGACAGACAGTCTGTATTTTGGAGAAGAGACAGCATAGAGGTCTATATAAAACAAAAAGGACAGAGAGGAGGTAAAATAAGGCACTCCTAGTTTCTGTCTCTCATAATACAAGAGCAGGAGGGCACCAATGAAAGTGAAAGGCAAGATATTTAGATACGAGAGAAAAAATTATTTCCCAGTGCATAATTAGCCGGCAACATTCCTTACCATGAGATATCATTGCAATCAAGGTCTTAGTAGGATTAGATTAGGGATTAGAAAAGGGATTAGATACTTATATGGATAATGAAGATAGCCACAGAAACAATTGTAAGGATTAGAGCTTGTTGGCAAATGTTCCATGGAAAGTTTCTATGATGAAAAAAAATATATATATACACACTCTTTTCAATAGAATTGTCAATAGAAAATTGACTCTCCCACCCCAACAAAACGTTTAAAATCCCCTAAACAGATTCTCTTCCCGGCCAGCAAAAATCTACTTCGCTGAAATTTCTCTTGTTTTCAGTGAAAGTTTGAACATTTTCAAGGGCGGAAAACACTTCATGAAAAGTTTTGTTTGGTCAAAAGCCCAGTTTTCCACTGGGGAAAGAAAAAAAAAAAAAAGAATTGATAGAACATTTTCAGCCAACCATAAGTAGAATTAAAAAACATATGTAAAGAATACAAACCTTCAGGCTTGAGGGCATAAGAAAAATCACAAACTGATGGGATTAGGAAGCTGCTTTCATTATGGGCAAGGTATTCCATAAATTGCACATCTCTTTGAAGCATGTCACTACACTCTATCGGATTCAAGATACTGGACTAGATGGACTATCAATGTTATCCATCATGGCTATTTCTAGGAGTCTCACTCTTTTGCACAGAACTCCACAAAAGGGGAATGTCATGAGATCTACTTACCACTCCCTGCAGGCTTGGAGGGATCAGCCCACAGTACACAGGGATGAAGGTGCTGCAAACACAGGCCTGAAAGAAAGAGAGTACAAGTCCAGCATAAGAAATGTTTTTGTACGAACTAAGCCAGGACCTGAAAAGAGCAACTCACTGTGAAGACAACAAGAGTCCTGTAGCGCCTTAAAGACTTCCTCAGATGCATCTGAAGTGGGTTGCAGCCCACAAAAGCTTATGCCTGCAGAAATGTGTTAGTATTTAAGGCGCTACAGGACTCTCGTTGTTTTTGCTGTATACAGACTAACACGGCTACCCCTCTGGAACTTTTCGCTGGGAAGAATGGCTCAGTTCTTCTAGAGGCTCAGCTGCCTGTTGGATCAACTGGAGAGAGGCAGCCTCTAGGCCATCGGTAATCTATTTAGACTCTTGGCTACTGTTGGGTTCTAATGTGACAGAACTTTGGGACAAAGACAAGGCAAATGCAAACCCCTCAGTAATTCTCTGGTAGAAGAGGGAGCCTGCAGCTACCCCCATTCCACTGCTTGGCAGATAACGAGTTCCCACTCACCTGGATAAGCTCCTCTTTGGAAGTGAACTCTGACAGTATCACATTCTCTCCATCAGAGACCCGCGTCAGCGAGATGCCCAGGCGGCCTCTTGCCACTTCGTGCCCATTGTCTGGCAGGGTCTTATACAGGCAGCTACGGATGATTTTCACCAAGTTGAAGGATGGGTGTAGAGGACCCAGGAACCTCTTCCGAGCTTCTTTCGAGACCTGAATGATATTAGCACCCGCCTCACCTACAACCAAGATAGATAGCAATCATTTGAAAGATGCACCATGAAACTCGAGGCTGGTAGACTGAGAATAAGGGACAGGAAAACCTAATGCAGCGGACAGTCACCTTGTGGGACAGGAGGTCACTGAGAGATACTGGAGCCAGATCGTTTAGTTTTATGACCATTAACATCATCTGTGATTATGCAGCTTAAGACAGAGGTAAATGAGACTCATGCTTCAGAACATCAGCTGATCTGCCTTGAGATTAGGAAGGAGATTTCCATCCCACCCCACCCTCTATATGCAGCACTGCATGGTTGCTCTAGTGCATTATGGGCTCCCAAGATGCCAGCCCGTAGACAAAACACAGATATGGTCACACCCTGCTCATCTATCCCCTCCATCACTCCTACTGGCCCACCTTTACCTGCCATCCCATACATTCTTGCAGGGAGAACAGAGTGAAATTTGGCATTTCAGTCCTGTGGGAAACTGATATTTCCAACATTTGTTTTCATCATTCCAAATGGAGTCAACAATTTGAAATCAAGGGTTTTGTTTTTTTAAACTAGAATGAAAAGGGTTTTTTAAATCATTTCAGAAGTGTCAAAACATTCCAAGTCAGTTTGGCATGGCAGCTATCGAAGATGTGATGAAACACCAGAATTACAAATTCTATAAGGCACCTTGTCCCCTTTCTCCCCTACTGACTGAGATCCTTGGCCAGACGATATCCCCCATGATGCACCATGTGACTTGGACAGAGGTGAGACTGCAGTGCATCATGGGAAACAGCTTGGTTCAGTTCAATCAACTGAAATCTTTCCATTCAGGTGTAATGGACATGAAACATTTGGTTTTTCCCTCAACTAGGTAAAAGGGGGGCTAATTTAGTCCAAAATAAATAAAAATAAAAAAATTCTTATGGAAACTTTCCATTTGAAACTTTCATTTTGAAAAACTTGCATTTTTTTAAAAACACATCCTAGGCAGAAATGTCCTGACCAGCTCTACTTGCAGGTTTCTTACTGCTTGCTCCTATGATTGGTTAGCTGGCATCTGGCAAGCCAAGTCTTGGGAATAGGGTCAGTGTTACATAAAAATCACATCAGTTAATTGCATTTCCTCTCACATTCCTCTCCTCCAGACTGGGTGAATTCCCCTTATTTTTAAAGGGCCATTGTCACATTCACCTTGTTCATGTTAAGCTGTGGCGCTTAGCCTGACTTCTGGGGATATCTAGCCCCTCATCTTTCCAGTAGAACTCTTGACTAGCCAAATGGCGGTCTGGCGTAAGCAGGTGCATTTTCATTGGACCCAGCAGCTGAGCCACTCCTATTTATGCCCATGGCTAGACTTACAAGGAAACTCATTTTGATAGATGATTCCTAGCCATCTCTCTCTATCTGTAATTGCAAGTTTGGAATGAACCACCCTGCCACTAATAGAAATACTGCATGTTTTCCAACCATTAATTAATCCTCACAACTCTGAGCATCACCCACATTTCATGGATGGGGAAACTGAGGCAGGGAGGTTTAGGCCACCACTTTCCAAAAGGTCTTTTAACTTGTGTACCTCAGTCATTTAGGTACCCAAGCAGAGACACTCAGGCCCCAATTTTCAGAGTGCTGGCCACCTGCAACTCATCCTGAGCACCTGGAACTCCCGTGGACTTCAGAGGAGTTGCAGGGGCTCAGCACCTCTATAGATCAGGCCCTAGGTGTCTCAAGTCAGGCATCTAAGTGACTGAGATACTTAAAATGAGTAGAGCTTTTGGAGACATTTGAGGCCCAGTGATTGCCTAAGACCTCAGAGAGAGCACACAGCAAAGCTGGGATTCACACACAGCAAGCCATTGCTCCCAGAGCCTTGCTCAGACCCCACCTCTACATTTACCACCTCACCTTGCTCTCCTTCCACAGATTGGAGAGTCAGACTCTCTGCGCGGGGG
Source organism: Emydura macquarii macquarii (assembly GCF_026122565.2). Lineage (NCBI taxonomy): Eukaryota > Metazoa > Chordata > Testudines > Chelidae > Emydura > Emydura macquarii. The sequence goes on along the minus strand of NW_027130724.1, from coordinate 3,554,448 downwards.
GGGGCGCCAGAGGTCAGCTGACCACCAACCATATCAGCAAGGCGGCAATGAAATACAGACCCTACTGACCTAGGTTGGATTCGAATGAGTGGGCTAGAAACGAAAGGCTCCATGTCCCAATTTGCAGGCCACTGCTTGAAGAGAGATCATTAAAACCCGCGGCTAAATTAGACAAACTGGAGGAGGGGTGCTCCCCAGACATCAGAGGGCAAGGTGGGGAGCACTGCTCGGCCAAACCAGGGAGTGCTGCCCCTCTGCTTTTAGGAGGATTAAGAATACTACTTCAACAGCTCCAAGCCTGGAAGGGAACATCTAGAAAAGGGTCAGCTGGGGAAGAAGACATGGACTAGGCTTTGATTTGCTGAGTGCGGTTACAGTCAGACGTGACGTGGCGATGCTTTTCCCTGCAGAAAGTGCTTAATTTGTGCCAGGGCTTGCCAGGACTGAGCCCCAGCACCTCTGGGCGTGCCACATCAGTTCTGAATGTAAAAATTGTTTGAGCCCTGGCACCTAATTGCGTGAGCCTCGGCCCCTCTTTCATTCCAAATTAAGCGCTGCCTGCAGATCAGTTCCACCATTAACTATGCAGCTCTAGAGAGGGACCCAATGGGAAGCAGAGAACTCAGCAATGCATGCCTGCTTCAACTTTAGCACAGTGACCTAACTGGAACCGGAGAGGGACTGCAGCAGTCTCCCTACGGAGGGAAGGAACAGAGTATTCTTTCTGAGTCTCCTCTAGCGACCCAGTCTGGGAGGAGCTCTGCTAAAAGAGAATGATGGGAAGAGAGGCAAAGCGGGCAGAATACCAGCCTTAGCCAAAGCAAAAACCAGCCCAGCTCAAAGCTGTTTGCACGCACACACACACACACACACACACACACACACACACGCACCTCTCCTAGCAGAGCTGGGAAACGAGAACCTTTGCTTTACAGGCAGAAGAGGAGCTACTTTCAAGCTTGTGTTGTGTGTGAGAGACAGAGGGAGAGGGGACAAAGTCAGGAATGAAGCCGATTGTGGGCGGTAAAGGACTCACAAAACAGAGCTTCAGCTTCACACAGGAACTGGCTTTGTCCGATTTGAAGAGAAGGAAGGCAGAGAAGAAGTTAAGGTCAGCTCAAAAACCAATGCCATTCCCCTCTCCAACTGCAGGGTGGGAGGGAGGGAGAACAGTTGAGTGGAATTAAAATGAGAGAGAGAGATTACAATTTGCTAATCAGCAACAAGCCACCACATTTTCAGAGCCCTGAGGTATTGTGACACTTCCTTGTTGATAACAGGAAATGAAAAGCCACTTAGCACTTATAAAGCACTCTTTCGTGCTCAAAAGCATTCGGAGCCAGTTCTACACCACTGAGTCAATAGAACCTTTGCCAGTGACCTGAGTGGGTGCAGGATTTGGCCCTGGAACTGGACTGAATATTTCTAAATAAAGAGATTTCATTTTTTAAGTGGAATTTGGAAATGGGTCGGCTGTAGCAGAGCAGACAGCCTGAGCTCCTGTCACTGAAGCAGGTTTCAGCACTATCACCCTTTGTCCTGCTTGGTCTGAGACCAGTATTCAGTGAGTGGCTTCAATACTTAGTCCAATCTCCTCTCATCCCCTGCACCCCATTTTATCCCTACCCATCTAATGCTGGGAGCATTTGAGGAGGTGGTGGGGGTAGTGCTATATATAGTCCTAACCTGAAAAGGTTATCAGCATTATATCTGAGTTATTCTATCATAATCACTGTAGTATCCAAGTGCCTCAAATCCCTCTGTAAGGGACAGGTATATTAGGTCCATTTTACTGATGGGGAAACAGTGGTTAAGTGACTTGCCCAAAGTCCCACAAGGAGTCTGTGGCAGAGCTGAGAATTGAACCCAGCTCTCACAAATTCCAGTTCAGTGCCTTAACCACAAGGCCATCTAGCCTCCATGCAAAACAGGATCCGTCCTGGGATGTGTAGGTTGGGAAACCATAGGTTTAGCCAAGAACACCAAGCTCAGTTGCTGGGGTTCCCGCACTCTGGCTTTGAATGCCTGAATGGGGAACAAGAGAGGCACAGGGTTAAAGAACCACATTGGAAGAATTACACAACAGGAGATGTTTACTGACACAGAAGAGTTCTTTGAGCCAGCGCTTCAGTTTGCTGGCCACTGTTGAGAGAGAGAACACGCGCGCACGCACACAGCGCAAATATTGTTGGTATTTTAGCAAAACATCTGGGTGGGATTTTTTTAAAGCAGAGCTTGAGCAGCAAATGCTAGGTTAAGCAGAGGTATGTTGCTCCTCATGTCTGAGCATCCACCTATCCCCTCCCTCCCCCGTCAGTCTTAAAATAGGGCATGACATGGATGGAAGGGGGCAGGGAGGTGAAATGAGGAAGATGGGGAATATGACCAGAAGAGATAAGAAATCTTTTCCCTCCCCCACTGATCTCCCCACCACCATCACCACACAGGGCACAGCAGAAATCTTTAAAAACAGAAGCCTTAAAAGCTCAGGTACTGGTGCATGGGGGGCAGCGATACAGCGAGGCAGAACTCTAAGGGACTGAGTGAACAACATCTTTGGGGACTTCCCCTGCCTCTAACACTAATACATAAGTACAGAGTTGAGACAACAGTAGGCTGTGGGCTTCGTAGGTTATTTTGAGCTATTACAAATGATAATAGGAGGGGCCATACTGAGACCATACTATGCTTTCATAGGACCATTAACTTTGGTTCTCTCCCCCCCCCCCCTTTTTTTTTTTTGTTTTGTTATTTCCTTCAATCTAGAAGGACTTAGACTAAAAGTCTAGGGTTGTTCTGTGTGTATTTAAAAAACTAAAAATAAAATAAAAAGGTGTACCATGATCAGACCAGTGGGCCCATCTAGCTGGATATCCTGCCTTTGGGAATGGTTAGTACCTGAGCCAGCAGAGGAAAGGGTCCTAGCATGCCATGCAAGGTAATTGTGCAATGCTGGACAGAGGTTGAGGAGAAGCTTCCCAAATGCCACAGGGAACAACTAAAAGGCAGAATAGGAGGATGAGATTTGATTAATCTCAGCTTGCATAGCCACAGAGGTTTATTACTAGGTCACATCAGTTACCCCACCATTTTATAAATTGTCCCCACACCCTCCCATGGCAGCCAGTGCCAGGGGTTGACTACACACTGTAAGCACAGAAGTTGGATAGCAGGTCTGTGGATCAAAGGTAGCAACCCAAACACCCTAACCTGTCTGTCTAGCTCAGGGCGTAGAAAGTTTGATGGGGCAATACAGGGAGCCATTTGCACTGCTGCTGCCCATGCTGGATTTGTTCCCTGGAGAGAAATGCTGGTCTCCAAGGCTGTCAATACTGCACTTTGCACCAGCACTAAGCTCACCACGTTACGTGAGATGAGCCACGAAAGGGAATTGATCCTTGTGAGCTAGTTACTCTGAGCCCATATACATATACAGATAACTTTCCATGATAAGCAACTATGAGGCTATTTCATTTAAAAGCTGCCATTGCCCTGAAATCTTGGGCATGCTAGCACTGTGGGATAAAGACCCTCTGGGGGAGAGATGGACAGAGTCAACTCCAGCACCAGGGACTTTCCTGGAATCGGGGCCAGCGCAGAGATCCTGCCAAAGGGAATCAGGTTCATTCATTTGGATGGTCATTGCCACAGGACAGGTGACAGCTGTGAAGGCATCTCAACATAATGGGGTGGGGGGAAGGAGGAGTGTTATAATCCCACAACAACCAGAGACACGGTTCCAGGAAAAGCGCAAGACAAAATTCGGTTTTGGGTTTTGCTAGGGACTGCCAGTGAGGATGACGAAGGAGAGCTGGTGAAGGCCAAACAGCCGGGGTAGTGGGGGAGGAAGCCTCCCCAAGGCACTAACCAGACTACAAGGGATGTGTGCATATTAGCACTACCCTCATTACTGGGCCCGGCCTAATGCCAACGGAAGTCAGTGGAAAGCTCCCACGGATTTCAGTGAGTCGTGGGATAGGCCTTAACTTTTGACATAGTTGAAGGGAGAACCACCTGACCCAGAAGCCGCTTCTGCAGGCTGTGCCTATGGTCATAGGGAGAAAAGTCTGTTTCATCAGAAAGCTGTTTTTCACTACAAAAAAAGAGACCAGTCAGTGGAAAAGTTTTGACCAGCTGTAGCTAGAAACAAACTCCTCCTCCCTGCAGTTTGGTCCTCTCTGCAAATCTGAATGCTCCTGAACTGTACCAGCCTATTGGAATCCCAGGACATGGTAGCACCTGAGAAACACCAGATTGACAGCCCTTGAGAATGAAATCCAGAATATCCCCCTGCTGTCCTGATGCTGGAGAGTCCTGGCAGAACCAGTTCCAGGGAAAGGTCATAGTTCAGTCTCCAAGGCAGCTCAGACCTTCGCCTCTGCACAGAGGCTACCAAAGGTTTGAGTTAGTACTAGCTGTGGTGCTGATCTGCTTGTTCTTAGTCTAGTTCCTAGCGACACCAAACCCATTTCCACATAGGTTACTATATAACCAGGCATTCTAAAGACACCACCATCTGTGAAGCAGCTGTGGTCTGGTTCCCAACTCTGGAAGAGGTGGAAACTGGCTCCAGAAACACCAGAGGTCCAAGTCTCCATTGCCCTGCACATTGTGTGGTCACTCACATTAGCGTAAAGGGTGTGTAAAGGAACCCACACCATGCAGGACACCAGGGAATTGGACCTAAAGCTGCCAGGAAAACTGGGGAAGAGAAAATGGAAGAGTAAGAGATATTCTACAGAGATCAAGCAGCCTAAAAGTCTATGATCTCCGGTGAGACCAGGCAAGGGGTTAGTTACACAATCTAACCGGACTTCTGCAATAAAGGTTTGGGGTGAGGCAAGAGGATGATGGGCCATTTTCAGCATTAAAACTGGATCTAGCAGCAGCACCACCTTGAACCAAGGGCATGCGGTACTAAACCTCCCCCCCCCAGAGCCTCACCAGACCCAATTAACATCAGCCCTTGTGCCAGCAAAGAACATTTGACCTGCAAAATATTTAAGCAAATAAAAACCAAAATGGAATAGTGACAGCAAATAAAGATAGGAACAGGGAGTCCAGGGGAATGAGAGAGGAGATTTAATATTAGATTAATGCCACTTCTGCAGTCACCCACCCAGGGAGTTGTGACTCCCTCTGGAAAGGCTCCATCTCAGTATAAAGAACGCCAGTCTGTGCCAGGGACATTCCTGTTCCATGAGCTATAACAGCCGGCACACACGAAGCATGAACTTAGGACTTGGTGGGAAAGCAATTTGATGCTGGGTGGAACCACAAGTAAAGGGAAAGTTAATGGTATCACCGCTCCCTAGCTTCCAATGCAGCTTGGGAAAAAAAAATTAGGATGAACAGTGAGGAATGGATGGCTTTGTAACACCACCATCTCGGCCTGCCACCCATCTCCAGGGGAGTAAGGAACCTATACAGCCCCTCAGAGAGATTTAAGGGCTTCAGAAAGAATTCAGGCATTTCATGAAGTCAGGGAACAGCACTGGAAAGGCCAGAGACTGGCCTATGCTAGCCTCTCCACCAGTGCTAGGCACCCATGAGGCTAACTGAGGCGCAGCTTTCCCATTCCAATGGGCTCCACCCGCATTCTAATGCGCTCAGACCCATTTTGCCACCCTTGGACTGCTTTCATTCATTCAATTTCAGGTCAACACTATGGAAAACACTCCCAAGAGGATTCGAGTGAGTTCCCCTCTGCACAGGGAAGGGCATGAGCAGCGGGATGTTAGTCAAGCACCACGGATCTGCCATGGCTATTTAGAGTGCAAACGCTTCGCGGCAGGGGCTGTCTTCCAGTGTGTACACACAGCACCCAGAGCCCCAGCCAAGATCAGGGCCCCATTGCCACGCTGCTGTAGTACAGACACCGTCACAGAGGGTTTGATCAGACATCCACATTCCCAACTTCCTGGCTATATTCTGCTGCTCCTTATTATGAGAGGCTGTGTTCTCCCCAGCCCTCTAAGTCAGACTTATGCTCTAATATTACAGGACATGCCTTATTGCCTTCCTCCACTCTGGTGCTCTCCCTCAGCTTGCCAGTGGAGCATTAGAGGTGCTCCCGCCCATTTTCCCCTTCTCTCGCTCCTGCTCAGAATAGCTTTTCAGAGGATTTGCCTGCTATTTCCCTAGGAGCAAACGATGCAGGACTCAGTTGTGCCATACTCACTCTACATGGAGGTCCATGTTACACTTACTCTTAGTACTTAGTGCATGCCACTTGCCTACTTTCCATTTCCCCAGTTGTCATTTCCAGGAAGGTTGTATTGTATTTTTTAATTTTAAAGATGTAAACAGAGCTGGTCAGGAATTTTCCTGCTGCTGGGTTTGAGGGGTAGGAAGATGGAAAAAGTCAGAAAATGCTAATCTGTCAAAACCAAAAAACTGTTGGTGGGAAAGGATCAAAGTTTCCAAACATCCCATCTTGACATGGCATAAAACAGTTCATTTTTCAGTTCCAAGTCATTTTGTTTTGAAGTGTAGTTATTTATACTAAAGAGTGAAAAACAAAAGGTCAAAATTTAAACAAAACATTGACTGACCCAACTAGAAATTCTTTGGATTCTTGGTTCATGAGAATTTAAGATGGACTTTTCATCCTGATTCAAGATGGGGGAAAGTTCTTGAAAGCTCTAAAACTCTCCTGGGATTGGAAAACCATTTCCTGGCCCGCTTGAGATGTAAACAAGATGATTGCAAATTCTGTTGCTGTGTAACAGCATGGGAATTTCACAGGAAGGGAAAATTTGCTTACGGAACTTTTCCTTAGCAGCTTGATTGCCAGAAAGATCACTGCTCATCACTTACTAGGAAACTTGCCTTGGAACCAGTGCTGCAAACGGAGAGCTCCAGTTGCTTTGGGTGGGTCAGTTAGTAGACTTAGCATGTGGAAGATCCTCATCATTTGCTCTGCTTTCTGTCAGTTTCTACATCCACTGATAGAACAGTTTGGTATCTGCCCCCACACACAGTAGGAACCAAGGGCCAGATCCTCAGCTGACGCAAAGGGAGCTAAACCAGTTTATACCAGCTGAGGATATGGCCCAAGAGGTGGGTTGAGTATATCCCTATGGGACAGGAAGTATGCTAAGAGAGGGCCCTCTATGCTAGCAGGCAACATAGCTGAGAACCAAACTCACTTTCATATAGAATCAGAAATTTAAGACTGAAAAGGTCCTCAGGTGGTCATCTAGGCTAGCCCTGTGCTGTGGCAGGATTAATTATATAATTGCCTGGAACGGGGGGGGGGGGGGGGGAGGAGGAGGAGAGAGAGAGAGGAGGGAGAGGGAGGAGAGAGAAAGGGAGTCACAGCCGATGAGGTTTTTAAAAAATTGTTCTGAAAGTCACTTCCCCTTTCCTGTACTCATCAACAGGAAAGCACGATATTCACATTGTGTACCGCCAACAGCTCACATGGCCCAACCCATCTGTCCCCGGGGATGGCTCAGGGGAGGAGAAAACCGCGCCTGCATAAGAGAAGGCCAAGTCTGCAATGGACAAGCGACCAAGGGACAGCGTTGGAACCGTTCCCTGAGTTTTGAGGTTAAGTCATCCCAGCTTCACGTAGGGTAACCCAGGTTGCTTTAGCCATTTTTACACAGGGCATCACACTGCAGTGTAACTGGGAGGGTGCAGTCCCTTTCATTATCTGTCTCTTGCAGGCCGCTGCAGTGCTGCTTTTATTCCTGCTATGGTTCCACTGTGACTATCTCCTGGGCTCATTAGGGTGAGAAGCAATGAGTTTGGTTGGAGTTTTTACAGCAACATTTATTGGCTGTTCAAGTTAGGGAATTGGGAAGGGGAAGAGAGCAGGTCACAGCTTTTGAACAAACGGGGGGAAAAGGGGCACCATACCAAGAGGGGCAGAGGTAAGAGGTTCCTTCACCTACCATCACTAGGAACACAAAATGAACTCCACAAAAAACCAATAGTGCAGGTAAAGACTTAGACATTTCAATTTTTTTTCTTGCCATGCTTCACAGGTGACATCCATGCTGAAGGAATCTATAGCAGGCTGTTCACTGGGGGAGGAACAAGTGACTTGTGGCAGGCAGGCAAACCGGGTTCCAATCCTGGTTCTGCCACAGATACTTGCATGATCTTGGACAGGTCACTTGGGGCCAGATTTTTCAGGCCTTAACCTCCCCTGGGCATGAGCACGAGCTTACACCTGCATTTCACAGGCAGACACCTCCACGTGTGTATCAACAACTGCACACACAGAGCAGTGGAACTGTTATCAGGGTTTGCACCTGCAGAGTATTGTGTGCGTGGGGCTGTTGCTCACAGCACCCATGCATGTGGGCCAAAAATACACACAGGTGAAGACAATCATTCTCAAAATAAAAACCAAACGATCCATCCCTTACTGTATCTGCCTCAGTTTCCTCAGCTTTAGAGTCGGGATTGTATGACACCAACTGGCATACATGGCCTTTCTGCAGTGACTGCTTCCTGCATCCCCGAACCATGCATCTTATTGGGGTAGAGAGGGACGGGGAGTGGATTTCTCACAGATTAGTGTCCCACATTCTACACCTTTTCAATTCTGTTTGCTATCTTGGCAACCCCCTCCCCACTTCTGGAAGTCATAAATTCTTAGATCAGAAACGATTTAAAAATAATATTTCCAGAGTCCTTTAATAGGAATTAGAAGTAGCATGAATTTTTTGCAGGCATTTGCTATTTTCCCCACTTATATGAAAGCCAAGCATGTTAAGGACTGCCATACACTAGTATAAAGTGTTCCTCTGGAGCTTTTTTTTTTTTTTTTTTAAAATGATTTTCATTCCCTCCCCGCATTGCTTTGGCATCTGTTAATGAGAAGGTGACTGGCTGGCTGTTCCTGATCAGCGTGTGGGAAAGGCGGCTTTTCTAAGCTGCAGCACATGGTAAATACAGACCCCCCAGGTCAACCAAGAGGTCAGCCTTGATGCACAGTCAGTTACTCCCATGGTAGAGGTGATGTTCGTCAGCAGGCCTGTGCAGAGCTCAGATACAGCCTGCACAAACAGTTCTGCGAAGGAGGGTTCTTGGAAAGCCTGGCCAAAGGCCATAAATAATTGCCTGGTTTTTTCCTTGAATTGTCAGGCTCATATCCCTCTTGTTTCCAATACGAGCAGAACAAGGGATCTATTAGAGCAACTCTGAGATCCTTTACAATCTAGATAAGCAAGTACTGTTACCTTCTGTGGCAGATTTATCCCGACCAGGGTGCCCTCCTATGGGGAGACGGGCAAATTCTGCCTCAACATCCCCTACAGTCCCTGGGGCCGACTGAGTTTCCCCATCTTCTCTACCGCCAATCAAACTGACTGCCAGCTTCTCTGCAGAGGACAGGCATGTTATCAGACCAGTTCTAGCCCTGCTTCCAGGCATAATTTATTAGCATAAATGCAGCTATCAGCAGTTCCTTCAGAGTATGACAAGTCTCAAAACCCCCAACGCAAAAAGGATTAAAATGTAGCAGTTTTCCAATCCCACTCCAGGGATCATCTCCAGGCCACCCACCCACCCAAAAGGCAGTCCTCTGCCCCTCTTACAGGGTCTTTATACCCCTGAAAGTTCTCCAGGCTGTTTCAATTCTTCTCCCACAGCCCACAACTTAGACCTTCTCCAAGAGGGCTCTCTGCAATGTTCTGCTCCCGCGGCCCATTTGCCAGCAAGTCCTATCCCTGCTCATGGGAACCTTCTTCCCGACTCAGTCCTCTCATTCCTGTGCTCGGTCTGCACAGGCTGAGCTGGTTCTTCCCCCTTTACCGAGGGGCTGCTGCACAAGTCTTCTTCTCAGCTGAGCTTCCCAGCTCTCTGCAATAAGTCCCATCCACAGCACCCTCCCACTGGTGCATCAGTTCTCGCTCTACGCTGCTTCCACCCCCAGCAGCTCCCGACAATGGTACTCCTGCAACTCTCACCAATGCCCTGAGGCTCTTTCCTGTTGCCTGGGTCTTTATAGAGGCCAGGTGCCCTATATCAGACCCCCTTCCTCAGGAGACAAAAATCTAGTCCTAGGTGACTTGAACCCATTCTCGCAAAAGGGGCCAGTCACCCTTTCACACCCCCATTTTACAGGTAAGGGGCGAACGCAGAGAGATCCAGGAGCAGATTTTCATGGGCACTTGGCCCCCACAATCAAGGCCAGATATTCAAGAGGGCTCAGCATGCATCTGGTCCAGAGCTATAGGTGCCAAGTGCTTGGAGGTCTGGCCCACCTAACGACAGAGCTGGTAATTGGACTGCCACCTCCTGGGTCCAGAGCAGTGCTTCAACAAGAGACCAGCCTTCCTCCCTACAGAATACTTATTTATTACAGGTTGTTAATTTCAGAGGGGTAGCGTGTGTGTGTGTGTGTGTGTGTGGGGGGGGGGGGGGGGGGGGGGGGGGGGAGAAAAAGAGTCCTGTAGCATTTAAAAAAAAAAAAAAAAAAAAAAAAAGACTAAAAATTTAATTTCTGCAGGCATAAGTTTTTGTGGGCTGTAACCCACTTCGTCAGATGTAAGGAATAGAAATCAGAGAGGAGGTGTCTCTCTTTCTCACACACACACACACACACACACACACACCCCCCCCCCCCCCCCAGGGTAGGTAATAACAATGGGGAAGTTAGGTATGAGCAAAGTCCATTCAGTTAGAGTAGTTGAGGCCTATTCACAACCATTGATAGGCCTCAACTACTCTAACTGAATGGACTTTGCTCATACCTAACTTCCCCATTGTTGTTCCTTACCCTTCGATGTGTATATTTATACCTCCTATGTGATTTCTATTCCTTACATCTGACGAAGTGGGTTACAGCACACGAAAGCTTTTGCCTGAAGAAATTACATTTGTTAGTCTTTTTAAAGTGCTACAGGATTCAGGTTAATTGTTTCCCAGTCAGAGTCAAGAGCCACTGGCCACATTTGCCAGCATGCTACCATTTATTTACAAAAAAAGGGCTGACCTACAGAAGAGGCCTTTAGAAGACAAGGAGACGCAGTCATCAGCTGTGGTCTGGTCTCCTATTAGGAGAGAAACCTCAACTAGAAATAGGCCTGTCCCCTCTCCATGCCCTAGCAAAGAGGGAGGAGGTGGTGGATAAAAAAAATGGAACTTAGATTTATGCCACCCGGGTTTTGCCTCTTGTGAGAGCTGAGTCAAAGTCAGTCACCCCGCCATACACAGCACTGCAAGACAGAGTCCCACAGTCCATACGTAAGCAGAATTGTTTGCCATGCATAGAGGGGGCTGGAGATTCTGGAACTGGAACTCAGCCGGCAGCTTGGAGGGTGCTGGTGCAAGGCAGTAGCTTTGTGCCACTGGATTTGTGGCCATGAGGGCTAACAGGAATTCACCTGTGTTTTTTCAGCTAAACGGAGCAGACTTAGGAGAGCTAGTGGGGGCAGGTGGGTGAACTGTAAGAGCAGCCATGCTTTGTTAGGTTTTACATCCAAATCACTGCACAGCCATGTGGGCAGCAGCCCACTGACTCATGACTGCCTTTGTTTCAAGTACTGAAATACTTAGCATATGACACAAGCCAAAGTAGAATGGAGCAGGGATGGATTGTTTCATAACAAGCATGTGTGTGTGTGTGGAGAGGGGGTGGGGGGGGAGAGGCAGAGGAGAGCTAAGCTCGGACTTGCAGCCAGGATCATTCTGCTTCATTGCTATTGGGATTAAAGCAGTTATACAACCCTAAATCATCTTTTCTTTCATCATAAAAATAATTCCTTTATGCAAGTCTTAATATGGCGATCAGCAGTGCAGCATTAGAGATGCTGGACTGGTACAACAGAGCACAAAGAGGGGAGGTTTTAAATAAGACTCACCTTTATCCAGGAATCTTAGCAAGATCTTCAGTGCTCTATGCAGCCCTACAGAATTCAGTAAGCTCTGATGTGTGGACAGAATGAAGCCCACTAAGCACAAGGGAAGACTCTATTCTGAGCCCTGCTGCTGGGTTAAGGAGAGATCAAAATTTTCTGCCATGTTGCATCTACAGGAGATGGGATAGATCAGGAGCTGCACGCCTAGTAAACAGCAAGGCTCATTTCTTTGCTGTTCCCCATACAGTGTACAGCCTGCAAATGACAAACTGGGCAAAGGAAGACTCCACTGCCTTGCATTGGCATGAAGGACCATACACACAGGGAAAAGTGGGGCCAGATTCTCCTCATGCAGTATAAGTGTGGAGCAACCCCGCAAAAAAAAAATATTTAAAAAAAAAAAAAAAAATCAGTGGTGTTTTGCCAGCATAAGACTGAATGAAAAAACTAGCCCAGTGAGTGCCAGGTGCATGTAAAATGCTACCATTCACCACTAGTAAGTTACATCACTAGTAAGTTACAGCCACTTTGCACAGGGTTAAGGGACTACTCAAGGTGGGAGACAGTGCAGAATCAGGCCCTCAGCTGACAAGTCTGCAGGACAAGCCACCATCAGCTGCTGTCCTGGTACAATTTTGTCACAGTGGTGCGCCTCCACCACAGGAGAGAGGGGCTACACGCTCTCACCCCAAGGGAGAGGTGCAATAGGGTTGTGACACAGGAGTCTTGCTTTGGGAGAAGGGTTTTTTGGGGTTGGCTCTAAGGCCAGCTCCTTCACTGGTGCAAATCAAGGGAGCTGCATGGATTGACACATCTGCCCTGGAGCATTGGAGCAGCTGTTCTAGAAGCAGCAGTGAAGTCAGACAGCCTTTCAGCAAGAAGCCTGCATTTCCATTTCAAGGCAGGAGAGACGCAGAGGAGCTGGTGTCCATTTTCAGGGGCCCAAGGGTAGCACAGAGAAAATTCCACTGAGCACTTGACAGATCTGCTGCAGCCTCAGAACCCCAAGAGAAGCAAAACTGCTGCATGCAGCACATCCCCACCCCCCGCTGAGCTCACCCGGCAATCTGCCTTGGAGAGCAGCAGGGACAAAGGTCATTTCTGCGCTAGTCAGCTGATGAAAATCAACTCTCATCGCCTCGGTTTCTCCTGTCACTCATTCAGACTGGAGAAAGCCAGACTGCTTCTGTGGAGACCTGGGCCTGGACTGGCTGGTCCTGGGGAGTTAATAGCAACTAGCCCAGGGGTATGAGCATGAACGTAGGAGTCACACTGGCTAACTCACTTGATAATCGGAGGCACTTTCCTTGACATTCTTCCTCTCACCCGCAGGCCCACATGATCCTGACTTAAAATATATCTATGCCAGGGATTAGCGGCCTAACCCAAATCCCACTGAAGTTAGCAGAAAGACGCCCATTCCCCAGATAGGAAGGATGGTTGTGTGATTAAAGCTCTGAACTGGGACTGAGAAGACCTGTGTTTGATTCCTAGCTCTGCTACAGACTCCTCTTGTGTGCACAGGCAAGTCATCAATCTCTTGGTGCCTCAGTAAAAAGGGGCTAGTGATACTTCCTCTGCAGCCTAACTAGACAAGTCAGGCAATTTCTTTAGCACAGGGACTCATCTCTGAATGTGTGCACGTACAAAGGCCTCATTTTCCTAGAGCCTTCCCAACCAAAACTCAGCACCTAACACAATAATAGACCAAGTTAAAGAGCTTGCACCAAATCTCATTAGTTAGCACTGCACCAGGACCATTACCCAGAGATACGAGTGTCCTTTAGATAACTGTACTTGTTTGCAGGAGACAAGGGGGTTCCAATTTTCATACACGCTAAGAGTATGTGGCGGCTGATCTGCATCATTTATCTTTGGGATGAAAGACAAATGCTTATAATCTCATGGGGGAAAAAAAACGGCCACCCCCCCCAAAAATAGCAGCATGTTAGGCTCCATGCACATCACATCAATTTTCTCACTTGGCACTATGTGCCACCCACCTTATTCTAGACCAAGCACCTGCCTCTGCACCTGTTGTGGCCCTGTTTGCTATGTCCTCTTTGCCCTTCCATCATGTGAGTACGCATTAAAAGCTACCTTACACCAGCCAACATTTCTCTAGTAGCATTAGGTCATTCAGAGCAAATTGCAAGCAATTAAGTGATGAGAAATTTTGCTCCGAGTCACCTTCAGTGGAGACCAGGGACACATTTAGCTTTGCTAGGAATCTTGTTCCATATGGAATTTTACTTATGGGGATGAAGGGCTGAAATTGAGTTCGTAGGTTCTCTTGGAGTCCCAGTGCTGCAATACCCAAAAGGTGAAGTAAGATGATCACCGCGCCGGACTATCACAGATGACCCCTGGTCCACAAGCAATGGATTACTGGGTACAAAAATGACTGATGTTTCTAACCGATCCAAGTTTGTACTGCTCATAAAGCACAGCATGCAGCCCATTTAAGAGTAAACCCTCTGCTCCTCCTACCAGGCTGTTGGGCAGAATGGAAGCGTGAAGAGTTATGAGACAGCAGAGTGTCTAATGAGGTCTGCCAGGCACAGCAGAGCCCTCATGGAGCTAAGACTGTGCCTGGAATTGGCTTTTCTGTACAACCATGTATCTTAAGAGACTTAGGGCTTGTCAACATGGGAAAGTTACACCAGTATAATTAGACCCTGCCCCCGGAGACACTCTGATTTCAGAATAAGAGCATCCACATTGGGAGTTGTAAATGTTAAACATTTACACCTTACCATATGCCAGCATAACCTTTCTGTGTAGACAAGCTCTAAATAAACTGCATCCAGGGACCCCACTAAGAGGTGAATTAGCGTATGTCATGTCAGCCTGGGCATTGCTGAAGGGCTCACCCAACCATTACAATCTTTCATCAGTTTCTAGGCTGCTTCTCTCAGCCCCTCTAAGTCATGAAAATTTGCAGGGGAGAAATTCTCCAAGACATTGCACCAGACTAAAGCTCCAAATGGCACTGCAGCCTTCAAATCCTACCTCCAAACAGGGATCTTCAAGAACACCAAGAGACTCGTTGTGGTGTGAACCCGTTTCCCCTTCCTCTTCACAGCAAGGAACAATAATCAAGGTTTCCCCACTCAAAGGCCTGGAAAAAGGCTGCTCAAAACACAGTCACCAGGGATTTGTCCACTGGGGACTTGCCAGACTGCAGCCATCAGTACAGCTGCACCTGCAGAGACCGAGTAAAGCCACTTTTTGCACTGGTGCAGCTCACCCTGGTTTCACTCACAGGTATGCTCCACAGTAACTACAGGAGGGGGTTTGCTCTGCTGAACTGGCCGGCCATGGCTGGGATCAAGGCAAACCTCCCTAGCGTGGGCAAGGTCCAAGACTTTGGAGGGGAAAAGTGTGACTTGGAGAAAGAGCCACATCAGAATCCCTCAGCCATGTTGTGGGAAGGCAGAGAGGAGTCACTCTCCTGTAACTAGCCTTTGAATCAGGAGGATGAGTGATGTCGCTGTAGGCTATGGGAGGTGACCAGCAGGAGGTAAATGGGCTTCTAATTATAGATGCCAATGTGAGGAGCTCCTAAGGCCTTAATCTACACTACAAAGGAAAGTTGACCTATGTTATGCAGTGGCTGTAAGTCGACTTAATTACCACAGTGGCTGATGTCCACACTTCCCGCCTCAGGGCGGTGGATTGCATCCTCACCAGGAGCATTTCCATTGCCCTTAGAGGGGCGGTGCAAGGAGAGGAGAGCCCGGTTTCCCAGCTCTGCTGGCAGCTCCCTGACAAGAGCCCGGCCGCCCCTCCTCACTCCCCATTCCCCACCAGGGGACGCCACTCAGGGCTTCTCACCCCTGGGGAGCAGGG
Source organism: Emydura macquarii macquarii (assembly GCF_026122565.2). Lineage (NCBI taxonomy): Eukaryota > Metazoa > Chordata > Testudines > Chelidae > Emydura > Emydura macquarii. Next base: position 3,538,777 of record NW_027130724.1, on the reverse strand, counting down.
TCCAGCTGCTCCGGCTTCTTGCCCAGCTCCCAGCCAGAAGCGGGGTCCAGCTGCTCAGCTCTCCAAGGGAGCAGGGGGAAGCTGGGCTCTAGCTGCCTGGCTTTCTTGTCAATTTCACGGCTCCAGAATGAGGGCTAAGCGGATGTAAGGAACACAGTGTCTACACTGACACTGCATCACCTTAACTACACAGACATAAGCCCCACACCTCTTGTTGAGGTGGTTTTATTGTGTCAGTATAGCAGGGGAGTTGCATTGGTGGGAGGAGCATTTCAGTGTGTGCACCTCTGCTGCTTGTTGACAAAAGTCAGATTTTGTCAAAACTCCATAGCACAGAGCAGCCCTAATACACTGGTCTGCAGCAAAATCCCTACTCTTCCATTCATAGTCTGGGGATCATTCCTTTAAGAGCCTGAAGCTCCAGCAATCTGATCACAGGTAGTTTACATGGTTGAGTCACCCAACTCCGAGGAAGTGATCCAACTGGTTATTGGACAAACAGACACACAACTCACAAGCCTTGAATTTGGCCTATCATGCACTTCCAGTTTTAGAAAAGCAGAGGGAGATTTCAGACTCCAGAGATATTTTTGGGGAGGAGTTGGGGGGGGGGGGGCGGGGGAGGAGAGGAGAAAGGGCAGAATTGATTAAGTCTGGAGGAGACCAGTTGATATTATCCTTTTTAAAAAAAGTAAAAGTACTGTTCTAGTCCATAATGAGTTTTCAACCTTTGCAGGACAACTGTACCCCCTTTCAAGAAGCTGATTTGTCTTGCATACCCCAAGTTTCACCTCACTTAAAAAAAAAAAAAAAAAAACCCCACTACTTGCTTACAAAATCAGACATAAAAACCACAAGTGTCACAGCACGCTAGTACTGAAAAATTTACTCTCATTTTACCATGCAATTATTAAATATTGTACTTACATCTCAGTGTGATATTTACCACATAATTGTATACAGAGCAATACAAACAAGTCATTGTCAGTATGTGATTTTAGTTTGTACTGACTTCGCTAGTGCTTTTTATGTAGCCTGTTGTAAAACTAGGCAAATATCTAGAGGAGTTGATGTACCCCCTGGAAGACCTCTGCATACCCCCAGGGGTACTTGTACCCCTGGTTGACAACCACTGGACTAGAATTACCATTTCCCTCCAAATCAGATGCTAACCCGACATGCACCAGCCATAGCTGATGGCAAAAACAAACCAAAACGACACTTTCCATATTATACATAAGCCTTACGGGATCTTCAAAGGATTTCCAAGAGTGAGCAAGTAATGATGATCAGTCATCATCACAGTCATCTTTTTCCAGGTGGGGAGGGAGATGGAGGCGGGCAGGTCAAAACAACATTGGCCATGTTGGAACAGAACTAGCATCTCCTCTTTCCCTGTCTCACATAGGTCAGAAGAGCCCTAGAGCAAGAGCCTGGTTCAGCAGAACTGCTTCCTGGTGGAGGCACGTTTGACCTGCCCATTCCATTGCCAGAAGCATCCACCAGTTTTTACTACTGTTATCACCACTGACAGTGCAGAGCCAATGCACCTGGCTGAGAGGAAGCTGGGTGCTAGGCTGCTTTGCACAGTGCATACCAGAGCTCAGATTTAGCATCTGTAACAGAGGAGGCCAGACACACACTTCTTGACAACATCTTTGGCCACTGGCAGCCACTTGGCCTCCCCTCAAGACATGTGAGAGCTTGGTCAGCAGGCCCATTTCCCCAAAGATCCACCTCCCCCATCAGCAACTCCAGGGAGATTGGGAGGGGAGCATGGCTCTGCCACCTCTCAGTAAGAGGACTGGGAAATGCTCCTCCAGTCCCACTGCTGGCTCTCGGATCATGCCTGCCAGGCTCAGGTCCCCTACTGCTTTGTACCTTAGGTTGGCACTTCCCCCTGTGCTGAGTGGGGGTGAGATGCTCCCTCAGGGCCCTCTCTCTCATCTTCTCTTTATACTGATGCCTCCTAAATGTACCTCTCCTCCCCCCTCCCCCTCCCCTTTGACTCCTCCCCTTCCATTCAATCCTGCCTACCTCCCTCCCCAGCCTCTCTCTTACTGGAGGTTCAGCCACTGACATCCCCAGCATGGGGAGATCAGAACTCCTATCACCACCCCCCAAGCACAGGGCACCTCTCTTCCCCTTCAAAACTCAGCTCTGCCCATCAGCCTCCCTCATCCACCTCTAGCCAGAGGGGAGGAGGCAGTGAGTGCAAGGCCTCATGGAACCAAGCTGGGAGGGGAACTGTCAGTCTGCAAGCCAAAGGCATTTGCCAGCTAACAGATTTGACAGCATACAGATTGTGCCTGTGTGGATGAATCATACCATCATCATTTAAGACTCAGGGCTTCACCACCACTGACTTTGGGGGTAGGTTGTATGGATTGCTGGGGGGGAAGTGAGGGGGTGTCCTGGAAATCAATGGGAGTATTGTGCATGTAGATGCAAGGTGGTAGTTCTTCCAGACAAGGCCACAGTGGTTAAAGTAGCGAGGTCTGCCAGAACAGGTACCTATCCTTTAAGAGTGTTTGTGAGTCCCCATGAACAATTACTGCTTTCCCACAAGTCTTTCGCTGTATCTTAAGAAACTGTCCACATGCCAGAACTACTGCACCTCAGGTATAAATTGCTATCTTTTCATGTAGGGACACCTTCTTTCCACGATCCCAGATCATCATATCACGTCTCCTCCCAATCTACACATCATAGGCCAGACCTCAGCTGGTGTAAGATGGTGTAGCTTTGACTTCAGTGGGGCTTTGTCTATTTACATTAACTGAGGATTTGGTCTCATATTTTCCATACACAGTACCCTCTGCTGTCCATTGATAAGCCATTGTGTGGGCATTCTAGGTTTAGCAGGAGGTTATTCTTCATTGACCTTAATGAACCTCAGCAGAAAGGGAAAAAAAAGTGCTGCCCCCAAAAAGGTCTCTGGTGTTGAGCAGTGTTCTTTCTTGTGGTCACATGACAGCTGTTAGATGATAAAACAAGCATATACCTGAACATCAAATAGCCATTGCCTAGTCCCAGATCAAGGCTGGGACAAAAGGTCTTAACTATGACACCAATAAACTTAAGCCTCTAACCTAAGGAAAACCTCAAAGAATGTCATGAGCAAACAATATTATCCTGCTCATAAATCTGTGGCCTCCTCTATGTTGGCACACAGCAATGTGTGCAGGATTCTCATTACTGGTGATGTCCTTATGTGCTTTATGGCATTTACCGATAGTGTCACAGCTGATTTATGCTTCAGGAGACTCAGGGAGGCGCCCACTGATAACTTGTTTTCATGGTAGCCAGGTGTGTGCAATAAAGCCACCTCCTCCTTGAAAAAAAGTGGATGATTTAAGCAGAGCCACTCTACAGGAGAGAGCATCTGCATGCTACAGGAATACTGGAGATGGTTACAGGTCTGGGGACATTAGAGGTTAATCATAAGACAGAAGCAATGGTCTACTGCTCTAAGCATCAGGTTAAAAATACCATGGTTCTGAAGAACAGGTTCAAATCCCTGAAGAGTTGATTTGCCTTTGGAAGGATGACTGCCTATATTAACTTCCATGCTATGGGAATGTTAAAGATGGTTACAGGTCACTCAGAGGAAGTCCAGAGAGACCTTACACGGAGGACCTTTCTCTGCTCTGCATTAGAGATTCTATGGCATTGAGAACAGAGCTTTGCCCTAGTGTTCATATCCAAGTTTTCCTCATCTCACTACCCCACTGTTTAAAACAGCTGTTTGCTCCTCTCTGATCCAGAGATCAGGGTGGATAAAAAAATATATATATTTCTTTTATTTAAAATAAAATACTAAATTTCTTTCATTAAAAAAACAGTTCCAATTAAATCTCATCACAAACATGCTAAACCTACACTTACAGTCTCATAAAAATGAATTAATGGCTCTAGTCTGTCCAGCCTGACTATCAGCTCTTGATTCTTGAAAGTTCTGGGCTTTCAGTTTCTGAGCAGACTAAAGTTACATGTGCAAAGACACAGGCTGGATAGGATTGTTGTTGTTCTGTGCTTATGTGGTGGTGGAGCTGGGCCAAGCAAGGCAGAGGACTTTGTTAAGACACTGTCTTAGAGAGACAAAGGGCGGTGGCAGAGTAGAAAGGAACAGTGGAGTGGACTACAAAGAAAGAGGGAAGACATTATTCAGTACGTACACAGCTTCCTATATTCCCCCACACATTTGCCACAGAAAAACTATCATAGCTTCTGGGCATAAGAGAATCAGAGTTGGAAGGGACCTCAGGAGGTCATCTAGTCCAACCCCCTGCTCAAAGCAGGACTAACCTCAGCTAAATAGAGAGACCCTATCTGGGAATATTTTGAAGAAATTCCTTCCCTGGGTGGAAAAGGAAAACATGTCAAGTGTAAGCAGTGCAAGAAGGAAATGCAGGGCCTAGTCGCAAGAATGAAACATCATAATGAAAACTGCTTATTGAGAGAAGATGATGTGGATGAAGATGGAGATGTCTCTGAAGAACAAATGTGGATCAATTGGCTAGTAACTTAAATAATTCACTTTGCAATGCATCATTCTTCAAAACTCTCTCTATGCCTTTTAGTATAAGTGTAATTTAACAAGTAAATTCCCAAGCTGTTTGCTATGTTGGATGTTGCTAGGAAAAAAAAGTTTAGTTTAGCTAATCCTTATGGCTTGTGTAATTAGTTAACTAGGCTTAGAATCTATCACCCAAGTATACTGTCTAGATTTCTCTTACTGCAGCTTTCTCTAGTTGCCAGTTGCCACTGGGTGTCATTTTCTTATTTTATATTACATAATACATGCCCCTTATTTTGGAACATCATGGCCACAGACCATAATGCTGATGCCATAAGTCTATTCCCTATTTTACTTCAGCATAATTCAGCTTTCCCAAGGGAACCCCATCCGATACTGGTTTTCTCAAAAAACACAGACGTGCCAGTGAGTTTTATGGGCCTTAATCCAAAATTAAATGCACTCTAAGTGCAGTCAGTCTTAGCATTTTGGGTAATTTGGAATCAGATCTGCATCCTTGCTGGAAAAATATGTAAAATGATTAACTGAATAATAGTGAGAAAAACAGCTATTCAAAATAATTTATGAATTTTGTTTCAGGATTCCATTTAAGCAGAAGAGACGGACTATCTACAACAACTTCAGAGTCATCCGTTGGTACTTTTAGTGCTGCAACTAAATATATTTCAGACAACAAAGTATCAGTAGCAAACAGAAGATGTCAATCATCCAGTAAAACCACCACCGTGGATGGGTTTGTAGTAAGGACCAGCAAATACTAACAAGACACCATAGATGAAAAGAATGCTCGGTTCATTTATGCCACAAATTCTTCTTTTCGCAATATTAACAATAAAACACTCCATTGACATGGTTGAGTCCTTACGACCAGGCTACATGCCACCTGGTAGAGCAGACATTGGTGGAAGGTTGCTAGACACAGTGTATGAGAAGGAATTTGAAGTGTGCAAGAAATACTGAGGGGAAATTTGCTAATTTAAGCCTTGATGGGTGGAGCCATGTACACAATGATCCAGTAACATGTGCCTGTGTGACAACAAAAGATGGGGTTGCATATCTTTCAGAAACAATAGATACATCGGGAAATGCCCACACAACCGAATATTTAAAAGAAGTGGCAGTGAAAGCTGTAATAAACTGTGAACAAAAATTCAACTGTCACGTGCGCGGTTTTGTCACAGACAATGCTGCAAACATGGCAAAGATGAGAAGATCCTTAGAAGAAGAAATGGAAGGAGGCTCCTTAACAACATATGGCTGCAGTGTCCATTTAATGCATCTTTTAGCCAAAGACTTCGGTACGTCTTCTCCAGGAATAAAAGAAAATGTTGTTGAGGTTGCAAAATACTTCCGTAACAACCATTTTGCTTCCGCTTCACTGAAGAGAGCAGGAGAATCCAAACTAATTCTCCCTCAAGTGTTCAATGGAATTCTGTGGTTGATTGTTTTGAACAATTTATTAAGAACTGGCCTATTCTCATAAAACTTTGTGAAGAAAACCGTGATAAAATAGATGGAAGTATCTCATCCAAAGTATCTAACATTGGATTAAAGAGGAATGTAGAAGATGTGTCAGTGTACTGAAGCCTATATCCATAGCCTTAAACTTCACAGAAATTGTTGCCGCATTGCTGATGCTGTCGAAATTTGGAAGGCAGTTCAAGAGACACTGAAGAAAGAAATACCTCACCAGAAAGTTAAACTGCAGGCAATAAAGAAGTGAATGGATCAAGCACTAACCATCTCATTTTCTTGCGAACATTCTCAACCCCGGTTATAAAGGTAGGTGCCTAACTTCTGAAGATGATGTTGCCATGGCATGGGCATCTCAAAATCACTCCTCAGTTATGCCAGTCATAATAAATATCAGGGCTGGAGTGGAACCATTTAAACAGTACATGTTTACGGATGATGTTTTGAACAAAATCACTCCCCTGAATTGGTGGAAATCATCAGCCAGGCACCTTGAAACAGAGTTCCTTCAGTTGCTAAGCCAACTTTTCACAGCAGTAACTTCCGCTACAGGCACAGAGAGAATATTTTAATCATTTGGTATTATTCACTCAAAGCTAAGAAATCGACTGGGAGTTGAAAAAGCAAGAAAACTTGTATTTGTTTCAGTCTATGAACAAAAATGACAGTAGGAGTGGGGAAAAAGGAGAGGTAGTTTTAGACGTTAAGGACAGTGTACATTCAGTGTTGTGATGACTTGTCTGTTAGAGTTACATTTTTTTTTAATCTTTCCAAAAGAGTTTAAGGACAGCCGTCAGCTGGCAACTCAAGAGACTGCTGCAATTGCAAATGTGAAACATTTTATGTAACATTTAAGATTTAGTTTAATAAATTAAGTGCTATTGTGTTTGTGTGTGTGATTTAGTTCTTACCATCCCTAATGTAATGCTGCTTCATCTGCAGCTTGACACAGGTATTATGTACTATTTCCTAAATTAATAAAAATCAAGTTATCTAAGAAATTACACAAAGTATACCCTCCTAGATGTTGTTAACTTCCAACTCAATACAGCATTTTACATGTTCAGTGATCAGATTTTCACCATTGTTTAAGAAATGTGAAGTAATATCAGTGGGAAACTTGATTTAAATCAATGGTTTTCTCTTAGTGATTTAAATCACCTTGATTTAAAAAAAAAAAAAAAAAAAAAAAAAAAAAACCATCACCAATCCACCCTGCCAGAGATGGCTGCATTTTAGAAGTGGTTCATTCTACCTACAGCTGTACATTTGCACATATCAATGCCTTGAAATTGTTTGGGACTCTATTAGTATTTCTCTATATCCAAGTTCACTTTGAGAGTTCTAATGTGGAATGTGTTCCACTCAAGTGCACAGGCACTAGACCAGTGTAGAACGCTACCTTTGAACATATTTCAAATGTAGATCAGATGCCACCAACGTAGTAGCCCTCTGGGAAGAATCCAAAATCATCACAGTGGATTGTGGGTCCCAAGGAGGGTAAACTGCCTAACAATGACTAGGTGAAGATCCATTAGTGATTTATCCATGCCTATTCTTCACATATCTTATTTCTAAAGAAGAGCCATGGAGACCACACTTAACTAATATACACAACTTTGTGTTCCTTCAATGAGCGCTCTTGTCTTTGACACTCACCTGTGGCATCTTGTCCCTGTTTAAACTAATAGTTCTTTGGTCACAGACTCTTCTGTTCTACATTTGTGCAGCACCCACTGCAATGAAGCCTTGATTCTAAATGGTGCTCTACCATAATACAAATAATGAATTGCTCTTAATTCAGGGATGATCGAGAACTAGCCCAATGACAAGCTGGAGGCAATCAGAGACCATGACAGTTACATGCTGCAGAGACAGACCGCTGACTGGGAAGGTGTTGCTACAAACAAAAGCCTGACTGCCGGAAACTTGGGGCTCAAGGTTGACGAGAGTCTCTCTCTCAAAGGCTCTGATCAAAGTCAGTGGAATGAAATCAGGCAGAATACTCTGACACGCAAGAGAACCCCACTCCTGCCCAGAAAGCATTTAACATGACGGTGTCCGGTTGAGTTCAGAGCCAAGGTACAAATGCGCCATTGCCTGCAGATAAGATTGAGGCTAACAAACAGGACTTCTCTGAAATGCCCCTCTGCTGGTCATCTGTCAGCAAAAATGGCGCAATCAAAACACAAAGAAACATTAAGGTTCGAATTGGATGACTAGAGGGCACCACCGGGCAGCTGCCGCAGTTAGCATTAAAGCCTTGAGCAACTTGTACCCTGCAGCACTTGCTGCCATGCAGCCACTGATCACGTTTGCTGGAACAAGCTGTTTTGCTGACAAGTGCAGAAGCCTGCAGCTTTGTGTCCACTCCTCCCCTCCCATTAGTGAGTCAATCCACCCACTCCCCAACCCTAACCCCTGAACTACAGTCTGGCGTTCATCCTTATCGCAAACACTTTTGACTCTGAAGTGCAGAGATCATCTGACACGCCCCATCTGGGCACCAAGGCCACTTTTCCCTTCAGTTTCAAACCAGAGTCAGCTACCTTCTATTCTGTTGATTTCTCTGCCCTCCTATTAATAGGAAGTGACAGATGCCAGCTAGATACAGAGCTCCACACACAGCTATAGAAATAAACTAGAGATGCCAAGTTCAGATCAGATTTCAAACCATCTTACCAGGCACAGAAGAGTTGGGATCTAGGCACTGAATCTTCTGCAGGCATAAATCAGCCTGGTTTCATTGAGTCAATGGAGTTGTGTTGATTTACAGTAGCGGAGAATCAGGTTTTAGGCTTCTCTCTCCTCAACACCCCCAGCATAGACAAAATTAATTTTAATCTTAGTTTATAGAAGTCAGATTTTTAGATTGTGAATTTTTGGGGGCAGGGAGCCTGGCACACTGTAGGCACTAGTAGAATACAAACAGTTATAGAGGCAGACAAGATAAGTGACTTGCTCAAGGCTACGAAGGGAATCTGTATCAGAGCCAGAAGCAGTACTCAGGAGTTCCTGGTACCCAGGCTCTTGTTTACACCACATCTCTCTCCCACAGAGCAGGATGGCACTGGGATTCTTTAAGTAGGAAGGCATTGTTCTGCCATGGAACAAAGTTGTGGCAGGTAGAGAAGCAGCTGCATCAGGTGAGTCCCTGGTGGGATCAGTCAGAGAGCTGCCAAGAGTAATGATAGAAGTCCTACCCCCTCTCCTCCCAGAGCAACGGGCACAAGGAGCAGGGCTACAGGCCCAAGAAGTCCCAGACTGTGGTTTGATTAACCCATGTACTCTGCACCCAAGGTAGATTTTGGCAAACTCCCCGCAAATAAGTGTTTGGAGGTCCCATAGTTACCTTTAGGCTGGTCATCACAGTGGAAATAGCCATGTTAGGGGAAACCAGTTACAGCCTTTAGATCTCCCATCTAGGTAAAAAACATGGTTTGGTCTTGCCATGTAAGTTGGCCTGATCCACTGCATGTAGGTCCCCTCCTCCAAAACCACAGCAGGTCCACAGAGCAGAGAGAGTCTTTAGAAAGGCTTCACATCCATGGTTCAGGTAAGGAGAGGAGGACAAGATAAGCATTTCTTATTGCGCCCAGGCTTAGAGTGACTGTAGCCTAGTATGAAGAGGCAGATACTTGTGAGCCATTGTTAACCCTTTCACCTCCGAATTCTTTGCAGCCAGACACAAAATATGCCTCATTACACACACTTCAGTTTAGTTATATAAAACATTTTTGGGGGGGGAGGGGGGGAGAGAAAGGGGGACGCTATCCTGCTGTTAAGTGGCCCACTCCACCAAGTGACAAAGTTTCCAGGGCATTTCGTCTATGGCATCACTGAACTTTTTGGATTATGGGAGTCTCGTAAACAGTTCAGGAATAAATAGGCACAAGGCCCCTTCTGATTTCACTTAGTTGGCGTCCACAGTAAACACCAACAAAACAACGCTTGCTGACTCGTGCAACCTGGGCAGGAAATGGAGCTTTAAGGACTATTTCCTTTGAAGTTCCAGAGGAAACAACTGAACAGAAGGAGGAGTCCCTGCAAAGCAGCAGATGATTTAGAAAGGGGATACCCACCCCTGTCTGATTTTCAGCCTCTCTATTTAAAGAGATTTCCTAATTACTTGGAGACACAGAGAATCAGTGTGGGTGGCCAAACTCCAATGCACATTGCATGCTGCCGCCCTCTTTTCTCCAGTAGTTTTCTGCTTTTAGTGCAAAGCCATGAAGCACTCATCTGCTGTATGTTTATGTCCCCACACTGTGGTGGGAGAGTGATAAAGAGCCAGGAGTATGTTTCTTTTAACTACATGGAAGTTAGAGAACTTAAAATCAAAAGCTGAATGTTTGCTCTTGGACTACAATGGCACAGGTTAACAATAATGGAGGTTAAAAAATAAAATGCCATGCTTGATTGGCTTTAATTAAAGCCAATTAATAAATTAATTAATTTAATTAGTCTTTAAAGTGCTACAGGACTTTCCTTGTTTTTGATCATACTCCAGTACCAGGAATGCCCAGCAGATTCCACCTACAGTGGCAATGTTATACCAAAAGTACCTTTAGAACCAAGCTGAATGAAAGTGCCACATTTTCTCAGTGCATTACAACCTACAACACACAGTTTTAGCTGTCAGACATGCTATATAGCATATGGAAAGACTCCTATTAACTATGCTACAAACTGACTTCCACTACAGGCCCACCAAACTCAGCAGGAATCCTTCCATAAATGTTAATGGGTTAGAGCAGACCCATAATCAACACTTACAGAGATGGTCTGTCAAAAACCAGCTTCACTGAAATGTAGCCACATATATACATCCATAATAGCAAGATTAACATGAGCTGTTTTCACTTCCATTTCACATCAAATATCCCTTTTTGGTTTCAGTCTACGCTCAGTGTTCAATAACACTGAACTTTATAACAGAAAAACATCAAAATATCCTTTCAGGTTAGTTTGAGGAAGAATAGAGGAGAAGTAGTTCCCTAGAGGCAGATACATATATGTAAGAAAAAGAGATCCCATGTGGGCACTCTATTCCACAGGACAGCCTCTTTTCTTCCGGTATAAAGTGTTTACAGGCGGAGCTGTTCCCAAATAGCTTACTCCACAACAGTTATGCCCATCAATTCCCCAAGCGGGAAGAGGCAGTCCCTGCCCCGGCTCAAAGAGCTTCTAAACAAACAAAAAAAATGAAGTGCTATATGCAACACAGGATTCACCAGCAGAAAGGATCAGGTGATGCAAAATGATCTGCATCTTCCAGTGTATTTTTTTGTTCCTATGAACAGAGAGGAAGCTCCCCCTACCTGCCTTCCCTTGTCCAATGGATTTCAAGCTTGTCCAGTCCTTGACCCACCTCCCCTCTCGCCAGGACCTAGAGACGTAGGGGAACAAGGGCAGGAGGGCCACGAAACCCACCCACACACACACACGTTTACGATATACACGCGCGTGCGCGAGTCACAACCCCAAGTTGACAACCCCCCCAACCTCTCCCCCATGCCCTAGCCTACATGGCTGGGAAGGCAGAAGGCCGGATCGGCCCTGCGTTAGCCGCGGGGAGTGGGAGCGGCTCTAGGACTCCGCACCGCCACGCACCCCGCCAGAGAAGGCGGTGACCGCCTCGCTCGCTCGCTCACTCACCCAAGCAGGCTCCAGTGACCAGGGCCGTGGCAGTCAGGGCTCCGGCTGAGGCTCCGTAGATCGTCTTGGCGTTGGCTACCAGGAAGGGGGCATGCTCCTGGAGGCAGCTGGCCACCCCGATGTGGTACACCCCCAGGAAGCCGCAGCCGGCGAAAGAGATGCTCCAGCTGGAGTCCGGCGGGAACATCGCCTCCCCCGCCTCACAGCGCCCGCGGGAGGGGAGAGACGGGGGCAGAGGGCAGCAGAGGCTCGCCGCCAAGCCCTCCTCGGCGGACAAACGCCCCGCTCCCCCCTGGGCCAAGCGAGCGGAGGCCGGAGGAGGGGGACAAGCCCAACAAGAGCGAGCTCGACACAGAAGACGCTGTGGCGCCGCCGATCCGCCTGCCCCGCTCGTCCAGCTCACATTATACCGCGCTCTGCCGGCCCCGGCCCGGAGCAGAGGGGAAGCTGGGCTCCCACAGCAATGGATGCGCCTTCCGCCCTGTCCCTTCCTGCAACGCTGCTCTACCCTTGCTCCTTCGCCTGCTCGCGCACCTCCGCCGCTGCCGGCACCTGAGGATGAGCGATAAAGGGAGGCGGACAGTGTTATATCGGGTGCGCGTCTGCCAGGGGAGGGACTCCGGCTTGTCAGCTGTGGGGCTGGAGCGGCCAATCCCACGCCGGATGCAAAGGGGTGGGGGCTCCTGCACCGGCTAATGGCAGCGTGGGTGAGCCTATACCGCCTTCCCGGCGGGTGGGGCCAGGCAGCGAGGCTTCCCTTCCGAGTGACTCCGGAATGGAAAAAACCAAATCATTTAAGACTGGGAGTTCCGCGTTCCCGCTGGGCACCGGCAGCAGCTGCTTGCTCCCGAAGGAGGAGGGAGGCGGCTCTGTTGCAAAGGGGCAGCACGCAGCTGTGGAACGCACGCACATCTGGAACGCACATCGGGCGGGCTGCGGTGCGCAGTTATGGCTGCCGGTGGTGGCGGTCGGCCCTGACTGATTACGAGAGATCCTCTGGCCGGAGGAAGTCTAGCGAGGCAGCCTGGTGTCTGCGTGCGTGTTGTGGAGGGTCGTGGCGTGGTTTGTAATGTATTGTGATGATGCTTGTGTGTTTTGAGGACTGTGGGGGGAGGGGGTGAAAGAGAGAGAGGGCAGATGGAGAGCTGTGGCCTGGTGCGTGTGTGTTTTTGTGGGGTGCAGAGTTCCGGAGTGGTGGGCGTGGAATAGGGTTATGTAAGGCATATTGTGTGGTTTTCTGGGGTGGTTTGTGTATGTGCGAGTGCAGAGTTTTGGAGTGGGGATGTATTGTGCGGTGGGTTGTGTCTGTGTTGTAGGCGTACAGGATATTAAAGTGAGGTGTGTGTTGCTGATGAACAAAGAAAAATATTTTTTGTGTGTGGTGTTGCTTTTGCTCTCTCTTGCTGGTGGCCTCCCCCTCTTTACCCCAGCCCCAGTTTTCCTGCACATCATCAGTGAGAGATGACTGCACACAGAAACATACACAGCACCCTCTAAGGAGGATCATTGGTGTGGCTAATCTGGAGCCATCAGCTGGAGGGGCATGGGGAGAAGGGAAAGCCCTAGCTGCAGGGCTGGAGAAGCACATGTACCAGCTGGAGGCAGAAAGGGAGAGGGAAGCCCAAGACTCCATATTCCACTTCAGGGACTAATGTAAGGGGAAGGGGCTCTGCCCAACACTGCATGCAGCACAGGAGGATTAGGATTGAACCTCCCCATTCATCTCCATGGCATGCTCTCAGCTGAAGGAGAACATCAGGTGTGACACATCAGCTGTGAGAGGCATGAACCACACTGTTCATCTCCATGGGTGCTTGCCCTCATCTCCTATCCAAAGCCCTGTTGCAGAATACCAGGTTTCAAGGCTGCCACCCCATTCCCCTGCCCATGGATTTTAGAGTAATTTGAATATTAAAATGAGGTCCTTAGGGGGATGGGAGCTGTAGCCAAGGAACCCTTTGCCCAAATTACCCCTGGACATGGATACTAGAGCATTTTGAAAATTAAAACAGCTCCTTTTGGGGGGCCATATATGGGGAGCCCCCTTCAAATAGCCCCAAATGTTTACCACAAATCCCAGACTGTTGCAGCATGCCAGTTTATCCATGAACAGGGATTCTAGAGCATTTTGATAATTAGGAGCATCTCATATTGGTGTGGCTGTATCTCAGGAAACATTTGACCAGATGATGCTGTATTTGCTTCACAAACACTACTCAACTCCCTGTTGCACCTCTGAGCATACCTTTCCATTATTCAGATACCAAATCCCATCTCTCCTTGGGCCCTCCATGACCTTGGAAAGATTAGAGGGGCTATGGGAATGCAGAAAGATAGAGGAGAGAGGAGAGCCAGAGTTCCTATCCCAGATCTGGGCTCCTGTATGGGGAAGGGGATTTGCATAACTACCTGCAGGTTTGGAGGCAGAGAATGAACTGGCCCATTCACGTCAACAAAATGTTCTCAGTTAAAAGAGTTCACTTCCTGACACTGAATGAAGCCTGAAAATAGTTTTAAGATAAGTGAACTGCTCCATTCATTTTAATGGATGTTCTCATCCCCATTTCCCTACCTTATGGTTTGTCTACACATGGATTTATTTTGGAATAGATATTGCACTTTAAATTCAGACCTTACTTTAATCCAAATTAGTTTCCACATGTAGACAAGCCCTAAGTGCTTGTGCCACACACTGAGCATGCCTGATCTCCATATTCTCCCATCCCCACCACTGCCTGCAGTGCTGTGTCTCTGGAGTGTCCAACCCCAGGCCTGTTCCAGTGGTCAGCACAGCTCTAGTCCATCATACTGAAAGCAGCCTGGTAGGAGTTAAACCAGCTTCTGCCAGCAGAGAACTGATTCATCTTGGCTGGGACTCTTGCACCAGCCTGCTAATGTCATTTTTATGTAGCACCTAGTCTCTCTCATATCAGCCCAGCTCTATACCACCTTACTAGGCTTCATTCTCCACACACGGTGCTGCCTAAATAATCCCACGACAGGACTTTCACAGACAGGTAGATGGAATTGAGGCATTGGAATTGGAGTTGTGGGATGCTGATCTCCTTCATAATGTACACCACTCTCACTTTCAAGGAGAGCCCCACTGTGGCCCCAGTCACTAAGCAAAGGCAGGTTGTGCACAGCATGCAAATCTCCCAAGGAAAAGAGAGACTCATGGTTCTTGGATACAAAGAGCTGTGAGTGTTCCCCATAGCTCCCATGTCCCTCACAAAGGAGTTTGCATCTCTGCTCAGAAAGACTCTGTAAGCAGCAGTGCTAATGCTTTTATTGCTTCCCTAGAGGGGCAGTGGGTGCTGGACACCAGCTGACAAAATTGGGGTGGATGAGTGCAACAGTGTGAGTCCCAGGTGCGCATAATAAGACATAAGAACTGTAAAATGTTGATGTGATTTTTTTGGGGTGGGTATCTCAGTACCCCCTTGCTCCAATGACCCAAAAAATGGATCACTAATCCTATATGCTGAATCCCACTGAGGCACAGCACATTTCAAGGCAATCTGAGTCAGCATGTGGCTTTTAGAGCACTTAGCAGAGTCATCTGTTAAACTGTAAGCCACTCTCAGCTATGGTGGAGCTACTGCCCCATTAGAACAGAAATGATGAGCCTGATGCCAAGAGATGCCAAGTGCCCACAGCCATCAGTGAAGTCAATGGGCACTGTGGGAATCCAGAACTCCCAGGATCAAGGCCCAAAGCAAAGCACTAGTGAGACATTCTGAGGAAAAATGGGGGAGTGAGAAAAACATCACAAAAATGTTTATAGAAAAGATTTTCCATTTCCCTGCCTCTTCTACAGCGGGTCAGAAAAACCAGAAACTGTGCTGGAAACACCAATATATACAGAACTGACAGAAGCAGAGCATGAGAACCAGCCCTATGACCCTTATTCTGGTCACCCCACACACTTTTGAAACCAATAGAGAGGGTTGGTGGTCTAAGAATGCAGGATCAGCATCATGCTGCCATTAGGGAGACCATGTGGTGAGAGTAATTCCATAGCAGTTCTTCACAATTTCCTCTAATTAGCTGGAAGAACAGAGGCAGCGGTTGTGCCTCTGAGGGTTGGTGGTGGTAGAAACAACAGGAGATTTGCTGTAAAGTAATCCAGACTAAGGATCCAATTCAGTGCAAACTCTTCCAAGTGTTGTGCTCTAGTGCTATAACCTGCCTTCCCCAGGGATGCCGCTTCTTGGAGATCGCTGATCCAGAGGGATAGCACAGGGGACATTCTTGGACTTCCACATAATGCAATGCTTCATTTTCCTGGGAAGAAGGCAGTGCTCACAAACTTGGCTGAGAAAGGATTATCTCCTTCAGTGGAAGAGAATGCAAAGTGCAGGACGCAGGGGGATCAGTGTGCCCAAGATCTTCATTTTTTTGTGGGAGGGCAGACAGCAATGGTAATACATCAGTGAGCCATCTCTGGGCAACGTGTTCTGGGCCTGACCCAAAGCCCAACAAAGTAGAAAGACTCCCATTGACTCCAGTGGGCATTGGATCAGCTGCCTTTATCAGATTGTCCCACAGCCAGCGTGACAAAGTACTATATCAGCACTACCTCAGCACACAGGCCCAGAAAGATCCTGGAATGTATGAGCCGTATTTATGGCCTGCACCTGAAATGGCACAACAATGTGATAACGAGAAATGCTGATGGGAGACCAAAATTAAAACAACGGGAAAGAGAAAAGATTCCCAGGCCTAAACCGTGCTTGTGAGATCCGTTGTGTGGCTGCATTATTTATAGAGGCATGAAAGGAGGGTGGGAAAAAAAATCAGAAGAGCCGCAAATTAAGCAGCAATGAAGTCAGGAAAAGAACAGCTGCAAGGAGGGAGCCCAGTACCCTAATTGCCATTGGCTTCAATGGTCTCAGGATCAAGAAAAAAAAAAAGCCACATATGAGGATAACTAGGGGTGTGTTCCCATGTAGGCAAGGCCTAAAAGTTAGTTTGTGCCCTGATGAGCTCATGGACAAGGCAGACAAAGGCCTTGACTACACAGGAGAATTTTTCCGTTTATCCCATTATAACTCTCCATGTGGAGACTCTTATGCCAGAATCAGCGTGGCTTTTTTTTTTTTTTTTTTTGATTTAGCTTTAAACCCCTTCCCAAGCCACACAAGTTAACACAAAAGAAATTCATGCCATGACAAAAATAGCTACCTAGGGAGATATACAAGTTGCAGCAGCAAGCTACACAGCCTGGGTCCAGGCCCATCTGCTGCCTCAGTTTCCCTCACTCCAGCCAACCACCGGAATCCAGCACTAGTCAGACCTTTAATCTTCCCTTGTTCACAGAGCTCACCACATCACCTCACTAGATGACAATACAGTCTGTCCATCCTCCTCACAAAAGACAGCAGTATAGGGCCACCCACATCATTCTCTACTACAGGTTCCCAACTCTGGGAACCCTTTGTAACACAGCTATTTAGCCTCCCTCCAATAGCCTCTTCCTGGATTCACTCCCCTCCCACTCTTTATAGAGCACTAATTCTGAGGTGAGACTTTCTCTGATCTCCCAGTTCTGCTGTCTGCAATTCCTCCCTGTTCATGCTCCACAGGCTGTTCTTATACCCCCAACAAGCCTGGTTTAAGTCACAGGACCTTGGTCACAGGAGTTCAGCACTTATCTCCTCATCTGGGAAGGAGAGTTAAGCTGGGACAATGCTGATGTAGGCAAAGCCAAAGGAAACGTTCCTAGTCACATTTTACAAAGGGGAAACCAAGGCATAGAGAGGTTATATCACTGCCTCAACATCATACAGGAAGTCTGTAGCAGAGGTGGGACTTAAATCCAGATCCCATGAGTCCTACCTGCATGCTGCAACCAAAAGACCTACCTTCCTCTTGTGCTAATGTTGCTTCTGCCTGTTTTCTGTACCTTGTAAAATGCAAGGTTCAATCTGTATTTGAAGGAGAAAAACAATGGTTCTGTAACTGTGCTGTTTTTCTCAATACCGCTCTAGTCCACTTAGATGTTTACATCACTCAGTCTTTGGCCTTCAAGGTTATACAACCGAGGACTTATTATTGCATGGCAAAACAGCACAACGTTGCTATGATGGTTACAATAAACTGTGTAAATAGTAGTTTCTTGCTGAACACTTCCTGGATTCTTTAGACGGTAAGAAAATGTTGGCAAACAAAATAATAATGATGTTTTTCTTCCTGGTGGTAATCCCTCAAAGCCAGAGATTTTTCAGTAAGCCATCAGAGGCAGGGAATCTGTATGAGCCTCAAATGCGTTGTGTCAGCAGGCTTTCCACCACTGCCTTTCTTACATGTTGGATGCTCATCAAAAATTGCATGTTCATTCATGGCCATTGAATGCTCAGTATGCAGTGACAAAGCTTTTTCTGCAACCCTTTGATTACATTCTTGTTAGTCACATGCGTTACATAAAATTAACATGAGTAAGTATAGCACGCACACAATCAATCTCAGCCTTGCTTCTTTACAACATTCAAACGTCACAGCTTGACTACACAACATTTCTTTAAACAATCCAGGGCCTGATCCAACTCTTATTAAAGCTGATGGAAAGACTCCAGTTGACTTTAATGGGAATAGATCATGCTCCTAGTCCATACAGTTAATGTAAGGACTCCATATTTTAGGATTGGCTTAGTATGTTGTGACTATCTATTAGACCTTCATAACTCAGCTCTGCTTCACTTGTCTATGACAGTACAGAGTCTTTACTTTCATAGTATGGCAATATTTGGTCTTACAACTATTTATTTTCTTTCAAAAACAAACCCTAGTTTAATGCAAGTAAGTGTAGGCTGGATCAATAGCCTTGGAAAAATAAGTCTGCTCTTTATCCACAGCACATGTATAGCCTGGATACACCAGAACAAGCTTCCCCACCAATATGCTTCATGCTATCTGGAGGGGCACCTTAAGGGTCAGGTAATAGTTCAGTCTTCAGGGTCATTTG
Organism: Emydura macquarii macquarii; assembly: GCF_026122565.2. NCBI lineage: Eukaryota > Metazoa > Chordata > Testudines > Chelidae > Emydura > Emydura macquarii. Next base: position 3,520,139 of record NW_027130724.1, on the reverse strand, counting down.
ATCCTTGACCTTCCTTCTGGGGCTGCTAATAAGGGTGCTGACTGTAATTGGACGTTTTAGCCCCTGCTGGCTGTTCTGTGCAGTGGACCCTTGTGCCTGTGTGCAGCGCCATTGACTTTGATGGGGCTCTGCCCACCTGGAGCAGTTTGCAAAACTGGGGCAAGACTCTCAGCCTGGGTAGACAGCCCCACATGAGTCGGTCTCAAGCTACTGTGCTAAAAGTAGCAGCATGGCTGTTGTGATTCAGGCAGCAGCTCTGGCTCTCAAGCCCACCCCATACCCTGAGTCTGAGCTTCTGTGGGTAGCCAAGGTCTCCGCCCCAGCCACAAGGGCCACATTTCTATTTTTAGCATGCTACCTTGAGTCTGTTTACCTGAGCTGGGAGGCTTGCTTCCATGTGCGGTGTAGACATACCTACAGTGACTCAATGGAGAATACTGACTGACTTCACAGGTGCCACAAGGGAGCCATCGCTTATTTACTATTTCCAGTGGCACCTGGGATATACTTGGTGGTTTCCAAACAGAGATGTCATGCTTTCTGCCCTGGGGAGTTCACAAGAAACAACTTTCAGTCAGTGCTGACCAGAGTTGGAGTAGAACTAATAATATCCCAGAGATGAAAGTTTCCATCTCTCAGGACCAACTTTATTAGCAGATCATTTTCCCTTGCTAGGTATTTCATGGTAATCAGTTACCACCATAACCTCCATGATAAAGGTTTGTTTCTGCTTCCTTTTCCAATATTGCTGATGTCACTAACTTTGGAACAGAGCTTTGTATAAGACCATAGAATGTGCCAAAGTGAGCCACTCCTAACAGAGAGATACTTAAAGAGAAAGGTATTTCTTTTAGAGGATTATAATGTATACAATATACCACAACTTCCTGGGCCTTCCCTTTGACTTCAGTGGGAAATAGCCCTTGCCCTTATCTATTAAGGCACCTTTTATGATGATTCATGCAAGAAGCATTGTTATGACTGAGAAGAGGGAAGTTACAACTGAAAAACAGAACAGCATCTATAGAGACACAGCACCAGACCAAATTGCTCAGTGGTAGACGCCTGCTGAAGTCAATGGAGTTACAACAATGCCATTTGATCTGGAGCATTAAATGAAGCTCTGATGGATGTTTCTAGATACAGTACTCTTGATTATAAACCAGTTCAGGGGCAACTGGAAAGACTGGGAGTTAGCGAGACTAGATGGAAGTACTTTGCTTCCATGTTTGGATTAAACTTTTACCATGTCACAGGACGGACTACTGGTTTGCTATTGACTTATGAAGCAGGCATGCAAACTTTCTGCATAGCTAATAGTTTAAAACAGACATGTCCACCTCCCTCTGTAAGTCTCCTGGATTATTTAAAATGTATTGCCACCTTGAGGATGTGCTGGGAACTCCATCATTGAAGTATTTAACAAGCACTGGTGTGCTCAAAACACAGAAGTGGTCCCCGAACCCAGAGGTTTACCATAGACCAGCAACATGCTGCAGCCACACAAACCACCAAGTGATCTGATGACATACATTACTTATCACAAAGTAGTGTGATGTAGTCAGTTGATTTTTAAACATACAAACCTGAGACTTCTCTTTCCAGGGCAGAGTAGTGGCACAAGGTTTAGCAGAAATCATGCATTTTCAGGATGGATTTGAAGGACAGGGTAGATGGCCATCGCACAGAGTTGGGTGGATAGCTCTAAGCCTGAAGAACCGGATGGTAGGACAGGTGAAGAATGGGAGAAGGACAGACAGATTAGTTAGGGCTCTCATGCAAAGCACAGCTAGTGCTAAGTGCTAGACTAGGCACCATGAAGACTAGGCGAGGACAGTTTATCACCCTGGATCTCATTTACCTTTTCTGGTTCCAATTATTGAACAGATGGTCATGAAACAACTCTGGTGATCAGGTGGCCTCAGTACTCTTGGATACTTGTCAACTTGGGTACTGGTGAGGGCAAAGGACAGACTACCTCTTGTTACATCAGTAGATAATGTCCTGGCACTGGCCCAAGATTGCATCTCCACTCTGACATTCTTAGAACCACTACATGCCTTCAATACCATTGATCACGAGGTGGGGTGGACGCAGTTGGGGACTATAACATGAGTGAATGGAGTTACTTTGGAGTGAGCCCTTCTTGTACAAATAAAGGCTGCTGGTGAAGCCATTCCACACAGGCCCTCCCATGGAGTGCTGCAGGGTATCTTGTCATCTGTCCCCTTCACAGCACAATGGGGCAACTAGAAGGGTTGGTGAGGAGGTGGGGTTTGCTGTGCCTTCCCAGCTTGCAAGTAGTCTAGCCAGAAGGGTTAAGTACCTCACCTGGTGCTTGGATGAGAACTAGCTGATTTTTATTTGGCCCAGGGAACATGTAAGTGATGTTGGCTGTAGGGAAAAAAAATGGCAGAAATAATATCACCTCTTTTGACTGAGGGAGGGGCTAGCCCACCATTTGTGGGCAAGTGAGCAATCCAGGAGACTGGCTGGACTCCCAGCCACTATTAGAAAATCAGGTAGAGGCTACAGCCACAATCAGCTTTTTTCAGCTACATACAAAAAGAGCCTGTGCCTGTTTCTTTCAGCTAGACCTCTGCAACTGTGCTGTCAGCCCCTCTCGTGCAGACTACTCTAATATGACCTGTGGTGTTATGCATCTTAAATCTAGCCAAAAACTAATGCTGTGTTCACGTGTTACAGATACATCTTGTCCTGACACCACCGCTTCTTCAAGGCCTGCAATGGCTATTTATTACATTGGCACTGTAGCATAGTCAAGGTTGTATCACAGACATCAGTCCAATGGGAGCTTTAAACCTTGATTTTGTACAAACCTCACTGAAGTGGCAAAAATCAAAACATCACATTGGTGAGCACAGTTTGAGCTTTTCATGGTGGGTTGATAAAAAATGAATGGTAGAGAGAACAAATTAAAAAATACCTTTGGCAAATTTTCACTCTTCTTTGTACCCTTTTTAAAGAAATCTAACATGCTGGAGGCCTGTCCTTTGACCACAATATTGCTCCTCCAACGTCAATTGCTCAAATAGCACAGATTCATAGGTGGCTTGTTTATAGAGTATTTTACAACGTTTTAGCCATAAGACAACACATGCACCAGGCAGAACCCACCAACTTTAAACGAGTCAGACAGGGAACCCAGGGGCAAGGTCTTTGAGCTAGGAAAGAGGAAACCATTTCAAATCTCACCTCTATTTAAAATTTCCATGTACGTAACTATCCTTAATATTGACCAAGCCCATGAACCCTTCTCTAGAAGGCAGTCAGGGAGGAGCTGCTGAATCCCCCTTATTTAAAGCAAGTTAGCACAGAGCCTGTGCAAGAACCCTGAATGCATGAAACCCAGGTCTCTAGTGGTAAGATTTTCAAAAGTGCCTCAGCAAGTTAGGCACCCAAATCCTAGTGACTTTCAGTGGAACTTCAGTTCTTGTTACTAAAGCACTTACTAGTACAGCTGAAACGTACAGCTTGTATGTAAACAAGGTAACTCAAGACCATACTTAACCTCAGCAGTGTTAGCCACTATAACTTCCCAAAAACAAGAAATAAGTCCATCTGTTGACATAATTGATATTAAAGCTGTGAAGTGATTTAAGATTGTGTTCGCAAGTTTGATGAAATCGAGGTATGCATTGCTTTTGGAGATCTGTTGGAGATGGAAGTGAAATCCTTACAGAGTGTGTTGTTGACAGCATTGTAGGCAACATGCAGGTGGAAAGGAATACACAAGTCTTGGAATAAGATCTAATTTGGCAACGAAATCAGTGCAGTTTTGGTCCTTTGCAGAATATAATAATTTACAAGAGTGAGCTTTGAAGTTATGTAGTAGAATTTACAAGCTAATTATGATTTTCTTTCCATTGGGTTTCAGACAATTTAGCATTGGGTTGGCAGCTTCACATGACAAGCAATTAATGGCATCCTATTAAAAACACATCTGGATAATAACTGGCATTTTTTATGGTTGATCTAACAGACATGTAATTAGAATTATCTCTGAGATGGGCAAGTTTAGGTAGAACTGCCTTCTACAGACCGTAGTTATTTCTTACCCCAAAAAGGGAGCCATTGTCCAAAATTTAAAAAAAAAAAAAAAGGAGCCTAAAGTTGGGCACCAAGTCCATGTGAGATTTTCAAAAGTGTTTAAGTGATTTAGAAGCATAATCCCATTGGCTTTTCCTAAATGCAGAATCAACAAGGCTAGTTAAGATTCTCTTTAAACAGAACCCAAATCCAGAACACTGTTCTTAGACAAAAGTGAATGAACTCTAGTGGCAGGATAAGAAAAACTCAAAATCCATTTTAAACAAAATTTTTTAATAACTTCTGTAGCAAAAGTTTAATCAAATAGGCCAAATCCCATGTCATCGTCAGATTCCTCAGACTCCTCCTTCTTCTCTTCTTTCTTCTCCTCAGCTGCAGAGAGAAGATTTAAACAGCGTTTACTCTCATCTAGGAATATTTTAAAGTACTCTTGGGGCATTGAAGGTATGAGGAGATCCCAAAAGCGCTCTTCATGAAAGCGTATCTCCCAATTAAGTGGACACAAGTCATCCCTTTAAGTTTCAGTCTCCATATCTACTCTGTGCATTACTAACCGATTCGTTTTCTTTTTAACCAAGAAGTTTCAAGATTAAGAGCCAAATGATGCCTTCAGAGACATATGCACAACGCTCAGTGACATCCACAGGAGCTGCATACACATCTGAGGGCCCATTTTGGCTCTATGGACTTAAAGCAGAACTAATTAATGAAGGTGAGGAGCAAGCAACTGTGAATAAAGGTTAGATAACTCTTACTGCTTGACTGGTTTTAACTAAATGCCTTCTATGCACACCACCTTAACAGTTCATTGCCTGGTACAGTGCAGAGATTGCCCTTAGCACTAAACCATGTCAGTTAATATTTCAATCTCAGGGCACAAAGCCAAACTACAGTAAAAGAAAGAAAAGCTTCCTACGTTTACATGACAGGGATTATAAGGCACTAAGCTTTTAATGTATGAAATGGACCCCTCTCCCCCCTCAGAAAACTCAATTTCTTCCTTTGTTTCTACACACTGCAAAAGTACACTCACCGGCAGCAGGAGTGGCACCAGCAGCAGGAGCAGCAGAACCTGCTCCAGCTGAGGCTGCTACAGCTCCACCTGCTGGCATGCTGGCAAGTTTGCCATAACCTGTAAGGGACAGAAGGGTGGGATATAGTAATTAAGCACTCAGAGCAGACCTGGCCCTGCAAATCCTGCAACATGCAGAACCAAAATGATACAGTAAGATGGCACTAGTCAATATGGTATATGGACATGTCTATGATAGGATGAAACAAATGAGAAAAATATAAAAAATACATAAGGGATCTGATTACAAGATAGCCTCTGACTGAAGTTAACCCATACTAGCCACCTGCAAGGAACAACGAGTTGCAGGGTATTTTTGTTTAAAATACAGCACATTTTACAAGAAGATTTTAAAGTTTAAGACTTAAGCACTGAGCAGTTAGACTGCAGAAAGTCAACCTGGTGTTGACAATAGTTTTGGGCAGAATTCTTATTTGCTTACAAAATCCCCCAAATCTCTCTAACTCCACATTAAAAAGGCAGACATCAAAAGCAAGCAAACTTTCTTTTCCTGTGTTTAATGAAGCATCCTGAGACAAGCATTTCCCATAGAACCTCTGCTAGGTTCTGTCTATTCTATGTTGTCTACAATGTTGCACGATCTGCATTAGAACTGTGTGAATAATTGATTTAGTTTACTGGCCATTGGGAAAAAATAAAATAGTGTTTTGGGCTCAATCAAAACAATTTTTTTCTGGGAAACTAAAATGTGGAAAAAATGTTTTGAAGTTTTGCTTGTTTTTTTTTTTTAAATTAAAAACGTTGCCATTTTGGAAATGTTTCAATTTTACAGGAAAACTTTTTTTGGTTTCTTTGTTTTTCCAACCTAAACATTTTGGTGAATTTGACCTGAATTTGTGAAATGATTCAATTGACCAAAATCTGAGTTCTTCAATGAAAGAAAAATTCCAGTACAAAAAGTTTCATTCACCTGTAATCTGGATACATCACAGTAATCCTGACAATGTGGACTAACTTAAACTGTGCTTCTGAAATGTGCTACAACCTTGGACTTTGCCGGAATGCAGCACTGTTTGGGAATATGATTAGATTCCCATGTATAGCAAGATACCAAACAGCATTTTAGCTATTCCAAGGAGTACTGTCTTATAACCAGGCCCCTACAACACAGTAGGAATTACATTACAGATGGGACCTTTGAGATTAGTGAACTCACTACTGCTTAATGTGTCCAGTTTCTGGAAAGTTAGCTCTCTTGTGAATACTGAGACTCCCTCTGCTTTCAAAGTTTGCTTACCCAGTCGTTTTGCTTGTACTTTATTTCTAAGAATCAATTTCAAAATAATTGCTTAGTATTTCAGATCCCCATAACTAGCAAAATAAACATGTTTTATAATCATGTTACATTCTAGGAAGCCATTCCATCAGACAACTGACAATCATTTAAATGTATGTGGTAAGTGCACGCATAATTGCTTTCAGGTCTTTATACAACACTCACAAATATCCAATAACTGCTGTACTTACTGATAATCATTAAGCCCTGATCCTGTGAACACATAGGCACATGAGTACAGTCACATACGTGCTTACGTTTTTGAAGGAATGGGGATTAAGTCATTAAAGCGCTTTGGGCTACTTGAACTATTCAGCATGCTATAATAAAACAATGCATTTGGTCAGAGCAAAAGAGTCAATAAGAGGAACATGCAATTTTTTATGCCTTTCTAAATTTATTTATATCTATTGATTTTGCATTCAAAATAAAATCAGATTTTCACTTCAGTGTTCTCTCTCAATAAGATTTATCATTCCTATGTCTCCCTGAAATAAAGAACCGGGGGCTTGTGAATGAATGCTTTACTTCATGGTGAAATGACTTCTCGGAGAAAGAAAGTTCAGGAGCACAGTTGGATAAACCAAGAACTCCAATTTAGAATGCTAAAGTCTGGCTCATTCTCCCAACTAGCAACATGTCCAGAAAACTCTTGTTATGAGTCAACTAACTGTAAACTCATATTAAAGAGCACTTCCCAATTTAATCTGGTCCACAAGCGAAACCTAGCAGGTACTGGCACTGACCTGCAGGAGTTAGGATGGACCCCTACCCATTAGATTTAATATACTCAATTATCCCAAATTGTATCTTAATTGAGAGCCTTCTAAAGCAAGTCTGATTTAGCGAGGAAAAACAAAAGATGCAAGAAAAATCTGGCAATTCTCTGCTCTGAAGGGTCTTTAAATTAGGGACTGAACTAGAGGAAGCAATCATCATAAATGTCACCCCCAAGCCAACACCATGAGAGTTTACTTACCCTGAGCAATGACATCCTCTATGTTTTTTCCATTCAGTTCACCAATAACCTATGGGAATTACATATAAAGTGTGAAAACAAACTGTTTGGAAAACTATTTTAAGTGTTATTCAGTCAGGCTTCTGTGCAATACTACTTATCCAGCTGCTTATAAGACTCCATCTTGCCCTATTTCACAAGAGGAGGAACAATAAATACGAGGGGGGGGGGGGTTTAAATAACTTATTTTACATTTAATTTTAAATTGACAACTTATAAGACTCAAATATATGATCTATTAAAATCATTTAAATAATTACAAAAACAGTATTAAGTGATACATGTTTGCTGCTAAAGTTTTAAAGAAAGTCAAACCACTGAACTGGGGGAAGTCACTGGCTAAGCACGAGGAAACGGAGTTCATTGAAGTGCTAAATCAGATTTTGACAGCAGGAGCCTCTCTATACAGAATATTTTTTCATTTCAGTTTATTCTTCTAGTTTAGTTCAATGACTAGTTCACTCAAAGTTAAGAAACCAATTGGGAGCTGAAAAAGCAGGAAAGCTTGTTTTCCTCTTCTACTTTATGAACAAAAGCTAAGTGTGAGGATGAGATCTACTAGATCTAAAATCTTGAAGGTCCTGGTGACCAGAAATAATCAGTTCAATTCAACAACTACAGATAAATACTTCCTATGTTTAATAAATCAGTTTTAACTGCAAAACATGTTTTGACAAACTCTCTTCCTTCGGTATCGAACACATTCAAAGTAGTTTTATTTAATCAAAAATTAAATGCTATTTTTGTGGTTTTTAATTACATTTGAATTTTCATCCAAATAGAGCTTGGCACAAACCACAAGTAAAAAATTAATCTAGAAAATAAGAAATACATCATTCATCATTTTCTAACATAAAAAGGTAAAAATTAAGACAATTAATGTAAGTTAAGATATATAACTTCTTATGCAGATGTATCCACATGGTTACCAAAAAACAAGACCAAATTTAGTATAAAATATATATTTAGTTGCAAATCAATGGTTACCAAACCAATGAGAATCAATTTTTTTTTTTTTTTTTTTTTTTTTTTTTTTTTTTAAGGAGAATAACTAAAAAATATAAATGCAAAGCAAGATTAAAATCCATGATTTAAATCAATCCACTCTGTAGGGCACGGAAATCCAAACAAGTCCACTGTTGGAAATAAAAATACTAAGTGTGTCATGAGAAGAAAAACTGAAAATTCTGATACTAGCGCTCCTGTGCTTTTCTGTAGTCATTTCCTCATGAAGTCCATTTCAATGAGTTCACAATGAATTCAGAAAGCTGACAGCAATCAAGAATAGACAAGTTTTCAACAAGCCACAAAGCAGACCCACTGCAATGGTGTGTTAGGCATTTTAGAAACTGATGTATCCCTTTCATGGGTGTGCTCTGCAACACTGGATCCTGAACTGGCATCCCAATGTGCTGTGCTTTCCTCAGCACTCTGACATATGTTAAAGCCCAGTTGGTCATTTCAACTTTTCACTGGAATGGAAATTCTAACTTCTATTTTGCTACCAAAGTTGGAGTGCAGTCTGAGAAAGATTAAATAGGAAAACAAACTGCTACCATCTCAGCAATAAGCATTAAAAATCCATGGTGCTGCAGCTCTTCCAGGTGTGTTTTGGCTATTGGGTAACAGTGCAGGATAACCAGGAGTCACAAACCAATGTAAACAAACAGAGGCAAGATCCTAAACATAGGAACTATAATATCAAAGTAAACATTTTTCAACAACTCATCTCCTGCTCAAGTGAAGCAAGCAATATGTGAAGTGCCATGTTTGTGTTTATTTACTCAGAAAGGTGTGTTTGAAGAATCCTCTAGAGTTATATTGGGGGTAAGATCCGGTCAGTGCTAACAAATACAGATAAGTGAATGATGACAAGAACAAATTCCAACATAACTGTGTGGGAAAGGGTCAATCAGTGAAAACTACATGAGTTTATGAAGGTGCAGGTAACCACAATAAAAATGTGTCAGTCTGAAACACAAAGCCGAATAAGAACCTCTATTTCAGAGTGCAGAACCATATCCTAGCACTGCATGGATTCTGGTTGCAGAGAACTAACCACTCATTTGGTTGGATTTCTGAAGATTATGGTCATATCTACACTAGACAGCTTACAGCAGCACAGCTGTACCAATGCAGCTGAGCCACTGTAAGGTCTCCAGTGTAGTTGCTCTATGCCAATAGGAGACAGCTCTTCAGTTGACATAATTAATCCACCCCCAACGATGGATGGTAGCTATGTCGATGGGAGAAACTCTCCCACTGAGATAGCGCTGTCCACAGTGGCGCGTACATTGGTGTAACTTATGTCGCTCCGAGTGTCGGGGGGTGGGGTCACACACCTGAGCAACATAAGTTATACCAACATAAGTGTTTAGACATAGCCTAAAACTATCCATCTGAAAAACCTAGTTTCCCCTCATCATCTCTCTTAATACATCTTGTTACATTTGACACACCATGTCTGCAAACAAGATGATCTCATTTGAAAATTCTTATTACAGAATTTCATCAATTTTATTTTCAATGCCCTTTAAAACACACACATTTACATATATCTCTATATAGATATATATTCCCCCCTTCAAACAGGAATGAAAACTCCATTATATCATGAGAAATATTTAAATCTCTCTTCCTAATCTTCTTTCAAGCCTCTCTCTTCCACACAACCTTTCAACACTGATCTCCAGATTGACATTAACCCTGCATGATCTTGTCTGTGTTTTCCTAGGTAATATAACATCTGGATGTTTCTCATTTACTTCCCTGCCATTGCAGGGGCCTCAGGCATTGGTGCACCTCATTGTTTGCTATGCTCTGCCTGTCACATACAATAGTTTGAGGGTTGAAATACTTTGGTTTAATTCCAATTAGGTTTAGTATGCAAGTGTCTGAGTTGTATAAGTGGCCAGGTTGTGTTAGTGGCCTGTGATATACAAGGGGTCCAACTAGATGTTACTCCAGTCTCTCCTGGCCTCAAACTATGTATGTGACTATTTGACTGTGACCTTCATACCAGTGACAAGGACTAGTATGTTGTACAGAAAATGCTGGGTATATACATGGTACCCCATAAATGTAGTGCATGATGTTTTTCAGCCTTTTGCCACAAAGGTGTGACCCTCCACTAGAATTATATCCATTTATTTTAAGGTGGTGCATAACTGCACATTGAACATATATATTGAACATATCTCACTGGCATTTCTTTTGCCACAGGCAACAGCTAAGCAAGCAACTACCAGCCTCTGATAAGAGCAATTCGACATAACCATTGTATGCAGTGTAGTTGTAGCCACATCCATCCCAGGATACCACCCACCTTGTCTCTCTAATTAGAGAAACCTATTAGCTAATACAAGTGGGGTTTCTAATGATATCCAGCGAGGTTATTCAGTCTGAACTTTTATAAATAAGAGAGCCAGTGATCTACAGAAATTCTACCCCAAATACTTTTGATTGGGCAATTGGCACTTGAGGGAGCATAACCACATACACACCCATAATAGGAAAGAAACAAATATTTTTGAATACCCCCTGAAGTAATCAGATAAAGATTCTTAGCCAAGTGAATACAGAAGTGACTCCAATTTAGATATTATACTATCAGTTACTACACTGTCACCTTGTTCAGGCGTTCATCATCTGTCTCGATGCCTACACTGTCGAGAATCTTCTTCAAGTCCTTTGAAGAGGGGGACTCGTTGCCCCCAAGGACAGCCAGAAGATAAGCAGCAACGTAACGCATTCTGAAAGAGAATTAAAAACTTTAACGTTGAGGCTGCAACAGATTTTAGAAGCCAGGGACTTGTTTCCAGCTCTCTGGGGCCCTGTCTTAACTACAAAAAAAAAAAACTGTGTTCTTAACTGGAGTTAACTAACTCACAATAAAATCCTAGTGAAGATGAGGCAGTTTTCATGAGCTAGCAGAGTTCTGGGGGAGCCTTGCCTTTAACTCTACCTGCTAACCCATATGAAATGGCAAATGACCTTATCTTCCCTAGGATGTTACCTCAAGTTAAGAACACACCTTACCCCCACCTCCATCATGAAGACAAGACCTTAGAAAAGTTGCTAGTTTAAACAGTTGGTTTTAAAAGTGTTCTAAAATAAATAATGGCTTTTACCTAAATCCACTAGGAAAGTTAACACACACACACAACTCTCTACTCTGAGAATATTGTGTAAGTGATGCATACTAATTTTCCTGAGAACCTCAGCAGTTCTTTTAAATGTAGAAGTTTCCCAAGCAGAAAGAGCTTATAACTGGGCTGGGCATCTGTAAACAGGGCAACCACCAGCAGATTCCCAATTTCTAGGAGATGTGGCGGGCACGCTAACTGCCAGCACCAGTCTCCGATCTATCCCCCGCCAGGCAACCCGTTTGGGAGGAATTTTCTCACACACACACACCACTGTTTTAGTGCCCTAAATGGGGATATGGATTCAGATAACCAAGAGCATCCCAACCTTATGTCAACTAGGGATCATTCACATTAATGCTTCATGCAGACCAAAAATTACACTTCCAGCCATTAACAGGGGCATCAGAGAAAGGAGGGTGAGGGGGGGAGCAGAGAACTTGAACAAGCAGCAACTCAGCAGCACCTTTCTGAACAGGGCCCGCTGGATAAGTGTCAATCACAAGCTGAAAATATTAAATCCATGCAGGGGCCCCTGCCCTGCCAGGCGATGGGCATGTCCCAGGCAGGCACAGCCCAGCCTCGGAGGGGCTCCGCAAGCCCAGGAAAGGGGGCTCCCTCCAGCTGTGTGGGCAGGGCCGTTTTAAGACCTTTATAGGCCCCCCGACCGCAATAACTAATTTGATTTTAAGCTAGTAATAAAGAGTTTTTTAAACAAAAATAAAAAAATATCTATACATATAAACATGTTTCGTAGGCCCTAGGCACTGTGCCTATTGTGCCTCATGGATAATACGGCCCTGCATGCGGGCAGGGGGCAGCAGGGGGCAGCGGTAGAGGGGCAGAGACGCCCCCTTCCCTGAAGAGCGCCCCCCCCCCCACTTTGCTACGCCCCCTGGCCCAGGCTCCCATCCCCCTATTCACTGGGGTCCCAGGTGCCCCCGCCCCCGGTCCCGCGGGCACTCCCACCCCCGGCCCCTCCCCCCGCTGGGGTCCCGGCACTGCCCCCCGGCCCCGGCAGCTCCCCGCTCGCTGGGATCCCAACACGCCCAGGCTGCCCCTCCCCCGGCCCCAGCTTGCTAGGCCCGGCGCGGGGCCAGCACATGGCCGCCATCGCATCGCTCCTCCTTAATCCTCCCCCGCTCCCGCATGGTCGCGACCCGGCCCGGTTCCCGGCAATGGCGGGGGGGAGCTCCGGGCGCGCTCATTAGAAGGAAGGGGGGGCGCCGCACACTTACTTCAGCGAGCGCAGGCAGAACGGGAGCTGGGCAGCGGAACGTGCGCTCCAGACGCGGCCCAGTGGCGAAAGGAAAGGGCAGGGCTTAGACAAGGGCTTCTTCCTTTTCCCCCCCACACCCCAACAAGCTGCTCTGCCATTGGACGCAGCGGGTGGGGGTACATAGCCCCTCCAGCCAACGAGAAGCCAGATAGTTATAGTCACTGCGGCTGCGGCCGCCATGACACCAGAGGAAACGCTCTGACCCGTGTGGGGTCCACCGTACAGACACCAGGGAGGGGTAGGGGGAACCCGGCGTGGCTCGCGCCCTGGCATCCGGCAGCTCCCGCCCAGTCCCAGTGCTGGGAGCGGAGACACAGGCGGGCTCAGAGTAGCTCAGCTGGGAGCGCGCTCGACTGAAGATCTTACCTAGGGGCTGCTGGGGGCAAGCACCATGGTGCCAGGCCCACTGGGGACTGGGAGTGGCAGGGGACCTTCACCTCCCCTCCTGCCCAGCTGTGGGCAGGGGGGCGGGCTGGAGAGAGGGCCCCCTCGCATGGGGCAGTCACTCCTTCCTAGCTGCTATGCAGCAGCTCGACCTACCGCCCAACAGCATGCAGCTTGCCACACGGCCAATCAATTTATTGAATTTCATTTGATTGATTTTAGATCAAGTCTCCCCTTTGTCGAGGTCCTTGTTAATTCTAAGGCTGCCCTGCCAAGCCCTAACACTGCCTCCCAACTTGGTGTCATCTGCAAATTTTATGAGTATACACTCCACCCCCCCGCAATCCAAGTCAATACTTTGATTTAAGGATAATGTATTATCACCTTATCATAAATCCAGAGCACCTCCCATCATCAAAGTCCTGGCAAGTGAGAGAAAAAGTCACATCAGTAGTATATGTACTTCCTGGAGAGGGGATGGATGGCTCAAGAGATTGTTGACAGGATAAGGAAGTTTGGTTCTCTGCTTCAAATCTATCTTGAATTAGCAGTAACTGAAAATCCTCATAGAGGTGTGCAAAGAGTTTGGCTGTTTCTGGGCAGTTTTCTAGCAGACAAGAATCTACATAGCAAAGACTGTGGTCCCTCATCGTGGTTGGCAGTCCTGGCAAAGAGGCTAAGGCCTAAAATAGGTTTGGAGACTCAGTAATTAATATTAGTATAACACGCAGAAGCCCCAGTTAAGGTTAAAATGCAATTGTGGAAATACTGCAGGGAAACTTGAACTGCCACTGCTCATGCTGTACCTGTACAGTAAACGATACAAGTGATATGCAGTTATAAGCACTTCCACATACTATTGGAACTAGGTGCCTCCTATAAGCAGCTCAGACACTGGGCTATCTGACTGAAGCAAAGCTTCCGAAAAGCAATATGGTAAATCAAAAAAATATATATATACACATGGCAATTGTTTTTTAGTTAGAATCATAGAACCATAGAGTTACAAGGGTCCGCAAGGATCATCTAGTGATTCTAGTCTAACCTCCTGCCAAGATGCAGGTCCTGCCCTTTGTGGCAAGAGAACAATTTTTCTCCCTCTTTTTTTTAAAATGGCAGCTGAGCCTTTCAAGTATTTGAAGACCACCATAATTTCATTGTCTGATCCAGGAAAAACCCTCTGATAGCAACATGGGTTTGCAAAGTTTATCTTCCCCCCCGTGACAAAGTTTAAAATGGAAATCTGTCTCAAAAATAAAAAAGGTTTCATTTTAGATTTAAAAAACTCTAAAATTAAAATAATCAAAGTTCAAACTATCTTCACAAAACAATCTGATTCTTCAAAAAAAATTGTCAAAACCAATTGACAAAAAAAGTGTTACTTTGCTCACTTGCAAGAATTACAAGAATAAACCTGCAACCCCACAATACTATTTTTAAAACAAAACAAACAGATTCATTTGTCAGAGAGAACTGCACTTTAAACTTAGGAAAGGAAATAGAAAAAATGCAATGTTGATTAGAACATCTTTGTTCTTTGACAAATCTGAAAATAAACCAAGTGCAGTTCCACTCCGAAGCTGTAAAAATGCATTGTGGAGCTTATTTTTGCACTTAAAACTGGTCACTTTGGTTTCTGAACAGTTTGGTGTCTAACATTTTTTGATGAAAAATATTTTTATTGTGGTGGGGGTGATTTTAAACCTACTAAAAACAATTTTTTAGATAAATTTCCATTTTAAAGTTTGTCATGAAAAAAAGAATCTTTGTGAAAAGATTGGAATGAAAGAAAAAAAAAAACAAAACCCTCATTACTACATTTTCAGCTAGCTCTATTCACAATGATTTCCAGAGAAAGTTTGCTCATTTTACACATAAAATTGCTTTTTCTAACTGCTAGCCCTACAAACCTAAACTGCAGTAAGAGGTTTCTTCCTGGATCATATATCATCAATTGAGCTCCATTGTCAGACACCATTACATCTGTGCAACTCCGCTATCTTCAATTGGGCTACAGAAGTAAACTTGGAGCAGGAGACTAGACACAATAGTTGGAATTTAATGAACAGTTCTCTAGATGATGCATGAGCCAAGATAGAATCCAATTCTTGCTCTCTGAGCTGGGTAGGCTCTGAAGAGTTAACATTAATTGTGACCCCTGAAGTAAGCAGATCTGGCCAACCAACTAAATAAAGATCTGTTGAATAAGAAGGTAGCCATTTTACATAGGTAGTTGTCAGAGTACAAGTGCCTTTTTACATGCCTCCCTCAAGCAAAAAGGAAAATAGAAGAGAGAGCATAAGGACCCTACACAGCAGTCTGATGGAAGTGTGAACAGGTTTCCTTTTTACAGCTAGAGGAGCAGAGTTTTGTGGGAAAAATTAGGAATTCAGCTCTAGTGGCTTTTCATTATAGTCATTTGCTACAGCAGCTTTAGATTCAGGGCCCCTACTGACACCAAGGGGAGTCCTGCATGAATAAGATATAGAGGGGGAGCATTTTGGCCACTGAATACTGGGTACTTGTTATGATGCCTGTAAATAAACCACTTGCATCTGAAGAATAGGCACCAGGGGTTGGACTTCATATATCCAATAGATTAAAATCTTCCCAACCCCACTTTCAAAGCACAAAACCTCTACAGCTTATGTATATAAGAAATGCATCTAGACAATCACAGACATACCCCAGTCTGTTACAGGGACACCCAGTTGGCCGTAGGGATATAAACCTGACATCAAATGGTAGGAACTTCTGCCCTACCTTCACAAGCCACAAACAAAAAAAAAGCCACAAACAAGGGCAACAGCTTTAAAAAAAAAAAAAAAAAAAAAAAAAAAAGACAGAGATAGGCCCTCATAATGCTGATACAAGCTCTATGCATACAAATCCACACAGAACCCCATTTAAGCCAACAGGGGCTTTCTCTACACACAGCACTCATTACAAGATGGGGATCCAAGCCATTGAAGCCAAACACAAAACAAATGTCTTCTCACAACCAGAGAGCAAAACATTAAAGTACTCTTGTGCTACTGCTTCAAACATAGAGCTTTGAGCTAGGTTCATTCCAAGCCATTTTACCCTGTTCCCCTGCCATAACACTGCTCCAGAAAAACTAGTGCCCTTCTGACCCACTATCCCCCCCCCCCCCCTTTCCTCTTTTTTATACTCCTGTATGACCAATCATCTTCACCTGAAACCAATTTCATCCTTGCCCCCTCCCCCTCTTGGTTGAGTTCTTGTTCCTGTTGCATTAGCTGTTCATCCTCTGATCGGAGACAGAGTTTTCAGGGTGGTATGGTAAGAGAGGCACTGTCATCAAAACCTCTCCCCCAGCTAGCCTAAAGCCCCTTTAGTCCCTGAACGCTAGGCCAGGAGCCAAGGAGGGGCAGGGCTGGAGGCACCGACTGGGGGCACTCGGGCTAGGGGCTCCTATCATGTGCCTGGCTCCAGCTGCTAGTCCTAGCTAGGCTGCGGAGGGATGGGACTTCCTCTTCCTCTGCATGGGCTGGTACCTGGCTCTAGCTCAGACCCACCTCCGGGAACCACCCTGGCTTTAGGAAGCTCAGAATCCCTCTCCTCCCTGCTTCCTGCCTCTATTGCTCCCCAACCATGGAGGAAAGGATCACTGTATGGAGAGCTGCTCCCCCTCCCCATCCACCCAACCCCTGTGCATCTAGATTCAAAGAAAGGGTGCCAAAAGTTTGCTAAGGATGCCATTTTCTCTAAGGCCTGCCCTGGTTTTAACTCTCTCTGAATGATCACATCACATTGTTATACAAGGGCATTCAGACTGCCTTGTAGTCCATATGTCCTGTACAAATGCACTCAGATGGCGTTATGGATTGGATTAGAAAGCTAAATTACAGTGGGAGAGGGACCATGTTTTCCTGTGTATTCGCACAGCACCTAGCACAATGGAACCCTGATCCTACTTGGACAGGACACTACTGAAATGCAGATAATAGTGTTATGCTGGAAGGTATCGATGGCTGCCAATAATCATAGACCTGGTTAAAGCTGATGAGTGTGCTAACCATCCTGCCTCAGGCTTGATGGAAGATGCAATCAGGTACCTTTATGTAGTGGTCACTGGGAACAATAGGAAGCCACTGCCCAAGGTAGTAGTCTGCATCGGAAAACTTGAGCAGAATTAAGCCATGTGATCTGGTGGGTTTCCCAGGGACTAACTGCAAATATAGGGGCTAAGAAGGGTTGATTTCTTGCAGCTGTGTGCCAACCTGTATGTGTGAGAGGCAGAAAGACAAGAGATGCTACAGAGAGCGGTGAGCATGGCCCTGGGAAGAAGCTGAGACATAAAGCTTCTTATGTTACAATACTTGTTGAAAAGGCAGATTTGGATTTCTGGGCAGAGAAACTGCTTGCTGTGGTTTGTTTTTATTTGTTCAGGGAAACGGAACTTTCCTTGCACTCTTCTGTCTTTATGTGTCTGTATGTTGTTTCTTGTCTTATGCTTATTGTGACAGATATGGCAATTCCCTGCAGTGTCCTGGACAAATCTTACTGAATTAAGTTAAACCTTATTGATTTAAGTGTAATGTCTTAGGAGTTCATTGTATTAAAAATGCAAATGTTTCTGTATTATCGTGGGATTGGTATGTAACTTCTTTAAGGGGAGACAGGACTAATGTAAACCCTGGGAAGTTTTATGAGCTTCAAAAGGACTCTTTTGACACAACAGATAAGAATGAACTTTTAGTTGAGTGCATTTCCTAAGAAATATTAGGAGAGGGATGCAAAACTGTGCCTTGAGGAGAATCCCATTGTCTAGTTGATTACTGATAAAGAAGTGACTCACAAATTCAGGCTTGTTCTGAGCCAAGCCATTGTGAATTTGTAACCACAGGAAAACCTCTCAGTGGGGTTTGAAGGATTGACTCCTACCAGAGTGCTTGTTGGAGTTGGGGTGATCTCTGGTAAGCTTATTAGCAGGTGTGTAGTTTCTTTTATTGTTTTTAGTATATTTTCTCTGTAATGCTTTTACATTGAAAATGTGTTTGCTTAGAAAGAGCTGTGTGGTAATTTAACTGTGGGCAATTATACTGTTTACCATCTCAGAGAAGAAAAGTAAAGCAGGCCTGCTTTACTTGTCTGACTTTGCTGGGTACTCACCGTGTAGGCAGAGAACTGTGTAGCCTGGAAAAATCCCAGTCAAGAAGTACAGATACACGGGTGTCTACCCAAGAGAGAGGATGGCTGTGGAGTGTAGAGTGGATGGCCAATATGGATGGATGCCATTCTTATGTTCTGATAATTTCAACAGATAATATCAATGTTTATTTTAAGCACTTTTTATCAATTTAAATTTTCACATTTTGGGGAAATTATGGAGGGTCAGACAATAATTATTTAATGACAATAGACATAGAAATTCAAAAAGATACAGCCTCATTACTATTAAAACACAAATTGTCAACATCATCTCATAATATAAAAAGTAAATATCCTTAAATCAAACTCTAAGTTCTCAAGCAATGTTTTTTTAAATTTTCCCATGTGTAAATTTTGATTATTGTCGATGGCAATATTGTGTTGGTTTGTGTGTGTACAGTGAAATCAATGTTTACTGACATTTACCAATAAAAATCAAATCCTTCCAAACATATTTATACTGTAGCATTTGATTTTGTTTGCTTGTTTGTGGCCAAAAGAATGAGAGAAGCAGTGTTACATGGAGTACCAGAATTTTGTTCGCCTCTTAAGTGTTTGATAAAGAACAGAGAGGATGCTCTTTTTCTTAAGCTCTGAAGAATCCAGGTCACTATAGAGACTGAGAAATCATCTCTGAAACACGTTCATAAGAGAGGTATGTATATGTGCGTGTTAAAGTAGAGAAGTGTAAATGTTATTTTGGAGCCTTGCATTCAAATAAATGTAACAGCAACAAAGTGTGATACGTTACAGACTGATATCAGGATAACTACCTCACTCAGAGGTGTGAAAAGTCCACATCTCTGAGCAACGTAGTTATACCAACTTAACCCCCCATGTAGACAGTGCTCTCTCCCATTGCTACATAAAAAGCACTAGTGAAGTCAGTACAAACTAAAATTTCACAGAGACAATGACTTGTTTATACTACTCTATATACCACACACTGAAATGTAAGTACAATATTTATATTCCAATTGATTTATTTTATAATTATACGGTAAAAATGAGAAAGTAAGCAATTTTTCAGTAACAGGGTGCTGTGACACTTCTGTATTTTTATGTCTGATTTTGTAAGCAAGTAGTTTTTAAATGAGGTGAAACTTGGGGTACACAAGACAAATCAGACACCTGGAATGGGTACAGTAGTTTGGAAAGGTTGAGAGCCACTGGTCTACACTAGCATTTACGCTGGCAAAACTTTTGTCACTCAGGGATGTTAAAAAACAAACCCCGGAGTGACATAAGTTTTGCCGGCGTAAGTGCTCTTGTGTACAGTGCTTTGTTGGTGGAAGATGCTTTCCTACCGACATAGCTACCTACACTCGTTTAGGTGGTTTTATTCTGTCGACGGGAGAGCTCTCTCCAGTCGGCATAATGCGGCTAGACAAGTGCTCTTCCAGTGGCACGGCTGTATTGGTACAGCTGTGCCACTGTAAGTTCCTAAGTGTAGATACGTTCTCCATATGGCCCGGCAGATTTATTACCTAGCAGCTTTTGTTTAAAAAGTATTCATGAGTACTCCCAAATACTATTGACAATGTTTTTGTGTTTTGTTTACTAATAAATTGTATGACACTCACTCTTTGATGCTGATTGGAAATTGTGACAGCTGCATTCAGTTTAATTCTCCATAATGCTTTCTGAAAAGACGTAACTCCGGCTTGTGCTTCGGCAAAGAGTGAAGCTGAAGTGCATGAAAAGGGGGAGCGTAATAGAGTTACACATGATGCTGCCTCAGCATCCCCCTCCCTGCTTCTGCAATTAGGGTATTTCTACACTGCAATAAAATGCTGGCTGGCCTGTGTCAGCAGACTCGGGCTCCCCGGCTGGGGCTGTAAATTGCAGTGTAGCTCTTCAGGCTGGGGCTGGAGCCCAGGCTTTGGGATCTTACACTTCAGTAAATTGCTAGCAGAAAGGAGCAGGAGAGTGCAAAGCTATTGCTTGCTTAACTGGTTTAGTTTTGAGAAGTGTAACTCCAATGGTGCCACTCCCCTAAATATAAATAAATCCTCCCCCCCATGGGTGCAGCTTGGGGGGGGGGGGGGGTGAGACAATACATCTGTGCCTATCCAGCCACATGTGGCCAGGCAAAGCTACCTGTTTCCCCCTCCCTCAAGCTGCCCCTGCTTCCCTGATGCAAGCAGCTGGCTGGTGTAGGAGGGCCTAGACTGGGGGTGTCTCAACCTTTCCAGACACTGGTACCCCAAATCTTGCATCCCTCCAAGTTATACTTCACTAGAAAACGACTTGCTTACAAAAGCAGACATAAAAATACAGAAGCGTCCCAGCGCCCCAGCACTGAAAAGGTGTTTCTGTGCCCATGGGTCCCCTAGCATCCCATTGCACTGAGCCAGTGTGCTTGTCACCTGTGAGCCTTGGCTGCAGGCCGAGGGCCGGGGCTGAAGCATGGAACTGACCGTTGCAGGGGGGGGGGGGCCTGTAGCCCCAATAAATTGCCTGGCTTGCCACCCCCCCCCAATAACACTGGCCTTGCACTTGCTACCTCCGGGTTGAGAAACACCCACTGATCTGGCTGGGTTGAGCTGGACGAGCCGGGGGCGGGGCCGCCCCCCCCAGACACGCCACACTGGCCTGCTGCAGCCGCTTGCACCCCCAGCCGCCCAGCGGGGCGCCCTCGGATGGGATTGTCCCTTTAAGAGCGGGCCGGCCTTGGGGCCGGGGTGGGGCCTCGCCCGCCTCTCCCCAGCTCACGGGGCCCCCCGCCCGCTCACGCCCGTCCCGCCACCAGCCTGCTGGAGCCCGGGTAAGAGCTGAGCCGAGCCGAGCCGAGCGGGCCCCGCCGCCTGCTGGCGGGCGGGACGCGGCCACGTGGGGCTGCGGGGAGCGGCGGAGGCGGCGGCTCGCTTCGCTTCGCTTCGCTTCGCGTCCCAACTTCGGCCAAGTGCGCGCGGCCCGCCGGAGCTCGGCGCGCGGGGCCCGGGCTGGAGGGTGGAGAAGCGCGCGGGGCCCCGCGCCCCCCGCTGCAAAGGCGCCCAGGCAGCTCCGGCTGCGGGGCGGACGAGGACCCGGCTGCCGGCGTTTCCGGGCTCCGCCAAGCAGCTCAGGCCAGGGCCCGCGCCGCCCTGCTCCGGACAGGCACCGGCGGGGCAGGCTGGGATGAGTCACCTGCTGCCCGAACGTCCCCTCCAGCCCCGAGCCTCTGCCCTGCCCTGCCCTCCCGGCGCCGGCTGCTCCCCCGAGAGTCCGACAGTCCCTCCGTCGCTCTCTAGTCTGGGCTTGCCCTCCAGCAGAGCGGGCGTTACTAACAAATTACAGGCTCGGTGGCCACGACCCGGCCCTTAGCTAAGGAAGGCAGCCTCGCTTAGTAGGTAGAGCGCTAGCTACAGTCCGTTCCTGGCCTCTGCCAGTGGCCTGCTGGATTATCTTGGGCAAGTCATGGCCCTCCCCTTGCCTCAGTTTCCCCTTCTGTAAAATGGGGGTAATGGCACTGTTCTTTGAAATGTAGGGCTCATCCTTAACACCTGGTAACGGCTAGCAAAGCAGAATGGCTGGTTGCCGTTTGCATTCATATTACATGGGTATAGATGACCATCCAAGGCGAAAGGGGCAATGGAGAATCTATCCCTCTTCTCCCACCCTCGCAGGAGGCTGTGTGCACTGCCCCTGTGGCACTCCCAGTCACAACTAGTGCATAAATAAGATGTGATTTTTTTTTTTTTCCGTTACATCACTGCATGGTTACGGCACAGGTTCCTTTCCTATTAAACAAGTGTAATGGAGCAGACAGGTCCTTATCAGATTGTTGCATACAGTCCTTTTGTAGATTAGAACAAGAGCAGAGCAAAATCATTTTGGCGCCTAGTTTATTCACCAAAACGTAATTGCGGGTCAATCAAAACCGTTTGTGAATTTGGTGAATGGTTTAGGCTGGAACAAATAGTTTTTGTTCTGTTTTTTTAAGTCAAAACTGCTTGTTTCAACACTTTGAAATGAAACGTTTTTGACTTCTCATTTCAAAACAACGTTTCATTTTGAAATTTAGCACACATCATAAACTGTTCTATTTGCCAAGCTCAAGAGGGGATACAAACAGATCTGGCCCTTGGAGATAGTTGATGTGTTTGCCTCTGTCCTCGTAATGTTTTATGACAAAGGGTGGGATTTTCAGAAGTGAGGAAGTAACACAAACCACATTGAAAGTCAACAACATTTGTGATTCTAAGTCATGTTGGTGCTTTTAAAATCACCTGCATTGTCGCTGCTGCTTTTGCTCTTTAGTCCTTGAGTGTAGGGTTGATACACATCTGTCTGTTTAGCCAATTGGATAGAGTGCTGGCCTAGGATTTAGGAGACCTGGGTTCTGGACCTGGCTTAGCCCTTGGCCTGCTCGGTGACCTTGGGCAAGTTGCTTCACCCCTCTGTGCCTCAGTTCCCTATCTGTAAAATTGGGGTAATGATACTGATCTCCTTTGTAAGGCATTTTGAGACCCCCTGATGAAAGGTGCTATAGAAGCACTATGTATTCTTATCCTAAGCAAGTCTTCTCCTTTGATTACGCCCTTTAAATTCCTGGAGATGATTCTGTTTTCTGGCTAAACGGAGGGGACGCGCTACGGTGGCTGTTCCATCTCATTGCTATACCTAGCATGTAGCCAATCTGCAACTGCTAGTAGCAAATATCTCCCGTAGCCAGAGATAGGACACTGGATGGGGAGGACTGAGTTATTACGGAGAATTCTTTCTTAGGTGTCTAGCTGGCAGGTCTTTCCCACATGCTCAGGGTCTAACTGATCACCATATTGGGGGTCAGGAAGGAATTTTCCCCTGGGTCAGATTGGCAGAGATTGCCTTCCTCTGCAGCACGAGGCACAGGTCACTTGCAGGTTTAAACTAATGTAAATGGTGGATTCTCTGGAACTTGAAGTCATTAAATCATGATTTGAGGACTTCAGTAACTCAGCCAGAGGTTAAGGGTCTATCACAGGAGTGGGTGGGTGAGGTTCTGTGGTCTGTAATATGCAGGAGGTGAGACTAGATGATCATGATGATCCGTTCTGGCCTTAAAGTCTGAGTCTATACCAACTGCCCATAGGGTGACCAGGTATCCCGATTTTATAGGGACAGTCCTGATATTCAGAGCTTTTTCTTATATAGGTGCCTATTACTCCCATCCCGATTTTTGACACTTACTATCTGATCACCCTAACTGACCATAAAATCTATAGTAACATACGTATCATCCCGATGCATCTTGCTGCTGTTGGAAGCTGCTGTGTTTACAAGCTCCTTCCAGTCAGGCTGTGCAGAGGCAGGAGGGCTTCACTGTGTGTTCATGTCCCCTTTCAGAGCCTCCTTTCTCCTCTTCACGGCTGCCTTGAGGTGCTGCCAGTGCCTGCCTGGCTGGCAAGTCAAAACATGCTCCAGTCCCAGTGGACTAACAGCAGAAGATGGCAGAGCTGCCGGAGACTGGGGCAGCTTTGGGGGAGGGCAGTTTGGTGACTGCTGCGTTCGAGCGCTGCCACCTGGCAGGCAACAGGCTGAACCTGGATGTTTACCCCGCCGGCTGTCGTGAGTTCCTCGAGCTGTTTGAGAAACGAAGGGACGAGGTGGCCCAGGTGGAATTCCTGCGACTGAACTGCAATGAGGCCCTTATAGATGCCACACTGGGCAGCCTTCCTCTCCTGAAGAGCCTGAAGTCCCTGGTACTCAAAGGTAAGACATGAAGAAGCATTCCTACCCATTCATCCGTGCTTGGCTCTTTTCTCTGCTCCTAGAGGGTGAATGGGCTTTATAGTTTCCATGTGCACCAGAGCCCCTTGCAGTGGCTTTGGGTCTGTTAGCCTCACGGGGAGCAGCATCCTGATTCTGCAAGATGCAGCATAAGGGCTGTTATTACCATCCTTTGTTCCCACAGCTGCTGGGGACCAATTTCCTGACTTGATTCAGTCTGACAGGCACAGCCTTTCATTTGAATGTCACTTGAATTGAGACTGGGTTTTGGATCTTTAGTTGTGGAGAGTCTGATTTAAAGAACTTTTGGTGATTATTCTCCCCCTCCCCCTCTTATGAGACTTAATTATACCCTTTTCTGAATTTCATCCTGCTGTAGCTTTCTGAACAAAGCCTTGTCCTGTGCCCGGCATCACAGGCTGGGAACATGGTTCAAGAATGACCAGCAAAGAGGCTACCCTATGTTTTTATCAGGAGCACAAAAAGGATTGGAGTTGGGTGTGCCTGCGACTTGCAGTCTAGGATATGATGACATTCAATAATCCGTGCATAAATACTTGTTGATCATTGTATCGCTTTTTTGGCTTCCTGTTTTCTGTACACTAGGAGGCTGTAAATATGAATGATGTGTCTTTAGTAATCTTGGAAAAACATTGAACTACCCAGTCTTCTTGGGAGGAACTGTATGTGCACATCAGAGAGGAAGGATGATCCAGTGGTTAAGTCACTAACCTGAGAGTCAGGAGACCTGGTTCATTTCCCTGCTCCACCAGAATGTGACCTTAGGCAAGTATCCCTGGCCCAGATTGCAAAGGTATTCGAAATCAAGGAAAGTTAGAAGTCTAAATACCTTTGTGGGTCTTGGCCTCAGGTCCCCATCTGTAGAATGGGCATGTTAATACTTCCTCATCTCCATAGAGTTCTGCTGTGAGGTGCTCAGATACTCTGAGTATCCTGAAATGGAAAAACTTGGTTCACTAAGAATTACTTACTTAAGGCCTACCATTTGCTAATCCAGGGTTTCTCAGATATTAATCTTTCTTCTATTACACAACAAAAAATCCTGTTGTATCTAATTAAAGCATTTAAAACTGCACATCAGAAGGGGAGGGGCGAATGGGAGGGAGGGAGGATACTGGTACATTTATGGAAGCTTGAATTTTAATCATGTGGCTTCCTCATGTCACTTGTCCTGGTAGTCTCAAGCCAGAAATCCTTTGAAGATGCTGGATTTGTTATTTGGAGCCAAACTTGCTCTCAGATACCTGAGCAAACCTCCCATCAAACCTAAACTTGTAGAAGTTCGAGATGGGGAAAATCTATTAGGCCATGTAGTCCCCCCTCCCTTCCATTTCCCTTGGGTAAACTATTCCATGGCCAAATATGCCTCCCTACTCATCTTCAGCCAAAATTGCTTCTTTCATAAGTGCATTCTCTAACTCCTCATTCTCCCGTCTCCCACTGTGTACCGTATAAATCTGTCCTCTCCTCCCTTGCTGTTAACACACCACGTTTGTAGGTGTTAGGAGTCCAGGGGCTCAGATTGGACCCAAAAAAAGGATGACTATACTAAAGCAGACCCCTCATACATACAATGTAGATACCCCTGCACCACAGAACCACACACGCAATACAGAGCCCTCCACAATTGATACAACCCATTTTACAGATGGAGAAACTGAGGCATGGGGCAGGGAAGTCATACAGGTGACTCACCAAGTGACAGAGCTGGGAATAGAACCCTGGTCTCCTGAGCCCCACTTGAGCACACAAGCCATTGGACTGTGCTATACACGTTGCTTTTGTAATCTGCTTGCATGCACTAATCCCTGGTAGTGTTGTCTGAACTTCCAGTTTGACATGCTGTTGATTTCAGAGGAAGCTGTACATGCATGTCTGAGAATCCATGTAATGTGGACTCCTTTCTCTCTGCTTTTCTATGCCCCCAGGTGGCCATGCCAAGGATGAATCTGGTGCTTGTCAGCAAGGTTCCCTGACAACCTTGCCACAAGAGTTTGGGAGTCTACTATGTCTCACTCATCTGGATCTCAGCTTTAACAGCTTCTCCAGGTTGCCCAGCTGCATCACAGACCTTGCCAGTCTCCGTGAGCTCTTGGTGTGCCACAACAGCCTGGTGGGGCTACCCGAAGACTTCGGCCGGCTCAGTAAGCTGACTTTCTTCTCTGCTATGAAAAACCAGCTCAGGGATCTGCCACGGAGCCTTGGGGAGCTGGCAGCGCTGCAGAGCCTGGACCTGTCTGAAAATGCACTGGAATCACTTCCTGAAGAGATCGGGAGTCTGTGTAACTGCATGGAGCTGGATCTCTCAGGGAATCGTTTGATGGGTGTCCCCGACTCACTTGGTAAGAGGTACACCTGGAAGAAAGAGAGAATGAACCTCCCTGGCTCCTGACATGAAATGGGTGGGTTTTGGGGGGGTGTCTTTGAACAGGAAGACATGTAAAATGTAGCCTTTAATTGGGATTCGGGGTCTGTCGCTGGCCCCTCTCCCTTACTTCTTCACCCCCAAGCAGGACTGTGGATCGGGAGGTATCTCTTACATGACTGGCTAGGGGCAGGATATAGTCCATATGGAGCCCTGTCAATTTAGTCAATGAGTAAACTGGGCTCTTTGAAGTTTCAGCAGACTCTGGGCCAGATCTTGAGTTGTTGTAAATCAGGGTAATGGCATTGACTTTAAACTGACATGCACCAGCTGAGGATCTCAGCTTCTCTGCATTTGCTGATGTGAGCTGAAGCACTGAGGGCTAATGGTGTTGATGGGTTGCTCTGTTTTAAAATATGTCCATGTTGAGTCCAGACCAATCCAGAAAGCCTTTTGGTGCTGGACTCGGCGACCATAAGCCTGCATTCTGAATGGAGCTATTTCCGCAGCTTTGATTTTGTATTACTGTGCCCAGGTTTCTGCCGTGATTGTTCTATTGCGGTAGCATCTAGAAGTCCTAGCCATGGACCAGAACCCCATTGTGCTGCACAAACAGAATAAAAAGATAGTCCTTGTCCCAAATTACTTACTGCCCTCCCAGCCTGCTAATTCTCTGGATCCCTGATCTTTGTGCCTCTCTTGTCATTTAAATAGATTTTGTGTGTGTTTGGGGGTCTGGTGCAGGCAGGCTGGGATGTTTATGTTTTCGGGGGGGATGTTAGAACCGCTACTCACGTATTTACAAAAGGGGCAATTTTTCTTCTTGTTCTAACTTGCAGCCAATTTGCGATCTCTGCAGCAGCTGCGTCTTCACAGCAATCTCCTGGAGACCGTCCCCGCCTCCCTTGCCAGCCTTCCCAACTTGTCCAGGCTTGACTTGCAGAACAACAGGCTACGCTCCATTCCCCCCGAGATCCAGAGCTCTCCCTTCGTGCATCTGCGGGGCAATCCTCTAGGAGAACTCGAGACCCCCCTGCAATCTGGTAATTACATCTCTTCGGCTTGACTGCATCTCAAACAGCTGCTCCCAGGCTCTCGCAAGTGTCATAAGCTGGCGTGTGAATGTGATTGTTGGAGATGAGTGGTGGGGGGGGGAGAAAATGGATCATTACTGACATGGCATCGTTACAAGTGTGTATTGCACTGCACACACAGATGGAAGGGTCAGCCCCTCTCTCAGAGTTTACAATCTATGTTAGATGTGGGCTTTGCTATACTAGAGGGTATATATGGGAGAGAGGAGGACTGTCCAGGAGCTTCTATGTTAGGTTGCCTGCATCTTCAGTTACAGGCTGTGCTAGTTCTGGGGGAGGGATTCAAATTTTTTGTGAGTCAGTTCTGAAATGTAAGAAATCTCTGGAGATGCTTTTGCTCAGTCTAATCATTGAAAAGATCTTCTTGCTGGTGATGCAGAGATAGGGTTGTGGGGGGAAGTCAGCTGGGAAAAGGAAGTCAGCCTCTTGGCAAAGTCCTCAAGCTGAAAGATCCCGAAAAGCATCTGCCATAGAGTAGCTTGGTACAGTGCAGATCATAAACAGGGAGGGGTAGAGAAGAGTCAGAGATGCCAGGACAGCCAGGGCAATGGCTGCCAAGTG
The DNA here is from genome assembly GCF_026122565.2 of Emydura macquarii macquarii. Classification (NCBI taxonomy): domain Eukaryota; kingdom Metazoa; phylum Chordata; order Testudines; family Chelidae; genus Emydura; species Emydura macquarii. The sequence goes on along the minus strand of NW_027130724.1, from coordinate 3,491,963 downwards.
CAGGAAAAAGAAAGGAGAGGCATCAAAAGTACACTGACCTGTCCATCCTCCTCCTGGAACCTGATTTAAAGCCCCTGGGGTAAATGGAAAGTCTCCCATTGACTTCAGTGGGATTTGGATACAGCCCCTGATGAGCACAGCGTTGCAAGAGGAACGCTCCTTAATCACCTGCACTCCTCAAATCAATGGAATTTCTGCCCTCACTATGCCTGGTACCCACCCCTTCTCACCCCTCTTCTTCTGATTTACTGCAGATGAATCCAGCTCAGGAGAGCTACGGAGAGTGTTACTTGTACCCAGTGAGGACAGGTATTTCACATGCTGTCTCTGTTTTTGTTACTATTATTTTGTATTGCAGTAGCACCTATATGCCCCGTCGAGATTAGGGTCTCTTTGTGCTCGGTGCTGTACATACACATAATTAGGGGTAGTCCTTGTCCCGAAGAGATTACACAGTTCAAGTAGACAAGCCAGAGTTTTACTCCATTACATGCAGTTTAAGTCTTGCCAATCACAAGACACAGGAAAGCAAAAGTTTAATGATGTGTGATGTCCTTGCAAGACAAAGTGGGTGAGGTAATATCTTTTATTGAGCAGCTTCTGTTGGTGAGGGAGACAAGCTTTCGAGCTACACAGAGCTCTTCTTCAGGTCTGGGAAAGATACTCAGAGTGTCACAGCTAAATACAAGATGGAACAGATAGTTTAGCAAAAGCAGTTAGTGTACATTTTAAGGGGCCATTCAAGGTCGTGACCCATTAACATGCCTGTAGTCAAAGGATAAAAAGAGGGGTTAGTGTGTTACAGATGAAGTGAGTCCCGTAAAAGATATGACCACACCCACCTTGTCTCCCTAATATCCTGTGACCCACACGGCTACAACTGCGCTGCAAATACCAATGGAAGTCATTGCAAGATGTCATTCATAAATCACTTCTTTTTCAGAAGCTTTTCTGTGACCCCTGAAGGCTGCAAAGTCAACCTGGTCTGCGGTATCCAGTTTTACTTCCCCCCGGGTGCTGCCACCTCCCCAGTAACAATCCATTTCCAAACGCTCTCGCCTGACCCACAGTGGGTGAAACTGAGGCACCACGACATCCTGCTGAGCAAAGTCCTGGAGCTGCAGCCTCATGGGGTTGAATTCCAGCAGGTAAGAGCACGTGAGTGGCAGGACAGGGCTGGGTAGAACTCCATGTGTGCGATAGCCCCTGGGTCCATATGTGCAAATGTGACCGGTTAGAAAACCCTCCCTTGTGGCTGGAAAGGATCATGTTGCATGGGCTACTGTGATTCTGTGTGCTAACTGCTGAACCACAAACCGCTGCTTATAAATAGCCACAAGGATCAAACTTGAAAGGGAATTCTCAGCGTCAGGGCAAATCCCCCAAAGGGCAGTGTCTCCTGCCCCAGCAGCATGCTGTCCCCACACCTTCAGCATCCCTTCTGCCATGACTCAGGCTGTTCTCTGAAGGAGAACACCCTCCCTCCCCGTTCAACTCTTCCTCCTACCGGGAGGGCCAGCTCCTGTGGGTGACCTCAGTCTGCCAGGAAAGGGACTCATGCCCCATTGATGGACACTTTCATGAGTAGCTCAGTGAAGCTAGTCATGGCCAACAGGAGCTCACTGGCCTTTGCATGGAAATTCCTCACCTTCTGATCAACCCCTGAACTTTCTTGGAGGCCATCTGAGCATTGTCCCGAGCACAGCCAGGGAACTGGGGGCGGTTGTTCTGGCTGACTCTGGTGCCAGTGGACTGCAGGAGAGATCAGTTTCCATGACCACCCGTGCTCTCTTCTGAAAATCTGCCTGTGCTGGATTGTGCTCACCTCTGTGAGCATCCCCTGGTGTCCAAGCATGGTGCTGGTGCTCTGTTCAGCTTCCAGCACCCCTGGCAGGCTGTCAGCCTACCTCTGTGGGTCTTCTGTGGTTTGGCCTTCTGGCCAGTCGCACAGTTCAGGCCCCTTCTAGGGTACAACAAGCTCAGATAGAAGTAGTCCTTTGCCCTTCAGGGCCAATTATTAATCATATGGTTTCTTACCCATCTGGGGCTTAATTCCCTCCCCAGAATTAAATCAGCAGGGTTCCTTCTGAGCTCTGGCCACCGTTTGTGGCTAGCAATGGGCCTGGCCCAGCGTTGTTCCTTTGCCTGTAGCCTCAGGAGCATCTATCCTCACTCCAGGGGCTCCAGCCAGGAACTGCCTTGCTAGCAGCAAGCAGATCCTTTTCTTCAGACCTTTAATTGGGTGTTGCTGATCCCCAGCCCTTTAGTTGCTGGAGGACCAGCTCTCAGTGATTCCCAGAACGGCTGCTCCAAGGATGCTTCTCTAAGCAAGCCCAGAGATCGAAAGCTCATTGCTTTTTTCCTCTCAGAAAGCTGTTCCCTGGGGCAGGGTGTGACAGAGCAGCGGCGCCTCCAACAGGGGAGCTGCAGAGGCTTGCTACACCCTGTCACGCTGCCCTTTGGCCTCTTCCCCCTGCCCCCCCAGCCTAGGTAGCGGAATGTCTAGAGGCTGCAGAGCACAGCTAGAGTAGGCTGCCGTTCCTATTGATGTCTCATGGAAATGCCCTGTTGTCTCTCACCAGGAGGTACGGATCTGGATGCCTTACACCTCCCCGCAGACGCTGCGTGAGCGAGAGGTGGTAGTTCGGACTTTCGACGGGCAGAGCTGGAGCGACCTGCAAACCAAGGTGAAGCGGAGAGGAAAGCTAAAGGTAAGTAGGTTGGATTAACCCCTTGTCATGTGCGAGTTATCTGACTTGCCCTGCAGCCGGTGGCAAGTCTTAACTTTGTCCAGCCCAGAGCTAGCGTGGCAGCTTCTCATGGACCTGAGGTCTGTGTCCAATTGGTATAAATGGATAGAGCCCTGCGTGGAGACAAAATTTGTATCCGCATCCGATCTGCAATCTGCAAAAATGGTTTGTGGATATCCGTGGATGCGGATATGAAGCGGGTATCCGCCAATTTTGCAGGGCTCTATAAATGGATTGCACCTGCAGCCCTTTTTTCTAATACGGAGGCGCGGCTTGTAGGGACTACAGGCTCCAGGATGCAATGCTCCATCTGGATTAGTATTGGACCGAAAGATCCACTGGGCTGGGACCTCGTCTTATTCCATGTTTTGTGATGTTCTGCGGGGTGCTGTGCAAAGGTTCAACCTGTGCTCTCCCCACCCTACCAGCGATCAATCCTAGGAGCACTGCATGTGCTGCAGGCTCGCATGTCCACAATGTCTAGGCTGCGTCTGCAGTCTGTGTGGTGTGACATACTGAAAGTGGGATATGAAATGTATGGTCTTCCAGCTCTGATGGTGCAAGTCTCTTCTCAGGTGTTAAAGAAAATAGGCTTTACTGGTGGCGCTTCTTTGCATCTAAATCTGTACGTATCCTGAAGAAACAGGAGCCATTGATTTTTCGATGACTCCCTTGATTTCAGCTGGTGTCAATCAGTGTTGCTGCAATAAGGAATGGGTTGTTGTGTCTGCAAGGCACTGTATCATGTCACTCACCTGTGTTCTCTTTGTTCCCCACATTCTGTACCAGAAGCGCATGGCTTGCTGTAGTGTCCTCCACTTCTCCTGGTTCCTGGTCGTCTCTCGGCTTGTGGAGAATGAATGCAGGGTCCCGTTGGAGGGGACGTTGCTCTTTTCCACTGTGGATCCAAACATCAAAGTGATCTTCCCTCCTGGAGTCACAGAGGAGACTCGGAGCGTCAGATTGCAGGTGTGTTTGTGTATGTTAAAACGTAAGCTCTGGCATTACTGCTGGCCTGTGCTGGCGCTGAGAGTAGGTAATAGGGTACGTGTACTAAATGAGAAAGAAGGGTGGGCCAAGCACGGGCCTGGGAACTGGGGTTGACTAGGGCTTCTTGTGGCTTTAGGCACATCACAGAGCCTCCCTGCCTCAGTTTCCCTCTCTGTGAAATGGGCTGGGTCATTAGCTGTCTGGCAGGAGCTAGCACTCACATAGGTCATATGTGAAGCATTGTAACAGTTAGCAGGTATAGCTGAGGTAGGGCCTGGTTCAACACCCAGTGGAGTCAATGGGTGTTAGGTCGGGCTCTGAGCGCCTTGCTTCTCACAGTGCTGAATGCTTGCAGCTGCCACTGACCTTAGCAGGTGTTCTGGGTGCTGAGGGGTTCCGCAAATCATTGCCATAATGCATTATAGCAATGTTCTTCCCTTTGTGTCCCCCACCTCCTGCCGCTTCCTACCATCCCCCGAGGCTTTGATCTTTCCAGGCTATGGGACTGGGGACAAATATATCTGGGCAGGTCACAGTCTGGGGCTTGTGAGGCAGGGGACTTGGCAAGACTAATCCTGTACCCTATAAAAAAACAAACCAAAACAAAAAACCCACCTGTTTCTTTCCCCTCTCCCATACAACCTTCCTTGATACAGTCCTGGCCCCTCTGTCCTTCTCTGTGGAAGGCTGAATGGGATTCTACTCAGAGCTCTGCTAATGAGGCTCCCGATAAGCCAGCAGGCAGCATTGTCAAGGGACATGCAGCTGTAGCCTGGTGCTTCACCTCCAAGAACGGAAAGCTTCACAGACCAGCTCAGCAAGTCAGATTCAGTGGGTTAAACTTTACTCTTAATCCTGCTGTTCTAACTCTGGAGCAGCCCCATTAAAGCTAGCGAGGCTGGTCGGGGTAGCTGTTTGTTTAAATGTATTACAGTAGCACCAGGAAGACTCAATCTGGGTCAGGTTTACACCAGCATAACTATGAGTGGCATTGGGTTCAGTGATTGGGATTCACTTGGAGTCAGGCCTGGCATTTGAACGGGTGGTGCTGTTGCCCTCTTTCTGCCTCCGTGATCTCAGGTATTCAGGCATCCAGGCATTAAGCCGATTTGATTATTGTTCAACGTCCAGGTGTTGCCAGTGTCGGCGGAGGAGTTGGAGGAGATTGTGGATGATCCGGAGTCCAGAGCCAGTCCCCTGCTCTGCCTGTCCCAGAATTCCACTGCGGATTTCCTCAGGCCAGTCAGAATTCAGCTCCCACTACCTCCAGGGGTCACAGGTCAGTTTATGCCCAGAAATGAGCAGTGGAAAGCATCTGTGCTAAAATCAAGGTACTTGTTAGGTGATCTTTCAATTTCCCCAAGGGAACTGATGTAATAAACTGTACTGTGAACAAGCAGCGCCTTTCAGGGTGTGCACATTGGACTCTAATGTTCCTAACCACAAAGCTTAGTACATCAGTAGAAGGACTGTAACAGGCTGCAGATATTTCCCATTGCTTCTGAAGAGTGCTGGTGGGACAGGTCCTCTTTCATCATAAAGGAATGCTGACGCCCACACCATCCCATGGAAACATGATATTCCTCCCTTACTGTAATGTAACAACCTCTTTTGACCCCTGGGGAAATAGGAAAACACTTAGTGTTTTCTGTAAATGGCAAAGTATATCTTTTGATTTAATGCCTTCTGGTTCCCTGAATGCTTTGCAAACATTATATACTGTTTTAAATGCACAAGATTAAATGAAAGCAACAGTAAGGTTGTAAATTTGATTCTGATCTCTGTGTGAATCGTGAGTGACTCCATTAACGTTGCGACTAGAGTCAGGTCTCTCCAACACTAGCAATTCAGAAAATGTAAAGATTTAGGTTCCAACAGTGCACAGAATACGGATTGATTATATTGTGAAACAATATAAGGGACTGACAAACAGCTGTTTAGCTGCAGCATTCTCCTAATAAAGGTGAAGCAAAACTGAACTCCGGACGTCCTCATGATGGTTGGGAAGTGGTCTTTTAAGACAGGATCTAGACCAGTAACGGTGATTGTACATTCAACAATAATTTATCCATCAAAAATATTATGGCTGTTTTGGATTCCCAGTTCCCATTGATTTTAAGCAGTGCTTTAACCCAGCGGTTCTCAACCTTTTTTTCCCCGAGTACCACTCGGGGAAAAAAGGGGGGACGACTTTCGGCGGCGGCAGGGTTTTGCGGCGGGGGGGGACTTTCGGCGGTGGCGTGGTTACATGGGGTGAACAACGCCCTCTGCTGAAACCGTGCCGCCGTTTGCCCCTTTTTGGCGGCAGGGTTTCGCGGTGGTGGGTGGGTGGGGGGACTTTCGGTGGTGGCGGGGTTTCACGGCGGGGGGGGGGGGGGGGCACTTTTGGCGGTGGCGGGGTTTCACGGCGGGGGGGGGTTCATGGTGGCGGCGGGGGGGGGCACTTTCGGTGGCGGATTCGGCGATGCGGTACGGCTCGCGTACCACCCAGCCTTCTTCGAAGTACCACTGGTGGCACCGGTTGAGAACTGCTGCTTTAACCTATTTTGAGAATCTCAGCCCATCATGGTAGCCAGGCTTATGAATGTCTGTGCTCCAGTCTTCAGTTTTAGCTCATTTTTTGGATTTCCATTTTTGTGGAACTCGTCTTTTAGCAATTATTAGTGCTTTGCTTAGCCACAGTTTTTCAGGTGCCTCCAAGTAACATCCATTAGGTTTAAAATTACATGTTTAGCTTGTAATCCAATTTATTTAATAGGAAAAAAAATAACTCTGCAATTAAGTTCTGCCCAAAACATACACATTCGCAGAGCACATGGGCTAAATTAGCACCTGCTGAATCACAGCGCCCACATTTTCTGACTTAGTGGCACCTGTTTTGAACAGTTGGAGGGAGATCCAGTGCATCCTCTGTATGATTTTCCACTGGATTAATCTTAAATGGAGGTCCAAGGAACAGTTTGAAACACTGGCTAAAAATTGTTTCCAGTGATGAGCAGACAATAATTGGTCAAGTTCCTCCTCCAATCCATGTCTAATTCACATTTGCTGGCCAAGTGTGCATATAGTGTTGCCATAGGTTTTGGCAATCTGAATAATATTTGGAGATATGAAAGCAGTTCAGGTGGGCCAGGGCATCATAGGCCTCAAGGCCAAACAGATGGGAGATGGCATGTTTAAGATGGATATGTTGCCACTCCTTCTTAGACTCTAGATTGAACCTTTCTTTAATTATTGTCAAAGGGAGGAAGGGATCATCTTCAATAAATTGACTGATGGTCAAAGTTCCTTCCCTAATTCCATCTGACCCAATGAGGGGATTGTCTACTATACAGAGTTTCAAGTTACCCCAGATAGAGGCCCTGGTATGTAGAAGGGGGTGATTTTTGAATTTAATAGACACATTATGCCAAGTATTTCTGGCTGTCACGATAGCAGATAATTGTTCTTTAGGGAATCGGTAGCACTCTGAGTGCAGCGCGTTGGAAAGGGGTAAAGGAACAACCAATTCTGCTTCCAGCTGGAGCCAATCCGGGACTCGACAGCGTGAGGGAAGGAGCCACTGTGCTGCTTGGCTAAGAATTATTGCTTAATGGTATAGTTTAAAGTTAGGAAATCTCAAACCACCTGTTTTAACAGGGAGCTGTACTCTTAGTAAGGCTACTTTGGTTTGTTACCAGTACCCCTCGGGAAGGACCTGACCATGTCAATTTTGGTAAAATAAGAGGGAGAAATATGGTTAAGGAGGGAATTTAGATTAAAAGGGGTCCTGAGAAGGGCATTTGTTTTGATTTTGTTTTTCCCCCAAGGAGGAGAGGTAGTGCCTGCCATCTATTTAAATTGCTTATTATATGCATGGTTAATGGGGCTAGGTTATCCTTCAATATGTTTTTAAATTCCTTAGGGAACAGGATGCCAAGATATCTGAGGTTTGTCTGTAACCGTCTACATGTCCCTCTAGGAGAGCCACTTCCAACTGGATCTAATGGATCTTTGCTGCTTCAGGCTCACCCCAGTTTGTCCTGTAGCCATAGAATTCGCCAAAATTATCATTTGTCTGTAGGCTATTTGAAATAGATTGAGCCAGATTTTTAGTAAATAGGAGGCTGTCATCGTCATACAGAAAGATGTTTGTCTCCCGAGTCCCTGATTTGATCCCTTGAATACTTGGTGTTGATAGTCTCAGAGGGGCAGCATCTCCCTGGTCAGCCATGTTGGCTGCCAGTGGGTTGTCCGAGAGCTTCTGCTTTTGGGGATTTTGTCGGAAGTCTGGAGATGGCGCAGCATCCATAATGGTATTAAATTAAAAGAAAAGAGATGTAGAATAATATCTGATGAATATTAGATGGGGAGGGGGGGAAGTGATTCATTTGCTGATGGCTGTGAATTTTAGGAGGTCGGGGGGGGGGGGGGGGGGCTGTAAGCCACTATCCCCCTAGTCTAGAATTATTATTCTTGCAGTATCACGTGATTGTGGTAGGTACTGTCCAGGCGAATAATAGGAAGGATAGTTATTGCCCCAGAGGATTAACAACCTGGCTAGAAGCCAGTTTGCAGCTTTTATCACAGTGCCTGTTGCGATCTGTGTGTGTTGTAACGTGGCTGCTGTTCATCGAGGCTCAACCTTCACATTGTGCAGTTTAGGACAGGAAGTGAGGCCGAATGCAGCCAACTGCAATGGCACACCGTGAAATGATTGCCTTGACAATTTAATTTGTCTTTGGTTAAATTGATTTCTAGCCCACAGAGACATTTGTCTAGCTGAGCTGGGGAGGAGTTGGGGGGGACAGGGACAACACTGTGGCAAATGCAAGAGTTTCCCTTGTCTAAGCCTATTCATTCTGGTTTTCCTCTGATCTTTCTTGTTGTTTATATTACCATAGTGCACAGCGGGCTGTGATGCTTCACGGGGGTACCCCTCGCTTCCCCCTGCCCTTAGTGTGAGGAAGCCTTGACTGTACCAGCCCTGCCTCAGCTCCCCAACTCCACCAGCCACTGTCCTCTCAGCCCATGGGGGCTCTGCTGTCCCTCTGCAGGTTAGCAGTAAGCTCCAGCCCCCGAATCTTTGGCGTGTCCAGCCCCTGATCTACCGAGCACTCACAGAATTCACAGATCCACTGCTCCCAAAGGAACAGTTACCTCTCCCCTGCCACTTACCAGTTACACCTCACATCATGGCTCCGCTTCACACACCACACATATGGATCATAACAGTGAAAACAAGTACAAGTTTATTTAACACAGAGAAGAGATTCACATGATAGCAAGTTGACATATTGGAAACAAATCGATACCTATACCGTAAAATCATCACTCTCATTCTAGAACTTAGACTTATTTAACTAGTTCCTTTTATGTCTTATGGCGCTAAGCTCATCCAAAATCCTTCCAGTGTATTGCAAGCAGGCTTGACTGCGATCTTTGGTTCACGAGACAAGTCATGGAGTTAGCTTGCTTCCCCTCAGTGAAAGATCCATGGTGTACCTCTGTACCCGCACTTACACCCCGCACTCCATTGTCTTTCCTTGTAAACTGGATGCTCCTCGTGCTGATTGTTCTTTCTTGTCGACTTCACAATCTCTTTATTAGCATTTGGCTCAGTCTGTAAGTAAGTCTCCACTATGACATGGACAATACACACATGCCCAGACAAAGAGAGATACGTGTCTAATCCCTCCTGCCTGAAAGGAGCATGTTTATCACCTTCAGGTGACCTGTCTTAACTTACATACCTTAAGAACATATTTTTCACTATGGGTACATTATTCCTTAAATATTATATGTACATACATCTCGCAATAATTGGGATGACTGGTGTATTACTGGCTGTTGCTAGAGACCTCACATGTCACCCTTTGTCACTCTATTATGTAGCTATCAGACCCAGGGAAGCCCTGTAAAATCCTATGCACCTTTTGTGCCCCATGCTAGTTGGCATCAATAGGTCCCTGGGTCACACGGGCTCCAGTCAGGATTGGGACCTCTTTGTGCCAGGTGCTGTACAAACATGTAGGAGTTAGAGATGGGAAAAGAACTCTTAGATCATACAATCCATCTGCTTAGGAGGTAATCAAGTGGCTGACACATTAAGACTAGGAGTCCCACTGGAATTTCTGGAAAGCACAGGAGTAGCAAATCAGATATTCAGGGCTGACCTTTGCCAAGGAAGTGCCCTGACTGAGCCAGAATTTGGCATTTCCCAAAGGTAAGCAATTGTGGTTTTAAAAAAACTCACCTAAAGCTCCAGCTGTGGATTGGTAAAGCGATAAGCTAGGCAGTCCACGTTCATCTACAAATCCACATTCATCTAACACTAAACTGAGGTTTGTATCTCTTGAATCTAGGTCTCACCTTGGATCGCTCCAAGTTGCATCTTCTTCATGGCGACCTACAAGCCCAAACCTGGGATGACATCACCAATCAGGTGGCACTGGAGTTCACCCACGTCTATGCGCTGTTTGAAGTCACCCACTTCTCCTGGTGAGCTCTGACCCATTCACGGACAGTGTTTGAAGAAGAGGCTAGAATGTGTATGGTTGTGCCTTTCCATAACCCAGGAGCCATGATGCTGTTCCTGCCAGTTTCCTTTCCAGTGCGTTGCCAAGGTTGCTCTTTCCCCTTAGCCAGAAGGCTGGAATACCGTAGCTTTATATTTCCTGTTAACACTCCCAATTCCTTGGCGCACAGAACAAAAAGCTTGGTTCTGTCTCCCAGGGGGGTTCTGTTCTCACTTCACTCTCTACCCTCCCCCTGGATTGCAGCGAGCAGATGGCTGGTTGCTCTTGTACGCCAGGTATCTTTTACAGGGGCCATGCTCCAGCGAGTACATTCCCACTCGGAACTTATAGCCGTTCAATAGTGAGGTTCCTGGCCACTTCTCTTCCCAGCAGCCAGAATCCCTCCCTCATCCATAGGCTCCTGATGCAACCTGCCCACCACCCTTTTAAGTTCTCTCCCTCTCTCTTGGGCTGGGAATCTGCTTTTGGAGCATAACCTGTGCCAGGAGGACAGGACTAACCTTCCTCAAAATCCAGTTTTTCCTAATTTTTGGCTTTCCCCTTTGATAGAAAGGAAGTGTCACTGAAGACACACTCCCCTCAAATTCCTGTCTTTGCCCTTGGCTTCTCTGCTGGCAGAGGAATCCCTCTCGCATTTGCTCTCTTCCCCAGGTACTGGCTGTGGTACACCACCAAGACCTACATCGGCGGCATGGCCAGGAAGGTGTACCAGAGACTGCGCTTGTACCAGGTGAACTTCATAGCGCTGCAGAGGAAGAAGGACCCTGAGCAAGTCTTGCTGCAGTGTGTCCCCAAGCACAAGGTACCTCACACGCTGCCTTGCCAAGGGACCTCAGTCCTGAGCCGTTGGAGACAGGCAGTGGGAGCAGTTGTGCCTGGCATATTCACCAGATGTCTATGCCCATTTGCCTTTTGGCTGTTTGATTAATTGAGGGTTCCTGTTGCAATGGTAGTTTTTGTGACATGCAGCCTGCCCACTGGGAAGCGGACAGAGCAGTAGCTTATTTCACACAGTTGTCCGGTGCAACGATTACCAGTCTAGTTCAGCCTGACAATGGTGAAAGCTGTGCCATCCCGTTATTATCTCCTGGGCTGGCTGCTCCCCGCTATGTATCATTCTTGTGTATTGTGTCCAGTATTGAAGTAAAACATGTTTATAAACACCGGCAAGGAAACTCCAACTCTTGGGCCTCAGGGGTGAAATCCTGGCTTCAATGAAGCTAAAATAGCAAGACTCCCTGTGACTTCAGTGGCACCAGGCACTGAGTCTGTTTTCCTAACAAGGAAGTTCCCAGCGTTGGTCCCAGAGAATGCACTGGGAGGATATTACACATCCATGTGTGGGATGAGATATGCTGCACAGTATTAGCCTAACTCAAACTTGTCTTTGAGAAGCAAGAGCTTGTAGTTTTCAGGCATTTGCATGCTGCTACCCCAGGATAAAGCTTTCAGCAGAGGCACAGCGCATTTAGACTGTGTCCTGGCCTCAGCTAAGAGGCACTGCAGCACAGGGGCTATGTGTGGAACATGTCTCCCTGTGGCTAAACATTCGAGGAAAAGAGGAGTGAATAACTTCTTGGTTTTAAAGGGTTATTGAAAGGTGTAAAACTAATCTTTCCAAACACCATCACTGCTGTTGCTAATGATGCCAAAGGAATTTTCAACCTTTGATTGCAGTGTTGTTGTAGCCAGGTTGGTCCAGGATAAGAGAGAGAGACAAAGTAGGTGAGGTAATACCTTCAATTGGACCAACTTCTGTGGGTGGAAGGTACAAGTGTTTCAGCTATACAGAACTCTTCCGGTCCGGGGAAGAGAGCAGAGAGTGTCTGAGCTAAATACACGTCTGTCTCAACTTGTATTTAGCTTAGACACTCTGCTTCCTTCCCCAGACCTAAAAATGGAATTAAACTAGCCAGTTTACAACTCGTCTGATTCAGCAACCTGCTAATGTAGGAAAAAGAGGGCCAGTGAGACTTGGGCCGTGCCATCCACTTGGCACTAATCCAGGGCAGGTTGGAACAGTTCTGACCATGCTGGGATTTAGCCCTGGTGGCAGCAAGAATAGTATAAATAGTCATTTCTCCCCCACTACAAACCATTGAGCATACTTGTGTGCATGGACACAATGTGTTTTATAAGTATGCCAGGGGAGCCACATGATTCTTAGCAAAGTCACTTTTTATACGACAAAATAGACCGTTAGGGGAATGTTGGTTTTATTTTTAATTTTTCTCTTGGAAAAATAAACTGTCTTTCCACTGAAAGTGCAAGAGAAAGATGTCTTGGACCCACTTCTATCGCAGGGGCTGTGAATGTGCAACACCTAACCAGACCCCCATGTCGCTTTCATCCCTGGCAGATTGATCCTGTTCTGGGAAAGCTTCACGACCGCTACCAGGGACCGGAGCCCTCTGATATTGTGGAGTTGTTTGAGGGAGAGCAGTTCTTCGCAGCCTTCGAGCGAGGCATCAACATTGATGCCGGTATGGCAGAGCCCTCTCATCCAACCCGCTCTCCTTCTTTCCTCCATCCCTTTCACCTTTAGTTCCCTCCCAGCAGCTGCCGTTCCGCTATGCATTCGCACAGCTGGTTTGGAGGACAAAGCTTAGTGCTGCTGCCTGTGCTGGAGATAAATGAGAGGCCTAGAGGACATGCTTTTGGTAGTGAATTCTCCCAATGGAATCACTGCTTCCAGTGCTGCTTCCAGGACCAGGCTGAACTATGGGGAGGAAGTCCTTGGAACAATCCAGCGCAGAGAACTTAGTGTGGAGTTTAAATGCCTGTCTGTCTTGCTGGCCATCCTCATTTTCTCTCCCTCTTTCACTAACTCATCTTAACACGGGGTGGGATTAAAACTACAAGACTATATCCTGTGACACTAAGGTGGGGCAGGGTGTCATAGCTGCGCTCAGAGTCCGCTTCTGATCTCTGAAACCCTGGTGTCACCCACAGTGACTTCATCAAAGACAATGGAGTGGCTCTTGATTTGCACTGGGGTAGATGAACCCAGAATCAGACCCTTTATCACTGACCCACACAGGACACAGTAGCCTTGTTTCAGAGCACCAGAAACCCTCACCTACCCTTTGTCATGGGCATTTGGCAGGATGCTATGGTGTATGAGTCCTAAGGCAACATGCAGCAATTTTTTTTCCCTTTATCTCTACTCATATTTTCCCCCCATTAAGGAAATGTAAAAGAGACAGATGGCTTATTTTTTGTAATAACTTTCCAGCTGATTCTCCCTGCTCACTAGTTCTGGGAAGAACAGATGCAATACTTAACCTCAACGTCTTTCCCTCCCTTTGCACTTTTTGCAACTCCTCTCCCTCCGGTGGCCGTTTTCCTTTAGCTTTTGCATGATCTGCTTCCTCCACGGTCAAGGGTGGCAGCCCTGTCCCATAAGGGGATGAGCCAGAAAATGAGGAGGAGTGGGTTCTAGTCTGGGAAGTTGCTGATGTAGCCCTTGACTAGGAGCAGGAAGGTTTTCTCTGCACTGATTGGTTTTCCCTGGCTCCGTTCAGACCGCCCAGACTGTGTGGACGGACGGATCTCATTCATTTTTTACTCCCACTTGAAGAACATGAAGGAAATCTATGTGACCTCTGAAGTGGACAGGAAAGGCCAAGCTGTGAAAGGGCAGGTGAGTTTCTGGGGATAGTGCCCACCAGCCAAGATACTCATTTTCTTCTTCCGCAGGCATCGGCTTTCCTGTGGCTCTCTCCTTGCCACAGCGCCGGAGTGTTGTGAGTACATCAGCGAATCGAGTTTCTGCCTTTCCTCACCAGAGACTGATCTATAAATGTGCCAACGAGAGAGTGTGGCTTGACTACTAATGGTCAGCCATCACTGAGGCTGGTGACCATGGTTATCTGCCTGCCATGAACTGTTGGCTTAGTAGCAGTTAGGGAGAGGGGGCTGGATTCTATGGGGGATCCTTGTATTTTTGCCAATGGCACCCAATCAATTAAAATACAAATGGACACTATGGTGTCCTGTAGGGACTGGGTGGGAATTTTCTCACATGATCCTTGCCAAATAGAAAACATGCAGCACAGATAGACATGGCCATTGAAATGCCATCTGGGTCTTACTCCGTGATCTCCCCTGCTTGTGAAGGTCTCCTTCTATCGTGGCGAAGTTCCAGACAATGTACCTGAAGATGCCACCCAGAAGAGGAAAGGGCCTGACTCTCATTGGCTGGCTACTCTGCCAATCAAACTGCCTGTGAGTTACTTTGTCACCTAAGAGGAGGCTGAACACGAGTGGGGAGACTTTAGTGCTGGCCTCCTAAGTTGAAGATTCTCGTACTCAGCCATGAAAAGAGTAGGATGGACTACAGCCAGAGCTGTCATCTGCAGAAACTGCATGAAGGAAAGTGAAGAATTTCTTTTTTCTTTTAAAAAGGGGAGTGTATGTGCATGCACTCGTGAGGGTAAGGGGGAAGGAGGGAATAGCTGTGCATGTGCTTTCACAGGTCTTAAGTGTGAGGGATAGGGTGCTGGTGATGAGATCGCTGGAAGATGACCAGCCATAATTGCACCAGCTTTCTTATAGAACATTTTACTAAAGCTCTTTTCAGTGGCCTTCCTCCTCCAAAGAAAAGTAAGTGTGTGTGTGTGTGTGTGTGTGTGTGTGTGTGTGTGTGTGTGTGTGTGTGTGTGTGTGTGTGTGTGTGTGTGTGTGTGTGTGTGTGTGTGTGTGTGTGTGTGTGTGTGTGTGTGTGTGTGTGAGAGAGAAACTAGAAATGTTCCCCATCGTTCTCTAGTTATCCACTTTCCTGTCCTATTCTATTTAGCACAGTGCAGAGCTGGGATTGACAGGATGAAATGTTGCAGGGGTTGGATTGTTCTCTGAGTGAATGAGGGACCTTGAGGAGGAGGAAGCTGGATAGAACTGAGGAGAGTTTCCATCTTGCATGTCAATACCTTGGTGATTGGAATATTGAGAAGAAGGATTGTCCAGTGCATGGCAGCTCAAAGGAGTTTTGATGAAATTTTGTGTTGAAGTGTGATGGATTGAGCTAATGGTGTTGTAATGGGGTGGTACCCACCTCTCGTGAGTGCCCCCTGGTCAAGTGTTTGCATGCCTGCAGTTTTTTTCCTCAATTTCTTGGCTCACGGTGCCCCGTGTCAGCCACTGTGCTTGTCAGGCAGGTCTCTGATGACTCAGTCCTCCAGCTGAGTCACACACAGTCCATGTGCAAACAAACAAACCACTTCTGGGGTCTAAGTCCAAAATGTCCTGAATCTCTCCCTAGGCTCAGTCCTTTAGCAGTTCAATGGGCTCATTATGGTACCCCTCTGTTGGCAAGCTCTTCTCTGCAGTCCTCCCTTAGCTCAGTCTTTCACCAGTCCAACAGGGCTTATCATGGTACCCTTGCTTGGTCTGGCTAGGTTGCAAGGCTCCTACTCCGTAATTGAGTAGTGACCCCAAAGGTTCTTCCCTGGGGACTCGTTGCCTTTACTTGAGTCCTCCGTGACCCCAGCTTTCGTGTTGAGCCATCCCTCTTGGAATTAGTTCACTGACCCCAGCTCTCTGCTGAGTCACTCCCAATAACTACCTGCTTAGTTCCTTGCAGCTCCTGCAGCCAGCCCTGCTAGCAGCTGCTCTCTCCAGCCTTTCAGCTCCTGCAGCCAGCCAAGAGCATCTCTTGCTCCCCTGGTTCCTACAAGCCAACTGAACTCACTCTGGTCTGGCCCTGCAGCTCCTTTTATGTGAGTCTGCTGGGCCCTGATTGGCTGTGTCTCACACTGCCACTTTAGACAGCTTGGAAGACCTCTTTACTACCTTTTTCTTGGCCAGCAGGGGGCCTCCAGACCTAGTCTACCCTGTCAGCGGGGTCTTAAAGGGATCTGGCTGGCCAAGCTGTGTGTCATGCCAGGAAAGGTAGCTGCTTAGTTTTATTTCTCTTGAGCAGACTCTAACCTGTAAATGTTGTTGTTGTTCTTTAAACATCACTGTAAGGCTTACCCCAAAGTAAGGGTTGTGGACTATAGTCCCTCTTCTGGCACATGCAAGGCCTTGGCTTGGGGCATAGAATAAGATTCTTAATACTGCGGGACAAATACTCAGGATGCAACTGGTAATGAAAAATAAGTCTCCAAGGCCAGGGCCAAGAGGGATTTCCTGCTTCAGGCTGTGATTGTGGGTGCTGTGGGACAGATTGGCAGAGGTGCTGAGCACCCATAGCTCTCACTGGAGTCAATTAAACAGTGGGTGGTGAGCACGTGTGACAATTGGGACCATAGAGCCCATGATCAATCTACCTCTCCGCACCTAATGGGGAAGTAAAGTTCAACTAAATGACTTGGCACTGCCTCTTTAAAAGGAAATTATTCCAGCAGAGACCACTTCTGTCTCCCTCTTTTCCATCGAATAGAAACTGAAATCCCGCTGGGCTGAGCATTCAGATCCCAAGAGACGGCTTCTCCTTCCCTCCCCTGAACCTGGGGAATGCCGAGACCGGCTACCTGACGCAAGCTAATCTACTGGGCATCGCCAGGCGCATTGGAGCTGACTGGCAAACCATTGGTTTGAACCTGGGACTGACCTATCAGCAGATTGAACGAATAGGATACAACCACAGGTGAGCCTTGTGTGCAGAGATCAATATGGTGGCCCCATGGACTAACACACTTCCAGGGTTGGAGTGTTGCCTCTAGGGCTGATGGGAAATTTTCCACTGAAACTGTTTTTCAGTGGTAAATTGGGATTATGACTAAAAAAAAAAAAAAGTCATATTTTTTCTTTTTAATATCAGAAGCCTAAAATATTTTGTCTGAAAACTGAAATGTTTCAGTTTGGAAATGCTGCCATAGTGTCTTATGGGAGTTGTAGTTTGGGTGCCTCCTTTTTCAATTTTCTATGGGCAGTGCTCCCAGCCAGGACTACATCTCCCATGGTGCTCTATGGCTAGGGACTCTCCTGATGCACTACCTCATCTCTCCAAGAAGGGAAACTCTGACGTATCATGGGAGATGTTGTCTGATCAGGGAACTCAGGCTACTGCCAAGAATGGGAGCTTGAGGAACTGTAGCAGCACTTTCAAATCAAAATAGTTTGGTTTACAGCTGAAAACTAAGGGTTGGGTAGTGAAAGCTAGTCCCACTGAGTTGCCTTAATGTGAAATGATGGCACTTTCTGGGATCTGGACCTGGTCACAGACTCAAGTAAATGCTGTGAGGGATGGTGGATTTGTTATTTCTGTGATTCTTGCTCTCGTCAGGGAGGACCTGGATACGCAGATCCTGAACATGCTCTTCTCCTGGGCCCAGCAAAACTCTGAAGAGCAAAACTGTGTGGAGAAGCTGATCACAGCCATGAAGGAGAGTGGCCGCCAGGACATTGCGGACGAGATTGAAACCATCATCGAGCTGGGGAGGCAGAAATACAGGGCGTCCATCCGCCGGGTAGGCCTGGACCAGGAGAACAGCGCTGAAGACTCTGTGATAGCCATGGTGTAGCACAGGGGTGGTCAACCAGTCAGAGACGAAGAGCCCAAAAATAGCTATAGATACCGCAAAGAGCCACATTTACCTTACCCTCCACCGAAAATTCGTGCTGATCTGTCAATTTCGGCGGCAGCTGGTCAATTTCACATTTGAAAGTAAAAACTTTTTGTCACCCCATACAATGCACGGAGCCGCATTTGTATGAGCAAAGAGCCACATGCGGCTCGCAAGCCACAGGTTGGCCACCCCTGGTGTAGCAGCCAGCAGTAGGAACTCTGCTTCTCACTGTGGCATCCCCCTCCCCTGTGCACAGAGTGACAGGTGCATGGGGGACCCTCAACTGATTCATCTGCGGTGGGAACTGGGAACACCAGCTTGACTGTGATCACGTACAGCTAACCCGCCATGCTCTGCAAAGGGTATGCTAGTGTGTGACTTCTATTAAGTCCGTACATGCCAACTTTCCAGTCTATTCAAGAGTGTGGGAAAGGCTGGTGAGTCCTGAGTTCACGCCCTCTGGCTTTAGGTGTTATGGATGTAGAGAACCTAAGAGCAGTTAAATAATGGAGAAAACTGCTCTTAATAATGTTGATGTGATAGATATTATATATAACTTATGCCTACACCTATGTTCTGCTAACGATTTGGGATCTGAACATTCCCCACCACATCTTGTCCTTCAGCATTTCTGTAGGGACAGATTCATCTGTGTTCAGTGTTTGATGTAAAACTTAATCCCGCTATACTAGCTTGTGCTGTGATCCTGTCAGATCTCAAAGCAAAGATTGGGTCAGTAGTTGGATGAGGAACCTCCAGCTATCTATTTTAGCAACCTATATGCTAAATTAAATATGCTATATTAACGTAATATCTGAACATTTCAGTTTTTAGAGTGGGGAAATTTGGAAACATTTTCATTTTCCCTACATTTCCTATATATATTTTTTTTCCCAAAAAAACCCAAACCAACCCTGAAAAAAAATTTGTAGTGGAGAGAGAGAGAACTTTGGTGTATTTCAGGTGGTTTTTTGTTTTTGTTTTGCTTTTTTTGTTGGAAAGACTGGAAAATGTCTACCAACTTTATGTTTTATTCAAAAAGCGATTTTGCAATCTTTATTGAAGTCTCAACTAAATTTTTTTGGCCAGTTCTAGAACTCTGTAGGGCTGGAGGTGCTTGCTGTCTTTTGGATGAGACCTAAAACCCAGCAACTCTTGACCATAGATTCTGTTTTGCTTTCTGCAGTAAATTAGGAGATTGAACTCCACTGTCCTGGCCAAATGCGAATATGGATTCTAAGTTAGGCCTTGCCAATGTAAAGTTTCCTATCAGTTTCAAGTGGATCCTGTATTCTTCACTTCCTCTCTTAAACTGTTTATGCAGTGTGATCGTAGTTGTGAGCTGCAGGTGAGGTCACAGCACTCATTCCTGTGTCTTGTTTGCAAAGCACTGTGGGATGAAAAGCACTATATTAATGTAAGAGCTGATCAGATCAGCTGTAGGGCAGAGCCACTGTGGGATCTAGATGGAATAGTGCTGACTCACCTTTAACCTTCCCAACCTATAAGAGATTCTGGATGAGAATTCCCTATGGACTTCCCCTGTTCTCCAGCCCATCTCAGAATGGGCCTGAACTAAAGGCAATGGGAGTACTCCTCCAAACCCACTGAAATCCCTCTTTTATTACGGACGCTCTTAGGAGTCTGACTTGAATGGCATATACTGAATCCTCTGAGCAATACTTGAAGGGGTACCTTCAACTTGAAAAATCACGTTTCTGTCTAAAAACCTTGCACCTACTGTGATCATTGCAGCTGGAAGAAGTTAGCAAAAACCAGTGATGTCTCCGGGGTTTTTTTCAGCCTCTTTAGTTGTCTGATTCCACCTCTGAGTCCGTTTGATTTGCTGTGAGATTAATAAATATTAACAAGGAAGCAGAAACCCCTTTTTTTTTTTTTTTTTTTTTTTTAATTAAAAGATATTTTTTAATCTCAGGACATTAGGTTTCATGAGTGCTAAAGTTTATATGCTAATTAGGGGGAAACGTCCCCTAAGAGGATGTCTGGGTGGAGAAGGAACTGAGGAGAGTTTGCCCACACACCCCTCTATAGCCCCTGTATCCAGCACAAAGAGGCGTACGTGGGCCGAATGGACACTGCTAACTGAAAACGTCTGATCAAGAGCTCAAGAAGCGCATGCACCCATGAAGTGGAGGACCCCTAGGGGGACACATCTCAGAGAACTGCAGTTACTGCACAAAATGAGCAACCTCTTCTACCTGTTAGTTTTGTAATATATCGCGTGTCATTTTTGTCTGTTCTGGGGTGTTCTCTATTCTTTGCTCCAGCTTTGGAGAAATGTACTTGGGCACATTGCCCTAATTTGTAATAAAATTTGTAATTTGTAATCCTGTTGCGTCTTGTGAGTATACAAATTTAACAACTCAACATGGGGCTGCAGTATAGCCGCTAATCACTTACCCTCTAGATCACTCAACTGGTGGTACCCTCTAGTCTCTCCCCGCCGCTGCGATCACACAAGTCTGTTGTAGAGAAGTCGTGCTAAGGGTACCCTGTCTGTTGTAGAGAAGTCGTGCTAAGGCCCTGTCTGCACTACACACAAACAGTTGCATCGTGGGATCTGGTTATGACATAACTTTGTCTTACAGAGGTGAGTAAGCTGTGCTTTGACTATGTTCCTGATCTGTGTTACAGCACAAAGGCTGTAACATGTTTCAGGAGCCCTGTTTCAGGTATCACTCAGTCCCATCCCTGGGATGGGCTTGTCTTCACTAGGAAAATTAGGTAGTATTAGAACACGATTTTGATGAGTTGTGGTGACCAGCATGATGCTAAATCCCTCAGTACAGACAGGGATGAGTTGTGGTGAAACACTGAAACAACTCCTTCCTGTGTACACTGACGGTTAATTCCATTCTGTTTAGGTTCCTGTACTACCTTTATCCCTGTAATATCTAAGTGCCTTTCAGTTGTGCACTAAGTGCTGTGATTAACATCTGTCAGGTGTGGTTCATTCTGTCTCCCATCCCCACACTCTGAGTTATTCTCTTCTCCTGGGTGCTGCGCTCACCTTTGTGTGTTGCTAGGATTTCTGGAGTCACAGGCCATGTGTTTTGTACTGCAGTGAGCTGAGCTGTCCTATGATACTTTCCCACTGAATTGTGGGAGAACTTGTCTGTTGTATTGGGCACACAGCGGACTCATGTGAAGGGCACCGTAGGATTATTGACACTCAAGTGACAGCCTGTGTCCTCGTTGCAAAACGGCTGGATTACTAGACTGAGGGAAAATAGAACTGGGAGTGTAATGAAACACACACGCCATGCCAGTCTCCCTTGGTTTAAAGCACCACTAAATTAGGGTGAGAGGGAATGCGTGTGGGTTTGGGAGGTGGGGCAGTTATGGTCCATTGGTAATTCCCCTTAGTTAGCCAGTGCCTCTAGCAAATCCTTTAAAATGATCCAAAAAAAAGTAGATGTTCTCCAGGAAAACCATGACATGAAATGAAAAAACTCTGTTTTTGAATTTTTTTTTTTTATATTTTAAACCAAAACAAATGATTTTGATTCTAATCTAAATGGAAAAATTCTAGTCCCCATCTCCCTCCCTCTGCCTCCCTATTTATTTTTCCACTGATAAAGGTGAGGACAAAGGAAAAAAGAGGTGGGAAAGGGGGGAATCCTACAAAAATATTTTGTTTAGAAACAAACCAAAATTGAAATTTGTTTTGAGGACAATTTTTGACAACACAAAAGCTTTCCTTGAACCATTTTTTATAAGTTATTTTTCATTTACACCCCTCTCCTCGATAGAAATACGTCAACCAGCTCCAGTTAGAATTATTCATTGGCAATGCACTTGTACCTCCTGTGCTCTAACATGTGATTGTCAGCATCATCTGACCTTTTTTGAAGTGCTGTGCAGATGGCTAATGCAGTGCAAGTGCACAGTGTTCCATATAACAAACAGCATAGAGTATAACTGATTATCCAGCACTCAGAACCTTCACATGAATGGGACAAGTGGACTCTGAGGTGCTGCCATGGTGCATCTGAGTTTGGGAGAAGGATCAGGAACACCTGGGTCCTTAAGCCTTCACGATCAGTTACTGAGATCACCAACTTCAAGCTGGGGAAGGTAGCTCTGCTTCTGATAAATAAGGTTTGTATAATCAAAGCTGCACTGAGAGCTGGTGGAACAACCCATGTTTTTCCTGTGGGGGGAAAAAAACTCAGTTATCCACAGAAAATTAAAAAACAAAACAAAATATTTATGTTTGGGATTTAGAATTCACCCCTTTCCTGACATTCTTTTTACCTCTCTCCACCTCTGGAGAATAAATGGGGAGTACAAAGGAGAGAAAGGGAGGAAATCCCCGAAACAAGAAAAGGAAAAAATACAACTTCTGAAACACCAAACCAGTATTTTAAGTTGAAACAAAAATTTCCATTTAGAAATTCCCATGGGGGGAATAATAATTTTTTTTCATTGGAATTGGAGTTTTTCCACAAATAATTTGGTTTTACCAAAAGCTCATTTTTTCAGCAGCAAAACTTTCTACAGGTCCGTTCCCTGCCCCTACGCCATTGACAAACCTTCACTGCACTGTCTGAAGGTTGGTATCACTTCACTGGCTGAAGAGCTTTTATTTTGCTAGAGTAACAATGCCATCTAGTGAGATTATCTATAAACTATTGTATTCAGTGGGACTGTCACCAGGCATATTCCTGTTTCACCGAGTAGAAATTATTTGTATCTAGGATGGAAGGCATCATTGAAGTAGGAAGGCAGAAATTCAGGGAGTCATACACTCATAGAAATGTAGAGCTAGAAGACACCTTGAGAGGTCATCTAGTCCAGGCCCCTACACTGAAGCAGGACCAGCCCTGATGGGAGTTTTGTTCTTCAAAACCTCCAATGACAGGAATTCCACAACTTCCCTTGGGAGCCTATTGCAGAGTTTAACTATCCTTGTTAGACAGTGTTTCCTAATATCTAATCTAAATCTCCTTTGCTGCAGATTAAACCCATTACTTCTTGTCCTACCTTCAGTGGACATGGAGAACATTTGATCACCATCCTCTTTATAACAGCCCTTAACATATCCAAAAACTATTGTCAGGTCCACTCTCAGTCATCTTTTCTCAGTACTAAACATCCAATTGTTCAACATTTCTTCATCAGTCAGGATTTCTAAAACTCTTGTAATTTTTGTTGCTCTCCTCTGGGCTGTTTCCAATTTTTCCACAACTTTCTTCAAGTGTGGCACCATAGGCGTGCGCAGCACATTTCATTAGGGTGTGCACCCATGATCTTTACCGGGGGGTGGGGGTGCACCCAGGATGTTTATCAGGGGTGTAAAACTGAATTCCACCGGTGCGCCACATTTGAATTGCCCGCTGGCGGAATTATCGCCACGTCCTAGTCTCTGCCAAGAAATCTCACGCGGAATGGGATTTCAGCGGCAAATCACGGCGTGTTGCCATCCACAGCAACATCGCATGGCTCCGCGCGGCTCCTCCTTTTTCAGTGGCAGCTCGCTTTCTCTGGCCGTCCGCTGAGAAATCACGTGTGCCCTCTGCTCTTTCGGCGGCAGCTCTACCGGCCCTTGTCAAAAAGGTTCACGGGCCGGATAAAAGCGGTTAGACTACCCTGCATTAGGATGTGCCTGAGCACACCTAGCACACCCTGTGCGCACGCCTATGTGTGGCACCTAGAAACAATAGCTGGGGGCCTCACCGGTGCTTAGTAGAGCAGAACAATTACCTCCTATGTCTTAATATGGCCTACAATATTAGCTTTTTTTTAGCAACTGTATCATGTTGTTGGCTCATATTCAATCTATGATCCATTACAATCCCCAGATCTTTTTAATCAGTACTGCTGCCTAGCCACTTATTCCCCATTTTGTAGTTGTGCATTTGATTTTTTTCCTTCCTAAGTGCAGTACTTTGCACTTGTCTTTATTGAATTTCATCTTGTTGAATTCCGTCCAATTCTCCAACTTGTCAAAGTCCTTTTGAATTCTAATCCTGTCCTCCAAAGTGCTTGCAACTTCTCCCTGCCTGACAGCCTCACCGCTGTGTAGTGCCTTTGCATTCAGCCCAGATTTATACTGACTGAAAATCCTCACCTGATACCTGGGGGAGGGAGCTAGTGGTCTGGGTGCAGTTCTGAGAGAACAGGCATCCCAGTCATTACATTTACCATTACAATTGGGTTTGTGGGCTTGAAAGCTGAACTCTCTCTGCCCCCTAAAGGTCAAGGGTCACCCTAGTTGACACTACGCATGCTGTAGATGAATGCAGGGCTTTTGGGGCATTCAGTCTGGCACCTTTCCCCATCTAGGGTACTCTGCTCAAAGCCCCCTTATTCCCTTGCCTTGGGCCTTTGACCTGCCCGCCCCTCTGTGTTCCCTTTCTCTGTCCTCTGAATTTAGCTGAATTCCATGTTATGGCCCTGCCCCTTTGTCGCGATACAGGTGGTGGTTTTGCTTTGGAGGTTCTGCCCCTTAATGGAGTTCAAATAGGCCATGCCTTTCCCTGGGCTAGAGTTCTGTACTTGGAATCCCTGGTGGTTCCCTTGTATTGACCTTTTGACCCATGCCCATTCCTGCATCTTTGTCCCTTCCCTCTTCTGAGGGCTGACCAATAATGTTCCTATGGGTAGGTTCTTTCCAGGGCCCTCCCTTCTTCTACTGAGGTCCAATAGACTGGCACCTTACTCTTCTGCAACCCTCCTCACCCTGCCCCCCATAGTCTAGCTGCTATGGTGATGGGAGATCCAGTACTAAGCAGTGGTGCCTTAGTGAGCATTAATCACAGAAATATAGGACTGGAAGGAATCTCAACAGGTCATCTAGTCCAGGCCCCTGCACTCAAGGCAGGACTAAATAATAACTAGGCCATTCCTGACAGGTGTTTGTCTAACCTGTTCTTACAAACCTCCAGTGATGGAGATTCCACAACCTCCCTAGGCAATTTATTCCAGTGCTTAACTACCCTGATTGTTAAGAAGTTTTTCCTAACATCCAACCTAAACCTTCCTTGCTGCAATTTAAGTCCATTGCTTCTTGTCCTAGTCATAGAGATTAAGGAGAACAATGTTTCACCTTCCTCCTTGTAATAACCTTTTATGTGCTTGAAAACTGTACCATGTCCCCCCTCAGCCTTCTCGTCTCCATGCTAAACAAACCCCGTTTTTTCAATCTTCCCTCATAGGTCATGTTTTCTAGACCTTTAATCGTTTTTGTTGCTCTTCTTTGGACTTTCTTCAATTTCTCCACATTTCCTGAAATGTGGCGCCCAGAACTGAACACAATACTTCAACTGAGGCCTCATCAGCATGGAGTAGAAGAATTAATTCTTGGGTCTTGCTTGCAGCACTCCTGCTGATACATCTCAATTGATGTTCGCTTTTTTTGCAACAGTGTGACACCTGTTGACTCCTATGCAGCTTGTGATCCACTACAACCCCTAGATCCCTTTTTGCAGTATTCCTTCCTAGACAGTCATTTCCCAGTTTGTGTGTGTGTAATTGCTAGTTTCTTCCTCAATAGAGTACTTTTGTATTTGTCCCTATTGAATTTCATCCTATTTACTTCAGACCATTTCTCCAGTTTGTCCAGAACCATCCTTCACCCCAGCTGCTACAGCACTTCTGAGGAGTGGCAAAGGCGCTGGGTTTCCCTTCAGTGCTATGATGCCCTCTTATCATTCCTCTTGCTGGGTGAAATATGGCAACACTTCACTCCCTCTCTCTGGGGTCAAACAAGGACAAGACAAAGCCTGGGCAATAGAGAGGCACTTTGGACTGCAGATATGGTAGAAACATGGCCTGTTAAGCCCTAATGAATTCCTTTCCTTGCTGGTGCCCAACAGCAGACAAAGAGGGCAGGATTCCCTCTGCTGCTCCACTCATTAAAAGCCAAAGACTTACACCTCAGTGATCTTCATACTGGGCTGACTTGGACCTCTTATCCTGCTTCAAAGTAATTAGCCACCCAAATACATGCATTAGATTAGGCTTGCACTAACACTATCTTGACAATAGGTGGCAGTGCACTGCTTCCAACTCTTTGCCTTGGGAATGGGAACCTGAACCCAAATTCTCAGCCAAGACAACTCCATTCATCAGTACTCAATAAACAAACTGCTTAACTTCTTTATTTGGGAGCTAAGAGCACAGTGGACAAGACTATTCATTTCTCTTTCTTGTTGGCAGCTCCCTGCATGTGGAGCAATGCTTAAGAATATCAAAAGGGGGAAAAAATCAACCCCTTTGCTGCTTATTGGAACCCAGGAGTCCCACGCAAGGTTGTCACTACAGATATTAGATACACAATTCAAAATGACCTTGACAAATGAGAGAGTTTGGTCTGAAATGAACAAGATGAAATTCAGTAAAGACAACTACAAAGTTACTTAGGAAGGAAAAATCAAATGTACAGCTACAAAGCAGGGAATAACTGGCTAGGCAGTAGTACAGTTGAAAAGGATCTGTGGGTTATAGTGGATTGTAGATTGCATGTGGGTCAACATGCGATGCAGCTGTGAACAAGGCTAGTATCATTTTGGGGTGTCTAAACAGGAGTTTGTATGTAAGATACAAGATGTAATTGCCCCTCTCTGCTATGCACAGCTGGAATAGTGTGTCCAGTTCTGGGCACAGCACTTTGGGAAAGATGTGGACAAATTGAGAAGAGTCCAGAGAAGAGCAACACAATGATAAAAAGTTTAGAAAACCTGACCAATGAGGAAAGTCAAAAAAAACAGGGCATGTTTAGTGCTGAGAAAAGAAGACTGAGGCGGGGCCTGATAGACTACAAATATGGTAAGGGTTGTTATAAAGAGGACTGTCATCCATTGTTCTCTGTGTCCAGTGAAGGTAGGTTAAGAAGTAATGGGCTTATATATGCAGCAAGGGAGATTGAGGTTAGATATTAGGAAACAATTTCTAATTGTAAGAATAGTTATGCTCTGGAATAGGCTTCCAAAGGAGACTGTGTAATCCCCGTCATCAGAGGTTTGTAAGAACAGGTTGGACACACACCTGTCAGAGCTGGTCTAGGTTTACTTGGTCCTGCCTCCACACAAGGGGCTGGACTTGATGTCTTCTTTAGGTCCCTTCTGGCCCTACATTTCTATGATTCTGTGGTTCTATATTCATTATCCCTTCGGGGGTGTAGGCTTTTTGGGGCAAGGACTGCCTTTTTATTATTGTATATACAGTGCCTAGCACAATGGGGCCCTGGTCCCTCACTGGACCTCTTGATGCTGCCACAACACATACAATACTGAAGATTGTGGTTCTATATCAAATGCTTACTTGAGAGTTTGTGTTGTGCGTGCTGCTCCTTCAGAGAATACTGCCCATATTACAGGCCAACTTGAGTGCTACTTTGTGGCTGTATTATGTAGATTCATAGGGCACCCACACTGAACTTGGATCTTGCTGGTTCAGGTTTAAAGGTCACCTACAAATGGGAGAACATTTAGAGTCCATGTCCTCTTTTGCTGCTTTGTGATCATTAAAGGAAGACTGAAAATGTTTTTCTTGCTTTTTATTTTTCTGATTTGGAGATTTCTTGGGTGTCAGGTCTTGTGTTCCCTGTTTTTGCTGGAAAGAAGAGGATAGGGAGGGTCTTATCCCTTAGTTGGAAGGGGGTTTCTGTTCAGTCTTTAACACAGAGAGCTTTTTTCCAGTCTGTTAGGCATTTGAATTAAATAGATATTAATACAAATGATTCATTAATAGAGTTTAAGGGCATAAGTGGCCATTAGCTCATTGAGTTTGCCCTCCTGTATGTCACAGGCCATTCAGTTTCATCCAGTTACCCCTGTATTAAGCCCCATACCTTGTCTGGTTAGATAATATCTTCCAGAAAGGCTTCCAGTCTTGAAGTGATGATCTCAAAACACAAAGAATCCACCACTTTCCTTGGTAATTTGTTTCAATAGTTAATCACCTGAACTATTAAAAAATTGTGCCTTATTTCTAATTTGAATTTGCTTGGCTTTAGATTCTAGTCATTGTTCCTTGTTATCCCTTTTCTCTGCTAGTTTAGAGAGTTCTTTAGTGCCCGGTATTGTCTCCCTATGAAGATACTTATTATATACTGCATCACGTCACCTCTCAATCTTCTTTTTGATAAGGTAAACGGACTGAGCTCTTTAAGCCCTGGTCTACACTTACCTGGTGATCCGGTGGCAGTCACACAAGCTACGCAAAGTAGCTTGCGTAACTCCCGTCGACTGCTGTGCTTCCCTTCTGCGCGGCATCTTCACTGCACTGGGCCACTTGAGGGGGTGGTTTACCAGCATCGACTTCTGGATCGATTGAGCGGGGCTACACTGACTGCTCAGTCGATCCAGATAGGTCGATCTGTCAGTCTAGATGTACCCTAAGCCTCTCACTGGAAGGCATTCTCACCAGCTTTCAATCATTTTTGTGGATCTTTGCTGCACCCTCTCCAATTTTTCAACATCCTTTTTTAAAATGTGGGCATCAGAACTGTATGCAGTATTCCAGTGTCTGTCTCACCAATTCTGTGTACAGAGGTAAAACCTCCTCCCTATTCCTACTCCCTCCCCCCTTTTATTTTTTTAAATATATCCAAGGATCACATGAATGCTTTGTGCTACAGTGTTGCTCTGGGAGCTCATGCTGAGCTGCTTGTCCACTGTGACCCCTAAATCCTTATCAGTCATTCTTTTCCAGGGTACAGTCCCCCCTTCTGTAGGCATGACTGGCATTCCTTGTGCCTAGATGTATAATTTTGCATTTGGCTTCCAGATCATTGATGAAAATGTTGAATGGGGTGGGCCTAGAACTGATCCCTGTAGAACCCCACTAGAAATGCCCCTCTTCAATAAAGATTTGCCATTGACAGCTACTTTTTGAGATCTGTCAGTTAACCAGTTTTTAATCCTTTAACATGTGTTTTATTGATCGCATATAGTGGTAATTTTTAAATCAAATGCCTTTCAAAAGTCTGTTACATCTACACACTTATCGCTATCAATCAAACCTATAACCTCATCAAAGAATGAAATCAGGTTTGTCTGACAAGGCCTATTTTCCTTAAACCATGCTGATGGCATTAATTATATTCCTATTCTTTAATTCCCCATCAACTGAATTTCTTAGAATCTTGTCCATTATTTTACCTAAGATTGATGCCAGGCTAATGGGCCTATAACCCTTGCCCTTTTGGAATATTGGCACAACACTAGTACTCTTCCAGTCTTCTGGAATTTCCCTGGTATCCCAAAACTTATTCAATTTTTAATAAATTGAAAAAGAATGAAATTGAAAAATGAAGAGTTTAGAAGTCTGAATAAAACTCCTTTCCCCTCTCAATTAATGAGCATTCATTTTGTCAGTACGTGAGATGCTATAATAGTGTTGGTTCTCCCAGTCATCCATGGAGTCTTTCAGGAAAAATAGGGGTGGGAAGTCTTGAATTTCTAATGAAAAAAAAATTAAGAGAAATCTTTCATTCTTTTATATTTTTTGTGAATCACAGACAGAGTACACATGATTTGCCCCCTTTACAAATCCCTACAAATCTGGATCTATCCAATAGGTTTAACAGTAGGTAATGAAATTGATTGTGTTTCCTGCCAGTGCACTACTACAGTAGCTAGGAGATGTCCTTAAATAACTCCTACCATGGTGCTACCCCTATTACAAATAAAGATCAAGCCTGAGGCTGGTGAATGTTTTTTATTTGAACATATTTGTTACTTCCCATTTATTTGCTCTTTAACATTTAAACTATACAAAAGTTAGGCTTTCAAATGGGTTTTCCTTTCCAGTGGTCTTGCTAATGGTGGTTGTTTGTATGACAGCAGCCCTGGTGGCCCCATTGTGCTATGTGCTGCACATAAACCTAGTAAGTGCCCTTGTTCCTCTCCCAAAGACCTTGCAGCCTAAATAGCCAACAGGAGGGAGAAAAAAAGGACCATTAACCCCTTTTTTAGTGCTGGGCAGAGTGAGATTAAGCAATTCGCACAGTCTGTGCCAGGGCCAGGAATCAAACCCACATCGCCTGAGTCCCCACCCAATGCCTTCCCTACAGCATCATCCTTTATCCTGAAAGTTACCTGCCTTTTGGTTAGGCTGACACCTGGGGGCAGAGGCATGGGCACCGCTACGGAGAGAAAGCATGAGCTCAGGGGAGTTTACGGGGAGGAGCTGCAGAAAGCTGAACATCAGAATGTTTAATATATATCTAATTTTAAATTATATGCATGAGCTGTTGAGGGGGAAAACTTTACAGGTAATCCACTGAATCCATCTCTTTTTTCCTTAGCTACCTTCACAGTAATCTCTTGAAACTTTTAGGGCCTAATTCAATGCCTATAGACACATATGGAAAGACTGGGTACCTAACTCTAGGGCGATGATCTTAAACAATGACACCTTTTAAAAATATTAAATCCATTTCAATTGCTACTGATCTTTAAGCTCCCCTTTGTACAGAATGGTTTAAAATTTCTCTCTAGGCTGTCAGAAGAAAGAATTCACATTCGCTTAGAAAGAGGAAACCTTGGCAACAGCTTGGCGGTGGCTGAATATGCATCCTCTTTCCTCTATTTTTCTTCTCTTTTTGGCTGCTAGAGGAAGTGGGACTCTTGCTACATGCAGGTTTCAGACACAGATTGAACAGGGCTGCCTTTTTAATGGAGTGGAGCCAAAAAAAGAAATACAATGACTGCAGTATTGAGAGGGCACTTTAAATCATAACCCTTTTAACCCCCTTTTTGCTAGATGAAAGTACACGTGTTCCACCGGTAGAGCGACAGGAGAGCAACTGTGATAAAAAGTAACGTCCGTTGGGCAGTGTGTACACGGAGCACAGTCCATCCCTAGTCTGATTCCATTTGGCCAAATAGAATTACAGCATTTAAAATTGCAGTGCACCTTAAGAAGGATCTCCAAGTGCTTCATGTATATAAGTGCAACTCCCACTGTCTCAGAGTACATCTCTGTCCTTCTCTAGTGGTGTGACTACATAAGTGATTTGTGAGGCTGCTACCATTACCAAGTGAATGAAGTTTCTCCTTTAGCTCAAGCAGTAGAAGTTTTAGATTCAAGAGTTTGGGGTTCAATCCCTGCAGATGCTCCCCTCCTAGGGATGAACATTAATTAAGCCTCCCAACAGCCTGGTAAAATCAAATGATAGCTGCAGCTGACAGAGAAGGAAATTGAGGAGGAAGGCCAGGAAATGACTCATTTGCCCTATGCCCTGCATTAGCAACTTATGGGCCATAAGAAGTCTCTCTTCCATTTTGTAACACTACACTGTATTGTGACGTGACTTCAGTTTGCTCTGGAGCAGGGATGTCTAGTGAAAGCAACCCTAAACATACCCCAATGCCAGTACTCCCAGGCTGAGTCCTAGTACCCACTCATTATGGCAACAAATGATTTAGAGATGGAAAAAACATAATAGATCATTGGTTTTTAAAGGCCATGTTCATAGGAGCATTAAGAATAGTATTTAGATTGCATTAACACTTAGTGGCAGCAACCAAGATCGGGGCCCTATTACACAAAGTGCTTCATATACATGGAGTGAGAGGCAGTGACTACCCCAAAGATCTTACAGTCAAAACAGGCACAGAAGTGTTATCTCCATTTTGCACATGGGAAACTGAGACACAGATATTCAGGGAATGTGTGGCAGAGTGAGACTTAAACCTAGACCTCTTGGGGCCTAGGCCTGTGCCTTAACCACAAGGCCGTCCAGCCTCTAGAGCAAGCTTCTGCCTCTGCCAGTGCAGGACAGTGTCTACACTCTATTTTCTCATGCTCTGCTCAGTCTACATTTTCCTGTCCTTAACAGCCTCCCATCACTTGTGGTCATCAGCCCTTTACGATAACTAACTCCTCTCACTCCTTTGTGTGTCCGCATCTCAAATATATGCAGCCAGTTATCATGTCCCCACCTCTGATCCCTCCTTCCTGTTGACTATCTAGCCTTGAGCTCTTTTCCTGCTATGTTATCTTGCATTCTCCCACATTGAGGCTTATTTTCTAGGGGTGGTGGAAAATTTTCAAAATTCAACGTTTTTCAATAAAAAAGAAAGGACGAGTTTCTCACAAAAACGTTCCTGGGTTTTGACCAGCTCTGTTCGATTCTTAGTTCATGTCCCCATTTCTAACCCTTACTGGGGGCCCAGTGCGAAGCCCAGGGACATTAATGGGAAGATTTAGAATTACTTCAGTGGATGTGGGTTCAAACCCAAAATCCCTGTGTATTATTTCTCTGTCCTCTGTTCATGTCACCACCAAATTCGGTATCAACTCTGAATGTCATTAACATGCTGTTTCACTCCCTCTTAGCGAAGATGTTAAATAAAACAGGACTTGACACTGAGGCTTGCCACAGCCCCCTTGATACATTGCTGTTTATAGCTCTGGCTGCATTCGCTCAGTTTTCAATCCACGTGACAGTACCAGCAGAATTAATTTTGGAGGTAATACTTTAAGAGAGACACAGAGACTGATTTTGCTGTCACTTCCACTGGTGTAAATCAGGGGTAAATCCACTGCCCATGGAGTTGCACTGATTGGTATAGACAAACCAAGAAGTAGGAATGCAGAGGATGGAATATAACTTGTGTTTTAGTAAGGCATTTGTACAGAGAGCCTTGGCAATTCTATTTTAAAAAGCAATCCAATTTGTGCTTCTGAAGCTCATGCTGCTTATTGCTCACTAGCTGAAGGTCCATCACATGATGGAGGTCTAATCAATACATCATGTGCCAACTGTCTTTGCTCTGCCTTCCAAGCTGTATTTCTACAGAGTCGAGTCCAGACTGCAAGAGTATTTGCAGGGCTGTATGGTGGCTCCTTTCCACCTCCTCATCACTGATCTAAGAGTGGTTATTCTCAACACATAATGATTGTGAGAAAATCAAACTCCATCTGTTCCAATTAAAAATAGGAAAAATTAACAGAAAACCTCACTTGCTAAACACTACTTGCCACCATCTCTGGCTTCACTAAAGAAACTGGTACTCAGGAGAGTTGCAAGAAGTAAATCTAGCTTCTTGGTAAGATAACACCTGATTGGTCAGTCTGATATCTACAGACCAAGTGGCAGATTCTGATGTCAGTTGCACCAGTGTGAATCTGAAGTGGCGTCACCGCCATCACTCTCTTTACTTTGCACCAGTGGAAATGACAGCAAAATCTGTCCCATGGAGCTTATGATCCATGTATGACACAGGCACATTGGTTCAGTAGGCGAGAAGTTTTTCAGTGGTCAACCAGAGATTATGAATTTCACCATAAGGATGGTTCCATTATTCTATAGGTGTTTACAGATTGTTTCTGTTAGTGTACAAGGGATTGAAATTAGATTTACTGGCTAGTGATTGACATTTGTAACACTGATCTGTGGGTTTGGCAAAAGCCTGACTAAATGTTCAGGGCAGGTATTAAGAGGTGGGTGGGCTGAGTGACACCCATTCTTAGCAGCAGAAGGTATGCCTAAGAGTCTAGGTTAAATATGCAGTGGTCCTTGGAAAACAGTGAGAGATCTGAAATAGAGACAGACCCCGAGTGCTATGTTTCCAGGCTAGAATTCTCCTACCGTAGAGTCTGAGTAACTCTCATGGAATTCAGTGCTGTGAGTACATGCTGTGTACCATTAAGTAGGAGGTCAGTGCTTCAGTTCACAGTCCTAGGCCCTGATTGTGAGCTGCGCTTCTCAGAAGGCCCAGCCCAGGATGGTGGTGTATGTGGCAGTGGAGCAGAAGATAGCTTTATGCTAATTTTGCACCTTTGTAATTCTGGGACTGCCAGGACCAATTTGGCCCCAGGAACTGCTCTAATGTATGTCTGGGCTGCAATGATCCCCAAAGGCCATCCAGCAGCTCAGAGCAGTTAGAGGTCAGAGCAGTCTGGCCATATCCCCATATACCTCTAAACCAAGGATAGAAAGGGGGAGCAGCGAAGGGCTTTTATATTAGCCATATGATACCCAGAGGAATTCCAAGATGGGGAGAGCCAGACCCTTTATACTGCAGCATAAGATGCTAAATTCGCTCTGGGTTTGCCTATGGGGAGGACACCCTGGATGCCCTCTTCCCTTTTGAAATGGTGACTAAGTCCCATCAGTCAGGATACAATTTATTACTTATTAATCAGAATAAACTGGTGCTGTTCAGGAATGTGCCACTCAACTCTTTCTGGGTTCTACTCGAACAGTTCACAGAACTAGACCCTGACTCCTCCTGTCTCTGCCTCACAGCAACAGTAGCAGAATCGACCAGGACACTGTGGCTAGCTGAGGTGAAGCTTCCAGGAGCTAGGGAAGGCTTTTGCAGTGAAGGATGCCAATCTGTGGAACTCCCTACTGCAGGGTATCAGGATGACTTCATATCTTGCCACTTTTAGGGCTGGATCTCAATCCTATTGAAGACCTGAATGGCAGTTGGATCGGGCCTTAGTTGCAAAATGCACCTCTTAGCAAAGCTTTCCCTCAGTGGCACACTGGTTGACAAGTTTTCCTTCTCCCTAAGAGATCTTCCTCTGAAGAAGGCCTGTGAAATAAGATCTCAATGATAGAGCTGTAGAAAAGATGGCCATAGCATTATTAGTTGTATTACAGTAGCAGCCAGCAATCTCAGCTGTGATCAGAGCCCCATTATTCTAGGTATTGCAAATACACATCATGAGAGAGTCCAGAACCCGAAGAGCTCAACAGCTAAATAGAAAAAAAAAAGAGATGGAGGCTGCAAGGCGCTATTATTATCCCCATTTTACAGATAGGAAACAGAAAGACTTAGAGCCCTATTCCCAAAAGTATTTAGATGCCCAACTCCCATAGATTTCTTCAGGAGTTAGACACCAAATACCTTTGAGGACTTGCCTGAGGTCACACCAGAAGTCTGTAGCAGAAGTCTGCCCTCCACTCTCCTGGGTCCCACTCAATGCTTTAATCACAAGACCATTCTTCCCTTTAAGCTATCCCACCACCTGCTTGGATGGTGCTAAGAAATCATGCCGATCAGTGCACTAGAAATTGGTTGACTATATTAGACCAAATGTGTCAAGGAAATTTGGATTTGTACAAGAGACAGTACAGAAAGCAATGAGTTGATTTGCTGCAGATTGGCTTCATTTCATGCTTCGACCCCTCTCTGCAATAATCTTCCCAAGGTTTTATCTGAAAACAACTGATATCAAACCATGTGATGGGAAAGTGTTTGTTAACTGGAGTTAGGAGCTACTTCCCAAAGTGGTTTCAACTAAATATCTGTTTTGAGCAGGTGCCTACATATAATGGTATGCAGCCCTGGCTGCTAGAGTACTAGCTCCCCAGGTGCTGATGAGAGAAAGGCAGAGTTTAGCTGATTTGTGATTCATTCTCTCCTAGCCTATGCTAATCTGGGCACCACCCACTTTTGCAGCCAGAAAGGATGCTTTATGGCAGGAGTGCATGAAAGTGACTCATCAAGAAAAAATGCGGCAGGTATCCTTCCAGCTTTCCTGAATGCCTAAACTGCTGCAGGGATGTGAGTCATCCCTGTGTTAGTGGGAAGTCTGAATACAGCCAGTTTTACACGTGCTCTCAGTGTAAGTACAGATCACTCTACAGATTCTCCGAATTAGTGAACCACTGCAGAGTTATGCAGCTGAACACCCATACTTTTATCGGAGGGAAAGCAAAGAATTAGTAGCAAGAGCCACGTCAAATGAGTGAGTCTAGCCTCCTGCCTTCTCCCTCCCCTCATACTCCGGGGGTTCCTCTGTTACCTCACTGGGTGGCCTCTGCTAAACAAAAAAGGAAGGGGTCAACTTTCAGGCATGAGGTTTCCTCTGGGTGGGTGTGGACTGGGTATACATGTGTTTGGTTTCAGTGCTGTTTCTTTAAGAGGACTGTGCCCTGTGACAGCTGAGAGGCTATTTACTGTTTCTTTTCACTCCCTCAAAGATACATTCTGCTATAATGGCACTGAGATTATCTAGTGTCTGATCCTGTTCTATGGGACTCTTTAGAGGGACAGTGCTTTGGTGGCAGTATGTCTTTCAGAACCATTGAAGTGCCTTGCCAGTGGTTCGCAAGGTCGCTACGTTGACACAACAGGATATTTCTCTGTGATGTTGTTGTGTCACGCTCTGCTGACTTTTTGTTAGGACTTGGGATATGGTGATTTTATGTCACGATGGGTTATTTAGTCCTGCCTCAGCGTGGGCGGCTGGACTTGATGTTGCTGGGTCCCTTCCAGCCTGACTCTTTCTAATTTCCTCCCTGGAGCATACAGTGAACTCAGAGAGAGTCAGGTAATGTCTTGAAATTTTAGGCTGTGATCTTTCAAGTTGTTCTGTTGCTCCTCAGGGAATTCTGTGCCACTGCGCAGGTGAAGAATTCATGTCCCCTGCAGATTTTTTTGTTTCTCTGCAGAATAATAGATTCTGATGGGGAAGGAAAGGGATTCTGCGAGAGATCTGACACCCCCTCCCTGGCAGCGGTCCTGACTGGGCACATCAGTTTGGGCATTGGGAGCAGCTGGGAGAGATGTAAATCACTGCCAGGAGGTGGTGGAGACAAGAGTAAGCGAGTGTGTAAGACTCTGACACTCTGGTTTGCTATTGTAGAGCACCTGACACAGAGGGGCAGGGCCCTGGAGCATTTCTGGAGCAGGCGTGGGGCAGGCCTGGCCCTTGTGATGTGTCTGGGTCAGATGTAGCCTTGCCTCCAAGTCTGTGTCTTGTGTGGGGGGTGCTGCAGGATGATCCCCCACCTCCATGCAGCCAGTGGCTTGTGTTCCCCGTTGGGAGGAAGCCCCAGGATGTGCCCTTTGCCCCCATCACTGGGCCTGCCCTGCAGAGGCCTGGGGCTGACATAAGTAGCTGTGGGGAAGCTGCAGGGAGCCTTGGCCAGGGCTGTCATTTAGGGAGGGCAGGGGGGCACCTGCCCTCTCCCCTGAGTTTCACACTACAGGTCTGCTCATGGTGCACGCCCCAACCCCAGGCGGAGCTCTTACATGCAGCACCACATGGGCAGCTCCCTTCCTCCAGGAGGTGTGGTTCTCTGGTTGCTGCTCCCATGATCAGTGTCCTCCACTGTGCTATGGTCTCTGGGCAGGCAAAGAAGGGGTCAGTGTCCCCAGAGGTGGTGGTGGTGGGAGCATAGGGTACCCTGTGGTGGGGGTGGATAGGTGAGTCGGGGAATTGACAGTGGGGAGGGAAAGAGAAGTCAGTGTCCAGGGGAAGGGAGAGGTGAGGGTATAGGGCTGTGCCCTGAGGAAGGGGGCAGTGAATGTGGGAGAAGCAGCTGAGGGGGAATAGTCCCTGGGGCAAGGATCCTGAGGGAAGGGGAGCTAAAGAAAGGTGAGGGGCTAGGAACAGCTGAGGCGATCTTGGGGTCCATTTGCCCTCTGAGAAGCAGGGAGCACCCTCACATCTCTCTGGGAAGAGACTGGGGACAGACACCGCTAAGCTAATGCCATTCTCTTAAGTGACTACTCTGCTCTCTGCCTTCCTCCTTGTCTCCTACTTCAGGGTCATTTATACCTTGATCTTGCGGTGAGGATCCGTGTGAGCGTAGGGGTTTCTCTAACTCTCCACTCCTGGGGGAATTTTTTTTGCTGTCTGTGTTGTCACAGAGGTACTTGCTGACAGGTATTTTTCAATAAATTACCAAAATAATGGAAACTGGCATGATTATATTGTGGTGCTGTTTGGCAGAATATGCAGAACATTGCAGCATTTTAAAATATCGTGTGCAGAAATGTTTAATTTTTGATGCAGAATTCCCCCAGGAGTATTCTACGTGGGCAGATCTGTGAGGCCAATGCTCCTTGCACAGTGATCTGCCCGTGGGAAACAACTTACAGGGCCGAGGCCTAAAAGCACTGCATGGCTTGGATGGTCTCTTCTCTCTCTCTCTCTCTGCCCCCCCCCCCCCCCCCACTTCCCGACCTCCACATACGTAAAGAAATATTACTGTGACTGTAGTGCTGGGGAAGAGGGGAAGCACTGGAAAATGAAGGGCTGTGTTTATCCATGTGGGCAGCCAGTGCAGGCTCTCCTTACGTAGCTCTGAAAACATCCTGTAAAACCGTGCCCCGGAAGGATCACTTAAGCTACCCAAAATCCATAAAATGTTGAGGAGCCCCCAGCCCCGAGCTGCACCTTATGGTCCTGAATGTGGCTGCACATAGAACTGTGTGACATTTTTTCAGACAAAACTTGATTTTAAGAAACCAAAATGCAGATTCGGTGCTACCAAAGTGTTTTGCAAACTTGTGTCGGTTTGAGTTTCACGTTGACACCTCTGAAGCAAAATGGGGAGGGGGGTGTTTTGTTTCTGGTCGAAATGGCTTTTTGTTTTGAAATCTAACTTTTATTTTAAAATCAATCAAACACACACTGAAAATGGCCAGAATTGAAACAGATTTTATTCCACCCCAAACAACATTTCTTCTCTCCTGACTTTTTAGAATTGCCAGAAAATCCATTATTCACCCAGCCCTTGTTGGGAGTGCTGCTCTGCCCCTGTGAAATTCAGGCTCCCTCGCTTGATCCCCATCTGCTGGGCCATCCAGTGGCCTTGTTTGTCTATAAATACCTTCTCCTTTGCAATGCACATTCTGTCAAAGGGATTGTAGAAGAGGAGGTTGATTTCCCCCCCCCCCCCAAGGGGAAGGACCTGTCATGTACCCGGCAGGGAGGGGATGTAACCTCCTCCGAGATGACCGCTGGTGGCGTTCCCAGTCTCATGCTGTTGCAGCAGCAAGGCACCCATGGTGTGTGTGTGTGTGAGAGTCATGGAGACTTTCTACTGACGTGGACGATTTCACGTGAAACCTCCTGCTGGGGGAGAGACCGGAGGAAGGGAGGGAGGCTGTAGCTCTCCAAAGTGGCCACAGGGGGCAGACGCGAGCTGTCTTTGGGGCTGGGAAAGGAACCGTGCAGACATCCTGCTTCGCTCGCCCCAGTGA
The DNA here is from genome assembly GCF_026122565.2 of Emydura macquarii macquarii. Classification (NCBI taxonomy): domain Eukaryota; kingdom Metazoa; phylum Chordata; order Testudines; family Chelidae; genus Emydura; species Emydura macquarii. The sequence continues at coordinate 3,453,267 of NW_027130724.1, read as the reverse complement.
AAGGAAAAAGCCGAGCCAGCGAGAGGGACGCAGGGAGGCTGCTGCTGCTGCTTCCCCCCCAGCCCCAGGCAGAGCGGAGAGACTCCAGCGGGGAGCGCGGTAAGAGCCACTGAACGCCCCCTGCTCCCTCCTCCCCCCGGCCCTGCAGCCTCCCTGGGGATGCGCCTGGCTCGGGGGGTGGGAAGCTCAGCCCAGTCCGTTCTCCAGCCGCCCCTTGGCCAGCCCTGGGAACCGCTGCCTGCCTGCTCCTGGGCGATCGCTGCGATCAATGAGCGGCTGGCAAAGGCACTAGGGCTTGCGAGTGCCCCTTGGCCGTGCATTGGCCTGCAGTCGGGCAGGGATTAATTAGGCTGCCACGTTGTGTGTATGTATGTGTGTGTGTGTGTGTGTGTGTGTGTATCTGTGTGTGTGTCTCCTTTCTCCCTCTGAAATGCAGAGAGAAACAGTGGGATTACATGCTATTGGCGGCAGTGAACGCCTCTACTACTACCAGGTGGTGGCATAATCTTCCCCAGCTCCACTCCAGGGACCCCTCCTCTTTTTTTCTAACATCCCACCCCCAATCTGTTGCATTATGCCCGCTTTCTGTAAACGTTTTTTGCTTTACCTGGAATTGTATCTTCTCTACCTGTCTGGAGATGCTGCTGCCCTCCAGCAGTCAGGATGCGTGGCTGGACTCCCGCCGCTAACCAGTGAGGGGCTGGAAAGTTGTGCAAATTCATGTTCCTCTTTCTTGCCCAAAGCTTCCTCTCGTCCCCCTGCCCCCAAGAGCTGAGAGGAAACCACTGAGTTGAGCATTGCACTTTCAAAGACCTGATTTGTTGCCTTGTTCCTGTTTGAGATGTAGTTGTAGGAGGGTGCAACCTTCCAATCCACTGGAAGTTTTGCAGTCAAGTACGGGTGTCTGAAAGGTACCAGGAGTTATGGCAGGGACTGTGAGGCAACACTCTGGGTTTTTGTTCCTGACTGTGACTCTGACTTGCTTTGTGACCTTGGGTGAGTCCCGCAACCTCCCTGGGCCTCAGGTCCCCCATCTGTGAGCTGGGAATGACTGACGTTAGTTTATCCCGTGATCTAATCTCTCTCGCCTCTGTGTCATCATGAAACTTAATTCGTGAATGTTTGTAAAGCCCTCTATAGATGTGTATACACTTCATCTGAGGTCTCAGAGACTGATGGAAAATGCATTAAGTGCAGGAGGTCGATGTTGGTTTTTTCTAAAGCTGTGTGTCTGCAATGCTTCCTGCCCGTTTATCTCAGCAGGCTTTCTTCTTTGCTGTGAGAAACCGTGACACCAGCCAGTCCTGATGGGCTCCTAAGACTTCTTGCAGACCTTTTGATTGTGGAGACCATTGTTCCTGCATCAGTGTGTGGTTCTCTGCTGACCCTGCTCTGATGTGCTCTCATGCTGCTCCACTCTGACAGCCCCATAGACTGGGAACATGTCCCTCGGCTTTCAAGTGGATGTCTCCCGCCACGTAGGCTCTGTGAGTGGCCACCATGCTCACTCCTGTCAGTTTGCAAACATTCTCTGGCAAAATAGGGCAAAAAATGTGTTTTGTGGATGACAAAGATCTCCAGACGCTCTTAGTATGATTTCAGCTGTAAACTGAAATCAACTATAATAAAACTAGTTTATAATCTGTGGGCATGATTCTCCTCTCATTCATATTGATGTAACCCTATTGACTTTGATGGAGTTTCTCCTTATGTATCCCAGTGTCAGTGAGCAGAGTCTTGGGATGTGTGTGTCCACATTTTTCATTTAGTGAGCCCCCATAGCTGTAAAAATCGTTTGCATTTCTCTAGAGCTTTTTCATCTAAGGATCTCAAAGCACTTCACAAACTTAAGTTAATGAAGCCTGACCACCACCCCTTTGAGATGAGTATAATAAAACTGACCTTCTTTACAGCTAGGAAAGCAGAAACATAAATCGGCTATGTAACTTACTCAAGGTCATATTGGAAATCAGTGACGCAGCTAGGAAAATAATCCAGGTGTGCTTGTGTCCATTGCTGTACTCCAACCCTTGCAAAGTGCTGCTTTCTACCACAGTGGTTCTCAACCAGGGGTACACAGAGGTCTACCAGGGGCACATCAACTCATCTAGATATTTGCCTGGTTTTACAGCAGGCTACGTAAAAAGCACTAGCGAAGTCTGTACAAACTAAAATATCATACAGACAAAATGAGAAAGCAAAATGAGAAATCAGTAATGGTGTGCTGTGACATTTTTATGTCTGATTTTATAAGCAACTAATTTTTGAGTGAGGTGAAACTTGGGGTATGCAAGACAAATCAGACTCCTGAAAGGGGTACAGTAGTCTGGAAAGGTTGAGAGCCACTGTTCTACTATGTTAATACTGTGGCTGTGTGTATGTGTGTGTATAGGCCTGGTGCTTTGGTTTTTCTCATTCAAGGTTTCTTTCCTTTTTAATTCATACGCCATGACAGTCTGCTGGAGTCTAACAAACTCCAGGGCAGGGAGCAAGGTGCATTTATTTTGTTTACCTTTTTTTATTTGTTTAAATTTCTCACTGGATAGAGCCCAAGTCTGGGACTCAGAACGCTCTGGGTTCTGTTCTCAGCTCTGCTACTGACCTGCTGTGTGTCCTTGGGTGAGTTGCTTCGCTCTCTGTACCTGTTTTTCCCTCATGTCCTTTGTCTGCCTTGCCCATTTAGAGTGTAAGCTATTTGGGTCAGGGGCAGTCTCCTACTACAGTGTGTGAGTTTGTGCAGCACCTTGCACAAAGATGCCTCAATCTCTGAGCCAATACTGCATCAATCAAGCCACTACTGTAATACAAATAAAATGCCGGTTGCTGCTATTTCAGGCTGCAACTGCAATGATTCTGATCAATGTTGCCTTCTGCGGGTAGCTTTCAATAAAGCTTTTTGTAAATAAGCACATGCATCCATGGCAATCGGCACTCAATGGGTCATCAAAATAAAGTAGTAAATAACAGATACCTCCGAATCTTATGTGATGTACAGTTATGTGAGAGGATTCTGACATCAGCTGGTTTATCCCTACCTGACTATCTCAGCGGGATAGCTGTGAAAGCAAAACCATAGCAGGCTCCTAACAGAAAGAGTTATTCTAACCTATGCCCCAGAAAGTAAGTACAAGTCTTTAATTGTGATATGTCTCCCTTGACAGTTGCCCCACACTGAAGTTCTTATCTACAAGATTTCAGCTGTGCATAATTTTATTTTATTTGCATTAAAATCTGACCCTGGAAGTCATGTTCTCTCCTATCACCATATGTGTGGGCCACTTTGTTTTCCAGTGAGACTAGGAATAAAATGTATTATGTTGAGAATCACAATGATTACATTATTTGCAGGGGGAAGTAGAATATGGATCAAATCCAGACTTTAAGAACTACTGTAGGAAAGCATTGTCAAGAAACATCAGTGGTCAATTTTTAGATCTAGCAACCTTGTTAATATCCTACATAGACACCAGAGACCTAGTCAGATTTCTTTTCACCATCGGGTGATGGAAATGTACAGTGTTCGGTTAACCAAGGGGTATAAATGACTGATAATCTGTCAGCACCATTCACTTCCCTCGCTGCCCTCCCCATTCATTTAGGGGTGGCAATGGGTAACATTTGCATGATTCCTTGATCAGCCCAAAGAACTAGAAGCTTGTCAGCATGGAAATCGGCACCAGTACTTGTGTTTTGTCAGAAATCTAGAACATGGGATCAGTCTACACAATGATACCCTGGTGTGGGTCACAGCTAGAAGAGATTGAGCTAAGCATTTGAATTTTATATGCCCTCAAAGTTTGGAAGTTGTTTGGGTCTGGGGGTTTTGTTCAGGCCCATCTCTAATGAGAACTTCACTGATCCCTTGTAAAATGCACTAGAATACAAGCCATATATATTTCACATGCATGTACAGTAAATCTTGCATAATATCTTTCATGCTGAGTATTGTGAAATACTTCAGAGGGAGGCCAAGCAGAGGGGGAGATGTCTGGAGCTGGGACAGCAGAAGAGAAAGTAGAGAAGGAAACATTGTGAAGAGCTGAAGTAGAGTAAAAGATGAGAGCTGACACCTGAAAAGAACTGATGCGGGGCCTGTAAATACTCTACTCTCAGAGTGGTGCTTACAGGGGGGCACCGTGCTTACAAATCCCAGAAGTATCAAGTGATCATCTCTTCACTGCAACCAGATAACTCCAAGCAACTGGGAAGGTCCCACAGAGAGGCAGTGATGAATTAGTCAGCCACCTGCTCTTGGGATGGTGCATCTGGGTGTTGTACAGGGATGTGTTCTGTATCCCCCCATCTTTGCCCAGCCACAGCGGTGCCACTGTGCAAGCCTTCGACTCTGGCTTGTCAGCTCAAGCTGTAAAGCCCAAAGCCTGACTGAGTCTTTGGAACTCCTTGATTCAATACCCGCGTCATCCCAGGTGTCTGCGGCTTCTTACACACTTAGGTGAATCTTCACTGGGCTGAGAGCCCTGCCCAGATTTCATCCCCTTTGAAATGTATCTCAACCCTTAGTGCTGGCTGAAGACTCAAAATCTCTCTGTTGTAGGGGTAATTAACGAGCATGTGGCAGCTGTGGAAAAGTGGCTTATTTTGGTGAAGCAGCTGGGATGAGAGGGAGGTTGGGGTCCAACTATCTTGGCAGAGGGAAGCTCTGGCCATGTCCACTCCACTGGAAAGTGGACAGTGCTCGCTGGGGCAACCGTGGGGTGAGGATTTATGAGGAACTGGGCTCTCACTTCAGCTAATAGTGCTTCCCTTTCTGGGCCCTCTGGCTCAAGTGGGCCTCACTACCGGGGTCACCTTGGGAAAGGAAAGACCAGACTTGAGAAGCTCCACTTCAGCACCTCTCCACCTCTTTCCCTTCAGACGGCTCCCTACATGGCATGCCCCATCTGCCATTATCTGGCCATCATGCCTTTCATCTCTCATTAGAGCGCCTCAGGTGCTATTTAACCAGCATGGCAAAGGGAAAGAATGTTAACGACAGTTGTTCCCCACCCCCCTCTTTTTATCACAGACTTCTAGTGCCTTCCCTCGTGGTCCCCTGTTTCTTGCACCGGCCACACGGGAAGGGAATACAGTGATTCCTACAGAAATTCCTTCAGCTCAGTATCTGCAGCATTGAGGGACTGCAACGTATAAGCTGCAAGACCTACCAAGGTGTAGTAATAAGGTTAAATATAACTACACCTCGGCCCTCCTTCTCCGTCGTCATTCTGAATTTTTGGGGCTCTGCAGGGAATTGTTTGACCACTGGTCTAACTTAGAATAGCCCCAGGGCTACTCCAACGTGTACACTGTTTCTCATGGCCCTGCAAAACAGAATATTCAGAGTACAGTCTGGCTGGCCGCACCTCCAGAATATTTCTGATCTCCTGTCCGTGTCCGAGGAGTCTGGGGACAGAGCTGCTGTTCCCAGATCCCTCACTAACTCCTCTATGCTCAGGGAGGCCCTCTGCACAGGAGGGATTTTCAGTGGGCTGTTTGCACCCACTTTAAGATCCCTCCTATATGCTGTCCGAGTGGCATAAAAGGTCACTCATTAGCATAACTGTGAATCAGGCCGCTGGGGTGCATAAAGCCAGAGGCCTACTTTTGTGAAGAGAAACATTCAAAATATTTTGTGAGGTGGTCACAAGCTGTGGAGATAATGTGTAACGAACTCTGGTTTGGAATGCTCAGGGCTGGCCAAACTCTCTAGTGAATGCACTTAATGTATTGTGTACATGTTATGGGAGAATGTAACTGTCTGTTCAGGAGCATCTCTGCTATTTCACATTTTCTGAACCACTTCATCACAGACAGACACATCCTCTCAAGGACCTAACTTCCCCTTTCCTTCTCCTCCGCCTCCATTTGACTTTCTAAAAACTTCTCCCTGGAGGTGGCTCTGCCCACTACTGGTGTTCCATGGACGGGGGAAAGAGCTTCAGCTGGTGTAAACAGGCATAACTCCGTGGAAGTCAGTGGAGCAACTCCTGTTTGCACAGCTGAGGATTTGATCCACAGTGCGAGAACCATTAATCTGTATTAAAATAGAAATCCAAACAATATTCAAAGAGAATATTAATTTCATGATTAGACGCTTCCAGATTTTGGGTGCCTAACATTACAATCGCCTATGCAACCTTAATTCTACTGCCTTGTACACATCCATTATGGCAGACTTTAATTATCATTTGAGGAATAGCACATTGTGTTGTACGCTTTTCCTTCTATAACTATATATACACGCATAGCATTTTATAACACTTTATCATTCTCTTATAATGGGCCAGTTAAAGCAATTATATCTATTGACTTGAGACATTTTATATTAATTCTTTTTTTTTCCCCCTCCAGTATCCATTTTAATAACTCTGTCAAGACCCATGTGGTATATTAAGCAGCGGCAGGCCACTTTTCTTAGGTGCATTTCAGAGAATGGGGCAGTTAACTGCACATATGCACGGTCACATACGCACGGCATGTGTTTTCTTAAGTGCAGTGCAGATGCTCAGATATCACTGATGTTGACCTATATAAATCTAGATATAGGTAGATGGTACCATGGCATTGACCTGGAAAGTTAAATGAGCTGCAAGCATCAGCCTGTGTATGGCAGCATATTTTTCCCTTTCACTTTGTGTTTTTCCTATTACTTTGTGTTGTGTGCCTAATATATTGCATATTGTGCGGCTTACTGTGTGTTTCTCATGTAAATAACTGTCTGGCCTTTCTGGGCTAAGACCAATTGGTGCAAATATCAACTTTGCCTGTCAAAACTGGTGCAGCTACAGTAATGATTGTAATCAGGGTAAATACCCTGTGTAGACAAGGCCTAAACTTGTCTCCTTCTGAACTCTATTTTCTGCAAGATAGAATTTTTCTTATGATCGTATCATCCTTTTATGGCTGTACCATACAGAATTCATAAGCCCTGAAGAAGGGAGTGGGAGTCACCGCTACTATTAGCATCCAAACTAGCTGTGAATTTTCATGGGTACCAGAAAGTAAGGATGTGATAATGAACAAGATATTTAACTGAAGGAAGGAGGAGGGCAGGGTGTGTGAGAGTGCACTGCTTATCTGATTCCACATCGCTCCCTGCAATGCTTTAAAGGGACCATTAATAATTAGTGAACCCTGCTGACTTCCTGGGGACATTAAGTTATGGAATCATTCAGGCTTTTCTTGTTCAGTGGTGCCTGTAGCTCTGAAAGCTAATTTTCTGGCCTCTCCTTCAGTGGAGGTCCAATCTTCAGCTGATGTGAATGTTCCTTGTGTGTTTGTGCGTATTCTCCCCTCTTCCGCCCTCCAGGTTGTGTGGAGTGGCTCGCTCTCTCCTGTCTCAGTCTGTCCCCGTTTATTGCTGAGATACTTGAAGTTCAGATTCTCCATTGCGGCCACGACAGCAGGGTGGGCTGAATGTTTCACGTGGGGTGGCAGTGACTTGCATGCACAGTTCCTAGCAGGGCTCGACAAATTTGTTTTGGAGCTAGGAGCCAGCCCAAAAATTAAGGAGCCAGATGACGTGGGCCCAGCGGCGGGGCGCCCTGGACGGAGTGCAGCAGCCACTCTCCCAGCCCTGCCCCTTCCCCTCACCCCTCTCCCACAACGTGGGCCCAGCCACGGTGCTCCCCCATCCCAGCCCTGCCACGTGGGCACAGTGACACCCTGGCTGGAGTGTGGCGGTCGCTCCCCCTGGTGAAATACTAGGTGCCAGACTTAAATTTCTAGGCACCATGGTGACCTGGCCCCTGGGGTTTGTTGAGCCCTGCGCTAACGGGAGCCCATAGCTATCACTGCCGCAGTCTGAAAAAATATGTACACATGGTGGAGTTGATGCCTCAGGGGTGTGGTAACAAGCTACAGACTTTCATCTCTGCATCATGAGTTCAAATGTAGGCCAGGCCATTAGTGATCAGGAGTTGCTGTCTGAGGGCTCTTTGGTGTCAGATGTTAAATGAGTTTGCTAGTCTCACTCCATTTCACTTTACTGAAAGCATCATGGCCTTAGCTGGTTGCCTTATTGGTCACCTCAACAAAAGCGATGAGGCGAAGGACTGAATGGGCCAGGAGTCAGATCTCCCTTCTCTTGTGCAGAAGGGGGACCTCCAGGTCAGGGCTGAGGTACTTTGGCTGGCACGTGTATTCCTGTGCAGTGCTGCTACTTGTGACTGATCTGCTGCTCAGCGGGTAAACCAGAGGACTCTAGTCTGCATGGCTGGGTTCTGTGTGGCCACTCTGTCATCTGAGGGGGCGGGCCTCCCATTTTTTAGGTGGGCCCCATCGACTGCTCCCAGCCATGATAGGCTGGGATCTTTCACCTGCACCACGTGCTAATAAAAATAACATGGTCGCTCTTCATAAATAACACTGCTTTGAACAGAATCAAAAAGCCCGACTGCGAATAAGTCGCTTCGCTCTGTCCTGGTCTTCCTTCACTCACCAGCATGGAGGCCAATCTGTTAGTTCAGGTTATTTAAAAGCAGAGAGAAAATTGAATTGCCTGGTTTTGCCAGGTAGCAAAACTGTGTGCTGCAGCCAAAATCAAACAATGACAAGTCTGTTTCTTTGTTGTTTTTTTTTAAAGCTCTGATTGCTAGGGGCTTGGTTTCTCCTCTGGACAACTTCCCCTTATATAGCTGCAAATAAACTCTTGAAATACTTATTTTCCTATGACAGCTGCTTCTGCTGGCATTATTGCTTGAGAAGGGATGTGCACGCCGGAGTGCGAGTTTATTCTTTGACTTTGTGTCAGAGAAGAGTTGAATTTTTTTTTTTTTTTTTTAAACCCGGGCTGTTGAGGTCTTGTAGCCTCAGAGCAGCCCACTGTGGTCTCTTTGTAAGGGGGACAGCAATGCAATTTTGGTTTGTTTCATTAAAAAACCCTTTTCTATTGTAATGAGCTCCTGTCCTCGTTTTTCATTGCTCAGTGCCGTTGTTCCTAAAATGTAGCTGGATGACCAGACACTTTCAGGCCTCTCTGTACCAAGCTTCTGCTGGTGCTATCTGCCGGTATCATGATTTCCCTGGCCCATCTCTCCCCCTTTCTAGGCTTGAACAATTTACCAGATGCTTCCTAGCCAGAGGCCTATAGGAAAGAAAAGCAGGGTTGGTACCAACCAGGTCCACAGGCAAAGTCCTGCTGGGAGGCCCACTCCTCCTTCCCTCCAGCTGCTGGGATTCTTGGGGGTAGTCCAAATTCAACAAAGCACTAAAGCATGTGCTTAAGTCCCATCAGAGTTTGTGTTTTGCTGAACAGATGCTAGAGTGCTGGACTCTGTTTTAAATGTGCACTGGGCATTATTACTGTTTGCCTTGTAGTAGCACCTGGAGGCCTCAGCCAAGATGATGGCCCCATTGCGCAAGGGGCTGTACATATACTTAGTGAGAGACAGTTTCTCTGCTCCAAAGAGCTTCAGTCTAAATAGCCAAGACAGACAGACAGGGTGGTGAAAAGGGAAGGATTTGTTTTACAGATGGGGAATCAAGGCACAGAGAAACTTGACTGAGGTCAAATGGGAAGTTTCTGTCAGAGCCAGGAATCGAACGCAGATTTCCAAAATCCCGGTCCACTGGCTTTAACAGTAAGGCTGTCCCCTGCCTGAAAAAGAGGTAAAGAGGTGCCTGGTTAATTTAAGTCCTTGCTCCACATTATCTGGCTGCTGCTGGAAGAGAGCAGCTCCCCCGCTCTGCATAAGGGAGAAGAAATTTGCTTTTTAATGAAAGCTTTAACCTTGCGGCAGTTGATAACATGGAGCCCCCTGAATCATCTGAGGAAGTTTCCTACTTGCGCCTAGTAGCAGGTGGATTTTTCAAGCCCTGTACGTCCTCCTCGTGCCCCCTCCGGAGTACAGAGGCTGCTTCCTCCAGCTGCTGCATTTCCCTCTCTCTGATGTTTCATACAAGACGCCTGTACTTGCTGCATGCAGCAGCAATATGGTCTCTGCTCTTCCACTTGGGCGGGGCCACTTTTGCTGCATTTTTTTTCCCTTCCCCTTTCAGGCAGCTTTTTTAGCTATCTCTGAGGCACAGGGAACATGAAACTGTTACTTCTGGTTCCAGCTTCCAGACAAGTCCTGTTTTGCCTACAAACTAGTATAGAAAAGGGGGTGGAAAGCCTGATCCCGGCAGAAGAGGAATATAGGCTCTTGTGATTAACTCAATCCATTTTAACGTCGGATTGTTTCTACCATTGTAAGGAAGGGAAAGGGAAAGCAAGCTGTACCGTGAGCTCTCCCTCCTCTCTGTGTTGTAGGGTGGGTGCGGGAAGAGACTGTACACCTCCTCTCATTTGCAGATGGGGTGTGGGAAGGGAACTGAAGTACAGATGTATTAAGTGACTTGCCCGAAGTCACAGAGGAAGTATGTTCTAGAGAGCTGGGAATTGAACTCAGAGCGCCTGTGTACTAGTCCAGTGCTTTAGCCACAAGTTCATCCTTCCTCTCTGGGTGAGCTGTGCTGTAACATGGGGCTGCATAGAACTGCCTGAAAGCTGGTGGCATCGTAAGACCTATATGGTTTAGTCCAACGGGTGTGAACTGGGCCAAACCATGCTAGAAACTGGTTTGGAACCAAGTGGATTTTTTTTTTTAGCATCGTTCTAAATGGTTTGGCCAGCACATCATCAATCCCAAACAGCAGCTGAAACGTGGTTCAGTAAAGGCCATGTTTGAACTGTGTCACACGTGGCTGCTGTATCCACGATGCTGGGGCCTTGTGGTTTTTGCCCATCAGCTGGGTAAGGGGAGACGGAGCCTGCTCAGAAGCTCTTTGGTGTCAGTAGGAAGATGCACAGTATGTTGGTCACAGTGGGTTTGATCAGGCCAACAGAGCCTTTCACTTTGAAGTGTCTGATTTCAGTCCAGCTCAAGGCATTAACGACCGGAGTCTGTTCCCATGTGTTGGTGGCCTGCGGGCCTGTGTGAAGCGAGTTGGTATTCTAATGGGTCGGCGTGCATATCACAACTGTCACTCGTGGGCACCCTTACAGAGCAGGCAAGGATCGAAAGGGGTAATGGCGCCTGAGCAGCCCGCCTTCCCTTGGAGTGGGTGGTATGTACAGGTCATGGCTAAGGCATTGCAGCTGGCGTTGCTGCTCTCGGTTGCATACTTTGCTCTGTGGGAAAAGAGATTACAGACTTCACGGTTGTTAATCAGGCTCCTTTCCCTTGTCCAATTGTCATTAGTCCTGTTGTGGTGGTGAAAGGGGTGGCAGTGTGCCAGGTATAGAGCCACCTGGAGAAATGTGGCCTGTCTAAGAAACATGCACCAAGGTGGCTTGGTATCTCCCTAGATACGCCAGTCATGGTAAAATCCCTGACGATGTATGAAGTCAGGGTTCAAACACTCCTGTGCTGTGAACGATACTGGCAAGGTGGTTAGAACCCTAGAGTCAGGGCAGGGAAACATTTAGCCCCCTCAACCATATGATAGTATTTTTGCTGGATCAGAAAGAAGGCCCTGAGTTAGTTTCAAGGCAGACTTTTTTTATGCCACCAAAAGCCCCCTTTCTTTGTCTGCTGGTCTCTGAAAACTCAGTTTTGAACCAGATTCTGTGAACGACTCCAGGGAGTGGTACCTTTCTGGAGGTGTTTATAACCTGAGTGATTCACCTTATTCTTCCCCCCCCACACACGCGCACGCTGTATTTGGTTTCTGGAGGAGTTATGGTATCCCTACCCTCTGGAGCTGAATACAATCCCAGCCCACAGTGATGCATAAACGTAATACAACATGATCCCCAGAGATACTGCATTAGATTTTGATGTCTGTCACAGCAGTGCTAGTGCAAACAGGACACGTGAGGTTTTGAACCATGTCCCCTGACCTGCCTCCCAGCAGAGCTAAATGATGCATTGGTGGAAATGGCAGTACATGGCAGCACCTTGTCTGTATTAGAGCTCCCATCAGTGCTCTCAGCAGTGCTGTTGCAATTTAGCTAGGTACTTATATGGCCCTCTCTGCTGGAGCTTTTGCGCCCCTCACAATTATTAATAGATTTTCTCCTCAAAACGCCCCATTTTTACAAGTAGGGAACAGAGACACAGTGTAGATGAAAGAAATTGGCCAGTGTCACACAGGGAGTCTTAGCCTGTGAATTGAATCCAGGTCTCTTGTTCAGTCCAGCACCCTATCCAGTAACACTGTCCTCCCTACCCCAGCGGTGGGAAATCTTAAGAGAAGTCTGATTTGTCTCAATGTCTGAGGAAGAGGAAGGGTAGTCCAGTAGGAGAAAGGTCCTGGGACACCCAGTTTCAATTCTTTGCTCTGCCACAGACTCCCTGTGTGACCTTGGGCAAATCATGTTATGTGCCTAAGTCCCTTTTGAGGATCTGTGCCTTGGTTTCTCAGTGTCTCAGTCCCTGTCTGTAAAATCACACTCCCCTATCTCACAGAGGTATTGTGAGGTTAATACATTACTGTATTATCTGAGCACCTCACCCTCTTTAATGTGGGCCAGGGAAGTACCTTAGGTCTGTTGCATTAAAGTATGGCCTCCCTTTTTGGGCGTTTCACTTCCTTTTTTGGTTTTATTTTGCTCGTCCAAAACAAATCTGCCATCCGGCATGTTAGAGACAAGGTAGATGAGGTAATAGCTTTTATTGGACCAACTTCTGTTGGTGGAAGGGACAAGAATTCAAACTTCACAGAGCCCTGGAAGCTATTATCTCCCCTACCCTGTCTCTCTCATATCCTGAGACAAACACGACTACAGAAACACTGCAACCACCCCACATGTTGGACATAGAGCTTCCTTTTCAGCCCATCAGTGAAGAAGCTTTCAGCCTGTGTGTATATGCAGTGGAAGATCTTGTTAGCCTGTCTCATTTACTGGATCTGGCTGTTGTTTATGGGAGCATTTAAAATCAATTAAAAACCTGTGCTCGTACAAAATTACACTGCATTGACCTGACCCTCGTTTGCTGGATAATCTGTGGGAACCCTCTTATCACTCAGTTAGCAGTTGGAAGTTTGCTTGAGCCAAGCAGCTGTGGTCTTTGCAGAAAACTTAGGATTGGGATGCATTGACCTCTCTTCTGTGTGTTCTTTGAATATAATTCAGAGCGCAAAGGAAACAACTCAGACCCTACAGTGACAAGTGCTATAGATAAATAACCACAACGAATCTCCAGCTCTTCCCGAAGGAAGAAGTGATTTGCAGAAATATCTCAACAGATGGTCTGAATTTGGCTCTGGAAGAAAAGACGGCCTGGTGAATGCTGTGCCTTGTGTGTGGGCGTATGCATGAGCCAAGCTCTGCTCATTGCTGGAGCTCCCTGTGCTAGATGAAGGACATGGTACAGGATGTTTGTTGTCCCCCTCTTGGGCTTCTATGTGCACTGAAGGGATCTGCACACTTATTCGGTATCGGCAGCGGGTGCAAATGCATCCTTGAGCTGCTCTTCCCAGGCACAGATTGTGATAGTCCATAGTCTGGGGCAGACAGGGTGACACTTGAAAGTATGCACACACTCTGCTCAGACATGTGCACCCACCTATTCATCTCTCAGCTCAGCACAGATGTGTCCTTGTGACGCCCTGCACCCCCATGTTCACCCTTACAGTATAATTGTTTATTGTTGAATGAAAAGGATGTCATATAAGATGTCTTTAGTATGCTCATAAGCTACTGATCATTATTTTTATAGTACTATGTATGTTGCAATTTCATGTGGTTATGAGCCTTCACTATGTAATATTCCCAAAGATGTGTCCTCATGGCTTGAAACGTGTCCAGGCAAAACTCTCCAGGAGCAGAGCGGCAGTTCACACCTCATCAAGGTGTGTACAGGACAAACCCAGCTCAGCCTTCCAGGAACAAAGGACTGGCCTGGGCATCGATGGAGGATCAGTTGGACTCTGGAGTGAGTCGCCTCCCTTCCCTTGATCAGCTTGGAACCATGAGGAGGTGATGCTCACTGACTCAGGACATGAATGAGTCCACATAAGGACACTGTTTGTCACCTGAGCCGGGGGGGTGGGGTGGGGAGGGTTGGATAAAGCCCCCGAGGGAGAAGGAACATTAGAAAAAGGGGAGACATTTGCCCTGCTCTCTCTTCCACCTCCATCTGCTAACACCACCAAGCAACTAAAGTGCTGACCAGAGGGGAGAGCCTGTCTGAAGGGAAACCAGCCAGCCGGTGGTGAGACTCATCAAAGTTTTGTAAAGTTGCTGAAAGTGTTAAGCTTAGCTTAGAATGTGTTTTACTTTTATTTCTTTTGACCAGATCTGACTAGTTGTGCTTTGATTTATACTCACTTAAAATCCTTCTGTAGTTAATACATTTGTTTGTTTGCTCTACCTAAAGCAGTGTTTTTAGTTTGAAGTGTGTGGGAGACTTCACTGGGAGTAACAAGGCTAGTGCATATCAATTTCTTTGTTAAATTGATGAATTTATATGAGTTTACATTGTTTAGAGAGCAGCACTGAACATTGTAAGACGGAGATTCATAGGGTTGCATCTGGGACTGGGAGTAGTGACTGGTGTCTGTTGTAGAATCCAAAAAGTGGCTGGCTAGAAGTACTCACTCACTTAGCTGGGAGCTGCTTACATGCTGGAGGTTGTGCGTGAACAGCCCAGGAGTGGGGATTCTTGCAGCAGAGCAGAGTAAGATGGACTTCAGGAGTGGGGGATTGGGGTGACAGCAACTTGCCAGTCCAGTTTTTGCACCAGGAGACTGTCACAATCCCAAAGGATCATTTAATCCAGAGATAAGAACATTGTGCACGCTGATCTGCTAGAAAGTCATAACAATTTTCGTTAAAGTTTAACAATCTATGTTTAATGTCATTTGTGTTACAGTAGTGCCTAGAAGTCCCAGGTGAGATCAGGGCCCCATTGTGCTAGGTGCTGTACAAGCACCTAGCAAGAGACAGTCCCTGAAGAGCTTGCCATGTAAATAGACAAAATAGATAGAGTGGGAGAAAGGGAGTATCAATATTCCATATGTGAAACTGAGGCATAGAGGCTAAGTGATTAGCTCAACGTCTGTGGCAGAGCAACCAGTCTATTTCCTTAACTGAGAGACCATCCTTACTCTGTTGTTAACACAATTGTCTTATTAGAGCTAATGTCAGATTCAATAGGGTTGTTATTGTGTGCTGTTTAAAGACTAGGCAGGGCAGTCTAGAGGCTGCGGCACGTGGCTGGGAATGAA
Source organism: Emydura macquarii macquarii (assembly GCF_026122565.2). NCBI lineage: Eukaryota > Metazoa > Chordata > Testudines > Chelidae > Emydura > Emydura macquarii. Next base: position 3,438,111 of record NW_027130724.1, on the reverse strand, counting down.
GGGATCAGGTTTCCTGTGCAAGCTTTGAACGTGTTGGGGATAATTTTGTAAAAACCCTTGAAAAGTTTCAGATGGTGTGTACGTTTATTACTGTGTATTATTTATTATTCTGCAGAATCTGTTATCACCGACAATGTCAAATTACTATGGATGTACCTGGGGGATAGGAGACCTTGGCCCAGTACGTGTGTAATTTTATGTACAATAATTGTCTTTCTGATTTTTGGTGTGTAAAATGTTTCCCACATCTACTTTCACTCAGTGTAGGAGATGTGGTTTAAGCACGAAAAGATCCTATATCCAGAACTGTGTGCATTTTATTTGTCCGTAGCTTTCATAATATACTGAGAAGAGCTAACCAGTTTGTCTACTTTAAAGACTACCACAGACTTTGCTATTTCACAGCATGTGGTGTGAGAGAGAACTCAACGAATCACTTTATCCCAGAGAATCCAGAATCAATCGGATTTGCATAGTTAGTCTTGGAAATACCAACGGTTGGCATAGAGATAGTATCCATAGGCCTCCCCTGAGTAACCGCTAACATCATTAGGGAGAAAGTAGCCAATGTGTCGCTGTTTGAAATGCAATTAGCTAGGGGCCGTTGTGTTGTGTTTGTAGGTAGTGGAAGCACACGGTGGAGATGGGAGGAGAACGGTGCGGTTTGTGATGTTGGAGGAGAGCAGATATGCACATGTACCCATGAAACAAAGGGATTGGCTGGTCCATTGTGCCATCCTGTATCCCCACCCCTGCAGCTGGATTTTCTATTCAAGGCTAGAGCACCTGTGGCCCCTTCTGAGAGGCGAGGCACACTGAGACTGCCGTATTGGATCAAACCAGTGTCCTATCTAGTCCAGTATTCCTCTCCATCGGTGGGGAGTGCCAGCTGTTTCAGAGAAAGATGCAGTTCACGGTCATGCGGTAACCTGCCCTTTAGGGAAAGTTTCTTCCCAACACCCAATTGCTAGAGGCTGATGCAAGAGGCTTTATACTCTCTGAAAACTGTTGGTTGAGTTTCCTTAAGCCTTATTGTTGTAGCTCTGGATGCCCTTGTTATCCATATCAGTGTCCAGTTCTTCTCTGAATCCTGCTGAACTCTTGGCTTCAAAGACATCTTGTGGCAGTGAGTTCTGCAGGCTAATCATGTGTTTGCTGCCTTTTCAGGAGGACTGTTGGAGGCAGCTGTCATTCTCTGCTGCACCCTGCAGTGGGAAATGCAGAGCCAATGGGCTCTGTCTCTGGATTTCCATTTGTAAGTCCTTTTTGCTCATGGCCCAGAGTCCAGGTTCTGATCCACAATACAGAATTAGTGTTACATCTTCAGCTGGAGCTATTTATATCCTACAGCCTGGATCTATATGGGCGTTCTCATGTTTACTCCTAGTAGTTTCTCTAAAATAAAAAATGTAAACTTCAGCAAAAAAAAAATCTGTCCTTAGTCACATCAGATAATTTTTTCCTTCAAGTTTCTTTAGATTTAGTTCATAATGAGGCTCCTTGAAACCTCCTCACCCCCCAGGAGGAGGAGGAAAGCAGGAACTGGATCTGAAAGGCTGTCCTGCCTCAGGGCTTGTCTGCACTTAAAATGCTGCAGCGATGCTGCTCTAGTGTTTCAGTGAAGATGCTGCCTATGCTGACGAAGGTTAGGTCAATGGGAGAATTCTCCTAGCACTGTCTACACCGGGGGTCAGGTCAGTTTAACTGCATCGCTCAGAGGGTGTGGATTTTCTCCTAGCACTGTCTGAGGGACTTAGAGGGTGTGGATTTTTCACTGATGGACTTGCTTAGTGTAGACCAGGCCTCAGTCTCGCATTCAGGGGTACTTTGTATTGACTTCAGTGGGCCTTGGAACAGGCCTGCTCTTTGGAAAGCAGATTATGCAAACTAAGGCTGCCCCCTCAGGCCTGGTCTGATGGAGGGAGAGCAGGTTGGGAAAGGACCCCACTCCCTGCTGTCTCTCCGTGTGGGAAGGAACAAGGGAAATCTTGGGGAAGCCTCTCTCTCTCTCTTTCTCTCCTCCTTGAGATGAGGTGGGAGACAGCACTACTTTTGCTGTACTGTCCTCACGTGTATAGTGTTTTCCCTCTTAGGAGTTGTCCTCACAGGAAACTTAAACCGGGATAATTATGCTGATATAGTTAAACCTCTGTCATTAGATCAGTGCAACTCCCCAGCTTGTCACTCATATTCCAGAATAAAAGTGGCGGGTTTTCTGGGTTAGCATAAAACCTCTTCCAAAGCCACATAAGCTAAACCAGAAAATAAAATAAAGCCCTTTTCTGCTGGAGTAAGTGTCTACGTGGGAAGTTATCCCAGTATGACTATAATGGTTTACCTTAAACCAGTATAACCACCCATGTAGACAAGCCTTTAATCACAGTGTGCAGTCAATGGGAGAGCTCCCTCTGAGCTCCAGGCCACAAAGAACAGCACTGTCTGAATGTGATGGGAAGATTTTGTTCTCCCAGAGGCTCTCTCTGTATGATGACTGCTGGGTTAGCATATAAATCTAGTTGCATACCACTCAAAAGGGCAGTTATTTTAACAGAGGATCTTTTTCCCCTCCTCTGTCCACATCCCTCTCTCTAGAGAGACACCCGATTGATCTAGGGGGCCACCATTTGCTTCCAAGAATTGTCTGGCAAAGTCACAGGCAGGTGACTTCTGAGCCGCCTTCTGCAAGAGCTGAATGCAAAATGTTGTAGGCCCTATATAAACCATGGCTATTTTTCTTTCATATTTCTTGGTAAGCAATGGTGACTTTTAAACAAAGAGCACACCAGATAAGTATTTAAGGTCAGAGGATGTCTCCCCACCAGATCTTAACTGCTTTAAGATTGGTTAAAACTAAGGGCTTGTCTACACTTGAAACGCTGCAGTAGCAGCGCTGCAGTGCTTCAGTGTAGAGCGACGGGAAAGGTTCTCCCATGAGCATAAGTAATCCACCTTCCCGAGAGGAATTCTTCCATCCACCCAGCGCTGTCCACACTGGAGGTCCTCATCTTGACTACGGTGCGCAGGGGTGTGGATCGTGGGATGCAGCTGTGACCTTGCACCACAATGTTAGGATTTTGCAAGGCAGGCCACAAACGTAAAGGTCCTTGATCTGTTGCCCTGTAAGCGCATGGTCACATGTCCCCTGTGTAGCTTGCCAGAGAAGGTCATATTGGGTCGGTATGGAAATTGCCTTTTTTCATGAATTTACTGCGTCATACAAGTGCCCATGGAACTGTCATGTTTGGGTTTTTTTTATGGGAGATGGCCAGCACTTTTTCTCCAAGATGCTTTGCGATTCCTGTGCTCTGTTCCGACTCAAGAGTTGGTGCGGTTGTTTTTCAGGCCTATGAAGTGTCAGTTCGGTGCATAAGCAGGGGCCTGTGGCAAAGGAAGAAAATGAGGAGGCTCTCTCGCTCCATTCAGTCTCTCAAGCCCTTAGGGACTGTGTGAACTCATGCATTCTTTAGGGAGTGTGCTGTGTACGCATATCCTTGGAGATGTGAAGAAATACAACCAGCCTCCTCTTCTCTCACCTCCCCCTGGTGTGTGTGCAATGGTGGAGAGGGAGGAAGATAGCACTTGACAAATATAGCCGTGGTGTGAGCAGAGCTGTCAGAAACATTTCTATCTAGTGGTACTAGAGTTCAGGGATTTGGTTACCTCTGTGTGTGAGAGAAAAAAGGCTCCCTCTGATACCTGCTGGGTATTGCCTGCTTTTCCTGCTGGAGCAGATGGGGGAGCCAGGCCTGTGCTCAGGAAATCCTGGTCTTTTTTTTCAAGCCTAGAAGGCTAATATAAAAATTAACTCCTTCTCCCTCCTACATAGAATCATAGAGTTGGAAGGGACCTCAGGAAGTCATCTAGTCCAACCCCCTGCTCAAAGCAGGACCAACCTCAGCTATATCATCCCAGCCAGGGCTTTGTCAAGCCTCAGCTTAAAAACCTCTAGGGATGGAGATTCCACCACCTCCCTAGGTAACCCATTCCAGTGCTTCACCACCCTCCTAGTGAAAAACTTTTTCCTAATGTCCAACCTAGACCTCCCCCACTGCAACTTGAGACCGTTGCTCCTTGTTCTGTCATCTGCCACCACTGAGAACAGCCTAGCCCCATCCTCCCTGGAATCCCCTTTCAGGTAGTTAAAGGCTGCTATCAAATCCCCCCTCATTCTTCTCTTCTGCAGACTAAACAAGCCTAGTTCCTTCAGCCTCTCCTCATAAGTCTTTTGCTCCAGCCCCCTAATCATTTTTGTTGCCCTCCGCTGGACTCTCTCCAACTTCTCCACATCCTTTTTGTAGTGGGGGGCCCAAAACTGGACACAATACTCCAAATGCGGCCTCACCAATGCCGAATAGAGGGGAATGATCACTTCCCGCGACCTGCTGGCAATGCTCCTACTAATGCAGCCCAATGTGCTATTAGCCTTCTTGGCAACCAGGGCACACTGCTGACTCATATTCAGCTTCTTATCCACTGTAACCCCCGGTCCTTTTCTGCAGAGCTGCTGCCTAGCTCATCGGTCTCCAGTCTATAGCTGTGCATGGGATTCTTCCGTTCTAAGTGCAGGACTCTGAACTTGTCCGTGTTGAACCTCATCAGATTTCTTTTGGCCCAATCCTCCAGTTTGTTTAGGTCCTTCTGTATCCTATCCCTACCTTCCAGGGTATCTACCACTCCCCCCAGCTTAGTGTCATCTGCAAACTTGCTGAGGGTGCAATCTACCCCATCTTCTAGATCATTAATGAAGATGTTGAACAAAACCGGCCCCAGGACCAACCCCTGGGGCACTCCGCTTGTGACCGGTTGCCAGCTAGACATGGAGCCATTGATCACTACTCGTTGAGCCCTATGCTCTAGCCAGTTCTCCATCCATTTTATAGTCCATTCATCCAACCCATACTTCTTTAACTTGCTGATAAGAATACTGTGAGAGACAATATCAAAAGCTTTGCTAAAGTCAAGGTATACCACATCCACCGCCTTCCCTACATATACACATTCCCATGTGGGCACATGAACCGAGGTTCGAAATCCCCATAAATAGTAGGGTTCAGTATAGGGGATTGGGATCTTTGATCAAGGTCAGTCTGTGTCAGCATCAGGCCCCCTCCTGTTGTATGGTATCCAACCCCTGAGACTCAGACAGGTGATCAGCAGCTGGCTGCTCCATGCAGGACTCCAAGGGACACCTGGACTCAGTACTGCAGCTTGGTATGGTGGCAGCTTCCAATGGACTCTTTTTAAAAATTCTCTCCTCATGCAGTCACCATTGCTGAACGTCTCCCAGAGCCCCACAGGACCCTCTGCCTTCCCCATCTGATAACCTTGCCAGGTCCCCCGGTGCTTCCGTTTCCCTCTCCTTTATACAATGTAAAGGTGAAAGCTGAAGTGTCTAGGGCACTTCTGGGACTTGAGTACACGTGTAGCATTGGGGCTGACTGTACCATGGCTGAGGAGTTGAGGGAAGAATATCTGGATTAACTCATTAGTGATCCGAAACTGTTTTGTGACTCCCTTCTATCCCTAAACTGCCAACAAAATGACCCGCACCCCAAAAATCCCGCACCCCAAGCAGAGTTTTGATGCTGAAAATGGAGAAGAGCCAGAGACCCCTTAAGCGCACAAGGGACTTGGCTGTTGATTAAACATGGCAGATGCTCAGATACTGCCCCAGTATAAAACCCTAAGGTAGATAATAAACTGCCATGAACTCTCTAGCTGGAGTGCACTAAAGAAGTGCAAACTACTAGCATTATTCTGCTCATCCATACACACCCTGTTATGCTGATTGAAGATTGGGACCTCCCCCAAATTGATGGTGTTGATTTAAAAAACAAAACAAAACAGAAAAACCTAAATGCATCTAGGCTGCTGCTTCTCAATCCTGGGATGGGGTTTTCAAAAGCACCCAAATTATTTAGGAACACAAGTCCCACTGCCTTTCAAATTGCTGTTGCGTAGACACCCGGGGTGGGATTTCAGGGTTAGGGTCCCCCTAGGCTTTAGTTAGACTGCTTTAGCTCCTATAGGCATTGTCTAAACTAGGATTAAAAGATATGAGAGTTGCCAAATTAACCAGTTTAGCAGGTGCTCAAATACAATTGCTTTGTCTTGTCTAGGGTTTTGGAGGGTGTTGGCTAGAGTGAGCTAGGTAACTTGATCTCATCTCAGACCTTTCAATCCTAGTCTAGACAAAGCTGTTTCACTTTTGTGCGGTTCCTTATGGAAGAGCCTGGATACCACTCACAACTGAGTTTATTCTGCCCTTTTCCCTAGGGCACACTGGGCTTGTTTGGATTAATGCAATTAGTACATGTTTTATTAGATCAGTAAAGCGCAAAGAACGTGTGTGTCTTAGTAGCCAGGTTAAGCAGACCCTATTAACTAACAACAAATATCCTCTTCACTGCTTGGCGGCAGTGCACACCAGTTGTGCTTGCCAGACATCTAGGTGGTGACTCCGGATCATCAAGATTTGAAGTGGGCTGGGCTGTGGGCGGGTGTGAACAGAATTTGTGAGTCTGGTGAAAATACCAGCATGTGCAGGACGCTTTAGTGGGAATTTGCCGAATAACTAATTCACAAGATATTTCCGGTATCACCTTCAATATATAGTCATAGACTTGCAAGCCAGAAGGAACCAATATGATCATCTCGTCCTTCTGCAGAACAGAGGCCACAGAGAAAGAAATAAAGAAATCATGTGGGCTTTTAAAAACTTTGAACTAAAGAGTTGAATCTTGTGCTGACAGGGGGAACTCGCACTAGATTAGATAATGTCTTTTTCTATTTCTAATTTAGATGAGTCTATGCAAAGGTTCATGGGTTTATTGTAAGGGCCACAGTGAGGCTATGCCTTTGCTAGAAATGTTACAGCAGCACAGGTGCCACATAGTTTAGACACTGCAGTGATGAAAGGGGTTCTTCCATCCTTGTAGTAAGCCCACCTCTCCGAGGGTTTCTTCTGTCGACTTACCACTGTCTACGCTGGGGTTTAGGTTGGTTTAACTGTGTTGCTCGGGTGAGTGATGGAGCTGGATCTACCAACTTTTTAGCGTAAACCAGGCCTGAGCTGTCAAAGTAGCCAAAAGGGTGGGCAGATTAGTGGAGGAGTTGGCTCACTAGCATTTAGTAGTACACAGAGGGGTGGGGCAGAAAAAATGGAGAGCGGACCCATCCCTTTTACCCCTAAAAGGAAATAGATGTGTGTTCAGTTGGGTCAAATAGAGGAACATTGTTCTATTCCACTGCAGTGAAATCTCATCAGGGGTGTGTGTGTGTGGAGGGGTGCTAGGCTGCAGCAGATGCAGTAGCTGAGTGTCAGAGCTCCTGCTGTCTGATTCGTAGCCCTGGAATATTTGTAGCAGCGGCAGAGGCTATTTCTGGCACTTGGCATTTCTGCCAAAAGGGACAATGTAAGGGGGAAAAACTTTTTAAAAGATGGAAAATAGATTTAAAAAAAAAAAAAAGCCTTATGCCAGACTGTAAACATCATTGTGGGCAAATGTTGGTGTTTGGGAGATCGTTGGACAAGGGCTCAGTGTGTGAGCTTCCTTTTTACAGCTCTAGCTGCAGTGTTCCGAGCTATCCCAGTTCTGCTTCTGCCCCTGCAGAATCCCATCTCAGTCCTGCCCCCTTCCACAGCTCTGCCAGTGTCCCTTTCGCCCAGCCCTGCAGAATCCCCTGCTATCCCAGCCCAGGGTCCTTCCTGCAGCTCTGCCAAAGCACCCCGATGCTGATCTAAAGCACGCTCAGCCATCCCAGTCCAGCCCCCCTCCTCCTGCTCTGCCAATGGACCTCAACTCTGGCCAGCAGCACCCACTGCTAATCTAGCCATAATCCTCTCCTGACTCAGGATTGCCAGTTGTGTGCTTATGTCCAGTAGGGCCTAAAATGGGGTCTGATGCTCAGACTGCAGAGGTAAAAGGCTGGTTGGTGCATTGAGCCAGTGCATCTCTCGGACCACCGTGGAAGCTTGCTTGAAAGCATGAAGCACTGAGAAACCGTTCTGAGGGCATTGGGCGCTGTTCCTGATGGGATGATGCAGGGATCCCTGCCAGAAGAGAATTGTATTCTTCTCGACAAGGCCTCTGAAGCCCTGTTTTTGGAGTACAGCAGCCTGTTCTGAGCCAGGATCCTTATTTTATCACTAACGGGGAATGAATGGAGCCTTTCACTCCTGGATATGTCAGCTGGGTGGCAGGGCTTGCTTCAGCAGGTTCTCACTGAATAATGAACTGCAATGTGACCCTCTCTTTATACCAGGCTTCTTGGATTTTTAATGACTTGCTTTTACATCTTGATTGTACTAAACCATTGAGGAAATTTTTTCTGGCTCTCATGCCCCTGCTCTTTGTGTACCTCTCCCGGTAGCCCCTTGTCTATCTTTTGACACCCACAAGAATCTGAATAAATGGCCTGAGCCACTCACTCTCCATCTGTGCCAAACCCTTCCTAAAGGAGCGAGTTAAAGGCTCCCGCTCAGCTGGTGTGTCGATGTCTCTCCATTTTGGGTTTGACTCTCCATGGTCTGTCAGACCCTCTCAGAATATTGAAAAAGAGATCCCCTTTCTGACAAGCTGTGTTTTCTCCATTTTGCAAACTTCAGTTTCTCTGTTAACCTGCCCCCTTCCTCCGTCAGCTTCTCATAAATCTCAAGCCAAGATGGTTCTCGTTTGTTTAGCTCCTATCTTGTGTACTGGGACAACACTGGAAATGAGGTTGGTTCTGCTCCCTCTGCTGGATTATCAGGCACAAAATAATGTAGGACCTATATAAACTTTGGCTACGTTTTTAAAAAATTTCATCTCTTGGCAACAATAGTGAATTAAATATATTTACGTTTTTAATTTGGCTGCCAAGAAATGCAAAAGTAATACGTATTTGAAAATTTGCAATCCAGAGGACTTTCCTTACTATTCCTAACTGCTTTAAGGTTGGTTTAAAACTAAATGCGGGGCTTCAACTTCTGGTGCTGTGTTACAGCTCTGACCTTGCATCACAGTGTGACTGAGGATTTTGCAAGAAGAATCACACGTGAAATGTCCTGCTGGCACTGTAACCCCATGGCCACGGGTGTCATTTCTAGCTTGCCTGCAAATCACATGGAGTCAATATTGGAATTGCCTTTGTACTCAAATGGCACAATCCTGCTGTCTATAGTTCTAAGAAATATTCTTTGTATTACAGCAGCACCAGAGACCCCAACCAAGATCATGGTCCCATTGTACTAGGTGTTGTATGTACATATAATAAAGGACCATCTGTGCCCTGAAGAGTTTTCACCTTTTGTCTTGTCTATTTAGGCTGTGAGTAGAACAAGAAGCATGGAGAGGTGAAATGACGTGCCCAAGGTCACACAGCATGTCGTTGGCAGAGCAAGGAATAAACCCCAGGTCTCCAGAGACTTGGTCTATTGTCTTATCCATTGGACAAAACCGCCTCTCCAAGAATTTGAATGGTTTTTAATGGGAACTGGTGGGAGCTGGCATGGGTTCTTTAAGATTCTTCACAAGCCTAGTGACATTTCTTTTTTTGCAAGAGATGCTGTGGATATTTTTACACCTGTCATGCCTTGCTGATCTGAGTGAAAATGCTTTGATTTGTAAGGGAGCATTTAAAATGTCTCCCTTTTACGCAGCAGAATTCTGCTCTGCAGTTCAGTGAGACCTTCACGGTCTCGCTCATACTTTTGAAAACTCCCTCCATTAAAATTCTCACAGCTTGACAACCCTGATTTCTGTATCTTTCTGGTGTCCTAGACCGTGCCTATGCTAGCGAATATCCCTGACGTAGTAACTGGCGTAACTGCATGGGTGCTGACCACTCGAGGTGTTGATAAGAACAAACTGGGATTTGCAGCAGTAAAATAGGGGGAGACGGCGTTGTCTGTGCATAAGCTTGACTGCGGGACTTCCATGAGTTCTCATAGACCCCTGATTTCAAGGTTCTGGTCTCAGCTCCGTTACTGGCCAGCTGGGTGACCTAGGTGAGTCACGTCCCCTTTGGATGCCTGTTTCTTTTCCCACCCTTCATTATGTAGAGTATAAGCTCTTCAGGTCAGGGGGACTCTCTCTCGCTATGGGTCTGTACAGCACCTAATGGGCTCTGATCTCAGCTGGGGCCTCTAAGCACTACTGTAATACCAATAATTATACTTCAGTTTACATGCAGGTACACGAATTTCTGGCTTCTGATTACTGGATTGGAGCTATTTCCCAGCGCAGACAAGATTTTCAGGGTGTAGCTGGAGTTCATTTCAGGTCAATGCAGACCTGCCTTTTGCCTTTGGTCCTTCAGTCTGAGGGTCTGCCTGTCCTGCAGTCACAGGGAGTGATTGCGGCTTGAGCTGACATACCTGAGCTAGCTTTTATCCGTCTAACTCGCGTCCTGGAGCAAAGAAGCCGTGGCAGTGCGGGCTAGTCCCATGAGTGATTACCCAGGGTTCCGGGTGGCTTTCTACAGCCTGGGCTGAAACTTGCGCTGCTGTGACTTCACTGTTCTGTGACCCAGGCTAGTCATTAGCTTTGTCAGCTCGAGCTGCAGTTAAGCCCTGTGATTGCAACATAGACACACCCTGAGCCTAACCAGCCTGCAGTTGCATGGCTGATTGGACGTCTTTACAGGCCCTGCTACGCACTCCTGTTAGCCATTCTGGAGTGTGGCTGGCCTGAAAGTGACTCTTCTGCACTGGAAGCAGTGTGGTGACCTCCTCTGAACTGGACTCCTCTTCCATGAGGTGCTGCTCGCTGGACACTGATTCAGATGAACCAGCAGAAGGGATTGTACTGACCGATGGAGAAGTCCCAACAGGGCCCCACGTATGGAGCAACAGGAGAGAAAAGTGCACATCAAAGAACACCTCCCTTCTGAGTCTAAGCAGCCACTGCTTATCCTCACTTCTTCTTCTCCCTGTGCTGGGGTGAGTGGCTTATGGAGAGCATGGCTCAGTCTTGTCCATAAAAAGAGACAGTCCCACCAATTAAGCAGAAACATGTTTGTTTTTCATAGGGGCTTTTGGGACAGTTTTTCTCCAAGGTGCTAGACAGCCTCAACTCACCGTGAAGGTGCTCAGTGGCTGTGCGGATAGATGCCTGTAGAAGAACCTGGGGAGTCGGGGCTCTCTCTACCCTGTGTAGGGGGTGCCGAGCAGTTTGCAAGAGATGGTTTTGCTAGTAGTCTGGGTCTTACATTGGGCTGACCTAAAGGATCTCCCTCCTGCAATGCAGAACTTAGTTAAGTTGTAAGCTCTTTGGCTCATGGATTTTTGTCCTGTTTGTACAGCGCCTAGCACAGTGGGGTCATAGCCCATGGCTTGGGCTGCTAAGTGCTACCATGGTACAAATAATACAAGTAGCAGAAGTTACGTGAGCCCATGCCCCTGTCTGGAATCTCTGTTTGCCTTGTTCGTGGCAGAAATGTCAGAGAGAAAATGGCTTTCTTGGTTTCCTGTTAGAGAGGAAGATTACAGCTCCGGGGGGTTGGGATTGTGGGGGAATTTGGAACACATTCACAAAATGGGCTCTGGAGATATTTGCCAGCCATTGGCTCCTTGGATCACGCAGAAGGAGGAAGAGTGATCCAGTTTAAAGATTGTCCCCCTCCGATGTTGCTGGTACTTGGCGCTATCACAGCACTTTCCCTCTCAATGTCTTCTGACAGCTGATCACCATGTTCTGAGCAGGGTAGAGAACCTGGTAGGTGAAATTGTCAGTTTATTAACCAGTTAAGTGCCACTTACAGGAGAATTATTCTGTTTTCATTACCCTCATAGCTCATTTCATCCAGGAGGTCTCAATGCATTATACATTTCCATGAATTAAGCCTCTCAGCACCCTTATGAGGAAAGAATTCTTCTCCCCATTTTATAGATGGGGAAACAAGAGACACAGAGACCAAGATTTTCAAAAGTGACTAGTGATTTTTTTGGACTGCCTCAATTTTTGAGAGCCCAACTTGAGATGCCTTAAAGGGGGCCTGATCTTCAGAGAGTGCGGGTGCTCAGCAAATCACAACTCCATCTTTAAAATCTTGTGTAGGGAGGTGAAGGGACTTGCCTGAGGTCACACAGTGAGTCAGTGGCAGAGCTGGGATTAGAATTCAGCCATTCCAGCTGCCAGTCATGTGCTCTAGCCACTGGTTTTACATGCTCGCTCGGACATTCTGGCATGTCTGTGAAGCATGAACTGTGTTGAGTCTGCACAGCTGAATGCCTTTATAATGTGCAGGTTCTCAACCTGGGGGTCGTGACCTTCCCCCCAGGGGGCACATGGCCACACTTTTTTATGACTAGATGGTGGGTGGGTCCTTGAGACTTTTTTTTTTTTTTATTGTAACACAGGGTCACCGCATGGAAAAGGTTGAAGGCGCCTGAGATAACAGGCCTGTTTCGAGACGCTTGGGGGATGTGGCAGCGGGAGATGTGCGCAGTTTGACCTGCTGTTCTGCAAGTCTCCAGCCTACTGCCAGGGCAGGTTTGCTGTCAGAAGGCCATATCTGGCTTGAGATTGAAGGGCAGCCCGCACCTGTGCGAGGTTACAGCCTAAGGGGATCACCCTTTTAAACCACAGGGAAGAGAAAAGCCCTGTGAAGTAGCTGAGGGAGAGAACTGAGCTACAGAGTTGCTGCTGTTCTATGGGCAGGATGTGGTAGGAATGCCTTCCTTCCTTGCAGGGCTAGGGAGCCTGCCTGCTGTGGACTGGGGGGCAGCAGTGGCATCCCAGCAGAGGCCTTCCTGTGGCTTCACTGCCCCCTCTTGCCCAGCAGCCAATTGGAAAGCTGCTTGGCCTGACCGCCTCCCCCCCTCCCCCACACACTCCCTACCTTCAGGGACTTTGGTCTGGTCTGCCTGAGAGCAAAGCTGGGGGGAAGGGGAAGAGATTCCTTCCCTGCTTTCTGCTTAAAGGCACAGTCTGTGCAGATGGCAGAGATGCCCAGCCCCTAAGCTTTGTGCTTCTGAGGCCAGGTGATGAGTTCAGATCTGTAACCCTGACAGGCTTTTATTTTTGGCAGCATTCTGTGTTTGCGATGTAGAGAGGTGCCACTGTGTAATGCAAGGGGACAATGCCATCAAGTAATTCGGGGGGGGGCATTGATATTTTATTATTGAAGTACCAGTGGCGTGCCAAGCGCTGTGTACAACTCAGACGGTCCCTGCTTGAAAGAGCCTACAGTCTGAAAGGTCGATGGAGAGCAGAAAGGACATATAGATGAGGTCATTTCATTTTTTCAAGTATTATGAGAGAGCAGTGCCTGATTCACCAGGAGCCCCTGGGGAAGATTTCTCAGCACCAATACACAGTGACATATGGCAGGAGGCTAGACGGCTTCTCTCTGGAAATGTTCATTTACATTCCCAAAATGTCATTGCAGCAACTGAGTTGTTGCTGTACTATTAGTGATGCTTGGCAGGGTGCATGCTGCTCAGTGTTGTTGGGAAAGTGTTTGTTTTAATATGTAAACTACACTAACTGATACAGTGTGGGAATAGTGATGTGGTTACTTATCCTAACTGCAGACTTGGGATGGATTGAGAGGCATCAAATGGGGGAGTCAAATGCCTCCAATCCCCAAGCACTGTGTAGGTTAACACAGTACCCTGGAGTAGTGGCTCTCAACCAGGGGTACACATACCCCTGGGGGAACACAGAGGTCTTCCAGGGAATACATCAACTCATGTAAGTATTTGCCTACAGCAGGCTACATAAAAAGCACTAGTGAAGTCAGTACAAAACTAAAATTTCATGCAGACAGAGTTGTTTATACTGCTCTTACACTGAAATGTAAGTACAATATTTATATTCCAATTGATTTTATTGTATAATTGTATGATAAAAATGAAAAAGTCAGCACTTTTCCAGTATTAGTGCGCTGGGACACGCCTGTATTTTTATGTCTGATTTTGTAAGCAAGTAGTTTTTAAGTGAGGTGAAACTTGGGGAGTACACAAGACAAATCAGACTCCTGAAAGGGATACAGTAGTCTGGAAAGGTTGAGAGCCACTGCCCTGCAGGACATCCTTGCTTGGATAAATGGTGTGAGAGGTGTGGGGGTGGGCAGGCAGGGGATTGGTGGTGCCTGATATAATTAAGTTTAGTGCTGTTAGAGATGCTGTCCTAATGGCCCTGGAGACTGAAGGCCTTTCTTTGACCATAGCAGAAGCATCAGCAAAGTAAGAATCCCCCCAGATGTTCCCTGCAGGGAGGCAGGATGCTAGGGGTAGCCCTGAGCTAGAAGGTTGTCTTCCAGGGTGAGAGCAGAATTGGCCTCTCTGCATAGACCGCTTACAGTGGTGCTGGTTATACTCAGCAGACTTGTTCTCGGAGCTGGGCTGAGATCACCACCTCTGCAGGCCTGGGCCACAGTCCTGTTGTGTGTAAAATCTTCCCTTATCCTCCCTGTGCCAGGCTCCATCTCCTCTTCCCCACAGCCTCTCTCTGAATCTGAGCTCTGCTTCCTGGGATTGTCGTCTCCTACTTGGAAAGCGGGTTTGTCTCTGTTCATAAGCTGCAGTCCCAGTGATCTGGACCTGGTTTGGACTAGTTCAGCTATCGGATTGCTAGTCCTTTCCTGACATTCTGTTTAGTGTCTGCTCGTACTGTACCAATTACTGGGTGTCATCACTGATCAAAAAGACACATCAGCTGAGTGTGCTCAGTGGGCTAGTGGCCTTGCAAGAAATAGCTGCAAAACTTGTCTTGAGTAGCCAGTGAAAATGAGGCTGGCCTCCTCCTAGTCCCAGTCTTTGCACATCACAAAACAATTTTCAAATAAAGTAGCAAGATAGGAAGAGTCTGCACTCAGGTGGCCCAAAGACTGAGGCTATGGCTACAGTACAGCTTAAGTCGACATAGAATCATAGAATATTAGAGTTGGAAGGGACCTCAGGAGGTCATCTAGTCCAACCCCCTGCTCAAAGCAGGACTAACCTCAGCTATATCATCCCAACCAGGGCTTTGTCAAGCCTCAGCTTAAAAACCTGTAAGGATGGAGATTCCACCACCTCCCTAGGTAACCCATTCCAATGCTTCACCACCCTCCTAGTAAAAAACTTTTCCTAATGTCCAACCTAGACCTCCCCCTGCAACTTGAGACCGTTGCTCCTTGTTCTGTCATCTGCCACCACCGAGAACAGCCTAGCCCCATCCTCCCTGGAACCCCCTTTCAGGTAGTTAAAAGCCGCTATCAAATCCCCCCTCACTCTTCTCTTTTGCAGACTAAACAAGCCCAGTTCCCTCAGCTTCTCCTCATAAGTCCTGTGCTCCAGCCCCCTAATCATTTTGGTTGCCCTCCGCTGCACTCTCTCCAAATTGTCCACATCTTTTTTGTAGTGGGGGGCCCAAAACTGGACACAGTATTCTAAATGCGGCCTCACCAATGCCGAATAGAGGGGAATAATCACTTCCCGTGACCTGCTGGCAATGCCCCTCCTAATGCAGCCCAATATTCCATTAGCCTTCTTGACAACCAGGGCACACTGCTGACTCATATCCAGCTTTTTATCCACCGTTACCCCCAGGTCCTTTTCTGCAGAGCTGCTGCCCAGCTCGTCGGTCCCCAGTCTATAGCTGTGCATGGGATTCTTCCTTCCTAAGTGGAGGACTCTGCACTTGTCCTTGTTGAACCTCATTAGATTTCTTTTGGCCCAATCCTCCAGTTTGTTTAGGTCACTCTGTATCCTATCCCTACCCTCCAGGGTATCTACCACTCCCCCCAGCTTAGTGTCGTCCACAAACTTGCTGAGGGTGCAATCTACCCCATCCTCCAGATCATTAATAAAGATGTTGAACAAAACCGGCCCCAGGACAGACCCCTGGGGAACTCCACTTGTGACCGGTTGCCAGCTAGACATGGAGCCATTGATCACTACACGTTGCGCCCTATGCTCTAGCCAGTTCTCTATCCATTTTATAGTCCATTCATCCAACCCATACTTCTTTAACTTGCTGATAAGAATACTGTGCGAGACAGTATCAAAAGCTTTGCTAAAGTCAAGGTATATCACATCCACCGCCTTCCCTACATCCACAGAGCCAGTCACCTCATCATAGAAAGCAATCAGGTTGGTCAGGCATGACTTTCCCTTGGTGAATCCGTGTTGACTGTTCCTGATCACCTTCCTCTCCTCCAAGTGCCTTAAAATGGATTCCTTAAGGACCTGCTCCATGACAAACAATTTTCAAATAAAGTAGCAAGATAGGAAGAGTCTGCACTCAGGTGGCCCAAAGACTGAGGCTATGGCTACAGTACAGCTTAAGTCGACATAACTTCTATGTTGCTCGGAGTGTGATTTAGCCACTCCCCTGAGCGACATAATTTACGCTGATTTAAGTGCCGGGGTGGACAGCGCAGTGTCGACAGGAGAGCTTCTGAAGATTAGGCTGTGGTTGGAATCATCTTGTGCTGGGAATAGGTGTGAAGGTGGGCTTCCTTGGTTTAAAAACTGGCTCTGGGGGTTAGTCACATGTTTGGGGGCCAGGCTGTGCGGAAGAGACCTGGGTGACAAGTGCAGGTTTTGCTGATCTCTTCTGCAAAAGTGGCATCTCGCCCAGGTGAGACAGCTGTCTCCAGAGAATGACTGTCTGCTGGCCTCCTCAGAGCGCAAAGGTGGATCAGATGATGCCCTACTGCAAAGGGGTGACCCCGGCAGGATTCTGGGGCTCTCCGCAATACTGTCTTAGTGTCCAGGTGTATGTCCCTTGAGCAGCATTGGTGGGTGAAGGTAGCTTCAGCCAGATCAGCTGATCTGTGCCCTGCACTTTGAATGGGAGTTTTCCAAACTTGGCAAATCTACTGACCCTGGAGGGAATTGAGCAGATGGGTCTGAAGGAGAGCTGAAAGTTTGCAACTGCAGCACTTCCCTCACTCTAACTGGAAACGTTCAATGGGTTTGGGGAGCCCCCAAGTCTTCATTCGATACAAGTGCGTTTCACCTGAATCCATGCCTGATCAGCATTCTAGTTGAAGTAGAGGGGCATGGCCTGATGGCAGGACCAGGGGACTGAGGGTTAGGAACTGCTGTGTGCTAACTCCATGCCTTGTGCATGTTACTCAATCCCTGCCACCTCATTTTACCCCTGGGGACAATGATCCTTATTGACCTCCCTCCGAGGGCTGTGGTGAGAATCAGATTGCTAGGGCTTGCTTTGAATGGGACATGCACTACACCAGCCTCAAGTGTCTTTCATCATCTAGTCAGGTCAACCAAAGTACTTGAGGGTCCCAGCAAACGCCTGCCATTCCTGTTCCTCCCCCTTGCTTCTCTGCTCTCCCCATGCAGCAGTCTGTTTGCACAAAGAGCATTTGCACACACACAGCATGGACTGTGATTCTCTGATAAAGCACTTTCCTTCACGTGATAAAGTGAGGGGAAACAAAGGTTAATAACCAGCCAGGTGCACAGGGATACGCTTGCACCAAAGGGGTCAGAGATACTAAGGTTGCAGTCCCTGAAGAAAACTGCTTGTCCGTTGGAAGGGGTAAAATTTGATGCAAGGGGACTCAGTTGTGGGCAGTACGTCAGAGATTAAAGTAAGTGTGTGTGTGTTTGTGTGTGTGTGTGTGTTTGGGGGTGGTATGAGAGAGATCTATTAATTTCTCTTCTGTGAATATTTCCTCCTTGGCAGACTGCATGGAGGAACACATTGGCATTTGAAGCTCCCTGGGTTTGTGTTGTGGTGCTATCTGATGGAGCCAGGTGTGGTAGTTTCATCTCTTTGGGGTTGTTTCGGGGAGCTAGGCATTGGAAAGGCAGGTTAAGGGTGGGGCACTGTGCTAGAGAGTGAATGTAGTTTGAGGTGTGGGTGGGGGAGGGGGTGGCAGAATGAGATTGAAGTGTCTTTTTAAATTGGTTTTGTTCAATTTGTGTAACTGCCCCTCTCAATAAGAAATGCAAAGGGAGTTGTTTTTAGCTGTAATACAAAGCTTTGATCTGATCCAACACAGCCAACACAGGATATGGGGCTCACAAGCTTCAGTTTCCCTGGAGATTTCCGTAGCTTTGTCAGAATTTTATTACCAAAGAAGAGCCATACTGGGTCAGATCAGTGATCCATCTAGCTCAGTATCCTGTCTGCCGACAGTGGCCAGTGCCAGGTGCTTCAGAGGGAATGAACAGAACAGGTAATCATCAAGTGATCCATTCTGTCGGCCATTCCCAGCCTCTGGCAAACAGCAATCCCTGCCTATCCTGGCTAATAGCTATTGATGGACCAATCCTCCATGAAATTATCTAGTTCTTCTTTTGAACCCCATTATAGTCTTCACAATATCCTCTGGCAAGGAGTTCCACAGGTTGACTGTGCATTGTGTGAAGAAATACTTCTTTTTGTTCGTTTTAAACCTGCTGCCTATTAATTTCATTTGGTGACCCCTAGTTTTTGTGTTATGAGAAAGTGAAAAAGGAAGTGTTATTTACTCTTTCTCCACACCAGTCATGATTTTATAGACCTCTGTCATGTCCCCCCCTTAGTTGTCTTTTTTCCAAGATTAAAAGTCCTAATTTTATTGATCTCTTCTCATATGGAAGCTTTTCCACACCCTTAATCATAACATTGCCTTTTTCTGTTCCTTTTCCCATTCTAATATACCAGTTTTTGAGATGGGGCAACCAGATCTGCACACAGTATTCGAGATATGAGCATACCATGGATTTGTAAAGAGGCAGTATGATATTTTTCTGTCGTCTTATCTGTCCCTTTCCTAATGATTCCTAACATTCTGTTAGTTTTTTTTGACTGCCGCTGCACATTGATTGGGTGTTTTCAGAAAACTATTCACAATGACTCCAAGATCTCTTTCTTGAGTGGTAACAGCTAACTTAGACCCCATCATTTTATATGTATAGTTGGGATTATGTTTTCCCATGTGCATTACTTTGCATTTATCAACATTGAATTTCATCTTCCATTTTGTTGCCCAGTCACTCAGTTTTGTGAGATCCCTTTTTAACTCTTCACAGTCTGCTTTGGACTTAAGTATCTTGAATAGTTTTGTATCATCTGCAAATTTTGCCCTCTCACTGTTTACCCCTTTTTCTAGATCATTTATGAATATGTTGAACAGTACTGGTCCCAGTACAGACCCCTGGGGGACACCACTATTTACCTCTCTCCAATCAGAAAACTGGCCATTTATTCCTACCCTTTGTTTCCTATCTTTTAACCAGTTACTGATCCAGGAGAGAACCTTCCCTCTTATCCCATGACAGCTTACTTTGCTTAAGAGCCTTTGGTGAAGGACCTTGTCAAAGGCTTTCTGAAAATCTAAGTACACTATATCCACTGGATCACCCTTGTCCACATGCTTGTTGACTCCCTCAAATAATTCTAGTAGATTGATGCAGCATGATTTCCCTTTACAAAACCATGTTGACTCTTTCCGCAACAAATTGTATTAATCTATTCTTGGCATTTCCTTGGGAGGGAAGAAAGACAATGCACTCGGCAGCTCTGATTTCCCTCACCGACATCACTGAAATTAGTGGGAATGGCTACAGAAAGTGAGAGAGAAGGTGGGGGAAGAGATAATTTAATCTTTGGAATGTGAGTCTTGTCTACACTAGGACTTTGACCAGAGGTGCAGCTTCACCAGGGCAAATCCTTTATGTAGACATGATTTTGCCAATCCAGTGTGACTTGTAATAGTACGGTTTACTCTGGTTTGAAACCAATACAAATGAGCTGTATGCTGGGAGTTTGCCCTGATGCAGCTACACCAGGGATTAAAAAACCAGTGTGGCTAAGGGCTATTGAAAAGCTGTGGGAACAGAAAGCTGCAGAGGCATTCACTAGGGTCCCCAGTACTCCAGAGGTGTATAACCTGTGTCCTAGAGTCTGAGCCTGGGCTGTTGTGACCACTTGCCCTTCCAGATTGCTAAGTGGCTGTGGGTTTAGCTGGTGGAACTGGGGTCTGGTGAGATGGGACTGCTGTCCTGAGGTGGTTCTGGTTTGGAAAAGATTGAGAACCACTGATGTAGACTAGTACTGGGCCCAGCACGGTTAATATGGATTATAGCATTAACCACTTGCAGGCATTTATAAAACAGGCAGATGTCTATAATCTGCAGCATTGGCTGTAATGCAGCATATCTACCCTTAATGAGCACGCCATTAATATGCTCTGTCCCATGGTCCTTCCCTAGGATTCACTGCTTAGAACTTCAGAGCTTCCTCAAACAATGAAGGATGTGCATGTCATGCTAAAACTAATCTGTTCCATCATTTTAATAAACATAAAAGGGATATCCCGGTGCGTGGAAAATGGGGCGTTAGTCCGTGCCTGGCTGCATTAACAACATGCTAGGCAAAAATTAATACCCCATAATTCATCCCCTGTGCAGTTTTTCCTACTTAATAAGGCATGGCGTACAAGATCCAGGAATTGCCACTATTTAGGGCTCATTGGCTAGCCCCGCTTAAAAGAAGGACGCATAGAAAACATCTCTGTTTGCTGAATGAATGAAACACTCAGGGACAAGAGAGACGGTCTTTCTCTGGTGTTATAGGTTAGGGAGATATTGGATTTTCCTTTTTTCCTATCCCTTTTTGCAACCAGTCATTCGCGGAATCCCTTTGTTACCTGGGCTGCAGAAAAGTGGGGCTGAAGCCCTGGTCTCACAGTGGTGCCAGCCTATAGCATTTTGGAGTGGCCATGTGATGGTTTTCAGGGAGACATTCGCACCTTCCTTGGCACCATCAGTCTTGCTGCAGACACAGTCCAGCTGCAGGGTGGGGATTTAGGGCTGGTCTGAACTAGAAAATTAGATTGACCCCGTTACGGCGCTCAGGGGTGTGAAAAATCCATACTCCTGAACGACATGGTTAAGACGACCTAAATCCTGTGTAGACAGCGCTAGGTTGAAGAATTCGTCCATCGACCTAGCAACTCACAGAGTTGGATAACCTTTGCTGATGAGAGAAGCCCTCCCGTCAGCATCCGTGTCTACACTGAAGCCCTACAGTGGCACTGTAGTGTTTCAAGTGTAGACGAGTCCTGACTGTGAGGATGAGAATCCCTGAAACATGCCCAAAGAGTCTGGGCACTTGCTCTGCTTCAGAAGCTTCACTTGATTGTTTTGTTTTTGCATTGTTGGTTATGAAGAGTCCTGCGCCTATATATAGATTTTTCTTTTCCTTCCCTGTTTAATTTCTCTATTTTCTTGTTGAGTGTGTTAACTTTCTGGGAATTTCCCAGGGATGGTATCCTCTCACTGTGGCTCCTCTTCCTAGCCTGAATTTCCCCTTGCTGGATGCAGGATGGAGCTAGTTAGTATCATGCTGTTAGAGGAACTGGAGTCTGGCACAGTGCTGAGATCTTCCCAGCCAGGGAGCATGGAACTTCATTTCATACCTTAAAATGAATTATAGGATTCTGGAGAATACAGCAAGTGCCCTGGTGGGATTTAAATTGGCAATTGGGCCTGCTTTGCAAATTGGCATCATAGAATCATAGAGTTGGAAGGGACCTCAGGAGGTCATCTAGTCCAACCCCCTGCTCAAAGCAAGACTAACCTCAGCTATATCATCCCAGCCAGGGTTTTGTCAAGCCGCAGCTTAAAAACCTCTAAAGATGGAGATTCCACCACCTCTCTAGGTAACCCATTCCAGTGCTTCACCACCCTCCTAGTGAAAAACTTTTTCCTAATGTCCAACCTAGACCTCCCCCACTGCAACTTGAGACCATTGCTCCTTGTTCTGTCATCTGCTACCACCGAGAACAGCCTAGCCCCATCCTCCCTGGAACCCCCTTTCAGGTAGTTAAAGGCTGCTATCAAATCCCCCCTCATTCTTCTCTTTTGCAGAGTAAACAAGCCCAGTTCCCTCAGCCTCTCCTCATAAGTCCTGTGCTCCAGCCCCCTAATCATTTTGGTTGCCCTCCGCTGTACTCTCTCCAACTTCTCCACATCCTTTTTGTAGTGGGGGGCCCAAAACAGGACACAATATTCTAAATGCGGCCTCACCAATGCCGAATAGAGGGGAATAATCACTTCCCGTGACCTGCTGGCAATGCCCCTCCTGATGCAGCCCAATATGCTATTAGCCTTCTTGACAACCAGGGCACACTGCTGACTCATATTCAGCTTCTTATCCACTATTACCCCCAGGTCCTTTTCTGCAGAGCTTCTGCCTTGCTCGTCAGTCCCCAGTCCATAGCTGTGCATGGGATTCTTCCTTCCTAAGTGGAGGACTCTGCACTTTTCTTTGTTGAACCTCATTAGATTACTTTTGGCCCAATCCTCCAGTTTGTTTAGGTCCTTCTGTATCCTATCCCTACCTTCCAGGGTATCTACCACTCCCCCCAGCTTAGTGTCATTCACAAACTTGCTGAGGGTGCAATCTACCCCATCCTCCAGATCATTAATGAAGATGTAGAACAAAACCAGCCCCAGGACCGACCCCTGGGGCACTCCGCTTGTGACCAGCTGCCAGCTAGACATGGAGCCATTGATCACTACTCGTTGAGCCCTATGCTCTAGCCAGTTCTCTATCCATTTTATAGTCCATTCATCCAACCCATACTTCTTTAACTTGCTGATAAGAATACTGTGAGAGACAGTATCAAAAGCTGAAGCCCTTTCCAAACAAAGCTGGGATAGGCTCGCCTTCTGTCATAGTTTAATGCTCAAAATCTCCAGGTGTGATTGGTCTTCCCGAACTCTCCCTTTGAGTCTGGTAGTTCTGGGGGTACAGGGCTCTGCAGTGCTAGGTGCTGTACACACACAAATCTACCTGCCCTGAAGACTCCTTTCTCATTTCCCAGATGGGGAATGGAGATTGTGACTTGCTCTAAATCAGTCTGACACTCACTCACACACACACTCAGACCCCCTGTAGCAGAGCTGGGAGCTGAATCCAGGTTTTCTGATTCCTAATCCAGTGTCTTAGCTACAAGACCAAACTACAGGATCTTTACTCTGTACCATCCCCAGTGTCCTGGGAAATTAAGAAGTTACGTGGTGACCTGTCTCCTGAGCATCCATTTTTCCTCTCGACCAGTCAAAATGTAAATATTTAACATTACAGTGTTTTGTATGTTGAACTATTATACATATTATGCTGTATCTCTGAAATGCTGCTGTCTCTGGGGTGGAGGGCAGCAGCTGACTAGTACACAGAAGTGATGGGACCACATATTTTGGCAAAAGTCCTATTGTAAAAAGCATCTTGGGAACCTTATGGCTCTATAATGGCAGTAGAGCTGTATGAGGAGTGTGTGTGGAATTGGCCAGACCTCTTTTATCCATAAAAGGGAACATCCTATTTATTGCAGTTGTTACCGGTGAGTTTTCGTGGTGTAGGGTTTGCTTCCATGGAGTTGCACCAGTTTAACAAAAGGTGTGAAGTTAAGCCAGTGCAAACCCCTTTGTGTGTGTGCATTCTTAAGAATGACTTGTGTCTGTTAAACTGATTCTCAGTCACTTTAAGTTAAAGCTAAATGAAATTATGCTCTCAAACTGTAATAAGTGTGTCTGCATAGGAGTTTGCAACTGTTTAATGCTACACGTTTTGTGTGTAGTCAAGACCTTGGTTTATAGGGATTTTAGTAATGTTATTCTCACCTGTCCTTCACTAATTTTGAAGGAGACTGATTGGTTGAAAAGGAACCCTGGAAGAGATGCAGGTGAATGAGGTCAGAGCTGAGTATATTAGAAAGAGCTCCATTCCCCAGCGGGTTAGTGCATTGGCCTCTCGTGGCTTCAAATGAGTCCTGGATCTCAAGTGCAAATGGATTTGAAGGCTCAGCCTAATCAAGGTGGATGGCTGTGCAGATAATACCACCAAACCTCTCCTTGAAACCAGAAGTGTCTGCCTGAGACACACACACACACACACACACACACACCCCCCCCAAGTTGGAATATCAGGAGGGAGGTGGAGGTTGCAGCTCAAGACTGAGGTGCGTGCAGTGCTGTGTCTGTGTGTGGAATCTTATGCAGTGCCTGGTGCACTGTAGCTGGCTCCATGCAGCTCTGTGCATGCCTCCGTGTCGCAAACGCTAAGAGCCATCAAATTGTGTGTGTGTTTTGAAAGGACTCTGATGGGTGGCCTAGTGGTACGCTTCATTGCTGAGCCAGTGAGCAAAGAGTTTGTCTGCAGCTACTTACCAGTGAGCAGATGAGAAGCCCAGCATTACCACATGGCAGCTGGGTACCAGCTGCTTTCAGAGAGGAGGAGTAGGTGGCAAGAAATGAAAAGATAATAAAGGAATCTAAATGTTGGATATTAAAAATTTTCCCCCTTTTGAGGGTTATGTTCCTTCATGGGCTGGGTTGCAGCAGCTCCCTGGTAATTCTGGGCAGCATAATACAGAGCGCAGGCTCCTCCCTATAAGACACATGGTGTGGCAGTCTGAACCCCTGCTCCCAAGAGCAGACAGCTGCAAAACATGCGGCTGTCCCTTTAAACCTTGCAGGGTGCTCACAGCATCTGCCGTCTTTCCTCATGCGCTGGAGCACGGTGCTTTTGGCAGCCAGCTAGAGGCAATGTGGTAGGTGGGTGGGTGTGATGATTTCGCAGCCTGGCAGCTTCTTGACTGTTCCTCCTATGCATGGCAGAGGGAAAGTCACTGAGAAACTTGTTTCTTTTAAAAATAGGAGTGAGAGAAGATAAAACTAACCCTCCTTCCTCTCCTGTTGTGTGTCCAGGAACTGCCCGCAGGAGTGTCTGTGACCAGGGTCAGTGGCTTCCATAGGTGCAGTGTTACAGGCATAAATGCAGGCACACCTGTCTGAGGACGCAGCCTGTGGGATGCACTGTGTGTGTGTGAGGCTATGGCCATGGCCCAACACACCAGGCTGTCCCGAGCATGGTGGAGGAGGGAGCCTGCCTACAGTGTACTCTGCCTCCTGAGGTTTGGATTTTGTGGAAATGTGAAGTTTCTTGTTCTCAATCTTGTTTCCTTGTGTTTATCTCTCTCCCTTCTCAGGAGAACCACTCGCCAGGATTTAGAGGCAGTGACTGCGGGGAAAAAAGAAGTTAAGGGAGATTCAGGAGGAAGAAATCGATTTTCAACAGGATCAAGTCTGAATTAAATGGCTGATAAACAGATCAGGTAAAAAGTTTTGCTTTTCCTTTTGTCAGGAGTAACTGGGTGAGATTCTCTGTACCAGGTTAGACGAGATGATCTGATGATCCCTTCTGGCCTTAGAGTTTGTGAATCTTTCCCCACTCTTGTGACTGGGTTTGGGGTGCAATCCAGACCGGTGAGGGGCTGTGTCACCACTTGCCCTGCAACCCTGGGTGCCTCGCAATGCTTTGCTGTAGTAGCTTCCAATCTGGGATTCTCACAACCAGCCTACAAGCATGCGGGCCACACCTGGAGTGTGTGTGTGCTAGATACCCCTGGTTTGGCAGTTCAGTCTACAGCCCCATGGTCCCACTCTGGCTTCCACCAACCTTGGTTACTGCTTGCAGGGTGACCCCAACTCACTCCGTCCCAAAACCATGGGTTCTGTAATGTCCCACCTCCTCCTGGACAGTTCAGAAAGATGTTCATTTGGTCTTCTGAAGACACACAAGCACATCCCAGCTTATTAACTTAACTGGGTAGATACACCCTTCCATTTAAACACTGCATTGAGTTGGTTTATAGTAAAAAATAAACATAAAAAAAACAACAAAACATAAGTTAAGTGATGCCAAGTAAAAGGAATAAAGTTACAAATGGTTACAAGCAAATAAAATGTGAAAATAAAACATCTAAAACTTAATCTAGCAAGATTCAGACTTTGTTCAAGATGATTTCTACCTATATTCAGTTTCCAGAGACTTGGACCCCCTTGGCTGAAGGACCCATCTTTCATGGCATGCCAGAGCTCTGTTTCCTTGTGTCTGTCTAGTGATGGATGCCAAAGATGGCTTCTGTCTCTGCTTATATCTTCCATAGTTCAGTGACTTTGTTTCAAGAGGTAGGATGACCTGGTGCTGTTCTTTCCTTCCTGTGGCCTTCCCATCCCCCTGCATGTAAATGGAGCTTCCATTGTTCTGATTCCACCATGCTTAATTTACATATCTGCCTGCTTCTTCCTTTGTTTGGACACGCTCTCTAAAACATAATATCATTTTGTTATCATGATCATATTTTCTCATATAGTGTTAATATGTACTTTTCACCACGGTATATTGATCACCAGTGTGTCTATCATTAGCTATTAGAAAAGACCTCACTCTATGCATACAATATTACTGTACTATAAAAGTGCAATCAGTTGATTCAATTGCTTCTCACTTGAGGCTCAGCCCCTCTGGTCTTTATAGACCAGTCAACCTTTGCAATGGATTATTCTGAAAGTTAGCCCTCAAAGTAAAGTTTATTCAAGCTGTGAGGGAGGTGACACGGAGTCTGATGCTGAAAGAAATTCCATGCTCTTTCTTCCTGCCCCCTTGTTAGCTCAAATGCAGATTATTCTGTTTCCCAGCCATCTCCTCCCTGTGCTGTCTTGATGGTCCTCTACTCTGGTGCTTCTGTGTAAATTGAGGTGAACACACATTCCGTTGATTTAGGATACGCCTCTTTAACAACTCTCCCTGATGTTCCTGGTGTGTACACAGCAATTATAATTCCAGCATATATTCATAGCTCTGAATACACATCTTGTACATACATCACTCAAGAATATTATACCATCAGCAAGTTTAGTTTTCAAATGATACCTCACAAGACATACTTTGTATGAAGATTATAATAATAGTTTGTAGTGTGTGAATACAGGAGTGATTAGTGTCACAACTCCCCTATCTTCTTCTTTTCTCCTTTCTTGGGTCCTCCTTCTCTTGTAATGTCTTTTTGTCTTTTCCTTTCTTCATGCCCTACTCGCCCCGTTTTCTGTTTCATCCCCCTCATGCATTCTTTCTCCTTTCCTCACCTCTCCTTTTTGAAGATCAGTCCCTCAGCTGCTTTAAATCGGGGTCATGCCGTTGACTTCAATACACTGACATCATCAAAAGAGCTATGCTGATGGACACCAGCAGAGGATCTGGAGCTTTCTATTCTGGAACAATACGCAGCAGCGACCTATTATCCTTTTCCTAACACCTAGTCTGTCTGTCTGAATCATAGGCACTTGAGTATCAAAGCACTGATGCCACCAGGTTTAAAACAACTAGTGTGATTTGAGGACACAGCAGGTAGCTTGCCAGTTGTGCTCCTGGATTGTCCTGGAATATGCTTCTGTGTATTGTGGATCATGCTTTTGGCCTTCCAGGAACCATGTTCCAAGCATGGTTCCAAGCATGGGTTTATCTTTGTTAGCATGGGCAGGGTTTATACTTGCTGTTCACAAAGTATTTCCTGTTAAAAGGGACTGCTGTCTGACTCCCAGACTCCACTATCAGTCAGTGCCTCCCCAATTCATTGTCTCCTGTGGCAGCTTTGTACAGAGGGGGAGGGATAGCCCGGGTCGGATAACAGATGCTATCTTGTGGCAAAGGGCTCTGGATCGGTTGTGCTGAGCGTGGTGAGAAAAGTGCTACCCTTATTGGGACTTGTCACGATTGGGCTATTTTTCTGCAAGGCAGAGACAGCTGATGGAAAAGGGCCCCCCGCTGAGCAAACAGCAGCAAGGAAACAACATTGTGGGCATCTCTCATCCATTAACTGACTTCAGGAGGTGTGTGTGCGTGCGTGCGCTTTCCTTAGACTGAATTGCAAGCACAGATTCGTCTCTGCTAGGCCCAGTGGTTGTCCACGCCTGATAACCCTAACAGAGTGCAACACGTGTGTCATAGCTGCGGACTTGGCTCTAGCTGAATGGGCGCTGGTGGTTGTGCGGGACACGGGAATTCTAGGCAGAGGGGAATACTCCTCTGCGTGCCGCCACCCGCATGCCTTCTCAGCCCACTGCTCTATCCATACCCCTGCTGGCACTAGCACATGGAGCACAGAGCGATGAGGAACTTCTTCCCATTCTCCCATAACCCAATCTTTTGTGTTTTAATCAGTAGGGGTAATGGGTCTGTTCCCACCTGTATCCACTTACTGTATAAATTTGTGCAATCATGTAATCTCTGTTTATATTACAGTAGCACTTAGAGATCCCAAATGCAGTAGGGGCTGTGTATACACACCGTCAGAGACGGTACCTGCCTAGAAGAGTTTACAATCTAAATAGACAAGACAGACAGTAAGTAGGTAGTATTATCTCTATTTTACAGATGGGGAGCTAATCCAAAGAGATTTGAGTGACTTGCCCAAGATCACGCAGGAAAATCTGTGGCAGAGCTGGCAATTGAACCTAGATCATCTTAGTTCCAGTCCACTGCCTTAACCACAAGTCATCTTTCCACTTGTTCTGTTTCTCGGTTTCCCCATCTGTAAACTGGGGGATAATACCCACCTAACATGGGTGCTGTGAAGTTAGATCTATTTATGCATGCAAAGTGCTTTGAAAAACTCATCTGGGTGATGCTAGAGAATTATTATTTGGCCAGACTAGTCTGTATGCATGTTTTCTTCTAGCTGGTTCCCCGGAGGAATCAGAATAGTTGAATCCACAGGCAATAGGTGTATTGAGCAATGCTTTCCCACCCTCAAATAACAGAGGTTGGGAAAAGCTTTGAACAGCCCTCACTTGCAAATTGCACATGGCCTTGCGTTCTCTGCATGTGTCAGCATGCCCAGGCCTTCTCGTTTGTCCCCTTTTACTTTTGTACAGCAGCGCTGGGCTCTGCACTGAAATGTGTGAACTTGTCGTGCTCTATGCCACGTCTGTCGTGTCCTGTGCTAGCAAGGTGGCTGTGCTCCTCACTCCCACTCAATTCCTTCGTAGCGATTATTGCTTCTTATTGCAGCAGATTGCCTGAGTTACTCCAGAGATAATCTGGGGGCTGAGGCAGCCCCAGTCTTGACTCTCCTCTTGGTGAGACTGGGATTTACCAGCAGGTGCTTTGAAATCGCATTTAGATGTCAGGATCCTGTTCTGCATTAGCTGCACGAACAGATCCAGGTAATAAAGTCCCATTGCATCAGCTGTGCTCCGTTCAATTGGCTATAAATGTCCCTCTTTTTCCTTTCGTTGGCATGTTGGTCTTGCTTCACTAGTGCTATGCCCTGTAATGGTGGCCTGTCTGCCTAGGGTACTTACCTTGTCTCTAGCCTCATCTGTCAGGGTGGGTCCTACTGGAAGATTCATGTGCGACACCCTGAGAACTAGCGTCTAGAAGATGCCAGTATAGCTATTGGAAACAGGGTCTCTCGATCAGGAAGCTAGAGTTTTTAAAGGGGCCTCTGCTGTTGTGGATGTATTTTTTTGCACCTGTAGAAATTTGTAGATGCAAGATGTTCAGCGTCCTGTATGAGTCTGCAAATGGGAGAGTTAAAATGCCTAACTATTGATTGGCTGTTTGCACCCCTGATTTACTGTAGAGCCAATAAGAGTGTACATGTAAACACAGAATGGCAGTGTTTTGCCACATACAGAGGTGCCACTACTTGTCCCTCTGATCTGTGGGGTGAAAGATAAGAGAGGCAGGGCCTAGATGGCATCTAACTCTTATTCCCCCTCACCTCAGCCCTGGGGTTTTCTACAGGAGTCCGACTCTTCCTATTGGGACTCCTCTCCTGTGGTGTGCACCTCTCCAGCCCTAGAATCGCTCCTTGGGATTTTAGTGTTGCCAAAGCTACCTGCATGTTGCCGTGTGTGCATGGAAAGCAGAAGTTACTTCCTTCGAAACACTGCTCTGAGACCTCTTCCATGAGGCCCCCCCAGCACACACACACACACACTCTCTCTCTCATGCCCTGGCCCTGAGCCACCTCAACCTGAGAGGGTTTCCGTCAGGCCTGTCATAGAGAAGTAGTCCTTCCAGGATGCCTGTAGCTGGACGGCTTCTGCAGCCTGGTCTCTGCTGTCGGGCAGCTGTCATCCGTTATTGAGCCCTTTGCAATGCCTCTGAATGGCAGAGGAGTTAACAGGCCACCTCTTCTGCCTCAGCTAACAGCTTTTCCGCTCATCTGGCTTTGCTCCAGCAACTTATCCCTGCCTCTTCCGCAGTTCAGAGCAGCACGCCGCTGATGGTCCTGTCTGCTGGCATCCTGTGAGCAGTGTCCATTTAAGCTTCAGAAGGGAGAGGCCTCTGAGGCAGCCCTGTGGGGTCAGTAGCTCTCGGTCTGTTGAGCTGTGATCAGGGGAGCTTATCCGTCATCAGTTTTATATCTGATCTCCATTCAAGGGTCTGTGTCTTGCACTTTGCTGGACAGGGGGCACTTGAAGGGTCTAAGCGGCTTCCTCGGTCTCCGACATCGGTCATTCATTGGGTATTTAAATGTCGGGCATTCCGAGTGATGGAAAGGGTGCTGGACCCTCGCTAGCAGCCTGGTGGGTCAGCTTTAAAACGGTGGTGCATATAGATGCCAGTGAGAGCTGCTTAGAAGTAAAAGAGGCAGATGAAAAAGCTCACCTGTCATACCCCCTGAACCCGAGACAGCCTGCTTTTGTCTGGGATTTCCTTGCTATGTGTAACCTCACTCCTCCGTATCCACACGCACTCAGCTTAACCTCTGTCTGTAGGGCCCCGCTGTCTGTCGTCACACCGATACCAGGGATCTAATTCCTCACACGCACATAGTCTTCTCTGATCACAGGTCCAGGAGTGGAGTTTGAAAGCATAGAGGGCTATCCTGCCAACGAAACACCTTTGTACTGGTCTTTCCCACGTGATGTTAGCAGTTGACGTGTCAGGAACCACTAGTTAAGTGCCTGTCTGATGCCATCTTTCCTTTGCTGTTGTAAAGCATTCATTTCTACTGCTGGTGGTTAGTGAGACATCAGACCCTTTATAGCAGGTCACGCTACTGTCCCCATTGGTCTGATGACATTGGCTCTTGAGTGACTGTAGAAAGCGTTTGGCCCTGGACGGGTGTAACTTTCACTCCCAGTGTCTTTATTATTGGGCCAGGGCAAACGTTTCACTGATCCTGGGCCAAAGTGGGTGGATTTTCTCAAATCTAGGCCTATGCTTTTATTTAGTGGCATCTGTCTGGAAAAGTGGGGCCTGTTACTCGTTATCCGGTAAAGACTTTACCTCACCCGACCTCCTCCTGGTTTTTGAATGAATCCCAAACCACCTGAAGTCACAGCTCAGTGGGGCATTTTGTATCACTCAGCAGTGCCACCTGCTGGCTGGTCAGGAGCAACAAGAACCAAACCTGGATAAGCTCTGCTCAGCCCTCCCAGCTGTAGGACAGAAGTGGCCAGCGCTCTGTGCCTGAAAAAGGCAGAGAGGAAAAGGTGGGGGGTAAGGGGAACTGATTTTTGAAGATACAGATTCTATTCCTACTTCCTCCCATCTGCAGGTGGGTACTAGATTTCCCGGTATGACTTGGTTTCCCCAAGTCTATGACAAGAGGTCACACAAGGGAGGCAGAATTGGACAGCAGCTGTGTATAATGTTGTTTGTTTATTTGTATTAAAGTAGCATGTAAAGGCCTTAAGAGATCAGGGCCCCATTGTTCCTGCTGTTGCACATACACATATGGGGTGAGACAGTCTAAATAGACAAGATGGACAAAGAGTAGGAAATGGGGATGATAATCCTTCCTATTTTACAGATGGGGAACTGAAGCACAGAGAGATTAAATGACATGCCCAGGGTCATATAGGGAGTCTGTGGCAGAGCAAGGGTATTGAATCCAGATCTGTGAAATCACACTCTGGGCCTCAACCACAAGGCCAGCCCTCCTCTGTGGAGTTGGAAGGATCCCAATACTGCAGGAAGTGGTCACAATAAGACTGCTGAAAATGCCTTACAATTAGGGGGGATAGTTTTTTGTTTTGTTTTGTTTTTTGTTAGTGGCTAGAGTATGGCAGTGTGTCTTGTGTGGGGGATCCAGACACTCTTGATTCACTATATGATCTTGAAATGGGACAAACGATACCCCTGGCAGAGAACTTTGAGTGTGTTTAGGTGAAAAGTGCCAAGTGCAATGTATTATGATTTTTTGCTCATGGGGTCTTGATTTATTTCAGTTCATGGCACTCCTGTTGGAGGTCAGGGTTCTTTTATTTCTCTTTCCCTTTGATACCCTGTTGCCGATGCATCTATTTGTTTCTCTCCTCGCAGTTTACCTGCCAAGCTGATCAATGGAGGGATAGCTGGGTTGATTGGAGTCACCTGTGTGTTTCCCATTGACTTGGCGAAAACTCGCCTGCAGAACCAACAAAATGGCCAGCGGATGTACACCAGCATGTAAGTACTGCCTAGCCCAGGCCAGCTCTGACTGGCTCAACTGGATCCTTCTGATCTGGCTGGGTAAGATTCTCAACCTTCCCCCTCATGCCTCTGCCCCTCTCCCCCCCCATGGTGACATCAACGTTTCAGTGTCCTAAAATCAGCCATCAAAAGGAGCTGTATTTTAATTTTATTATTATTTATTTATTAACTAGCCCAGGCAGAAGCCTCACAGGTAAGGTCCCTGCTGGGAGTATTTTTATTTGTGCGTCTCGCATTATATTAATTTTTGCAAACTTAGCAGCAGTGCATTCTGTTGCACTAGTGATATGAGGAAGGATGGGGTTATGGTCAAGACATTAGCCTGTGACTCAACAGTTCAGTTCAGTTCTTGGCTCTGCCACAGACTTTCCTTGTGATATTGCCATTTAATCACCCCCTGCCTCCATTTCACACCTGTAAAATAGGGATAACAACATCTCCTATGCCTTGTCTAGTCACATTTTAAGCTGTTTGTGACAGAGACTGTCTATTATCGTCTGTATATACAGTGCCTAGCACAGCGCGGCTCTGAGCATACATGTCTTATTTATTCAGGCATGAAATAAACATAGACATTTAAATTCGCCCATTACCACATCTCCACCTCCCACTATCTAATGCTTTGGGTATCCTTATTAGTCTCGCTTACTGGGAAGGAGTCATGAAGTCGTGGATGGGATAGTATTGTCTCATGTTAATATTGGCTCCCCTCTCAGAGGGGAAGTGAGTGTTAATCAGGGTTCATGGTTTTCCAAGGCGTGCACATATGCAAGCTTGCAGGTCTTGTGTATGGGGAAAGAACTGTACCCTAATGGAAACACAGGTTAGGATCCAAAACCAATGGAAGTCTTTCCATCGTCTTCAGTGGATTTCAGATCAGGCCCCGAGTTAACAAAATATAAAAAGAGATGTCACCATCTTTTATAGAAATGCAAAAACATTGCCATGCTTTTGTGTCTGCCTTTCTGCACTCATCCGCATCAGAGGAAGGAGGGCTCCTTGAGAGAAGGATGTGGCTAGCAGGCTGTGAGCTGGGGAAAGATAGGGAGTATAGCAGATCTTCCCATGGGTACCATCTCTTCTGACTGATGTGCCCCAGCATGTTGAAGATGGGTGCTGTGTGGCAGACTCCATCGGATTTGTCTGCCGACTGGAATAAATTGTGGCTGGCTGCTGCAGATGCGGATGTTCCTGTTCACAGCTGCAGTTGAAACAGACATTGCATCAAGCTGTCCAGGAGCAGTGGACAGGAGAGGCATGAGTCTGGGAAATAAACAGAGAAGATGACGTTTCTTCAGCCTTCGGATTTCCCATGTGCGCTTTCTAATCACGTTGCTTCCTATCATCGCTGCCGTCCATAGAGAGACGGGTCAGAGCTCTGAACGTTGCCGGCAGCACCAGCTCTGATTGAATATAGAGCTTCTGGGCAGCCTTCCCTCTCGAGTATGGCATGAGTGCTGCTGGCTCCACCCAAGGAACCGGAAATCAGCTGTCGTGTTCAGATGGTTATGATGGGGTTGTGTCAGAGACTCAGAACCAAAGACCAGATCTGGACAACGCTTTGTGTCGCTGCGGTGGCTTATGCACTCGCTTGTTTGTTGAGGGGCAGTGCTGCCTGGCTCCAGTTATCCTCCGGGAGAATTGGGAGTGAAGTAGGAAGAAAGAGGAAATGCTATGTGAATTCCCACATACCCAGCTCACCCACCCCTTTGATCTATAGGCGGTGGGACTATATGAAGGTTTCCAGGACCTGGCCTGACGCATTGGAGTGCTGCTTTTCTAGACAATTGCAGAGCTCTCTGCCCGCCTCGTGGTGGTTGCCTGTCTGGACATGTTGGCAGGCTGTGACCTAATGTCTCACCTTGCCTCTTGTGTTGTTTCCTGTTAACGGAGTCTCGTCCAACGTACAAACGCAGAGGCTCTATGCCTCCTGAGGTTCATTCCTCTCTGCCCTGCTGGTTTATACCTGTAACTGCACGCGGCACCACCCACGCTCCTCCCGCATCTGAGTGAGACGGTGGGAGGGGGAAGGGTACGCATCATGACCTTTGCAGTACAGAACAGGCTGGCTCAGAGAGGAGATGGACTCTGTGGGAGAAAGGCTCTTTGCTGGAAAGCTAATCTATTACAAATCTGCACCAGTGCTATCGAACTGTGGTTGGTTATGTGACTCAGGCACCAGCACTTGAAGAACAATAATAGGTGGCCAGTTTATTCCTGCTTTTCTCTTTGCAAGAGCCAGGGCGATGGTGTCTGAAAACAAACGAGTAGCGTGTAAAATGAGGATCCTTGGATGCTGTCGACAGGTGGATGGGGAGTGAGTTGTTAATCGGCATGTGCGGTGAACAGCAAGGGGTCCAGCAGAGAAGAGGAGGATTTATCCAAGTTAGAACCAAGAAGTCCCTGGAACACGAGGCCTCGGAAAAGGATCCTCTTATCTTTACTGAAGAAGTCCATGTCAGGCCAGGCTTACACCAACCCCCGAACAACCCAGGCCAGCCCTGTGCAAGCTCCTGTCTAGCCCAAACAAGCAAGGACAAGAAACCTTTCAAAATGTTAACAGGCTGCTACCGCTTTAGCAAGGTATCATGTAGATCTGAGAACAAAGGCCTATGGTTTTGAAAGTGGCTAGTGAGGTTGGTACTTAACTTGAGATTGTTCAGAAATAGCTAAGCGCCCAGCTTCTGAGAATCAGGCCTTGAAGGTGTCGGCTTGGGCAGCCAATTGGTGAACTGCCCAAATTTAAAGGAGCAATCTTGCTGCCTATTGGTCTGTTAAACCTGATGTGTGTGGGCACTACTCAGCTTGACCGCTCTCAACATCAGGAGAGCAAGGAGTTTGAAGCAGACAGACTGGTGGTTGATTTTCAGTAGGATTTTCTCTTTAGAGGGCCCAGGATGCCTTTGAGAGGCATCTGGTGTGTCTGAGAGGCACTGACTGCTGGAGAGATCTGGGTTATTATGCAATGCGGCAATGCACCTGGGCCTTGTTTTCATTGACTAATGGCTCCTCTGCCCTCTTTCTTAGAGTGAAAGGGGCAGGCGTGGGTGCAGTGTGAAAGCATGCTAGTGTTGGAGACTGCTTTGTTCCTGCTCAGTAAGACGTAAGGGTCTGTCCACAGCCGCACTGCAATGAAAGACTGGCTGGCCGTGCTCATCTGACTCAGGATTGGGCGGCGGAGTTATAATATTGCAGATTAGACGTTCGGGCTCCTGCCCCCTCCCCGGTGTCCATTGAACGGTGAGTGCGAACACCAATCCCTTGCACCAGGCTGAGGAGCAGCCCTGGGCCAATGTACAATCTGGTTAGATAATCCTGGCCAGGCAGTGTGCATTGGCACTCTGATCTCTGGATGACGTCTATGACTCGTGTATAATGGTTTGTACATGCTCCTGACACTCAGTGCATTTTTATTTGTTTTAAAACTGATTTGAAGAGATCAGTAAGATAGCACTAAAGGTGACACGAAGTCTCAGTTCCCAGATATCCCCTCCGTGGGAGTTTGGGGTCTGATTCTGCTCCTGGTAAAGTCAGTGAGCAGATAGCCATTGGTTTCAATGGCAGTAGAAGACGGCGCATTTTTCTTAACTGGGAGCCTGTGAGGCTTTAGTGGGTTCAGACCACGGCGTGTGTGGATCTTGTGTTCTTGGGGAAACATATGACCGAGACATACAGTTTTTGCTTGCGAAGCCTGAGGCTGGTATAAACAAGTGCATATGGGTCTGATCTAAAGTCCATGGTAGACAATGGGGTTCTTTCCATTGACTTCATTAGGCTTTGGATTGGGCCCTGGAAAATAATTTTCCACTCCTTTGAAAACAGCTCCCAACATCCCATGCAAGTTCTTTAAAGTGACAACACAGGTTAGGGTTGCGGTGCAACATTTCTGAGTTTAAAACCCAGCTCTCTATTTTCCTTCCTCCAGCAGAACGGATCATTGAAACATTTTGTGCTATTGTTTTTGGGCTCCCATCTGGTTAACGAAGGGCGCCTCCAATTAACATTTTTCCCTTTTGAATTTTTAGAAAGCAAATGTTGCGGGTGGGAGGAGAGGAGGAGCCAGTGTTTCAAAGCATTCCTCCCCTTCATCCTTCGAACGCCTGGGGTTTTATCTCTGTCTCTTGTTTGCAGGTCTGACTGCCTCATTAAGACAATCCGGTCAGAAGGTTACTTCGGCATGTACAGAGGTAAGGGCTAAAGTGCAGCCTCTGACTCATCCGTCATAGCCTGAAAGTTGTTGGAGAAGGAAGGTGCCTGGGTTGTGACTAGATGTACAATGTGACCGCAAGTGAAATGAAAACAAAGCCATTTTCCTCTCTTTATGGAGTGATGTATTATGGCGCCCTGCACTGCTTTAAACACCTTGAAAAAGCTTCACCTAAAAACGGAGGGTTCAATACACAGAAATTCTGGTATTGCCAGGGTGGATAGACTCTGCCAGGCTGGATAGACCCTGCCAGTCCAGTACCCTGTCTCTGCCAGTGGCCAGTTCCAAATGATTCAGAGGAAGATGCAGGGAGTTACGCGGTAATCTTTCCCCAGGGAAAATTCCTCCTAACACTCAAAAAGTGAGAGGATGGTTCATGCCCAGAAACAGATGAGTTTATATCCTTTCCCATGTCCTTGTTTTGTTGTGATATTTACTATTCTAACTCTGGGTAATCTCATTATCCATACAGATAATACCTAGCTCTCATGTAACGCTTTTCATCAGCAGGTTTCAGAACGTTTTACAAAGACAGTGAGTCTGTCCCAATCTTTTCTTCTTTTCATCCTGCTAAATTTTTGGCCTCAATAATTGGCTATGAGTTCCACAAGCAGATCGTTCCTAGAGAGAACCCCATTGACAACATTTACCCCTTAGTTTGATACGTAAAATTTGGGGATTTTCTGGCAGACTGAGATTTAGACAGGTATGGCAGTTTCCTGAAGTATCCTTGGAAGACCTTTATCATAGTAAAGCTGATGTATGTAACCCCTCTGGGAGGAAGAGATGAGACCTGGGAGTTCAAAAGACCATACTGAAAATGTGCCAGATAAGTATGGACTTTGGGGACAATAAATGTTAAGTGATTTCCTGGAGAACCTCTGGGGAAAAGTCAATGCAAATTCCGCAATTCTGGTTATGCAAAAACCCAGTGCTGAAGAGAGGCTCATTTTCTGTCTGCTGATTACCTATTACAGAAGGCCAAGAACAAAGGCCTGAGCTATATATGACTCATCTGCCCAGCTGTGGTTCTGGATCTAAGATGGATGAACTTGTAACTGCAGGGAAAACCTAGTTAGAGGTTTTGAAGGACTAAAATCTACCAGAGCCCTAGGTTGGGGGTGACCGCTGGTAAGCTTTTTAGCATGTGTGTAGGTTCTTTTATTGCTTTAAAGTGTTGTCTCCGTAGTGCTTTCACCTTATGAATAAAGATGCTTGCTTAGAAGCAGCTGTGTGGTGACTTGTAACTGCTGGCAGTATTACTGTCATAACCCTCAGAGACAGAGCAAAGTGCAGGCGCTGCCTTTTGGGCAGTCTGGCTTGCTGAAATATCACAGTGTGAGGTACAGAGCTGTGCAGCCTTAAAATCTCTAATGAGGAGGGAGTGAGACATGGGTCTCTGCCCAGAACAGGTGATGGCTGGAAGCCTAGAGTCGGTGTCCTTGGTTGGCCATGGAGAGGGAATGCAGGGGCAATGTCCCTCAGGCTGTGACAGTTAGTTCTTTAGTTCTATACAAAAAACACCCTGGGTAGGTGTGTAAGTAAAGTCTATGGTCACTTCATTGTCTTCAGCTGGGACTGATTGGTTTAACTGAGACTGGCAGCTGGTTCATTTATGTAGTGGTACAAAAACAAATGGGTATAAACTGGCTATGAACAAATTCAGGCTGGAAATTAGAAGAAGGTTTCAAACCACCAGAGAGGGGTGAGGTTCTGGAACAGCCTCCCAATAGGAGCTGTGAGGCCAAACAACTTAATTAGTTTTAATGAAGAGCTGGACAAATTTGGGAGTGGGATTGTGTGACGGGGTTGCTTGTGGTGATGGAGGGGCAAGACTCAATGGCCTTCCAGTTTGTCTTATGTTCCTGAAGCTCATGATTCAGGGCTTCAGCCAGTCACGCGTGTGGGGGTGGAGGTGGTCTGCTTCCTCTGAAGCATCAGGAATGGCCATGGCTGGAGGTGGGACACTGGACAGGGTGGGCCAATGCTCTGACGTGTCACCCAGGATTCTCCCTCTCAAGTGCTGGCTGGCTGGTTCTTGCTCACATGCTCGGGGTCAAACTGATTGCCATATGTGAGGTCAGGAAGGAATTTTCCTCCAGGTCAGATTGGCAGTGACCATGGGAGTTTTTCACCTTCCTTTGCAGCATGGCATGCAGGTCACTTACTGGGATTATGTGGGTATATCTCAATCAATTCCCTGCCACGGCACATTGCCTTGGAGATTGGTTCACAGTGTTCCTTCTATTCTGTGCCTGTGGCACAGGATAGCTTAGTCTCCTGTGTGCTGTAAGACTTTGCTCCTATTCTGGTTCTGGGGTTTCATGTGCTGCGGGTGTTGGTGGCCTGTGATGGGCAGGAGTTCAGACTAGATGATCTGTCCGTCCCTTCTGGTCTTAAACTCTATAACTGTGGTATCTAGATGAAAGTATATGCAAATATTTCTGAGGTATTTATATAGCACCAATCATCGTAGTATCTATTCACTGACACAGATAAAGAACGGGCACACGAATTACTTGATTAATTTAATCTTTGCTCCCTTTTTAGTGGGACTCCAGAGATCTTTGAGTTTTGCGGCTTCCAGGCGTGCTAGGTCTTGCCAGTTCTGTGTTAGGTTACCAAGGAAACAGGAATACTGTGGTTTGATATAATGGGAACAGCAGATTGGCTGCTGAAAGCAGCCGTTCTCTCACCCAGGTTGCTGATGGGAGGAGAAGGGGGCGGCGGGGTGGATTCTGGTTATGGATTGGCTGAGTGCGTTGGTGGCTTTGGGAGCTGTGTCTAGACAGTGAAGCTGTTAACCTAACCAAACTGTAGCAAATTTGATCTTAAGGAAATATTCCAAAGTGAATGGCATTCGCATCTCCAAGTGCTGGGTTTTTAGGGGTTTTTTATCCTGGGTGTAAATATTGCAGCAAACGGGTGGTTTCAGAGCTCACTGGATCCAGAGTTGTGTGTTTCTTAAAAACATGCCAAACCATCATAATTCTGCCAAAACCGTGCAGAAACATACCAGCCCAAACTTGCCCCAGGGTCGAGGTTGGATTCGGCCTTTGCTAATATACTCTAGGAGGCCCCAGTGGCAGAAGGTTCACTGGGTGGAAGTGGGGAGATAGCGGTGTTGCAAAGTGGCTGCAACTTCCCCTCGGTTAGGGGCTTGCATAGGGGCAATGTGGCCATGGATGGAGCATGGCCAGCACAGCTGGGGTCTCAGCTAGGGTGTGAATTCACCCTGCGTGAAAACAACCTGAAAGAGGGCAAGGAGTGTCAAATAGCTTTGTGTTCCCCTGCATCATCTTAGAGCAATCTAGCCCATTGTTCCAAAGGCAGCTAACCCCCTCCTGCGTGTGTAGGAGCAGCCAGCATATGGGGTGGACCCTGATCACTACTGATCTGAGTGCTAGCTGAACCAGTGATCTAGGGATGAAAAAGCTCCATATCCTCTCATTACCAATCCCTAAATCATCCAGCCTGCCCCATCTGGCTGTGCTCAGAAAAACAGCATTTACTGCTGGGATTTCTCAGTCCCTGGCTGAGAGACAGGGTTCTGTATAGGAGAAAAACAGGAGCTGCAGGATGACAAGGAGCTCTGACAGGTGGCTTTGCTGACTTAAACAGTGCTTCACTCCAGCTCTGCAAACAGCAGAAACATCATTACGCCAGTGTCTGGCTGCGTTCCTTCTGCAGTTGGTTCCTGTGCGACTTTGGGCAAGTCACTGAAGCCTGGTCTACACTTAAAACTTAGGTCGGCCTAGATACATCGTTCAGGGCTGTGAAAAATGTGCGACATAGGTTGACCTCACCCCCCGTGTAGATGCAACTAGCTTGACGGAAGAATTCTTCTACTAGCTACTGCCTCTCAGATAGGTGGATTAACTACAGTGATGGAAAAGCCCCTTCCACTGATGTAAGAAGCACCTACGCTACAGCAGTGCAGCTGCAGTGCCAGAGCTGTGGTGTAAACAAGCCCTAAGTGTCTCTGTGCTTCAGTTCCTCATCTGTAATAAAGGGATGATGACAACACTGCACTACCACACAGAGGTGTTGTGAGGATAAATGCATTGAAGATAGTGACGTACAGCGGGGGGGGCCCATACAAGTACCGAGAATAGATGGATAGATAGGTAGGAGGAACCTTTATCATCAGAGCAGTTCCCATGTTATCTTGCGATCACAGGATGGGTGTGTGCTCTGCAGTTCTTTGACCCATAAGAGTAACTGTAACATGTTAAAGGACAACCCAACACTTTGTGAAGGGGTCTGAGGACCTGATCTAAGCCTATTGATTTTTGTTTTTTACACATGTTCTTAGCTGTAATAAAAAGGAAGGTAGGATTCCACTTACATGCACTCTAACACATGGCCCTCTCTGAGTCCCGACAGAGTTCCTGGAAACCAGTCAGATTAGCCCTTGGGTGCCAGGGGACTAACCGAGCAAAGCTGCGCCTACTGGCATGCGTTCCTGAGTCACTCTGGATTTTGAGCATGTTGCTGTCACTTTGCCAAGCTGTCTCCAAACTGCAGTATGACAATAGTGCTTCAGCCCCTTGGCACGTGAACTGGACAGCCTTCTGGGTCTTCTGCTAAGAATACCCTCCGTGTCATCCCATGGCTCACACGATACCTGCCAAAACTGTTCCAGGCTGCTGAGTCTTGTCCAAAAATCTTTGCCTTAAAGTATGCTATTTATATTCTTGGTGGCTATTTTTATGTTGCCCTCATTCTGCCCTCTACCTTGCCAGGAAGAATGCAGCAGATATGTGCATGTATGGCAACACCCACTCTCCTCTGACCTCTCTTGCAGCCCAGCTAAGCATCATGTATTGGTTCTGCAGTACCGAGCTGGCTTGAGTTTTATTTTTTACCCTTACTTTTCCTTGCTGGAAGTTCTCCAGATGTCCCTCTTCTTCCAAGACCTCTCATCTTGTTGAATTCACATAGAAGATTAGGGTCGCAAGGGACCTCAGGAGATCATCTAGTCCAACCCCCTGCTCAAGGCAGGATCAACCTCAACTAAAACGTTCACATCCTCATGCAACAGAGAATCTCAGATTTCCCAAAATATGAAATCCTGCAAACTGAATCCAAAGCAAGGGCACTCCAGTTTAACATGCCTGCCCAAATAATACTGCTGGTGTGAAAGCTGAGCTGGATTTACTTAAGTCTTGCTAAGTTCTATTTCTTTTTGGTCATAAAACATCAGGTATGTAAATTGGGTCATAATCATGTGGGCATTAAAAACATTGTGGGAATCTCAGCTGTTTGATGGTTTAGAGCAGGGGTGTCAAACTTGCTGATGGTGACGGGCCAAATTCTCATAAACTTCACTTCAGAGGGGCCATGCAATACCCTCTGCTGTTAGGATACAGGATTTTATCATAAATATGTTTTATAACAATGCCTAGAGGACATTGTAAACAGAAAGCCTGCATAAAAGATTTATTAGGGCTACAAAAGGGTCAGGCAATTACTCTTGATTGCATCTGATTCCTTGACGTTTATGGGATTTCCCACCTCTTTTTTACAATTTTTTTTTATGGTAGCAATTTATCCTACCGCCCAATCCTTTGAAGTAAAATTCTTCCACGATACACCAT
The DNA here is from genome assembly GCF_026122565.2 of Emydura macquarii macquarii. Taxonomy (NCBI): domain Eukaryota; kingdom Metazoa; phylum Chordata; order Testudines; family Chelidae; genus Emydura; species Emydura macquarii. Next base: position 3,396,097 of record NW_027130724.1, on the reverse strand, counting down.
GAACTAATCCCTAGAGCAGCTTGTCTTTACACTTTTTTCTGTGTACTACAGCGTGGATGCACTGGCATGGGTATGAGTTGTACATAGCAATGCTATGTCGATACTCAAAAGCGAGCTAGAAAATTACAGGTGTGGAAGCACAGGTCATGCAGAGCCAGATTTATTATGCAATTCAGGCATACCCATAAAGCTCATGTGGCTTTATTTATAGTCCATGGAGAGCTCCTACAAGTGAATTTGATTGAGAAAAAAACATGCCCTGAAACATCTGATATCCGGGATGTGCAAAATATTTTCTGGAGGGGAGGGCACATTTGGGTACCATAGCAGTTGCTAAGGTCCTCAATTTCTTCCTCCTTTGGTGATTTGGGAGCTCTTGTGGATTATTGAGGACAAGGATTATGTATGCTCTGTTAAGCAGCTTTGCTGAAAATGTCAAAGATTTAGCAGAAATCCCAGGTCTATTAACTTTTATATGTAGTGGAGTTATTTTTCTTCCAATTTATTTGAGATAGGGAGATAATATTGATCTGAAATCTTCCTCATTAGTTTGAGGGCTTCCATGTTTGTCAATGCTCTCCTGTTTCCCATCCTCTATTGTCATTAGATTTTCCCCCAAAGCATTTGCACAGATATTAAATTGGGAGGTGAATATTTTTTTTCCTAACTTTTACCTAGGTACGGGTGGGGGACAGGAGGTGTATTTTTCAGATGCAAGAATCTCCCCTTGACACTCAGCCTGTGAGCATGGGTGCAGTTTTTTATTTTTTGTTTTTTTTAAACTTGGTTAATTATCCAGATCTTACATTTGGGCACTCGGATAAGAACTTACCTTAAGTGCATACATCTGAGAACTGGGCCTTGTGAGCCTGCTGCCTAATTTCTATGGGGAGTGGCACTGGGGAAATCCAAGAGAAAATATCCATGCACCAGTGATGGGTGTCAGGCGTGTGCTGTTATAGGACTGAGTCTGTGATTATTGATCACACACTCACGTCCCTGGAGGAGGAAATGTTTAGGACTTTTTCTCCCAAACCAATGTCTTGCCTCACTAGAAGGCTGCAAGAGTCTCAGTAAGAGTGTGAAACTCCGCACAAGATCTACTGAACTTAATGCTTGTAGAAATTATTGCCGTCTGACGCTGCTCGCTGATGATATGAAGTGATGAGATTGATCTGTCTGTCTCTTACCAGGAAGGTGTTTAAGATTTTTTGTCAGCGAACATAGATTCATCGTAGCTAGCGAGAGCCTCATAAACCTGTCCTATCTGGCAGCAGCCAGTGAAGGCTCTTTGCTTACAATGATGATTTTCCACAGCATGGAGAGTGTCTGAGAATAGGACATGGACCCGGGGATACCGGAATTCTGGTCCCAACTCTGACGCTGGTTCACTCTGTGGCCTTGTACAAGTCCTTTTAGGGTCTCCATTTTCCAAAAGCACCCACTAATTTGGGGTTCTACAATGTGAGTTTTTGGGTACCTCTCCTGAGAAATGTAAGGCCAGATTTTTAAGAGGTGCTTTTCATTACCTGTGGAAATCAGAAAGTGCGTTAAGTCAGGTACCCAAAATCAGTGGATCCTTTTGAAAATACACGCCTTAACCTTTCTCAGCCTGGGCATCCCCATCCACAAAATGGAGATAATGCTTCCTCACAGGGATGATGTAGGGCTTCATTGCATGAAGTGCTTTGCAGATGAAAGGTGCTAAGTAAAGCCGGGGTTCCTGATAAACGTCACAGAGACCTTTGCCAAGTGCCGTGGGTGCCAGAGGGTACCAAGTTCAGGCCATCAGGCTCTCTTGAGCGTGGCTTAAGGATCGATCCTGCCCCAGTGCAGGATGGGAATGGACAACATGACCTCTTGGAGGTCCCTTCTGACGCCAAGGTCTCTAGGAGGCTCAGTGCTCTGAAGCAACAAACTAAACATTGCAACTTTTTGCTCAGAACAGGGAGCAACAGCTGTTTAATTTTTCCTCTCCGGGTGACTTAACTACTGCTATGGTGCCCCTATGTTTCACTAACCCTGGTCTCCATAGCTGTCAGTCTGCAGACAGAGCAGGGCAGGCCATTCATTGTGGCAGCCACAATGTAGGGATTTGCCACTTGTTGCTCTCAATAACCGAGTACTTGAATGTACGGTGGGGGTGAAACACTGTTTACATGCCAGCGCAGAGGGAAACGGTTCTTGCTCCGGTTGGAATGGGGCCTGGGGCGCCGAGGTGATTTACTACAGGCAAGGAGTGCAGTGCTATTCAAACCGGCCAGCTGGGAGGCTGCTGTAAAGATGACACCCGGCGGTAAAATAGAAGTGCAATTGCCTAGCCAAGGGCCTGATCCAAAGCCACCAAAGTCTGTGAAGAGACTCCTGTTGACTTCGGCGGATCAGGCCCTGAGCCTTTCACAGCCTCTGGCCTTTATATGTTACCTGACTTGTAGGCAAATGAAGTGTGGCAGTTCTGGTTTGGGGGGGCTTGATCCTTCCCAGCTGGGACGAGGCAGCGATAGGCTGCCTGCGGGGCTAATGAGACTTGTGCTTCCTCCTTGGGGGCCTGATGCGAAGCCCGCTGGAATCCGTGGGAGTCTTTCCTCTGGCTTCAGTGGGATTTGAATCAGGCCCACTGTGTGTGTGTGTGAGAGAAGTGGGCTGCACAAATGCCATGGGAATTTATATAAAAAAAGCTTGTTTAAAGTAGAACTGAGACGCTTCAGGGGAAGTTTTCAAAAGAGCCCAATGGGATTTCTAATGTCTATCAGTGGGGTGTTTGTGTCTAAATCCGTTGGGCACTTTTGGAACCTTTCCTCCTTTTGTTCCAAGCCCAGTTTTGACTTTTAAACTCCACTAAAGCTTATCCACTGCACTCCTGAATGTGTCCAGTTAACAAGTCTTTCCTGCTGCTACAATGTTCCCTTCCTCTTGTTTCTTTCACAGGGGCTGCGGTGAACCTGACTCTAGTGACACCAGAAAAGGCCATCAAGCTAGCGGCCAATGACTTCTTCCGGCATCATCTCTCCAAAGATGGGTGAGTGGGTGGCTTGCGCCAGTGGCACAGCTGGAATGGTATTGGGCTCACTGGGAATGGTCCCGCCCTGAATCACCTGGTGAGGTGCAGTTGAATGACCTGCAGTTCTGAATACGATTCATCTTTGAACCAGTCCCGCCAGCGCTAGCATGCAAGCCGAAAACGCTGGGTGTAGAACTGAAAGTGAAAAGCACCTCCCTGGAGGGTTTTATTGAAACTTCCAAAAGTAATCCCAAATCATGTAGCCAGAATTTCCACAGAAAGCATCTGCATAGGAACGCAGCATCGGCTACTGGTCACATGACAGCTGGGATGGTCCTTTGTTCTCAACCCCATATTGGACACTCCTCTGCTCCTCCCACCCTTGCTGTGATGCTCTTTTGAGCAGGTGGTGGGTCGAGTTCTGGATGGTCCCAAACCCCAAGCTTAGCACTAGCTCGCAGATTTGCACTCTCCTGGGATTTGATTTCTCTGGAGGAACTTGGCAGTTGGGGAGGGGGAGTGAATTTTGATTCACTGATAATTGACTTTTGCAACTTCATCTACATGTAAAGGTCCATAAGTCAGTAAAACCGGCATCGTTTAATGTTGGTTTGTGTGAATTCAGTGCCCGTGAAAGGTGCCAAATTGATGGCCGTGAAGTCTGAAGTCCTGTGTCCATTGAATAGCTATGCTTGTTTCACCAAAGTATCTGTGCTCCAGCCCAGGGCACGGCTCAGGGTCCAAGGCCTTTTTAGTCCTTGACGTATGACCCTGCAGACAATGAGCCATCTGTGGTAGGGACTTCTGTGGTGTGGTTGCCTGTCCCCTGAAAATTAGATACCTCTTTCTCATAAGCCAGTAAACAATTGCCATGTACAGGGTCACCGCTTTTGACCACTACGTACTGGAGCCGGATTCACACTAGGGAAGCTACAGCTGAAAAGCTCCATATCCATGTACAACAGTGTGGTAGGTCTTTGCCTGCAGCTTTGGGGAGAGTATTTCTAATTCTGATTTCTCTTGGCCCCTGGTTCCCTTGCATAAAGGAGGGGGTGGGCAGTACTGTGGCTGAATCAGAGGAGGGTGGGGGAGCTTTGTTGTGGTTAGGATTAACAGGCCTCTCTGGGCACTGCCCACTGCTCCTGAATGTATGCTGGGCCGGGGATTGGCGTTGCTTTAACTTGGGAAAGCGCCAATCCTGCAGTTTGCTGGCAGCTTTCATACTCCAACCCAAATGGTCTTGGAGCCTTTCTCGGAGGAAGTGAAATAGCTGGTGCAGTTACTCACCTAGCTCTGGATACCGTGGTTGGAGTCTGGTCTAAGTGACGTGGGAACCCAGTTGCATATGGTCTCAGCTACGAATTGCCTTGCGTTTATGCCCAGCACTAAACCACTAGGTGCTTGGGAGTGTTTTGCCAGGACTAGTATGGCCAGCCAGGATATAACTTAGGACTCTGCTGTGTTACAGAGTAGGATGGGGAGTTGGAAGAGCCCTTACTTCCATTATGCACCTGGCAGTAGCCAGTGTTACCAGTCCCTCTTCGTTGTGAAATATTGCCAGTATAACACTCTCGATGCCTGCCCCTCTCCCCCGACACCCCGTAAAGTGATAAACAGCTACCTTGCCCCAGGCCTTGGCACTGCTGTAACGGCTCGCACCAGGGGATTCCAGGGCCATTGCTGGGATGTGCTCCCAGTTGCTGGGAATGAATAAAGCATGGAAGAAGCCAGTCAGTCCTAATCTGTTGCATTCAAATGAAAGGGACCTAGACCACCGAAGACGGAGGCCGAGCGGTGGTGCTGAGTGGGTGCATGTTGCCCCTGCCTCTTCCTGTTTCCCTTGCAATGCTGGGAGAAGGCGCTCTGTGCGGTCTTTGCCGCTGGCAGAGGCAGCGCCTTCATAACCCATTCTGATCTTCGGCAAAGGTGGCCGCTGAGAGTGCGAATGGGCTCCTGGGAAGCAGAGCAGGTCCTGCCTGCATGAGAAACGTGAATGGCCCCTACTAGATTCTCTCACCGCCTGGCGCTGGAGGAGCTTTGCAGCTCTTTGGGATTAGAACGGTGTTTTTCATTTCCCACTGACCTTGTCGATGCAGGGAGGTGTTTTTCTGCTGCGCTGTCCTTGGATCCCCCTTCAAGAGGGAGGGGGAAAGGTGGATGCTGGCTCAGCCTGCCAGATGCCCTGCCCTGCAGCGTGGTGGATGCCAGCCAGAGTTGGGGAGTGAGGGTCAGGGCCATGGAAGAAAGGCAGCGAGGTGCCTCCCTGGGAGTTGTGTGTTTCTGGTCAGCTGGAGCACTCTGGAGGGAGAGTCTTGGTTTGAAAGCAGGAAGTTTGAGATGATGCCCAGTTGTTATGGTGATGGCTAAGTTTATCAGTGTCCCTAGAGAGATGGGAACCTCTCTTTTCCTCTGTGGAAAGGGGGCTCTTCTAGTCTGTCCCATATTGAATATTGACCACCCCATGGCCCAAGTCTGCCGTAGGCTCTCAGATCTGATTAAAATGGAGTGTGGTCTGGAAAGTCCTTGACTTATGTATGGAAAGCAGGGAGTGGCTAGTGTGTCCTGGGTAGCATAAGGGCCTATAAGGGCATGCTGCATAGCCGTCCTCTCTGAATCCCTTTCTACCCTTAACTCTAAGTGTCTTGGGATGGAGAGAGTGTAACCTATAAAAGAGTTTGCCCCATGCTGTGCTCTTCCCACGCTGCTGCTGCCTTTGACAGTTCACTGGACCTTCTCTGAGTGGTGGCATGCGCATGGTTAACTAGAAGATGACTGAAGGGGACCATTCTGCTTTAAGTAGGCCTCTTCATTAAGCCAAGCATATGCCTCTACAACTCCTCCCTGGTTCACTGTGCATTTGATCCCTTTCCTCAAACAGCTCGCTGTTGTGCATTTTTTCCTTCAAGGCAAATCTGTTCCTTTGCCGGGGGGAGGAAATACCTTCTCCTCTGCCGTCTTCTGTCTGTAGGGAAGGATTGGCAACCCAGCAGATCAAACTTCTCTGCTTAATCACAGACCAAGGTACAGCAGTGACAGCCACCTTGCTCTGTTAACATGACTCAGCCCATGTCGCCTGGTCTGTAACTAAATCAAGGACTCCAGGGCTGTCAATCAGCAGCATCTTGTGCAAGCTCTTGGTACGTGACCTAGACACTAATAACAGACTGCTATCTTGTAGAAAGGCAAGGCTTCAAACTGCCTGGCAGGTGAACACGCTTCCACAGCTGCGTGTGTCATTACAACAGCCAGGATATTAAGTAGTGTGAGAGCTCTGCTAAGGCAGTTGTTTAGGATGGTTTATTCTAGTCCAAGGCCCGTTGACTGGGGTTTGGTTTTCCAGGGTGTAGGCATGTGGCCATGGAGGCCTTGCATTAGCAGAGCAGATCATTTTTGCAGGAACAGTTAGTTGTTGTGTGTATATAGACAGTGCTCTTAAAATACATACTGGCTTCGGGTGATGCCCAACCTAGTGATGTGATTGCAAGCGCCTTTACAGCTTCTCTTTTTTTGACTGCGGGAGCTGCAAAGATCTTCTCTGGCAGTTTGAATTTGAACGTCTTAATTGTTGATCTGCCACGGGCTGCCCGTCTGGAAGTATGCTCGGGGTTTGCACGAGTCAGCGTCGCTTGGCTGATCAAAAGCGCACACACCTCAATATAAGTTCTGCCTTTGTCGGTGTGTCATGTATCCTGGCAGGCCCCAAACAAACTGCCCTTGAGTTACAGTGCACACAGATATCTTTTATTTTCCCGGGAACAATGCAGTTTTGCAGCGAACCTGGCTTGATTGACTAGCAAAAATCAGTTGTAGATTGTGTCAGGATTCAGGGTCTGCAGCAGAGCCAGTCTCCAGGCAACCTGGTGAGTGCAGGGGGTCTGTAGTAGACTGCATGACTAGCTACGCCACTGGTCAAAAGAATCAAGAGACCAGCTCTTAAGCCCAGCAGCAGTTCAGTGGCTGCGCCAAGCATTTGCCTATAGCTGTGATTGCTGTGCTTGTTCCCAGCCTTGCCTTGCTGCACTGAGAGTCAAGACAGGGTTACCTGCAGCTCCAGTTCCTGATTTGGACTCTGGCATCTGGGCTCTGGTTCCTGGCTACGGCCTCCTGGTCTAACCCCTGGGCCAGATCCTCTGACCACTAGGCATGACTGTGCATGTCCCAGTCACTGAGAGTCGCAAAATGCTGACTGAGACTGTACTCAAAATCCTAGGGGCACTTTCAGGTGAGGGCGGGGGTCTCGTGATCGGGGAATGGCTATTGCTGGTGGTCCTCCCGTGAGTGTCTGTCTGAAACTATGAAAAGACAGGTTTTTTGCATTTTATATTTCCTCTGCTATAATCCAAGGGTGTGTTTAATAGGCGGAGGTGGCATTAAAATCTCGCTTGTGCCCATCCCCGCTTGGTGGTGAGACCGGTATTCCGCCTTTCTCCCTGGGCTCTTGTTTCTGTGTTTGACTTTACAGAAGAAAAGCTTCCTTTTACCCCTTGCTGTGTCCAGCCAAGGAGCCCACCGCAAGGGGGCAGCAGGCCTCATGCTTGTAATAAGTCTTCACAGTGGAGCGAGAGGATTCTATAATACAGTAGACGCTCATTAATAGCAACATATCGGTGCCCTTTTGCTGTGTTTCTTCTAAGCGGTGGTTGCTGTTATGGGGCGTGTCGACAATTCACAAAGAAAGCGTTCCCAGGGGAAATGTTGCTCATAAGCAGCAGTTGCTCTGACAAGGTGTTGCTGCAAACAAACGTCTATTGTATCCTTCAGGTTGTAGCCGAGCCTGTTTTGTTCTGCTTGGGGCTGGCTGTGTGTCACAGATGCCAAAAAAAAATAATCCTGAAGGGAATTCTGTGTCTCTTCTGGCTGCGTCTGATCCGCATCGTTAGACCTCACGTCATCCTCTGATTTTGGTGTCTGAGCTAGGAAATTCTCTAGCACTCCAAGATCTATGTAGACAGGAGTCACATCGGAGTTCTCCTGCTGCTGCTCTTACGCATCTGTTCTTCCTGGGGCCCCTCAGTCTAACCAGGCTAACAAGGCTTCCCTGGCCGAGAAGGCAGGAGGAGAGGGAGATTAGGGGGTTTCCAGTCTACAGAGAATGGAGAGAGGCGTTTTTCCTGCACCTCCCTGGTGCTGGAAGTCTCTCTGTGGTGTACGTTCTCCTTCCCCCAATGGGAGGCCCAGGTACGTACTCTAGTCGATAAGATAGCAGCTGCCTTTGCCCTCCAGAGCGAAGCAATATGTAAACAGGAGAGGAGTTGTGAGGGCCCAGATTGAGGAAAGCACTTAAGCATGTACATAAGAACCCTTTAGCCATGTTAGTCTGGAAATCACAGATAGAAGGTATCCTCTTTATCACAGCCCTAACATATTTGAAGACTTATCAGATCTCCGCTCAGGCTTCTTTTCTCCAGGCTAAACATCCCCATCTCCTATCTGTGATTCCCATTTCATGCATCTGATGAAGTGGGTTGCAGCCCACGAAAGCTTATGCCCGCAGAAATTTGTTCGTCTTTAAGGTGCTACAGGACTCTCGTTGTCTTGACTATGAAGAGACCTCCAGCACGCGCTTCAAATGTTTTGTTTGTGGGTGCCCAACTTGAGACCTGTTTGTAAAGGGACCGGATTTTTTTTAGAGCTTGGGAACTTAGCACTTTCTGTGAATTGGGTCCCTTTAAGGTGCCTCGTGCTGGGACTTACTGTTTATAGTTACTTTCTAAAAATCTTGGCCTTGAATCGCAGCCTCTACCAAAGAATTTGCACTGAGAGCAGCCATTAAGTTGCCCCACCAGGTTTCATCCTTTGTATCCTAAACTCAGCGTGCTGTACAGTTGAGGTGGATGATGGCAGTCATGTAGGGTGTCTCGTATTTATGCTTTGCCCAGTATTTTGGCTTCCGGGGGTTGAAAATGGTCTTGGCTTGTTATCAAAGGTGTGGTTTGCTTACAAAATATCTCCGAGGTGTCCAGCTGGTTGGGTTGCTGACTGTTCCTCTCCAAGGCATGTTATCATTAATTCCCCTCTGCTCTGATTTTTTTTTTCTTTCTTTTTTTATCTTGACCTTCACTTTATTTGCTGGAGCAGGGCTGGAAAGCTGCTGATTCAATGATTTTTGGTTCCTAGCAAGCCCAGCACAATTGCGTTAATTGCTTCTTTGTTGACAGAAGTGAATTCTGCAGGGAAATGGATATCTTTCCCCCCTCCCCTCTTTCTTGCACTGTGTCCGATTGTCTTGCTCGGTGAACAGAAACATGAGATGTTTTAGTCCCCAGTACGTGCCAGGGACTGAATGCTGCTAGAATGGCAGGCACCCTGACTCTTCAACTGGATCCTGCTCCTGATGGGAATATTTCTTTCTCTCAGATTCCAAGTTTGAATCTGACGCATCTCTTTATTTTACAATGTCTTTCACTCTTCCCAAAAGGTTCAGATGTACTAGAAGTCTGATTCAAAGCCCATGGCAAGACTCCCATTGACTCCAGTGGTCTTTGGATCAGCCCCATACATTTGTGTAGTGTTGATATGTGCGGTTAAACAGTTGTTGTGTTCCACCCCAGAGGTGACTACTTCTGTGTGGGGGGCTGTGTTTATATTTGCATATATCCCTCTTTTCTCCCACTGCTGAAGTACTGTCATGGCTGGGATAGAAAACGACAGCTGTTTAACCATGCTTACCAACGCTACACAACAAGATGCAGATTCAGATATTTCTTGGGATATTTCTCACTTACCCACGCAGTGCATGAGCCAGTGCTGCCAGGAGTCGAGATCTCAGTGGACTGCCCTGTGCTCTGCTGTACACGCAGACTCTCCACGTGCCAAGTCACAACACCATTTGGCCTGGCTGCCTCTCTGTTTGGACAGTCTGGACAGAGGGGCAGATAGGTCAAATTTCAGTGGTGGTGTGACCATGCGGCTGGATCAACGTTGTGGACTGCTGCGGCAGCAGCCATGCTAATTTAGTACAGGACTACTGTTTAAAAGTGGTTGGGCTGTGGCGCCCCTGGTTCTCCCTAAATGCAAACCCTCCCCCCGCCTCCCTAATTAGCACCACTGCTGCATAATAAACCTAGACCAGCAGGTGCAGAGCGCTCTGTTCAGTGCCATCAGCAGTGAGAATTGAAGAGGGCAGAATGCAATTAACCTGGGCAAGAATTTGTCCAGCACGCCATGGTTAAACAGCCATAGCCTTGGGTTTTTGGGCCACAGTAGCTGTCCTGACAGCAAGTGGCCAGGATCTCCGTGTTGCGTCTTGTTGGGGAGATGATGTTGCAGATCAGCTCAGTGACATTTCTGTGTTTGGATTCCACTGCTTTGATTGTGATGTGATGGTAGCAGGCCTCCTGACCCGACGCTGAGCGTAGCACTTCTTCTGGACTTCCAGCTGCTGTCAGAGTGCCCTGGAGAGCGAGATGGTGGGGGGTAGAAACAGAGCCTCACTCAGCTGCGTGGCAGCACAAAGAGCTCTCATCAGGCTGTTTGGGCTGATGACCTTTTTGTCACAGATGGTGCCACTCAAGGGATACCTGAGCATAAACTTGTTCTCACCTCTACTTCCCAACTGATTCCCACCCCCAGGTTTCCTTTCTTTATCTACTCTTCCTCCTCCTCCTCCTCTAAGACGTCCAAAAAACACAGGCAGCCAGTTTTGGGATCCATTTAAATTGCTTTGCAGCCAGATTGGACCCTGAGCTGCAAAATGCACTTGAAGTTTTAACTGAAGAGACCACGTGGCCCAGCGTACAGGCCCCTGGATTGGCACAGAAGAGATCTGGATTCTATTCCAAGCTTTGCAACTGACCAGCTGGGTGACCTTGGGCAAGTCACAGCCCCTCTGTGCCTCAGTTTCCCTTCCCCTGTGTCTCTTTTCTGTTTAGCTTCAAAGCAATTTCGGCAGAGGTTCTCACTGTGTGTTCTACCATGGGCCTCTCACTGCTGCCTTACACAAAAAATAATCAAATACCATTTCTGACACATCGGCAGCTCAGACGCGAATAAAGCCCTTCATTTTACAGAAGAGAAGGATAAAAGCAGGCTGATCATTGTGTATAAGTCCCTGCCCAGGGAGCAGTTACCCAGTACTTAGAGGGCTCTTCAGTCCAGCAGACAAAGGCTTACTAAGATCCAGTGGCTGGAAGTTAAAGGCCACAAATAAAAATGTGTCCGTTTATTTCCCATTTGATAACAATGATGGAATTAACCACTGGAGCAGTTTACCAAGGGATGCTGCAGATTTTCCATCTCTTTCAATTGAGATTAGATGTGCCTGTAAAAGATATGCTCTAGTCCAAACACAAGCTATTTGGCTAGCTGCAGGAATTGCTGCATGGCGTTGTCTGGCCAGTGTTATGCAGGTCAGACTACATGGTCATAGGGGTCCCTTCTGATCTTAGAATCTGTTAATCTAGAGTAAACTAAAGATGTCCTGTTAACAATGGCCAAACCCCAAGTATGCTGCACGGCCCTCCCCTGTCACAGGCACGGATTGAGAGGAATCCATCAGCAAAACTCCAGGCATTCATATAGAGAAACCAGGGAGGCTGTGTCCATGGGCTGGGCTTCAAACGGTGCTGCCCTGGCTGTCTTTCATTTCTAAACTGCATGCCAAGTGCACTGCTCTGGAGAATGCATCACTCATTCTGGAAGCCAAGTGTTTGTACCATCCTAAAGGGGGGCAGGAGTGGGCATGGGGTGGTACAATTTTGGAGGGGTTAAAAAGGGGATTAATGTCCTGGGCAGTGGCGGAACAGAAAGTATTTGTCAGAAAAAGAGAGAGAGAGATGGTTGTAATGGGTCTTTTTTTAACTCTCAGCAGCACAGTACCAACTAAAGAGTCGTGCTGCTGTGGCCGGCTCTTCGTTGTTCAAACCACAGTTCCAATTGCCTATAGCGTTCTCAAAAGATCACTGTCTTGGCTTGAAAATCCTCATTCTTTGTCTCAGGTTGACGTGTGCGTGCGTGCGTGGGAGGGGAGTCAGTTTGAAGACCACCATTCAGTGGTTTCTGAGAATGAAACATGGTGCCTGTAGGTTGCAATTGTTATGTATGAATGTTAGGAAGCTCAAATGGATGGCTTCCACAGCAACGCTACTCAGCCCTGACGCACGTTTGCCATAAAATGGAATATTTTGCACGAGGTGCAGGAACGGCAAATGGTCTCTGCATTTGTAGGGTCAGAAGTCACGTATGTAAATTAAGTCAGTTACGCTATCCCAGTTTAAACCAGCTGAGGATCTGGTTCACCATTCACTCTTTACCATGGTATTTAGGCACCTACTGCAGTGTACGCACACGCACACACACACACACACACACGGTCTGGTACCTTTTTGAAGTGGTGTATATACACGGAGTGTTTTTGTTGGCAAAGCTCCATAGAAGACAATGGAGTCATGCTGACGTACGCCTGCTGAGAAGCTGGCCCTTCACCTAGTGTGCCGGTGGTAGTGGGTGGAATCTACTTGTTCCGCTGATGCCGCTGGAACGTTGCGTGTTTATTTGAAGTTCAGCTTTCATTGCACACAACCCTGCCTGGCTCCTGCACTCAAGCTCTGAGCAACTGAAAAGAGTGAGGATCCTGCTTCTTGGGCTGTTGTACAAATCAGAGGCTTGTTGAATAGTTGTCCCAAGTATTCAGAGCCCTCAATCCAGCAGTGAGAGAGAACTGTCCTAGGAAACACCCACTTCCTCACGGAGTCTCTTCAAACACCTCAGTGAAGGGGAGGAAAGGTCCGTGTGGACCCAGAATCTCTTTGGTGACTGTCTAATAATTCAGTGATTTCACTGATCTTCCCCTGACCATGGGGCTTTGAGAAGGAAACTCGGTGAAAAATCCCTTCCTGCGTTCTCAAGGGAGAAATCTATGTTTAGTCCCTGTTAATCTTCACTGTGGCTTTATGTCCAGACCATAATCCTCTCCCCTGACATCCTCCCCACGGAGCAGATGTGAGGTGGGGAAATGGGAACAGCTGACGTGCAGGCTGTGCGGGGATTAACTGCGCACAGCAGCCTGCCTAGCAATCCTGTGATGTCACTGGACAGGTGAATGTAGCCTGGAGGAAGCTTGAAAGGGGTGGGGGGCAGTGTTGCTGAGGACCGGGGTTGAGGATATTTCACATGCCACCTGATTGTTTCCTATGGCAGGAGGTGCTGACAACTCCTGGGATCTGTGAGCTGCTGCTAAATGTGCTGCGTTGTCCTTGAGGGGGTGGTGGGAAATGACACCTCCATGAGCTCATTTACAGCCTGGGCTCGAAGGCTGCTCTGGCCATTACTTGCTAATGTAAATCTAGCATCACTCCACTTCAGCCAGTGGAGCTGTGCTGAGTTTGCACCATCGGGGAGGGGCGGGGGAGGGTGGCCCATTCAGCTCAGGGTGTGACACAGAGTCCTGCTGGCAGAGGTTCCCTTGTTCTTTGCAAACAGCTCTAACCTAAGACCCGACAAACTCACGACACCAAACACGTCTTACAGGCTACTTATCCATAAAGAGTAACATGTAAGGTATCCACCGAAAGCTCACAACTTGTCAAGACTCATAATCGTGGCGAGATGCGAGTATGGATCATGTTTAAGGAATAATGTATTCATGCTGAAATGTACGCTGTAAGGACTTGGAGCAGAAATTCGGTTCTGGTGACCTGACAGCAGTGCAGCTGCGCCGGTGTGGCTCCGTCAGTGCAGTGCTGCTAGTGCGGACGCTCTAAGTCAACGGGAGAGAGCTCCCTGCGAGCCGCGGTTGCTATGTCGGCAAGAGAAGCGGTGGTTTAAGGTAAACTGGGGTGCCCTGCACCTTTGGGTGCAGAAGATCTGGGATTTCTGTGACTAGCCAGTGTTAGGAGCTGGATATCACAGGGGAACAATTTAAAGGGATTCGGAGATTGGCCTGCCCCTATTGTTCAGGCTGGCTTAGCATAGAGGAGTGTGCTTGAGTGACTGCCGGTCTGGCAATGTCCGGGTGCTACCTCAAAAAAGGACTCCCTCTCTCTGACAGTAGGGGAAACACGGTGAGTCACAGCCCTGGATGCCCTGAGAACTGTCTCACTGTGTTTATACATCTTATTGCTTGTAAGATTCTCGTAGAGGCTGTAAACAGAATCTGATTGCCACTACCACCCCACCCCAACTGCTTACTGATGTGTGTGTTCTTATTCTGCTTGGGAAGTGTTCAGGGGCCTGCCCTGCCCTTTGTAGAGGTCCGGAGTTAATGCTCAAAACGCAGAACATAACGGCTGTCGTTCAAGTGTTGGGGGTTGATGCAGTGGGGTTTTGTTAACAAGCGAATGGGGTTGTATTTGTATAAACACAGCAGTACATCTTGCTAACCCAAATTTGTCTTTGTGTCTGTATCGGCAGTGGGATCAGCACCACCTTGGAATAGAATGTCCCTGAAATATTGCTACAGAGCCAGTGGGAGGAGCAAAAATGTTGCTTTTGAGTAGCTCCCATTTAAAAATAGTGTTGTGGCTGTTTGTTTTTCATCATGGTAGATTTTAGAATAAATATTCAGGATACAGAGGACTTTTGTTATCAGATTACATAACGTTTTTTTAAGGTAGAACGAAGTTGGGGTAAAATCGTGACGCTGAGCCTTTTCAAGGCGTCGTCTACACTTCCAAACGTTAGGAGCAGCACAGTTGCGCCTGCGCCACTGTAGTGCTTCAGTGTAGATGCTACCTAGGCCGATGGGTGGGGTTGTCCCATCTGTGCAGGTACTTCACCTCCCCAAGAAGTGGTAGTTATGTCGACAGAAGAATTCTTCCATTGACCTAGTGCTGTCTACACTGGGACTTAAGTCAGCTTCACAGTGCTGCTCAGGGGGTGTGGATTTTTCAGATAGTTCAACTGGCCTAATCCTTTACAGTAGACCGGGCTTATGGTAGTCAACAAAAAACCTCTGGCGGATTTCATTAAAAACCATTTTGGCAGTGATCTTGGGTGCCCATCCTTAGTGTCTTAGAGACCTGATTCTCAAAGACCGAGGCTCTGCACTTTCTGCAAATTAGGCCCCATTAAGGGGTCTTAAATGAAGTGCCCCAACTCACCAGTTCCTTTTTGAGGTCCTGACTCTATTGTTTTGTGGGGTTCTGGCTTTTTGGCAGGGGTGAGGGAGAGCCCATTCTTGGCGGCTGATCTCTCTGGCTGCCGTCTGTTAAATGCTACCGTCCCCGTGGTAACTTCTGGTACTTGTGACTTTCCTGGGGCACAATGAGTATGGGGGTGATGTGAGCTCCCCTGCACCAGAGCAGATTGTGCTGGGCCAAAACGCCAAGCCTTTATGACATCAGCTGGCTTGTGTCCAGTACAGAAAACCTTCACTTGAGTCCCAGCTGGTGCTACCTGTGAGTCAGTGCTTTGCCCAGGACATCTGTCCTGCAATTTCATTATAGTGGGGATGGGGCCTTGTACTGAGAGCAGGCGTCCCTCTCAGAGGGAATCCAGCTGTCTGCATTTGTTCAGGGGCAAGTTGTTCTAAGGCGGGTCTTCTGACTGAATCTCTCTTGCCGGGCAGGAAGAAGCTGACGTTGCTGAAGGAGATGCTGGCCGGGTGCGGGGCGGGCACCTGTCAGGTGATTGTCACCACTCCCATGGAGATGCTCAAAATCCAGCTGCAGGATGCAGGCCGAATTGGTACCTTGCACATCTCTTCTCTCCTTGTACAACAGGCGGGTGGGGGGGGGATACCACTGAGGGGATTCAATGGGTGTGGGGAGAGTGAGACTGTGGGAGAAGGGGGAGGGAATGAGTGTAGAGGTCTCTGCTCCCGTTTTCTTCAGAGATGTCTTAAGCTATAGCAGAGCTTTCCCCATGCTCTTCCCTGCAGGCTTTCTTTTTTCTCTGGCCTCCTAGAGTCCCCTCTAGTGGCACGAGGAAGCATTTTTCATTACCTGTGCTTAAGCCATGGGAGGGGGTAGGCGGGCAAATGAAACAACAGCTGCTGTGCATGCAGTAGAGATGACCGCATTCAGCTCGTGAATTATTAAAGCTCACCATCGGTTAATGCCCACAGGAGAAGGGATTCACTTCCCCTTATGCTTTTCCTGGGCTTCTTTCCCCTCCGTGTGTCTCACCCCATTCTCCCCCAGCACTGTGCAAGTGGCTTGTACCTACAAAAGCCCTGTCTTGCCATTCATCTGTTTTCAGTGTTCCCCATGTGGGGCATGCTGCTGTCAGGGGGAGGGAGGGACCATTTCTGTGGGACTCGTCATGCCATTGTCCCATATCCTCCTCGTCTCTCTGGGTACCGGTTTCCTCTCTGATCTCAGGGCAACGTCTCTGCAATTTCCTCTCAGCCTCGTGAGTCAGACTGTCCCTCACGAGTGAAAGGAGAGCTCTGCCACAAGCTGTTGGGGGCCAGAGTGTGCATAATCCACTCACAGAGAGGGACAAACAAAGGCACATGTAGCTAGGGAATGGAATTCCATCTCCCCTCGGTCACAAGTGTAGAAGCATGGTACCGTTTGGCACAGCTGGCGTTCTGTGCTGAGGAGAGGCCTAGGGTTGGAATAGCAAAGAGCGCTGCAGGTCAGGATGGAGGCTCCTAGGCAGAGCTGTGCAGGAACACAGGACGGGGATAGCAAGAGGCAGGTCAGGACTGGGGTGCACAGGCAGAGCTGCAGGAGGGGGGAAGAAGGGATCATGGGTAGGAAACTGTGTGTTGCGTGTCAGTCCTGAGTTCCATTGGCAGCGCCGGGACAGGGAGTTAAGACTAGGTAGAAGTCCTGTTGGAGCCCAAATGAGACACCTTGGCAGAGTTAGGTAGCCCGTTGTGCACCAGCTGTCCACCGTGTGCTGGCCTGGGTGTCTTCACAAAGTGTAAATACAAGGATCAGATCATTACTTGGCACAACAGAATCTGGGGGAAGGAAAGAAGTGTTGCTAATTCTAAACCTCTTCTGGGGTCCAGCCAGGGCTGCTGCCTAGTTCCTAAAATCCCCTAAACGATGCCCATCAGGTAGCGTGTTAATGGTGCGGGCAGGAACTATTCAGCTAATGAGCGGGTACATCCGTAATCTCTTTGACGTTACAGTCTTTAATATTCAGAGTGTCTCTTTTCCTTTTCCTCCCCAAGAACCTCCCCACCCCAGTTTTAATGCAAACCTGGCCCTCTGTGAGTGGGTGTGTGTTTTTAAACTGTTTATAGGAATTAGATCCTGGGTCAGGGGTTTGAAAAAGATTACCCCGACACTGAACAGTCAAGGCCTGTTCTCTGTGTTGCAAAGAGAGTGTGTGTATGGCAGGTGCGGGATAGCCCAGGGATTGACGTGTGTGCCATCTTCTGACCAAACTGTAGAAGTGCAATAGGGTTTGAAAGGTATAACAGGAGAAAGCATAGTACATAGATCTAAGATAGGTACTTTATCTCAGGGCATTCTTCAGTTTTATTTTAATGCTGCAGTGGTGGTTTAAGGGATGATATGAGGAATAGAAGGAATCATCCTTTCTTGCTTTTAGGATGTTTTGGTGGCCTTTCCCTTCTGAAGATCTGTGTCCTATTAGGGTTTAAAGACCCAGTTGCATTGATCCCTTGTTCTCAACCTAGTCTATAGCGGTCATTTCTCCGCACTGCACATGCCCTGAATGATTGACAGTGTCCGCTCAGGAGAGACCCAAGAGTGGAACTGCTGTGGCGATGTTACAGATCAGGACTGAGGCATGGTGGCAGAGCTGGGTTTGAGTCCAGGACTGAGGAAGGGGTGCTGCAGCTCAGGACAGAGTCATGCTGCAGGGCTGAGGTGAGAGAGTTTGCAGGGTACATGGCTGGCTTTAGCCAGCCCTGTTAGTCCCCCACCCTCTCCCCAGCATCCAGTTTATAACATAGACATCTTGCTCTCTGAAACATACGGGTCCCCATGTAGCCTTCACACTGGTGCCGCGCAATATTTGAAGGTTGTGATTTTTCATAGCGTGTGTTTATCAGTAACGCTCTGTCGCTCCCCCGCAGCGGCCCAGAAGAAGCTAATGGCAGCACAGGCCCAGTTCTCCTCCACCGCCAGCGCTGGAGCAGCAGAATCGGTTGTGGAGACACGGACCACGGCGATGCAAATCACCAGGGAACTACTTCGGAGCAAAGGCATCGCGGGACTTTACAAGGGCCTTGGGGCCACGCTGCTAAGGTAGGGCTATGCCCGCTGAAACTCTGGGCACCGTCATCTATAAAAGACTAAAGGAACCAAAGGCAAATGGCAACCCTTTTATCATCTGGGTCACTGTCCAAAACGTGTGCATCAAGCACCCAGTTCTTCTCTCCCGTCGATCAGGGTGACTCAGTAGTCACTCCAGTGGAATCACGGGCGTTACACTGGTGTAGAAATGGTGTACATGAGTGGAGAATTCGTCCCTGAGTGCTTTTGTGTTGGGCAGAGAGAGAGAATGAGAATTATTGGTAGCCTGCCTCCCCTCTGGTCTACGACACAGATCAGTATCCTCCCAGTAGTGCATTAAGAGATGTGACTGATACCTATCACGGGGTTTTTGTTTTCTCATCCTCTCTCCCCGGGGGAAAATGCGTGCAATGGAGTGTCTTGTTTTGGTAGGGTAGTTTCGTTTTGCTTTGCTTCGTTAATGCACATGTTGCTCTGTTTATGTTAGAGAAGGCAGGTCAAAGAAATGCACCTTGCCCTTGCAGTGGAAGGTGGTGAGGCTTGTGATTGGCCTTAGTTCCTGGGAGAGTTCATGCCACAGTCTCGGACCAGCCCCCGAGAAAGGTTCCATCTCCCGTGCAGACGAGCTTTACCCTTATTGTAGAGAGCTCTGTTGTGCCAGAGGGGGACCAACTCTTTATCCTGGAGCCTCAGACGATCTTTTAGATATCCTGGGCCCAATCCATGGAGTGCCTTGAACATAAGGACTGAGACCTTGAGTTTGATTTAATGTTCTGTGCTAGGAAGCCAATGTTGAGAGCAGCTCTTCTCTTCTCTTCTCTTCTCTTCTCTTCTCTTCTCTTCTCTTCTCTTCTCTTCTCTTCTCTTCTCTTCTCTTCTCTTCTCTTCTCTCTCTCTCTCTCTCTTCTCTCTCTTCTCTTCTCTTCTCTTCTCTTCTCTCTCTCTCTCTTAGAATCATAGAATATTAGAGTTGGAAGGGACCTCAGGAGGTCATCTAGACCAACCGCAGCTAAGTCATCCCAGCCAGGGCTTTGTCAAGCTGAAGCTTAAAAACCTCTAAAGATGGAGATTCCTCCACCTCCCTAGGTAACCCATTCCAGTGCTTCACCACCCTCCTAGTGAAAAACTTTTTCCTAATGTCCAACCTAGACCTCCCCCACTGCAACTTGAGACCCTTGCTCCTTGTTCTGTCATCTGCCACCATGGAGAACAGCCTAGCCCCATCCTCCCTGGAACCCCCTTTCAGGTAGTTAAAGGCTGCTATCAAATCCCCCCTCATTCTTCTCTTCTGCAGACTAAACAAGCCTAGTTCCTTCAGCCTCTCCTCATAAGTCTTGTGCTCCAGCCCCCTAATCATTTTTGTTGCCCTCCGCTGGACTCTCTCCAACTTCTCCACATCCTTTTTGTAGTGGGGGGCCCAAAACTGAACACAATACTCTAAATGCGGCCTCACCAATGCCAAATAGAGGGAATAATCACTTCCCGCGATCTGCTGGCAATGCTCCTATTAATGCAGCCCAATGTGCTATTAGCCTTCTTGGCAACCAGGGCACACTGCTGACTCATATTCAGCTTCTTATCCACTGTAACCTCCAGATCCTTTTCTGCAGAACTGCTGCCTAGCTCGTCAGTCCCCAGTCTGTAGCTGTGCATGGGATTCTTCTGTCCTAAGTGCAGGACTCTGCACTTGTCCGTGTTGAACCTCATCAGATTTCTTTTGGCCCAATCCTCCAGTTTGCTTAGGTCCTTCTGTATCCTATCCCTACCTTCCAGGGTATCTACCACTCCCCCCAGCTTAGTGTCATCTGCAAACTTGCTGAGGGTGCAATTTACCCCATCCTCCAGATCATTAATGAAGATGCTGAACAAAACCAGCCCCAGGACCGACCCCTGGGGCACTCCGCTTGTGACCGGCTGCCAGCTAGACATGGAGCCATTGATCACTACTCGTTGAGCCCTATGCTCTAGCCAGTTCTCCATCCATTTTATAGTCCATTCATCCAACCCATACTTCTTTAATTTGCTGATAAGAATACTGTGAGAGACCATATCAAAAGCTTTGCTAAAGTCAAGGTATATCACGTCCACCGCTTTCCCCACATCCACATCCACAGAGCCAGTCACCTCTTCATAGACAGCAATCAGGTTGGTCAGGCATGACTTTCCCATGGTGAATCCATGTTGACTGTTCCTGATCACCTTCCTCTCTTCCAAGTGCCTTAAAATGGATTCCTTAAGGACCTGCTCCATGATTTTTCCAGAGATTGAGGTGAGGCTGACTGGTCTGTAGTTCCCTGGATCCTCTTTCCTTCCTTTCTTGAAGATGGATACTATATTTGCTTTTTTCCAGTCATCAGGGACCTCCCCCTGTTGCCATGAG
Source organism: Emydura macquarii macquarii (assembly GCF_026122565.2). NCBI lineage: Eukaryota > Metazoa > Chordata > Testudines > Chelidae > Emydura > Emydura macquarii. The sequence goes on along the minus strand of NW_027130724.1, from coordinate 3,375,618 downwards.
CTTTCAAAGATAATAGCCAATGGCTCTGAAATCACATCAGCCAACTCCCTCAGCACCTTCAGATGCATTGCATCTGGCCCCATGGACTTGTGTCTGTCCAATCTTTCTAAATAGTCTTGAACCTGTTCCTTCAGCACTGCGGGATGTTCACCTCCTTTCCATTCTGTGCCGCCCAGTGCAGCAGTCTGGGAGCTGACCTTGTCTGTGAAGACAGAGGCAAAAAAGGCATTGAGTACCTCAGCTTTCTCCACATCCTCTGTCACTAGGTTGCCTCCTCCATTCTGTAAGGGGCCCATACTTTCCCTAATCTTCCTCTTGTTGGTAATATACCTGTAGAAACCCTTCTTGTTCCCCTTCACATCCCTTGCTAGCTGCAACTCCAATTGTGCTTTGGCCTTCCTGATTTCATTCCTGCATGTTCGAGCAGTATTTTTATAATCCTCCCTAGTCATCTGACCAAGCTTCCACTTCTTGTAAGCTTCTTTTTTGTGTTTAAGCTCACCAAAGACTACTTTGTTAAGCCAAGCTGGACGCCTACCATATTTGCTATTCTTTCTGCACATCGGGATGGTTTGTTCCTGTGCCCTCAATAAGGTTTCTTTAAAATACAGCCAGCTCTCTTGGATTCCTTTCCCCCCCTCATATTAGCCTTCCAGGGGATCCTGCCCATCAGCTCCCTGAGGGAGTCAAAGTCTGCTTTTCTGAAATCCATGGTCCGTATCCTGCTGTTCTCCTTTCTTCCTTTTGTCAGGATCCTGAACTCGACCATCTCATGGTCACTGCTGCCTAGGTTGCCACCCACTTCTACTTCCCCTACCAAATCTTCCCTGTTTATCAGCAGCAGGTCAAGAGAAGCACGGCCTCTTCTCTTCTCTTCTCTTCTCTTCTCTTCTCTTCTCTTCTCTTCTCTTCTCTTCTCTTCTCTTCTCTTCTCTTCTCTTCTCTTCTCTTCTCTTCTCTTCTCTTCTCTTCTCAGGTGACTGACTCACTAATAAATTGTTGGCAATAGCACCAATGGGAGTGACCTGGGGGCGACTTTAAGGACTCTAACTCCTCTAAAAAACTGGAACTCTGGACATGCTGGGCCAGATTCTCAGCTGGAGTAAATAGATGACGCACCTTGGCTCCGGCAGAGCTCTGCCAAATTATCTCAGCTGAAGATCTGCCCCCACCCCCCAGCTCTGTCTGTGGGCTATAGACGCTGCAGAGGAAATATCTTTCTCAAACCCCTTCACATGTCATTCCAATAGCTGGGAAAGAGGCCTGGCCTGCCACTGTTGTCGAAATGTGAAGCTCCCAGCCCTTCTTGCCACGCCTGGCTGCTTGGTCTGGGAGGGGTGCAGCTCTGCTCCTCACTGTTCTGCTTCCCCCTGTTACAGAGACGTCCCGTTTTCCATTGTTTACTTCCCGTTGTTTGCGAACCTGAACAAGCTGGGCCAGAAGAACCCTGACGTCAAGGCTCCGTTCTACGTATCCTTCCTGTCCGGGTGCGTGGCGGGCAGCACGGCAGCGGTGGCCGTCAATCCTTGTGACGGTGAGTCCTGGGTGGGAGATACTGTGCCCGCCTGAGGTGGGGACAAGGAGTTTCCCGGACGTCCAGTCCCGGAGCTCCCTGCCCCTCGTGAATCGTAGTTACAATAGATCAAGTGAGGAGGAGGAACTCGCCTATTGTGGTGCCTCTGTTTTGCCGCCACGTCGGCGTCAAATGTTGATGTGGTCTTGTGCCCTTCTGTATGATGAGATGGGGCACGAGAACAGGGGCAAAGGACTCAAAGGGAGTCCATGTCTCCAGGCGGCCTCGGAATCAGCCAGACACTGGGGGAAGGAGAAGGCTTGTGTGTATGGGCACATCCCTTAGGCCTCTACCCCACCCATACATCCCTCTATGTAGTGTCAGGAGAAGAGCGGGCACTGACAGAGCCGTTCTGCCTAGGGGAGGGGAGGTGGCAGGGTCTCCCTTTTCCCCCATAGAGGGGTGGGAGAACTGGAGGCTCTCTGTCCCTCTGGAGATCAGCAGCAACTGGCAAGGAGATGCAGTCCTGTAGAGGAAAGGCTCTGAGCCCCATGAATTCCCCAGCCAGGCACCAGCTCCTGCTACTCCTCTCTCTGAGTTGGAGGAGTCCTCATGTCACCAGCCTGGAAAGAGGCATGAGAGGGAGATCTTTGGGGTTGGAGCTGCAGGAGAGAGAGCTTTCCCACCACTTTCAGCCAGGGCGGAGGAGCTGAGCTCTCCCTTTACTTCCACCCCTGCTCACGGGTGTCCCCGATGTCTGTGGTGTTGGTTAGTTAAAGCAGATGGAGGGGGGGGGACTCTCGGTGACAAGGACCAGAAATGGCTATTCTCGCATCTCTGGGATGGACGTGTTTCTGTGTGCGTGCACACATTGTGAGATTGTGCAGGCTCATGCATTAGTGTGAGCTCATGGGAAGCCATGGCCTTAATGTCTATTAGATTGTATATGCCTTCCAGTAATGCCACTTGATCTCACCTCTGTCTCCAAGGCTAACCTGTGAAAAATGATAGGAAATAGTTTTTCCCTCCCATAATCGTGTATTACCAAGTTTTTTAAGCGTGACCAGTGACTTCCGGTGCCATACTTTTTGGGTGCCCAACTGCAAACCCTTTCAAAGGGATGACTTCCAGAAAGTGCTGGGCCTCTGGAAATCGGGCCCCTTAAGAGCTCTGGACACCCATAAATGGAGGCACCCAAAATCAGAGCCAGTTTGGAAAATTGTGGCCTCTTTGTGTTTGTGTGGGGTAGGAGGGCTTTTAAAAAACCATTATTAAAGGAACAGTTAAGGTTTTCCCTAGTTTTCTGATATTCTGATTAATCTAATCTCTGATCATAGTCCCGGTAATCTCAGTTCAGTTTTGCTAGGCCCTAAGTGATCACTCATGCCTGCTAAAGATATGTGCAGCAGCGTGCAAAGCACCCGACGGAAGCTTTGGGGGAAGGAACCAGCTGCAGCCCACGCCCTGTATTAATAGGGTTCTTAAAGCTGCTCTTCTCCTTCCTTCTGTCCTCAGTAATCAAGACAAGGCTGCAGTCCTTGAAGAGGGGAGTGAATGAGGACACGTACTCAGGAATCCTGGACTGCACCAGGTAAAAGGTCTCCTCAGTGGTTCCCAGCAGATCAGGTTGCAATGACTACGTTCTAGACGTCTTCCCTGGCCTGCTTCTTGGCAGTGGGAGGGAGTTAGAGCACCAAGGGGTTCTTTTTAATTGTTTTATCTGAATGTCTAAAAGGTTTTTATACTGTATTTGGGAAAGATCAATAGGACAGGTGTCCCTTTCTACCAGAAAATGCCAACCACCGCCCCCGGAGAAAAGCAATAGCCTCAAAAACAAATACCCTGCCCTAAGCGGAAAACAAAGTGGAACCAGCGACTGTGGAGTTGACTAGGGATTTTGCTATTGCTGTTGATTTTTATGTGGGAAACTGCCCAGATCCTAGGGTGGGCAACAATATAAAACCCTGCAGCAGCCAGCAGCTACCACTTCCTCTCTGATCCTGTCTTATAGTTCCTCCTGCACATTGTAGGCCACAGAACCTCGCCCACCCACTCCTGTAAGAGACCTCAGACTTCTGGCTGAGTTACTGAAGTCCTCAAATCATGATTTAAAGACTTCAAGTTCCAGAGAATCCACCATTTACTCTAGTTTAAACCTGCAAGTGACCTGTGCCCCATGCTGCTCAGGAAGGTAAAAAAAACCCCAGGGTCTCTGCCAGTCTGACCCTGGGAAAAATTCCTTCCTGACCCCAACTATGGTGATCAGTTGGTGATCAGATCTGAGTATCCTGCCTCTGGTGAAAAAGACAATAAATTACTTTGGGAAATATTTGTGTTAGCACGAGTGATGCTATTATGGGAAGTGGGTGTGGCCGACCCTTTCTGAATCTAACTGGTTTCTCTGTGTCTCTGTAGGAAAATCTGGCAGAAGGAAGGCCCCATGGCCTTCCTGAAGGGGGCATACTGCAGAGCCTTGGTCATTGCCCCGCTCTTCGGCATCGCACAAGTCATCTATTTCATAGGCATCGCAGAATTCCTCCTAGACATGCTTCCGAAGCGCCGGGATTAATGCTCGCACGCTCTTGCTGCTGGTCAGAATTCATCCCAGCGTTTGTTTGTCGTCATTGTTGATGGTGTCAGAGCAACAGCACAAAGGGTTAAAGCAGCAATCTCGAGGGTGAAGGTTGTCTCCAAACAAAAGCCCTTTCCACCTCTCGATATGCCCCCACCCCAGGACAATACCTAATTATGCATATCTATATTATTTGTAATTGTCATTCTTAAAGACCTTCGTTAGCACAGACTGGGCTCGCAGACCCCCTGACCTTCTCCCAGCAATGGGGGGAAAGAAATGCCCACATCCTCTGAATTACCAGCAAGTTAAGAAAGGAGCAAAAGAATCAGACTCTGTGTTCCCCCAGTCCCTCATGTGGTGTTCCAGGCCTTCGGGAAGACAAGGCCCCAGCACATCTTCTAAAAGGGGGCCCGTTATTGTCAGTAGAGGAGGCAGGTAGATGCCGGAATTTAAAAGTTTCTTTGTAAGGACTTGTCCTGAAGCCCCCCTAAAATGAGTTGGACTTGGATGAACTTCTTGGAGATCAGAGGAGGGGAAAGGGTTTATTTTTTGTTTGAATTTAATCAAAGGGACTTTCCTCTGAAATAGGGGCCATGGGGCGTACATGGGGGGGAGATGTACACTGCACATGCTTGCAACATGTGTGCTCTGTAAGGAATATGTCCTTGGGATCATGTGAATATCTTCAGGTGCATCAGTGCTTAGCTACGAGCTACAGGCAAGAGAGGGGAGAGTTTAATGACATGGGATCAACTTTTTATTTATGCAGGAAAAACAAATCCAATTACATTCCTTAAGTCAGCCCAGCTCTGATGAGTCAAGCAGTTGCTGTGCCCAGCGTACTGGTCGTCTATGTCTTTCGGCCTGTCTCTAAGATGTGTTCCTCTCCCGTTTCCTCTGGGGAGTTTGCACGCACAAAGGGTCACTTAAAAAGATGGTCTCAGAGGTGAATGATCCTGATAGGCCACATTCCCAGCTAGTGGAAATCGTCATAGCTCCTTTAAGTCCCTGAGCGCTGTTGAAGTCAGTCGGACAATGACCGTTTACACCAGCTGCGGATCTGGCTTGGTGTACTTGCAGGGTTGGTTTGCCAACTTCCTATCCAGACCAAAACTGGGATGTGGAAAAGAAATGAGGCCAAGGCGTTTGTTTTATTTCTACGGGGACCTAATTCCATAGGTCTGATCTCTCAAAGGCCAGGTCTGGTTTTGCTGTGGTGTGTTATTGGAGGAAGTACATACAGAGAGGCAGTTTGCCTCCAGTCGGATCCATGCCAGCACAAGAGCCTGCCTGTGTGCATCCGTTTGTGGGATTGAGGACTCTAGCCAGACTTCCTGCTCACTTTGGGGAGGTGACCGTTGATGGGATGGCCGGCAGACCAACCCTAGACACATACTAATTCTGTTAAAGGGACACTGTCAAGCTAAAATAATGTTTTAAAAAACCCCAAATCCTTTCTTTACCGATGTTCCCAATATCACTTTGAATTGTCACAAGGGAAAGAACTGAAAATCCGGGGTGCTTTATTACTGCACTTTACTTAGCTTCAACATTTAAACTAAATTGGTTATTTTTTCTTTTTGTTATTAGTTAGCTTCACTTTCTGCTTTCCCATCACTAGCCATCGTGATGTTTGTGTTTCAGACATAGCAGATGAATATTTAATTTAAAAAAGCACACAGTTTCCACTTCAGATCTCTGTATTTCAACACTCTTTATTTAGGTTTTGTAAAACTTTTTCTTTGTGAAACCTAAATTGGAGCCAACTGTCCTGATCACGTACCTTTAATATAGAGGAGGTAGTTACACAGCTAAGTTCTCACTTTTGTTTATGTGGATAGATGACCTCTCTATTCCTAACGACCTTTTGTGATCAGTACTATGATGCTTGTGTTGCTCTGGATTTTTCTGAGCTGTGCTTAAACAAAAGTTTGGGGTTTCCTTCCATAGGGTGACTCTCGCTGCTTTATGATGTATAATGAAGGCCTGAAAGGTGTAGAGTGGTTTTAAGGTTTTTTTCTTTTTCTGATTGGTTTTTGCATGTGAAGTTCAGATCCCCATCTAGGACGGAAGACTGATGATGGTAGAGCTAATGAAATGGTGATGTCCCAAGAGAGTGAAAGTTGAACAGTTGATAGGGAAAGGATTTTTAGTCACTATTTTAAATGTTTTTCTTTTTGTGTTAACACCTATTTAATGTTAATGACTAACTTACATTTTGAAAAAGGAAGACTTTGATTAACGCCATAAATTATGGTATGAGAGCTCAGAATAAACATCCCTCTAACCTCCAGAGATCATCCAGCAAGATCAGGGAAACCGAAAAACTGAAATTCTAGATATTTAAAAAGTAAAGAGCGAGTGACCTTCTCCTCCTCCTCCTCCTCTTTAAAAACAGGTCATCTTCTCTATACATCATAAAGAATCAAAATGGAACACCAGCCTGTTTTTTTTAAACAGTCCTTTGCAGCCCACTTTAAAATTTTGCCAAGAAATGCAAAAAGACCAGTGTTCAAATGGTCGACCAAAAAAAAAGCCAACATATTGTGTGAGAGACTTACAATTTGGGGTTAAAAATACACTGCCGGTAAATGTCAGAGTTGAAATGAAGAGCTCAGTGGCAAATACAGGTTTGAAGCAGCCTGTCCCAGCAATGATATTGACGTGGTGATTGGGCATGGAAAAGGGCCTGAAAAATACTGCTTTATGGCATCAGACAAAGATCCGTGGAAAATATCCCTTCCTTTCTTCCATCTCCCCCAATATTTTTATTTTTAAATTTCATCAGAATGATTGCGCACAGTGAGCCCCTGTGTGGTATGTTGGCTGGAGGCTTCTGTGAGCTGAGCTTCTTTGTGCTGATGAACTCTGGCTGCCCCCAATTTAACGCGGTGAGAGGCTTAAGGAATGACTTGTACATTTCTGAAGTCAGGAGCAATCGCATCTGCCTGACATCTGGAATTTCAAAAGGTGGCCCCAGGCGTTGTTGCAGAGCTGCCTTTAGTTGGTGACCCTGTAACCTGTCAAGTCAGAAATTCTGACATTAGCATTTAATAATACCCCCACCACCACCATCCCTCAGGCTAAGCCCTGCACATTCCTGGCAGGGCTGCCTGGTGCCACCCATGAATGCGGCAGGTGCCTCTGTTATCAGACCGTTCTACCCATGGCGGGAGAGAGGTCAGCGTTGGTATTGGCGGCTGTAGCCCGTTAATTAAACTGGGATCAGCTGCACTGCTGTAAATCGTGTGTACGGTAGGTGCTAGCACCAGTGGCTAATATCCCCATGTGGACAAGGCCTTAGTGTAACTCCAGAGACCAAACTGTAGAGGTTTACGTGTAACCGCAGGTTGAATCCCTGGTAGTTCCACCCACCCTACCCTGCCCCCTACACGCTGGGCATTTCCAAAAGGGCCAGCACCTTCCTTCAGGGGGTGTTGCTAAGGCCATTTGGGGAACTGCGGTGCTCAATGACTAACTGATGCCATATGGGCACCTTGCCAAGTCCAAGGGCAGAATTCCTCCTACCTCCAGTTAAGAGCCTGACCCTGCATTATTAGCCAGGCAGGAATGCAGCATGCATCTCTACAAAGCTTTGCCTGAGGAAGAAGAGCAGAACCGGGAAAGAGTGAGAGGTGAGTCCTGTATCTTGATTCCAGTAGAAGAGTGAGTGCTACCTCTATAACCCACCAGTGGGGCAGGGAGCTTGCAGGCCCATGTCTTACAGAGTATGTCAAAACGCTCTAGAAGCTTTGACGGTTGGGTTTCTACCCAAATCCCCTTCTCATTGGCGTCATGAACCCAGCAAAGCATGTATCTGGCACTATTGTTGTGCCTGTGTACGTGTTACAGCTTTCAGCTGTGCGCTCTGCCCCCTGGGGAGGAACAGGCCTGGGGCAGGGCCTGAGACTGGTACAAGGGAGGGGATACTCGGTAAAATGTATTGAATACTGATTTTTAAAAGGAGCTGCTCACTTCCCAGTTTCCTTGGGGATAGTCTCCTGTCACTCTTGCAGTGATGGCCTGGAATGCAGAAATGCTGATGGTTTTCTGCATGGGAAAGGGGCTCTCTTTCCCATGATCCCCTGACTTTATTTCCTGATGATCCTGCTTGCTACCACTGCTCCGGTTTGGAACTTGATTTGGGATCGCAACACGGGCTGGCTCAGGGGCTCTTACAGAAGCACACTAGTGTTTTAAAGCTGAATGCTGCTAAAGACACTACCTGTGGCAAGAGAGATCAGTGTCTGGGATAATTAGATCTTATGGACTGTCTGGAACACCTCCTTGAAGATTCCAAGTGGGGTGTTAAACCTCCTGTGCTGGTATTTCTGTAGAATAAGAGTGTCCGACCCAACCTGTTGCTTTTGTAGAAGGGGCCTGCTATTGTTCCTTTCTGGCATAATGTGCACCTGCAGGTTTTTTTGTGATCGGTACCACAAGTCGTCTTGAGTTTAATTCTTTCCTTCTCAGAAGCAGTAAGGCTAAAATTTTTAAAAGTGGCCTCTGATTTCAGCTGCTCGCTCCTTGGGTGCCCAATCTGAGCTGCCATGTTAGCGGCCTAATTTTTTGTTTTTTCAGAAGAACCGAGCACCCCAAATTCTGGATGAAGTCAGGGGTATTCAACAGCTCTGGAAATTTGGCTCACGACATCTCAAGATAGGCACCTAAAATCCGAGGCTACTTTTGGGTATATTGGTCCTAAGTTTATACACAATAGACATGGCTGGGATCCTGACAGCCAAGACTTTGGCTTGGGACTCCATTAAGAAAAGCCAGTGTTTAGACATAGCCATCTTGAGTATTTCCCTTGCAGAGATTTCAGAGTAGCTAAGAGGTGGTGGGGAGAACACAGACAAATAATTTAGTCTCAAAATGCAGACTCACCTGGACAGAGCTGCAATGAGCATTCTGCAGGCTAAGCTGGCTGGTAATTATGAAACTCCTAGGAGATCTGACCCTGTCCTTGCCGTGCAGTGTTCCTGTAGTCAGCAGGAAAAGGGTCTCCATGGTGTGGAAAGACAAAAAGCATGATGTGTGGACCAGTGCTATAGTGATCAGCTAGCTAACCTACGTTTTCGGCGGTGTTTTGACATGGATTTCTGCTCCCTTTAACTGCTTTGTTGTGAGCCAGGGTGCCTGTGATTTCTCCAAACAGCTTTTGGCAGCGCTAGTTACTGATCACCTACCTGTGTGCATGCAGAACCTCACCCCGCATGATACTCTGCTTCAGGTGTTTTGTTGGAACGGGGACCCATGGATGTGTCCATCACAGGAGAGGCCAATGGGTTTGGCCCGTCAGGACCCAATTACCAAATCCAAAAGCAAACGAGAGCATTGGTTCCAGAAACCTCTGTGAGCCAAGAGCTGGAGTCCCAGCCCACTGCTACTTCATTCCACCACAGTGACCTTTGTAGCACATGCAGTGCGAGGAGTCTGTCAGGCTGCCTTTGCCATCTAGCTCTGCCCAGGGCTTACCTCACAAGGGCTGTCTACACTGGGGAAATTGTCTAAGCAGTTCAGCTCAACACTTTTTTTTTTTCCTGAAAGAGCCTGGAACCATTGTATAGGCAGCCTGACCCAGCTACAAGGCCAAGTGGTCTAGGCTGCTGCTCTGATTGGGTTTTAAAACTGATTTAGCTGAGCCGATTTGAAACCAGTTAGAAAATCTGTCCCATGTAAACAGGCCCTTAATGCCAGTCTGTGTAAGATCTTTGCAGTTCAGTGAATCATTGAAGGTCATAATCCCACGTCAAATGGAAAAACAAAGCAGAGGTCACAGCATTACAGCGGTGGAATGCTTCAGTTTCCATCAAATGTGGCCACTGTCACTGCAGCTTCCTTGCACATGGTTCATCTGCATGATGTGCCCTGAACATAGAAACATTGAACACAGATTAGAGTCTCCTTTGTCAATAGACTTTTTAGATTAGGCAATACCATCAGGTGAGGTTGTTTGTAACTGACCGTAAGGGAAGAGAATGAGTGTTATGTAGTGGTTAGATCACAGGAATGGGAGTTGGGAATTCTGGGATCTTACCCAGTGCTGCTGCTAGCTCAGTGTTCCAGTGAGATGGGGAAAATCCTATTCACCTCCCTGACAGAGATGATGAGGCTTAATCCATTTATATTGCTCTCTTGAGATCATCAACTGGAAGGTGCTACAGAATGCAGCTTGTGGGTATTTTAATGAGGGTTGCCTATTCTTAAAATACGAATTGGACTAAGCATTCAGGCCCAGCTAAATAACATGGATTACACCTGACCTGACGTAAGAATGATGATGTGGTAGCTAGAATGGAGCCATGCTAATTTACATAAGATGAGGATCTGGCCCTTATTTTGCAATTAACACGCAAAGGTAGAAATTTTTTTTTTTTTTTAAATCTGCAACCTCCAATATATAGTTAGCGCTCCTTCTAGTTGTGCTGATTATTTTGCAATAAGTTCTCTAAGTCACTGGATGGCATATTACACTCTAGCCTGACATTCACTGGTCTTTAGTCTCTTCCATTCCTAACCAATGAAATGTACAGTGTGTGAAATCTCTGGCATTCCTGCAAAGTTCAGGGAGAACAGAGCAAACTATTGACCAGCCTGCAAATAATGCTGATGCTTTTGGGAACCTCAGGCTCTCAATGGGCTTTTGCAGGACATGTCTGCTGTTGTCCCCAATGGACTTTGTGAGGCGTGTGACACGTTAAACTTGTGTTTTGTTGTTGTGCACTCACCAAAAAGTGAGCCTTTGGCTTGATTTATTTTTTTTTAAAGCAGCCACATGAGTGCAGGTTAATAACAAACAGAGGTCATGGAATGTGGCCAGGAAATGGAAGAGGCCCAGAGAAAACTGGAGAGGTGCGTGGTCATGGGACTGGAGTCTGATGATGGTAGAAAAGTTTGTTGGAGTGCAGGGGAGGGGAAGTGGCCACAGAAGGCTAGAAACATGGGACCTGATATTCAGTGGCACTCAGTACCTGCAGTTCCCATTGACTCCATCAAAGGTTGAAGGTTCAGCATTAAAACTTGTCAGAGACTGGGCCTTTTTTCCATGGAAAATTGAGACTTTCTGGTGAAAAACCAAAATATTTTGGTTTGTAAAAATGTTGCCATGGCACCTCGTGTTTGAGTGCCTTATGCTCCCATTCTCCTGTGTGAACTGGGCTTCTTGGTCAGACCGCATTTCCCATGATGCACTACAGTCTCTCCTCATGGTGAAGAGAGTTGGGTGCACCCTAGGAGTTCCCTGGCCGTGATGTAATACGGCTGAAAAGTCGGGCTCACAGAGGAGAATGGGGCCATGAGGAAATCCAACTACAGCTCCATGAGGCACCATGGCTGCATATTCTAACTGAAATGTTTTCTGTTTAGGATGATATATTGAGCACTTATTTTATTTTTTACAAAACAATTAAATTTTCCATGGAGAGTAGACACTTAGTGAAAAACTTTGTTTCTGTGAAAACCCAGTTTTCCATTTAAAAAAAAATGTTGATGGAAAATTTTTGACCAACCCTATTCAGCCTCTCTGAAAATGAGGCCATAGAAGCCGGGGGAGCCTATGAAAGCTTCTGATTGACAGAGGGAAGTGGTAAATTCAAGGGCACGGAGAGAGAGAGAAGGGGGGGGGATTGTGTGGAAGAGACCTGTTGTGGGAGGTTGGCAGAGAGAATGTGGAGGGAGTACATAACCTAGCACAAGGGAGTTAAAATGAGGGGATCTGCAGAAGAGACCTTGCACAGGGAGGAGGAGGAGGACTAGCTATACAGCAGGTACCAGACATGGCAGGAGGTATATAGAAAGGACTCAGAAGACCTAACTGTAAAGAAGCCTTTGCTATAGCATCCGAGAGTTTGCTCCTGCCCCCATTGAAGCGTGGCAAAACTCAAGTTGACTGGTGCAGGCTCGGAGGCCAGACGCTCTGTGTTATGCGTTCTGTCCTGCTCTTGGACATTGGGCCATTGATTTCTGTAGGCGCACAAGCAGGCCCTTTATCTTCCGTCACACGGTACAGTACCCCAGTTTCCACACTGACACGAGCTCTGTGGCAAACAGGAACAGAGTGGAGGCGCAATGCTGCTTCAGCAAGCACAACTTCCACAAGTGGGGGTGGGACATCTAGGGAGCACTACCTCAGGGCTGGTGATCCTTGGGACCAGAGCCTGAGAGGAAGCAGCAAGTGCAGGTACAAAAACTTTCACCAAATGGACCTCATGAAGGTTAATTGGTCTTTTCCCTTGCACGTGCGTGGGGAAGAAGCAGGCAGGCACAAGAGAAGGGAAAGTTTTACTGTACATCTCTAAGATGGCGTGAGCTATAATATCTCAGTGTAAGTTTGTGTGCAGTGAAAGACTTTCCTAGAGTTACTCATACCCCATAATCTATTATGAATATTTAGGGGCTCAGTGGTAGGAGATCTTGCCCAAGGGCGATGGGGGGGGTCTGGATTTTTATTCAGTGTATGGCTTGCTTACATGGCGCTGTGTATTCTGTGCTACAATGGACTGTTACCTACGCTCATCCCTGACAGCCCGGATTCCTGGGAGCTGTTGGAATCCCCCACACCAAAGGAAAGAGCTGTGGGTGGGGGATTGGATTCACTTTTATCCCTTCTACAGCCTGATTTTCGCTGACTCATGCCATCACCTCCCTCTTTGTGTTGAAGGGGGCCTGCCCCTGCTCTCATTTCATGACTTTTGGGGACCGTGTTGATCCTAGGAAAAGGTGACTAATGTGACACCTGGAATGACACATTGGACTACATGAGCTTTCGGCACTACAGGCATGGCCTCCCCTAAGGTGATGAGACTTTCAGTAAAAACTCCACTCCAAAGCTGCCTGTGAAGAACCTGGTGGATAAACAGGGGACTCCATTCTCCAGAGCTGTCAACCCAGCACCTGTCACCAGAAAAATTAACTAAGCCAAACACAAAATGCTTTCTGGTTCAGAATAGAATTGGTCTTTCTCAGGAACTGGAGCAGGCTCCTGTTTCCATGGAAACAGGACTTCACTCCCTCCTACCCTACATTATGTGCCATGCACTAAACTCTTTCAGGCAAGCCCATTTATTTCCCACGAATCAGTGACTGCAACAAAATGTCCCATACCTTGCGTGTGAGGTTATGCCTGAGGGATGGCAGAAATGCCGCTGCCCTAGGTATCTGGAGAAAATATTTTGAATGAGGGGGTGTGGAGCAGGCTGGGACACTTGGAGTCATTTTCCCACAAACCCTACATGCTAAATGTGCTCCATTCTTCTACTGGTTGTCCAAGAGTCTGTATCCTTCTGATCTAGAGCTCAAACCCTCTGGAGAGACACTGATCCCTCTGGCCGGTTCAGTCTGTTTAGTGTCAGCCAGAGGGTGCTCTGGAGTTGCAATTCTGGAAGAGAAGCAGAGAGTCCTGAGACTACCGTTAAAAGTGCAGCTGCCTCACAGCCTTTTCTGGAAACTAAGATCAGTGGGTCGTCTTAATTTCTTCAGAGGCCTCATTTGTTCCCACACAATTTTGGCCCTGTGACACCCTCCATTCCTGGATCCTCCAAACACTGGAAAATGTCCATGGATGAAGCTGCAAATAGAGAAAACCATTGCTACAAAGCCAGTGTTTTTGGGTGTGTCCATTTGTGTGTGTGTTCACCTTCTCTGGAAAGTGCTAGACATCCCACCATTGCTTTTGGCATTTTAGGAGGCCAGGGGTGATCTGAGCACTGGCCCAAGAGCCAGGAGCTCATGAGTTGTAATTTCAGCTCTGACACTTCCCTCCCTCTGTGACCTTGGTCAGGTCACTTAAACTTGTTGCCTCCCATTTTTTCACTGGTAAAATAGATAATTTCTCCTACCTCACTGGGTGTTGAGGGTGAATTAGCTTCTGTTTGGAAAGTGCTGCCTACAAGTACCAAGTGTTGCTATTCCTAGACTAGACTGAAAAGAGGCAGGCATGAGATTTAGCATAATGGAATGATCCATACAAAACTGAAAAAATATGACTGTTCTTGACAAAAACTAGACACACAGCAAATCAGGAATAGGCCAGACAGTGATTTGGGTGCAGGTCACAAATTGGAGGCTTAATCCAAAGCCTGTTGAAGTCTTTGGAAAGACTCCCACTGACTACCATGGACTTTGGATCAGAAACTGTGTGGGAGAAAGGAAGGGCTATTTTCCTTGCTGAAATAAAGAAATGACTTGAGCAAATCCAAGGGCACGATGTGTGAGACAAGCATTCCTTTGGTTAGAGATTTATCATTTGGCCCTGCTTTTGCCTGGGAGGCTCTCCTCTCCCAAGCGATTCCCTTGCAGTGATCCAAGCACACGGCACACATCTGCTTCATGCACAGTCGATGCATCCACTGAATGAGAGGTGTGTATGTGAAAGGGCAGAATTGGCCTACAGTGTGCGAGTACATCTGCATGCAGGCTCTGTGCATGTGTCGGGATTTGCACAGCTCTGCGCTGTATTTAGTGTGTGTGTTTGATGTCCTCTCTTTTTGTTCTAAGACACCTTTCTTCCCCCTCCCTCCCCCACTTGGAAGGTAAAGCTGAACACAGCTGAAAGCTGATCCTTCCAAAGCCCACTGAAATCAATGGAAGTCCTTCCATTGTCTTGACTGGGCACTACACAACGCCAGGGGACCAGCAGCATAAAGTCCCCCTCTGTTTGCATCACCCGTCTTTCCTCCCAAAATGTGCTCCTCAATGTGACGTCCCAGTTCTTGCAGTGATGAAGTGAACGATCCCTGCTGTGGAGTGCGTTGTTGGTGTCTGTGATATGGTGCTCATGGCTCTATCTGCTGCTCCAGAGGTGTTAAGGTAGCAGAGCTGTGATATCGGGCTTCTTTGTTGTTCCCCACTTTGCTAATATTTGCTGTTATACGCTAGGTACTTGTCAAGTTTGGCATTCCCAATGCTGGCATGATTCCGTGCTGTTCTGAGAGTGCACCAGGACCTTCTATTAATGAAGAACTCATCTTCTCATTTCCAGGTCTCTCTATTTTTCTCGGTGTAGTTCTTGAGCAGTAGCTAATTAGGAACATGGAAAAGACCAATAGATCTCCATGTAATCTATCCCATTCTGCAACACTAATCTCAGTTAACAGTGTTTTGACTGACTGGACTATTTTTCTGTGTAGACTTATTATTTATTTCTTGGTATTAAAAGGGGGAGACTCAAATTCCATCCTTTAAAACCAAGCTTATTCAGTTCCATGTTCCTTGTAGTAATGTTTTACCATGACATGTGTGCTTAAACTTTTGCTGTTCTCTTCAAGATGTACAGTCCTTGACTGTTGGTGGTTTTTCAGTAACGCCATATAACACTGTATCTCGTTGCTGTAGGGTACTGAGCAATACCTGTACTTTTTAAAAACTGCTGCTTTAAGGGAGGGAAAAGTTTTTTTTTCCTATTTGAAGGGTTTTTAAAAAATTGTCATTTTTTGTGTGTGTATCGTCTTGTAAAATAAATATTCTAACTATAACTGGATTTCTCTGTTGCTCAGGGGGATGTGCTATCTATCTGCTTATCTGGCCTCTCTTTCCATAGTATCTGAGTGCTTCAGTTCAATAATCAGCTTTTGAGACACACCTGTGAGTTAGGAAAGTCTTCTCATTTAACACATGGAGAAGTGAGGCAAAGGGGTGTCTATGGCAGAGCCAGGAGCTGAGGCCAAATCTCCTGAGTCCCAGCTCAGTGCATCATCCACTGGTGCTGACCTGTGCTTAGGCGTTTGTGCTGTTTCTTTTTATGCTGGTTCTTCTGTTACCTGGGGCTGTGTAAGGTATTAAAGGAGAGACCATTCATGTGGCTGTTGGCCCTTCTAACGTGGTCAGGGCCCCTCAGACCCAGGACCATGTTGAAACTGATTTTCCCTATTAATCACAGCAGGAACTCTATGCAGCCTGGAGGCAGGTGCTTTTACAAGTTGATCAGCAGTCGTGGGTGAGGGGGAAGGGCATGACCCCTCACCGCAGCCTCTTATCCCCCCATTCACCTTGCCTCTGACAAATACATCCTCCCGAGATCTTGTGCCTCATTCTGCCACAAATGTGGATTTCACAGACAATAATTAAGATACGTTTTAAACTCACAGGGCTTCCTTCTTTGCTGCCCTTGAGGGGAGCACTGGTTTCACCTTGCCCCTCCTTGAGCTGAGTCAGCATTTCTGGGCTCCAGCGTGCTTGGCTATGTTGCTATCACTCGCTCTGGGCACGCTCTGCATTAGCAATGACGTGACCCACTTACGGCTACCCTCAGAACAGCAGGAAATGGATCCAATTTATAGAAAGCTCTGCCAGTGCTTCGTGGTATGAGGAGGGATTTTTTTTCCTAAATGCTAACGATGCAAACACGGTTCAAACCAGTCGCCCTCTAGGGTTGAGCACGCAAGCTTCCTTTTAAGATTTATCAGTAAAAATATTTCTGACAAACTCCAAAACGGAGTAAGAAAATGGCAAGCCGGAGGAATATGCTTATTGCATTCTACGTGTGTCTCCTGTAAAAGCTCTAGAGTGGATGAATACTGGGCACTAAACACCATAGAGTCATGCACACACGGACCAACAAGGGCCCATTGTTGGACTTGACGTTCTCAGTGATGTTAAGGGTCCTTTATGCTGCAAAGGGACCTGGAAGGGGACAGAAAGGCCACCCCCTGAAACTCCCAGCTGATGTAGAGCTGGTATAAGAACTCTCTACAGGGACCCAGGAGCAGAACTGGTGAAGCATCATGGCCAGAGTGCACTGCACTACAGCTAATCTCTGCTTCCTGGAGGCCAGGCCTGGGGCTTCTCTAACTTACACTGGGAGCCCGGCAGGCCCCAGAATACAGGGGCACAAAGATGGCATAAAGGAACTTTAATTCATCTCTCCACTCCTGTGCTTGGCCCATGTATAGGAATGGAGTGTGGGAATCCAGCATAGCTTCAGCAAACAGTCTTTTCCTGGAGGGCTGGTGTTTCAGTTTCTAGCCATTAATGTTTTATATGTTTCTAGTAGGTTTTATTGAGGTGGGTTGGTCCATTCGGTAAAACATACTGCAGGAGTTGATGCACTGGGTCAGATCCTGAGCTGGCATAATTCCGCGTAGGTCTATTTTGAAGTCAATGGAGCAATGGTGCTTTACACCAACTGAGGATCTGGTCCACCTCGTTCACTCTTTGTGCACCATCGCATGCCATTTTTCCTCACTGTTCTGCTGCGCCCTGTGTAAGAAGAGAAAACAGCATGAACTTGAAAGTAAAAAAGTAACGTTTTAAACAATCCCAGTAGCCCCTGGAGCTCCCTGACACTGTTAAGTGTTAACATAAGACTTTAAAGTGGTTGGTTCTGTTTCATGACTGTTGATTTCAGCTGCGTTTTTGCCTGGGATAGTTTTGTCCATTGTGAGAATGAGACCTTTGGAAAGAGAAGGAAATGTTCCCTAATGTCTGGGGTTCTCAAACTGGGGCTTGTGACCCCTTGGGGTCGTGAGGTTATTATGGGGAGGGTCACGAGCTGCCAGCCCCCCATGCATGCATGATGGTAAGGACAGCATAGCATGGTGGGGGTCATCACTTTTGTGGGGGGTCATCACAGCCTGAAATGTTTTCAAAAGGGGTTCCAGCAAAAAAAGAGAAACCCTGCCATATATTTATCTGAGAGGGCAGCCACTATTACTGCGGAAGCACCCCTATTGGCTGAAAGAGGGGGACATCCGTGAACAAGGAAGCCAAGTAGAACTCGTGGGCAGCAGAGTTTCCACTTAACAGCTGCTTAGAGTGACCAGTTGTGTGCATTAATCCACTGGAAAACATCAAGGCCCACGTTTTCCAGTTGGGCTGTGCGTGGTTAACTGCCTAACTCCGTATGTAGGTGTCTCACCACGGTGAGCTGATAGTCTGAGCTGCTGAGCAAGCCTGGCTCCCATTGAAATGTTGGCCCAGCTCATTACGAATCCCGCCATGCTCCATGCCATCACGTCACAGCAGGACTCCCACGCTCACAGTTTCATGCTTATTAAAGCAAACAACCACAGCGTCCCTGCACAAGGCGCCTTGTGCCAGGGCCCTGGGAGCTTTTTAAATTAACACACACAGAACCAATTGTCAGGGTAAGGAATGACCAGCTTACTGAATCCAGTCAGCCTTGCTGGAGGTCTAGAAAGGGCTGATGGGGGTCTTGTGGAAAACCTGGAATTGGTTTGTTCAGGACAGTCTCTGCTTTCGCCATGATATTGGGATCAGGCCACAGGCCACAAAACTTGTATTACTGCGAGAAAGTCAGGCTCAGGCTCTCTGAGTGAAGGGGGCAAGAGAGCCAGGCTACGGCACCTGGTCACAGAATAAATCCAGCATAAAGCGTGCATGGCAATCCTACATGATTTCTCCTTCCCTTCTCAGTGTAAACACAAACACATGCACCTACACAGAAGTGGAGGGTTACTCACACACCACATTTGGTGAGCTTTGATCCATCTTCCCTTAACAACCCGGATTGCTAGCCACTCCCTTGGGAATCTTTCTACCCTTGATAATCCAGATTGTGGCCCCCCCTCCTCCACACACACACACACACACACTCACACTCTCTCACACTGTCCCTTAGGAATTCAGTTTTATGTGACAATACATATTGCAGTGTTTCCCCCACTCCCAGCATGCAACATGCTTGCTAATCCATTTTTATTTGGGGATCCAGTTTTGACAATCTGGATTGCACTACCCTTTTCCTTTACAACTACAGACACACCCATTCACCCACATGCACACACAGTATGAGGGGTCCTGTTTCATTGAGCAAGCCAGAATGACACCCATCCCTCCCTCCGCCATGCATCATTTGTCTTTTCACGCACCTGTGTTCACCACAAGGAATCCAGTTTGCTGCAAACACACACACGGGATTCCAACCAGAGAGAGAGAATACAGCTGCTGCTGAGTCTCAAGAACTGACAGCCTCATGGCAGGCAGCAGCTCAGTGCTGTGGGGGAGTACAGGGTGGAGAGTCCCTAGCCCCGGAGCCAGCCCCAGCAGTGAGCAATCAGCTACATTGGGAGAGAAAAGGATTCCTGGGGCAATGACCCAGATTCCACTTTCCTCTTGGAGGAGTAATGAGGACCCAGAAGACCAAGATGCCTGCTCTGACACTCCCCAATTGTCCCCTCTTGGCCAGTCCTTAGCATCCCTTCTTCCTCCAGCGTCCTGGCCCCTCTCTCCTGATTGGACTGCCCACTGCCCCTCCCCTCTCCTCTCAGCTTCATGCAGTCTGCAGCGATGCATTGTGGGAAACTCCCAAGTTTTTTTTTTTTTTTTTTGCCTCTTCCTCTCTCCCTCCCTCCTCTCTGCGGAACATCCAGCTTCCAAGGTGTGACTTGTGTGAACAACAGTCTGGGGAGAGAAGGTAGGAACTGCTGCTTTTCTTACCTGCCCTTTCATACATGCCAGATCCAAGGAGGGAGAGAAGCACACAGGCCTGAGTCTGTGGAAGGTGTATGTGTGTGGGGGAGGGGGGGGGGGCGGTATGGTGCTGGCATGCAGATGAATAGAGAGAGAGAGACAGAGATCTGGATCTGCCTGTTAAAGGTGTATGTGCACTCATCTCTGCAGCTCTCTGTGTGAGGGAGGTCATGGGACTGTCTTGCCAAACGCATTTGGACTGACAGCAATTGTCTCTATTGAGGCATTTGTCTCTACCCACATAGGCAGTGCAGTCTGTCCAAAACAACAGTGAATGCAGAGGGGGAGCTCACTTTGAATGCGTTCCAGTCCAAACCCAGATCTCCTATGTTGTGCCTTGCTCCATGAAGGTCAGATAATGAGGGGAAACATTCACAAAAGTGCGAGCACTGCACGTGCCTAAAATCCAGATGGACAAACTACCCAGCTTGTACCACTTGCTTATTTCCTTTGCTTGGTTGGTTTGCAGGAGGTACCGCTATTGCACAATGATTGCTGGGGATGCTGCTGAGTATTTGCTCTGTGATATCTGGGAGAATGTTTAGCATTCATCCTAAAACAGGATTAGAAATGGAGAGTGGTAGCAGCATGCTGGAAACCCTGTTTTTAACTAAATAAAAACACAGCTGACTAGATTAGGAAATCCATTAATTTTTTTTAAACCCCATCATCTGTTAAAATATCTTCAATAGAAAGAAGGAAATGGGCCATTTTAAAAGACAAATCACCAGCCTTTGTTTTGGATTCTAGCTGCAGATTTTTTTCAGTCTTGAATGGATTATTTTGTTCATTCTCCTTTTGCATTCTATATTGACAGCTTCATTTCTCTGTTTAATTAGTCATTAATCCTGCGGGCAGGATGCTAAGCAAACAAATGCACTTTGAAATTCCCATCAATCCAATTAGTTGCTATAGGCATTTTCCTGCTCAAAGGGTGCTTTTTCTTTCTGGGGAAAAAAAAAAAAAATCCAAAGGTCTGTATTGTGCTAGAAACAGGTATGTGTCATATTCTGCCGTAGAAAAGGCGATGGGGACTAAAGATGCTAGCTACAATATAGTTTCCTTTAAGCTGTCGTAGCAGATTATAACAAATGAGTGGCATGTCGCAAGGACACTGAGACAAAGTTGGTATCACCTTGCCTATCGACTGCAAAGAGGCACCAATATCTTGATCGTTGTAGGGAAATGTCACTCGCTTTACATACATGTTATTCTTAATTCCTACCATCCGATTCCTAATGTATAGTTCCTGGAGTGCCCTAGGAGAGACGTAATATACAGTGCAATGTACAATAATGTACAATATAAGCATGAAAATGCCTGTTGGTTTGGTCTCTTTGCTCCTAATTAAGCTGTATGTGAATATCCGTGTGATCCTGGCTTCTGATGGAGCCTGAGGATAGGTAGGGGATGCTTATTATTCATGAATCAAAGTCATCCTGTGCAAACTTCTCCTGCACTGAGGTAGCTGGGGGCAAGAGCCTGGATTTGCACACGTATTTTCCATCTGAAGGGGTGGGATTGCTGTAGGGGTGGCATAAGGAGAAAGAGGAGGGATTGCAATGACTTGCTTTGTTTGGTGTTTCTCTTTAGTAACTACCTAGAAGTTTGACCTTCATGGTTTTGACCTTCATTGTTTTCTCTCCAGGTGAGGGGCATGGGCCAAGCTCCCAACACTAATATTCTTTTACTCCCATTGTCCAGTAAAGACACACCAAGGACAATCCCATGCTCTCATAGATACACCCACACATTCTTGGGGAGCCTTGTTCCTTTATTACCACACACTTCTCTGGCTCTCCACCAGGGGCACAGTTCGGCAAATGCCATGGCACAATGGCATCTATTCTGTTTGGCCAAGCCTTCGGCTAGGAGTTGTGAAAATCACTGCAGCTGGGAGTGGGGATGTTTTTATAGACAAGTGTTTATTGTAATTAACATAGAGTGATGAGGCAATGGAGACTGTTCGTGTGCTCTTCAGCGGAGCCTTTATCAGCATTAGCACTGTGTCAGAGGGAGAGCAAATCTTTTGTTGTCTAGCTAGGTAAATCACAGGTGTGCATTGCCCAGGGCCATCTCAGGGGGATGAATGCTATTCTCAGCTCTCCGTCTCCCTCTGAATCCATGTCTGCAGTGGCTTCATAGGTTTCAAATGCAAAGCGACAGTTGTAGGCCTGTAGCTGTAATCCAGAGAGTGTAAAATTGGGGATCTTGTTTTGTGCATTCAAAATCGCCCTCCCAATCTTTTTGTCTGCCACAGCACAGCTAATAGGGGAATTGCTGGTGACACGAATAGGGCATTATACAGTCCAGAACTCAATTAGGGGAGAACAGAAGGACTAGTTATTAGGAATGCTGTTAAGCTAAACAGAGCTGTCAGAGGCATTTTGTAGTATTATTATTTTGCAGTGTCAGAGATGAGCTTTCCCCTTTCTCTTGTGTCTGTGATTCTCTGTACATGTGAGGGAGAAGAATCTGCCAATTTACAATCTAGAAGCAGTCTTGAGGGCTACGAAGGGCTTCCTGGAGGGGGATAAAGGGTTGTCAATCCCCTGGAAATCACAATCTACCATTCAGTGTTGAGCACACAGGAAAAATACCATGAGATCAGTCAGAGAAGTAGCACACAGGTGAAGCTGCAAGCCTGACCTGTAGATCATCATGCACCTGGCAGTCTGTTTCAACAAAGGAACTGATCCTGTTCTTGCTCAGTTCTGCTACTGATTTCCAAGGGAGAAGGATCCCAGTTTGTGTGACACCCACCATCGTGGCTGATGCACCAGAGACCTCCCAGAACTAGTAGCAAAAATGTTTACAACTGGAGCTAAGGAGCCAGGTACTGTAGCAGCGAGCCGTAATGTATTCATATGCTCTGTGAACTGAATGCTGAAGGGGACGCGTAATACACGATGACCCTGGCCAGTAGTTACAATTGCATCAGCACCACAAACCCATTACTGAGCAGAAAGTCTCAAGAGATTGCCCCCATCAGGATCATGTACTGTTTGAGAGGATAGTCATTCCCGTCTGAAGCTGCCAAGGGAGATTACGAAGAAGGTAACATAGGCACTGGTGAGCAGAAGTGGGCTTTTCCTGAAGCTGTCCGAGCACCTAGCTTCCTGTGTTGAGCAAGCAGCCCTTGGGGAAAGCACTGAGCAGACTCAGACACAACATGGCATGAGGCTAAAAACAGGAAGGGGGGAATCATAGGCTATAAAGGAGGCTTTGCAATTGACATTGATCTATTCAGTAAAGGTTGAAAGAACATAAATAGCCTGCTAATGTGCAATAGCAAAGGAAAGCTGCCGAGGTGACTCCTCAA
This sequence comes from Emydura macquarii macquarii, assembly GCF_026122565.2. Lineage (NCBI taxonomy): Eukaryota > Metazoa > Chordata > Testudines > Chelidae > Emydura > Emydura macquarii. The sequence continues at coordinate 3,352,779 of NW_027130724.1, read as the reverse complement.
TGGACTTAAAGCGTTGGTAGTTTCTCCATCCTTCTCTGTGAATTATACCTTGTTCCTGCAGATATCTCAAAAACTCAAGAGCAGAGACGTAAGCACCATTTTTCTTCAGGACTGCAATTCTCTACAGATGCTAGCGGCACCCAGCTGGCTCAGTGGTGGTGATGGGGAGGAGACAGGGTGTCATCAAGAAGTAAAGAGGGTATGTTTGTTAAATACACAGGAGCAAGCACTGTGCCTAATGAAACCTGGCAGGGAACAAGGCAACACAGTATTGTCAGACTGAGGGGATGGCTCAGTGGTCTAAGCCTCTGGTTTCCATTACCCAGGCTCTGACCAGAGATGCAAATTCTAGCAGGGGCCATCCAGCGCTTCCACTGTCCCAGGTAGATAAGTGGAGAGTCATGAGTATGAAGCTTTCAAGGTGAGATGGTAAAAACAAAGGTTCCATCTCTGCCTCAACAGTGAAGGTCTCCACAGCAGTTTTCATACCAATAAGAGTGTGATCTAGTAAAACTTCTTTCACCCATACTGCTGCATAGCGTGGTGATAGCCTTCACATGGGTAGCTGTGATGAAGGGATCCACTGTGTGTCTATACGTAATTTGCCACGTTTTGGGGGGTGATATCATGTGATGAGTATTCTTGGTCATATGGCCTTTGACTGCCTCTCCTGCACTCTGCCCCCTAAGCAATCTCCACTGGTACTACTTCCAACATGCCAGATCCCTGCACCACCTCAGACAGCCACCATTTTAAAACAAATCAATCTGGGCACATCTTTCCTTCTTTTCTCCAAATTCTCAAAACATTACATTGATTCAAGGATGAGCAATATTCAGTCCTGGTACAGGGACCGATTTAAGGTCTAATATCTCATGACCCTGAAGGTCTAGAAACCAGAGATTTATCCCATTGGAAAGGAAGATTTCCAGCTTTCCAAGGTGAGAAGCAGACATTGATTCTATTCATGAGAAGACCCCAGGATATCAGATTTTAAAGTGATGACATTTTTAATCATAGAAAATATATGGGGGATTTTTACATCCACATTGTACTCACATAAATGATTACCTGAGGTGGATGGCAGCAGCAAATGGGATCCTTTTTATAGAATTTGGAAAGTGCTTAAGGGTGCTGCATGGTGAATGGTGCTATAGAAATCTAAAATATTGGTTGAGGTTTTGTTACATAATAATTTTTTTCATGTTCTTTGGAAGAAAAGTAAGTTGAGCTGAAGCTGCTTTTTGGCATAACTAGCCACATGGTAAGTGTGTGTTTCATGTCTTTGGGAGACCTGGAGGGATCATTTACTGCTGATATGATGGAAATAGCCAGCTTGCGTTTCCTGTTCCAGTCTCCCAACCGGTAGAGTATTAAAGTGGAATCCTGAGTCTTCTCTTCAAATTAGCAGAGCTAAGCCTAGAGTTCTTTATTGCTTCTTGACACAAGATGATGGAGGTGGAATTCCAATTTTCTGTGCACAAAGAGCACCCAAATGTCAGTCAGAAGGAAGAATATTTTAGAATTAAAAAAAAAAAACCCAAACCCAAAACTCTAAAAGAGCCAAAGTAAAATCTCCATGAGAGCACAGTGTGTACTCCTCTTCTGTACAGACTGTAGCCACTCTGAGAACAAAATGGCTGCTGCCTCCATCCACTGAGTGAGTGCTTGGAAATTCAAAGATGCAGTATGCATAAGAATGGCCATACTGGGTGAGACAGTAGTCTGTGTAGCCCAGTATCCTCTCTTCTGACAGTGGTCAATGTCACATGCTTCAAAGGGAATGAACAAAATGGGGCAATTATCAAGTGATCCATCCCCTGTCGTCCAGTCCCAGAATCTGGCAGTCAGGGACTTAGGGACACCCAGAGCGTGGGGTTGCATCCCTGACCATCTTGGCTGACAGCCACTGAAGGCCCTATCCTCTAGGAACATATCTAATTCTTTTATGAACCTAGTTATACGTTTGGTCTTCACAACATGCGCTGGCGATGAGTTCCGCAGGTTGACTGGGTGTTGCGTAAAGAAGTTCTTCCTTCTGCTTATTTAAAACCTGCTGCCTGGTCATTTCATGGGGTGGCCCTTGGTTCTTGTGTTATGTAAATGGATAAACAACACTTCCCTATTCATTTTCTCCACACTATTCATGATTTTATCAACCTCTATCATATCCCCCTTTAGTAATCTCTCTTCCAAACTGACAGTCCCCGTTTTTTTAATCTCTCCTCATACAGAAGCTGTTTCAGACCCTAATCATTTTTGTTGCCCTTCTCTGTACCTTTTCCTTTTCTAATGTATCTTTTTTGAGATGAGATGACCAGAACTGCACTCAGTATTCAAATGTGGGAGTACTACGGATTTATACAATGGCTTTATGATATATTCTTTCTTATGATCTATCCCTTTCCTAATGGTTCTTAACCGTCTGTTAGCTTGTTTGACGGCCGCTGCATATTGAGCAGATGTTTTCAGAGAACTATCTGCAGTAGCAACACACGGCACACCTCACTGATGAGAGCTTGTATCTGTGACTGCCCCAGGCAGCCCCTGCTGGCATGGCAGCCCCTGCTATAAAAGGCCCACTGGCAAGCTGGACATGACCTTCTGAGGGTGCTCACTGCACCACGGCTGGTCTAATGATCCTGGGGCTGCTCTCAGTGCACCTGCATTGTGAAGTGGGTGGAAAAGCATCTCGAATGTGCTGCATCACCAGACCTGGTGGCGCTGACGTGACTGACTTAAAGCAGCATGAGACTCCATGGATTGAAATTGGGCTGCTTGGAGATAACAAGCTAGGGGTCTGTTTGGCTCAAAGGGTCTCCACAGCTGCCAATCCATGCAGTGGCGTACTGAGGGGGAGGCAGGGGGAGGCCAGGCCTTGGGCACTGGTGTGTGTGTGAGGGGGGGAGGGCTCCGGGCCAGCCCTTCATGACATGCAGGGGGTGCGGGAGGCTCTGAGGAGCGACTGGAGGCAGCTGCCCATTACAGCCTCCTGCGTGCCCCGCCCCACACCCACCCCGCACATCATGAAGGTCCAGCCCAGCCCGGTCCCCCCGAGGCCGGGGGGTGAGGGGGCAGCAGAGCCAAGCCTGCACTTGCACCCTCCCCAGGCCTCACACCCCCCTCCCCTCAAGTACAGAGCCCCCCTCCCCAGGGCAGCAGGGGGGCGACACCGGGACCCCTCCTGCCCTGCGTGGGGGGTTGTGGAGGCGTGAGGCTGTGGGTGGGGGGGGCGGTTGCAAACGCAGGCTTGGCTGCTGGGTGCTGGAGATCCATGGTACACCACTGAATCCATGGAGGCTCCCTGAGACTCAACAGTCCTGTAAGCTACTCCTTGTTTCAAGCAGGAAAATCCCCCTCCGAAATGGCTGCAGAAAATGAAGTCAGTTTTAGATAGCTACCCAAGCCCTTTCCCTTCCCAAGGCCCTGCCTGACTGCAATGTATGGAGAGCAGCCTGACATGAGTTGGGGGGGGGAAATGGCATGCCTGGGTGGTCACTGAACATCCTCAATGCATCAAGCCAGGGTATAAAAGCCTTGGTAACTCCCTGAGGCAGAGGGAATAAGAGGCAGGGACAGAAAGGTCCTGCAGGAAGCCATCCTAGGAACAGCTAAGCTCCGGCGGGAAGTATACATGCTCCTTGTTATTGAAGATGACGACACAGGGCACCTCAGGAAGGACGTACGTTTGAACCCTGTGTGTCTACTGTGTTAGGAGCAGGGTGGGAACTCCAGCTCCTCCCAGTTAGCAAGGATTATTAATCAGAACATTTAAGGAAACTAGGGTTGCACATTCAGAACATGTCTAGTGTGATTAAGCAACTTGACTTTCTCATCGATGGAGATGTTGCTTTAAAAGGACCTGGCTGCACAATATTCAAGTGTGAAAACTGCTGTGGTGGGTTATTACTGGGGTCTGATCTGAGGATCTCCAGGATCAAAAGCAGGAACCTCTCCGGCTTGAGTCTATAGGACAAACTCCCCTGAGCGGTAGTGGTAGTAACCTCTGTGGGCCAGCCACTGCATGGGGACCCATAACACCCACTGAATGGGGGGGGTGGCCAAGAGAAGATGCTGGGATTGTACAGGGCAAATGTATGGTAGCTGAAGTCCCTTTTAGAGTCTGAGAATCTGGAATCAGTGTCCCAGTGCAGCATCATTGTTAACACAACAGTGAAATGGAGGTTTCTCTGGTGAACCTCACTCTTTGGCTCCGCCGTGAAATAGCTGTCACTTATGAAAGCAATTGCCTAGCATCTGACATGCAACATGTCAAGACTCAAAGAACTCGCTTGAGAGGGAGGTGTCAAAGAAAGGGGGTGTATGGCAAGTGACAGATTGGCAAAAGGATCCAGAAATAGCTTATCAGAGAAAACTGGCCCAGCAGTGTTTGCTGTCCCTCCTGTGCTGGTACTGCCAAGTGTGAGCTGCACCCAACCACCTCAGGTAAGGCTGGCAAGTGTGTGCAGGATGGGCATGTGCTGCTGAACCCTTTAAAAGAGAGCAGTGAACAGAGATGTTGGTTGCATTTCAGTTTATTGCTTTTACCATCCAAAGCACCTGGAGGAAGGTCATTAAAAACAGATGGGGATTTTAGCAACCTCCTTTTGGGAAGATCAGCTTTAGCCATTGCATTAAACGCAAACTCTTTATGTGACGTTTTTATCATATTTACAGTAACTTTTCACATCGCCACACAAACATTAACACTTCTCCTCAAAATACCCTTGTGCGACAGGTAAGGTAAGGTTTATAGCTCTCTTAGTACTTACATAGTCCTCCATCACCCCTGTGTCTGAGCACCTGTCAACCTTCAATGTATTTATCCTCACATCAGCCCTATGAGCTAGGCCAGTGCCCAATCTCCTTTTACAAATGGGGACCTGAACCACAGAGTGACTAAGGGTCTTCCCCACAGTTACACAGGAAGTCTGTGACTCAGCTGGAATCTGAACCCGGGTCTCTCCAGTTGCAGGCTAGTACCTGAATTGCAAGACCAGCCTTTCTCTCTGAGACACAGAGAACTTAAATGACTTTCCCAAGGCCATGAAAGCCATCCATGCAGGAATCAGTGTGCTCCTGGAGCCCTGTCCTCTGCTCAGTCCTCTAGGCTGTACCTATGGGATAAGGTAAGAATGACGGGGGCCCAAACTACCCCCATAGAAGCCAGTGGCAAATTTTCCATTGACTTCAATGGGAGCAGAGTTAGGCCCTCACCTGCCTTTGGCCTTTTCAGCCATATTTAATTCAGGCTTTGTCTATTCTGAGGATGACTCCCTGATTTCAGCTAGCCATGGCCAGCAACTAGTGTAGCTGAATCCCTCAAACCCCTCGTGTAGATCAGAAAACCCCTGGTTTGCCCCAGTGTCCAGCACAGGTGAACTGCAGCGGTGTAAATTGTGGCTTTCTGGATCCATTAGGGGCATGCACCTGTGTGGCTGGTCACCGATATAAACAAAGCCTCCCAGAGGAATCGCTATCCAGTCATGCAGGCATGGTGGTGGTGAGGGAGTCTTATTTCTTTAGACAAAGCAAAGGTCTATTTGTTTTGCACACAGGTTAATGGACATGGTGGGAAATGAGGCCTTCTCTTTTTCCACTGAGCACAGCTGCTGCAAGAGCTCAGCTCCTGCACAAATCAACTACTCTGTGTTCATTTCTTCCCAATGCAATGCGATCCATCTATCCCCCTTCTCTGTGTAACTGATGCTTGTAGTGCCTTAAGGAATGGGAGGGAATCCGCGTGGCGCTAAGGGCAGCTTCTAGGATGCTGGTGGAGGGCATGTAAGCTGAAGAGTTGGCATCTAAGCCTGGGGATAGGGGGGATTAGCAATCCTCTTCCAAGAAGCCTATGGGATGAGCATGTTAATGCAAGATGAAGATGCCAGGGGAGATAGTGAAACAGCATGGACTGAAATAGCAGCAAGATGCCAACACCACCAAGCCTGGGGTTACCTTTACACCAGATGCAAACAGCATCCCCTTCCCAGCTATCCTATCCAGATGGGAGCAGGACTGAAGGGTGAGTAGGGGTTCCCCTGTTGTGCTTAGCTCAAGTTCCCCCTTCTTGGCTGCTGTGTTTCAGAGGTGCTGTATGTATCCAGGCCCCGATCCTGGATTGTGTAGTGTGTGGGCAAACTGTTGCACCTACACATTGCACAATGCAGAGTCAGGGCCATAGACAAGTTGATCTTTGGGATGAAGGTTATTGTTTTATTATTGATACCAGTGAACTAGATTGTCCCTTTAGGGCAGCCCTGAGCAAGAGTTGCAGCACCCCGGGGATAGCCACGAACATCTATGTGACTCAGAGACACTCTTCTAGGGCACAGTTCCTCCCTGGCTTCCTCCCTCGGGGGTCATGATTTATTGCTGGCCTATACAGGCAGAGAATTATTACATTTCTCCAGTGCTGATCCAGTGAATGGGGGGCTAGAACCAAGGCCTTACTCATTCCTTGCCCGCCTGCTCCAGGGAGTGAAGAAAAGATTTTGTAGCTTCTGACTCCCATGTGTTGGTGCATACTGTCATGCTGGCTGGATTCGGGGGGGGATTTATTATATTGTTTGACATCAATATGTCAAAATCATAATAATTCACGTGAGATATGCCGTGTCAGGTACAGTTAGAAAGGCTATAATGTGCTAAGTAAGATGATGATGTTTATGTTCATGTGTTATATGTGTGATGGAAGTTATGGATATGGTTGCTATATCTGTATTTCAAATTGTGCTGTGCCTGGGTAACACCTCAGACAGGATGGTTGTAACAGTAGCCTGCTTAATGGCCCATTAAGACACTCACAGATGCAAGGGGCCCAGGGGGAGAAGCCAGGGATATACCTGATGAGTCACCAGGACTTGCTCATGTGACTCTAGACTCCATTTTGGTTCCTGTGAAATTCCACAAGCAGCATGGCCAGGGCCAGAGAACATAAAAGGCCAGAGGCCCGGGATCCATTTTGTCTTCAGTCTGTCTTTCAGTCATTTAGTCTTTCAGCCTGCCTCTGGACCAATTCATCTACAACTGAACTGAAGCTGTGAAACAAAGGACTGAGACCCATCCAGGTACTGGTTTATACCAGAGGGACTATACAAGACTGCAAACTCCACAATTCTATTAGAAACCTGAGATATATGGACATTCAAATCATTTATATGCATCTGATTGCTTTAATCCTTTAACACTTCTCTTATGGTTTGTTTCTTTCTTTTTATAATAAACCTTTAGTTTTAGTTACTAAAGGATTGGCTGGCAGCGTGGTATTTTGGGTAAGATCCAAACTTATATTGATCTGGTACTGTGGCTGACCCTTTGGGGTCAGGAGGAACCTTTTTGGTAAAGAGCACAGAGTTTTAAATAACTGGTCTCTTTACTGGACTTAGTGGTTGATTGGGAGCCAGAGACTGAAATGCAGTAAAAAGGGCTGTGTATATTTTTATTTTGGCTTCTTGATAACCAGTGTGGGGAATCAGAAGCACAGTTTGTGGCTGGTTGGGAAGTCTGACTTCAGTGTCACCCACCAGTGCTGGGAGAATCTGCTCTCCTTTTACAGCCTGCCCTGACCTTGGCATTTTCAGGTGGCTGCCCTGGGCATGGAAGGGTCACACATATTATGAGTCTGGGAAGCCCAAGTAGGGAGGTAAGCAGGTGAGGGCTCTTACTTCCTTGTGCTGGTGCATACTGCGATGGCCATACTGTCCCATGCTAATGTGACATCCTGGCCTACACTCATATGGAAGCTGGGCCCATATGGAATTGTATTGTATTGAAAATTGTAGTGATCAGTTTGATTTTCAGGAGGTTTTCCTGGTCCTGCTTGCAGACAGGGCGCTGTAGGGAAGTGTGTGATCTGGGCCTAGCAGCGGTTAGTCAGCAGCCTGCTTTGTGTGTCTCTGTTTTGGGGTTTTTGTGTGTTGTTCTGAATTCTAAGGCCTGATTTACACTTAAAAATTAAATCAACCTAACTATGACCCTCAGGGCTGTAAAAAATGTTGTGCCCTGAAAACTAATAGAATGACCTAACCCCTGGTGTAGATGTGGCTGAGTTGATGGAAGGATTCTTCCATTGACCTAGCTACTGCCTCTCAGAGAGGTGGGTTAACTTTGTCAACAGAAAAACCCCTTCCATCAGTGTAGGAAGCATCTACACGACAGCCCTGTAGCTGTGCTGCTATAGTAGCAGTAGTGTAGACACAAGCTAAGAAATGAAGTAGTGTTACGTTGCACCCTTCCAGCAAGCGTATTTTATGTTTATCTAATTTCTCTGTTTGTACGTCGTGAATACAGCAAGACTGGCAATAAAATCCATGCATGTAGCAATGTACTACCAGGGAGTCCATACAACCTGAACTCCATTCACACCACCCCATCAGAACACTGGAACAGAGCATGAGTATTTTAGATATTTCAGTGTCTAGTCTGCCCTGCAGTTACGTCTGCCTTTATTTCTAACCTAAAATCAGCAAGAAGAGGATAATAGGGGTTGGGGGTGGAGGGCGGCTGTCAGAAGGGGAGAGAACAGGCCTTTTATAATTCTGGCACATTACAGTAAACATAATGGTGACTCATCATTCTGTTTTGTGCAGGATGGATGCATCTTTCGTTTGCGCAGGCAGGAGAGGCAGGAATAGATTTAGTATCTAATCCTCTGGGGACTAAGATGTCATTCTGTGAGCAAGTGGGGTGCCAGGGAGAGTTTCATTCTCTATGTTGGCCCTGTTGTGTTGGCTGTTACACCCATAGCACTGCATGGCTCATACTGCATTGACCTTGAAGAAGCTGCAGCATCAAGGACTGATGCTGAAGACTTTCCCGAGAGGCAGAAATTTGGAAGGATTTTCTTTTTTCTTTATCATCGGTGTCATTATCTCGTCTCCTTCTTTCCAGACCCTTTTCACAAAGAAAGAGCTGGGAAGCTGCTTTCTTGGCAGGCGAGGCCCTTTGAAACAGCACTGATTGTTAAACAAAGAAATAAGAAAGGGGAAAAAAGCCCTCTGCCTTGTGCAACCTATTCTCAAGCACACTCAGCTGTGTAGGAGAGAGAGAGAGAGAGAGCTAAGGGGGAGGGATGGGCAGAGAAGCAGAGAGAGAGAAAAATGGATATAAAAAGGGATAAAGAAAAAGAGAGATGGGGTTAGTTAGAGAGAGACAATTTAGAGGAGAGAGAGAAAGTCAAAGGCAGCTTGAGAGAAAAGCCCTGAGCTTTTCTCTCTTAGGTACATGCTTAAATTTAAGCCCATTGACTTCAGTTGGACAGCACAGTTGCTTAGAGTGAAGCAGGTGCTGAAATGCTCTGCTGGAGTGGGACTAAAAGAGGAAGAGAGGGAGAACTAGTTGGAATGATTAAGAGAAGGTTTAAGCCAGATCAAATGAATGGCAGGGAGCCTGATTAACCAGAAGGCTGGAGAGCATTAAAAGATGGGGTTAAATTCTTTGCTGGTGAAAGAGGAGCACGGTCTTCAGCACCATTGATGGCTGGTGTTCTGGGCTGGGAGAAGGAAGGGCAGAGCAGGTGCCTGTAAACGGATACACAATTGACTCCTACAAATTACCCTGGCAGCTCTGCCGCAGCCATCACCTGGGGTGCCTGCCCTCTTCAGGGAAAAAGGGCATTTCAATCTCCCCCGGCTGCTCTGCTTATCCAACTGAGCCGAAAGGCTGAAGTAACACAGGGTAATTCTGTGATGTGGGCCTTTTAGCACTTTGTGAAGACTGAGTTAAGAATATCCAGAGGTTACATTAGTTAAGAGGAGGGCAACAGGAATAACAGGAGTGAATATTTTGCTCGGATTACTTACGTTGCAGTAGTGCCTTGGGGGCTTGAGGGTCCAGCTGAGATCAGGGGCCTATTGTATAAGGCCTTAGTGGGACTCAGACTGTACCCCAAAGAGCTTACAGTCTAAATAGACAAGACAGACAATGGGTGAGAGAAAGGATAGATAGGGAACTAGGCACAGAGATTTAGCCAGGCTCACACAGAGAGTCGGCACAGAGCTTGTGACTGAATCCAGCTCTCTTGCATCCCAGTCCAGGCAACCTCGTAGTCATTTTCAAACACTGTCAAACGAATGACCCTCTTATCTGTTAAAATTCAAGAGTAGAGCGATACCAAACTGCTCTAATGAGAGTGACTGTGCTGACTGAAACCATCACATAGCTGTGTCCCATTGCAATAGTCATTCCACATGAGCTGGCTTTCCAGCTGGAGAGAAGTTTTCTCTCTCTGTCATGAATGAAGCTGGGTTAGAACATTTCCACTTAAATGTCTTATTGTTGAAAAACACGGTCTGTCAAAGCCAAAAATGTGTCGTGGGAATGTATTGATTTCGGCAGTTTTTGACCAGAGGTTCCTGAGTTCCAGGGCTTTCTGGTCACAGAGACAGGGGAAAACCTGAACTGAAAAACTGAGCTTTTCAATCTGAAAACAGCCACTTCAACACAGTTCTGTTTTGCAAAAATATTTGCAAGATTCCGAGATCCTTGTTTTGCAATCCATCCTAGGCAGAGTGCACCAGATGAGTGGCCGACAATTGTACCATCTCATGGCTGTTTGTAGACTTTATATGAAGTGAATTTGGGGGTTTCACTCTAGTTCCTATAGGGTGGGTGTCCACAGCATGGCTAAGAGCCTTAGCAGGGCCTCGGGACTGAATCTGCATGAGACTGCAACACCTGTGCTGACCACATAAGTGGCCCTTTTAGGTCAGAGCTGAGGCAGCGCAGGGTGAGGGAAGGTTATATTGCTGCAACCTATGCTGTACTACTTCTTTGAATAAATAGAGGACGTCAGACTCCAGGACCATCACTCTGGCACCTTTCATAGTGCACTGATTCAGAAATAGCACTGGATCTTGTATTGATGCTATGTTTTTGGTTGTATTTTTAGCTACCTACATCCTTTGTTTTTGCTCATACTATGGTTAGAGATGCTTGTACTATGATTAGACTCAGACATCAGAATTTGGATCTGCATCCAGATCCAGCCCTTAAATGGCCCAAAGTGTTTGTGGAGTTGATTCAGCCCACTATAAAGAATACAGGAATTGCAGGACCAGAGCAGTAGTCCACCTAGACTGACATCCTAGACATTTTGGTGAAAAAGGGAGCAAATATAAGAATGATAAAAGGAAATAATTTTTTTTTGCACAATGCAGAATTAGTCTGTGGAACTCATTGCCAACGGACATCATTGAGCCCCAGAGTTTAGCAGGGTTCAAAAATGTATATAGATAACAAGAATATCCAGAGTAAGGTTTACAAAAAAAAGAAAACAAACATTTGGAAGGGATACAAGCCCTCATGCTCTAGGCATAAACCAACCTCTAATTCAGGGGGACAGGAAGAAATTTCTTCTATTATTGCTCCTTTAGTGTGTCTTGCACCTTCCTCTGTGTGCTTGCCTTTGTCAGAAACAGGATACTGGACTTAGATGGAGCAATATTATGGCAATTTCTATATTCATATATCTCTGACAGTGGCCATTACCAAATACTTCAGAGGTTGGTGAAAGTTTGACCCCACTGGTCAGTGTATGTTACATGTCCCCCTCCACGCCTGATCCATAGAGCGTATGGGTCTATGAGAGCCTTTGGCTTGAGAGGTTTGCTTTTTAGCTAAAGCTGCAGACTCATGCTTTCGGCTCTGGAGGTCCCTGGTGTTGGCCAAGTTGATGGCTGTTTGGGATTTGAGCTGCTCAGTGGGCCTTGGTTGCACAGGAGAAGCTGCTTCTCTCTGGAAGAAGCATGTAAGTGGCAGGCATTACCTGCTCTGTACCTGATCCACTCAGCATGTGTGCCTGTTATAGAACTAAAGCTACAGAGACCCAGGCTTTCAGTCAAGGAGGTGCCTGGTTCAATCCCTGGTGTTGGGCAAGATGAAGGCCACCACATCCCAAACCCTGCAGAATAGGAAGTTTTTGCCTAAAACCAGGTGACAAGCAGTTGGCTTATTTTTTTTTGATGAGCCCAGTCCCTGCACCCCTCTATATAGCTTTCTTCCAACCCAGCCTCACTTTGGAAGCGGAGATAAAGCACTAGTTATTCTAAATGTTTCCCAGAGAGAGAGAAGCACATTGAATATTGCACAGAAATGTCACCACTTGCTGCATCCCATTATAAACAGGGGAATTAGAGGGTTGTTTTTTTTTTTTTTAAAAAAACCTCACCATCATTCAATGAGATTTTTGAACTCGGTGGGTCATCTCAGAACAAAAGTGCAACAAAAGAAGCTGTCTGGCTGGGGAGATTTCATGGGAGACTCTTCTTCTAAGCTGGCTGTGTTAATAAGCTCATATTTCACTTAACTGGCAGAAAGCTCTCCACAGGACCTGGAAGCACTGAAGGTCAGCAGGGAGATAATGAAGAAGGCTGCTCAGATCTGACTGCTGCCTCTTGTTTACTCATTATTTCCCAGGCGCATCACTGACACCGTGCAACCCCACTGTATCTCTGGCAGAGAACTGGCTGGTGGCTGCTTCTCTTTTCCTCCCATCACATGGAAGCTGTAACACAAGCCTGAATCCCTTTCAATCCATCTCGCCCTTCGTCCACTTATCATTTTTTTGGTTGCTTTGTTTTTATCTTTTTTTCCTGCTGAAGCCAGGTTTGTCTGTCTGCTTGCTGAGTCTGTTTGCACCCAGGCTCATCTGTTACTTCTATCCATTCTTCAGGAAAACTGGCCAGAACTAGTGCTGGTGCTGCTGGTATCTCTCTGCTAAACAAAACAGTCTCGTGAGCAACTGACTAGGTGGAGAGGTGACAAGATTAATTGCACAGTCCTTGCAAAATAAGGACCAGATCCTCATCTGGTGCAGTCAGGTTGGCTCCATTGAACTCAGTAGAGTAACACTAATTTACACCAACTCAGGACCTGGCCCTAACGTTATTTTCCAGTAACTATGTGGAAACTGTGACAACTAAGACACTAACTCTTGGGACTGAATTATCTGCTGTAATCATGAAACTAACCCCTGCCATCTCTACAGAGAGATGCACTGTTGCCCCTGTCTGGATGGAATATGTCAGATCTGATCATGTATGTTTACATACTACTTCCCACAAAGGTTTTCCAACCTTGGCCTGGGATAAACTCCATGATGCAGGGTGCATGAGCTACAGAAAGAAGCACTAAAGGACAGGGAGAAACTAAGAGATCCATTTTCCCAATCAAGGGAAAAGGATTTCTTATAATCAATGAGGGAGGCAGCTGTGGGAAAGAAATTTGATATTAAGTTGCACTTGGCTGGAAATGGACACGCTTTGGTCCTGAAAATGATACTGAATGTACTGATAGCATAGCCCAGCATTCATCATGCATGATTTAAAGTGTACGTGTGTGTTTGCAATTTCACATGGATCATTATAAATGGATAAAGTTCCAGATGATAAACTCACCTCTCACTGGATCTTATAAGCATCATGGCAGAGGTGGGAACTGAGAGCAGATCTGACTAAGAAGAGAGCAGTGTCCTTATGGATAAATCCAAGGAGACTGTTTCAAGATTAAAGGAAAGTAGGGAAAAGGGCACCTAGTTGGTAGTGATACAAAGGCTGGCATTGCTGGTGAAGTAGATGGGGCAGAGAAAAATGGGATCAGAAATGCACAGATAAGTAGAGAAGAACAGAATTATGAAAACCCTCTAAAGAGAGGACAGGAAGCTTGGGAAAGGAGGAGTCAGTGGAGGAATTCAAGGGGGGGTGGGTAGTTATGGTCAGAGTGGTGAGCAAGAAAGATCATGAAGGAAACTTCGTTTTGTACAGCCAGGAGAGGGACGCGATGTAGTTGTTGGGAGGCTCAGAGAGGAGAAGGAGGTTTTAGTAAGTGAGACAGGAGGTGGTAAGGGCCTGGCTGAGACTTTTGCCTTTCTGGACAGAAAGAAAATGTTAAAGACATTATGGGAGACGCAGCAGCAAGATTTGGACCCAGCCTGGATGTGTAGGGCAAGGGAGATGGAGGAGTCCAAGGTGACTCCTTGTTCACAGACCTAAGTGACAGGGAGGATGTGGAATTGCCAACAGCGACAGAAATTATGGGCCCGATCCTCAGCTGATATAAATCAGCCTGGCGACATTGAAGTCAGAGGAACTATACCAGGTTACACCAGCGGAGGATCTGGTCCAATAACTCCATTCCTGCTGATGTGGAGGAATCACAACCTACAGTGAGAGGCTTTACAACAGCCTATGATAGTTTAATCCCTCCTCTGCTAGATTCACAAGGCTATTAACGCTAAACTGTGGCTCAGTGCTTTTCAGTTGCTAAGGCCATGTCTACACTAGCAGTTATGTCAGCAAAACTTTTGTCGCTCAGGGGTGTGAAAAAACACTGTGTAGACCCGCTCAGTCAATTGGAGAGTGCTCTCCAGTCGATGCAATTAATCCACCTCCCCGAAAGGAATAACTTAGGCTGCATCGTCAGGAGGGTCTCTCCCGTCAACACCGTGCCGTGAAGATGCCACAGTACAACAGATTTAAACGTTTTATTAGAGAAAATGTTTAAGCAAAAAAGCAGCGGTCAAGGTTTAAAAGGCACAGTAGTACAACATCCAGGGATGATATGCAGTGGGGGGGATGGGGAGTGATTGGGGATCAGGGGGTGGCAACAGCAAGATGAGCTGTGGCCCCGTAGGAGGGGCTGGAGGTGTGGGGCTTGAGGGTTGCAGGGGGGTATGTGGGGAGAGGGGGACGCTATCCAGCGTGGAGGGAGGGTCCCGGGAGGCATTTGCCAAGGAAGGCAAGTGAGTCTATGTGTGGGGGTGGGGGTCTGGAGAGTACAATGGCGTGCAGGGGGATATGTGGGGAGGGAAGGGGTGCTATCCCTTGTGTGGGGAGGATCCCTGGGAGGTATTTGCCAAGGAGAGCAAGCAAGTCCATGCATGGGGGTGGGAGTGGAGGTCTGGGGGAGGACAATGGTGGGATGGGCTGCAGTATCCCGGATGGGGGGTGGTGGTGTTGGGTTTAAGGTTTACAGGGAGATATATGGGCATGAGGGAGCATTTCAATGTATAGCAGAACCATTGGGGGCATGTTTCAGTAAAAAGAGTACATAGGTCCGTACGGGGCGAAATGTCTCTCATTAGTCCAGTGTCCCTCACAGTCGATTGGTTAAGTACGTCGATGGGAGATTGTCTAGCTTGTGTATCTCCCATTGACTGCCGCCACCAGTGTAGACCAGCCCACAGTGATGATAAAGAGACTCAAGTTCCAGCCAAATAGACCTGTGAAAAGCTAATCTTGTCTTGATATTCCCGCCCTCTCACTGTGAAATGATGCAGACAGCTTTAAGTAGTTGGGTTTTTTTTTTTCTTTTTTGTTGTTTTTTTTTAAAGCAAGTTGTATCCTTCTCAGCCTTTTATAACAAAGAGATTTCCTCATGGTATGGGCATGACATCATTATTTGTGGGGACCAATGCAATGCAAACCCACTCAGGCTACGTACACACTGATGGCAGCAAATACGTGGCTGTCGCATCGATCTTTATGGATTGATTGAGCAGTCAGTGAAGACCTGCTCAATTGATCCAGAAGTAAACGCACTAAAACCACCCCCTCAAGTGGCATAGCACTGCAGCACCATAGGCGGAGGCAATTTAACATTAAAACAGACTCTCAATGAAATGTTGCAACATTGCCAAATCAAACATTTTTGGAACTATTCGTTTTGATATTTTGACCTTTTGTTCTGATTCAGGACAAATCAAATGTCAAAATATTGGAATTTTGCATGGAAGGATATCTGGATTTTCACTAAGCTATACCTGGTATCTAGATGGAGCCAGTCTAGTCAGCTTAATATGACTGGAACCCTGCCTGTCCCGCTCAACACCTGGTTTAAACTGATATGAGAGAGCCTATACGGGGGTTGCACTGGTTTTTAAAAAAAATAGTGTGACTTTTGGGTGTAGACAAGGCCTAAGTAATTTGTTAAGGGCCACAGAGTTAGTCAGAGTCAAAGCTGGGACTAAAACTCAGCTACTCTTTAATATCATGCCTTTGCTCAGATCTCAAGGTCATACCATGAGCAATGATAGAGTGCAGGTGGTACGGGGCTTGCTGCTTGACTGATTTGCTCCTGGAATTATCATTTACGCCTGTAAATGACTTTCCCTGGCAAGCAGGACTTTGCAACACCAAACCCTAGGAGAGATTTTCCCAGACCAGACGATGGGGTGGGGGTTCAGACAATTATTTAATGTCAGGAGATGTTTAAATTCAAAAAGTTAGTTTTATAACCATTAAAACGAAAATTGTCAACATCACATGTGAAAATATACAAAAATGTCCTTAAATCAAACTTTAATAAGTTGTCAAGTAGCATTTTTCTTACTTTACCTATCTGTAAATTTCTACTATTATTGATGGAAACATTTTTGTAGTCGATTTGTGTGTACATGGTGAAATCGATGCTTACTGATTAAAAAATCTAATCCTTCAAAGCCAATATATAATAAGATAGTCACTGCCCTGGTCTATACAGCTTATCTACAGTTTCACCACAATCTACAGGTAGAGTGGCTCTGACTGTAAAACGTCTTCTCAGTGGCGCTTGTATCTATCACTTTGTGCATCGTTTTCACTCACCTCTCATTTTCCGTTTGTTCTTCCAGATTCTGTATCATGCCCTGGTGAAATACTGGCTGAGTGAGAAACATCCTGGGACCACAGCTACAAGGGGTTAAGTGATTGGAAGTGGATCCATCAGCCTGCCTGCACCAGGTGAAAACAACATAGGTACCTACAGCTTGTCGTAATTTTCCCGAGAGCCAGCCCTGTGAAAGTCAGGTCACTTCCTGACAGCACTTGTAGGGATGGAGTCCAAAGGAAACACCCGAAGCGGAAGCAAACCTGATGCCAAAGCCGCCAGCTCAGGAAAGCTGGAGAAGCCTGCCACCGGGCCTGCTACAAATGCAGACAAGAAGGAAACCTCCTCCAAGGAGCAACCTGCCCCTGTTACCACAGTGAAGAAGGCGACCAGCGAGGCCACTGCACTGAACAACCACAGCAATCTGAAGCCCAGCCCTGTGGCCACAGAGGCCCAGGAGCCCATTGGCCAGTCCCCTGACTCTGAGCACAAGGGTAGCGGCGAAGCGGAACCCTCGGGCAATGTCTTCGACAACATGAAGCCATTGGTTATTGTTGGAGGTGTGGTGGTGGCTGCCGTTGCTGTAATTCTGGGAGTGGCATTCCTAGCCCGGAAAAAATGAAGACCGAGAAAGGGTTGGGGGAGAAAGAAATATAATCAACTGTACAGTTCCTTTTGAAACAAATGCATGCAGTAAATTCTATACATATCTATACATATATAGAGAGAGAGCTAGATAGGGTAACTACAGCACCAACAACTACTCCAAGAGTCTTGTTCCAAGAGAGCCGTGCCAGTTTGACCCAGTATGGGTACTCCATGCACTCAGTGTTCTTTCATGTAATATAACTTGGCTTGTACAACTGTGTATAGATTACAGCTTCTCCTGATCAGTGTAAATGACGTTGTCCCCTCCCCCACACTCCTCTCCAGGAGACTCCCCACTTTCCCATAGTCCCAGCATTTCCAAGCAGAGGTGTTCTACATCCCATCCAGAGTCCTTGCTTTATATAGTTTGATTTTCATTTTTTAATTGGGTTGTGGTCGAGAAGATGAAAGGGAGAAAGGGACTAGCACTCAGACCCAGTTCATCAGTTATTGTGGTTTATTATTAATATAGTAACCCCCAAACTTGTGCTGGGCACTTTGCAGACATGTAAGAAGGCAGCTCCGAGCTTAGGGCCAAATAGATACATTATGTTCCTAATGCTTATCATCCAACCTTTAAAAATAAACAAACAGAAATAACAGGAGTAACCCATAGCCGGAGGTGAGATTACAGTGTGATATAAAGAATATGGAGCACATGGCATTATAGAACCTTTTCTCTGCCTGAGATGCAAACCAGGAGCCTGGGTAGCTACAGTGAAGCTCAAGGGGCAAATATGTCTCTGAGAACTACAGTGAAGTTTGCAGCCCATGGAGACAACATACAAGGCATGGAGTCCCATCCCATCTTTAATTATACAGAGGACAGTTTCAATCTGCTCCATTTTATGTATACTGGGGACAGTCCCCAGACAGCCAGCCATTTGCCAATGCAGATAAGGCCATTGGGGCAGAGTTCGGGCATCCCTGCCCTAGAGGGTGATAGACTGTTTTGGGCATAATACATTATTTAATAAACTTAAACTGGCCTTGGTAGAATGCTAGGGGCTCAGTCCAAACTGTACTGATGTCCATTGGAGCCTTCCCATTGCCTTCAGAAAGCTTTGGATCAGGCCCTTAATCCTGATGCTCTTCCATAAAAGGTTGATCATTCCTTGCGTGTGGTGAATGTAGAAGAAAAGGCAGACAAGAACGAATCTTTCAGGGAAAGCAGTATATGAAGCACCATGGGAATAACATACATGATCCCCTTTATGCTGGGAAAATCACATGCAAAGGGTGATGAAAATGGATTGTGCTTGGAGAGATCTTCTACTACCTAATTTGAGTCTACCAGGAAAATGTGAAACATCCATGTCTTGAAAGTGGAAACAACTTTCCACAGCTTGGAAACAGCCTGTTTTCATTGCTGCGGGGCCTGAGATCTGAAACCAGACCATGAGTAGGAAGGGAGAAGAAAGAGAGAAAATAGACGGAGGCTCCAGTTATTACATCCACTGATGCCTTTCCCATAACATTGAGAACCCAGGACACACAACTATTCTGAAGGTTGAGTGACCGTTCCAAACTCAGAGCTTCCATTATGACCCCCATTTTCTGCTACTGCTGCTACAGTATGTAAAGGATTCTTTAGCCAATGTTTTGTTTTTATTGGGGCCAGAACTGAAATAGAATAACCCAAAGAGTCATTGGAGCTCAGCAGTAGTGCCTGTTAACTGGTGAGTGATAAACAGGAATGTCACAGTTTTGCAGTAATGCTTGCAGAGATAGTGTACAACAGCCAGAGAAACCGGTCCAAATTCAGAGGGGATGTAGAAGGGGGGATGTAAGTTACATGTCTGGAAGGAAGCCTGAGGCCATGGTAGTATAAACCAGTGCAAGAGCCAGATGAAGCCTAAATTATGCCAAGTCTCTTAGCTTCTTACATCAGATTTCTTGCATCTTCCTCTGACATATCGAGTATCGGCCACTGTTGGTGACAGGATACTGGACTGGATGGACCACATATCTGATCCAGTCTGGCAATTCCTATATTTCTGACTCAGAGTCCTTTAAGAATTTGGCCTACTGAGTGCATGTGGCTCACCAGACTATCTGGGCACAGCTTTTTTACAAATTCCCTTCTATTCCTGTCATTAGATTTTGCACCAGCTTTTCTACAAGTCTCTTAAAATATTCCCAGATGTATGTGGCCTCTTTGGGCACAAAATTCTATCTCCTGGTTTCCAAACTATTGTGTGTTTCTGAGTTTTAACCTGCATACGTTCTTTTCCATGGCACAGACTGATTCAATATGATCAGATGTGCCCCACTGTGCTAGCAACCACCATGTTTAAACTTGATAGGTGCTAGCACTGTTTTGCCTGTATTGTGGACAGGACCTATGCTTCCCAGCATAAGCTTTCACCTTGTGATACAATCCCTCCTACACTGCTACCTGAGAAGGCTATGGGAAAACCATAGTAAGAATAAACTAGCTACATGGTGGGGGATTCCATGTTATTATCTAGCCAGAAGGCTGTTTGGCTGATTCTTTCCTTGTTGGGGAACTAATTTCTCCCCATGATGTTCTGCAGATGCTTAGAAGTTAATTTGTTGTAAGTTGGGATGAGGATACGGTGAAAAAGGGGTAGGAGAGACAATGGAAAGTGCAAAGTATAGACATCTGAGATGGAGAAAGGATAATAATAATAATTGTCTAGTCTGTCTCCTGCCAATCCAGGGCTGGTGACTCCTGGCGGTAATGAAGCAGAGAGAGGATTTCTAGTGTCAAGTGTAAGTTACTTCTTCAAGAGATGCTTCCCTATGTGTTGCCCTCCCATCTGGCAGATGTGTTTTCCAGTAGGGGGTGTGATAAAAATCACAGATCAAGCTCGTTTCTGCTCTGAACTAACCAGCGTAGATAGAAATTCAAAGAGGAAAAGGAAACGCTGGATGCTTCACAAGAGCCACTCTCTTTCTCTCTCTCTCTCTCTCTCTCTCTCTTTTTTTTTTTAAGTATTTTAATGTGATTGCATTAATCTTTGGAAAACTGAGAGAAAAAGTTCTAAATTGTGAGGCACCTTGAGCCGCAAAACTTCCATCCAGATCTGAACTGTTCCCCAAAGTATTAAAATGCCTGATTTGGATGCAGGCCCATCTCTAGTTCTAGGCCAATAATTTCCTCCTGATATATGATAGAGGGGTTATTGAGATATGGGAGATGGTGATGGTGGCAGGACTAAAATTCATCATCTTGAAAAATAACCTTGCCTTCAATCCTAGCTCTGGCAGGGATGTGCTAGGTTAGATCCATAAGGGAATCATTCACTTACTGTAATTCCTTGGTACTGTTGTCCACTGTCATGATTCATTCTCCAGAACCCAGCTCATTTGCTGGTCTGAAAACACCTGTTTTTGTGTGTATGCGTACAACCCCACCGCCTTCTTGAAGAATATCAAGTGTATATATTACAATTTACTAGTCTTTGTAAAGCTACACCACCCCTATTTTTTGTAAAGAAAAATATTAAGACAACCCTTTATTTGTGCACCTGCATTCACACAAAGTGTCCATGTTTTCTTTTTTGTACCATTCACATTCTGCCATGCAGTGCCCAAAGCAACACTTTTGGTTATGGTTTTTTACCACTAAGAGAATGTATGGCTAGGAAACTGCTGAATGTATAGCATTCCCATTGTGCTACAAGCTAAAAATTACTGTCTCCCCGCCTTCCCCAAATAGTCACTTGGGCTACTTGCTTTTAAAAAGGTACTTCCTCTTTTAAAGTATTTTGGAATGTATTGTACTGTGTTGTAGTGGAACTAGTGCTGGTTTGAGTCAGGTATATCACAAGTAGGTGCCATGCGAGCTTCCTAAATGCACAGGGTTTCAATGCCCTTCAGTCCTGACTTGCAACTACCCCTTTTAGCAGGTGCCATTTGTTATGCCTTTTTTTGTGCTATGCTGCGTGGTGGTTTCATGTTGAGGACAAAAGTCCAGTGAGAACTAGACTGAGAAGAGCAAATTATCTCTGATGGAACCTACGACAGATTGAAACCCAATTTGTCGAGAGGCGAAAGGCTAACAAATAAGCTTGCTGTGCTAAATAAATTAGTTGTTCTGTTTTGCAGCAGCACTTAGCACATGCCTTTATTTGATTGATGTTATTCTTTGTATTGTGTTTGTTGTAATATGAGGTCCTTTTAGTGATATCTCCATAATGAGAATGAATTAAAGCTTGAAACTGATAGGGTTCTGGCTTGGGGATTTGTAGGGATCTAGATTGCTAGTTTACTCTTATTGATCATGTTTATAAATTAGAAATTTGTTGAATTATACAAACCCTGCAGTAGAAAATACAGCATATCATTAAAACAATAGATTCAATTACTAGATGTGTTCTATTTTGAAGAAGCCACCCCCCCTCAATCCAATGCAAGAATGTCACTTTTATCTCTGGACAACTTATTTCAGGGTTTTCCCTATCCATAGTTCTATAAAGCTGACATTGAAATTTCCTCTTATGGGGCCTGATCCAAAGCCCACTGAAGTCAATGGCAAGACTTCTATTGACTACAGTGAGCTTTGGATCAGGACCATGCCTCTTAATAGTTTTACTGTGGGCTAGAATCAAATCTAGACATGAGGAAAGCTCTGACAGCGTTTTCAGCATGGTAAGAATTCGTTCTGTCAGGTGCTTTCTATCTCATTTAGGCCCTGATTCACCAAAAGCACTTAAGAATATGCTTAACTTTAGGTAATCCCACTGACTTCAGTATGAAAGTTAAACACATGCTTAAGTGCTTTGCTGAATCAGGGCTTTTGGGAATGATCCAAAAACCTTCAAGAGGAATCTTCCCACTTATTTCAATAGGCTGTGGACCAGGCTTAGAGCTACTTTCCCATTTCCTGTTCTTCTTCTTAATCATTTGTACTGTGGTAGTGCCTAGCCCTCTGTGCTGGGTTAATTTCTCTCACAAGGAATGGAGAGTACAACCATTAGATCTGATCCTTAAAGGGTTCCACATGTGGAACAATCATATACTTCAGGTTCTATCCTTTGATCTCATGGACCTCCAGGGAAGCCATAAACAGAGAATATGGAGAGTGTCCTGCTAGCGCAGTGCATCCAAACCTACTGCTCCTTTTACATCTAGTGAATTACTCCTAGTCCATTAAACAATTCTTGAATAATCTTAGATCTTGGACAATCAAGAAATGACTTTTCTTGGCATATCGATTTAAAATTTTTTTCCAACCTAATCTTGATTCTAGTTTAATTCTACACCAAAGCCCATCTGTTGCAAATACTGCTTATTACTTTTAACAGCATGCCCAATTATGTTAAGGGCACTGAGTGTAGCCTGATAAACATTAGCTATTATGTTTTGTCTGTGGCAGAAGATGAGGTGAAACCTAAACTGTATGAATCCATTACATATAATTAATGTCATTATTCTTCTCATTGGACCAGACTGTCATAGTCTTCATTATACTGAATAGCACCTTATTTCCCATTGTCTTCATGGGGACTAATGATGTAAGGTACTATTTAGCCTAAGGATATTGCAATCTGACCCATAGACAGTAGACCCATTGAAGGTCACGTGTAATTCAGACCGAAGAGTAGTCTTCATAGGACTACTCACTATGTCATTCCCTGATGATGGTGCTTTGACCATGTGCCATTGAGAAGCTCATTCTATTGCACAATTTTCTCATACAGTTAAGAACTTTTCCCCCTTATCTGCAGGTTATTGCTCTTTTTCCAGCCATCTGAGATTAAATTATGCACTTCCATTAACTATTAGGTAATCATAGGCACTGACCAAGTTCCATACATCACTCCAAATCTCATTTCTAGTTTATATGGGCCAGATCCTCAGCTGGTATAAATTGGCATAGCCCCAATTACTTCAATGGTGTTATACTGATTTTACACTAGCTGAGAATCTGACCCAGTACATTTGTTTCCTTATATTTAATGGCTTATTCTCCAACTTTCGAATCATACTTGCTTCCCTTCTTTGCATTTTGTTTAGCTTTCCTATAATCTTCCTAAGCAATTTTCCAAGTGTTGTCTCATCAGGGCTTGGCTGAAACCGGATTTCTGTGCCTGTCATAAATGCAGGAGTTGATTTTTAATGGTTCACCCAAAGAATAGCCAAAGTTATTCCATTTAATATTTAAGTGGAATACTTGGGGGCTATATGCCACAGGTGGGAGTGCACAAGCTCGTCATCTGCTATAGTTACCCAAGTCACGAGTAAATATTATGGCCAAGCCTGCAAGGCGATGAGTTTCCTCAATTTCTGTTGAAGTCAATAGAAGTTGGGGACATTCAGCACCTTATAGTTATTAGAACCCTTAATTTGCTAGTCTCATTCTAGTCTTCATTCTTGCACATCAGTGAATCACTACATGATTGGCACTCTGCTCCAGGGAGGCCCCTGACTGAAGCACCAAGGAATGACTACAGGTCAGGATTGAGATGCACTGACAAAGCTGTGTGAGGGAAACTAGCCCAGTATTTGCATGATCTGTGCATTGCTCAAGTCAATGCTATTGGTCCTTCAGTTATTTGAGCACAGAGATGAAAGAAATATATTTAATTTCTCTGGACAAAGAAGACTTGAGGCCTGATTTTGATCTTGGTCCATGGCATGGATCATTGTAGGCCTTGGAAATCTGCTAATGTGCTGCCAGGATGGATCACTTGATGATTACCTGTTCTATTTGTTCCCTCTGCAGCACCTGGCATTGGACATTGCCAGAAGATAGGATACTGGGCTAGATGGACTATTGGTCTGACCCAGTATGGCCATTCTTATGTATTCTCCCTGCCACAAGAACAGGTTTGAAGTCAGTGCATCAGCTGGGCACAAAAGAGTTTGCAGGCTTTGTTTCCATTTTGGTAGGCTGTTCAGATTGTGTTGTCCCATTGGGGATATATTAGTGTGAAGATGCTGTCATCACATTGCAAGTTCACAGTGCCTTGAACCAATAGCTTTCCCAATGAGATGAATCTCAGAGCAGGCAAACACTATGGAAGATCAGAGTTACTGGTCTTAGCTACTCATGAATATGGCTCTACCCTCCACTACTGCATTGTCCCCGTCTTACAATCTCCATTCTGTGCAAATGCTGTTGGTGACTCATCTAATAAGCAGTGATGTGACCCATCTTACCTGGAGCACAGGGAGCGGAATCTGCTGTTTTACACTACTTTTCACTAATAAATAGAACTGGCCTTGCTGACACATACAGAATTAGGATAAAATGAGGTTAGAAACTACACCATATTTATATGCCACTCCTATCCCTACTTCCCTCACATAGACTGGCTCCCACCCTGGAATCTGCAATCTTTCCTGAATAGCCATCTTCCCATTCCACCCCACCTTTGTTTCCACAGCTGGATCTGGTCCACTTAGAGATCTGGGCCAGGATCCCAAGAATCAAAGATCCTGCCTTGATCTGCCCCTACATGTCGAGACTATGGTGCAACAATGCCCAGCAGTGACGGGGAAACTTTAAATTCTGTCTATCCCCATCAAGCCCTGCAGCATGTGCCACACTCTATTGCTGTAGCTTCAAACAGTCCAAAGTTTCTAGGTCGAGTCAACAAGAACAAGGACAGAGTAATATTTCCCCACCTCCTTTCGTTAAGTATTGAGCAGCCCCTCTTAATCTTGGTGTCTTTTCCTGAATCACCAGTTAAAAACCATTCTAAAGAAATCTTTAAAACATGCAATCCCAGCTTTCCAAAGAAACTCCACCATCTGCTAGGGTAGGTGCAGGTTCTTTAAGAGGTATTGTAGAAACTAAAGGTGTATAAAGGAAACTTGATGGTCTGATTAAAGGGGAATTTTTTTAAACTATTAATTCTTAAGGGCCTGATCCAAAGCCCATTAACGTCAATGGAAACAGTCCAGCACATTACTGGGTGAAGCCGTGTTCGCTTGCAACCATGTTTGAGGTCACTGGGAGTCATGTCACTGGTTTTGGATCAGGCCCTAAAAGTTTTCCAACTAATAGTAATTATCAGAGTGACACTTTTTGATTTTTTTTCCCTATACACACAGACACATAAATACCTGTGTTTAACATACAGGTTTGACTTTTTGCTTTCAGAGACAATATGCTGCTGGGTACATTTCCCAGGGAAAATGGACACCTACCTACACACAAAGCTATACAGCTAATTTATACCTTGTTGAATTTATAATCTTGTCTATGCTTCTATGGACACTTTGTATGGGCTGCAGCTCAAATCCTAAAATAGTAAAGAATTTTTCCTTTCCCATATAATATTCTCTTTACTTTGACTTTAAAAAAAGCGTATAAATGCAATAATGCAGGTAGACTAGAAATACTAGATTGAAAATTAAAGTAGTTTAGCTTGTCCCATTGTGACTTACAGTGTTGTATGACACCCAACGCTGTATCCTAGCATTCTCAAGGCTTCCTACGTAGCTGAATCTAGTATTAGCTTTGAAACCCATTGTGTGAATGGCGGGTGGGTGGATTGGAAATGTGTACTCTCTACACACTGTATGTTACTCACATCAGAAGCTGTATGGTCACTCCATATGCTGTGAAATTGTAAATGATTCCAAATACACCTGTAACTCTTATCAGGATTGTGTGAAATAAACTATATATAGATATATATATTGTATAATTCCTAACGAGAGCACCTTTGTGTATTTGGGTGTGTGAGTGAAACCAGCCATTCCTTCTCTCACTCCTTAGTAATAAAGACATGTTTCTAGGGTTAATATTGTTAGTAATGCCTATAGGCCCCTGCGCTTGGTCAGGGTCTCTAGTGCTAGGTGGTATATATACGAGACAGTCCCTGCCTAGAAGCGCTTACAATCTACATAAGACAGAGGAAGCAGTATTAGCTCTATTTTATAAGTGAGGAACTTAGGTGCAGACCCCAAAGCCACAACAGAAAGCCATGAACCCAAGTCTCCTGCATCACAGTCTGTTGCATTAACTACAAGGCCATCTTGCCCCCTCTTGCTAGCAGCTGTTAAATCTTGACTTTTCACCCACCTGCAATGTGACGTTTTCCTGAGCAAATAATCTAATTTCCTTCAAGCTTGGTGGGGCCCCTTCCCCCTCTCATGAAAAATTTCTCACCTAGGCAGTCCCATTGATTACTCCCAGGAGCAACTGCTCACCAATGAGAGCAAGGAGTTCACAGTCTGACCCATGGGAAGCAAAGAGAGAACTTCAGAAGCTTAAGTCATTATTGATGAGACTTACCTCATCCAAGGCAGCCTTGGGAGGTAATAAAGAGTCTGTGCAAAAATCGAATTGCTTTTAGGCATGAGTCTACTAGAAGTGGGAAATCAGGTAACTGGATTCCCCATAGGACCTGGTGAAAGGCCCAAGGACAGTCTTTGGCTTGCAGATGCCTTATTAAATTAAACAAGTCAGAGGATCCTTTCTGAGCACTCCAAAACTTCCACTGCAAGGAAGCTTTCTTTTTTTATTTGCAAGTTTGTCTGCCATTAAGTCACATTCTTCCTGTGTAGGTCTGCACACTGCTTATGGAAAGCCGTTTGACTGGCGTGGGAGGAGGCCTGGCTTTACCCACCAGCCCTGCTTAGAGAGTATATGCTGGTATATATACTTAGCCAAAGAGGAGGTGATTTGCCCTTTGCTTAGGCAGCCTGAACAACCTTGTATCTCACAGTAGGGCGGGGGATAATTTTATCAAAGAAGAAACGGAAATGCAGCCTTCCTTAAATAGCTAGACTGGAGAAACTGCAGCCTGCGTTCCACTGCGAAGCATGAAGTTGTCTCCTTTTCACATGGCGACTTGCAGAGCAACAGAAGCAACATGACTCCAATGGAACCAGGAGTTAAAGGTAAAGATAATGTAGCAGGAGGCAGTGTTCCAACTTGGAAGGGTCACTCATAGTTTGGATCAGGGAGAGGTGGGAAGAGAGGCCTGCATAAACTATCCCTTTTAGCCTGGGGTACACCCGGGTTATGTGTCCTACAGAGAGGAGGTGTGGTGAAGGTCTGGGGGATCCGTTCAGTTGTTTTCTGATTTAAACAGAAATGCTTTCTCAGGAATGCAACATCACTTAGTGACCACACTGCTGTAAGGGCCTTTCCTAGGAAAGCTCTTGTTTGTTCCTGAAAATTCTGAGCATGTTTGTTATTGAAATATATGGATGCTGAGTCTGTATGTTATATTGAGTATATACAACACACTGAGTGCTGCTAGCATATCAGCACATGAAGTGGGGTGTATTGTGAATCAGGGATATCCTCCTCTTGGTGTTTTCTTTGAAAATACCTTTGATCTCAGGATAGCATGTTGCAAAGGCTAAAAGAAATGTGCAGTTCAGAAGTATGTTTTAGAAGGAATAAAAGACCTCTCTAGTAGAGATGATTTAGCCATATCTATAGAGAAAGTGAACTTCCAGTCGAGACAGAGAAATCCTCCCTTCAACTTGGTGGCTGACCATTAACAAGGGGACCCCCAAGAATCAATCTGAAACCAATGTAGCTTGTAATCATGTTTGAAAATGCTTTCAGGCCCTGTTACAAGCCATGACATAGATAAGGTTCTAGAGCAAATAACTTTCACTGCAGCATCCATTAGTATTCAGCTTTGCAGAGCCACTGTTCCAGCCGGGATCTATCTCTGGCAGTGGAAAGTTATATTAACTAAGCAGTTAATTCTAGAAACATGTTTCCAGGGTTTTTCATATAATTCATAGCAGCTCTTATTTAGAAAGTAAAGCTGTTTCATCAGAGGAAATGGGCCAGATCTTGGTCCCTGCCCTGGTGACTTTGTGGTGATCCATTAGATTAGCAGTCACAAAGCCAGCTTAACTGGCCACTCAAGGACTTCCCCAGCATAGGGAAATCGCAAGATGGTGTAGGATTGGTGCAGCAGCCCCTGTATTGCCCATTTTACCCCTGGAATAGCTGCCAAGCTTCTATGTTTGGTCAGTTTCCAGCTGCTGTAACCACTTTGGTGGGGCTGTTATAAGATGTGCAACTTGGAGCAGACCTGAAGCCACTCCAAGATGCAACTTGGGACCAGCCCAGTGCCTAGTGATCCCAGACAGGGATGGGAGATAAAGATGCCTTAAAACCAATTTCACACTCCCTTCCAGAGCTGTCTCAGTTGCTGCCATACTGATCCTAAAGATCTGACCAAATCTGTTATTAAAAGACCTCCAGGGCACAGTGCAGGGATCATTTGTTTCCCCACGCTTTTGTCTACGAGGCTGGTTGCGTGGACCATGCTTATTTTTATTGTGGGATTTGGGTGGGGTTTCCACTGACAACTGACAGTTTGTCAACAAATCACATATTCTGCTTCTAAGTGAGAGGCAAGGGTTTGGAGCAGTTAGAAATCTCTTGGAAAAATCAAATATGTTTTCTTTTCAAAAGACAGAGTCTGCCCCTTTAGAATGACATCCCTGTGCTCTGTCATCTTGATGAGGTGGCCACATGTATTCTCAATGCTGCAGTGAAGGGTTGGAAAGCAGGCGTCGAATGGGATCAGATCTGGACAGTTGAGCCACCACTGTACGACTTCAGGCAATTTCTTCCTTGTACCTCAAGCCTTGTCTATACTTGAGCTTCAGCAGCTACTGGCCAGCAATCAGTGTAGCTACACTGGTCCAAACTGCATGTGCAGGCAAGAAAACCCAGTTTACACCAGTTACCCTGCTTGAAAGTAGGATCAGCTCAGCTGCTGAAATTGTGGCTTTCCTTGGCTATGCTTGAGGTTTGCACTTGAGCAGGGTGCTGGCTACCAGTTACTGAATCAAGACTAATCCTAACTACAGACAAAACCAGAGACAAATCCTTAGTGCAAAACTGAGTAGAAAGCAAGGGTTCATTGGAAAATCAGATTCTGCAGCTCAGCTGAGCTATTCTGGACAAGCACTTCTTTAAAAATGTGTTCTCCACAGATATTTCTCCTAAAAGACACATACTGGGCAGAAAGCTCTTGTCTCTTAATTCAGGCTGCTTCAGTTTCCTCCATCTATTGACTTTCCTCAGTGTAACACATGTCTCAGTGTCACTGAAGACAGTTTTTCATAACTATGATTGAAGATATCGCTATACTCCTCCTGAATAGACTACGTGACCCGTCTTCAACTGGCTGCTGTGCCCTGGTGGAGGAAAGAAGTTGGCCTAAAAGCACATGAGTAGGGATGGGTTGAGGGCTACCCAAACCAAAGTTCTGAACAGCTGTTACGGGCTGGCTGGCCCTCTAATGGGAGTTGGGCCCAGCCCCATCTATGATAGATCAGCTACCTTCCCAGTTGATCCTGATCAGCTAGAGATCAGAGGTCCTGTTTAATCATTAGACAACTGTGAAAGATTCATGGGATACCTACAAAGTGCTGTGAGCTCAGTGGGTGGAGATGCTGCAGAAGTTTGGTAAGCTCTTCTGGTAGGCCCTTGAGAAGGGTAACTCCCAGGCAGGTAGCTTGGAGGAGGACTGAGGCGGCCAGCTCGCTTGTTTGTTTGCTCACTTCTGTGACTAGCTCTGGAAGAAAGGTGACCCCCTACAGGGGAAAAGACCTGAGAGTCAGTGCTCTGTTGGAGAGTGGAAAAGAAGTGACAGCTGGGCCCAAAAGGGGCAGAAAACTCTTTTGTTTGTGTTGCACTTGGTACCATTATCTAAATGTGTTACCTGTACCTGGCTGAGTGGTGTTGACAGACACTACTGCCTAGGACAGTTTCCCTTGGGGGGGGGGGGGGGGAAACTGAGGCAGGATGAACAATGTCATCATGGGTCATGAGGGGGCGCTGCAGAGGCCAGCCCTGCCACAAGTGGGTGGAGAATATGAGCACGCACTAGATTTGCACTGTTTATTCACAGTGTAATAAAGGCGGTGGTAAATTCGCTGCCATCAGATCGATTTATCCGGATCGATTGAGCAGAAGTGAAGACCCGCTCAATCGATCTGGAAGTCAAGTCAATAAAACCACCTCCAAAAAGAGCAGTGCTGCATCGATGGGAACACATTTCCCACTGGCGCAGCGTAGTGGAGACAGCACGCAGAACAGAATTTAGGAAGTCAACATAAGTTACGCAAGCTACTCTACATAGCTTGCGTAACCCCCATTGACTGTCACTGAATTTGCCCTTAAGTATAAACCAGGCCTAAGTTACTGGCTTTGGCTCATCATAATTCAAGGAAAAAGTTGCAGTTTTTGTTTTATTATTTTTTGGAGGAAACCATAAACCGTTACTCAGCTCCCACAGCTTCCATTCTTCCTTTTCTTTTCTTCTTTTTCACATTTCCTAAATTAGAGTTGAACAGTAACAACAACCAAGGTTAATATCACGCCTTGTTAGCTATTGCCTTTTTTGTTTAAAATCTAGTTGACTCTAATAGTATCTCTTTCTTTTTTCTGATGTGGGTTCTAACAGATGTAGTAATTAGACCAACTCCATTCTGCACAGTAGGCATGTTCCATAGAGGAGCACAAAGCAGTCCAAAGTTGTCAACCCCCTTTGCACCTATTGATGGTGAGTATAAACAGCTGTGGATTCAATGACTGCCACGTTGGGCAGCTAAGCACCTGACTTGCAGCCCAGTTGTGTACTTAAAAGTCTAACTCAGTAACAGTAACGCTGCTCACAAATAGGCAAGCGCAAAAAAGGAGTGCAAGGATGGACTAAAAACCTGCCCCTTAGGGCTGACTCTTGCCCTTACTTCAATATCGGCGTCTTTAGTGGGGGGGGGGGGGGGTAAACAGGGTATAAGTCAGGATAATTTGACCCTTAAAAGTGATAGCTGTAGATCTATTTGGAACTGATGTAGGGGAAACCCTTGAGTGATGGAGAGCCAGGTTAGCAGTTCTAGGTCGCCAGCTCACAGCCCACAGCATTGGGGGGGACAGAATATGGTGGTGTTCCTGCTATTCATGGCTAATGGAAAGGGACATCAGCAGCAAGGGGCACATTCGAGTAAGCCAGAAGCTACTCTGAATTGTGCCAAGGGCCACATCGTTCTCTAGCCAGGCCCAGAATAGAAGAAGTGCAAATGTACTGTACGGTTCTTCCTGTTCACTCCCACTCAGGTCCTGAGCCAAGGGCAGTTCAACTGGCCTGGGAACTGGGTTCAATAATTGCCCTACTAGTAGAGTAAGGTCACACAGGTGTAACCTACTGTTGTGTGTTACTCAGCCCTTCTATACCTGATCCATAGGGGATATGGATCTGCTATCGCTCTTGGCTAGAAAGCATTAGCTCAACCTGTAGCAGTTCTCCTTTTAGCTCAGCAGGTCCCTGGTTCAGTCACCAGTGTGTCTGTCAAGATAATGTACGTAGTAGACTATAGGTTCTGGATTCTATTGTTATTCCCTGGAAATGTCTTTGTATATAAAAAGCAAAAATCTGGATAATTTTTTTATGACATTGGGTGGGGCTCATCCCATTAGAGAGCATAGTTCTCAATGTAGCTACAAAATCAAGTCCATCAGCCAAGGGAAGGATAAAATCCATTACTTTTTCATTCCAAGATGGCTTGTCTATGAGCTAAAGCCATTTGTATAATGATTTTGGAACACAGCAGTAATAAATGCAGCTCTCGTGTCTAGTAGAGGAGTTATATAACTAAGCATTGACAGGTCAGAGAGAGTATGGTGGACAGTGACTGTAGGGTGTAGAATAGATGCTGCTGAATGCATGCACCTCTGGTATATAACAAGCCTCATCTCTCCTAATCACCCAACAGCTGTGAATTAATTGGCATTATCACACTGTTGGAAGGACATTATTGTAATTACAAAATGGATATTCTTCCACCCCTATAAAATAGTTTCTCAGGAAGTCTCTGAATATTCTATTCTCCCTGTTACAGTAACATTCTGATTTCTTTGATTACTCATAGAAAAAACTTTTAAAGCATTTCCACAGCTGAAACTAACAGCATTCTGTGTTTGGTAGGACACTGGGCACTTACCATCTATAGTACCACATAAGTAAGGCATACACCAAGCCCCAAAAAATGCATGCAGCAATAACAGCGCCTAAAATGTACTTTCCAGCTGAAAACAAAAAGACAAGGAAACAATTAGCTGCAGCTTGGCCTTTTCACACACCTGTAAATACAAACCCCAACCCATGTAGTGTATGGCAATAAACGGCTGGTGTCAAACCTTTTGCTTTTAAAGCAGTTTTGCCTGCATTTCAACCCCTTCCTTTCCAGATCTGGCAAAAGGCCTCTCTTTCAAGGCAGGAGGCATGGAAAACTTGTGACCAACTCTATCCTGGGATAGACCAGAATCTGGTTGTACACCATTATTATTTATATTCCAATACTACCCTAAAGGCTCTAGCCAAAACCAGAGTCCCGTTGTGCATGCACAGTAACAAACAGTCCCTGGCCTGAAGAGTTTACAATCTAAACGGCCAAGACAAAGGATGGGAGAAAGGAAGCATTAATCCCATTTTATAGATGGGGAATTGAGGCACACAGAGAGAGTAAATGACTTCCCCAAGGTCACACAGGGTGTCTGTGACAGAGCTGGGGGATTGAATCCTGACATCCTTAGTCCCAGTTTAGTGCCTTAATTTAAGTAGAGGAAGGATAGTCTTGTAGTTATCTCAAAATGTTTTGCAAAGCTATTAGCAGTGCTTAATTTGTAATGAAACAGGGTGCCAGGGCTCAAGCAATTTTTTTTACTTTCATAACTGATGCAGCATGCCCAGAGGTGCTGGGGTTATGAACTGCCAAGCTTAGAGGTGGCACAAGCCCTGGCACAAATTAAGCACTGGTTATTAGTTAGGTTGGAATAGGATAGTGACTCTGCAGGCAAGTGTGGCTGCCATGATTGGCAGTGTCTCTCAGACACAACCTTGGCTACAAAAAATCTGTGTCAGTGACAGAAGGGATTGCGGAACCAGGATTAGCATTTTGAATGATGGCATCTCTAACAGTGCAGCACCTACACAGTACCACATTGCAGGGCCAGCAAAGGGTGTGAGCTCTGTCCTGGCTTGGGACTCGAGTCTATTACTGTTTGACCTAAAGGTGAGAGTGCTTGCAGCAGATCCTGACACGCTCTATACGCCCAGTGTATGTTACACAAGATTACATGAAAGTGCTGTTAAGGAGGCAAAAGTCAGGAAATGCAGGGTCACGGCTGACCTGAGCCTGCACCCTCTAGCACAGGTGCATTACAACTTGGACTCTCATTACCACACAATAGCCTTATTGCTATATGATATTGCCACAAATTCACAGGGTCTAGTTTATGCCCCAGCCTGTAACCAGCCTCTTAGGCGTGACATTTTTAGTATGCTAGCTCCCAAGGGTCCATTCCACACCGTTCCACAAGGGCAGGCCAGCAGCTTCCATGTCTCCAAAAAATCCCTCCCTTTCTTGGTGGCTTCCTGCAGTGAATCCAGCCAAGCCAGACTCCTGCGGGAGGCTTCCCCTGTACTCCTTCAGGGCACAATGTTCGCAGTGAGTATGTGCAGCTACACTAGGCAGCCTTTTCAAAACCAGGTAACAATTTACTAGTCGCCTGGGATACAGAATCTGAAAGTCCTTAGGTTATCATAGAGAAGCAAATGTTAAGACAAAGGGTTTTTAATTGCAGCATAAACATAGCCCTAGTGCTCTGTCTCAAAATACCTACCCTGATCTCCCATGTCCTAAGGAGAAAATGCATCCTTTCCCCCCAAATAGGTAGTGATGCCTAGATGATAAGTACAGTCATACAGATAACTCATAAAAGTACTACAGAAAATTCCCACGTTTGTCACATATAGCTGTGAATGCATCCAGTAATTAATTACACTTTGCTGTATAGAGCTTGAGTTTGTTACACAATGGCCCCTTTACACCATGCTGGCAGCATAAAGGGCCCTAGGCCTGGTCTACATTATAGTTAGATCAACGCAAGGCGGCACACATTGACCTAACTCTTTAAGCATCTACACTAAAATGTTGCTCCTGCCAGGGCCCCCACATGGGCAGGGGAGTGGAAAGGGTACACTTTACCAGGGCCCAGGCTGCAACCCCCATTACCATGAGAAAAAATTGTTCATGGCTCATGAGATTGTACGTATGGGATGACGGACTGTGGTATGTGTGTGGGAGGGGGCCCATGTTACAAGTTTGTACTGGGCCCGAAAAAATTATGCTTGGGCCCTGGCTCCTGCCAATATAATTCAGCCCTACACCAACTTAATCACTCCACTTCTGCAAGAGGTGTAGTGCTTAGGCCGACGTAGTTAGGTCAATGCAGTGTCAGTGTAGATTCTGCATTCCATATGTCAACTTTAGTGGCCTCAAGGAGGTGTCCCACAATCGCTCTGGTCACCATTTTGAACTCTGCTGCCTGGCAGTCAGGTACACAGGAACATGCCCCTCCCCTCGAAAGCTTCGTGAATTTTTGAAATCCCATTTCCTGTTTGCTCAGTGGTGAGTGGAGAGCTCACCTAGCGCCTACCCAGCTGACCATGTGTGCACCATGCTGCAGATGTGCTCCTGCCTGGAGTACACATGAGGTAGTGGATCTCCTGGGTCTGTGCGGAGAAGAGGCTGTGATCGCCATAGAAACATTGATATCTACATGCAGATTGCTTAGAGTATGGGGGAGAAAGGCTACCACATGGGCCTGCAGCAGTGCCATGTGAAAGCCAAGAAGCTGCGGCAGGAGGCAAGTTGCTAACAGTCGCTCTGGTGCAGACATGCTGCTTTTACAAAGAGCTGCATGCCATCCTGGCCAAAGAGCCCATCATCACCCCCAAGTGCCCCAACGATACTTCGGAGGAGCCAGAGTCACAAGTTCCCGGAGTGAACAGTGGGAAAGAAATGATGGATGAGAAGAAGGAATATGGGGCACAAGTGACTGGGGATCCAGTGGCGCAGTGATCCATGATCGGTTTTTTACTCCAGAGCAGTTGAGCCAGTCTCTACAGTCCAGCCCAGGTGAGCCTGCTGCAGAGGAAGGAATCACTGGTAAATGTGCATTTTGCTTTGATAGTAAACAGATGTGTCCCTGCAATTACTCTTTTTTAATCATGCTAAAATAGGTAGTGAAATAACCAAAAGAGGTAGAATTGCTATCTGCTTCTCACTCCCCTGTACAGTTAGGCAGAGGGAACCCTGCAGAACAGTTTGTTTATGTGCACCATGTCCCATGACTCCACCATAGAGGTCTTGAGGAAACTTCCTGGAAGGTAGTCTGCAATCCACTGCCGAAGGTTTCTGGGGAGGGATGCCTTATTTTTTATGCTACAGTAGGACACTTTCCCATGCCATTCAGCAGTTACTTCAGCAGGCACCATTGCAGCACACAGGCTAGCGCATATGGCACCCTTCTGCAGCCAGACGCAAACTTGACACAATCAGACTGGGTCTGAATAGGGACTTGGAATGGTTCTCTCATTACAAGAAGTAATTGTCACTGTTCACACATTCTCACCTTCTAATCAATGGTTGTGAATAGGCCACATCTACTCTAACTGAATGGACTTTGCTAACACCTACCCTCCCCATTGTCGTTCCTTACCCTTGGATGTATATATACCCCCCTCTCTGATTTCTATTTCTTGCATCTGACGAAGTGGGTTGCAGCCCACGAAAGCTTATGCCTGCAGAAATTAAATTTGTTAGTCTTTAAAGTGCCACAGGACTCTCGTTGTTCTTTCAGTCTCTGTTACTCTCAGGAGTGAGATATCAGCTAAAATCACCACTGCCTGTAGAAAATGGTACTAGTATTCAGGTCAATTGCCCTATCCGCAAAAAATCCCTATACTCATACCCGTGAGCCACCCCCACCCTTATTGTGCCAACTCCCCCCTCCAGGTCATACTCACCATGGCTGGGACTGCTGCTATGCTCTATGAATCCCAAGGAGAAGTGAGAATGCTTGCAACTTGTTTGGATGAAGGGGAGTGAGTTCAGTATACCAAGTTTCCATTTATCTCATGAATACACTCACAATATTACCTCTGTGCACTGTATCTTTTGCAACTGGAAATGTGGCCTTGAGGTCTCTCCAGTCACACCAGCGGAGCAGCTCAGCCAGATAAGGAGGAGAAGGAAGAGGACGCAGGATGACATGTTCCAAGAGATCCTGCAAGCCTCTGGTCCTCAGATAGCAAGCACAGGGCTTGGAGGATCACCCCCATATACAGAAAAGACAAGGACAGAGTGGAGAGGAAAAAAGCACAGAAAAATGAGAGACATGTGCAGCAGGAAATTATAATGCTTCTCAAGCAGCAAACAGACATGCTGGAGACTCTTGCTGACCTTCAGGTTCAACAGACCTGTGCTCGCATTCCTCTGCAGCTCATAGAGAACTGCATTCTGGGACCTCCCTACACTCCCCACCCCATTTCACGTGGTGTCCGGGGCCGCTGCAGTACCCCTACCACTCCACCACAAGAGTGTGCAGACAATCACAGCAACACATACACTGGCCTGTGAGAGACACGGTTGGTGTACGTGTTTGTGAAATGAAAACGACTGTTCTTCGCCCTTCAGAGGTTCTTTTCCCTGTATGTGTAAAGTCTCATTGTTGTAAGTGTCTGTTTGCATGGGTTTGGAATAAAAATCTATTTATGGAAACTTAATTCATCTTTGTTAGTTCACAACATAGACTGGTTGGGGCTGACATCATTCACAGATAATAGCAATAGGTGTATTTGCAATGTTGTATTACTACACACACGCACTCACTACACAGTTCATACTGCAGTGCAAAAATACAATGCCAAGCAGAGCACACTACAACACCACATTACTGTGGCTTACTATTAAAATGGTCTTTCAAAGCCTCCCTGAGCCACATAGCTCCCTGTTGAGCTCTTCTGATAGCCCTGGAATCTGGCTGCTCAAAATCAGCAGACAGCTGTTCCACCTCGAGGAATCCTTTCCCCCTTGGCTTCACAAATATTATGAAGCACACAGCAGGCAGCTACAGCTATTTGGATATTTTTCTCACTGAAGTCTAATTTCATGAGTAGACTGCACTGTCTTTCAAATGGCCAAAGGCACATTCAACTGTCATTCTGCACCTGCTCAGCCTATCAGTGAAGTGCTCCTTGCTGCTGTTGAGGTGGCTGGTGTACGGATTCATGAGCCACAGAAGTAAGGGATAGGCTGGGTCTCCCAGGCTCACGATTGGCATTTCAACATCCCTAATGATAATCCTCTGGTCTGGAAAGAAAGTCCCTGCTTGCAGCTTTCTGAACAGGCCTGTTTTCTTAAGGATGCATGTGTCAGGTACCTTCCCTGCCCATCCCACGTTGATGTTGGTAAAACATCCTCAGTGATCCATCAGCACTTGCAATACCAAAGAGAAGTAGCCTTTTCTGTTGATTTTTCTCTATGGCAAGGTGACTTGGTGGCAAACTAGGGATATCCGTGCCAACTATCGCTCCACTGCATTTCATGAACCCTAGTGCTTTAAAACTATCCACTATGTCCTGCACATTGCCCAGAGTCACAGTCCTTTGTAGCAGGATGCAATTAATGGCCTTGCACACTTGCATCACAGCAACCCCTATGGTGGATTTCCCAACTCCAAATTGATGCCTGACTGATTGGTAGCAATATGGCGTTGCAAGCTTCCACACAGTAATCACCACCCACTTCTCCACTGTCAGTGCAGCTTTCATTTTGGTGTCATTGCACTGTAAGACTGGGGCAAGATGAGCACACATAACCAGGAATGTGGCCTTGCGCATCCAAAAGTTCTGCAGCCACTGCTCATCATTCCAAACCTGAATAATGATGTGATCAGCAGTCAGTGCTTATTTCTCAGGCCCAGAACTGGCGCTCCACCATCTGCAGCTGCTCTGTAAATGTCTACAGCAACCTTGGATTGTTTCTTTTTATGTCCCACAGCAAGCTAGTCTCCAAGGAATCGTAATGTTCCCCATGGCTCCTCTGGTAGCTCTGCAAATACTGTGGGATCAGGTGCCCCAGGCTCACAACACTCATCACAATAGTGCAGAGCTGTGCAGGATCCATGCTTCTCACACAGATGGCGGATGTGCAGGTCTGCAGAGCTTTTGAAAAGAGGTGTGAAACGTGACGGGATGATGCAGGTAAAATTATAGGATGGAGAAAACTGCATCATAGGACATTGAAACTGTGTTCCCAGTCACCCCTGTGTGACTCACATGTCCCCAGGAGGCAGCGCAAACCCTTCCCAAAACACCCTGCACTAGATGGTGGCAAGCTGCACAGTGAGATAGCTACCCACGGTGCACCGCTAACTGCATTGATGCAAGCACTGGTAGTGAGGACATGTACTGCTTACACAAGGAGTGGAGTGTGGACATGGAAAAGCAATTTAATTATTGTGCTGGCTGTATGTTGACACAACTTAGGTTGACTTAATTTTGTAATGTAGACTTGCCCTTAGTATAACTGAGAATTCAGGCCATAAAATATAATAATACTTATTTAGTACCTCACATCTTTAAAACAACATACAAATACTAAGAGTGAAGTTCACCCAAATGCGGCACAAGAAACTAAGTGGTGCATAATCCTTGTTCTAGCCCTCTGCACAGGGGTGAATTCCAGCTTGTATGATTAATCCTCACAACATCTCTATCAGGTAGTTAGCAAGAAGGGACCTCATCCAAAGCGCATTGAAGAAGTTTAGGGAGCTCAAATGGTTTTACCTTGTTCAAAGAATTCATCCCTCTTTACTCTCTGGAGTTTGGGGAAATTCACGAAATGCATTCTAGGTGTGGGTTGAAACTGACCTCCTGTGTGGGTGATAACACACAATGCACAAAGCTTAATAAGTTCACTGAGTCATGTTTTCCAACTGTCCCTTTTAATCAGTGGACTCAAAGGTCTACATGACTAACAGTGTGTTCAGCCTCCCGCAGAGAAAGGCTGATAGATAGGATCACAGATGACTATTCTTTTGCTAGCTATATTTGCAGGAAGGACCTGTTGAAGTGCAAATTCAAGCAGAAATTGAAAATACTTGAAGGAATTCTTCCCACTTACCCTCCTCTCTCAATACACAATGGCACTGGCCAATGAGATAGCTGCATAATGAGGCTTTCTTTGAAAGCATCAAGTATTGGCCAGAGACAGGATACTGGACTTGATGGACCAACGTTCTGATCCTGTAGGGCAACTACTATATCATTGGTTTTATTCCCATTATTTTTAGAGGTTGACAAAACCTGGGACCTGAATGCAACCTTGAACTTTTGGAAAGTTTGAATTTGGATTCAGACTTTGTGACTGGCCCCAACCTTTATAATGAGCTGAGGCAGGCTCAGATCTAAGCTTTGTGTCTTAGACCTGACTCAATACTTAATGCCTTTGTACAATCTTGAATAATAAATGCCTTTTACTTTGTTCCTTCTTCCAGTTGAATCAAAACCAACAATTAAATATTATGGAGCACTCAGTTGCAGAGATATGATATAAATATACACACATGCATTCTATTATTGAGTACTGAAATTGTTTTTTGACCTTGTGCCTCACAACACTACCACAAGACATGGAGTCTAATGTTTCTACATTTCTAGTCCTGCTGGATTATTTTCTGAACTGAAAATATTATCATTTAAAGGGTTCTTTTTCAGAAATCCAGAAGCTACCCTTATAATTATTTACTTACACGAAATAACCCTTTCACTGCTCTCCCCCACTCCAGCCACTGCTTGGCAAAAGAACAGGACATTGTTCAAAGTTCCCATGTCACTCTGAAAGTGATGTATTGAGCTGCACTGCAGCTGTGTTTTGTACCTGTTGAGGCAGCAGCCAAATAAAGACAAATAAAGCCATAACATCAAAACCCTATAAAAAGGAATGGCTTCTCTGACATGGTACAGTAGTAGGTATGTTTCACAGTCATCTAGATACTGACAGAATGGCTTTACTTACAGTTCTAACCAGCCAAATCCAGCATAGGGAAATCTAAATGTTGATCTAGAGCTTATTGGAAAGAGAAGTCAGCAGCAGATCATCTCCAGAACCAGCCAGTCACGTGATCCAATAAAATTGACACATTGGCACACAGTGAACAGTGGAACATTGCAGACTGTGACATCACTGTCTAATTTAACCTCTTAGCAACTGGGGCTGGTTAGATGCTGAACAAATATTCTTTCAGAGATTAGGTGGGTGAGATATCTCTTATTGGACCAACTTCTATGGGTGAACGAGACAAGCTTTTGAGCTTACCCAGAGCTCTTCTTCAGGCCTGGGACAAACCCAGCTACAATCACACTACAAAGGAATTGGTTTTTTAGACCCACTATGTAAACCATTGCAGGGCCATCTTGTATTTTAGGCAGCATGAAGGGGTATGTATGAGTAATCAGTAGGAAAAAAGGCAGGGGAATCTAGGACTGTGGCCACATTCATTTAATTGATAAATCTACTCAGGTCAGAATATGATGTATCATTTTGCACCCTGAGTTTAGATTTTTAAAGACATTAGATTAGCAAGGATCAACTAAGCAGAGACAACAGGCCAGATTCTCTGCTCCATTAAAGCTACTGTGACCTGAGGCCACGCACAAAGCAACCATCAAGCCAGTTTACCTGTCCAATGGAAGGCACCCTCTGTCTCAGACCTGAGCACAGTGAGCAGTCTGGAGTAAAGGGGAGGAGCCTCCAGGACCTCTCTACAATTTGGCAATCCCTAGCTTTCCAAACAGCTCCCTGAGACCACAGAAGCTGGGTGTAGAGTAGAGCAGCCCTTTATTCTGGGACCTGACCAGTTACCAGATAGCCCTAGGATTAAGGGACTATGAGTCCCCTTTAAAGCCATTTTTGCCCCTGCAGCCCAATGCTGAGATGAGGGCAACTTGACAGAACCAGAGAATCTAGCCCTATTTTACCAAACGCTGTGCGGGTTTTGTGATTGACATAAATTAGGAATTAGAATAAGACCCACCGAAACCATTTCACTTGTAGCCCAAGACAAGATTTATGCACAAGGGTCAGATCATCAACTCGTGTAAATTGATGGAAGTTCATGGAAGTCAATGGAGCAATACTGATGTATACCAGACGGGAATCTGGCTACATATCTACTGGGATCAAAGCCCAGTATGTTAGGAATTAATGACCTATTGTCTCAGAGGTGCCTAGCACCTGCAACTATAACTAAAGTCCATGAGAGATGCAGATGCTCAATGCCTCCACAAAATGAAGCTGGCAGGGAAGGGGAGTACATAAGAAAGAAGAGGTGAGGCGTTTGGATGGGCAGAGAACCCTAGCCTAGTGTAAAGATATATATGGACATCAAGGAGTTAATGAAATAATTTAGGAATTAAATACTGATTGAAAAATTAAACTGAATTCAGACACCAGGATGCTCTCTGCAAAGTCCAACTGGCAAACAAAAATTACATTTAGTGGCAGTTCAGGTTGCAGCAAGACATATTCCACTCTCCCAAAAAAACCTTAATAGAATGGAAATAAGAAGTAAGAGGAAAGAGTTGTGCATTCCTTACCACTTTCATATTTCCTACAACATTATCAATAACATACTCAAACAAGGCTTTCTGGTTCCACCTTCAAGAGATAACCATAACAAGCAACATGCATCCCAACTTCATCAAACTTGTTGTTATATCAAAGGCTCAACACATCTGACTGTTGCACATTCCATGCCTTTGAGAAGTTATTATGCCTTAATATTGTAGAGGTGACTGTTAAACTTTTGCGTTTAAGGGTTATAATCCTGTTAGGAAAAGCAGCAAACACTCTACATACGAGTCCTATGACATCACAGAATGCATCTGTGGCTACATCAAGTTATTGAAGCCTGCTTTACAACTGAAGCAGAAAATAATATATAACATTAAAAACAGGTTTCTTTAAATACACAAAATAATAAAAAGATGCTGTTGTCTCTCTTTTTTTAAGCCCTTGTGTACTGACTCTGATGCCTTATATTCCATTAAGAAATAACAAGAGAATAAGCCTAATGAATGAATATAAATAATAATTGAAAAATGCAAATCCAGAAACTGTTACTGCACAAGGTTTGCAGAAAATAGATTTCCTTTGGTGAGATGGGCCACCAAAAACAATATTTACAATAAATTAACATATTCTTCAAAGATTAACAAGTCATTAAAAATTAGGAGAATAAACAAGTGAGGCAATCCAGCAGTAGATATGAAGAATGGGAAAGATGCTTCTAGGGCAAATATTTGGATGGCATTATTTACTTGGTTTACAATTCTGATTTTCATTTTACTGGCTCGATGTAATCATTCAAGTCCTGGATCCACAAATTTCAATCTTCATTCTTTCAGCTGCCATAGCAACTTGATAGGTTAGTTCAGGGA
Organism: Emydura macquarii macquarii; assembly: GCF_026122565.2. Lineage (NCBI taxonomy): Eukaryota > Metazoa > Chordata > Testudines > Chelidae > Emydura > Emydura macquarii. The sequence continues at coordinate 3,310,294 of NW_027130724.1, read as the reverse complement.
GATCTTTTATTATCTCATCATTGTGAATTTTGATAGCAACTGCAGCGTCTTAAAGGATGCAGGGAAAGCAAAATGGCTGCTCCTTTCTATCCCTGTACCAGCACCTCTTCCCCAAGAGGTTCATTGGAATATATTAGGAATGAAATACAATTGGTGTCAAACTCCAATAAATGAAAAATAGCTTTTGTTCAAGAAAGTGAGCTTATTTCCTTCTTGTCTTAGTGTGCGAGAAACACTGCATGATTGACATGATAAAAGATGTTAGAGTAATGGTTGCTACATGTCTTATGATGCGTAATGAGGTATTTGAGCTCAGTCAGATTTGGTGCCCACCATCTAAGCAGCACTATTTCAGTTTTTCCAATCCTGAGTTTGGAGAATATTGGCACCAGGAGGGTTTCAAATGAAAAGCAAATTATTTTTCAAATTCAAGTACACAATCCTGAAAGAATTTTACTCTTGTGGTTAGAGCTGGAGAATGGGAATCCCTCAATTGTCGGTTCAGTTGCTAGTTGTGTCTCTTTGGGTGAGACACAAAGTAAATAAGGTCTTGAAATGAAGGCTGAAAATAAATTGGTGATCAGCAATGCTGGGAGAAGAAACACAGAGTTCATGACAATTTTTAAGGGCTTTTAGCAAAGTATCTTAGCCTGGGATTTTAAAACTTGGTGTCTAAAGTTAGGCACATGAATCCGTATTTAAAATGTAGGCACCTAAATAATTGGCCTGATTTTCAGAAGTATTGACTATCTGCAGCTCCCAGTGACTTAAACTGGAGTTGTGGATACTTGGTACTTCAGAAAATCTGGCCCCAAGCCACTTATTTATGGATTTAGGTGCCTAGCCTTAAGCACCTATGTTTGAAAATGAAAACTTCTGTTATTATAGGCATGCAGGTAGCACAGCCTATAGTTAAGGTTGCCTAACCCTTTCTATTTTAAGACCGTGTTTAAAGTTACTTATAACCTTGCCAAATTTTAACTGTTTGGGCTGAAATTTTCCTGCTGAGTGTCTGCCTCAGGCTGAATTTATTTTTGGAAATTTTCAGCAAAAATAGTTTAGCTGTTTCCAAAGACAAGGTTAAGGGAAAATACATTGATTTGTCCATGTTAAAAAATCCTAACAATCATTCATTGAGAAGCTCTAACACCTCTTCTATTCTGGAGTAGAAACTGGAAATGTAGGAAATGGAGTAGCTGGTGTCAGGTATATACTTTTTGCCATCCCTGTGAAAGTATGCCCAAATTTAACCGAGCTATGAGGCTCTCAAAATCTGAGTTTGCACCTGAACACTAGATTAGAGACTTGTTAGAGTTTACTAAATTCTCTGAAGATTCCATCTGCACTGAATATGCTCCAGCCCCCCCATCACAGCTTCTATGTGACCGGATTCTGGCTGCACCAACCCATCCCCATGCCATGACTGAGCATGCGCCGAGCAAGGACTGCAGATGCTCAGCACTGGCAGGACTGTTTTTGAAAATTGCTACAGCTACTCTTGGCAGCTAAGGGCTGATGTGGCGGTGGGTACAGAAACAGAGAGTCTACCTTTTCTGTTCTGTTCCTGAGTTTCCCCTTCTGGTGCCCAGGCAGGCAATGAAGGAGGAAATCATCTGACTGGAATGCAGACAGGAGAGGAGCTGAGCATGGAGTGAGGGGAAAGACTGAGCTGAGAAGCCAGGGGTGGAGGTGGGGGGTGGACTGGAACTGGGATGTGAAGCTCTGATACTGGGAATGGAATGAGAGGAGCTAGGGTAGAGTGTGGGCTTGGGATGAGCAGCTAGACTAGGCTGTAGAGCTGAGAAGTGGAGGGACTGAAAGAAGAGGCTCAGGAAAGGCAGCTGGGAAGATGGGGACAAGAAGCAAGGAGGGGGATAATAGAACTCAGTATGATTCTACATAGTGGAAATACTGTTTTTTCAGTTTACTTTTTGAAAACCTAGGAAATGACATAATAAACAAAGAAAACAAAACAAGAAAAGCCCCCCTGGAAAAAGAATATTAAGGTTGCATAGTCAAGTACTTGTAAGTTGTGAAATGCCAGAATTAAAGTTATCCGTGCAGCCTTAATTTGGGCCCCTACTACATTTCCATTATGCTACCATCATTACTTACATGATGACAGGATTTTTTCCCCATAGGACCCCCCCAACTTTGTTCAGTGCACAGGCTGCCCCTGCTCTGGGGATGAATCCGGGTTGTGTGGTGAGAGAGGTTGCCAGTGTTAAGACACCACCCACCGACCATCCAGCAACCTTAATTCTGGCATTTCCTAACTTCTGAGTGCTTGACTTTACCACCTTAATATCATTCTCTTAACAGAGATTGACTGTGTGTAGTTGAAGGTTCGCTTGAGTTAACAAGCAGCTGTGACTCCTCCCTGCAGCTCACCTAAGCCAAGGGTGCTCTGCCTGGCCCTGGGCCCCTGACATCCAAGCCCCACCACACTGCCAAGAGCACCCCCTCTTAGCCCCACCCCCCAGGCCATGACGCCCCCTTTTAGCCCCACCCCCTGCCTATGACACCTCCTCTCAGCTCCCCGTAGCCCCACCCCCTGGCCATGACATGACACCCCCCACACCTGTCCGCGCGCCCCAGCCCTTTGTCCCGCGGGTGACCGGGGCAACGGCCGTTCGGAGTCGAGGCGGCCCCTCCTCGCTGTAACGGGTGTCGCTGCCGGGCCGGCCAGCGCCTGCGCAGTGAGGGCCGGGCTCGGGGCCCGGGGCCGTGTGTCCGGCCGGCTGGGCCCATCTCCCGCATGAGGAGGCAGCAGCCGCCGCCGCCACCGCCGGGCCCCGCCAGCGCCATGTCGGAGCGGCCCGGCAAGCCCGCCTGCCTCATCATCGCCAGCGCGGCTGCCGGGGGTGAGAGAGGCCGCTCCTGCCCCGCGCCGGTGGCAGCTCGGCCGGGAGGCCCCGTCCGTTGGGGCCGGGCGAGGGGCCCCGCCAGCAGCACGTGGCTCGGCTCGGGGCGGCAGAGAGCGGAGCGGGGCTGGGCTGGGCCGGGCGGGGCCGCCCCTGCTGCGGCGGGAGGGAGCAGCTGAGCCGTCCTGGACATCCCGCCGTGCAACTCGGCTCGGCTGGGCACTGCCGCTGTGCGGGCGGGAGGGACGGGAGCGGGAGCCGCCTGGCCCAGAGCGCGCTGGGCTCGCCCCTGCCCTGCGGCCTGGCCTGGCCCCTGCTGGCTGCTGCTGCTGCGCGAGCTGTGATCCGGGCCCTGCCCTGCCGCCTCCCTGCCAGCCCCGGGCCCGCGTCGTGAACACGCGGGGCTGCCACACCGGCCGCCCAACAGGCGCTCGCCCGGCCAGCTGTAGCGCTGCTCGCCCCGACTCCCAGCGGGGGCGGCCCCGGGAGGCGAACGGGCCCGTGCGAGTGCAAGTGGGAGACACCCCCTCCCCCGGCCCCACAAGACCATCTTGTGTTAAAATGAGATCCATGCGATCAGAAAATTGGAGCTGCCTGGTTTTAGATCTGGCTGGTAGACTGGGTTTCTGTACAAATTATGGTGGGAGAGAGATGTATTCATCACTTCCAGGAGGAGAAAGATGGGAGGACACTGCAGACAAAAGTCGTCTGGTCTGGTAGTTCAGGTGCCGAACTAATGGGTTCACTAATCAGAGCTGCCAGACTTCCCTGGGTGGCCTTAAGCAAGTCACTTAATTTCTCTATGCCTTAGTTCCCCGTCTATAAACTAAGGATAATAATACTTCCCTATCTTCCAGTAGTGTTGTGAGAATGAATTCACTAATGTTTGTGAACTGTTGAGCTAGTATGCTGATGCGGGCCATAAAAATGCCTAAATGGCTAGAAGGAGTGGCCAAACTGTTGGCTTGTGAACTGCATGCAGATCTTTTACAGTTAAAGTGTGGCTCACAGAGCCCCCATTCTCCTCCCCCCGCATTCTCCACCTATCAAACAGGTGGGCAGCTCGGAGGTTCTGCCCTGTGGCAGGGTGGTGGTGCTAGAGAATTTGCCCAGCAAGGAGGGGATTTTCGGGGGATCAGAAAGTTTTGCCACCCCTGGGCTAGAACTTGCTGAGTGGAATTTAAGATTTCTATAATTAGAGTGTGCAGGTATGATCCTTTCCCATAGTTCTTTATCCTGCTGCGTTAGATGTCAGATCTACTAAGTCATTCTTTTAGAAATTTCTGAAGATGGCACAGTTAGCCCTGTTCCTTTTTTGGAGACTGTGTATCAACTAATTTTTTTATTGGTCTGGGACTTTGGGATTTTGTTGCTCTCTCTTTACCACTGATACTGCCTGTGCTGTTCCCTTTTTTCAAAGCATTGCGTTTTCCAATGCTGTTATTAAAGTACTAACATCAAGTCTAGAGTGTCCAAGAATGATACATTAGCTTTTTGAATACAGAATATTTCTCCCGACATTATTAAAAATGCTCCTAGGCCTTAGGAGCCTTTAAGTGACCTGAAGACTCATTTAATATACACTAATAGGTGTAATATGTACAGTGTAGATAGGTTTAAGATATGGTGATTCTTTCCTTAAATTGTCTAACTCTGTTTTCTAGGTGTGTCTGCTCAATCCTTTCTTCATTCTTTTACACTTGCTAGCTCTGCTTTTAATCTACAAGTTGCCACTCCAGGGGTAAGTGTGAGAGAACAGCAATTGACACCAGTACATACTATGATGGTCTGAAAACAGCCAGTACTGCATTAATATATAAACTAGTAATAATGGAAAGGTATTGTAGCCCTTTGTTGAGATAATTCTGATCATCTTTACAGATGAAAGCCCTGGATTTTTCAAACACTTACATACATGGTTAACTTTAAGCATGTGATTGTCCAGCTGAGTTCAGTGGGAACACTCCTATGCATAGGGGTAAACCCATGCATACATGTTTGTAGAATTGGGATCCCTGCTGGTACATTTGAAGAGATTCTGTATTGCATTCCTCATTATTTAATAATATTGATAAAGTCATCTTGATTTTTACATTCTTAAGTCTGGTTGCTTGTCATGGCTTCCTCACAGCAAACAAATGCAACAGTTACAATTGTAGTTTAAACGTCATATTCCAATAGAATAGCTGTCAGTCATGACTTTTTACAAAAATAAAAAAGCCAAATATGCAGAAATTCATGGAAGAGCTTTAGCTCTGTAACAGGCAAAATAGAGTGAAAAAGGCTTTTCATGGAAAAACATAATTTGTCAAATTGACAAATATACAGCCATGGTACTGGAAGAGGCCTTTATCTCTAGATCACCAGTTAAAATCCAGGACAGTAGTGACTGAAAATCATTTTATGATTGAAACAAGTTCATTTCTAACAGGTCATGTAAATCTTTATCACATTTGGCACTAATCGGTACTCTGATTTGTGCCCCTAAAAGGCCAGGGATTAACTGTGCCCTGGAAGATGAAATATCCTCTTCTCAAACTGAGGCCAGGTCTACACTAATAATACTCTGCCAAAACAGTTATAGCAGTATACTAACTTTTGCTTATTCCAGCCCCCGTGAGCAAAATAAACTATACTGGCAAAAACATGTCTACACTAGAGGCTTATGTTGGTATAGCTAGGTTGGTCAGACATTGCATCTGTTCACACTTCTGACAGACATATCTGCTCCAACAAAAGTTTGTAGTATAGACCTGGTGTTAGATATGACTTCCTGAGTTCAGGATTAAGTTATCTTGGAGTCAGAAGTACCTTTTCTGTGGACAAAGAGACAACTTTTGGTTCCAATGAGCACTAAAGTCCCTGTTTAAAAAAAAAACAAAAAAACTCCACACACACAGAAACAGACTAAACAAAAAACTATTCAGTGAAATTAACCACAATTTTTAAAAAATGATTCAACTAGGGGAAGTTAATTGACTTTGTCGATGTGAATGAGAGCAACATGCGTTGGATACAGGACTTCCGTATGAAATCTTATGCAAATCCTGCCAAGTTGGAGTCAATTGATGGTGAGTATCTTTGAGGTTAGCCGTACGTGTCTCCACTCTTTATTGTGGAAACAAATGCATCTGAGCATTAAAGCTTTGGGAAGAAGGGAGTAAAAAATGTGAAAGGATCTATGTTTTTGTAGATGGTCTGTCATACTTGCAGAATGGGCATCACAGTTGTCTTCCCACTCTAATTGCTCAGTCTATTCCTTGTTACAATTTCCTGGAGAAGCCACATCTTCTACTGCAAATGGACAACTTAAGTAGTCACTGAGACAAAAACTACAGGAAGAGATGACACTATAAAATGTCTTTTCTTCTGTTTATTAACATGTACTCAACATTGTTCAGGTAGAATATGCTTAACAGTCCCTTCCCTCAAGCGCTTACAATAGAAAGGTATGTGGATGCAGTGCAACAGAATACAGGAAAAGTACTGAGTGTATTGTAGCTTGATGAACTGGGTCTTAACATTTATTAAGGAAGAGTAGGAGAGAGCTTGTCATATGTTAAATGATAGGGTTCATGAAAGAAGGTGTAAATCAGGAGTGGACAAAGAAATCAAAAGGATAGAACCTCATACACTGGAAGAGGCATGAGAAGCTGTAAGATCAGACTGAGGAACTGATGTAGGCAGGGAGTGAGATGGGGCAGAGCCTTGTTTGAAGTGAGGACAAAGGAGCTTGAATTTATCTTTCTCATTGTGAATTTTGCTATGCATTTCAGCCAAGATATGGGGCCTGTCTAGTGTTGCAGTGGGCCTCTACTCCCTAGTGTAGATTGGGAAGAAGCATGTGTGATTTGAAAGGTCTTTCCCCTGATTGAATCAAAGTTGTGCTAAAAATTCTCTCTTAATATACATTATATATGGGCAAACAGTGACAATGTTAGATTAATAAAAAGCCAATATTTTGGCCAGATACATTTGCTGTTGAAGAAGGGGTATACTAAACTAGGCATACTGTTAACTATGGGGCCAATTAATGGGCTTCTGCTATAGTGGAAGTCAGAAGGAAGCATGGTAACTCTTTGGCTTGTTAAGAATATCTCTTTAGAAGCTTGTGATCTTTGTAGGTCTTTATACCATAATATAACTTTCCCTTTCCTGCGCTCTGGACTTTATAATGAACCATACAGATACTTTATTTTTATTTAATTTCTTTGGTATATTTTTACATATTGTGGTATGTGTCTGACTTTTGTGGAGTATTCTTTGCTTTATCAAATACATTTGAAAAGAAACGGTGCTCAGATATTTTTGCCTGTTAATATGTTTGTGGTCCAAACTTGTACATTCTCTTTTCCTAACTAGGTGCTAGATACCATGCCTTGTTGATTCCTAACTGTCCTGGGGCTATGACTGACCTTGCAAACAGTGGATACCTGGCTAGGATATTGCAGCATTTCAGCAGCGAGAACAGTAGGTAAACTCTATGGGGGATTTTTGTTTTACTTTGTTTAATAAAATCCGGAGTTTGTACCTAATTCATTACTTCATTGCTGGACCATGCAAGAGTCCATTTATCTTGCAGTGAACACTTGTAGGAGTGGTAATGGAAGGTAAGTGGTGATGTGGGTAGCAAACTTCAAATTATTTACACAGCTGGAAGAGTCCAGAAGCATCATAACTGGGAAACTACTCCAGATCTGTGTGTCCTTTACTTAAAAAAAATAGCCATACCTTGCTTGTTGAAAGGGATAAAATTAAGATCAGTGACTGTAGAATGCTTTTGAGAGAAATGAGAATTCCTCTGCTTTACCAGTGTCCAAAACTAGAGTGATGAGCCCTGTGAGTCAGATGGAGCTTTTAATTCATAGCCAGTTGCACAGCATTGCAGAGTTCTCTTCAATAAGGTCCTGATCCTACAAAGAATTACATGTGTGCTTTAATTTAAGCATGTGAGCATGAGTAGTTCTGTTGAAATTATTGGGATTACCTGTGTGCTTAAAGTTAAGCACATTTTTATGGACCTGCCAAATTCACAGTCCATTTTGGTGAATTTCACAGCAAGGACTTTTAAAATTAGTCAATTTCATGGCTTCAGATGTTTACATCTGAAATTTCATGGTGTAACCATGGGGATCCCGACCCAAAAGGCAGTCAGGGTTGAAGGGTCGCAAGATTATTGTAGGAGGATGGTGGAATTGCCACCCTTACTTCTACCCTGGTCCTGGCAGAGGCGCTGCCTTCAGAGCTGGGCCGTCAGAGAGGAACGCTGCTGGCCAGGTGCCCAGCTGTAAAGCTAGCACTTCCGTTAGCAGCAGGGCAGAAGTGAGGGTTGCATAATATGGGGGGTGGGTTACCATAGGTCCAGTTTTCCCAACAGTCTCCTGCCCCAGTTGGGGCGCCACAGCTGGACCTGCAGCCGCCCCGTGCCCAGGGAGGGGATGACAGCTGGAGCTGCAGAGCTTCCTGCAGCTGCGGGAGAGCCAAGAGGTAGATCTGACCTGCTCCAGGAGCAGCCCTGCAGGCGAAGAGGAAGTTTCCTATCTCCCCATTCCTGGCAGGCTAGCAGCTGGAGCCCTGCGCAGGGCAGGAGCCCCTGGCTAGGCACCAGATTTCATGTGACACATTTTTCACGGCCATGAATTTGGTAGGGCCCTACCCATGTGTAACTTTGCAGGATTGGGGCCTAGTCTTGTAAGCTGGTGCACAGAGAAAACAGTAAAACCAAAAAGAATGCAGACAATGCGACATAACTTTATTTTCAGAAAAAGTAATATACAATAACATGAAGGATCTTATTTTGGCTATTGCAACTTTCAGGATATTTATGATGAAATGAATTTCTTAATTCTGTTTGGTTTTTAGAGCCTATTTGTGCTGTGGGACATGGAGTTGCTGCTTTATGCTGTGCCACAAATGAAGATAAATCCTGGGTATTTCAGGGGTACAGCCTGACAGGGGTAGGTACTGTGAAGCAAACAATGCATCTTCCCATGTAACTTCTTCCAAAGTGAGGATTTTATTGTGCATGAGGCAGTGTAATTTGGTGTGATAGTGCCAGGGATTTTGGTTTCATCCTAGGTCTTAAGAGACTTTGGTCCAAATCAAAATAATCAATCTGGCATTTTCAACAACTTGTTATTCAAGAGCTGCAGGACCGTCATTGGCAAGGGACACTGTAGGCTAGGATGGTGAGCTGTGTAGGAGCCCAAGACACTGCATAGAAGGGGGCTGCAGCAATTCAGCCTTGCTCTGGTGAGTGCGCTCAGTTTCAGCATTTTATAAATACCAAATGAAGGTGATAAAACCCCTAAACAAATTCACCATAGCCACTGGCTGATAGTTCATGGCGTTAAAAGTCCCTAAATATTGTGGTATTCAGTTTGGTGCCAAAACTCTGCTGATAAAATTTATTTCTATGAACGATTTTTCTTTTTAACTGTTAAAGAAATCTAACTCGGAAAGTCGCTATTTGTGCAAACTAAAAGAAATTCAAATTTATGCTGCCATTGTTGATCTTTTTCCCATGCTGTTGTGCTGCTAGGCTGTGGTGTCTCAGATTGCGCACAGACTATAGCCCATCTCTGCAGGACCTGTACTCATTTATCAAGAAAAAGCATAGTAAATATCCTTAATGCAGCTTTTGTGGTTGAAAACTTACACACAAAGTCAGGAAATTAAAAGTTATAGTTCCCACAGAAGCTGTAATGCAGACTCCTTGTGCATATATATTTGATATCACAGCATATGCTGATACTTGAAATGTAATATGTGCATTGTGGCCTAGTTATGGTCATGAAAGATGCAGATTTGTTCAAACTGGTAGTGCAGTTATACATTGAAATGTGCAAACAGACACAAACACTGTGTCCTACACAGAATCCAAGTAACTGGGCTCTGCAGTATGGAGATCAAGAGCGGGTGATATTTCAGTGGGGTTAATTGCTTGCATTTTGTTTACTGGATCCAGGCCTTCATTCTCTGCTATATTAAATTAGTTGTCACTATCATGCTCTTCAGCAAATGCAGAAGTGGGAAGTTCCTTTCTATCATGGTTGAATGGGCAGATCCCTAAAGCAACGCAGTGGAGAGCTGACTTTTTACCTCCCTTTAGCCAGCACTGCAGGTTAAAGTGCCACAGCAGTAGCTAACAGAAGCAGATCACTCATGTGACAGGGCAAAGGGCTTGTTCAATAACCTAGGTTGTTTTGTTAAACATAAGGTTTACTTATTTTGTGATGATTTTATATGTGCGAATGGTTGTGTGTGAACACCACCTAGACCATAAGGAACTGAAAGTCAGGCTGTGCTTTATCTGAAAGGTAATTTTACTCACATTTGCATTAAGATATTAGATTGGTTCTGTGACCCCCCCAATGTCATGATAATTTGAGAACCTGCTCTTGGTAGGTTACCTTCTCTTTATTGTGGCTTATTTGTTTTAACTTTTATGAAGTGCTAGGGTTAAAAAAATATTGCTATGTGGGTTCCATTAAGATACAACATGATAGGAAAACTAATACCTGTGTGAGTAAGCAAGCAGATGTAACATGCAATGTGTCAGGTTGGAACAGCACTATGCCTTGGGGCATTACAAATCATGAGGTGGAGCTGAATGCCTTTTAATGTCCAGAATTACAGTATCCCAGCTAATCACACTGTGGAGTATTTCACTGTAGCTATAAAATAGCCCCAAGCATTTCTAGCTTTCTACAAAACAACATAGTCTGTAATTCCATCCTGACTTACCATGCATTGTTGGCACAAAGCTTTGTTCATCCTTTCATGCAGGTGATTATACTGGATTTAATGCTGATGGAGGTCAAGCAACAAGCTTTTATCAGAGAGAGCTTACTATCACCATTATTGCAAAACAACTTGAAAGTAATCAATTGGAAATTTAATTAAGTGGAATTGTATTTATAATTACAGAGCTTGAGGGTGCATTGGTATAATGCAGTTCTCAATCAACTCAGCTCGTCTCCTGGTTTTCTGGGCATGATGTTCTACTCCTTCCCTAACACTGGCAGACTGTTTTCAGCTCTCATTATTTAAGATTTGCAGAGACCTCAGAATTAGAGATGGGAGAAGTGCAGAAAAACTCATGACATCCTAGGGACATTGCTTTGCTATTCTAATGAAGTGGGAGGTGCTCAGATGGCACCAGCGTCAAACCCTAAAATAGACAGAAGCCCCAAATTCCTAGTCATGTGCTCTTGGTGCCAATGTGAGGTACTTGTGTGCTTAACCTTCTTATGCAGACTGAGATTGACTCCTATGAGAATTTCCAGTTTGCTCCCTTATTTGGATATCTGTAGGATATTGGATATTTTGGCATTTGGGGTTTTTTTAAGTACCCAAAAAATAACCTCAGTTGCATATTTTTATTAAAACTTTTGGAAGAAGGAAGTGGGGTAGAAGAATGGATTATGACAGTGTTTTCCTCATTGGCTTTGCTTGGAGTAAATAAAGTAAAGGATATGTAGACTTATCTCCTTCTCCTGTTTCTTTTCAGCCCTCTGTGTATGAGCTGATAAGGCAGCCCAGTTTTGCCAGTTTGTCCATTATTGTGGAAGACTTTGTGAAAGATTCTGGAGCTACCTTTAGCGGTACGTCACGTTCAGATTGTTTAGCCCTTCATGTCTTACGAATGATTGTGAGTAGTAAAATAGTTTTTTATACCCTTTCCACACACGTGAGAAGGAGCATTACAGAATGTGCTTTGTTACACTTGTTAAATTAAAATGCACCATGTGCTAAAAGACTGTGGCAAGTTAAAAATGTTTTAAAATCCAAATTCCTTACCAGTGTAATATCTAACAGACTGGATTGTGACAGAGTCTATATGATTGCACATGGGAGTTTGTGCAGGTGGATGCTATGGTACTGTCTTATTAACACACCCCGATCATCAGTTTACAATGTTATTCAAGCTTAGTTATATGTAAAATTGGTTTATTGATTGTTTTGATTTGTTGCTCGTGGGTTGTCTTTGAACAATTACTTAGTCATATGATAAAACAGATTTTGTAATATTAGTCTTGTTTTTTCTCAAGTAAAGTGTCTTTGTGAATTGCACTGTTACAATTTGTCTTTCAGTTGCAAGGCTTCAACTTCTATGATTTATGAGAACTAAAATCCATTAACACGAAAAAATTCTGAGCTCAGTCTGCTACTGTCTTGAATGTCTACTGTTGTGCTTAGTTAATGCTGAAGGCTCAGCCATATTTATTGTAATACCTAAGATTCATGGGGAGAATGAAATAATACACTGTAGAAGGTTCCATTCCTCTGTTACAACCAGGCAACTGTCACATTCCCCTTTTGGTATCTGAAACTAGGGATGGGGAGAGAGACATGAAAAATAATTAAGCACAATATTTAAGCATAATTATCACAATATATAAGCAATTGGAATTTTTGTAAACAAAACTGTGGCAAGCTTTAGGCTGATGCCAGTTGAAACAGCTGAGTTAGAAATTGTTTCCAGTATAAATCCTATTTGTACAATGTCAGATCCTTAAGCAACACACACTGCCTCACATGCATGCTCTTTAACGAGAAAAAAAAAAAAAGATGCCAGTGTCTCTTTGAACTGCAGTGTACATTTGAGGTTAATTTTTTTTTCCACTACTGCTGCTAATCAAGCTTTGTGTGTGTTTTTAAATAGCAGCTTTCCCCTTTCTCATTAGCTGCCTCTTCCTCCTTCCTGATTAGTTCACTAATGATATTCCAGCATCTGATATTACAGTCACTTCCATGGTGACTGCTTGTGATGTCATACAGATTTGTCTGAAGCTTTACTAAGTGGATTGAGCAGGAGGGAGGAGTATGTGCAGAGCTAAACCACTTTTCTCTACCCACGCATTTGGATTATCATCAGTTGTCAGGAAAGGGATGGAATACAGAAAAAGAATGACAGGTTAATGGTATTTCGTAAAATAGCACTTTAAAAGCTTTGATTGAAGACAGAAGACCAAAGTGGTTGGTGAAATACCAGTATGTTGTTAATAAATACCAGTATATCCGTGTATTTTCACTGGACAGAAGATCTGTATCATTGTTGGCTCTTTGTAAGGCAGTGATTGCTAACCTGGGTATCTTACATGAGGGGTATTTATAATGCATTGTAGGGTGACTGGAAGCTAAAGAAATGCACTTTACAATTTGTTTCCCAGGATAGCCTCATGAAATACATAAGTAACTTGATAGAGGACTGAAACAAATAAAGGGCCAATCTGGCTATCATTCCATGCAGGGAACTCCTGTTGAAACCTCAGGAAGCTTTGATGGTAGGGTCAGGTTTCTTGCTGTCTATCTTGTATACAGCTCAACATAACAATTAGTCACCAAACAGCTATGTCTATTTGAAATAGTTAACCTTTGTACTGCAGTCTCATTGGATGTATGAAATCCAATTCTGAACCAGTGTCCATTGACATCAGTATTTGACTATTTTTCTTCAATTCAGCCAGCAAGCCAGATGCTGTACACATAGTTATGGACAGGCACCTTGTTACAGGACAGAACGAGAATTCCACTGTGGTAGCGGTCCAGAACCTTATTCTTCTTTGCAATGGCAGGTGAGGAAATATGGGTAAAGCACAGTGCGAATGGATTCATTGACCAGAAATTTTTAAGTTTCAAGAATAACCCTGAATAGTGCCACAAAAAGGACAGTTTTTCTGATATAATGGCAGAAGTATGAGTCTTTTTAAATTGCAGTTTGATTAACTACATGTTTTGTCTCTTGTGTCTTTTAATTTCTTTTTACTAACAGCATTTTTTACTGTTATAATTATTGTGTTTGAAATGCACAGCTACACTCAGACTGGTAAAGGGAAATTGGTTTCACTCAGTCTTTTCATTAGGAGAATTAATCTTGTGTGTAAATTCTTAGTGTCTCAGATTCAGGGGAACTGCACCTGCATCCCCCCCATCCATGGTCTGATTCAGGAGTTCCCAGTTGGATATTGTGTTTCCAGCTATCATTTGTGTCTGGACAAGGATCCTTGTTCCACTGCCTTCCGACCAGGGAGTTTTAAGGCTCCACAGCTTCCCTGCCATACAATGTGATATCTCCAGAAAGCCAGTCTACCCCCAAAAATACTGCATGGGATTGCAATACCTGTCACGTGAGCACACTTTGATAAGTTAGTATTTAGGCAACTTCATAATAGTAGGAATGAACAGATTTCAGATATTTGCTGTTAATAGGCTGGTGGTTTAATTTGTTTGTTTCTTGGATCTGCGAATATGAAAGACTCTAAATAATAAAAATCTGGGTGGGATTAGGTGAATATTGATTAGAAGTCCTTACCCAGCTGTGGGCTAACTAGCCATGTCATGCTGTTGGATGTGTTTCATTCATCAGGAAATGAAGGAGCGGGCCTCCTTGTAGCTGGGATGGATGAAGAGTCAGACTGAAGATTTTCTTGTCTGTAAATGGGATGTCTTGCTGATGTAGAGGGCTATCAGCACTTCTGTTCACTCTGTGATCGTGAAGAGGCAGTACCAATGTTTGTGCGTGCAGAATGGATAAAGCTTGTGAACAAGAAAGTATTTGTGTGTATCACTCCTTAAAGATGGTTATGAAATAGTCTCTCTCATCTTTCTGGTAGTGAATCTTTTCTTGCAGATTTTCTCTCTCCTGCCCTTAAAAAAAGAAGTTTCTACATTTACATGGGAAAACATCCTAGAAAGAGCATTTATATTTATAGTACCAACACTTCTGCTTGTACTAAAGGGCAAAGACCCCACTCCAGGACTATATAATGTCAACTCTTAATTGGGAACCTTGTAATTCAGATTTATAGCAAAACAGTTCTGGAATACTCTCAAATTAGGTCTATTCATTTATCAGCTGGAGCCTGTGGTTCAGATATCAAATTCCACAATTCTGCATTGAAGTGCAGTTTCAAATCTATTCTAGTCTTCTGTACCATGAGTCACAACGTTGGCTCCAGCCTCTCTAAGTGGATTTTTGAAATTGTGACAGGCTTGAGATATGAAGGAGAATGCATAGATAAATCCTTCATGAGTGCAATAGAACAATTGTCTGAAGTGGCTCACCTTGACAATACTTTGATATAATGTGCTTTTTTTCTCATTGTGTATTCAAGTTAATGCACTTCTGCTCAAAGGTTATTTCAAAGGATCCTCTAAAAAGTCTTTCACAGTACTGTCTTGTGCTGCATGTATTATGAATTTGTATTGTTTGGGTTGTCAGAAATATTGATCTCTGGCAAGTACAGTGCAATTGTCTGTTCTTGGAATTAATTGTATTACAGAAGGAAAAATGTAGAAATAAATTTACTTGGACCAAATAGATTTCATCCTGTGCCTGGTTTCTTGGAAGATCAATGTTTGAATTTGTATTGAGCATGTCATTTGTTCCTTTCCATCCATTTCAAAAATGAGAGGGGACAGTCTGTCAGACCAAGAAGAAGGGTTTTCACTCCACTTTTGTCCTAACCATGTGAATGCGGGAAGGTGGATGCATTCATGGTTTTCCTTCATGATTTTAATTGAGATCACCCTTTTCTGCAGTACTCGGTAGGGAGTGGGACTCATCAAGTTACCCCTGGTTGCGTTTCTCCTTAATGGGAGCATGAGATGCTATAATAATAGTCATCAGGCAAACAGCTTTGTATCCTTTTCTGAGGGGAAATATTTATTAGCTCTACTCCCTCTGAAAAATGCTGTGTGAGTTTAAAAAATCTGCCATGAGTTTTTTGTAGGATTTCTGGCTGTGTTATAAACCGAAGCCCTGCTTTCAGATTTGCACTTATGATGGAAATATGGGTTAAATCTTCATCCCTGTCCGCTTCTGTCATGGATTTTCTTTTAGTTTCTTTGCTGCCAGCACAAACTTCTGAGCTGCAGTTTTCAGTGGACCATCCAGTGAAATGATATGGAACATCACATGCCTACTATTATTTTGTATTACAGTAGCATCTAGAGGCCTATACTGAGACCATATCTACACTACAAAATTAAGTAAACGTAACTTACATCAACATGCAGCTGCCGCAGTGATTACATCACTTGTGTGTATCTACACTTTGGTCCTTGTGTCGGTGGGGCGCGTCCTCACCAGAAGCACTTGCACCCATTGAACTGTCAGTGTGGGACATTGTGGGATGGCTTTTGAAAGCCAGCAACAGTCGAGATAAGCAACGCAGTGTCTACACTGACATTGTGTCGACCTAACTACATCGACATTGGTTCTACATATCTCGCGGGGATGGAGTTAAGTCAGTGTAGCGGGCCAGTTACATCTGCAGGAGCAAAATTTTAGTATAGACACTTACATAGATTGATGTAAGCAGCCTTGTGTCAACCTAACTCTCTGTAGTGTAGACCAGGCCTGAGATTGGGGTCCCATTGTGCCGGGTAATGTACTCACATGGAGTGAGATAGTCCCAAAGAGTTTACAGTCTAAATAGACAAGGTAGACGAAGCCCTATCCAATAGATCAGAGGTTCTCAAACTAGGGCATGGGCCCCTCTGGGGGTGGGTGCAGAATATATTCGCGGGGGAGGGGGTTTGAGAAGATTTAGTGGGGGAGAAAAACGTACTGCGCACATTTTACCCGTAGCAGTGAATAACTAGCAAAGCTGATTCCTCCAGACAGATCAGATCCTCAGATGGCACTGTGCATTTGATTCTAGATGATGCTGTGCATTTTGACAGTCTTGTTAAGGTTGCGTAGCATTATACAAAGTCATTGCCATCTGTATGTTAATCTGTTTGCTATGGTAAGTTGTGTACGTTTAATTGTAAGCATCGACCACAATCACAGTTTTGCTTTTGCTCTTATTATAATGGATCGTTGGTTCTGTTTGAATCAATGCATTACTGTTTTTAATGTTGTGAGAATTACGTGTTGGGTTTTTTTTATCGGTATATGTACTTGTGTATCCGGGGGAAAGGGGCATTAACTACTACAGACACAAAGAAGTGGGACGTGATCAAATAAGCTTGAGAACCACTTCACTAGACCACGCTACTTCCCATCTCTCTTTAGAATGTTCCCAGTTTTGATAGTCCATATTCCTACCTTTCCCTTCCTTTTATTCCTATATGTAAAAGCAGTTGAGGGAAACCTAGTTCTCTAAGGTCAGGAAACTTCAAATTTCTCTTAATACTGCCGATCTTTTCTGCTTTTATTTTTCTTAATTGCAACATTTAGGGGCCAGTAGAGAAGACTTGTAAGTTCTCCAAGGCTTATTTCACCCAAAATTAGAGTCCTGAGTACTATTTTGTTTCCCAATGGCAGCTTGAATTAGAAGTGTGATGGCAGTAACTGGTGATTTTGAAAGCACAAAGTGAAACATGACTTAATTCAAAACTGTTTTTAATTGGATTTGGATAGTAATGATATGCTAGAAAATGAGATCTTAGCAAAACTTCCTCCATTTCAACTGGTGAGTGAATAAAGTCCCATTAAATAGATGGAAGTAAGTTAAACATTGTTCTCGGGCCTTCTTGCTTTGATTGTTGGTGCCAGTTTCTTTTTACCTTTGCTATATTAAAAAAAGAGAAATATTGGGAAACATACAGGGCTATTAACTCTGTTTACTGCCCTTTCACAGTTATTAAGATGAGTTACACAACTGTGGTTATAAGATGCTGTTCAACTAGTAGGAAAGAAAGAATTGCCATAGTGATCAGACTTGCTTGATGCTGGTTGGTATTCTAGATCCGGCTTTGACTAGGACTGTCTGCTTCCAAAGAAAACAGACCTCATATCGTATATGGACAAATGGGCAGAGCTCCTGTCTTGAGGTACCAAGTGTGGTTTCATTTCTAAAGTGGAGGTCTGGGAGGCAGGAGAGCTGGGCTCTATTTCAAGCTGTGTATTGAGATTCCTATGTGATCTTGTGCAAACCATTAACGTCTCAGTTTCCCACCTGGAACAAGGGAATATGAACACTTTGCCATCTCATGGGGGTGCTGAGGCTTGATTAATTGTTTGCAGTGTGTTTGGTGACCGTTGGATTAAAGATGCTAGGTGAGCTCAAAGTATTAAACAGGTGTCTATCCATCATAACACTTTAATTAAACTTCCTCTTGTAACTGCTTATGTATTTCTTTTTGCCTCCTGTGAATATCTACTCTTTGTTGCTATGCTCCTGTTATGAAACAGTTTGCCAGGTTAATCATAAAAAAATATGTATATGTTAAATTACTACCTAATATTTTTGAGTGCCTCCTTGTTCTCACATTGTGACTAGATGAAGAGGCGTTTTTCCCTATTTTTCATTTTTCCCTATTGTGTGCCCTTTTTCTTTCTGATCTAAATAATCCCTATATTGAAGTAATTTTTATTGCAAAACGGAATAGGCGTTTCATGCTCTTGCAAGAAGTGGCTGGATAGGTGATGTATGATGTCTGTTTGCACTGTCTAATGAAAGAACAACATTGGCTGCTTGGTAGTTGCCTGATTTTTAATAGCAAAGCATGTAAGTGATTTTTGAGAAGAAAGCCCTCACCCTAATGTGCATGGTGGATTAACAAGTGACAGCCTTAGAAATTATAATGACAGACAAATAGTGAACAACTAATGCTGATGCTATTTTTAAAAAGTGTAGTTTTCTTACAATATGACCAATTTAAATTCAAGGTTGGTCTACACTAGAAAGTTAGGTTGACCCAGCTATGTTGCTCAGAGGAGGTGAAAAATTAAAACCCCCAAGAGACATAGTTAAGCCAACCTAAGCCTCCATGTAGACAGTGCTAGGTTGATGGAAGAATTCTTCAGGGAGCTTGATTTACTACAGTGATGGACGAACCCTGCCTGTCACTGTAGTGAGTGTCTACAGTGGGGTGGAAAAAATGTCTGGCTGTTTTACAAAACATGTCCAAAGAGCATGTTCGCTTTGGGAGGAGTCTCTCTTCCTGTTCTTTGGTGACTGGATAAAAGTGCAAGGATATTAGCTTCTGCTGAGTGGAAGCAATGAAAGGGGTAACAGGAAGGAAAAGGAGTAAAGGTAACTGCACAAAATAAGCTGCAAATACTGTATGGCTCAGGCTTTTTTTTAAATTTTGAAAGAAATCCTGGAGTGAGAAAACATTGCAGAGATTTCAGATGATGAAATATATTTGATTTATTTACAAATGGGACTGCTGTATTACTGAATTACTAAAATACATCGGGGTGAATGTTGTTACGAAAGTTAGTGCCACTTATCCCCTCCTGTCCCTCACACGTATCAGAGCACAGAGAGCTGATGTCACTTGTAATCAGCTTCTGTCTCATGACACACTGTCCGGTCCCCATGCCCCTAGAGGGGCTGATTAGTCTCAAAGTTACAGTTTTCATAATCGAAGAACTATTGGAAAATGTTTTCAAAACAGCAGTGCGTCTCTTGAATTTGCTTCTCAAATGCATATGTGGTATGTTCTTGGCATCAAAACTACTCTCATGTTTAACACTCCCATTCATTTTGAAATCAGTAAAATGCAAACAAAGTTGAAGTACAGGCACAGAGAAAGAAAGGAAAGGTTGTCATTGTTATGTGCCCAGCTCTTGCAGTATGTCTCTCAAGTGTCCCACATTTAGTCCCAAAGTTAATATACCACACAAATTTGGCATCCTCCTCGTTTTATTGTTGGAAGCATATTTACATCAGACGTAAATAATCATGAAACCGAAGTTGTGGAAAGAGTGCCACTGAAGAGATGAATCCCACGGCATTTTAAGTTTCCTGCCTGAATAATTTTTGTGTCCCTTATTTTGAATCTGCCACACATTGTGTAATTCAGAGTATTGGTCTGTGTTTGGATCTTGGCAGATTGAGAAGTATGCATAGTAGGCATCTCAGCTCTTGCATCCAAGTAGTGATCTTTACTGTGTGTGTCAAATCTCCATCAATAGAGACTTAAATTTGTCCCTATACCTCACAAATAGCGAGTGTATTTTTAATGTCGTAAAAATGTCATAAAACAGTGACAGTGTAACTTTAAAGAAAAGAATCTCATATTGTCTCAACATTCCTACTCTGTTTTTTCTTATTCCTTAGAGTGGGTTTTGTACTTGCACTTGGACTTCACCAAATTGAGAGGTGGATATGAAGTAATAAGCTTTGCTGTGTATTTCATTATTTTTTTTCAATTTAAAATTAGACTTGTAATGCCTTTTTAAAATGGCATACTAAAACACAGCTGCAGACATTGTAACAGCTCTGCAAATGTAGCAGGTTTAGCAGTGCCTCACAGTCCTCTAACACTGCCAAATACCTGCGACAATTGTCTAAAATTCCTGTTATCATTTCTCTGTTTTATCATTTGTACTACATTGGTCTCCCAGATATGTTAGGCCCTGTATAAATATACAGGATGGCACTGTCCCTGCCATAAAGAGCTTACCATTTAAAATGACAGCTGAAGGGAGAAAGAAAATGGTCAAAGTGGAAATTGGCCATGGATAAAATGCTCAAAAGCTCCTAAATCACTTGAGTCAAAGTTTCATTTTCAAAAAGTGACTCCGGGCTTCTCTACACCCACAAGTTGTGCTGCTCCCTAGTGTGGATGCAGTTATACCAGCATAAAGGTGCTTTATACCGATATATCTGTTTCTCTTTGGGGAATAACTTAAGCTCTCCTGGTGTAAGACACTTTTATACTGCTATAACTGCATCCACACTAGAGGTTGTACCAGTATAACTATATCAGTTAGAAAAAATTGCTCCCTTAACTAAAATAGTTATATTGCTTCAAAAACTGTGTGTAGACCAGGCTTTGGGCACTGAGGGACCCAGGTGCCTAAGTCACTTTTGAAAATGGGACTTCAGTCACTTTTGAAAATTTTACCGCAGGCTTTGATACAGTCCCAGGTTATATTTTAATTATAAACGCTCCAGTATGCCCCCTCTTGGTACCCTTATTAATTAGCTAGTTTCTTATAGGCATCTTGTAGAAGTGTCTCGTGAGGAGGGATTTAAATGAAGAGAGTGTAGTGGTCTAACAGACCAGCTGAGGAAGTATGCTCTGTGCACAGGGTGACACAGCAGAGAGCAGAAGCTGGGTGTGGAAGTGAACAAATGGAGCATTGAGGCTGGCATTATTGGCAGAACAGAGAGCTCTAGATTGGGAGAGAGGTGGCTGAGTAAGAAGGGGTAGCTTAATGCTGAGCCTTGATTAAAGAATCTTGTATTTGGAATGGCGGAGGAGGGGAGGCCGAGGAAGGATTCAAAGAGGCAGGTGACAGGATGACAGGGAGGGGCAAAGATGCTGATCTTACCAGCTGTGTTTTGTAGGGACTGAAGGTGTGTGATGTGGATGTCATGGAGCAGGAGGTTTCAGTGATCAAGGGGGAAATACCAACTATGAAGCAATTGACTTATGATACTGTAATGGCTTGTTATTAAGAATTGTTGAGATATGAAGCCTTGTCTTCACTACAGAAAACCGTGTGTTAATTTGAGCTGGCTAACTTGAGGTAAAATGCTAGTAAAGACAAGGCAGTTTGTAGTTTTCACATGAATTAGCAAGTCAAGCTAAAGAATGCTGCTGTAAAAATCATTTTCCTAGCCTGGTGCTTTAACCACATCATCCATCTCTTTTCAGCTTGCTGCTGGCTCCCCCTTCTCTATCACAAGAAACATAAGTTGCTGTCTTCGCTTTAAAGGCCTATTCCCAAACCTACTCGCTCTCAATCACAATCAAGATGTCGTCGCCTGCCTCTGATTAGCCAACGATGCCAGCCTTCATTGCCCACTTATTACATTTTTTCAGATGCCCCTTCTGCTTTCTCCTGTGATAGCCTTCACACTTGGGAAGAGCTTCCCATAAACATCCACAAAGCTACCTGATTATCCTCCCTCAAACCCTTCCTTAAAACTCTCCTTTACTGTGATGCCTACAAAAGACTTGACAACGGATAGGCCACTTGTGTGCTGATACCACTGCCTATCATACCGACCAAAATAGCTTCGTTGTTTCCTCGTACTCCCCCATCTGTCTCTCTGTACCCATTTGTGATCTCTTGCCTTATATTTTGATAGTAAACTCTTTGGGCACAGGGACTGTCTTTTTCTTCTCTTTGTACAGCACCTGGAACAATGGGGTCCTGGTCCATAACTAGGGCTCCTAGGTACTATGGTGATACAAATAACTACAAACTGTCGTGTCTTCTCTGGGATTTTGCCTTGGGTTAGCTAATTGAAGTTAAGAACACACCTTTTTTTCACAGTGAAGACAAGGCCTGAGAAACAGTGGATACAAGCAGGTAGCCACCAGAGGGTCATAAAGAAATATTGTTGGGCTGATGGCTCAGGCTCAATGGCAAGCCCATACTGCCACAGCTAAGAAGTGTGGCACTAACAGATTTTATGGAGTCTTGAACTTGGAGTTAGATTCTTGTGTGTGGGGCTGTGGCTGAAAGTGAGTAGTTTGAATGAGTGAAGAGAAGCAGAAGCCAGCAACAGCTACTTCTTGGTAGGGGGCTGGAGTGGCTCCCTTGGGATTTCTGCAAAAGAGTGCTGCGTGCTTGATGTTTGTTCATACCGCTCATCAGAGAAACAGAACCTTGTGTACATTTTATAAATAAACAGACTACAGCTAGAAAACACCCTGATTCTCATGCACGTGGGCTCACATTTAGGTGACCTGTTTGCCCGAGGGGTGACAATACTGTATACGTGAAGTAGATCATACTGTCAGGCTAGGGCTCGGAATTCTGTAGATGCAGCACATGCTGCTGTAGTTGTCTCACCATGGCATGGCTGAATTCACACGGCTTGAAAAATGAAATATGTAATGAAAAAAGCAGCTGCCCACTCCTTCCTTTGTGAGCCTGTCTTGGAGTATCTTGGTTTCATGTTTTCTGAAGCTGATAACCTCCTTTTGATACATTTTGATAGAATCAAGGATCCCAAGGTATGTATGCTAATTACTTTTTAACTTCTGATTTTTTAAAAATGTTCTCATGGAGAAAAGGAGGAGGGAACCCCCAAACTGTGATCAACTCATTTAACAGAGTCCCTACCTTACTTGCAGTGTGGGCCAATAACGGGGGTGGGGGGGAGGGGAGAGAAAATCGTGTCCGCAAGGTTTATCCACAGCTGAGTTCCTAGCTCTCATCCTCTTACTGAAAAAACAATTTACAAATCAAAATTAAATTGCCAGTGCATGACCTTAATCTTTATCATTCTGGATGAAAATCAACCTTCTAGCTATATTCCCTGTAAAAGCCTGCCTTGTAAGGTTTCTGAGTGAAAAAGAGAAATAAATGTTATCAGCCTCACTGATTTCCTTCCAAAATGAGTGGGTGCTTGTTACACTTTTCCATGGAAAATCCAGCAGCTTTGAAGACTAGCTTTCTTTCCTAGATCCTACTTTACATGCATTTTGAATAGGCTTACGTAGCCCTGCATATTAACTTCACTGGTTCTCCAACTCTTCATAAGCACATCACTTCAGAAAAGAATACCCTTCATAAAGCACCTTCCTTCCCAACAGTTAAATCTTGGTTCTACTTAGTACTCAAAATACTACATGCCCTCTAGGAAGTGCTCCAGACTACTAAGCCATGGATGCTAGTTTGAAAGCTGCTTGTTTACATGTGAGATGTTTCCTATAAGTCATTAGTTCTTTAAGACTGAAGCTGTCTTTACGGCACTGTTAACTTGAGGTACAACTCAAGTGTTGACCCCAACCTGACACCTGTCCACACACCCAAATCCAGCTTGTTAGGTGGTACTTTAAACCCTCGCTAGCTAGTCCATCAGGAGGTATAGGTTGAAGCTCTAGTGCTGCTGATGCTCAAGCTAGAAATGCTATGGGGATGCAACTCAACCTAGCACAACTCATCAGCTGTTCATCCAATCCTCTGTGTAGCTTGAGTGTTGTTTCGCAGTATGGTTGCACTCACTCAAGCTAGGCTAACTCGAGGAGTAATTTGAGCTAACTGTTACAGCGAGGACAAGTCCTTAGCAAACCACATGTAAAATTCACAAGTACATGGTGTTCCATGTTCTTATTTTTAATCAATGTCATAGTGGATTCTAGAATTTAAACCACCCATACACCACTTGATTGTGGGCTTTGTGCCACCAGTGGTATCTGTACCTGTACAAAGTCAGAAATGCTGCCATAAGCAATCTATTTAGCGTATGATTCCTGAATCCCACAGACTTCGATGTTGCTCTCTCTTGGAATTTTCAGTTGTGTCCTTCAAGTTCAAGTGCAGTAATCTTCCCAAACATCTGAGTTCCTGAAATGTCCTTTACAATGATCATCTCATATTCTTAGGGATACATTCCTGTAAGGCACCCCCACAAAGGACTTCTTCACCAGCAGGAAGATAACACACACCACTGTGCATCCCAGCACTATCCCAACCACTAAGGCAGTGTAGTTAGTACCTGCAGGGAGAATGGAGAGGAGGCAGATGTGATAAGTGTATTCAGGAGCCGCAAAGG
The DNA here is from genome assembly GCF_026122565.2 of Emydura macquarii macquarii. Lineage (NCBI taxonomy): Eukaryota > Metazoa > Chordata > Testudines > Chelidae > Emydura > Emydura macquarii. The sequence continues at coordinate 3,286,005 of NW_027130724.1, read as the reverse complement.
GAGAACCATCAGAGATTTTAGGTGCTGGAAGTTGTTGGACAGGCCTTGCCCCTGTGAAATGCTTTAAGACCCTTTTAAACACCAAAGTGCTAACCACTGATTTATTTTCATACCCTGTCTATCATTGGAAAAGAAACACTGAGAGGCAAAAATCCAATAAGCTGGCAACAAGCTGTAGTGTTCAAATGATATTTTGGGGTGCATTGTGGTATTCATGAAAGTGAGGTACCAATATCAATGGCTTGTGCTAGTGATTTCTTTTTAAGAAAAGGCTGCTTTCCTTTTATAGATGTTTGTTGCTGTTGTTGTGGCACCTTTTGTTTTGGCCTGGTCAGAATTTTCCATCATGAGGTTGTTCCCATCCTTTCACACATATGGAATAAGGCCTTCTATGCCCTCCAACTGGAGAGTATTATTTGTATTAACATCTCTATGTATTTAAAGATGTGCAGGTTTACTTGGGTATCCAAAGCAGCAGCTAAAGGAAAACAACATTAATATGGCAGTTTGTGCTTCATTGATAGTGGGTGGCATGTACATTTTGCCATCTCATTTTACAGCTTGGAGCAATTCCAAACTCTGCTGCTGGGTCTGTCAAGTTGCACAAGCTAAGAAACGGGTGGCTTCCCTTTAGTGATTGATGGAATGATCCCTATATAGCCCTTCCTTACATTGATAGTGGTACTGGGAGGCTTCAGGAATGTTTTAAAGGGTTATCTGGCTACTGCATTCCCAGCAGTTTGTGTACTGATGTACTCAGCATACTTTACTACGGCTTGTAGAAGCTTTTTGTCAGATAGGGTGACTGGTATGGGCATGTGGGGAATATTTGGTACCTATTACTATTTTGCTCAGTGGTATAGGGTCTATGCTAGCCCACTTTGAAAGTCAGCCCACTCCCCTTCGAGTTTTATATTTTTCACATTCTGACCTTGTAGCATCACGACTGATTTTGATGATTTTTATACAACATTGTGATGCTACCTGTGAACACAAAATCACAATGCTGCAATGCCCACAATAATCTGGGGGATGCTCTGATGTAAACCAGATTCACCCACTGATTGACATTGGGACTATCCAATTTTTTTTAACACTAAAATTGGGACTATAATATTTTACAAGTGGCAACCTCCCTCCAATTTTGAGGCGTTGTCTGCATTACAGCCTATCGCTTCCCCATTACTGCGGACATTGCGGGTGCCTAGGTGTTGCCCTATTTGGAAGTCAACACCTAGACTGACTGCTAACTCAGACCAGTCCAAATGCTACTGCTCCATATTCTGGACATAAGCCTACATTGCTATTTTTGTAAAATCATGTGCTTGGTGATCATTGCAGCCCTCAAAAACCAAAATCTTTGTGGTGGAGTGAAACTCAGTTTAACAGGTACACCCTTAGAGCGAGCTACTGCTTGTTTCTGTTAAATAAGGGCTATGAGTTCTAGAGTCTTACGTTCTCTGTGGGGAGGTTGATGCTTAGGGATAATACACCAAATGCTCCCAACCTTCCCTCTCGCAGTCTATTTTAGAAGCACCTATTAAGTGACAAATGCCTCAGAAATTTAGTGATTTCTCTTACCATTGGAGGGGCCTTTGGTGAGCCGGATAGGCCCGGCAGTGATCCGATGGATCTTTGTCTCTAGTATCTTCCATGATGAATAGTTGCTTTTGAAGGACCTGCATCCTGAAGGGCATAACCTGGATCTGGTCAGGCTGCGGCACAGCTTCACATCACAAGTTACAAACACCTAGAAACAAGAACAGCTGGCTTTAAGTCATAGCAATCTATGCCGACTTTCAGTCAGCAATATAGCTCCACACGTCCTCTGCCCCAGCCTGGGAATTTTCACTATTCATGGTTCTGTGGCAAAATTTTCCCCTTGCAAATGCACGTGGCAGTTTTGCCATCTGTTACGCGCTCTCCTGCATATTCCTGAATTGTGCGTGCGTGTGTGTGTGTGGAAAAAGAGAGACCATTTTTGTGAAAATGTCCCATTTTTCAATTAGCTCTGCTGCAGATATTTCAATGTGGCATTGTTTGTGCCTGTGTTTCTATGCGTGTGCAGGTTGTGGAGTGACTTGTAGGAATAGAGGAGTTAATTTTCAGGAGATGGATGGAGGAGAGTTTCTTTTTTCTGTTTCTAATATGTTCTGTGGGACGAGGAAGCCAGAAACCAAGTAACACATTTTTCACAGTTGTATGGTGTGTGAGAATATGCATGATGCTAATGTAAGTATGGGTGTGTGTCTGCGGAGCTCTCTGGGTATGTAGGAAGGGCCATGGATATGTGTTCTTTTCTTTTTCTCTGTGTCAGTGAGGGAGGTATCTATATTCATTTGTAGGAGATGGATGAGAGAAGGTGTGTCCTTCATGTTTCTGATGTGTCCATTCTGGAGGAGCTGAGAAAAGAGGCTTTAGATCCTATTTGCACAGTATCACTGCATGTGGAACACCCTTGGTTCTCATCCCAACATCTCCCAAGGGTGCAGGGCTCTGGCAGTACTGAGCTGTCAGCTGTAGTGGTATAAGAAGAAGCAAAGTGGTGAAGCACCTCAGGAACAGTGTTGGCTACTGAGGAGAGCCTGAGACTGTAAACCTTGTCTTTGGAGTCTTCCAGAATCACTTCTTTGGCTGCCTTGTAATTCAAGCAACTGCAAGGAAAAATTACAGTGAAGAACTTTATCAGTGGGTTTTGAGAGGTACCAATAGCTAATCAGTCTTGACTTTCATATTTCTGTATACATATGCAGGGCATGCTGTTAAAAATTCAGGTCCAGATTCTATGCTGTGCAGTTGAGAGGAGTGTCTGTCAGGGAACGGTATTCTCTGGCTTGTTACATTCTGGCCACCGTCCTGGGTTGCTCTAACGTTCACCAGCTGGTGACAGACTGACAGGGACTGTCTGCCAGCTACAGATACACTAGTCACACCCATACTGCCCTGACACATCCCCTGTGCTAATGGGAGTGCAGGCTTCTTCATATATTGGGAGAGGACCAATATTAGGGCAAGAGGGGCCCTTCAGTCTTGGCCTCTCTACGGAGCCTGACAATGCCAATATCGAGTTGGTTTTTGGTGGGACAGATGGAAATGGACTGAGACAACCAACTCTTCTCACATAGGCCACTGAAAGACCTCTGGGATGGCCATGAAGGCGCTTACTGACTTAGACTGGATTTGAACTGGTGATGTGGAGGGGAAAGGCTCTTACCCTTTTTGTATGATAAAGATGCCATCGGAAGGGTCCTGGTTGCCTAGCACCTGACAGGACTGCACCACCAACTGGGCATCAGCCAGGTCGCTCTTGGCCAACACGCTGATAAATAACCAGTCATTGACACTGGCATTAATGGAAGCCCCCTGCTCTAATAACCTCATCCCACCTGCAGTCTCAGTGCCGAATCGAATATCAAAACTGAAGTTGCCAAAACTGAAGTTATCTGTGAGGCCCACAAAGGGGCAGTGCGTGCAGCCGGCCTCCTCTTCCTGTTTGGTGTATTTGCAGCTCACTGGGATGGCAAGGGTTTTCTTGAATGGACTGGACAATGCTCCTTTGTGTCGACCAATTATTTTGTTGGTGAAGATGAAGAAAGATGGATCTTCCTGCGAGAACAGGAAGAGGTAGAGATGTCAGGGTAAGAGTGAGGGGTCGAATGTTAACATTCCAAAAACTTAAAGGAACTTTTTCCTTGATGCAGGAGAGATTTTCCCAGGGAATTCCCATTAGTATCTCCAGAAATCTCAAATGCATTCATGGCATAGACTAGTTTTTGAAAGGAAGGATGGACTCATGGCTAAGGGACTGGGCTAAGGCTCAATCTGGAGTTCTGGACTCTGCCTTCTGTGTGACCTTGGGCAGGTCATTTAAAAACTCTGTGCCCTAGCCCCTCTCCACCATTGTATAATAGGAATAACTACTCCATTTCTTTCCGATTTCATCTGTCTTGTCTGTTTAGTCTCTTAGGCCAGAGACTGCCTCTCACTGTGTGTGTAACCTAGTGCAATCCAGCCAGCAGTTGAGGGGTCTGAAATAATAGGTTAGTTTGCTGGTTATGCTCTTTTTCTCTTCAGTGCTTACTGGCTTGGCTATGGACAGTGTATGTGTTGCTGCAGAAGCATTGTTCGGTACCAGTGTAGCAGACTTTACACCTGTCGACTATTTCTGGATTCCATCAAGCCTCTCCTCACCCCAGGCTACTAAACCATGATGAGCACAGATATCAGACCACTGTAAACACCCAGCAGAGTGCTCTGGCAGTACCTTTACCCTGGTGCCACACCCATTGAGTGGGATCTCGACTAGCAGGTGCGTACTGTTGCTACTGATCAGGCATTCAGGGTTATTCTTCTGAAGATCGCTTTCCTGCACGTCTCCTGAACTAGATCGGGGAACAGAGAGCTGCATTCGATCCTCAAGACACAGCAGAACTGAGAAAAAGAGGTGCCAAACAAGGAGAGAAACAGCTTTCAAAAGGGCGAAAGTCCAATACTGAAAAAATAGAAGAGGCATAGCAGTTCTCGTTTGAGATCCACTGCATTCTTCTGCTATCAATATGCACTGACAATTTAAAAAAAATTGGAACAAATGTGCAATAAATAGTGGAGGACCTTAGATTCTGCTAAAGTTTCTTTAATTGTTCTGAAGGAGATGCAATGGGCCACACGTCAGCTGCTGGAAATCAGTGTAGTTTTGCTGAAGTCAATGAAACCATGCCCATTCACACTAACTAAGGATGCGGAGGCCATTCAATCTACTTCAGTACAATTAAAGAGAGGGAAACTTTACCATGCTTCTCTGTGTCTGGCCCTTTCTTGATTTTTCTGCACTGGTTCTTTGACCATAAGGACTAACTAGCCTCAGCCCAGTGTAGTTATTGGAGAGACATTCCACATTTTCAGGAAAGGAAGAAATATTTCTCTGCTGGGTTTTTGTTGGCTTGTTTTTAATGGCAGCTCTATGAAGGTGATTGGAGGTTTGGGCTGTTACACTTTCTCCTGAGGCTGGGCTAGTGAACTTTCTTGGGAGCAGAACATAAACTAGGAATTGTCATAATGAATCAGAGCAGTGGTCCCCCCTGGTTTCATATCCTGGCAGCTCTGCTTTTCCCCCAGCACGGTTGGGGTAGGTGGCCTCTTCCCAGGAAAGCTAGTGGGGCTGACAGCAATACTGCAGCAGCAACTGTGTCAATGGATTGTGCCCATCCCCCTTCCTAGGAGTTCAAGGGGGAGGGGCGGTTTCTTGCACTGACTGCCTTCCATTCTTGCACATCAACATAGGGCTGGGCATAATCTAACAAAATGTGAGGCTTCTGCAAACGTGGGAAAGCGGAGACCTCTTTGATTTTGGATTACTGTGTGTTAATAGACATAGCTCTGTGGGGCCTGGAGAATCCATAGGAAAGCAGGCTGGAAGTTTTCAAACTCCCCACAAGGTGGCACTCTTGCACCACACAAACCTCTATATAATCTGCCAGTGCCATACCTGATTGAGAAAAGATGAAGCGAAGAGGTAAAGCATTAGGGTTTGCAAGTGAACTTCCCTCTACTAATTCCCAGCATATCACATGATACTTTTATTTACCTGGGCCCTGTTGGTGATCCGCAGCTTCTGCAAGAGAGAAGAAAAAAAACCCTATAAACAACCCTCCTGCTTGGCACTAGTGTGTAAAGGATTTCATCTACAATGACTATTAATCTCTGCAGGTTACAGACACAGCTGGCCCTTGCCATGTGCTAGGGCTGCTGCTGCACTAAGCCCCACTCCTCAGAACCAAATCTCAGGAGCACAGGGAAGAGGAGGGCAGGCTAGCTACCCATGAAGTCAGCTGCCTATGCTCCTCTTATGCCCACCTCTCAAAGCTTCAGCCAGTGACAAAAGCCTTGGTTTTGCCACCCTCCTTGGTGTGGCTGGGTACGTCATTATAAGGCACCAACACCCCCCCTTCCGCTGCCAAAATTATCCTGCATGCATCCTCCTAATGATACCCCCCCCCCCAACTCTGACCTACCCATCTGAGCTGCTAAATCCTCTTCCACCCACACGGCTATGTGGATTATGCATGTCTGCCTGTGGCCCACATCTCTTCCTGTGCACAAAACTTAGACCCCGCTCTCCCTGCTGTGTAATCAGCAACAAGATACTATATCTGTGCTAGTCACTCACAAACCTGAGGCATAAGGGGCAGGACAGCAGTTTAGGTTAATTGGATGAGTTCCTGGTTTTATGATGAATCAGCCTGAAGGTTACACAGATTTCCTGCTATCCTGGACAAACGTGCAGCCAGCAGGGAGGTGGTGAGGGCACCAGGGAAAGAAGGTCACTGGAGTGACAAGTCACCTGGAGATGGGGAATGTGATTTTACTCCCCTTAGGCTGAGACTGATACGGGCCTGGGGGAGAAAGCTCCCATTCATTCCTGAAATGTAACATCACACTGAACATGTCTGTGTCTTGTGATTGAAATGGGCTCAGGCTAGAGCAAGCTAAGGGTATACGGTGTTTTTTGTAAAATCAGCATTTCTGCATGTAGAATTGACCCAGGCTACTGTCCTAATGGGGAGGGATTTGCAATTACATCACAGATTGATGGGAAAAAATGAGAGATGTCAGAAAACAGTCCTTCCCAGATACTCACGCTGCACAATCCAAATGCATCTGAGCTCAGACTGTAACCTAGATGCCAAAGAAGAAACAAAGAAGATAAAGTCACATGCCAAAGCAGAGCAGATCAGACCTTACTCTTCCTTAGTTACACTGAAATGAATGGAGACCAGCTGTGCTCACAATGGTCTTGGGCAGTTCTCACCTGGACAACGTGCTGGCCACAAAACATACGGAAACCTGGTGCATTCTCACAGGGTTCCTGCTTTCCCAGGTGATATTTACAGACACAGTGCAGAGATCATCTGCCATCCACAGATCCAATGTGTGCAGCCCGTAAGGACCCAGAACGTGCAAGTCAGCCATCCTGCAGGAAAAGAGTAAGGGGTTGCATTTCAAGCACTGAGGATCATCCGAATGTGAGCCTGCCATGGTAATCATGCGCAGAGCTGAGGCGGGCAGATCACATCAGCGCAGCAGCTAATGGACATGGACGCAGTACTGATTGCCATTATTTATTAATTTAGTTGCACTCCTGTGCCAGGTCATGAATAATGCTGTGCAAGACCTGTCTGCATTGGTACTGCAGATCACTAAGATGGGTCTAAAATACCAGGCATACCTCGTTTATCTTGCAGGCCATGCACTGAGTAAGGTACAGTGTGCTTTTCATTAAGTGCTAGAGAATATAATTTTGAGTGGCCTTTCCAAGACATTCAGGGCAAAGTTACACAGCCCAACGCTCCTCTGTAGAGAGGAATGGAAAAAGAATGGGCGATCCCACTTCCACTGCAGTCAACGCTGGCTGATCCACTGCCCCAGCTCTGCCCACATGGCACCTACAATCCCCCAGGGTGCGACATGCCATTTTACACACAATCCAATCACTGCCACAGCAGATGCACTACAAGAAAGAGGAAGCTCTAACAGCCTGTTATTAACTAGCCTGATGAAGAATTAAAGTCTAGGCAACACGTCACAAGAAATGTACCCAGGAAATTTAGGGTCTGATCTAGAGCTCATTGACTTCAATGGGCTGTGGATAAAGCCCTACAGTTGCATGTCTGTCTGTCTGTCTATGCTCAACAGCTAGGAAATACAAAGGTGATCAATTTATTGTCAATGTATTGGCTCAGTAAAAGACCTGTTAGATTGTCCATCTAAACTGTCTGCAAGGGCTGCATGATCTAGTTCATGTGTTAAGTAGACATTAGATATTGAACTGATACTGCGGTTAGTCACAGCCCTAAAGCACTGTCATACAGGAATTACAAACCAGAAATCAAGCTGGCATCCCAGTGCGTGGCATTTATTGATTTCCTTGTTGTAGAGTGACTTTGGTGCTGTGGAAGGTACTGAGTTGTGAGCCCTGGAGAGTGACGTCCTCCTATGTTATCCACAGAATAGGTGGCTGCATTGCAGCTTTCCCAGTCTGAGCCATGCTTTCATATGTGTTAAGTCAGAACACTAAATTCTAGTGCAGACCTTACACATGGGTTTGCTGGTTGTGGCTGCAGATCCTGTAAGGTTCCAAGTGCTAGCTGAGCTAGTGGGCATTGAGGATGCTCCGGTGCCTTGCAGGATCAAGCTCTTAATGAGCATTGTGTTAGCAGTGATGAAGTCTGCAAGGGCTGGCATTGTGTGCTCTAGGCGTAGACCACCTGGTTCCTGTTGTGGGGCTGGGTTTCACTATGCGGCCTTTTTTCCATTTCAGTCACCTTTCTCCTGTGCTGACAGCCATCACTGTGAAAGAAACATCCTCAGAGGGCAGTACGCTAATCTTGTCCCCATTGTCCGGGGTTGGGCTGATAAATATTGGTCTTCTACTTCCAAAAGTACAGTCCTCTATTGGCTTCTCCACTGGGAAACAAAACAGAAGGAACATGTTGACTTAAAGCCATTTCCTTTCTTCTGCTGAGACCTTTCTTATCCCCCTCCCACCACAATACATCCCAATAATACCTAAAGGATGTAATAGCTGTGATCCACTACAGGAGAGGACATATACTGCTGACCATTGTATTCCTACTCTTTCTAACCCCCATCCTCAAAGATGTTTAGGTGCCTAACTCCCATGATACAGTAAGGGAGATAGGCACCTAAACACCTTTGAGAACCTAGGACCCCCTACCTACAGTAATACAGACATCTCCAATTTCCTTCCTTTCATTCTCCATCCTGATGGGCATCCTGGCTCATCTGAATATAATTCAGACTATAGCTGCGGCAGAAGGCTGACAGGAAGTCTGAGCTATTGCCTCAAGTTATAAATAAATATATTTCTATTTCAATTATTTTATTTTATTGGTTTCCCCAAGATCCAGGATGTGATTTGATGTTTGTTCCTCAAATCATTACAATAGTTTGTGGGATGAATGGCAGCCTTTGATTCCTCCCCCATCTCCTCCCCCCACGCACACATTTTCTCCTCTTGTTTAGAAAACTTGAAGTGGACAAATCTGTGACATCATCAGGTGTTAATAGTAATAGATATAATGTCATAGATAGAAGATGATGACATCATAACTGATTATTATTATGACTAAGATATCATGCACAGAAAATTTTGATCCTACAGCTCTGCTAATAGTTCTGATGTCAGACAAAGAAAAAGTGTGACCTCACATTGTGAGGTAGGCAGAGGGAACCAATCATTAGGGAGGCAAATCCTGCTTCTGTATAAGATCTCCCAGTAAGTCAATGTTTGTCTGAGAAAATACCCAATAGATAGACACAGGAAAGGTGGGGTGTATATATATTTATTTCACAATTTTGGTGGGCTATGGAAGTTAATTGGGAAAGAAGTTTCCTGCACTAACATTTCAATCCTTAGGGCATGTACACGGAACTGGCACCATTACCTGTTAAGGTAAACTGAAGAGGAACAGAACTTAGGGCTTTGTTCCAGCCCTGTCCTGAAGCATTGTATGGATGAATCTCATGCATCTCATCCTCAAATTTCAGGACTACCATTTTCCTTGGGAAATCCTCAGCCATGAGCTCCACTGGGTAGGTGCCTTCGGAGCCCATTCCATCGTACATAAGGGTGCATCTTTCCTGAAGCCAAAAGAAAGATCAATCAAGCTGTGCAAACTCCAGGGCCTCATTTTTAGCCCTTTGGTGCCAGTCTCTGCTCACTGTCTTGAACACACATTTCACAACCTACATTGCGGATTGGAGCAGTGAGCACTGTGGCTTCAGCTACATCTAAATACCTTGTGTTCAACTCTGCAATGGAGCCCAATTCAAAGACACACAGACTGGAACAGAGGCCCCAAAACAAGGCTCCCAATTTGAATTCAGATAGGGGTGAACCTGATCAAGTGCTGAGATTTTGGGTGCTGTGAAGCTGGGCATTAGAGTAGGCGCTATGGGGCAAGGAGTATCTCTTTGTTCTGTCTGTACAGCATCTAGCAGAGGGGTTACTGGTCCCTGATGGGCTGCTTGGTGCTACTGTAATACAAATAACTAATAATAGTAATAGTAGCACCTCATACAGGGACTCCTAAGGTAAGGACTTGGCTGCTTTTTATTGAGTGTATTGAAAGGATACTGCTATTTCTTGATGGCATTTTCTTTTTTTAATTGTATTACTATCAAATATTTAACTGCCTGAGAACTGCCATGAAAATAACATTTTAAAATGTTCACATAGATAATTCACTAAAATATTCACTATTGTTTTTTATATATTTTTAATTTTGTACTGCAATAGCACTCAAAGGCCTCGGTCAAGATCAGGGCCCTATTGTAGTAGGTACTGCACGTTAGTACGTAGGAAGACACAGTCACCATGTTTCTGCTTGATACTTGTCATTTGAATAAAGATACCAAGAAAATCTTCCCTGGTACCAACTTTACACTTTCACCACACTTTGCCAAAATGGCCCTGGAAATCTCTGGGACATATTTCTGCTCTCCAGATATTTACAGGGTTGCCTCTTGGGACTTGCCATATGACGATTTTATCTTTGTTCAGAACATGGATTCATCCAAATGAGAGATGGAGAAGACCAACATGAGATTAGTGTGTTCCAACAGGAACAATACCTATTACTGTTAGAACGAGTGAACAGGTTCAGAAAAAACTAACCGGGATCTGTTCTCAAATCTCAAACCAAGCCTCTTTTGAGATTTAAACAAAGTTAAGGAAGGACTCAGGAGATCTGGGTTTGATTCCTGGCGTGGTTAAGACACTGGGGTAGGACCCAAGAAATTGGTTCAATTCCTGGCTCTGTCACCAACTCCCAGAGTGACCTTGGACAAGTCTCTTATAGCCAGATTTTTCAAAGGTATTTAGTCACCTAAAGATGTAGAAGATTGCCTATTGGGGTTTTCAACAGTGATTTCCATGGGAGTTAGGTGCCTAAGCATTGAAGGGTGTACTGTCTATGAATGCATGACATTAACTGAATGTCCTACATTTCACAAAAAACATGGTCCAACATACTGCCAACAGGACAATCTTATTTGGCCCCCAAATGTGCTCTGTAGAACAAAATGGTGTCCTCTGCCCAGTGTGACCTCACATGAATTGTCCATGTGAGGTCACACTGCATGGAGGATGTCATTTTGGACCACCTAAGGCATGCAAATGTAGAACTGCATGCCTTTCTAAAAATGTCAAGGCATGCCACTGCTGAGCATTTTGAAAATGCCACTAGGCACCTACCTGCACCATTAAGCATCTAAATACCTTCAAAAACTTGGCCCTTTAATCTCTCTTCACCTCAGATGCTAAGGCATCCTTTGCCTGACTTGTCTATTTAGATCATAAACTGTCTCTTACTCTGTGTCTGTACAGCACCCGGCATTATAGGCCAGTGACATAGGCTGAGGCCTTTAAGTGCTACTGTACCTAACACAAATAATAAGGTTCTGGCTGAGTGTGACAGGAGGAGCTGGCCTTTTAAGGGAGGGAACTCCACCAGTGTTTGGTTTTCTCCTGAATCATTGGACTTGGTATGGAGTGCTCAGGTGAAGCCCCTGTTCAAAGAGAGCATGTTGATTGGGCAGGCTTATGGAGTAGGGTCATGTGACTTCAGGCTAGAGGCAGGGCCTGCTATAAAAGAGGATGTCTTCCCTTTACTCTGAGTATGTGCTGGGGTGTTGTGAATTTGTAGTGTGCATCCTTCACATTGTCAATGTCTTCTGCACAGCTATGAATGCTAGGAAGTTTCTCTCTCTCTCTCTCTCTCTCTTTTTTTTTTTTTTTTTTAGTGAAAACTGAGTGTCTCACCTAATCACATGATTACAGGGGGTTTGGGCTTTCAAGAAAAACCCCCACCAAATACTGTGAGAGTTGGTAGCATTGTAGGAAGCTTGGGAAATGGCTAGGAGGGGCTTCTAGGCTAACTTCAGAAGGGCCCAGGGAACAGGTGGCTGGAGGAAGAGCTGTAGGCACTATAATGCAGTGTGGGATTGAGGCCTGAGTGGACACCTGTAGGTAGTGGCCTGTGTGGAGCTTCCTGTACTGGTAGAAAGAAGCCCTTTCCCTCTGGTCCTGAGTCAATGGGACTGGGAAGCTCAGGGGAAGGCCTGGGAAACAGAAAGAGGCTGGGTGGAAGATTGCTTTTAGTTGGACATTTTGCCCCATCTCAGATGGGGTGGACTTTGCGACTTAGCTAGGTCACTTCCATGCTCTAAATGCACTGAAGATAGCAGCCTAGAAGACAACCAACGTGCTGGGACAAGGAAGCTGAGGCAGCAACGGATGACGGTAAGGGAACTTGTTACAATGAATATTCAAACTTCAGATAATCCTGCACATTCTTGACTCCTCTCAAGGTGAAATGCTTGTCTATTAGTAAGAGGGGCTAGAGTTGACCATTTATATTGTCTAAACTAAGACAAACCTCTGTGCTTTTTGATGCTTGCCCATTACTAACTATTGTGGGATTTTACTATTGGTTAAACAAGGTTTCAGCTGTATTTGTGTCAGGCTATAATGACATATTCCTACTTACAACTACAGGTTATGTCATAAGTATCAGAACTGATCCCACTACTGTCTGCTTGCTTCTGTTGATGGGTGTGTGGGTGCAGGATCTACATACTTGCCTCATCCAAATGGAGAAAAGGGTACTTCTTGCAGAAAGCACAGGCAAACTGCTCTTGACGCCCATATCGGCACCTCACTAAATCCCCATCTTGGTCTGAGACACTCAGATTATACAATGTGGCACAATTTTGGGGAACTCTGTGAAAACAAACACCATGGTTTTGAAGAACTCTATCTTGCAGATTTTGTATTTCATTCTCCATTGAGCCCTTTTTTTCTTGCACTGATGCTTGTATTGTGTTGTTTGTTTGTTTAAAGTTAACACTAACAGAGTATGTTAGATGGGGTGGGTTCTGAGTTACTACAGAGAATTCTTTCCCAGGTTGTCTGGCTGGTGAGTCTTGCCCACATGCTCAGGGTTTAGATGATCGCCATATCTGGGGTCAGGAAGGAATTTTCCCCCAGGGCAGATTGGTAGAGGCCCGCAAGGGAGGAGGGGAGGTTCGCCTTCCTCTGCAGCATGGGGCACAAGTCACTTACTGGTGGCTTCTCTGTACCTTGAAGTCTTTAAACTGGGATTTGAGGACTTCAGTAACTCAGTCATAGGTTAGGGGTCTATTACAGAAGTGGGTGGGTGAGATTCTATGGCCTGCGTTGTGCAGGAGGTCAGACTAGATGATCATAATGGTCCCTTCTGACCTTAAAGTCTATGAGCCTTTCAAAGAGTCTTTTTAAAAAAGACTTCTCTGACTAGCACATAACTACATGTGTTTGAATGTGTGATGTTGTTAGTATGCACTGTTACACACTTGCCACTTCCACTTCTTCCCCAGGAAATGGCTGCATTTCAGTGGTGAATTAAGTGATGCCTCTATGTATGGCTTATAGAAAAACTTAGTAAAGCTCTTTGGAATTCTTTGAAATGGAAAGTATTATATAAATATGAGCTATCAAAGTTCTGTGTTTATGTGCCAGTCTGTCTGCCTCATATAATAACTGTACATAGGTTTTACATAGCACTCTTCATCAGTAGATCTCAAAGCACTTCACAACGGTCAATATCATTCTCCTCATTATACAGATGGGGAAACAGAGGCACAGGGAGGTGAAGTGACTTGCTCAGGGTCACCCAGCAGGCTAGTGACAGAGCTGGAAATAGAACCCAGGTTTCCTGAGTCCCAGTCCATTGCTCTATCCACTAGGCAACACTACCTCCCTATCGACACTGATGCCTTCTGTGAGATGAAATATCAGATTTGATCTGGTGTGTCGTCATGTCTCCCTCCACTGGCTAAATATTGCTACCCAGTGCTGTATGCATGCGCATATGGGTGAGATCTTGCTGCCCACTTGTGCTTCAGCCTACAGAGGACACACGCCCTAATGCTGCTACATGAATATGAAAGCTTTGTGGAATATCGGCAGCTTACTATGATTAATGTTGCTGCTAAGATCAGAATTTCTAACCCTGTTGTGTGTTAGTGTTGTAGGAAGAAACACTTGAAAGGAGTGTGTCATGGTTCAGGGCAATTGCACCTGTACTCCCCCTCCCTGGTCCTCCCAGGGCACCCACTCTAGGCTCCCAGCTCCTTAGTTGTCACCTCTCTTGGGCAGACACCTGCATCTTCCTCCTGAGCCGGGGTTTTCCCGGCTGCACAGTTTCCTGCATTTCCCTGCTCTGGTATTCCCAGTAAGTCAGGCTGCCTAAATAGACCAGTGTCTGTTTTTTGGTTTCTCTTCAAAAGCTATGAACAATGTAGTTGCCAGCAGTTCTGAATAACCACACAGCTCTTTCTAAGCAAGCACATTTGTTCTTAAGGTGAAAGCATACAGGGAAAACATACTAAAAACAATAAAGACCTATGTGGATGCAAAAAAGTTTACCAGAGATCACCCTAACTCCAGTCTTGGGCTTGGGTACATATCAGTCCTTCAAAACCCATCACTGGGTTTTTGCCATGGTAAGAGTTCATAACCGTCTCAGATTCAGAACCTGAAGAATCATGGATAAGTTCAGCCTTTCCTTTAGACAGCTTGGGCCTCTGATCTTGGCCTGATGTAACAGGTGATCAGGAGACAAAAACCCAAGCCTCAGGGCGTAGCTTCAAACAACTGAAGTTTTCCATAACTGGAGGTGGAGAATTGCATTAACTCACCCTAGATATTTCCCAGGAAATCCATTTCACACACATTGTCCCAGAAGTCCATTCTTGCCGGGCACATGGTTCAATGCAGTCCTTTGAACATCCAGGCCTTACATCCCATCTCCCCCTAGAAAGGTTACATGCAATCCCAGCCCACAGTAATACCTCAGCTTTACATTTAGTGCAATGGACCCCAAAGAGACCTAACACTTAATTCAGTAAGTTGTTTTCAAGGATATGGCTAGAGATTGCCATCTCAGTCACAGGGCACAGCCAAGTACAGCATTAGTTAGTTGGACTGCGTACTATCCCTTTTAGCTGATGTGCTGTGTCCTGAATGGGAGGGATTTACCTCAGAGGAGGCAGAAGTGGAGTCTGAGGAGAGGTGTTTGCCAATCCTGTATCAGAACGAGCACCCAGGATATACGTCATCACCATCTTAAACTGGATACTGGATCTGTTATCCTCACGGGGAGAGAGCACAGTCTGGGACCAGCAGCAGCTGGAGACCCTAGGAACATGGGGGAATGCACAAGAGGGAATATTTGAAAGCACCTGGATGATTAGCAGTAAATCAAATGACAGTTTGACTTGTCCATTCTTGAGAAGTGATTTTTTTCTTCCTTCCTACTACTGTGTCCAAACTCCTCTTCTTCCTCCTGTCTACGTTAGTAAAAAAACAATGTAAAATCTAGTTCAATGATTTTTCCATTTCCTCTTGAAATTTGGGCCTGCCTTTTGAAAAGGAGATTTGACCTACCTTCATATTGTTTGCGTGTATTGAGTTCTCCAGAATCACCATCATTTCTTTTCCTTATTGCATTCTCATATCTTACTGCTGAGATAAGGCTAGCTGCTTTTTTGGTGAGTCCTATAAAAAACCATCTTTCTCTGCTGCCTCTTCAGCAGCAGTGAACTAACAGAGCAGTTCTGGGAACAGCAGAAGTTAATAGTCTGGAGTACAAGCTAAGTTGTTTTGAGGTGCGATGGCTGTGGCATATGTTGAAGCAGTTGGCTTCACAATGGATTGGCTGTGTTAGTTTCAGCTTCATTCTAAATGAAGGGAAAAGAAACTAGGAATCATTTGACAAATGAAAAGGGATGTGATTTGTTTTGTTTTGTTGTTTTAGTTCCCTAGTGAGAGCATTACAATCAGCTGGGAGCTCAGTTCAGTGCTATTTTAAAACTTCTCAGCTATGCCCATTTTCTTCCTACTAAACTAGAGCCTGATCCTGCAGACTGCTAAGGCCCAGATTTGTAAACGTATTTAGGATTTGCTCTGCTTGAAAAATTGGACTTAGCCATCTAAGTCTCTGAGGCAGTGGGCCTTAAGCTTTGCAACGCTGAATGGAGCAATGCCTAAATACCTTTAAAAAGCTGGGCCTAAGTGCCCTCAACCCTGAGTGGGGCTGGGGAAGCATGAGGGTGTTTAGCACTTCGCAGCACCAGGACCCTAGCACATAACTGCATTAGAAATACTGAGCTCAGCACAAGAAATGTCCTGGGGATTAATATGTGATGTGGTGAGTCGTGCTTAGTTTAATTTCAAGCCATCCTGTCTTCCAGAGAGTCATTAGCCACCTGGAAGTGCTTTGGCTATTAAATGACCATTATTTAGACTTCATTCGTATTAGAGGAAATATCTATTTATAGGAGGATCGTTTTTTGTAATTTTATTTCTTTATTTAGCATTGTCTGTTATCAATTATCTAGGGAGTCTGTTTGTGTAATTGTGTTAGAGGAGCCTTATCATATAATATCTTTATATTTTCATCACACTGGTGAAAGGTGCCAGCTCTGAAGGATGATGTCCTCTGCTGATTCCCAGAACAGGTAAAGCGAGGGCAGCAGCAGGCCAAGCATCTCCCAACGGTGCCCTGTCATTGCAACCCAGCCATGCCGGCCAGTGGTGACTAAAGTAGGTCAGAACAGGAGAGGGAGCACTCACTGCCACGTCCAAAGAAGAGGGGAAGCTATGGAGGCATGCTGGGGAGTTGTGTTGCCTCCCTTACTTTATCCCTCGCCTGCCATCATTTCCCTGGGTGACTAGTTCATTCTTTACAGACTTTCTGATTCTTGGCATCTGAGCTAAAGCTGTTAATTAATGCCAGTCATGGTTGTGGGTTTTGCAACCTCTTTGGGGCAGGGACCATCTTTTTGTTCTATTTGTACAGCATCTAGCACAGTGGGGTCCTGGTTCGTAACTAGGTCTCCTAGATGCTAGCGTGATATCACCGAAGGCCCTGGCCTGAGACCATTAACTTTCTTCATGTGGGTCCCGGAATGGCTATTACTCGATAGCGACTTTAAGCCATTGCCAGCCCTAGCAGTGCAAGGGTCCAAAGTGGCTGTTGGACTCCTCAACCTCCTGGGCCAGCCACAGCTTGAGCACTGTTGTTTTGTTTTTGGATTTCTCACACTCCTGTAATGCTGAGGATCTGGAAGGCCTTGTCTGGGAGCTGGAGCTACCCGTCTGGACGGAGGCTGTTTGAAAGCAGTTTAGATTTGTCTGGCATTAGGAGCATTTCAGGGTGTCTATTGGAGGAGTGAGCACGCTGCCATTGGATTGGAGAGAGCAGGTGGTTCTCAACTGGGAATGGTTCATCTTGGTCTTAGACATTTGGAAAGCAGCTGGGAGTCTGTGGTGTGGGGATGACAGTGCCAAGTGCCACAAAGGTTTAGAGCAATCGTCAACGTTATTTTTCCAAGGGACATTTTTTGTTGCTTCTGTATTTTTCATAGAGTCTAAGGCCTGAAGGAACTATTAGATCATCTAGCCTGACCTCCTGTATAACCCAAGCCAGACAATTTTACTCTCTCCTTCCTGTGCTGAGCCCAATCACTTATGTGGATAAAGCACATCTTCCAGAAAGGTATCCAACTCCTGACTTGAAGACAACAAAGGGGGAGGGGGGGGGGAGAAGCCTAGGGCCAGCCTTGGGGGAAGCTGCCTGCCTCAGAGTAAGCTCTTCTGTATCTACTTCACTTGTGTATGGGTTGGCTTGTTTTGCTTTTTGACTTTATTAGAGGATCGTTCTTCTCTGGCTGAGGCTCCATCCCGGCACCCTATAAATTATTTTGACTTATGTTGTCTAAACACTCAGGGAGGAATCTTCAAAACAAGCAGTAAAACCTGTTTTCCCTTTTATAGAGAACAGCAGAGTGAACTACATTCAGCTTAGAAATGACTGGGGAGGAGGGGAAGAAGAGGGAGATGAGGCAATAAATGTGATCTTTTCTCTCAGTATGACTGCAGTTCTTGTTGGGTTTAAGGAGGCGTGGTCTGGCCAGGCATTGCATGAGAAAGGCAAACATTATTATCCCCATCTGACAGATGGAGAAGTGTTATCTGTAATATGGTAGCACTGATTGAAATCAGTTTCCCATTGAGCTAGGAGCTGTACACACATCTATTAGACAATCCCTGCCCTGAGGGGCTTATAGTTCAAATAGACAAGACATATGAAGGGGTGGGAGAAATGAGTAATATGATCCCCATTTTACAGATGGGGAATTGAAGTACAGAGATTAGGTGACTTGACCAAGGTCATACAAGGAGTCTGTGGCACTGCTGGGAATTGATTCCAGATCTTCCATAACCCAGTACAGTGCCTTAATCACAACCACAACAACCCACATCCCCAAGGAAGCCCCATGAGGTTGAGTGCTTTCCTTAGTAAAGGAAGTCCGTGTCAGAGCCAGGATTAGCTCTCAGATGCCCCTGCCAAGCAGCTACATTATGGCTAGCTCCTGTGCAGATGCTTGCCGGGGGGGTGCACACAGTAGACTTTCCATGCGGGGACTGCCCACAATTGTGGCCCTAGCACTTGACACAAAGCAGGGGCTGTTCCTAGCATGACACTCCCCCACACTCCAAATCGTCACCCTTGTTTGCAGTCTGCGCAATGGCGCGAATGGCTGGGTTTGGCTTTTCCAGCCCTCGAAAGGCTGCCTGCAGGTCTGGCTGAGCTGAGGCATGCTGGGGGGGGCAGAGTGTGAGGAAGCTGGCTCTGCCACGTTCTTGTGCCTGGCTGCCGAGTGCTTTTCACCAGTGCTAAATTCACCAAAGAGGTTAACAAACACCCCCCACCTTACCTCATGGGGAAAGATCCAGGGGAAGCGGGGAAGATGGACGCCTCTCCCTCCAGCTGGCACAGGGCTGTGGAATTGTTCTCCAAACCTGTAGCAGGGACTCTGGAAGTGCAGTTCACAGCCCTGCAAATCTTGTCTTCGGTACTGGAACAAGGAGAAGCAATCCCTCGGTAATACAAAAGTACCTGACAATGGCATGTGAACAATTAATACAGCGTCCCCTGGCAGCATGAGAGACTCTAACAGCACTACATTGCTTCACGTCCAATCTGGGAAGAATGTTTACAGCAGTAGCGGGATCCCTGCCCTGTGTGCAATTAGCCAGCTGCAAATTCAGAGATCATCTGCTATAGCTGCCATGTAGCTGAGCTTGGCTAGCAGCAGTAGATTCAGGGCTGCATTTCCAAGCCAGGGGGCAGAGACTAGCATGTGCAAATATCAGAACAGTTTGCAAATAGGGTAAATACACATGCATTGGGCCTGCAAGATGCCCATCTAGCTGTTAGCATGAGCTGTTGCTCAGTGCGTGCATGCACTTGTGGTATTTGTGCAAGCAAATGCAGTTGCCCATGCAGATGGACTTCTACCTTTTAGAGATCTGGCACTCACTAAACAGTCAAAGGTTCATATGATGTCTTTAAAGTCATGCCATGTGCTACTGGAAAGGTTGATACATGGTCTGCAAAATCATCCCCCAACTATGAATACTTCCCTTTGGTCACACATTTACTCCCCCCGCAGCCCAGTGGGCACAAAGGCCCAGATTCTCAAAAGTATTTAGGTACCTAACTCCCGTTGATTTCAATGGCGCTATTCCAACATATACCAACTGAGGATCTGGCCCAGTATATTCACTGATGCTTTATGCATAATGTGGTTTCTCTTGGTTTCTGTGCTTTGTAAACTTAGGCATCAGTTAATATACACTCTGCAGCAGGAGATGTGACAGAGCCCTGCACTATTTAAAACATGGGGTCCAATGTTCAGCTGTTGGAAAATGGCTTAGCTCCACTGAGACCCATTTACACCTGGCCTAGAGTTTGTAACTCTCAAACAGATTTGGTGTTCAGCTGCTTCCCGCTTTAAAATTACCCTTCCTGCTCTTGTGAGCTCCTTTAACACACTCCAGATTGATGGCTTTATCTCTTCCAGACTGGAAGAAGAGAATAAACAAACACCCATGAGAACAAAAATCCAGTCATGAATGCTTCCATCCTGTTTAATGTTCCCAGCTGGATTTTGCTAGAGGCTTATGGGACGTGCGGGTGTGCCCACTGTCCAATACCGGCAGCTCAGTGAAATTCTGGAGGGTTGAGGAGCTGACAATGGATTTTTTTCTGTAAACAATGTAGTACAAAGGTGTAAGCCAGAGTGTGGAAGTGGAGCAGAGGGAGGTAACTAGACTGATGGGTAGATACAGAAGACAAAGACTCCAGCTAAATAGAAGAAGTTTGTAGTAATGCGCTGGCTAAGGACAAACTGGGACAGGCAAGGACTGTGTGATATCATTGGGAAGACAGGACCTGATCCACATGCTCCTTTTTAAGGCTGGGAGAATCTGATAAAGTTCTGGATCTAGCTGCATAATTCAGCAAAGCTAATTTGAACCCTGCCATGAATGTTACATCAGAGCACAGCACTGGGGTGTCAGTGTCCCACCCCAGTGGAGTCTGTGCTCTGGGGTCAGGGTCCAGGAGCAGAGGGTTCCACTTTAGCTTCTGTTTCCTCATATGGCCAGTCCAAATGGGCTGGGAGACTCCCGATTCTGGATTCCTGAGTAGTTACTTCATTCTTCCAACTGAAAAAGCTACCGTGCTGCTGTGGGAGCAGCACTGTGTGCCTTTGTAATTAGACTTCCCTAGGCAGGCTCTCTTAATCCATTACATCATTTGCACAAAAACTGCAACCTCACCAGGAATGCAGCCTGTTCCTGCCACCTGTGTTCTGGGAATGGAAGATGACAGCTGGTATTACATGCTGTAGCACCATATTTCACTGCATAACTGATCTCCATTGCTGATGGGGCTTTTGAATGAGAAATCCAGGCCCTGGCCATATGTAACAAATGGGATGAAATCCCAATGGAACTTGAGTTCCTTAGTCATTTTGGGCACTCTTGAAAATCCCACTTTGAGCTCTGTGTACCAGCAAAACCCAGAAGGTCTCTGATTAGGCAGCCAGTCAAACAGTAACATCCTAAAACCCAGGGAGCCCCAACTGGGCTTCCGTTCGGTAACAAAAGATACAAAATGGACTAGATGAGAAGGAACTCACCTGTGTTGTGTTCTCATGGAAGGAGGACTGTAGGTTCAGGGAAGATCCCAGGTAAGAGAAATCCACGGAGAACACCCTTCCAAAGGACAGCACAGTTATCCAGAGGGAAAAGGACTCGCATCTTCCCAGAATCTCCATGCTCTGTGCTGTTTGCGTGCAGCTAGAGATCTCGAGCATCCAGCTCCCAGATGAAAACTACAGGGACCAAGTGGCTCTGGTGAAGTGTACCACTGTTGTGAAAGCAGGAAGAGCTTTCTGACAGATGAGCTTATGGCAGTGTTTCTGATCCATGGACCTTAACGGCTGCTTCCTCATCACAGAGCTATTTAAGGGCTCCAACTCAGCTTACACATGGAGGCTTTTGAGCTCTGATTGGAGCAGGGACTGTGCACGCAGCTCTGGGAAGTGGGGAAAGGAGACTGGATGCTGGCCAAGCTGAATTTACGATGTTTCATGGTAAATGAGAGACGATCCAGACAGCCCCATGCTGCATCATGGATCAACAGAAGAGTCCTAGGAATGCTGTCTACGATCATTATCAAATGTCAAGCTAAAACGTTTTGTGTGCATGCTGTATGATGGATGTAGGGTATGCAGCAGTGGCTTTCCTGTGGCCTGGTACTGCATGGAGGGAGGAGGCAGAGAAAGGACAAAGTCCATGGTGTTTATTCCCATACATTGCCAATTCCACAGTGCACCCTGTGCATTGGAATAAGCATATAGCAAATCGGAGAGCAGCTTTCAGAAATGCACACTAGTGGAAGAGGGCCTGGAGTTTTGTAGGGGAAAAGAAAATAATTGACTATAGGTGAGCCCAACTCGGAAGCTAGAAACGTGGCTCCAGGGCCAAACATCTCCGTAACAGGCATGTAAGGAGTTAGGAGCCATGGTCATTTGATTGCCTGCTCTATGATACAGTGACGTTGCAAAAGCTAAATTGATTCTAGTGGAAAAAAGATTCCTCACACTGTTTGAAAGGACAACAGCAATCCATCTGCAGGCCCTGAGATCTGTCACCTGAGATTTTTCTGTTCAATGTCTCTTTCCTAATTCTATTTGAAAGAATGGCTTAGTCATGTCTATATGAAAACCCCATCCTACTTTTCAATGACATTAGCCCCTCTCTTTCTGAAGAGCTGCATGTGATTCAATATAGAGGCCCAATCTTTAGCTAGTTTAAATTGTAATTGCTACATTGATTTCAATGGAGTTCTACCAGTTTTTACCAGCGGTGCCCAGGAAATGTTACCAAGAAGGCCACTCGGTGCTCCTGTTAACCCTGTCCTATAATGCAAGGATGGTCAATGAAATAGAAAGGCAATACATTGTGAACAGGAGAAAAAGAGGGGGGCCTGGATTGCTAAAGTCTGTGGGTAACCGAGTTTCTCTCTAGATTACTGTAAATCTGGCACAGTTTGACAATGACCAAATGTTGTTACTATATGACGACACTGGTCTAGATGAAACACACTGGTGATTTCAGTCCTTTTCTCAGTGGTGAGATGTCACACAAACCGTCCTCATAGTTGATGCTAGCTGGTACTGACAGCAGAGAACTAAAGCATGAGGTGGTTGTGGAGGAAGGACTACCCTTTTGTCCTAGAAATGATCAAGGATAAAGTGTGTTGTGGGGGCAGGGCTAGGAAACTTGCATTGCAGCTGTTCACGCTGCACGTCTTCTGCAGAGAGAGGCTATCAGGCCCTGGGGCTCAGTCCCATTTTAAATTAATTTATACATTTCTTTAAAACCACATAAGCAACCTGTGGAATCCACAGGCACAGGAAAATCATTTTCACTTATCCCCAGCTCTGTGAAAGTAATGGTATGATTCCTGTTGACATCGGTGCGGTTTGGATCAGGCTCAGTGAGCTAGGTTCAAAGATGGATTACCCTCTTTTATGAGTATAAATAAGTTTTGCAGTGTTGCTAGCTAGATTTAAAACATCCAAAAGAAATGCTCTCACTTCGAGGAGGTGAGCTGATTGCTTGTGATTGCCTTCTCTCCCTGATATTGCTGCAAAAACATCTACATGCTTTATAGGCTTTCTCTAAAGAACACTGGAGACAGGATGCTAGACTAGCTGGGTCAATAGTCTCTTCCAGTGCAGCAATATCTCCATCCTCGGTTAGTGACTTCAGAGGTAACAAGAAGACGACCCTATCCTGTATGCCTTGCATGCCCAAACCTCTGACTGCATTCAAGGGTGTTAAGGCAGTTCAGATTGCATTGTGGTAGCAGACCACTACCATTGGTAGGAGCCAATGGTGTCTTACTGCTGCGGTGCCATTGATTTGCATTGTTTAGTTTTGTAGAAGGAACATGGAGGAATAACACCAGACTGTCAAGTCCCTAAACCACTTCTCCCAAACTCTTAAAAAAAACCAAACCAATAACATGGGATTTCTGGTTTGCTACTAATGCCATATATTGCCACTGCCTTGCTTTGTATGGGCAAGGCCCCCACAGCAAACACGGGAGGCTGTCAGGAGGAAGCAAGAGGAAGAACATAGCTGTGATTGTGTATTCGCACACATCTAGCTTTTAAAGCCTGGAGCCAAATTCTGAGCTTTGCTGAGCTCACTACGGAGAAGGAAAGTGTGTAAGGTGGGGACTGTGGGAGGGAAATGGGGTGAGGGGTAGCTGTAAGCCGTCTTTCTACACCAATCCTAGTGCTACTGAGGTTGAAATGGCACTTGATCTAAGAACGGCCAAAGATCGGCTGGAGTCACGGTACATATCAACCCTACCCTGGACACATTCCTGCCATGCTTTGTCTTATCTCTGACATACCCCCTATATAAAGAAGGGGGAGCAGATAATGTACACTGTATATTATGGAAGTGTTTGTCATAACCATGTTTGTTGCAGATGTAGTATTCTTAATGTATCATTTTAACAAATTAGTATGGTCAGCAAGCTGCTTGTTACTGCTTCAAATGGCTTCCTGGATCCATCTCTTAACAATGTAGAGCAAATCAAATAACTGGACTAGAAGCCAAAGATCCGGTTCCTGCCGCATACTCTCTTCTGTTAATTGACAGTAATACATATAACCACACTCTGAAAAATATCTCATAGTTAAGTCCTTGCTCTTGCTTTATATGCCCTCAGAGGTCTCCAGTTCACTTGGTTAGTCCCTTAGCCATGCACCTGGCCAGCTCTAACATGTCTGCAGCCATCGGCTCTAATGCACGGTGCAGTGCAGTTGCTGGATGACAGAGATCACTCAGCATAGTATAGTTTATCTTCACTGAACGAAAAATCTCTCTCTTGTTGGAAGAAGTCATAACTTACCTGTGTACTCCACTGAACATGTAATATGGGGACTAAGGCTGCATGGTTTGGAAATGCAGAGTTATGAAGTAGATCAATAGGAACTGAGCATCTCCCCTCCCCATGTATATTCTAGAGCTGAAGTAAAAAACCACTTGGTGAAGAGACTACATAATTTTGTTAATAATAATGTATTTGTTCTCTGAAGACTCTTCCTTGCTATTTTTCCTCACTGTAAATTAGGTTCGGTTCACCTTTTAGCGGAGTATACACACGGCACAGGTTTGCAGATGCCTGAACCTGTGCTGGCTCTCAGAAAGTTGTCTGCTTTTTGACATGACCTGCCTTGACTTTGGTAGGTGGTCGGTTCAAGGCTGGTGCCTCCCAAAGAAATGTGGGCTGGTTCACAAAAGGCCTGTCTGGTAAAAAGTTTCAATCATGTCTTGACTGAGGAAAACTTCGTTGTCCTGTTTTCTTTGAAAGACCTTGCTTTGCTGCAGCGACCCACGTCTCCAGAGGTATTTCTATTGTTTGTATTGTGGTTGTGTCCAGGAGCCCCAGTTACAGACCAGGACTCTATTGTGCTAGATAGGTGCTGTACAGGCACACAACAAAAAGGTGCCCCAAAGAGCTCATGTTCAAGAGAGACAAGATAGAAAAACAGGCGAGGGAAAGTGTTTTTATCTCAATTTTACACAGGAAACAAAAATTAAGCCGTTTGCCTGAGATCACCCAAGCGGGTGGGGGAGTCTCTTTGGTAGATAGGTGCAATGGTTCCAGGCATAGGAAAGGTTTTTAGTGCTGTGCTGCTTACTGCCAAGAGGAGAGCTAAATTCCTGGGCCTCAGCTCTTGCTGGGGAGTTATCAGCCATTCTGAAATCTCTGGGACTCTCCTGATTCTCAAAGTACATCCTGCAACCCTGGAGCCTGCATGGTGAGTCCTACATGTATTTTTATTGTTTAACTACATGCAGTTTGCAAACTCTACTTTAAAAATTTAGCTAGGCCTTCAGTTGGGAAAATGAACAGGCTTTAAGATGCTGGCTTTTGACCTTTCTGAAGTCTATTTATCCAGAGAAAAGGGATAGCAGAGCAGCTGCACTACAAGCTTAACTATGCCTACAATGACGCAGGCATATCTGACCATCCCCCTTATGCTGAAGGATGGTAAAGAAAGAATGGAGGGTAGGTTTCCCCTGCAACTCTATATATCCTCAGCATGGGGCATGTGGTTGTGTAGACTGAACAGACACTGCTACTGAAAGTCTCTGAGCAAAGGCATGCGAGCACCCATAGGGACACTACTTGAACACTTCATTACCCATTCACTGAGCCCAAACAACTTAAGTTAAGGGGAGTCTGAGTATTAGGTTTCAATGGGAGTTGGATCTGCCTCTGAAGCCATGAATGGAGATCAGTGAATGCTGTATGATTGAGGGTGTGGCTGAATTACAGAATGTGAAGGAAAGTGAAAACTGCCATAGTCAGCCCTCTTCCTCCATGATGCTAGCATGAGCCACATTCTGCTCTCAGGGTCCAGTGAAGTTAGTGTTACATATACATAGTCAAGAGAAGAATTTGGCCTCTTGTGCTGTTAGGGAGTGCTTTAGCATTTTCTTCTCTAGCAGAACACCAAAATAAGAGCAGCATTCCCCCATCTGGCCCTACCTACATTGAGTTGCCAATTTTAAACACTTATCTAATCATAATGACGACTGCTTCTGTTGGGTTTTTCCCTTGGACTGTTCACTGTGAATGCAGGGGTGTTACAGAGCAGAATGTTGTTGATGTACACATTTAGTGCTGCTTTTTAGGAGGCTGAAAGTTCAAATACAGTTTACTGAGTTAACCTCAATTTAATCAGGAAATACTTAATTGTGTCAACCTAGGGTCAGATCCTCCTTACATATAATTGGACTCCTATAAACCAATAAAGCCAAGAGGCAGATTTAATTATGAACCAGAAAATAAAACACAGCTAGAGGGACATATGGAATCAACCACTGATAGAGTTCAACTAAGCATTCTGCACCAAAGAAAGAAAAATCACTTTCTTTAGAGGAATGGGAGTATACCTTCCTGCTGCAAAGGATTCATTTCTTGGAAAGGGAGGGAAAAAGGCCAGGCAAGAAGCTGTAATGGAGTTGTTTGGATTGGAAAAAGGAACCTTACTGAGATGGGATTATTTGGAAATGCTCCCTTAGCCTGCAATAACAAGGGATTAGTTTGTTCCAGGGTTTCATGTTAACATAAAGCTGTAAAGTGAGTAAGTTGGAGTGGTATCTATAGACTCATCTATTAGAATCATGGTTCCTAAACTTTAACATTTCAATTATTTCAGCTGCTTTTGAAGGCTTAGCTACCTTGGTTGTTCAGAGGTGCATGTATTTTGAGTGTCAAGTCAAGGTTTCCATATATTTAAAAGCAGTTTATATAAATGTATTGGGTTTTATGCAGCAGGGCCTTTTTCTGATTACCTTTTTCTAATCATTGGGCATTGTGTGGTAGACCATGACTAAACCTTAATGCTAAACTCTTTGTAATAGAGCAGGGGTGACTAAACTTACTGATGCCCTGAAGCCCACCTCCCTTGCTGGGCAGAAACTCTGAGCTCCCCATCCTAGTCTGGTAGTGGAGAATTGCAAGGGCGATCCCCACATCACAGGGGTTCTGTGCAGTGCACTTTAACTGTAAAAGAGCCCTATGCAGCTCATGAACCAGTTTGGCCACCCCTGCAACAGAGCACCACTCTGAGGACAAATAGAAAAATCTCTGTAGGAAAAAAAACTAGTGTGTACTGACATTTATTTCTGAACCATAGCAACAAAAGGTTGAGCAGAAGTTCTTCCCCTGCAATGCCTTTGATACATACATGAAACTAGTTGGTCTTGGTCTATCATTGCAGACGAATATTAGCTGGCATGCTGAATGGCAGTTCAGTAGGTTAGAGAGTAGCTATAGCGAGAGACCTTTTCCTTCCCCCCTCCCAAAAAAGGTGTTCCTGCCAGGTCAGGACTATAGTACATTGTGGTGGAGTGTAGGGAAGCTGCAACCCAAGAACCAGAGGATTGGAGGCTTCAGCTGAAGAAATGAAACTAAAACCAAAGACAAAAAAAAAGGAACCCCCACTTTGCTGCTGTTCTTGGCTGCAGAACTTCTGGTGGGCCTGAAGTGAATGGTAGGGTTTTAACTGGAGTCTCCATGAGCAACATCACACAGTCTCTGAATTCCACAGATGGGCAGTATTATCCATCTGTTATGAACAGGTATAGACTGTCTGCATCAGAATGGGGAGTTTTCTGGTTCCTTAGACAAGGCATTTAAGTTATTCCCTTGTAAGGAGTTTTCTAGACTGTTCTGTGTCCACTCTTCCTTTTTATCTTCTCTCCCTTCCTCAATACCCATCCTCCTTAGGAAAGCTTTGAATGTGCATTAAATAAGAGTTAAAACCCAAAATCAACTTTGAGTTCATTGCTCCATACCATAAAATGCCTGCTTCCAAGGAAGTGTTTACTTTCTTTCTGCAGGCTTCTGCCCTCTAGTGCCTATACTGGTGGACATTAGAGGCTCTATGCAAGTTCACAAGATTGTCTCTGAGCAACAGGTGTTAGTACACTAAAGAGAGATATGGGGAGGGGGTGAAGTAATAGAGTACCGTGAAAAATAGCAAGCCAGTAAAGCCCTGCTAAGAAATAATGCTTAACACCAAGTAGGGAAGGTCTGAGATACCTGCACTCCTGGGGCAGGGGGATGTCCTAATCCTGTACCCTGGAGGGTCCCAAACCCCTGCCCAAGCTGCCTCAAACGTTTGCTAGAGCTCAGGCATGCACCCACCACTTAGTGAAACAGAAAACTGGCAGTTACAAAGTAGCTCCAGGGAGAGCAGATATTTGCTCTTCAAAAATGAGGGTATGACCTAGGGGCGAGCACAGGAAAGTCAGGACTTCCACCTTCTGTACCTAGTGCTACTGTTAATTCAGTGTGTAGGCCTGAGCAGGTCTTAATCCTATTCTTCCATTATAAAATGAGGCAGTACCTCAGAACTGTTAGTAGCATCCTTAATGCATGCAAAGTGCTTTTAGATCAGTAGATGAGGTACTGGAGGGCAACTGTACTTTTCAGTGGAAGGCATGAGGAAAACTCATAGGCTCAACTTCTACATAGTTCTTCTGCATGTGCTATTCCCTGTTCTCTCTCTTTCACAGCCACACATAATCTAAGTACATCTCATGGTTTTTCTTTAAGTCTACTTACAATAAATGAGGTGATTGGATAGGTTGCTGGACTTGGATTCAGGAAGCCCAGCTATAAGTGATTCAACTTCCTGCAATTTCTAGAACCATACAAAATTTCTTTAGCTCTCCTTCAGAAAGATCCCATACAGACTCAATAGATAAAAACCTGATCATTAAGTTACTACTCCAGGCTAGGAAGAAAGACTTGTTTTACTTGAAAGGCAGTCACATAGGTACCATGGTTTTGGAGGTTGTGTAAATACCCCAACAGCAAGATACTTTGTTTCCCTAATCTCATCTGGAGGTACACTTAAGGGTTTAAGAACATTAGTTACTTGCGATAAGCCAGTCTCTTTCACTACAATTAAATTGATCCTCACTTAAATAGGTAGCAAGGAGTATAGCAAGGTGTAAATATTGATCTAAACAAAAGCATGATACTGAAACGCCTTATACAGATACTATCATTTTTAATGCATTGACAAAAATCCTACACAAATTGAAACTATTGTCCCTTTGCAAATTGATAAAAAAGCATGGAATACAGAAAACTATCCATACATAGCATAAGACTTTACATGGAGATATTTGTACATCAGTTTTTTTAATAATCCACTCAGTCTCCACACTTCAGCAGGAACTTTGGTTTGTCTACTTTCCATTTTTAGTACTGAACATTCGTTCCTAGGAAAAAGAATAATTGCAGTTAGCATTTCCAAGAGGTGTCCTAAGTAAGTCTGGAAACTGCAGTGCTTTGACACCAGGCTAAGCCAGTCCAATAGTAATTATGCAGTCATCATGAGCACTGTCTACAGCAGATATATTAATTAAAATACACATGCAGATTTAGTAGTCACAATGCTATTAATTCACCTAATTATTTCAATTGGCATTTAAAGGTAGTTTTCAGACTATATAAAAAAGTGGCAACTTATTCAACATTTGTTCTCGGTGTAGCCTGTAAAGAATAAGCCTGCTTTATTGCCTGTCAAACTTACAGCTAAACACCATGGAAGTGCTGAGTTTTACTGTTCTTCAGACAGATACTGACGAGCAAGTTAAAACCAGATATAGAATAGTAATGATTTGAGAGGTGGAAACTTAATTTTCAGATTCTATGTCAGGAATTTGACAGCCATCCAAACTCCTCATAATGCCACCTGCTGACCCACAGCTTACAATAGTGCAGTCTTGATTAACTAGCAGTGTAAATACTGCTTCACACTTGGACAACATTCATGTTTGTTTACATCTTGCATTAGTCAGTTCTCACCTGAGGTATAAAGACAGTTACATATACTTGGTGTCTTCATTCCAATGTGTGTGTTCATATGCTAAGAGCATAACCATCTTTCCACATAGGAATGTGGACCTAATGCAAATTAAAACCAGTATAGTTTGTATACAAGTCTAGCTACCAGAATAAAACACTACTTTAAATCAAGACAGTACCACACCTCACTTGTGGGTCAGCTGAGGTCATTGAAGGGTCTGGAAAATAGGCACATACAAGTTCAGTAATTACCTTTAACATTCTCTCCAATTTAACTGCATCAGCAGCAAATTTCCTGATCCCATCTGATAATTTCTCCACAGCCATTTGGTCTTCATTATGTTGCCAGCGGAATGTCTTCTCATCTATGTGGATCTTCTCAAGGTTACATGCCTGAGCTACACAAAGGGAGTTGTAACAGATAGAACATCTTATAGATTGTCTCAAAAGGCAAAAATCCTTCAATTCAAATACAAGACTGCCATGCAAAAACGAAAAAGTTCCTTAACACCCTGATGTAGTCCTCCCCATTAGCAGAAGTTTAAAGTGTTTTTCCAGATACTGCTGAGAACAACGTGGTCAGACTTATTGTGTGACCACATTTTGGTGAGTAAATGAAAGTATTGCTGATTCTAAACTTCTACCTTAGGGAAAGTAAGCCAGCTAGTCTAAATGTTAAGCTAGGACATTCATGTTTATCATTTTTGCATCTGGTTCCTAATGGCATTAAGCTTTCAGCCCACAGTACAAAACATTCTGTAGCAGTAAGCAGGAACTCAAGTAAATACATTAAACTAAACAATTGATTCTGATTATTCAGCAGATGCCTAACAAAAGCTCAACTGATAAGCCTGCCAGATCCTTTTAAGTAGCATCCAGCGACAATCATGAGCTACAATTCCCAGTCTTCTGAATTTTATATTTTAAGATTTGTTTATAAAGCTGAGAAAGGAAAACAAAAGCGGTACAGCTACCAGGAACACACACATGCAAGAACCACTACAGCAAAACATTGCTAAACCAAGTAAGTTGCAACACTTTAGTACCATTTCAAGTGACCAGTTTTTAAAAACTTGTTTCAAACATTCACTGTTGTATAGGTGCATGATCTTTTAGCCTCATTTGAAATCCTTCAGATGACTATTAACATTAGTTTTGAAAGAATGGAAGTTTCTTGATCTCTGCTAAGACATTTTACAGAAGCATCAGTCTATTTAAACAGAATCTGTCTTCTTGACTTTAATCTGGATTACTTACTGGCTAATGCACTCAAAAGAACCTAAAATCTTAATATAAATTGTTGTATACTAATCAGTTTGGAGAAAACTGGATTCCCTCAACAGCAGTGCCACAAGAACAGCTGATGGCCAATATGGGCATGAAGAGAGTTCAGGGCAATTATTGTTTTTTTTGTAGATCAGCCAAGTCTTTAACAAAAAAAGTATGGAGGTAAGAAGCACTAAATTTAAGCAGAAGCTATATACTACCACTTACCAAAGCTGGCTTCTTCCATATATCAGCTATGTTCACTAGGTAAGAGGAGTCTCAGGATTATGGAGCAAGTCTATTATACAAAGGAAGAAAGCTGACTTACCATCTTTAGCACTGAGTGTGGGAGTTAGCTTGGTGTTCTCTTTACTGAGCTCTCCCAGAAGCTTAGGTGAAATGGTAAGATAGTCACAGCCTGTCAGTGCTTTAATCTCCCCAATGTTTCGGAATGAAGCACCCATCACAATAGTTTTGTAGCCAAACTTTTTGTAGTAATTATAGATTTTAGTGACACTCTTCACCCCTATGAAGAAAAACACTAGTGATTTTCAAGATGAGTTTTAAAATGCAAAGATTAAGAATGGAGAAATTTCTTAAGACCCAATACTGTATTTTATAGAGTCTTGTTCATAACAAAATAACTTTGTTTGTAGTAATCTTTTTCAATTACACTGAGAGGCAAGCTTACCTGGGTCCTCTGAGGGCTCATAAGTCTTCTTGTCTGTGTTTGCAACATGCCAATCCAGGATACGTCCTACAAATGGGGAAATTAGGGTGACCCCAGCTTCAGCACAAGCCACTGCCTGAGCAAAGGAGAAGAGTAGGGTCATGTTGCAATGAATCCCATACTCCTCTTCTAGAACCCTGCCAAAAAAAAAATAAAAAAATCTTAAAATGGCACCTGTCCTCACCCTCTCTATCCCATCTACAATCAAATAATTAAATAACTTTAGTAATTAAGTAGTGACAGATTTAACTTTATAAATTACAGCACATTACTGAGCTCTAAAGCAATGATCTAGCACTAGTATGAGTACATTTGTCCCACAACTTTAGAATAAAAGACTTGCTCATTTTAGATTTAACCCCCCCAACTGAATTTACTGGTGCCAACACAGATAGGATTTTTAAAACTGTATATGACCAGCCATAGAAACATTCCAATTAACATAAATATACCAGCTACAGTAACTTACTTGCCTGCCTGGATCCCCTCCCATGTTGATGAAAGTTTTATGAGGATGCGATCTTTAGCAATTCCTGCTTCCTTATAAAGGTCAATGAGGCGCTTAGCTCGCTTAATCATTCCTTCCTTATCGAAGGACAATCTTTGAAACAAGAAAGGCATTGATTCAGGTTACAAACATTTGGTGTCTTGCATCTATAGCCCAGATCCGTCTCTACCATTATCAGTCTGTGGAAGCTGGAGACAGTGATTCATGCTTTCACAGAGTAATAAGGGCTATCAGAATGTCTCTCCAATTTATCCATAATAACCCAGAACTATCCCCCCAGTATTAAAATGTAACTCCCAATAATAGCTTTTCTACTTGGGGCTGTA
Source organism: Emydura macquarii macquarii (assembly GCF_026122565.2). Taxonomy (NCBI): domain Eukaryota; kingdom Metazoa; phylum Chordata; order Testudines; family Chelidae; genus Emydura; species Emydura macquarii. The sequence goes on along the minus strand of NW_027130724.1, from coordinate 3,253,278 downwards.
GTTAGAAAGCTACTCAAAGCATTAAACAGTTATAAAACAGCATTCTTTACGGTTAAGTGGCCCCAGAGTTCAAGAAACCCAAGTATATTTCTCAGGGAAAGTTAAAGGATTAAAAATTATTGCTTTAATTTTTATAAAGAATTTAGATGCTGAAAAAGTAGAAAACAATCAAGGAAGTTAACAGGCCTTACCCTATGCACATGTTAACCACCACCAAAATGTACCATTTCATAAGTTGATAGGAGAAAGGCAAAAAGGCCAACTAAACTCTTAAATTTAAATCAAGTAAATTGGAAGCTTGAGTTTCTCATTTGGGAAAGACCAGTGGGACAGATTGCAAATGTGGTCTGTGCCTCAACTATGCTGAAGGTGAACCCCCCCCCCCCCATTTACTATTGCTTTCAAAATTAACCTTATTTCACACTTAGTTTTGTCTAGCATGCAGAAAATATCTAAAGAGGCAAACTGAGACTTTTCAGTTCCATTAAACAGAAAAGGTAGTAATTTAAGATCTGAACATTTCACTGTTATAAGATCAGCAAGTTAGGAACATCTTGGTTACAAACTGCACACAAGATACAAATCTTATTCTGCTTCAGAAAAGACGAACCTTGCATCTACTTCTGTGGACACACGACCTGGTATCCTCTTCAGTATTTCTGCTCCAAACAACACAAAAAGTTTATCGCTAGCATTTTGGACCTGTTCATCTTCTGACCTGAAATCATGAAAATGTAATTAGTGAAATTTGTGAAAGACTAGCTAGTACCTTGAAGCTCTCCTCTCACCTCCTCCCCCCTTCAAGTCTTTAAATCATTAAGTAATTCTCCTATTCCCTATTTATCCACTTTGGTCTTTTGTCCCATCTATGTTTCACCAGTACTATGCCTCTCCTCCTCATTTGTTTATCCCATAAACACCTGTGCTTTCTTCCATGCTGCTGCCTATTCATGGAATGCTTTCCTTGTGCAAGCCTACAAAGCCACTTCAAAAGGGATCTGAATAAGAAAGATGACCCACTTTCTTTCATAGGCTATGTCTATGCAGCAACAAGACACCCACAGCTGACCTGTGCTCACACTATGGGGCTGTTTAATTGCTATGTAGACTTCTGGGATCAGGCTGAAGTCCCAGCTCCAGGACACTGTGGGTCCCTCCTATCACACAGGCTCCTGGAGACCCAGGCTCCAGACCAAGTCTACACAGCAATGAAACAGCCCCATGAGCCCAAGTCACTTGGCACAGGCCAGCCATGTATTTTTCTTTGTTGTGTATACATACCCATAATGATTACCAGAAACCAGTCATTGGGGATAGTCTTTATAGTGCTGAGGACAAAACCCACACTTATCACATGTGACCTGTCACCATCTTTGGTGATTTGTTGATTTCATCCCTTCACCCACAAATTGTTAGCTTGTCTTCTAGACCAAGTTCAGAAGCAAAACTCATGCATTTGCTTGTTACAAAAAACCCCTAGAACACCATGGACAATACTGCAAATTACATAAGGCATCAGCTGTCATAACTGTAAGACTAATTAAATTAGTGGTCTTACTTACCCACCAAGTTTTTTTCCATACTCAATAGCATCCTCCACTAATTCCTGGTAGGCTGGCATTTGAGCAGCAGCTAGTATCAAGGATGGGTTTGTAGTGGCATCCAGGGGCTTGTACTGCTCAATTGCTATAAAAATAAAGATTCCTAGTTTAAAATAGGTTACCCAGCCTGACTAATCAAGTATTTTGCTCAGGGATGTACAGTAGCAGGACCAATCAGTTAACATAACTCAATTCTGATATAGATTTTACTGCTTAATTATGTTTTCTTGAGTCAGGAATGGTACCAAAAAGGTTTCTACCAGGGATGGCTGAACCACGGCTTTTACAGTTAAATTGCAGCTTGCAGAGCCCCCTACACACTTCTCTGCCCAATGGTGGGGCTAGAGGCTTATGCCCTGTGGGGAGTCAGGTCTTGGGCTTCTGCCCCCGCTCCCCCATGGCACCTGCCAGAGCTCAAGGCTTCTGCCCAATGGGGCATGTCTGCCAGGGCTCGGGGCTTCAGCAGGAGCAGGGCAGATGTCCCAGCAGGCATGCCCCATGGGGCAGAAGCCCCAAGGCCCAGCAGGCACACCCTGGCTCTCAAACTTCTGAAGATTGTTGTATGCAGCTCAGGGTCAGCAAATTTAGCCACCCACTCTATACAAAGATGACAAAGCTATAGTGACAAGATCAAGCAAGGTTTATCCAGTACTTAAGCGCAACCATTGCCAAAGAGGAAAAAACCATTGGTGAAGACACTGTAGAAGCTACACTGATCTGTCCTATCTAGGTCCTTGCTGTGTCTATCACTGTGGTATCAGTTTCTCACAAAAGAATTAGAAGTGATAATCCCTTTCTTCCATCACAGCAGATCGAGACAAGTTACTTGTTTAGATTGAGTTTTTGTTTGTGGATATATACATGTGAGAAAGGAACTTACTGAATGAAAGCCATGTCAAATAGATGAATTTTGCATTGTGTTCTGAAAGCAATAAGGCTAATAATTACTTCTGCTAGGTAAGTTCAATAATTAGGTTCTGTGCCTTTAGTTTCTCTGTGCTAATTAGGTCATCTTACAGAAGGCATTCTAACTTATTTTAAGCTTTTAATACTGCATGCTATAGTTACTATATTTCAGATGACACTTGATGTTTACCACAAAGTGGTTGTTACTGTACATTTTCTGGTTCTAACACATGCCTGAGAAGGCGAGCAGTCTGGCATGCAATGTTTGACTCAAACAGCTTTGTAAACAAACAAACATATCTAAACTGTTTGTAAAGGATGCAAGGTATCCTGAAAGAGCTAAATGTCAGAATTATGAACAGTTTATTACCAATTCATTTTTCTGAACACTTTGCACTCCAGAAGGGGAAATTTCATTTTAGAAAATTCTACTTAATGTTTACAGATATGTTTGGAAACATTGTACAGAAAGATACTTTCCTAGCAGCTTCCTTTAAGTAAAGATCCTGGTTCTCTGGACATGTTCACCTTACACAAACAGAGGTCCTTCCAATAACTTATTCTTTCTGGTTTTTCATTCGTCTATGTATCACAATGCAACTCCAAGATGGGCAAGTGGTTTAAAAGCTCATTTATCCTCTTCAGCATACTATGTATTTGCAATATACATCTGGGATAAAATATCTTACAGGACTCTCTCACTCACACTCACACACCATGTTCTGTTATTGAAGTTCGCTACACCCAGTTATCCTAAAGATAAAAAGCAAACATCTGACACTTGATATGTCACCCAGGTATATGTGAAGGACTGACTTTTACAGTGTCCTCTCCCTGTAGAAGCAGAGTGTCATTCAGCACTTTCCAGTCAATTATGTCAACGCAGTTGAAGGTAGAGTTCAAAAGTTAGCTCCATATAGTAAGGGGCTACATTTCAGCCTTCCAGAACAAGTTTTCAGCAAAGGTTTATATAGGGATTTGTGAAGCCTGCTCACTCCTACAGCACTTGTTTAATGTTGACTGACTGGAGAATTATGCAGAAAAGAACACTGATCTATACTGTTGCACAAACAAGAGCAGCGGACAGTTTCATTTTTCAGGTGTGCTTCACTTTTGCTGGGAACACAACATTTCTATAGAGGGAGAAAAGGGAGGTAGTGGGCTTAATGTTTCAGTGGAAGCACACTGCTGGTCAGGACTAGACTGGTCTTATGCTCCTCAGACCAGCAGTTTTCCCCCCACTATATAGTGCAATAAGATTTGTCTGCTCTTGGGGAAAAAAATACTGGTGCCAGCAATAGCTACACCAGTGCCAAGCACTGCAAAAGCCAAGCACCTGCAAACGTAGCCAAGTACAAACTATGTTCAGAACTGATTCAAAGTGTACCTAGACAGTGCTCAGCGTCAACAGGTATTTCCTACTGTAGACATGGCTATAATAAGTGTTTTGGATTCCCATGCCCTCACACATTAGTTCCTAGAATTTCTGTTAAGGTCATCACTAGCCATACTTGATAGTGCTGAAGATTAAAAAAATCTGGAGATATAATGCATGTTACTTAAAACATGCATTCATATAAATAATGTAAAATAAAGGGTCATACACCAGGGCTCATGACACAGCTCAGTTCTTCTAGATATGTAGAGACAATTGATTTTTCTTTGTACGAAGATTAAGACTGACTTGAAAGCCCCAAGGAGGTAGCCAGTGCCTAGGAGAGAGTTAAGCCCTTTGTCCCCATTGCACCTGGACATCTTCCGTGAGGTCTGCGGCTTGTGCAAGACACAATTAAGTCAGTTCAGAATTTTACATGCATTCAAGTTTGTTGTACAATTAGACATAACCAAGATATTGTGGCATGTCCATGGTGGGAGTTAAAGCTCTCATGTGGCTCCTGATGATCACCTCTGTCCAAGGATCCGGGTGTGGACTTGTCCTGGCCAAATCATAACCCAAGGAATTTTCCTTTAAAATCCCTGTGATTTCCACAGTAGTTGCTTTCCCCCCAAAATTCTTATGATCCTGTTCCACATTTTCTGTTCAGGGATGAAGTTAGTCAATGCTCACTCAAACTTCTACTGTATCTTGCTGGCATTTGTATCCATTGTTCACTGCTTGTATTTACTTACCCTTAGTAACTCATTCCCATCAGCAGCATCTGCTCCCCCAGCTATCTTCAGCACTTCTGAGTTCATGCTGGAGGAACCTTGCTGTGGTTGCTCTTTCTACACTCTTTTGCCCTACGGTTCTCTCTACTGTATGAGCCCTACTCTTGGGGTCAATTAAGATGCTTAGAAGCTATCAGTCCAAATCAGGACTTAAAAGGTACATCTTAAATATTAATTTAAAGTGTATTTACTTGGATGTCTTTTCGACTTCGGGACACAGATACTAAACTCCAGCAATTACTTGTTTCTCACCTTTTTCTGGATCTTAGATGAAACCCAAATACCAAAACTACTATACTCTTGGTCTTAACAGAAGTTAAGTATGAGATTCCCATACCTAAAGGCCTTTGGACACAACTAAAACATGATTCAAGACCATTATTAACGGACAGCCTGCATCTAGTTCACTGAAGTTGGGGAAGCAAATCCTCAATTTTAAATGTACTGTGTATACTGTATGTTGCTACAGGATTTAGCATATAACCATTTGTGTTTAAGATCTCTAGTCTACAGAAAAATGTAGCCCCACCCTTTTTATATTGAGGAACAAAAGTGCTTACTCATTTTCATGCCAAAGTAAACAAAATTCCTTTTATATTAAGTCCTCTCTGCTTCTCAACTGTTTTGCTTCATGATGGGAACAACTATACAAGAAGCCACTCAGAAGGTTGTTAAATTGTACTCAGCTGTTTATTTTTGAAGAGAAATGAAGACAATCAGTCATGTAAAAATAAGTCAGGTTTATAAACTTATATCCAGTTTGCCAAAAGCAAATTTGATCAGGATGAAACATGAATCAGAATTAGGATGTTAAAGTACCAAGAGCCATTAGTTTCCCCAATGGATCATTTAAACAAGAGTACATTTAATTTAAACAAGAATAAAAATTTTCTGGTTGATGGAAACAAGTGAAGGGTTCTGAGCTAGCATTTATTACATCATCGATTTAAAGATAACTAAGCAGCTAGGCAAAGAAAATAGCTCCACTCAGGAGTTCTGGTGATAACAATAACTAGAAGAGTAGAGCTACAATCTTGAGACAACCACCCATTTTAATAATACAAACAACTTTTCAGATCCCAGTTCAAAAGTCACTGCATGGTCTGTCATACCTATAACATACTTTTTTAATAGTCACGTTACACGTTACTGCTGTGAGGCCATATATTTCCAGTAATATACTTGTACCCACAAGTGCCATGCTCAGTTTCATATGATTACTTTGGATTTCTACAGCCCCTTCCACCCAGAAAGCTGGAATTATTTTACAAAACTAATTAGCAGCATAAGACAGCCTCATTTTATAGGTGAAGTAACTGAATCATAAGAAGGCTGACTTCCCCAAGTGAGTCACAAAGGAAGTGTGTAGAAAAGTTAGTATTAATGAATGTCTGATTCCTGCTACTGGGCCTTCACCACACTACCATCCCTCCTTCATGGACGTTCAGTTCCTGATGCCTTTATATAACTTTGTTCAGTGTTCTTGTGTGTGGAGTCCAACTCTTCTCTACATTAGCAAATTGAACTGCAGTATAACCATAAGATCCCACTATATCCTGCAAGACTGACTACACTGCAGCATACTCTTATCCTCTCTTCATCTGCAAACTCACCACCCATCTACTGGTGCTGCCCCATATTAAGCAACTGGGACATTTCAATCTTTCATAAGAGCCCACAAGTTACAAAACAGCTTTAGGCAAGGAACTGCTAGCAAAGTTTAACAAAGGCGTTTCTTTTTATCACAAGGTTGGGTTCAAGCAGATTACAATTTAGACCAAAACAAAGTCTTCCCTTCCCTCTGGGACCAGATGATTCCCACTCAATACTTCGCTCTCACTATACTCTGGGTCACGGTGTTGCATTTCTATTTTGCTCATTTAACCCGAAGGAGAATGTTAATGAATGTGAGCCACACTGATCCCACCCGCTAGGATCCCGCAGGTCAAGGGCTGCTCATGCTGCACCACACAGGGAGGCGAGGCGAGGCAGGGGCTAGCACTAGTCAGTGGCCAGAGCTTGCTTCCCCTTGCAAACAGGCCCTTGAAAACAAAACAGGCCTCCGCCTGCCAGGCCTCCCCCCCCCCGTGCCCCATGCCCTGCTGTGGCGCCCCAGACCCGGCCCCCCCCTTCCTCGCCGTTTCATGCGGAGACCCCCCCCCCCCGCAAGCGGAGTACATCAGGTTAGTTTACTGCGGGAGGGGGATGGAGGCGCTGAGGCAGCCCCGCCCCCCCCTTCCCTGGACAAAGGGCGAAGGAAGGACCCGCAGGGCGCGGCCGCGGAGGAAGGAGCGGGTCCCCGACCGCCTGCCTGCGGGGTGAGGGGGCGTGGCCCCAGCAGAGGGGGGCGCTCGCAGCGAGGCCGGAGAACCCACGCGCCCGCTCCGCCCCTCCCCCGCGCTCAGACCCCCCCCCCCCCCCGGAGCAGCCTTCCCGCCAGACCGCACCACCAAAGACAGCCGGGGTCAACACTACGAACTCCCCCCCTCCCCAATGGTTCCCTCCCCATCGCCCAGCGCGTGAGGCGGGGGGGAAGGACTCGCCCACTGTCCCTGAAAGGGGGGGGGAGCAGCCACGTGAGTGGGACAAGGCCCAGGCTCACTCGCTGCCCTACTGGGGGTTACGGTAACGGGCCGCCCCTCCCCCCCCATGCCTCGCGAGGGCGGGGTGTGGTCTCACCGTGGAAGTCGCCGGTGTCGGCCACCACCGTGGTGTGCTGCTTGAGCTGCTCCAGCGCCGACTCCATCTTCGGCCGCTTGACGGGGGACACTGACATAATCCGTTAGGGGCGCGCTAGCCCGGAGACCCTTTATATACGCGCCAAGCAACAGGCACCCAGCTCGCGCGCTCACCGCAACCGACGTACAGCAGCGCCGGCCGGAGGGGGGAGGGGAATGGAGGGGCGGGGCAGGGGTTCCGCCCTGCCCCCATCGGCGGAGGGCAGAAGAAGCGACGCCAAGTTCCTGTGTCGCCTCCTCCGTGACAGCCAATCACGGCCGTGGGGGGGGGAGGAGGAGGTGGTGGCAGCGGCGACGACGACTGTCCATCAACAGCCAGACGAGATCGAGGTAGCCAATCAGGAGGACGGGGAAGGGAAGACGGAGTCTGATTGGGTGGGTAGGTGCGGTGGCGTGTGCTCACTGCTTCCGGAGCGTTCCAGTCGTGGGTGCAGTCTGTGGGCATCAGGTGTTAGGCAGGGTTTAGGGAGTCTCGGAGGGGGGGGGGGGTTGTGACCTCTCAGGGTCGGGGGGACCGCAGCCCCCGTCCATGCTGGTAAGGGTGGCTTGGTGTGGCCGGGGGCATCACTTGTGGCCGGGGGGGTCATCATAGTTTGAAATATTTTTAAAGGGGGTCCCAGCAAAAGTTTTTTGAGAACCTCTGGCATGAGGGCCCTGACTGATCACCTGTCACCGAGGAGGGGACTCTGCCTCTGCAGGAGGGTAGCTTCTCTCTTGTTGGGGAGGCAGGGCAAGCAGCAAGACCTCAGGGGAGGATGAAGCAGATCTCACCTTCATGAGGGGAAAGAGCCCCACCCATGTGTGCCAGGGTGACTGGGCACCACCTAGAAAGCACTGGCTGGTTGGCGTGCCCATGGCTTCCAGGGCTGTCCTGAGTCGGGGCTGTATGTTCTGCTTTTCTAGGGAGTGCCATGTGAGGCCTCAATAAATGGCAGGGGTGACTAGCTTAAAAGCACTTTCTGCAGATGGTGTGAGAGCAGTGATGTATCTACCCTGGAAATTATGTTAAGGGCGGGGCTGTGGCTAGAGCCAAGTCACCAGAAACAGTGACAATCAGGTTTTCTGTCAGACAAGGAAGGTCCAGCTCACACTGAATGTTGTTGATGTGGAAATTCAGAATTATATGTTTCACAGTGAGGCTCCTGGCACCAGTCTGAACTGAATGCTAATGAAGGCTTGGGGACACTTCAAAGAGGAATCAGTAAGAGGAGGAACTAACTAGTAGGGTGGGGGAGATAACCCTATCTTGAGGTGCACATCAAAGGTTTCATGTACTGGGGGACAAAGAAGATATCCCTGTCATCCTTCACGGAGGAATTAAAAAGTCTGTAAATTTACTTCATGGTGGAGGGGATCTCAGCCAGTTTTGGTTGAAAATGCCGGAAAGAAGTTTGGGTAAGATCAGTATCTTAAGACAGGAGGGTAGCTTGTTAGTCAAGTTGTGTCTCTAGGAAGCGTGTTATGATTTTGTTTTATAGGTAACCATTTGTTTCCAATATTCTGACAATCACTTGAATCTCTGTTTGTCAATAATCTTAATATCTGGCCATCACCTACAGCCCACAACTAAAATCTCTCCAACACATCATTAATGATCTACAACCTATCCTAGCAGATGATCCCTCACTCGCTTAAGCTGTGGGAGGCAGATCTATCTTTGCTTACAGACAGCCTCCCAACCTGAAAAAAATACTCACCAGCAACCGTACACCATACAAGAATACCAAACCAGGTACATATCCCTGCAACAAACCCCCTTGCCAGCTCTGCCCACACATCGACTCTAGTGACACCATCACAGGTCCTAACCATCTCAGCCACACCATGAGCTCATTCACCTGCATGTCTACTAATGTAATATATGCCATCATGTGCCAGCAATGCCCCTCTGCCATGTACATTGGCCAAACCGGACTGTCACTGTGCAAAAGAATGAATGGACACAAATCAGACAAAAAATGGTAACATCCATAAACCAGTCGGAGAACACTTCAATCTCCCAGCACACTCTGTAACTGACTTGAAAGTTGCTATACTTCTTCAAAAAAACTTCAAAAACAGACTTCAAAGAGAGACTGTAGAATTGGAACTCATTTGCAAACTTGACACAATCAAACTGGGTATAAATAGGGACTTGGAATGGTTATCTCATTACAAGAAGTAATTGTCACTGCTCACACATTCTCATCTCCTAATCAATGATTGTGATTAGGCCTCAACTACTCTACCTGAATGGACTTCGCTTCCCCATTGTTGTTCCTTTATCCTTAGATGTATATATATATACCCCCCTACTTGATTTCTATTCCTTACATCTGACGAAGTGGGTTACAGCCCACGAAAGCTTATGTCTGCAGAAATTAAATGTGTTAGTCTTTAAAGTGCTACAGGACTCGTTGTTTTTGTATATACAGACTAACACGGCTACCCCTCTAAATCTTAATATTGTTTTCATTATAAATATATCCCTGTGATGGGGAGTTAAGCAAAGTGGTGATCCTGCGTAGAATCTTACAAACGGGATGTATTTGCCCTGCTCATGGATTCCTCGGCACCATGCACTGAACCATTCTGGGGGCATTGCACCCCTCCAAAAAAAGTGGCAGCTATAGTCAATGTGCCCATTAATTTTAACAAAACTCGCCCATTTTTAGATATGTTGCTACTCTCTGTTAGATGCTAAAGGACCTGTTCACAGTGTTGTGCTCCTTGAATAGTTTAATAGAAAAATGTGCTGGGAATGTTCCACAGCCTGTTGACAAAAACAAATAGACACCAAAACAGATAGACACCATAGCCAATCTTAGATATTTTGATCATAACTGTCCCCTGATTTGTCTTGTAATGCCTCATCTGGGAGAGCTGTGGCAGTGATTTCCCATAATCTGCCTGATGTGTCAGAGTATTCCACTGCATAAAACTCCCACTCCTTGTCCAAGACACACACAAGATATTGGTGAAAGAAGCATTAGTTTTAGTGTTTTGGGATTCTCATATTTCATGATTATTGGTAGGAAAATATATTCCTTATTGACCACATCCTCCTTGTCATTTCTTAAGATCTGTGGGCTCGGTACAGGGATACCTCCATTGGCTGCTGTGCACCTCTCGGTTTGGGTATATTTAGGGTCAGCCTGCTTGTATGAAATGCAGTATAGGAGAGCCATGCACTTGCAAATACAGATATACTCTCCAAATTGCCTCTCCCAGAGGTGAGAGAGGTTCCTTCCTCAAAGTATCAAAGAATATGAAGTTTGGATCCAGATCCTAATTTTCCCAATGTTTGGGCTCTTTCAAAACTAGTTTTGAATGATCGTTATGCTGTAGTGGTCTCTCTTTTGGACATTACTTGCTGACAAACAAGAAGAAACAGGCTACTGCAGCTCTACTGTTTCTGTACATTGACAGGCTGTCTGCAACAAAACATTTGAAAAATCAGCCACTGTTATCTGCTACCAAATTCTCTTGTTTTAACTCATATCCAATTAAAAAAGAGAAGGAGTTATAAGTATAACTAAACTATTTTAATAAATCTTAAACAGCACATGGTTATATCATTTTATCCTTAGATAGCTCAGTTACATTCATGTACATTATAGTTTTATTTGCAGACGATACAAATATATCTGATGCATAGGTCATTTATATGGAAACTAAATCTATGATGAGGTTTACTAACGCGCATATTTTAATAGATGCTCTCTTGGCTCCCAGCTTTGGCAACAATTCTTTACAGAACTGTTGAATGGATTGCTAATGTAAATCCAAATGCCAAATCGTGGGCAATTTTGTTTCCTTTATACATAAAGACAAAAATGGTGTGTTATTGCTTAACTCGCCTTTTGGTTTTTTTAAAATTAATTTAGCCTGACATTCTTATGCCACCATTATTATTTTCCAGTATTAATGCTTGCTTTCCCTCTACCCCAGTGAAAAGCTCCAGAAGGATGATCTCCTTCATTCCTCCCTGAGCCAAACTAGTGCCCTTTTCAAGTTCTAGCTACCTTGGCAAGTAAGTGCTGATGTGAAAAGAACATTATCCTCATGATCTAGTGCCTTGTGTGCACTGATGATTTTCCCTAACTGTTGCTGTGTCATCATTTTAGCTCCACTGGTGCTAATGATGGCTTTGTCTAAGGCTTTATTTAAAAAAAAAATCATTAGAAACATTTTAGAAAAAAACAAATAATGCATTGGTGTTCTTTAATGTAGAAACCAACTCCCCCACCTACTTCTCCATTTACAGATGCATACAGTTCTGTATGATGAATCATGCTTTATTTGATTAAATATACATGCATGGGCTCCATTTCTACAAAGGCTTATGTGTGTGCTTATCTTAATGCACTGAGAGTACTCCACTGAATTAATGTGTGTAAAGTAAACACAAGTGTAAGTCTTTGCACGATCAGGGCCACAATTTCCATTAACATTAATCAAAGTTAACATGGATAAAGGAGAGAACAGATTAAAGTTACTCCAATCTTATTACTACCATCTCAGACAATGAGTAGTACCTGTACATTTATTTGCCCTTCCCACTCTATCAGGTTTGTGAAAAATTCAAGAAAAGATGTACATATATCCTGTCGACTCGAAATGTGCCAATTTCACTGTGCATGCTAAAACCCAGGAAATATATTTTATACTTGGTCTAATTTTTAAAATGTGAATAAATTATCACTGCACAATTACTTGATTATATGTTACTTTGGGCAGGGACCTTGTCTTCATAGTTATATATAAATCATCAGTGCTATCTAGATATTTAACAGCATTAGGAAAAACAGGAAGTAAAGAACTAACAAACTTACATTTAACTTCCTAGATGTTTATTACTTGTGTCAGATTGCTAATTGCAACTCTGTTATATATATTATTTAAGCAGGGCATAGTGCTGCATGCATTAGGAATGGTTGTGTGTGTTTCAGGTTGGGAGTAAGTTTTATGGGTTTATCTTCTGATTGTTGAAGTTTTGGGTTTGACAACACTGTGGTTTGCCAGTCAGGGATCAAAACCAAATCAAACTGCTGCGTAGTCGCACTGGGTCCTATCCACTGATAGCTATTGTGTGGGTGAATGTAGTTGGACATTGCTTCCCAATTAGCAAATTCAAATAATTTCAGGTTATTACTCACTTCTCTTTAGAGTTTAATTAAAACATCCCCTACCCCTGGAAGAAAGCAGTAGCATTGTATGTATATTTAAACAAGGTGACCCAACCCTGAAATCTGTTACACACTATTATAATTTCATCTTCAGGTACTGACAGGCCCAGCCCTTGTTTAAAATATTTAAGGTTTGAGAGGGGTACGGAGGTAGAAAAGAGGGAGGAAACTTTGCTGCTGCTGGGCCTTCATGAACAGGGAAACACAAGATACTTTTGCTTAGCGTGTCTGCCACAGACAAGAAAAAAACAAGGAAAAAAAGTTCTAGTTTTTATGGTGCAGAAACTAAGCATTCAAGCAGTCCTTTGTTTGAGCATTATTTCTAGCTTTTTTTTAGAGCTTTATCAGATCAATGTAGGGCCATATAGCAGTATATTATGGGGTTCTGGGTATTTTTTAAAAACTTGAATCCAGCCTTTCTTCGTACATTTAGAATCCCATGAATTCAGATCCTGCTCTGGACTGCATGCACATAACATTTCTGTATAAAATATATAGATATAAAAATAATATTTCATGCAATACTAAAACTTCTCTCCCAACATGATAGCATCTTTGTGAATGAGAATCCTCCTTATCAACAGTGTTCAAGACATTGTCAGTTTGATGGCAATTACACTGCTAGGTGATGGTCTCTGTAGTCTTTCCTCTTGATTGGGGATCATAACTGTTATTCCCTTTTTCTGCACTACTATGACTAATAGTTGAAAAAAGCAGATAGAACTTTAAATAGCAGAATCACTCTTCTCATGGCGACGTTTCATAATTCCTTGAAGCTCTGACTCCCCTCCACTTTTCTGAAATGGAGACAAAACATAAAGAGTTTGAACCTCAAAAAATGGCTTACAGTTTAAGCTAAATAAGTGATACAGAATGTTTTTAAAGTAGTACTGCTTTCAAAGAGATAGGGTGTAAGTTAATAGGCCAGTGTCTTCCACTGAACTAGGTTGCTTTGCACCAGTTGAGGATCTGGCCCAATGTTTCTTGTAGTTTTCACAAGATTTGTATTGCTTTTATGCTAAAATGAGTTCTCAACACGCCTCTTAGCTTGGTTAATATAATTGTGTTTCTTAAAATACCTGTTTAATAGAGCTTGCTAGTATTTTGGGCCACTGGATTACACACTAATATGATTTTGTGGGAAAACTTCTTACCTCCAGGAAAGATTTTTGCACTGTGATTTTACTGTAAACCCTGGCTCCTTCGTAACACACTTTCTTCAATTCCTCCTTGTTCAGAGAGAAAAGCTGGGCCCCAGTAAGTATGCCAAGATGGTCCACAGTGCTAGAAAAACACAAGTAGTGAAATCCATGTGATACAAATGGTTCAGAAGAAGGAGAAAAATGGGAAGGAGAAGTCAATGAAGATTTGCCGTACTAGGGTATTGTCCACTCAATGAGCAGTCAACTCTTGAGATTAGGTCCATACCTCCATATATATTTAATAATATTATGAAAGGTTAGCAGCCCTATTTAGTTATTATATAGTTAATTATAATCTCTAGGTAAGAGGTGTTTAGAAATTACAGCGCAGACATGGGATCCAGGAATTCATGAGTTCTAATCCCAGTTCACATGCTGACTCCCTCTGCAGTCTTGAGCAAATCAGTTAGGACCAGGCTTTTAAAGGTACTTAGGTGCCTAAAGTTATAGATAGGATCTAGTGAGATTTTCAAGAAGTGCCTAAGCACCTAACTCCTATTGATATGAAACAGATACCTTTAAAAATCTGGCCCATGGCCTTTCGGTGTCCCAATGTTCCCATCTGCAAAATACCTACTTTTGTAAAGTGCTTTGGGATTCTCAGCAATAAGATGTTTTCCTGTGAACTAACCTTGACATCAGGGGTTGATCTTATTGGGAGATGCTAACTGGGTCCTGCTAACCATAGGTGGCTTGTTCATTCCACCTTGAATATAAGGAAGGTGTGAGTGTTCCCCTGAAGAGGTGTTGTAGGGATTGAACAGTCCTCAGGGAGGAACTTTCAGTGTAGATATGCCTGGGGAGAAGATGCTGCCTGTAATTTGCGTTACATTGTGTTACACCCCGGGAAGAAGGGAGTAAGTCTGGATTCTGTACTGGCTGTGCACGCTCTATTAGGAGCACGGCAGAACTGTCACTTGCTCCCAGGCTTTATAAATTAAAAAAATATAAGCACCCTGTAATCCAATAAACATGTCAAAAGCCTCCCCTCGCCCCCTTTTCAATGAAGGCTTAGCATCTCACATAGCAGCTGTGCAGATTTACCTTTTGCTGAATGAATTTGCTTCCAGCCACGCTTTGACCTCTTCAGCGCTTGACTCAAATGTCAGGGGCACGAGAACTTGCTGAGTCTTCTCCACCTTAAAGTTTCTCTGAGGAAGCTGAACTTTACTATTTGTGATCTTCTTCAGCAGCTCATCATTCACCTCATCCATATGATGGATAAGTTCTGGAAAATGGAGCATGCTTTCAGGTGACAAATTAGAGACCAGGGGTGAAATTCTGTCCTAAGTTACAACCAGTGGGAAATCAATGGGGTTGTCTGAGATATAAATAAAGGCAGAATTTGGCTCTGCAGCTCTATTAACTCTGTAAAAATACATGCTCAAGATAGGAAATTGGGAAAGCTTAATCACGTGGTTAACTTTAAAGAATGTGCTTAAGTGCTTTGCTAGATGGGTGTGCCATGACATTTTGACCATGAAACTTCCTTCAGAAACAATCTGTAAAGGAAAAATTTGATGTGCCATCACTTTAGAAGCATGTTAGACACGCTGAACAAACTATAGGGTTCTCTCACAGGTCCCAAAGCTAGCACCCATCTTTTCAGATTCCTTTTTCAGCTTTTAAAGTCTGATAACCTCCTTTCAAGCTTTTGAATGCTGTATTTCCATAATACCTCTTCAGATGGAGGGAATGCAAAATAACAACCAGACACAAGTCCTTGAAGCAAAGTTTTAGGCTGGTTTTAGTTTTCAAAAAGCTAACTGAGGATTAGTCAGGGAGTGACTTGCTTCTAAGATGAGTGAGTGATTGTGTGCAGGTATTGTGTGCATGATACCATGAGTCCTGCAATGCAAGATCCTAGCTTAAGTTCTAAAGCATCTACAACAGGACTAATTGGAGAATCTTGGAATAGTTGTTTGTGATCCTGAGAGAAAGGAGACAGACAGCAGAGCTGGCATTGTGTTATGTAGCTATTAGCCACCATTATCAGGACTGGACAGTAATGACACATGGACAGAGGGTAAAACCCTCATCCTGTATCTTACCTATCTCTAACAATACCTGAGGGATCTGTCTCTTTTACAGCGTGGCAATAGTTGAATTATTGTGTATTTAGTTCTCATTGAAATGAACTGTTGTGGTGGGATTTCTGGTTCACAAGATGATTATCATTATTAAAGCTGTATAAATTTCCAGTTGGGGAGAAACTGTTCTTTCATTGTGCAAAATGGCAAACTTTATGGGGAATTATTACATTTAATTTAATAAACATGTATTCTAATGGGCAATATTTATCAAACTATGATTTGTAAGGTGTGAGAAAAGTTAACCCATACTGTAAACCACCTCACTTTTAATTGGTTGGAGCTTTACTTTACTAATAGAAAAGCTAGCTGGGAAACTATAACTGAAAAATGCTTGGTGAAAAATTCTGATTTTTGACAAAAAATGAGGGGAAATTTTAGTGTAATCTGTTCATTCTTTTTAAATAGCTCTAGTTAATATGACAGCCTTCTCCAGTAGCTTAGTGAAGAGGGGACAGATTCCCCTTTCTCTTACATTTTTGAGCATTTTAAAATGCTTTCTCCCCAGCAGCCTATGGTTCGGTTCCCTGTAGGCTGCAGAAACAAGGAAAATTGCAGTGTAGGCTAGATCAGCAGCCGGAAGAAAAGGAAAAGAATTGAGAAGGGGGATCTGGCCATTCCTGTCCTTCAAGCAGACAGCACTGGCTTCTTTGAGAGAGCTGGCTCCCTTTTTCGCAAGCCAATGTGTTGTCATTTCCCTTCTCTCCATTGCATCCCTCAGTCCTCTGCTCTGCACTCCAACTGTCTCCAAGCTGATGCCTCACTCCTCTGGACCCCATGCACTCTGAGCCCTTCCTGTGTGAGATAATTTGCTCATTCACATCTGCATCTCTCAGGGTTTTTTTGTTTTGTTTTGTTTTGTTTTTTCTTTGACTGCAAGTGAAAAAATGTCAGTAAGTGTGAATTTCATGTGTTTCACAGACTTTTTTATAGCACATGGTCAGCATCACTAGCCATCTGAGCCACCGCCCTGTGTCACGGTGACCACACTGCTATTTTTAGCGCACTAGCTTGAACAGAACTAGCACATCTGTCATCCTGCACTGGAAAGCAAGCTCCCAGCTGCTATATGGACACACCTCTAGGGAGATATTGCTAGGGTTCTTCTGAAACAATGGTAGGTAACATCCTGCCCAGGGGCCTGGGTGATTCCTTTTGGAGCCAGATGTCCAGCATGCTTCTAAAGTTATAACATTGTAAATATGTGACAATTAAAGAATGAGTGGCTGGTTATTTTGCAATAATCACACACAGAATGCATTGGGGTGTGCTGAGCACTGTACTACAGTTTTTGTACAGCTGAGAATAGGTTAAAGAAAAAGGTTGTGGGTGGCAAATATGGTTGCTCCATAATATAAGAGGTGCCTGAATGGGCATTAATTAGGCACGTAAACACAGGGGGAATGAGATGGTGCAGCACATACCTTGAAGCCCAGGGGGAGGAGAGGCTAAGGTGGTTTTAAGTCATCTTTGTGCTCTCCTGATTCTGGGCTCCGGTGGGCCTACAATGTAGTTCGGACAGCCCTGGGGGCATGTGTAAGTTACAGCAGCCTGGACCACAGCACAGCCTGGAATCGACACAGTGCTGTGTCCCACCTCCTCAGGTCTCTTGTGGCCCCAACCACGGCATGCCCCCTAGACCAGGGTTTGTGAAGGGAGTGTTGGAAAGCAGCTTCACGGCTGTTCTCCATAGTGACTACACTGGAGGACTCCTCCCCTGGCCAGAACCACAGCTCTTACAGCCCCTGTATGCAACACTGCCCCTTTTTATGTGGCATAAAGAGGCCAGAGTGGGGGAGAAGATCTTCCTCAATTTTCTGTGCCTATGTCATTTCAGGTATTTAAATATGAATTTAGACACGTATACACAGTGACTAAAGAAAACTAGTAAGCAGATGAACAGTTTTCTAAAAGTAAATGATGAACGCCACTAAAACCAAATGCGAACAAGGAAGGCACATTCGCAGTTAAATCTAAGTTCCAGAACTGCAGTGCCAAGTTTTTTGGACTGTGTACTGTGATACAATATCGCATGTCTGAGTTGTAGTGAACAGGAAGTGCTGTAATACTATGCACCTACGTTCTTTGGCAGTGTGAGGAGAGTTCCCGGCTAACATTTCACTTCCCCATTTATCACCAGCATAGCTAGCAGGAAGCCTGTTTGTAGGGCTGGCAGGGCCAATTCCCCTCGGACTCAAGTCTCCTTTGTACTTCTGGTTAGATGAAATGATAAAAAATAAAGGCATTTCATTAAGTAAAACATTTTAAAGCACGTTAAATATTTGTTGTCGTCTCCCCGCTCCCCACCACAATAGTAGATTAGAGCATAGTGGGCCAGGTCCTCAGCTGTTTTGTAAACTGGTCTAGCTCTGTTGAAGTTAACATGTAATTATGTGAAACCGTACTTGACCAGCTTCCATTTAATTCTATGTTTTACACCATCCAATGAAACTGAATCAAGGATCTCTGTAAGCAGCGGCATGATTCACATGCTATTATCACTTTGTGTTGCCAAGTCATGCCAAGCTAAATACGATTATGTACTGTTGGTCCTGCAAAGCCCAAAGTTCATTGCTTAATAATTTGCCACAGAGCTTTTTAAAAGATATTAATTTACAGAGCTGCCGACTCCCACGATTGTATCACGAACCTTGCAATAAGGAATGGTTTTTTTTAAAGCCCCCACTCTAGCTGTCAAGTGATTTTGTGAGAATCTCACTTTTTAAAATGAAAGCTTAGTCTCCTTCCCTTGTGACTGTATTGCAGGGGTTCCTAAACTGTGGTATGTGTACCACCAGTGGTACGCATCTAAGCTGCCCGTCCAGTTGCCAAGTAGCTTAAGTGGCGCATTGGCAGCAGAACTTCAGACTAAGCTGCTGCCGATGCTCCGCCTAAGCTATCTTGGCAACTGGCCATCGGGCAGCTTAGTTCCTTGGCCGGCCACTTCCTGAACTTCCAGCCCCATGATCAGAATTGGTGGTGGTACTACAGGTGGTGGCGTTTAATGTTGGTGATATGCAACATGGTGGAGCTTGGGAACCGCTGCTGCATTGAAAAGCCTGAAAATGTTACATGAGTGCCTCCTAAGGCTCAGAATCCAGACGGCAAAGAAAATGGATCCAAAATGTATATCTTGACTATCTCCTGGTTTTAAATCAACCTCATTCCACTCCAATCTATCTCATTTTGCACTCATAATTCATCATTTACACTAGGTTGGCAAGAGCCTTTCATCAGTACATGAAGTTCTCAATGGTTTGGCCATCTAATCACAGAAAAAACAGTCATTATGCTTAAAACCCTAAAGCATGTGAAATTCTACTGCTACCCACTTGTAAGAGATGGGATTAGATGGGCTGGGCAGGTGGCAATTTGTGATTACTGACTGGCTAAGTATTGCATGCCTCCTATTATCTATGTTATCCCATTTCTGCCATCCCTGACCTACCTGTTCGGTCTTTTAAGCTCTTTGGGACAGGAACTGTCATTTTACTATATATTTATACAGTGCCTAGCTCAATGGAGCCCTGACATGATTGCTTTCTAGGTGTTATCACAATATAAAAGTTTAATAATTAGTAATAATGGAAAAGAGAACAGATGACTATGAGGCTATCTTGACAGGAGGCGATGTAAACTTGTGGTTAGACCACAGGACTAGGAAGTTGGAGAGCTAGATGCTACCACCAGCTCTGTCACTGACTTGCTGGGTGACCTCTTCCTTTCAGTGGGACTACTCAGAGTAGGAAAGTTAAGAACCTGCATAAGTATTTGCAGTATCAGGGCCTTAAAACCTGATTCTCAGAAGTGCTGAGCACTCACAACTCCAGGTCAAATCAATGGGAGCTGCAGGAGCTTAGACCCTGTGAAATCAGACCCTTAATCACTTTGCCCCAGATACTTAATGATAGTTAGGCACCTAATTCCCATTGATTTCAATGAGCGGATACTTAAATACCTTTGAGGATGTGGGGCTTTGGCCTGTTTCCTCATATCATTCCTGATGATAATGACCCATTCCCAGCAACATTACAAGTTCACTAACATCTCTACATTACTTTGAGATCTTGAATGGAAGGCTAGAGATGTGCAAAATGGCTGCAAGCTGGTGGGGGGGACTACCTGGCTCAGAAACAAAACTAAAAGCCTGATTCTCTTTTGCCCTGCACCTTGCACAGGCATGTTTCAAACAATGCAAAGGGGTTGTGAAATGCCATTGGGTCAGAGAAGTAGCATTTTACTTCCACATTTCACAAGAGTAAATGACAACATAGTGCAAAGCAATGATGATTCAGGCCTTTTGCTAAGCTAGTGGGGCTTCTCTGTTTTTCTTGCTGGTGTAGGGCACATGTGAAAACAAAGAAATTACAGGATTGTACATAAAGAGAAAAGTCCTATCTCAGGCTATAACCTAATCCTCTAGCAACTGGGTGTGGAGCTGTATTTCTTCCAAGTGCTAGAAGCTGTTTTCATAGAGGTTTTTGATTTCCTCTGAAAGCCTCATTTGGTTTTCACTGGGGAGCTCTACTTTATCACTCCACCTCTCTACACCAGCTGTGAGATACCTAATAGAGCGTTAACTCCCTAATGGTATTTAATTGTGAGGACAGCACAGCTCACAAAAACCTAAACAGTCAAGGAGAAGATGTTTTAAAATGCCAACGGGTCTCCCACCCTCTTTTTTATGCCTGCTAAAGGAGGCTAATTATGCACTGCAGCTGATCACCAATTAAACATCACCTGACTATAGAGCTGTTCATAATCTTCCAGTTCCACCTCATCCAGGATGTTATATGGGACATAACCAGCCTGCCCGCTCCGGTTTAACAGTTTCCACCATTGCTTATTATTTTCCAACACCTGTGAGGGTAAAAGTAATTCAGCCATTGAGACTACCAGGCATTCATGACATGTATGAGGTAACAAAAATCTCACATTTTCACATGGGCTTGTAGTGGAAAAAGCACACATAGTGATATGGTATCTTTGTAATACAGGCAAGGAAACTGCAACAGATTCATGTAATGTTAAATTCAAATACAGCATTAATAAACACTCCCTGAAAAGGATTGATGCTTATTGGACAGCAACTCTGAGGAAAAATATATCTACGGCCCTTAGAAACCCCCAGTTCCTGCTTAATTTGCATGTTGTTTTTTAAGGCTTTAGTTGATGAGTGATCATGGTGTCTAGAAATGCTTGTCCTGCTTTTGCATTAAAAAAAAAAAAACTCTTCAAAAGTGAATTCTGTCAGAGGTGGAAAAAATGCCTGCAGGATTTTCATATAACTTGACTACAGCCCATCCATTACATAAACAGGACAGGAAAGGATGGTGCATTATTATCAGAATATCTTCCTCTGCATATCATCACCTGTCTCTTCTTACAGGCTTGTTCTATTTTGAACTCTAATTAAAAAATGGTCTGTGTTCAGAGAAGAAAGCTGTCTTTAAGCCAAAGAATTCTGAACTGCATGCCTGTGCTTCAATGTTTATTTGCATTAAGAATTTAATATGATTATATTTGACAAGCCAGGTTTTAAAATGTCAGTTTTCCTACTCTACAAATTTGCTAACCCAGTGTGATGCAAATGTACAATTATTCCAGCTATTTAGCAGAAGTCTCTTCTCTTAATCCAATATAGCCTTAACATGTAGACTAAAGTCATGTCCTGTATTCTGGGACAGTGAACTGTATTGCAATGAGAGAGCCTGATTGTTGGTTTAAAAATTCTGTTACATTTTAGTGGAAAATAGTCCTTGAGTTCACTATTAGAATGAAATTTAAGGCAGAAAGACCCTTTATGCATGAAATAATGAATTTTAGTGAGGCTACTCACATGCTTAAAGATAAGCATATTAAGCAAATGTTTAAGTGCTTTGCTGGATTCAGGACAGAGTGTTGAAAAATTGATCCCTATGCCTGGAAATTGGGATCAGTATGTTGTCAAAATTGTATTATAATGATATGGTTTTCTTTTCTTTGCTGCTATTTTTTAAAACAGTGTGGTCTCAATTCTCAGCTAAGCCCATGGCCTAAAATGCTGGAAAAGTAGCAGCCTTCCTTTTCTTACTCAGATTTAAAGCTTACTATCCAAATTAAATAGAATCTTAGAAGATTAGGGTTGGAAGGGATCTCGGGAGGTCATCTGGTCCAACCCCCTGCTCAAAGCAGGACCAAACCCAACTAAATCATTCCAGCCAGGGCTTTGTTAAACTGTGCCTTAAAAACTCTAAGGATGGAGATTCCACACACCTCCCCCTTAGGTAATCCATTCCAGTGCATTCTCACCACCCTCCTACTGAAAAAGTTGTTCTTAATATACAATCTAGATCTCCCCCACTGCAACTTGAGGCCACTGCTCCTTGTTCTGTCATCTGCCAACACTGAGAACAGCTTAGCTCTATCCTCTTTAGAACCCCCTTCAGGTAGTTGAAGGCTGCTATCAAATCTCCCCTCACTCTTCTCTTCTGCAGACTAAATAAGTCCAGTTCCTTCAGCCACTCCTCATAAGTCATGTGCCCAGCCCCCTAATCATTGTCTTTGCCCTCCACCGGACTCTCCAACTTGTCCACAGCCTCAGAACTGGACACAATACTCCAGATGTGGCCTCACCAGTGCTGAATAGAGAGGAATAATCACTTCCCTAAATCTGCTGGCAATGCTCCTACTAATGCAGCCCAATATGCCGTTAGCCTTCTTTGCAACAAGGACACACTGTTGACTCATATCCAGCTTCTTGTCCACTGTAAACCTCAAGTCCTTTTCTGCAGAACTGCTGCCTAGCCCATCGGTCCCCAGCCTGTAGCTGTGCATGGGATTCTTCCATCCTAAGAGCAGGATTCTGCACTTGTCCTTGTTGAACCTCATCAGATTTCTTTGGGCCCAATCCTCCAATTTGTCTAGGTCGCTATGTATCCTATCCCTACCCTCCAGCATATCTACCAGTCTCCCCAGTTTAGTGTCATCCGTGAACTTGCTGAGGGTGCAATCCACCCCATCCTCCAGATCATTAATGAAGACGTTGAACAAAACAGGCCCCAGGACCGACCCCTGGGGCACTCCACTTGATACTGGCTGCCAATTAGTTATCGAGTGATTGATCACTACCCCTTGATCCCAATGATCTAGCCATCTTTCTATCCCCCTTATAATCCATTCATCTGACCCATACTTCTTTAACTTGCTGGCAAGAATACTGTGGAAGACTGTATCAAAAGTTTTGCTAAAGTCAAGGTATATCACATCCACTGCTTTCTCCACATCCACAAAGCCAGTCATCTCATCATAGAAGGCAATCAGGTTGGTCAGGCATGACTTGCCCTAGGTGAATCCATGCTGACTGTTCCTGATCAGCTGCTTCTCTTTCAGTTGCTTCAGAATGGATTCCATGAGGACCTGCTCCATGATTTTTCCAGGGACTGAGGTGAGGCTGGCTGGTCTGTTGTTCCCTGGATCCTCCTCCTTTCCTTGAAGATGGGCACTATATTTGCCTTTTTCCAATCGTCTGGGACTTCCCCTGATCGCCCACAAGTTTTTAAAGATAATGGCCAATGGATCTACAATCACAGCAGCCAACTCCTTCAGCACCCTTGGATGCACTGCATCTGGCCCCATGGACTTGTGCATGTCTAGCTTTTCTAAAAAGCCCTAAGCCTGCTCTTTCACCACTGAGGGCTGCTCACCTCCTTCCTATACTGAATGGCAAATTTCATGTTACCATTCAAAACTTCCAGAGGAAAACTATTTGGGATTTTTCAGTCTTTTGGTGCATCTTCTTTCCCTCTCCAGAAAGCAGGGACTAAAAAGATTTGCTCCTGAATTTATGAATTTACCTCCAGGACTTCATCCTTCAGCACTGAGAGTTCATTGGCATTTCGAGCAGTGAAATCGTAGCGGATTTTGGCATATTTCTTCGGCAGGGCCATCCCCTGTGCTTCGAAATTCCTTCAAGAGACAAAATGAGGTTATAATCAGGGCTCCTTTGATAGCCGTGTCGATAAAGCCAGTGCTAGAGGAACTCGTATTTGTAACAGTTATGTTAGCATGCAGCTAAAGAGGCTGTAGACTGTTAATGGGGCAATGGCCCTGGACAATTCACATTTACTTATGACCAGGAAGTGCATAGATTTTGATCACGTTACAGTAAAACGTCCTGCATAAATGCAAAGTGCAAACTCTTCAACAAATGACCAGTGCCCAGCTGTGAGATTGATGTAAGCAGATTCACACAAAAAGACAGTTTTGTTCTTGGTTTAGCAGCTTCTATGCTGAAGTGAGGACTAAGAAAATGTTGTGAGACACAAAAAGCCCTCAAATGTCCTGTACTGAAACAAGGTTATAGTAGCCAGCCAGGGCATTTCAGCTGTTCATGCCAAAAATCTGAATAGATTTTACGGGCCTGACTCTCCAGTGCCTTGGCACCTTGGGTAGCCATTTACACATGTGCAAAATGGGTGTAAAACACTACCACTCTGCACAGATGTAAATGCCTTCTCAAGAGAGAAGCAGGCTCCTTATCTTGGGAAAGAGGAAGCTACTGTGTGTAAATGATGGTGTAAACTAGAAACAGGGAGATGTTTTCTCTATGAACCTGTCTATCTGTGTGGCTATGTAATACAGATGGCTGGAAGCTTTATTCGTCTTCATAGTGAGTGTAAAATGAGGCAGGCCACATTCTCCTCTAGTGGAACTATGCTGATTTACACCGAAGGAGGTGTAGCTCCTTCAATGAATACCAGCTGAGAATCTGGCCCAACCTTGCTCGTGTCATTCAGATGTTACTCTAGCTTTGCATCCCTGGAATATACACACATGTTCTTGATCTGTTTGTCTAGATATTTATACCAAGCCCATTGTGTGGTTTTGGAGTACCTAGCAATAGTTCTTCCCCAAAATGTGTGTTTCCCCCACAATCCTAACTTTTGATTGGCATATAACCAGCATGTTCTTATGGAAACTCATCTTCAGTGTCATGGCTTTTTGTTTTATTATTCTAGTAAATCCTAACCTCCTCCCCCCATCCCCCGCCCCTCAAACGGACAATGGAAGGTCTATGCCAAGTATAAAACATGATGGCTCTTAAATATATATTAATATATGCTCCACATTATGTGAGCAGTGGCCCACAGAGAGCCAGCTGTGAGGTCTACCATAAGATGTTGCCTCTAGTCTTCCTGGCTTGGGAGAACTTGTGTTCCAGGCAATAAATTGTCATAATAATTACAGCCTTATACAGTAAGTCAATAGCAAATCTGTGATGTTGGCTGGGGAATCAATTCACTGGTAGCCTGAATATAATAGACTGGAAAGGGAGTGGTAACCTTTCCCAGAAGTTGCCCTGAGGGCAGAGAGAGGGAGGAATGTTTGAGTTGTACTTTTGTGGCATGCCAGCAGCAAAGTGAGTCACCAGGAGAAGGGTTGGGAGGGATTTGAAGAGCTAAACTGTGTAGGAACTTGCAGCAGGTTCTTTGTCCACCATTAAGACCAGAACTACACCAGAACTGTTGCTGGTATAGCAATGCCAGCTAAGGGGGTGGGGTGTGTGTGTGTGTGCGCGTGCCAGAGTTGTATAATAGCAAAAGCCCTACTGCTTTTGCTTCTATAGCTTATTTTGCTCAGGGCATTGGTATAAGACCCTCTTCCCCCCCCCCCCAAACAAGCTGTGTCTATATTAGGAGGGTTATACCCGCAAACCTCTTCTAGCGTAGACCTGGCCCTGATTCAGGAAAGCATGTGCTTAACTGGAATCAGGGCCTGTATAACTACAGCTGTATCATGGATGCTGCTAAATATAATCCTATCTGAAAGGCAAATAAGCTGGTAAAACTAGAGTGAAGCCTACTTGTGGGAATTTACTGACAAAGGAACTAACTGTCTGTAAGAATAAATTCTTCATGCCCCAAAGCTTTTTAGAGAGATCTTTTTATAACTGGGACTGCTGCAAATTGCTGCTTTATCAGTAAAGCACTGTAAAATAAAAATAATTATTCATGTACTTAACTGATTTGTAATTCCTGCCCCTGCTCCCTAAAACAACTTCCCTCCCCCATCAAAGAACTCCCCATTCTGCAGTGACGTACCGAGGGGGGCCATGCTCCCAGGTGCTGGCATGGGGGGGCGCCAGCCGGGCCTTCGGAGGAGGAGCCACTCCCCGCTGACATCCCTGGCGGCCATGCCGACACAGCCCCTCCACCCCCGCACTGGGCGCAAGGAGGGAGCCGCAGGGTTCCCGGCCACACAAGGGCCAGGCAGCCAAAGGTGGGCTTCGGGGCAGAGCCTGTCAAGCCCCCACCCGCTGCCACCAGGCGGCCCTCTCATACTTATATTTGTGGCCTACCCCATCGGCGGCAGCGCCGCACGTGGGGGGGATATCTGTGGGCCTGTTTCCTGCTCTCCCCCACTCCTGCTCCCTGCTGCACCCACCGCCCTCACAATAGGAGGTGTGTGGAGTGGGGAAGAGCGGGAAACAGGGCTGCAGATCCACCCTGCGGGACGCTGTCGCCACTGCCACCAACAGGGAGGGAGGGGGGTGCAAATATAAATATTAGCCCCTGGGTGCCGGAGACCCACGGTCCGCCACTGCCATTCTGCCTACAAAAGGCAAGATGTAGGGGTCACGTACTTTTCTTGAGTATGGGCTTGTCTTCACGTACAGTACTACAGCGGTGCAGCTGCACCGCTGTAGTGCTTCAGTAAAGAGGCTCCTATGCTGACGGGAAAGCTTCTCCCATTGGCATAGTTAATCCACCTCCCTGAGAGGACGGTAGCTATGTGGATGGGAGAAGCACTCCTATCAACATCACGCTGTCTATTTGGCAGGTTAGGTTGGTATAACTACGTCGCTCAGTGATGTGGATTTTTCACATCCAAGTGACGTGTTTATACCGATGTAGATCTGAAGTGTAGACCTGGCCTCAGTCTACACTACAATTTTATAATGTGTTAAGTGATGTCCAATTAACCGGAACTAGTTGATGGCATCTGAACTTTCCCAAACTTCTGCGTGTGGGTTTGGGAGGGGGTGAAGGGGAGATTGGAAAGAGGGATATCTCATCTGGCTTTCCAGTTTGACTTATTAGAAAGAGTTCTGAATCCTGAAGTTTAGTTCAGATTCAGATCTGAGCTTTTCTGGAGTTTGGATCTGGGGATTTCAGGTCTGGAATTCTGGTGTTGGCCCATCCTCAACTCATGACAAATGGTTTTAAAATCACAACTTACACTATGTGTAAAACAGATGCTAGAATAAGATATCATGGTAATAATAATAAATGCCTAGCTGTTATATAGAGCTGGTTGATTTGTTTAAAAAAAAAAAAACTACTTCAATTAGAATATTTTGGGGAAAATTTCAATTTGTTGATGGGGGAATCTGAAACAATTTTGGTTTGGTTTGTCAAAAAGCAAAATAAAATTTTCCATTTCAAACAAAACACTTTTTATGTGGAATTTTTCATTAAAAATGAAAAAATGTTGTTAAAATCACACTTTTTTCCCCCCGCAAAATACTGAATTGTTCAACAACAAAAACATCAGTAGAAAAATCTTGACCAGCTCTAGATCTAGCATGTATTCTGTCCTTATAAGTGTTTTCCCCTAAACACATAATACTAGGGGGAATGAATGTAAAGGAACAAACTAACTTCTCTAGCTATACAACTGTTCCATTTGAACAAAGATTGCAACAGAGTATCCCAAACACAGGCTAATATGGGGGGAAACAGAACCTCCACCAACTCCCTAATGTCAGCATGATGGTCTGAAATAAAAGCATATTGACTGACTGACAAAATCACCTGATAATTCTACCTCTACAAAGATGAAATACACTTTGGTGTAACCCATTTTCATGCATACCTGCTGATTATAATGTTTTGCAGGCAGGAAGTACATGCATGAATAATTACTTGGCTGGTCTTTGACATCTCTGGATGTAGACAACTAGCATGAATTAATGATAGCAAAGAGATATCATAAGGGGGGCAACTATTTTAGTATTTATTTTTGTATTGTGATAATGCCTAGAGGCCACCAATCAAGGACCAAAGCTCCATTGTGCTAAGCACAGGCACTGGTAGATTACCTATTTACATGTTGAGTAACACTTTGTTTAAAGGCATCCGCTGCTTGTGTTTGATCAGGCGCCTGGCCACGTTTTAGAGATGAGTTACGATAGGGATATCCATTGGCTGATGACAGCTGGAAAGGTAAAAGAGAGGCACAGTGTTACCAAGAGAGAATAAATCTGCATCAGATACAGGAAGGTGATAGTCATAAACTTATCATCATGTGGTCTTTAAATCAAGACTGGATGTCTTTCAAAAAAAGATGTTTTAGATGAAGCACAAGTTATTTTGCTTGTTTGTGGCTCGCTTACGTTGTAGGGAAGAATAATTCCCTCCACTGGGTGAAATGCTAAGGCCTGTGTTATATAGGTCAGGCTAGTTGATTATAGGATCTCCTCTGGCCTTTAAAATCCATAAATCTGTTTGAGTTTCTATAATTTATTCAGATTAGTAAGAATAAATTCAGCTCTTGATCGACCTGTTTACTGTATTTCAGACTTCATCTCAAACTCCATAGCACAGTTAGGTGAAGCCACATTTCATCTATTTGGGAAGCATCTGATGGCACCACCATCCCTGAAGTGACGCCTGGGCTACTGCTGAAGAGGCCAGGATATTAATGTAGATGGTAAGTGGATTTCTGGATTAAAATATTGCTGCTGATGATCACAGCTCAAGGGTCTGATTGCCAAACTAAAGGTAAAGAATAAATCAAACATTCTCTAGCCAGAGTCTGTTACTTTCAGGAAGAACCAAGAATAGCTTGTTAAGAAGGTTACAGCAATAGGGCAAGCCAGCAGGCTGCACAAAGACAGGCCTCTGCTCTGTGGGGTGTATATGCTATGGGTAAGGCTACACTGCAAAAAACACCCACAGCAGCAAGTCTCAGAGCCCAGGTCTACAGACTCAGGCTTGCACTACAGCCCTACAAATAGCAGCAGACGTTCTTGCTTGGGTTCTGAAACTCTGCATGGGAGTTGGGTCTCAGAGCCCAATTGGGAACATCTGCACTGCTGTTTTTAGCACCAGAGCATAGTGAGTCTGTAGTCCTGGGCTTTGAGATTTGCTTCTGTAGGTTTTGGGGGGTTTTGCTGTGCAGACATAAATCCCTGTGAGATTTAGTACTGGCAACAGAGAGCTAGGAACCTGGGTTCTAACCCAGCCAACCCACCGACTCTTTGTGCCTGATTCTCTGCTCCACCAGTTTACGCTGGTGTAACTCCACTGAATTCAATGGCATTTCACTGCAATAATGGAATGGAGAATAAAGCCCACGGCCTCCTCTCAAGAAAGTCACTGCATCTCATGTCTGGCTTGACCCAGCTGAAAAACAGCAAGGATCTTGCTGTGAACCTGGCATTTTGTCCCTGAGGTCAGCTTTGAAATACAGGACCAGATTTGTAGCTGGTGTAAACTGGGATAGCTCTACAGGCTTCTGCAGAGGATCTGGCCTGCAGGCTGCATAAATTGGTAGAAAAGAAAGATGACTTGAGGCATGAGACCTACCTCTTCCTGTAAATGTCCAATGTCTATTTCCCATGGGGCTCCACGGAAAATTTCCAGGGGCGGCTCCCATCCGCTGCGGAACTTTGGGACGTAGGTTCCGATAACAGGCTCTCTAGGCCATTCCGCTCTTGGAACATGAGATGGAAAAATTATACACAGAGTATGATCCTTGAATGATATATTTCTAGGACTCTGCACCTGGTGACATCACTTATATCAGCGCAGAGGGTGTAAATAGTCGCACAGGTGCAGGTCAATAGTGAATCAGGCCCCTATTGATTGGACTAAATCCTGCCCTCACACTCAACCCCATTAGATGGGCTACATAAGTGAAACCCTTCTCTGAATTTTTCATAAAACTTGGAAATCTGCTGATTGGCTCTTTCCCCCAGCTTAACTCTCACCTGGATCTGGTCCATGTCTCTCCCAGGGACTCCCAGAGTGTCATCTCTTTTGGTGTCAGGTGTCCTTTCAGGAAATTTATGGCGTCTTTAGAAAGAAGCGGGCTGAGGACATTCCTTGCAAGTTCAGGGCCTCCACAGCTATGGATGACCTAGGTTACACACACAATGCCAGTTAGAAACTTTCACTTCATGAACAAATCCCAAAATCTTGAACTGAAAATCAATTTCTCTGGGCTTCTCGTTGAAACTGGGAATCTCACATGGTATTTCAGTGCAAATATTGGGTGATATTTGCTTGAAATTGGGGCCCAGGGACACTGCAAATTGGAACCATATTTTGTTCTCTCTACTGTAGGCCTGAAATCTGAAGAGGCTCACAACTCTAGTGAATATTTTGATGAGCCATGTTCAAGTTTGTAATTAAAACAGAATCCAGATGAGTGTTGTGTTGTCTCAATGTTTGGCTGTGAATTCTTCATGTAGTTCTGCATAGTAGTCTGAATCCCCATATGCTCCCTGCAAGTGCACAGGGTAAAAATAGAGGCAGGCAGTGGGTGTCTTTGAGAAATGTTGTTTAAGTGCTGTCCTAATCTAGCAAATGAGGTGCGTGGCTATGTACTCCCCCTTTTGCTTTCTGCAGTGGCTGCTATCTTGGTCATGATCAGGGACTGAACCATGGACTTCCAATGCTAAGAGTGCAAGCCTGTACGGTTTGAACTAAAGGACTAAATCTTTTGAGCAGGAGCAGTACTAGACTGTACTAGACACACAACATGTGTACTAGACACACATCATGTGTTTGAGCAGGAGCTGTACTAGACTATGGGTCAGGCACAGAGGGGGACACACAATACGCAGTGAACAGTGGATTACATTGGCACCTGCTAGTAGCCTAAGGTAACTTAGGGACCTACAAGCCCACTATTAGTACTGCGACAATGGCGGTCACTAGAGCAGGATCGGGTTCTATGTTCCCTGTGCTGCTCATAACTTCTTACTGTACACCTAACAATGGCGCATCTGTCTGCTGCTGGATTGTGTCCAGTATCTCTTTATCTGTGTGTTAATTTCTACTGATGCTGCTTATTATACAGGCACATGAGTAAGAAAAAGAGTCATATTTAAAGGGTTACCAGTTCCAGTGGTCCAAACAGGAAATGCACTAGTTCTGAAGCACTTGGGTTCTGGATGTGCTTTTGCAGTTTGGCCTGAAAAGAGAGAAGAATCCCAGTTTAATCCAAAACTGGCTTTTGGCTCCTATCTTCGGTGATACAGAGAGATGAGTATTTTATGGTACTTTCCCTTAGTTAGTTTAGGAGCTGGAGAATTAAATAATAAACTGTTAGCAGTAATTTTCAGTCATGAGATCTAGCCAACATGACATAATGCTTCTGGGTGACTCCTTCCTTTCTTCCTTGTCCATTTGAGACACCATAGAAAGGCCTGATTTTTCAGAGAGCACCGAGCATCCGTCCTCTGAAAATCAGAACCTTTCAAGGAGTTTTGAGTTGAGCACCCAAAAGCATTGGTCGTTTTTGAAAACTTTGGCCCTAAATCCCTGGGTAGAGAGAGAGTCCCAGAACTTCACAGGTATTTAGGTATCTGACTCCCACTGTGAGCTAGGTGCCCTGCAAATGTATTCAGCAAATCACTAACATGGAAAGTTCTTCCCTGGGTCCTGGTTTATATCTAAAACTTAGGTCAGCCTACCTATGTTGTTCAAGACTGTGTGTGACATTGTTAAGGTGACCTAAACCCCACTACAGTGATGGAAAAACCCCATCCATTGATATGGGAAGCATCTATGCTACAGTGGCACAGCTGCACTGCTGTAGTGTAGATGGCCAAAGGCCTCTTCTGCACTTGGGGGTTTGCACCAATGCAGTTAGAGCAGTTGTTGGCCACTGACTGCAGAATCTCAAGCATAGACAAAGCCTAAGTGCTCTGCCTTTTGAAATGGGTTGTGTTGCAAAGGAAGAGCAAATGCCTGGGATTACATTATGATAATCAGGTGTATTTTTATAACAATGAATGGGAGATCTAGTGACACCACCTCAGTCTATGCCTCCTTTATTTTCTCTCTCTCACATATTGTTGGTATTGCTGTAATGGAAAATTAGATCTCTCTATGGAAAGGCAAAGCACTGTAGTTCTGCATGTGCTCAAATCCTTATTTTTGTGCCTTAATTATTTCTGCCGCATGCATTCTGTTGTGAGAGACAAGTGAGGCCATCTGAACACAGTTCTAGTAGCCAGGAACAGCCGCATTTAGTCCCAGCTCTAGCCCTGAATCCCACTCTGTGGCCTTGGGTAAATCAATTCACCTCTCTGCTACTCAGTGTTTCCATATGCAAAATGAAGATTCCCATTCCCAAGTGTGATGTGAGGACAGATTCATGTTGGGGAAGCGCTATGTGGGTTCTAAGTAACATCAAGCTGACTGTGTTTGTGTTAAATATTAATGTGGAGAGAAAAGTGTAAAAAATAATTGATGGATATAAGCCTGCTAAGTGAAGTAATAGCTCCTTAGGCACGTGCAGTTACATAAGCCCAGATTCTGCAAATGCTGTGTTTCTATTAGGACTAGTTTAATTTAGTTTCATATTTTCATTGCTACATCCCTCTTTATGTTCCCTCAGGGCAGCAGTTTGTGTCTATGACATAAAGGCTTATCTAAACCCACAAGTCGTATGGATCTAACCACGCCAGTATAGTTAGTGGTATAAACTGCTATCATGGATGAAGTTATACCAGTATTAAGGTGCTTTTATATCGGTATAGCTATTCTATGGGAAGAAGAATAAGCTGTACCGGTTTAAGGCACCTGTGACAAATATGGCAATTTCCTTAAATATATTTAGGAGATCTTATTGCATTAAGTTTAAGGAGCTTTGGAGTCCATTGTATTGTAAATGCAAAATTTATATGTGGATGTGGGGTTTTATGCAACTTCTCTAGGGGCGGACATGGCCAGTGTAAATTCTGGGAAGGGCTCTGCGCTTCAAAGGGCTATTTTAAACTGTGTGTCAGACAAGAAGGAACTTTTGGGACAAACAAAGTTAAGTGGGTTTCCTAGGATGTTTCCGGGGGAGGGGGCCAGACTCAACCTTTTGAAGCTACTCCCTGAGGAGAGAACCGTTAACTATTCATGGGCTCTGAAGATCAAAGATCCAAGCTGTGTACAGGAAAGGCAAACCTAGGCAGATATGTGCTTGTTCTGAGCTAAAAGCTGTCATGAACTTGTAACCCCAGAAAAACTCCTGTGTGGGGTTTGAAGGACTGAACATCTAGTAGAGCCCTTGCTGGAACTGGGGGTGGTCTCTGGTAAGCTTATTAGCTTGTGTTTAGGTTTTTTATTGTTTACAATATGTTTTCTCTGTAATGCTTTTACTTGAAATGGGCGTGCTTAGAAGGAACTGTGTCGTAACTTATAACTGTGGGCAATTACGCTGTTTATAGGCTCTGAGGAAAAAGCAAAGCACAGATGCAGGCAGTCTAACTTGCTGGGGAATTCACAGTAGAAGCAGGGAATTGTGTAGACTGCAAAAACTCCGGTCAGGAGGAAGAGAGACGCAGGTCTCCTCCCAAGAGAGCAAGAGAGGTGATGGCTGAAGAGCTGGGAGTCTGGAGAGGGTGCTCTGACTGGACCATTAATAGGCGATACAGATGCAGTTGCCGTGATTTTGTGAGACTACCTTTATGCTATGAGTTGTACTGACATAACTAGTCTAGTTTTAAAAAAAATCACACTCTTAACAACATATTTATCCGATGCCAAATGTGTGTGTAAATCAGGCCTTTATGTATCTGTAGTGGGGCAAGAGCTCTTTAAAGGGACATTTATGTCAGCGTTGTGCCGCCTTTATATATGTCTTTCAAACTTTCCTGTGGCCTGGTGTGAATATATTAATAATACCCCACTCCCAATTGCAACATGCACTAACTGAGTTTTATCCAGGACAAAATTCTAAACAAGTCACCATATTAACTTTCCAAAGAGGCTGGTTGAAAATCTTTCACTGAAATAGTTTTTCAACAGAAAAAGCTTTTCCATTAAATGGAAGTTTTTGCCAAAAAATCCCATATTTATCAAACCAAAAAGTTTTTTTTTTTAATTAAAATCTGAAATATTGATAACGTGAACCTTTTGTTGTTTTGATAAAAACAATTTTTTTTAAAGGGAAAAATCTTCTTGCAGCCAGCTCTAGTCTTAATGCTGATGGTTCTCTATATTAATTATTTGTCTTGCAGTAACACTTAGGCTCCAGCTCTACTATGCTAGGCACCGTAGAAATGTCTAACAAAGAGCTGTAAACAAAGAGTTTACATTCTAACTAGAACATCTCAAAGCTTCTGGTGTCACTTTTCCTGCAAGGAAGCAAATTTGAAGAGCCAGAGTGATTCTTTCTATCAGAGTCAGAAAAATTAGCAATGAAAAAGACCTGCTAAGTCATCCCTATAGAATTAGTGCAGGGCTGTTCCCTACAATATCCTCCAGTCCAGACTACTTTTTAAAATGACTCAAGCCATGGTACTTCTACCACTTCCATTAGTTGATCATTCCCCAGTCTCATAGAACTTGTAGTTGGGAATTTTCCCCTGGTATTAAGCCTACATTTTGCTTCACTTAATTACATCCCATTTTTCCTAACCCCTCACCCTCTGGAGCAAACTAAATAATTCAGGGCAGTTTTAAGGACACTTCTTTTGCTGCTCTGAATGCATAAAGTGAGCTTTGTGGTGGGGTTCATAATCTGGCCTTTGGTGTTTGTTATCCTAGCAGCCTTTACCCCAGGTCTCTTCCCTGTGAGTGATGGTCCCTGCGGGGAGGAGTGCTGGGGTTTGCTGGTGCTGCCAGCTCTGATTCCAGGGTGGGGGAATTTGCATTAGAATTTAGTTGCAGTAGAAAAGTCTGAAATTGGTTGCTAGTTGCTCTAGACTTCTTTACAGCCTGTGGTTTCTCTGCAAATAACTTCCTTAAAACTAATCTTGCTAGGCCTGGTTCATGGGGCAAGCTTGGTCAGAGTGCTATGAATTGACAGAATTCATTCAAACAGAGTCATTAATTACGCTGCTACCTTTCTAATATGTTTAATTAAACAATCAACAGCATTTGGTACATCTTCACGCTTGGTAGTACCTGGCTCTACTGTTTTTAACAGGGCAACTCATCCAGAGGAGAAACAGAAAGTAAGATCTAGACAGAGCATTTGGGGAAAAAAAACAGACGCATGGGTGTGCTCAGTTACCTACAAACTTCATATGGGCCGGTGTTTTTGGAGATCATACAAAGTAACGCTATATTAAAAAGTGTCTGATGTAAATAATTTTAAAGCACAATGGTTCTTTCTTTGCCATTTACAACCTTTATTCTTTCCTGCCCCCATCAAAACAAAAGTAGAAAGACTGCATAACTGGTCAGTTGCTGTTTTTTTTAAAGGAAGCAAGCAGAAGTGTATGTGCAAAAATATTGACTTGTGCACAAATGAGTATCTAGATATCTAACGACCCATTTGTGAATACAGCTGTGACGACTGTGCTTGCACAAATGTAGGCATGCAAATTTGTACGTATTGTTGAGGGCTGGGTTAAACCTCATTTAAACTGTTGACCTCTATCCCTCATTTAAGATAACTGTGAGAGACAGCTAAGCCATCCTGCCTAAGACAAAGGGGATACGTGAGTCTGCCCAGTAACTTTGACTATGTGGGCAGTGGTGTTCACAAGCTACTGCCCTTGGGTAAGGATGTGTGGGGATGGAGAAGCTATAGAGAGACACAGCAGCCTAGCATGCAGCTTGGTAGCACAATCCTGGGAAAAGCCGAGAGAGAGAGAGATCTTGGGGGGTGCCAGCTGAAAGAACTATGGTGCTGTGAGCAAGGACATTGTCTCCTGTTGTTTGGTTTCTCTTGTTTTCAGGGAACCAGACTTTGTACATTCTTTGTAAATAAATACAATTGCCTCAAAGGTACCAGACTCCATCCTTCAATTCTCCTCCCTCCCAGAATAACCCCCAGGGCCCTGAACTTTGACTAGCTGCTTGGGTCAAACGTGGTAATAATATTTTTGTGCCACCTTTTTAGCTTTAAAATCCCACCTTAAGAAACATTATATACAAGTCATAATGAGCGTTTTGTCAACAAGTGACTGTGACATGGGAGTCTAGAATATCTCCCAGGCCTGCAGTAAAATAAGTAGGAGGAAATAAAGCAGGTGCTTCGGTATTATTTTCTATTGGTTTTGAAAGATCATCGTTGTTTTCCAATTTACACACACAGTGACGGTGTTCTACAGGCACACAGAACTGTTAATGAAGCCCAGAAGTGGAGTGAAATACATTTGCGTCTTACCAGGAGGTTGAAAGCCAGCTTGGTTTTCTGGAAGCAGTCTATGAACTCGGCCTCTGTTGGAGGTCTTGCTCTAAGAGTCAGAACCCCCTCTGAGAAGAAGTTGGGAAGAAAGGTTATTTGAACAGAGCATGCTTGTAAATTTCCAAACTAATTAAAATAATTGGCTTTAATTACAAGGGGATATTTGGCTCTCTGGATGTCAGAAGCCCTTGAAGTGCTGCACAGCACAGAGAAGGGAGTATACATAATAAAGACAAGGCAGACATCTTTTTACCATGCTGCAATCTTTGCTGTGCTCTAGGAATGGGTTCCCAGAGGGCAGAGCTCAATAAGCTGGAGTCATAGAATGATGCTGTATGTATTGTTATGTCCCTGAACCTGAACTTGAAGGCTTCAGGAAGACACCAATTTGCACCTACTTAGATCACCTCCCAAGTCACTAACTCAGCCCTCTTGCTTACCCACTTGCTTATTGTCCTGGCTGATGTAACATACCTGCTGGCGCTTTCTTCTTGCTCTTCTTCCCTTTCTTCCTTTGATTCAGCTGTTTGAATGCTTCTGCCGCTTTCTGAAGCCTGGCCACAAACACCTCAATGTCATCCAGACTGCAATTCAGGATTTGCTGTGAATGGAGCCAAGAGACAAAAATGCTGAACCCAGGGCAAAAGAGCAGCTACTGCATCAGACTTAGTTGCCCCAGTGCTGAAGCATAACCTCCATCAGGGCCTTTGTCCTAGGGTCTAGTGATCACTTCCTGATAGCACCTGGAGGGGCTGTTTTATCAAGGCAGGAAATAAAATGGAACGGCTCTTTTTCTAACAGTGTGGCTTCCAGGCACAAAATTCTGTTTAGGCTCTTCTACTGCACCCATCAGTGTGGTATCTGACCACCTGCTCATGGGACTGCATGGCAACTGGAAAAAATAAACTGCATGAATAGTATCTCTGGGCCTAACCATGGCATTTTTTTTCCATATCAAGTTAGTAGCTCACTCTTTGAAAAGTCCCACTGAAATTAGTAGAACTACTCAAGGAATTAGGCTAGTAAGAATGGCACAATCTGACCTATGCATTGTCTTCCCTCTTGTCCATCTCCTCTTGGTGGGATCTAGGTGCCAATTTTAAATGATTTAAATTGCATATGTTTTGTCCATGAAGAACAAACTTCCCCCTTTCTCCCCACAGCTCTTGTCTTATTAAGGATGCTCAACTCCTGCTACCAACCGTTTCTTTTTCAATCTTCTGTGCGAAGATCGCTTGGGACTCTTCATGGTCCTGGGAGCTGGAGCTGTGTTGCTCAAATTCTGCCAAGCAAGCACACAGCAAGGGGTTAACAATCAGAAGGATGAAAGCAGGGGTGTACTCCAAACAAATAATAAAGGTGTCATACCCAACTGGGTGATAAAACTTAATTGGTTTTGTATGTTAATTTATGCTGGGTTATGACAATGTGTCTATGGGAATGTGGAGAACATTCAGCTAGGAGGAGATCAGCATTGCTAATTAAGCTCTTCAGAGTTGTAGCACCCATCTGCAACGTCTGTGTATCGATTTTATTGTCAGCTGGCAAATGCAAACAGAGAATGAATCACAAGAAAGGACAGCCAGTCAGTTGTTAGCTAGTGAAAACAACATGCAGGGCCAGATCCTCAGCTGTGGCTCCACTGACTTCAGTGGTGCTATGCTGACTTCTACATGTTGGAGATCTGATCTGCAGTCTCTTGGCACTTCTAAGCAATACAACGTGGGCTGCCAGATGCAGTCTTAGGTCAAGGTTGACTGAACTACACATGCACACCATCCATCAGCAGAAATTTCATTTGTGACATGGGCAAAAGATAAAAAATACAAGGGATGATAAGAAAAGAGAATAGAAGATACAAATGAATGCAATAGCTAGTCTGTCAGCCCCTGTGTACCAGGGTTTCTGCATGACTGCTATTTTATACATGCTTCTACAAAAATCAGAGGAGCTCTGTAAAACTTGTGCAAGAAGTAATTCTGTTTAATTTGCATAAACTCACCCTGGAATAGATTTAAAAATAAAGGTACAGGTAGCCTATAGGCTTTCAAATGACATATCAGTCAATGACATTTCAGTATTTCAGAATAAGCAGTTTCTGGGTCAGCTTTCTAATAGCAGAATAATGACTAAGTTCTGGAAACAAGAGTTCAAAGTCCCAGAAAGCTCCTTCAGCAAGTGCAGTAGGAGTTCAGACAAATGCACCAGAATATATAACAAGGGAGTGTTGGGAGATGGTTTTGGCAGAGAACCACACAAACTGCCTGCATATCATCCCTAACCGAGGGGATTAGTTTGGACTAGTTTGGACAGGTGTTCTAGAGAAAGCGCTGGAACTATGTCTTAATGGGGAATTGACTTAGCGAGGCATCTTCATGCAAAGTATTGCACTGTCCCACTGATCCACTCTGGACTCCATTTGATCTGGACATGGTCCCTGAATTTAAGCAGTACCAGGCCCTGCTGATGTTGTAGTGGACAGATTTAGAGATTTCCATAAAGCATTTGGAGCATGCTGTGAAGAGCAGAGTTAAGGGTGCATTGGTCTTGGCCATTATATGATAAATGATGTGCACAGGAAGTATAGAAAATACAGGAGGCTTAACTCTAGAATGTCCAGTCCCATACAATGGGCCTCAGATCCAGAGTGGGGGCCCCAGGGTGCTACTGTAAAGCAAATAATAATAATGTTCAGTGGGAGACCTAGTAATGCATTGTCTACTGTCTGTACAGCACTGTCATTGAGTGGACAGATTGGCAGACCTGCTCAAGTGTGACTATCTTGCCCTCCAGTGGCTGTAGCCTGTGTTGTGTAAAACCCTAATAACAGCTGTCAAAGATCTTGCTTCAGCTGATCTTCAGCTGAAGGAGTCAGGGCTTGTATTTTTGGAGATGGTACACAGTTCTATCCCCATCTATGAACATGATGTACACATGACCGCTCTGTGTGATGTAGCTGGTGACTGTAATCCAGAGAGGCCATGGAATAGTCCCAATCTGATGGGACATGAAGGTGTAGGTCAGCAGGGAGAGTGCAGACATAGCTGTACTTGTGGCTGGGGAGGGGATACCAAGCTTCTAGTGTGGTCGGTGTTGGAAAAATAATAAAGGAAGCAATCTGTGGAACCAGAGACAAAATGCCACTAAGTGTCATTCAGATCCTGCTAATGGGACATCATAGACATTGGACTGGGGGTGCGTGGGGGAGAAACCAGAGAGATAAGTTTCATGTCAAGTATACAATGAATGGGTAGAAAAGTCTTCCTTGGCATTTTTGAAGTCCCACTGAGATATCTCATTGAAAGAGACTGTCCCAGAAGAGATCACTTGCCATCATATTCCGAAGTCTTATCTCTGAAATCTGTGGCCAATGCTGACTATTTAGGACTGTGAGCTGCGCCTTCTTTGCACATGGCCAGGCCAGGAAGCCTGTTTGCAATGACAGACAATGAACTAGTGATCTGTGACGTTTAAGGCCCCATTGATGTCGCTGATCTCTACATGGGCAGACCTCTGCACACACTAACTCAGTCCAGCTGCACAGAGCTCATTGCAGGATTGAGGCCTATGTCTTCACAATGGACTATCCAGCTAGTCACATGACTGAGGATTGCACCTGGGAAAGTGAAGGAGACTTAAATGGCTGGAGTCACATCACCATGATGAAGTCAGGGAGATAAGAAATGTAACATAATAAAAGATTGTGTCCTGAGCCTATCGTGCTCCTGGGAGTGGAAGATGGATCAGGTTGGATGATTTGAAAGTGTGAATGGCAATAATTTGCTTTCAGCCTCTGCGTAAACTATAGCTTGGATGCTATTTTCTGGCCTTGTGCTACTTGGTTTCTTTTAATGACAGTGATTGTGTTATGGAACAGCAACAGCAAGTCATTTGAATTTTCAGCTCCAGCTTGCTCATGTGTATGTATATTTATGAATGCTGAACAGAGTGCTCTATGTGATGACAATGCTGCTATGCAGATGCAAATGTAACAGAACTATAATGCAGAGTGACTGCTCATGGGGCCACACTGTAAATTCTATGTCTCTATGCATATGTTGGGACGTCAACACCAGCTATATTATCCAAGAGTGTAACTTACATACTTGGCTCTGAAAGAGCAGGAAAAAATACACCATGATAGCTTAGGATCATAGGAACAAGAGCTGGGAAAGACCTACTAGATTACCATGTAATGGAGATAGTAATGCTTTCTTTTTTGTCTTGTCTATTTTGATTGTAAAGCTCTCTATTGTCTCTTAGTGAGTGTTTGTACAGCATCTGCCACAATGAGACTCTGATATTGATTGGAGCCAGTAGGTACTGAAATAATACAAGTAATACATATTATTGTTTTCCTTTTCATCCTGGAGATGATTCTGAATCCAGGAACAAGACACATGAAATCCAGTATGTACTGTGTGCACATCAGTTGCTTTAAAAAAAAAAAAAATCAAATTTCTATCTTCTAATCCAAACTGTATATTATTTTCATTATGAAAAAATTGATTCTAACATAGTGTTTCTCTGCACAAGACAGCTGTTTGGCCTTTACTATCCATCCTTGGGAAAAGAGTATTTCCTCTCCTCAGGACTTGATAAATTGGAGAATTGGTCTGAAATCAACAAGATGAAATTCAAAAAAGACAAGTGCAAAGTACTGCACTTAGGAAGGAAAAATCAAATGCTCAGTTACAAAATGAGGACTAACTGGCTAATTAATATTGCAGAAAGGATCTGAGGTTATAGTGGATCACAGATTGAATGAGAGTCAACAATGTGATGCAGTTGTGAAAATGGCAAATATCATTCTGGG
This sequence comes from Emydura macquarii macquarii, assembly GCF_026122565.2. Classification (NCBI taxonomy): domain Eukaryota; kingdom Metazoa; phylum Chordata; order Testudines; family Chelidae; genus Emydura; species Emydura macquarii. Next base: position 3,212,242 of record NW_027130724.1, on the reverse strand, counting down.
TTGTCTGAAGAGGCGTCTTGTATATAAGACAGGGAGGTAATTATCCTTCTGGATTTGCTATGTCCAGTTTTGGGCACCAAACTTTAGGAAAGAGGAGGACAAAGTGGAGAGAGTCTATAGGAGAACAACAAAAATTATAGAAGATTTAGAAAACTGACCTTTGCAGAAAGACTAAAAAGATTGGGTATATTAATCTTAAGAAAAGAAAACTGGGAGGACTGATAGCAGTCGTTGGTTACGTTAAGGGCTGTTATAAAGAGGACAGTGATCAACTGTTCTCTATGTTCACTGAAGGTAGGACAAGAAGTAATCTGCTTAGCCTACAGCAAGGGAGATTTAGGTTAGGTATTAGAGAGAACTTTCTAACTATATGCATAGTTAAGTACTGGGATAGGCTTCCAAGGGAGGTTGTGGAATCCCCATCATTTGAGGCTTTTAATAAAAGGTTGACAAGCACTTGTCAGGGTTAGACTAGGTTTACTTGGTCCTGTCTCAACACATAGGGGGATGGACTTGATGACTTCTCAAGGTCCGTTCCAGCCCTACATTTCTATGATTCTGTTTCATGTTGTTCCCTGATTATGTTGTTTTTTCTTGAGCCTAGCAAAAGAGCAGGTAGAGTGCAAACCTCATAGTGTTGAGACTTCTCAGTGCTACCATAATACAGATGATAATAAAACGACCTCAAAAGCAGCTTCCAGGCCTTTGATTCATTGAGCCTGCACACACTGCTCAGGTTGCTTTTTGCTAACCTGGCAGGTAGAAATAGTCACTGTGGGTTGCGTTTTTGAAATGCATAAACAAAGGGTGTTTAATTTTCCAGTTCTACAGTAACTGCTTTGCAACACTGTGAAATGACATTTGCTTTCTTGTGTTATGGCCACGTCAGACCCAAAATGAGTTCAGGGCAGTTCCAAAGGTTCAGGATGGGAGTCATTCTGTGTAGCTGTTTGCATTAGTCACACATTCATATTACAGAGCCATTGAGCGTCTCCAATACCTGGTTCGTTATGGGGTGGAGGGGGAGTCAACCGTTTCCTACTGCTCACTGGTGAGCCTTGCATCTCATGCTGGATAGGGATAGGAGCTGGTCCTGGAGGCGGTGGGAGTATAGATTGTCGCTGGTTTATTTTCTCTTGGTTAACTCTGAGGGGTAAAGAACACACAAGCAATTCACCCTACTACCGATAGCAGCCTTTCCTGTTCCCAGGAGACTGGCTTTGCCAGTTGGAGCAGGGAAGAAAAACATGGTCTGTGCTATTTTGTTTTGGCTGAAATTCAACCTTGTGCAATCCCCCAGCCCTCGATAGATCATCAGTAGTGAGGATCAAACCTGATATGTCTGGATCTTAATGCATGAGCATATACTGCTTGAACTAAAAGACCCCTCTCTCTGTTAGTCAAGGCTGGAGTAGGTCCTTCAGCGTCATCTGTGGCCCAGCCACCACTAAAAGGGGACAGAGCACCACACTGAGTGGGTGTGCGTTAATCTGCCCCTCTGCACCAGATATATGCAGCTCTTTCATTTAATGTATTGGCTCTTACAGTGTTTGAGAAACACTAACCATCTTAGTGCAAAGCATTTTGCTGGCACCTTTGCTGCTGATCACATCTCCTCCCATTTTAACTAGCATTTGGAGTTTGCAGTATAATAACATTTAAAAAAGAACACATTGCCATGTGCATTTCTGGTAAGTTTCTGTGAGTAAAAGAACATCAGATGTTAACTGATTACAGTGAATTCCCTCCTGTCTGGTCTATAGGGTCTGTCCTTTCAGCAAACGCGGACTGATATTCAGGGGCGTTTGCGGGAATTTAAATTCCAGCCCTTTTGGAGGGGCACAGAATGTGCCCCTGTCAGGACCCCAGAGGAGAGGAGGAGCTCTGCATGCACCCTCCCCGTCAAGGCCCCAGAGGAGCTCTGCGGCCCACAATGGTAAATAGGTTGAGAACCACTGGCCTTTTACCTGTGTCCTCCTAAACAATTTTTATTATACACGGACCTATAGCAGAGCATCTAATTCAAAGCCCTTTGAGGTTAGGTTTTGGTTTTTTTAATGGAAGTGTATATGTGTGTTAAACCTGAATTGCTGGATTTGAACCTCCCCTTCTAGTCTTATTTTTGGGATAGATCCCAAACCAGAAGGGGGCCTATTTTCTCTCTCTCATTCAGATGTGGACAAAATCTCCCAAGAATAGTGTGCAGGATTTCACTGCCAACAAATCCCAGCTCTGATTTGGCCTTGAACCTTAACCTCAAACCCCAGCCTGAAATCTCTCTGGATTCAAACTGATCCAGGACAGGCTTGTCAGCCTTTGTGTCCTGTTTTCTGTGTAGCAGATGAGAGCAGGGAGCATTTGTTCCCTCACTGCACATTGGGAACCCATCTATCTGTGGCACTTACTTGAGTGTCTGCGGCCGTATCTTCTTTCCCTGCTTATGATCGGCGAGCGCACTTTCTACGTCCTCATAGACCATCTCCGCCTCAAACACAAAACAGTGATCTGATAAAGGCTTTGCTTTGAATTAACTGGAGGATGTAAGTGGCATGATGGGGAAAGAGCTGGCTGAGAATGTCATTGGCTACGTACTCATTATATTGCATTACAAGTGAACTCAGCACGCAGAAGTGGGGTTTCACTGTGCAGTGCTCTACTGCCTCTGCCTGAGCAGCCAGGGAGAGCGCTGGTGCAGGTGAAAGGATCTGGCTCTCAAGCAGGAGACCTAGCTCAAGTGACAGCAGGATTTTGCAGCAGCAGGCTTTTGGTGTTGTATGTCCTAGGATTTCAGCCATTGGTACCTGTGCAAATCCCTAGGGAGTTATGTGCTTACGCTGCTGATTTCACCTTTGATTTGGAACTGGGACACCGATTGTGTTGCCCTGGGGTAAGTTGAGCTTACACTAGGGGTTGGTATTAGTGTAGCTGAAGGCACTTGCTGCTGCCCACTGGTGGCTGCAGTGTCAGTGGGGCTGAAATCTCAGCATAGATAAGGAGAGGGCTTCCTGCTTGCTGTCCTGACTGTGTGTCTGATGGCAGAGCTACACTGCTGCACATGGGCTCTGTGGAAGAGGAAGGGCTAGGATTGCAGTAGGCAACTGAGGGTCCAGAATGCAAGGGAGTGCATGGGAAACCTCCCAGTAAATCCAGACATATGGACATAATTCTCTTGAGTACCAGCTGTACGGACTTCAATGGAGCTACACCAATTTTCATGTTGTGGCTGAAAAGGGGGTTTCCAGCAGTAATAAATGACAGGCCAGGGACTACAGTTAAGGCAGGCAGAGTGTTCTCCAGTCCTACCAGTTAAAAGGAGGGATGGGAGGCATTGCCGCTGTAATTTGTACACTGGTGAAATGGTGCTGCTCTTAGCCTATATAAGACAGGGTGGAACTGAAGGTGATGTTAAATGCAAACTACCCTGGCATGACAATATGCATTGCTCCGCAGCCGTTCTTGAGCCAGCTCAGGATAAGCTCGTGCAGGCTGTGCACCCGAGCGGCATGCTCTCTCGCCCCATGGAGGCTTGAGTCTTCCTTTGCACACTCCGTTCTGGTTTGGTTTTCCTCTTGACATGCCCAAGCAGGGGAAAGATTTGAAAATCTAGCCCCAAGGAGTAATGAATCTTTCCTCCTAAAGCCCCTCTCGCTTCCCCTCCCTGCTCACCTCCACTTCGTCGCAGTTGAAGAAGTGGATGTCGGGCTTGTGCTGCTCTGAATCCTGGCACACCAGCAGGAGGATGGAGGGGTAGCGCATCTGATTCAGCACGGTTTGGCAGAGCTGGACTGTCGGCAGGGGAAAGTCCTCCAGCTCCTCCTGTAAGGCAACGGGGAGTGGTGTTAAATAACACCTAGCTGTCCCCTGCACCGGCTCACAGCAGTGACTGCTGCAGGGAGGCAGGGAAGTCACAGGGCGTGTGCTTCCTGGCAGTCTGTGGCTCTGCAGTTCTGGGTCTGATCCTGACGACAACCTCGGCGTTTGGGGAGGACAAATGAGTCGAGGAACTAGGGACCACTAGGAGGAGGTGGAGTGTCCCATTTGTTTTCTGGGGATGGGGTCCCAGAGCACAGGCTGTTGCTTGGACTTGCAGCACAATGCATTGATATTGGTGCTACAGATGTCATCCCGTTGCTATGCTCCGCCCGAAGCAGTGAACTAGCAGTGTTGGGCTTGCACAAACACATTCAAATGGGGTTGGATTGGGAGCACTGAGAGGAGGGATGATGATGTGTTAAGGCACCGGACTGGGACCCAGGACAGCTGGGCTCTGTTCTTGGCTTTGCCACACACTCCCTGGGCAAGTGTTTCTGTGCCTCAGTTCCCAGTTATTAAACTGGGAATAATGATACTTTTCTCCCACCCTTTGGGGTAGTGTGTGTGTGTGTGTGTGTGTGTGTGTAATACAAATAATTAATAATGATGAATTCCACCCAAGCCATTTTGCAAAGTCCTGACTGGACCCATCAATCTCCATTAGCCTGTTACTTCTCCGAGGTCTGATTTATCATTCACCCATGAGCATAGCAGCAAGGACCTGAGAGTCTGACTGGTTAGTTCAATCCCACCTTGCTGTGCATGCAAACTCCAAAGAAATGCTGCGTGGGTGGGTTCTTTTTTTTTTTTTTTTTTTGGTATCAATTCTTCCCAGTTTAGTAGCCCCAGAAAAGCATGTTACCACTCCCCAACCAGCTGGAAAGTGGCACACGTTGGATGCGGTCTATTGCCTTTTAAGCATCTTGCCCTGGAGGAGAAAGCTCATGACCTACCTTTGACTCGCAGTCTAGCAGTCGGATGGACTTGTCATTCACCTGCAGCAGCATCTCCTGGGCCCAGATCTTCTCTTTAGAATTGAGCAGCATCAGCTTCCTAATGGCGTCGTCCACTGTCACAATGGCTTCGCTCTTATCCATGACGAATGTGGCTAAATGCTGGAGGGACGGGGGTAAGGGTGGTGAACACACAGGAGAGGTGTCAGACTTAGGGTGACCAGAGAGCAAGTGTGAAAATTGAGGCGCTTGTATAAGAAAAAGCCTTCAATATTGGGACATCTGGTCACCCTAGTCAGATTAATAAGAGCAAGAGTGACCTCAAGTTAGATTAGTTCTATGGAGCTGTTAATGAGCCATGTCTATCCCACATCCACCCTGTAAAGCACTTTGTTCCCCTTCAGTAATGGCTGGGCTGCATAAAGAAGATGATGAGCCTGCTACAGCCTTGGCTGAAAAGAGGATGGTTTTTTAGCTCATGCAGTAAAGTATGTGTTAAATTCCAGAGGTTCCAGGTTCAATCCCTGCTGCTGACAATCCAGCCCAGGGCCTAGTGCCACACATGCTGCTTAAAGTGTGTGCTCTCATCTATCATGAATCTCTCCTGCTGCCTATCTCAGAAGGTTTGGGCTCCTCACAGCCTGCAGCAACTTACATGAGAAACAATCACTAAATATTTTGGTGCTATTGGGTGACTGCCTGTTCCATGTTATGAACCATTGTTATGTCAATCCCAATACCTAATGGGCTCCTGAAAAAGGTTTTGCTACATGATAGAATTTCATAGCACACTCAGGGCATGTCTACAGCAGGATGCTCTGTGAAAGTTCAGCCAAATTAACTGAAGGCTATAATGTAAAGTTAAGTCAAATTAACTAAAGGTGTGCTTTAACTTTTTTGCGTGTCCCCATGTAGGCATGCCCAAAGCTCCACCACTTGCAGATTTAGCAGGCTGTGTTTTAACTCTAGCAACTAAGGCCCCAATCCAGCAAAGCACTTAAGCCTGTGTTTTACTTCAAATCATTTCCCAGACTAAATAAGTTTTGTGCTCTCTCTCTCTCTCTCTCTATATATATATATATGTAATAGACCTCACAGGGAGAAACTCACTCCAGGCAGATGGCCCACCCAGTGCCTGTGCAGGCACCACTTAAATCCCATAGGGTTTAAGTGGGACTAAAGTGAGGTGTAGGCTCTGTATTTGCCTTCTGCCCAGGGATGAGTCCCACCCACACTGCAGCTAGACCACACAACTCCCTGCACTGCAAAGCTATCCTGCCTATAGGGCAGCCTCTAACCTAGTTCCTAACTCTACTCCAGCCTGCTATGTCTCCTCACGTACCATGGAACCAAAATGACCCAGTATGCAGTGGCTGGACTCTTCCGTGACTTTTGAAACTTCATTGAAAACGGCATCTCTGGCTAGAAGAAAGGGCTTTGTAACGGGGAGGGGGACACTTCTGCAGGATTTAGAGAGCTCCAGTCCTTTACTGTTTCATTTTAGGAAGGAGGAAAGCCCGAAATGCAAGAGGCTTGTTAGATTTGTTCATCGTGTTTCTCTGTGCCCAGCTCAGAATTCCACTGCCTCACTCTGCTCAGTAAAAAGGCAATTGTGTATTTTGTGTTTTGCCTAATTGCCTAGGTTAGAGCTTAGCTTGTTGCCATAGCAATAGAGTTAGACTATTAGGGGATAGCTCAGCCAGTCCTGGCTGATTTTTAGTGTTAGTCCAATAAAGACGCTTCCTGTGTTGCATCTCTCTGATCCTGTGCTGATTTCTCTCTCTAAATACAAGCAATTAAAAGGAATTAAACGTAACAGCAACAGTATTCCATGGTAATGGCCCCGGCACTATGGTAACACCATAGTCATTCTGGTGCTTTAGATCAGGGGTTCTCAACCTTTTTCTTTGAGTCCCCTGCCCCAACATGCTATAAAAAATCCAGGGCCCGGCAGGGAGGGGCGGCAGCCTTGGGGCTCCTGGCTTCAGTCACCATGTGTGTGTGTGTGTGGGAGGGCCCTTGGGGCTTTAGCTTCAACCGTGGGGGGGGGAAGGGGGCCTCTGGACTTGAGCCACCGGGTGGGTGGGAGGGAGGGGAGGCTTGGGGCTTCAGCCCTGCGGGACTCCAGGAAGGGGAGGGGACTCCAGGCTTCAGCCCCACAGGGGGCACCAGAAATCAAAGCGCTGGGCCTCAGCCCTGCAGCTCCACTTCTGGCTTCAGGCCCATGGTGACTCAGGGTGCTGGGTTTCAGCCCCCGGGAGGGCACTGGGGCTCAGGGCTCCCTGCAGCTCTGCTCCCAGTTCGAGCCCCCTGTGGGTGCCAGGCGTCAGACGCAGCCCCCTGAAACCAGCTCACAGCCTCCTAGGACTGAATACCGCTGATTTAGATCATGAAAGTGGACCATGATTTCCAATGCACTTGGTAGTATCTATTTATAAAAAAAAAAGGCCTCAGAACCTGCCATATTCTGCTTCCCAGCTCAGCTCCCAAACAGGAATTCCCTTTGTTTTCATATCCCCCTGTGTTTTATTCCCACTTCAGCTCCGCACTGCGGCATTACAGGAGTTCCCCAGCTTTCCTTCCTCCCAAACCCAGAGAAACCTATGCCCAGCTTTTATAGCACTGCTACATAAGCACCTGCCCCATAACAAACTGAATTCAATCACCACTTCCTCCCTCGCATTGTGTAACTTCTATACTTTGGACTGAAGGCAGCTCTGATCAGGTAGCAGAACCCTGGACATGATTGCACTTCGGCAGGCATTTCCGCCCAGCTCTAAGCCTGTCCTACCATTTTGTTAAGCACTCAGTGACCCTATTAAACATTGCACTTGGATATGATCACGCTTACCGAGGGCCCCTGAACCTTGGTGTGCTGCACCTGAAGGCTTTGGGCTGCTATTGATGCTATGCGTAAGAGAAAGTTCTCTGCTAGGAAGTGGAAGGAGATGAACATGGAAGAGGGGGTGGGAGAAGGGAATGTATTCTGCATAAAAATGGCATTTTTCCCTCTAGTCTGTGAATTCCACCCTATGAATCAATGCATGCTCTCTTGTCCTAGTCACTCTGATTTCTTGGCCACTGTTCGCAGCCAGAACACCTACTCTCTAGCCAGGCTGGTGCAAGAGCAAAGGCTCATATAGTGCTTCACTGTGACTTATCTGCCAGCAGAGGGAATTGTGAGGCAACAGAAGCAAGTAGGCTTGCCTTCTTTCTGAGTAGTTATGTACTAATGTAACGTCTGGAGAGACCATGGGACTGATACTGCACTCTTACAGGTTTTACATTGGTGTAGCTTGGTTGATTTCAATGGAGTTGCTCCTGGTTTACACTAGTATGAGTGACAGCGGCATCAGGTCACGTGTTTTGATGACAATGGGGAAGGGAGGAAATTTGGGAACCAAAGTCAATAGTTCAGATTCTCTCCCCTGTTCTATTCCTAGCAGTGCAAAGAGGATGAAACTGGTCCAGTCTCCATAGCTGAAGATTCCTACAGTGTTGGGGAATCACCACTAGAGTTAGAGCCAGCATATTCTGATCCTAACCTGGCTTCTGCTGCAGCCTGCAGTTGGAAAATGGAGGAGGCTAAAATGAGGTGCGTGTAAGGCATAGCCCCTGCTCCACTGTGCAGACTCAGGCACAACAGAAAGCTTGGGCCTGTATTCCTGCATTGAATGCTACAATGCAACCATGGGTTATCATTCTTTATTATTATGGCTTTTTTCCCCCTTTATCACTATTTAACATGTCAAAAAGAGGGACAAAACAGGATTTTAATACAGTGAATACAAGTGAAGTAATTCTAAGACAAAGTGGTTAGAAACCAAACAAATTCACGTGAGGAAATTCATGTCTATATTGCAAGTGAGGGTGTGATTGTAGCATGGGTAGTACCCGACGGCTTTAATCTAGCTAGTATGAGTTACAATAGCAGTGTAGATATGGTTGCATGGACTAGCAACCAGAGTACAAGTCCTTCAGGTACCATGGCTATGTATGCCAATTGCTAGCCTGTGCTGAAGCCCATGTCACTATATCTACGCTGCTATTGTTACTTGTGCTAGCTCGATTAAAGCTGACATTGGTATGCTACAATAAACCTCTTCTCTTGGCAGGGTCAACAGAGCCTAAGAGGTGAGGCTAGCTAGGAATCTTGGCAACACCCACACCATGTTGCCAAAAAGGCACAAGGTGGTCTGAGGGCAAAAATAGAATTGGGAAGGGGGAGAGGACCATTGTGAGGGATGGACTGTTAGGTTTGCAACAATGGCATTGTGGGACAATCATTAGAATTCAAAGCGGAGAGAGTTCTAAGGCAGTAGGTGCTAGACAAGGACTTAACTCTTTCTTCTAATGTTCCTTCTCCTTTTTGCTGGGTCAATAGTAGGACAAATGGGAAAAGCAGAACGTTTGGAAGTATCCAGCATTTTAAAAAAAAACCTTCGTTTGATCTCAGCCATAAACTCCTCCTTTCGCCCACTATGCTATGAAGATGGATTTATTCTTGTCCCAACCCTACTAGGAGCCCAATGCCTCCTGAGTGGAGAGAGTCAGCATTTGCGGGGATTTTGAAATATCAATGAAATTTCAAAACATTTTTTAAAAACTGAAATATTTTGACACAATTTTGATCATTCAGAAAATATGGTGTGATTTTTTGTTTGTTTGTTTTGTTTTGAGTTTGTTTTTTACCCAACCAGCTCTTCTCTTGATGAACAGTGGGAGTTTGAGAGTGGTCGGCACATTGCAGAATCTTGCCCTAGCTCAGGGGAAACATGAGGCACTAAAAATAAACAAACAGCTGTGTGTAAAACTCATAAACCTGACTGAAGCACGAATAGAAAAACAGTTCATCTCACTCTTTAATTAAACGTCTTCTGCCTCTTTTGCTCACCATAAAGAGTGAAAAAAATGGGAACTTCTGTACCAGTAGAAAAATGTGTAGCTTTCCCCAGTGTTGAGACACTTAAACCAAATGTCACTTCCAGAATTCAGTCACTGCGCTATGGTCATAATTTGAACATTATTAACATGGGTTGGGGCAGGGTTGCCAGTCTAAGGTCATGGTGGCAGAATAAGTAGAAGACTGAGCAGAAAGAAATGCACAGGAGAGGGGAACAAATTTATTTCCATGCCCCTCATGAAAAGGCAGAAGGTTCCCTCACTTTGACTGGAATTATTAGAAAATACTACTCAATATTATCTAGTAACTATGGAATTAATTTGTGTAACTGCTACGTTCCCTCCAGTCAAACAACATTTAGCCCAAGAGTTCCCCAATATTCTTTCAGTGATGCTTATCTTATCTGCTCGTGAAACATCTTTACATGACACTGGATTCTATTTAACTCTATGCAGCCACTTACACTTCTTATAAAGCTGGCTCTACACGGGATTGATGAAGGAATACAGGACTCTTCTCCTCTAGGTCACCCCTCCATATCAAGCTGGTTGGTAACTCTTCTATGGATACGTAAGAGCACTGACTTTATAAGGGTAGTTAGAATAGGGGTGAAAAGAGGGGGTCACAAGTAATTTTCTTGGATGCCAGTGCTGCTGAGGGACCCCTGATCTGCACAGTTTCCCAGTAACCTTGTTCTGAGTAACATTAGCTGATGAACAATAGATGATCCAACTCAAAGGCCTAGAAAATAAAATCCCATGTCACTTACAGATGCTTCACAAGCAGATGAGCAAATACAACACAGGCAGAGCATTGGGAAACTCCTGAGCTAATGTTGTTTAAGTGGAGAGAATGTAACAGTGACACAAATTAATTCCATAGTTACTGGATAATATTGTCTGGTATTCTTCAGTGATTCAAGTGAAAGCCATGAATCTTCTGGCCTTTCACAAGAGGTATGCAAATAAATCAGATCTGCAGCTGTAACCTGGTATCACATAGGGAGCTGGAAAAAACAGTAATATTTTTAAAGCAATGGTCTCTTTAAGCTTTAAAGGAGAAAATAGGGTGTCACTGTAGGATAGGCTTCCTGCAGAGCAGTGAATCTCACCCTAAGAGAAGACAGTGTGCATTGTTCCTTGCTCTCCTTTTCCCCTATCCTTTGTCTTTGTGCTGTCAGTAGCAGAGGGTAAGCTCTTTTGGGTAAACACCTTTCACATTCTTATTGTTTATATTACAGTAATGGCAAGGGGCCTCAATCAAGGATAAGGGGCTAATTGGTCCAGGCACTGTCCAAAAAGACAGTGCCTGCCCCAGAGAGTTCACAGTCTAGAATTATGATGGAACACAACAGGTGAATAAAACAGACAAATAGGAGTGGCTGGGGAGGACAAGTATGATCACAATCCGTAGCAGTCACCACCTGCCTAGCTAGCTATTGTCAGCGGCATCATGCTCTGGAGGCATTGTGATAGCAGTGAGTCTTAAGGAGGGGTTTGGAGGAGAAGATGGTGGCTTAATAGATTTCCCCACCTGGAAGGGGCGGCATGGGGGATGTCACAAAGATGCTTGAGTGAGAAATGAACTAATGGGTAGTAAAGGCTGGCCTCACTGGTGGACTGACTTGGGTCAGCATGGTAATGAGGTAACAGATCAATTGGGTAAGGTGGTGCTAAAAGACAAAGGGCCTTAAAGTTGAAGACCAGAAGCTTGTGTTGGATATGGATGGGACTCAAAGAATTAGAGTGCAGTTAGAATGATGTGCTAGGAAAACCATCCAGGCATCAGCATTTTGAATGGATTTGAGTGAGGGGGGCAAGGTCGGAGAGGAAGAAATTAGAGGTGCCAAGGCATGAGAAAAGAGCCTTGACAAGAGCATCGGTAGTGGGGACAGAGAGGAAAAAGCCAGATCTTTGCAATGTTATGTAGGAAGAGGCAGCAAGATTGAAACACTGCCTGGATGTGTGGGTCTAGTCAAAGATGAAGCTTGCTTGAGTGACTGGAAGGACAGCTGTCATATCCATGGTGACAGAGAGAGGGGAGAGTTTGGGGAGGGCAAGATGAAAAGCTAAGCTTTGGTTGTGTTGCATTTAAGTTGATAGCTAGATATCCATGAGGAAATGTGAGCAAGACAGGCCAATATGTGGGACTGGATGGTGGGAGAAAAGTATGTAAAGTGCCTCACACTAAATAGGGACCTATTTCAAGTCCCATCAAAGGCAACGCAAAGACTCTCATTGGCTTCAGTGGACACTGGATCAGGCCTTACATAAATAAATCCAGGACACGTGCTCGGAGCAGCTATGCTGAAACCCATGACTGGTGATGTACTTGGGTGAGAATTACCACACGCAGGTGTTTTTATGGTAATTATAAAATAATGTACCAAATGTTATTTCATAAAGGCAATATGATTATCTATATTTGTGCTACTGGTGAGGTGACAAAGCTCTGAATTCCGAATAGTGAATTGCACTGTTTTACAGTCACTGCTTGGAATTCTTATCAGCTCTATGGATTTCATCTACCTGTTTTACAGTCTTCATAAATTCCTGTGCTATTTGCTGTTGATTATATTAACATTTATAGAGGTCACAGTAGCTCACATGATGAGCAGAGCATGGATTGGTAGATTTCCCCCTCCACCCCATCATTATTCATCCTTAACTGGATACTGGGCAAACTTTTTTTAAGTTATTGGGGAGAGGGAAGTTTGCTACTGTTATTTAAAAAAAACTTGAAAGCCTATAAGCAATATTTAATATCTTTCATGCATAAAGTGATTCAGATCCAATATATATGGTAAGAATGGTTCATGACAGCAATTTAATAACAAAAGTTTTATCAGTATACAAATCGCTGTTAGGCATATGAAAGACCTACTCGCTTTTTATGAAAACACATACACCTTGCAGGATGGCAATGAAAACATATTTGCTCTGATCAAAGTTCAAGGAGAAGCCTCACAGATGGGTGGCATGAAGCATAATTAACGGGAACTGAAGCGTATGTCACTGCTTAAAGCCCCTTCTCTGTCACCGTGACTTCCTTTCATACATGACATTCTGGGGCTTCTAATAATAGCTTAAAATAAAAACCAGATTAAAAAAACTGCATCTGAAAAGGGATATGAAGAAAAAATGAACCCTTAATAATTTAGTTTCTGATGTACAGCATGTGTCTATACACATGTGTATATAAAAATGACATGCCAGTGGAAAATGAAACCATTTAAAAGTTTTATTATACTGTACCAATGGTAGCTTAGTAAAATATGAACAATACAAAGTTTATACATCTCTGGTACATTTATACAGCACAGTTTTTCTATAGTAAGGTCTAATTGAAATCTGTGGTTTAATATTCTTGTCACTGGCACGTGTTAGGAACCTTTTCTTAAGTGTAAATCAGGAAGTACATCAGTGACCTAAAGTAAAAATGGGGCTCTTAGCCATCGAGTTACTTATTCTGAACTTTAATTATACAAGACAAAAAGGCATCAATATAATAAAGCACTTAAGTGTGAGCTTAACTTTAAGCAGTTGAGTAGTCCCATTGAAATCAGTGGGACTACTCAGGTACCTGCTTAAAGTCAAGGAGGCACTTAAGGGATTTGCTGGATCGGGTCTCTACAGCAGAGACAAGGTTACTCCTCTTAGGAAAGAACCTACCTGAGGTTCCTATATATTATCTTAAAAGTCTGTCTCCCTATTTTTCCTGCCTCATATAGTTAAAATATATGACAAGTGGCCAATTGGCTTTAGATACCTTTTTATTTCTTGTGGAGTGGACACCCATTTCCACCTCCACCTGACAACCTTTGGCCAGAAGATGGTCATTACAAACACAACCAGGGCTGGATCCTCAATGCCATTTCTGCATCGAGCAGCAAGAGATGTTTCCTTTACAGTATCTGCCGATTAAGTTGCTTCTGTAATATCATTCCACCTCTGTGAGCTCAGGAGCAAGTACAGACCCTGAAGCTGGATCCACCCATCCCATGAGAGGCCATTGACAGCCTGCCCTGTGCTTCAGCCTCCAATACCGAATGAAATGTTAATCTGTGGCAGTAAGTGTAATGCAACAGTCTCCCTCGAGTTACCCTAGAACAGATTTGCTCTGAGTCATTAGCTATTGCACAGAGCAGAGGAGGGTTGACTGTCATTACACACTCTTTTTAGACCATGCATTGACCAGTTCTGCTGCATTCTCTAGTTCTTTAGTTCACATCTATGGTTTTCCGAATTTTCAAGAAGTTAGAAAAGAATTCTTTAAAACACAGATCAATAGCTCTGAGATAGCTGAACCAAACACACCCATGTTAGGCTCCACATACCCTGCCACAGGGGTTCTCTTCCTTTTCTACACTGTTAATCCCATTTTGCAACAAATATTTTTCAGGATGCTCTCACCCCCTTTTTCCTCTAGCCATAAAAGGGAGGGTGGTCGTGATTCCCTATAACCTATTAATGGCCCCTGATGAGGTCATGACTCCAGACAGAGAGACTCCAGTACACCCCTTCCAAGAACACCCTACAGTGATGGGCAAAGAACAGCAGTCAGGCTGTTCTCACGTGGCCTGTGGCTAGATTCTGACTCTTTGCCCAGAGAAAATTACTATGATTGGGTTATTGCTGGTTGGTATGCGACAGAAGATCAGACTAGATGATCATAATGGTCCCTTTGGGCTTTAAAATCAGAGAATGACAAGGAGACCAAATCTTGGTGTTATGGAGAAATTGTATGATGTTCCCAGACAGCATTGCTACCAATGCTATGTTTCAGGGCTCAGCTGGTCAGGGATAGTTTCTCAGATAAGTCTGGCTCCTCATTTGTAAGTGGAATGTCTGTAACCATGGAAAGTGGGGTGGACGAGCACTGCTGTCAAACAGGTTTGGAAGTAACTGAGCAGGACATACCAGGGTCAGGCAACGACAGCTGGAGAGGGAGCCCCATAACTCTCCTGGTGGAAAATCATGCTCAGCCGAGCCTTCTTGTTCTGGCAGATGGATTTCAGGAACCACTATAGGACTTGCCTTGAATTTATAAGTGCTTGTGCCAATCAACCAGAGTTTAATGTATGGTGTCACATGAGGGAGCACAGCTCCCCTGCTGAGAGAGAGAGAGAGAGAGAGCACGCGTGCGCGCTTTTGCCTCTTCTCTTTGAGGCTTAGGAGAACTCAGACCCCCAGAGCTCTCCTTCCTCCTGCCTCTTCACTGGCTGGTGACATGAGGGAAAATCTGAAGTGGGAGAAGCTGGAGGGGCTGATGAGTTGATGGATCTCTAATCCTTTCCTGCCAGTAGGCAGAGCAGCATCTGCATCTGGTGGGAGGAGGATTGTTCCTGGCTCCTCCTGTTGTGTTGCTGACTTTCCTTCCATTAGACAGATGGTCCCTGTCAGTTGCCTCTCCCCTCCTGGCACTACAGAGTGGAAAGAGAAGCTGGGAGTACAAGTGTGCCTCCTCCCCATCCTCCCCACACACTTTGCCTGACTCCTGGCCTGCTTGGGAACATGGATTCCTTTCGGATATGCTGATTCCTTTGTTCCGTTCTCTTCCACCTGCCATGTCCCATCACACAAGATGATGCAATGCCATCTCATAATGTGATGTCAACACCTAAGAGCCAAAGCAGGTGAGGTTATATCTTTTATTGGACCACAATGCTGCACCCACCCTGTCTCTCTGATCTCCTGGGAGCAACACGGCTACACCAACACTGCAAACCTCAATACCTACAACAACCGACAGCCGCCACAATGCTTGCACTCCCCTCTCCTCTGTGGACCTATTTTAACCACTGGGGCTGTGGCGATGACTTCACAGAGGCTTGTGACTTGGCTTCAGACCAGCAAGCAAGCGCTACTGAGCCAGTAAGCACCAAGAGGCCCAGTCTTTGCCTTGACATCAGCCTGCCAGCCAAATGCCGATCAAGTAGTCTTACAGAACTGAGGGTGACTATATAAGCTCAGAGAGGTAGAGATGTTGAGCGACTGACCTCACACAGGCCTGAACCCTGCTGACAGCCTACCAGGCTACAACTGTTGAGTTAGTTGCTACAGAGGCCTGTGCTTTGGCATCCTCTGGGCAAAAGGCTTTAGAGAACTTAGCTGTGCATGCTTGGTATTGGTGCAGAATGCTATGGCTGTGATGGGGTGCATCAACCCCGCACTGGTGATGCAGGGGTTAACAAACGGCTTTGGGCCCAAGAGGCCACCTCCGCTCACCCTTGTGGGCACACTCCCAGTGGAGGGAGCCTATAAAAGGAAGCCGCTCAGCTCAGTCTGGGCTGGCTGAGGAGGAGAACGGATGTGTGCTGCAGACTCCTGCCGTGAAACCTCTAGGAGGCTAAACCGCCAAGGCGGAGACCGAGTCCCTTAGTCACGCCACAGGAAACCTATTGGCCATGGGAACCGAAGAGGCTGCTGCGCTGCTTCCAGCGGAGGAGATCTCAGAGACTAAGCAAAGGGGAGGAAGTGCCCCAAGGAATGCGCTTGGGGATATGGTGCCCTGAGCCCTGTACTAGGGTAACTGGTTTTGAAAGGTCCAGGCTTGGAACCAGATGGAGAAGGGTGAGCCTGGGTTCCCCTACTCTCCCCCCACTTACCACTAGGTAACCTAGGGAAAGCAGCCTACTTGGTCTCTTGCCATTGGGTGATACTGCCACTGACTACAGTGGCTACTGGACCCTTGCCACTGGGCATTGCCGCTGCCAGGGAGAGAGCGGCATCTTGGACCTTTGCCATTGGGCACTGCTACCGCTAGACAGAGGGCGGAGCCCTTGGCCTTTACCACTGGGCACTGCTGCCAGAGAGAGCATGGTGTCTGGGACCCTTGCCACTGTGCACTGCCACGGCCAAAGAGAGGGTGACTCCTCCAAACCCCCCACAGATCCCTTGACAATGGTTCTTCTGCAAGTAGCCCTCTGCCTTGATGTTAGCTCTCAAGCTACAGCTGATGAGCTAGTCACCTTGCAGAGAACTGTGCTTTCATATCAGCCCTGTGCTGGGCCAGTGAGCTTCCCAAGGCTGTTGTCCTGAGATCAGCCAAGCAAGTGAACCCTAATTTCACAAAAGCAGGAGCTGGACATTCTCCCAGCAAGCTAGAGACCGCACAGGGTGCATCTGCTCGGCAGCTAGGAGGGTGCTTCCTAGGCAGAGATGCACACTCGCTCAGTTTAAGCTGGCACACTACAAATAGCAGTGTGGCCATAGTGATGTGGGCAGTGGCTCAGGCCATCTGAGTACAATCTTGTCTGCCGCACTGGGAACATACTCAGCCAGCTATAGCTGTTTTTAACAAGGTGGCGTGAGCCTGAGTCTATTGACCTGGGCTCGAAGGCCTGCTCCCATTGGCTGTGTAGATGTACTGCTAGAGACCTGAACCTTGATATGTGGTTCAGCAACTCTAGCTTGCGGAGCTGTTACTTGCCAGAGACCCGGTGATGTGTCAGACCAGCAAGCTAGAGTTGCTGAGCCAGCAACATCACAAAGACCTGGGTGTTGATATCAGCCCAGCAGGGCACAGGTGATGAGCCAGTCACCCTCTCGGGGTACGCCTGCACAGCAGCTGGGAGGTATCATTCCCAGCATGGCTAGACGTATACCTGCCTGCTCTGCTTTAGCTGGTGCCTACATGGAACAGTGTGGTTGCGGCACCATGGGCAGCGACTCGGGCTAGCTGCCCACAGAGGTACCCAAAGGGCCGGGTGGGATTTTACTCAGATAGCTGGACTGAGCCGCTGGCCTTGCTGTTGCAGGGGCCACATGGCTATTCTTAGGCATTAATTTAAGCAGAACAACTAGCTGAACTGGGAATTGCATCTCCCAGCTACGGTACAGAGCTACCCTCAGAGGCCTATGCCTTTACATCAGAACAGCTAGTAGAGAAGCTGAACCCAGGAGCTTATAAAGACTGTTGTTCTGAGATCACAAGGCCTTGTGAATTGCATCAACAACTGGGGGGCTTTGACAAAATCTTTCTCCACAACAGGGAAAGAGTAGGGCTCCAAACAAGGTGTGTATTGATCAATCTATAATGTATGTGCAGCAGAATGGGATCACTCAGTATCCAGTTATGGGCTCCGTTTTTGTACCGTGTTGAACAGAAGCCTGGACATACCCAAAGACAACCTACTGCACTGTTTCCACACAGCTGCCCTGCCAGGGAAAGCTGACACCTAAATGAAGGACGATCACTGAGAGCCACCTTGTGCTGTTGACTTTGAGTGACTCTCAACTCCTGGCCCACCCCCATGGAACAATGTCTTTTTCTACATAGCTGCATCAAGCATGATCGGGGGAGAGGCTGGAGCTTCCCACTGGAGCACTTGGCAGAGAGACCAGGTATCTCAACACGGCATGCTAAGCCTGGACTCTGTCGCAGGTTCAAGCCCCATCCCCCCCTTCCATCCACTCACAAATTAGTCTGACTCAGGTCAGCATGCAGTCAGGACCTGGGTCCTAAGACCCTGCTGGGGGTGGATCAGAGCCCAAATCCCACTGAGTCCCTGGTCCAGCAATGTGGACACAGCTGAAGCTGCAGACCTGAGTCAGAAGGTCTGTGTAGTGCAGCATGGATTTGTTAGCACAACTGAGAGACCCAAGTCCAGTAATTGTAAACCCAGACTTGCAATGCCGTGTGGATGCCCAAGCACAGGCTCAGAAACACCAAGTCCACAAGCCCGGGGTCCTACAGGCCTGGGTTTACAATGAAGTACAGACATACTCCCAGAGGTCTACTTAAGCAGAGGAGCAGCTTTGCAGAGAGGGCCAGCCATCACCACACATAAGAAAGACTGGGAGAGGGCAAGAGAGACTCTGCCATGCCTGAAATGCAGACAACCCATGGAATCACAGAAGGGATGAGATCAGATGAGGGGATGATGCACCTTTGGCCTCTTGTTCTGTAAAAAGATCTGTATCTGTTGAGTGCTTTTAGAGTAAAATCACCATGGTTAAGAAATTCCTTTGCTGTGTTTCTTGCTTTCCTGCCACATTATCCCTGACAGGTTTAAACTGGTAGCTCAGGGTGCCCAAAGCCTGGGTGGAATGCTGGTGGAGCATGTATCAGTGACTGGGGAACTTGGGAAGTCTCAAATGCTGGGTTCAGGGTAGCTGGGCAGCAGCACCTCTCCTTCCCAAGGAAGGGTATCAGGCAGGAGATCTGAGTCCAAGAGTGTCCTAAGAAACAGTAACTAGACTCTCGACCAGACCCAGTTGGCTTGGAAGCACTGTCCCATTTTCAACAGACTGACTGCATGGATTGGTACTGGGCGAATTTGTAACAGTATGTTTACATTAGCCTTCGAAAGGCATTGGGCATGGGAAAAGGAAAAAAGAACCAGTGGACTATATCCCAAATGTTGGAGAAAGGCGTACGCAGTTCAAGAGGTTTCATTATTAGCCACAATGAATGGCATTAGGTAAAATGACCTTTGCTCATTCGTAGAAAGTCTTCTAATTGGCCTCTGAACTAATCGAGTTCTATGATGTGTCATGCATAGTGAATTAAGCCCGGGGAAGCAAAGTTCATATATAAATGAACTAGGTTCATTATCAGCATCTGCATTGACGTAGTTGATTGCTCATTCCTGTAAAGGCTCCATGCAAACTCACCTGTATGTGGTACTGTGATGTCTCATGCATAATTACATTGGAGTTAGAGTATTTCTTCCTTTGCTCTGAAAAAAAGAAAAAAAAACAAGTCGAATATATTAACCTTCATTACAAAGACTCTCAAACAAAGTCTTGAATTTCATATTACGGTAACTTGATTTCTGGAGGCCAGGGGGTGAGTGCTAGTTTGTCAAGGAAATGAAACTTAAAAAGCCAGATAAACTATGAGGTTATCAGAAAAGAGCTAGTGTGGTACGGCTCTCCTGCCTTAGAAGTCTGGCTCAGAGCCATGAAGCAAAGTTTGCGTGAAAGGGAAATTATGAACACCCACCACCCTACACAAAAGATGTACGTTGTAGCTGGGCAACACTTCTCAGAC
Source organism: Emydura macquarii macquarii (assembly GCF_026122565.2). Classification (NCBI taxonomy): domain Eukaryota; kingdom Metazoa; phylum Chordata; order Testudines; family Chelidae; genus Emydura; species Emydura macquarii. The sequence goes on along the minus strand of NW_027130724.1, from coordinate 3,192,577 downwards.
AAAACGTTTTTTTTTTTTTTTTTTAAAGCAGATTCAGGTTAAATTCACTGAATTATTTTGGTGTCCCCCCGTCTGTCCCCCCTCTCTCTCCCTCCCCCCCCCCAAAAAAAGGGGGGGAAAATCAAAATTTTTGTTTGGATATTTTCAAAAACATCGATACCACTTTCAATAAAATTTTGGAAAACTGAAAGTAGGTCCGTTTTGAACCTTGAAAATGTACTGGGGGGAGGGGGGAGAGGAATTTGCAAAAAGAAGTTTGAAATGTCAGTTTTTGAGTGCTGTTAATCATCATTTTTTAGGGTTAATCTTGAGATCTAAAATAGTCACATCATGAAGTCTTGATGCTGGATGATGCTTCACATCTTCTCAGTGCAATCTCACAATGCACGAAGGAGTGATGTGTTTTGTGTCCTTTAAACTACTCTGACAGGGTGTGTGCGCGCGCCTGGACTTCATCTCCCACCCTTCCATTCCAAGCTGCAGTTTCCCCTACTGTATAATCCCAAACAGTGTGGTTTATAGGAAAGAGAGTATATTTATGAGTTGAGAGATCTTGAGTTCTAATCCTGGCTCTGCCACTGCTTGCTGTATGGCCTTTGGCGAGTCATTTTATCTCTCAATCAGTTTTCCCCATCTGTGAAATGGGGATATTGCTACTTATGTACCTCATAGGGCTGTCGTGTGGGTTAATTATTTAGTATCTGTCGCTTGCATTAAATATGTCAAGAAGTATATGAATGCTAAAATTACTACTTTCTAGAGTTTACCTTCCTGCTGCTGCTATTTATTTAGTGTCACAAAGGTGCATGATGCTTTACGAATCTAGAAAAACCCAAGCTCCTGAATTCCAAGAATTCCATCCACCTCCTACTGAAGGCAACAGTAAAACTCTCACTGTTTTCAATGGAAAGAGAATCAGATCCTAAACTAAAAGTTAATGGAAGGGTGAGTATAAAACCTGGAGGAGGAGGGAGGGCATGGGATAGGGAGTGGCATGTCCAGAGAAGGGGAAGGAGAGAATGATGTGGAGAGCATGTGACTTGCTTTCACACAACAAGCTTTTGTAACAGGAATTGTGTTGCTTCATGTTTATTGACAGACATGCATATCTTATCGTGGTCAGGTGTGGCAGTGACAGTAAGGAACACCCCAGCAGAGATTAGCACTGGAAAGTAGGCAGAGCGTTTGGAGGAGGCATTGAACAGAGGAGAGGGAGAGCGCTTGGTGTTCTGGAGTTGGGAGGCTGCCCCGAGCATTGATAAGAAATGGCCCAGCATCAGGAAATGGGAGGAGAGAGCAAAGCACAGTGGAGCTAAAGCACTCAGTGACAAGATGAAGGAGGAACCAAGAGCTGAGAGGCAGGCAGGAGCAGAAGTGTGCAGAACCCTGAAGTGAGGAGAAGAAATCTGAATATGATGCAGGAGGAGGCAGTAGGCCAGTGTAGAGATTTGAGGACAGGGTTATACATAAAGTCCAGCAGCAGAAGACAAATTGGAGTGAACAAAGGTGAAAAGCCAGGAGGCCCAATAAGACATGGGTCCAGTGGTAAAGGCAAGTAATGTCCAATGAGGAACTGCTTTAGCATGGACGTGTGCTAACCTTGCCCTTCCCTTTCTCATGACTAAGAGAAATGCCAAGCAGTGATCTCAAATCCCACCATCCTGGGAATCCACAGTCCCGGAGCATCTCCCTATTCACGTGGTTGTACACAATGGTATCTACCAAGTTAGCAGACCAGCCACTTCTTTAGATGTTTTCAAAATATGTCAATAGGTGAATGCTAGCAAGAAAATCATGCAGCAGGTCCTTCAGACTATCCATGTTCTTCATCCATACATTGCTCACAAAGAGCAGCAGTTTGAACAAACAAACAACATGCCAAAAAACAATCCACAAGGGGAGAGGCAATTCTTGATTTAGTCCTAAGTGATGCACAGGAGCTGGTCCAAGAGGTGAATATAGCTGAACCGCTCGGTTATAGTGACTATAATGTAATTAAATTTAACATCCTTGTGTGGGGCAAAATACCAAAGAAGCCCGCCTACCACTGTAACATTTAACTTCAAAAAGGGGAACTACACAAAAATGAGGAAGCTAATTAAATGGAAATTAAAAGAAACCGTTGCAAGAGTGAAATGCCTGCAAGCTGCATGGAAACTTTAAAAACATCACAATGGAGGCTCTAATTAAATGTATACCCCAAATAAAACAAATTGATAAATTAAACAGTAATAAGTCATCAGGACCAAATGGTATACACACAAGAGTTCTGAAGGAATTCAAATATGAAATTGCAGAACTACTAACTGTGGTGTATAATTTATAACTTAAATCAGTTTCTGTACCAGATGACTGGAGGATAGCTAATGTGATACCAGTTTTTTAAAAAGGCTCCAGAGGTGATCCTTGCAATTATAGGCTGGTAACCTAACTTCAGTACCAGGCAAATTGGTTGAAACTATAGTAAAGGACAGAATTATCAGACACATAGATAAACAGGATTTGTTGGAGAAGAGTCAACACGGCTTCTGTAAAGGGAAATCATACCTCACCAATCTATTAGAATTCTGTGTCTGAGCAATATTATAGGTCAGGCACCAACAGTGAATCTGTAGAAGGCACAAAATGAAGTGTCCCTGCTCCAAAGGGCCTGCTGGTAGAGCTAGTCCAAAATATTTTTGATGGAACAATTTTTCATTGGAAAATGCAGTTTTGTTAAAATCTAAATGTTTTGTGGAAAAGATGGCTATTCTTATGAAATTTTCAATGCAGACAAAATCTAATTGATTTTCTCATTTCAACAATGTCGTAACACTTTGTTTTGACTAACATTTCAATTAATTTCAGTTTGACTATTAGCATGTAATATTTCACGTTGTTTTGACATTATCAAAATGTTTCATTTTGATATTGCAGGAATAAAACAATTTGATGGTTCCAAATCAAATTTTTTTGGGGGAAAATGTTTGTTCCACTGGAAATATTGACTTTTTGTGCTGATTTGTAATGAAAAGGTATCTTGGCATTTCCCGCAGAATGGAAATTCTGTTTTCTGACCAGCTCTACTTACAGATCTAAGAGTTTCCAATCCACAAAACGTACTTATTAAAAATGGTCATGATTTATCAATAAGAACCTAATCTAAGAGAGAGTGTTTCTAATGCACCCATCACCACTCCATCTAGGCACCATGCATTAAGATGTGGTTTTAACTCTCTGAAAATATTAGTCACGTCTATCCTGTACCAGTGTGTTCTCTCCCTCTTATGACCTGGGGCCCTCACAGGTGGGAGATAAGCAAAAGACAATCCATGTTGGTAATGGGCAGTGGAGAAATCTGTGTTCAAAAGTTTGCTGTTTCTAAATTCAAATAATGAGGCTATTGATGTCTTAGCGCTTTTCCCCTTTTGGAAGCTGGGATTTGCGAATGACAAGGCAGTGGGTAAGCTGGCAAAAGTACAGACTTCATAACAAGCTTCTTGAATGAGAGCAAGTATAGTCTTGTGGCACTGAAATAGCATGCAAGAGACCTAGGTTCAAACCCCTCCTTTGCCACAGGCTCCCTGTATGATCCTAGGCAAGTCATTTGGTGTGTTTATTTCTCCACTCCCAACTGTAGAAGAGGGTTAAGGTTTCCTTTCTCCCACCCTCTCGTCTATTTAGACCAAGTCTGTATGAGAAAGCTGTACCTGTTTAACTAAAGATAGGGTTTTAAACTGATTTAGTTATACCAGTGTGAAAGGCTATGGGGACCCTCTTATTTCAGTTTATTTTGGTTTAGCATAAAGTCAGTTAGCAGCTTGGGGTTAAGTTAAACCAAAATAAGTGTCCACATGGCATCTTAAAAACTGTTTCAAGTTAAATCAATGCAACTTTCTGATGCAGACAAGACCCTAGATTGTCAGCTTTCCAGGACAGTCTCTTACTGTGTGTTGGGCTCTCTACAGACAGAAGGAGACCTCTGATCTCAGTTGGAGCTTCTAAGTGCTACTCTCATGTTAACAATAACAACAACAAAATCCAGGTCATAGATGATGTCATGGTGTGGGTCAAACCTGAGCTTTCAACTTAGTTTTTGTTCTTTGTCTCCCCTCCCCAGTGTAAATCTTTCCCCTATTCACCTCAAGCAGAACTGAGCTCACTTCAGAGCTTGGATAACGCTGTTTTGAGAATGGCCAGCAGGTGGCTCTCTACAGCAATATTAGACTCACCCAGGCCTTCCTCTGGGAGCTAACTCTGCTGAGACTAGTGCTCTCAGCTCACCGTGGGCTGAAGGACTGAAGACACCTTCTTGCCATCCTGCTGAAGGGTTTAGCTAGCTCTGCATCACTGCTTGGCCAGTGCAGGTTGGTAATCTAATCCGGTTCCTCATAGTCCATCCCACAAAGCTGAGCTGCCAGTTCACCCATCTTTCCTGGTTAGATCTTGGTCGGGCTGGTTGTCAGGGAACTGTGTGAGTGACTGTGTGATGACAAAGCTAACTAGTGGTGCTGGAATGTCGCAAATGTCCAAAGGAAGGAGCATGGAGGTAGAAATAGAATGAGATGCCCTTGTGTGGATTGGTGGAAGCTGATTTCTAATGACTTTTTTATTTTAGGTCTGGGAGGAGACCCATAAACCTACTTTACACGTTTGCTAATGAAAACACAATGGTGCTTTGTCTCTGGAGTACCTAAAAGAGCAGCAACAGCTTCTAGCAATCCCTAACTGGTAGGTGTATAGACTATAAACTTCAGACTCGATATGTTTTATAGTGTTAGAAATGTGTCAGAGGTCTAGTGGAGGAAGGATGTTTAGGTGATTTAAGGCCTGATTAAGGAGACCTGGATTCAATTCCTAGCTCTGTCTCAGATGTCCATTATGACCTTGGGTAAAACAGTTAATCTCTCTGTGTCCCTGTTCCCCATTTTAAGTATCCTACATATATAGGACAGTTTCTATTCTCTCTCCATTTTAATCATAACCTGTCCCATCTTGAATATGGGGCATAATTTGGAATGGAAAAGTACAATGAAGCACTCAAGAAATATATTTGTGTACAAAATACTGGGCAGTGGGATTAATGTCTAACAAGAATAAAACTTTTCCATAACTGCAGTGGCATAATTCAGCATTTCTGAAATAAATAATTTACACTAATAAAAATGGGAACATCAAGTCTTTTTGTGGGATGAAGATAAATCTGGATTTTGGGACATTGGGTCCCTTCCTTTTAAAGTGAATTTACTATTGGTGAAATAGGCCAAATTGTCAGAACTCGAAATTAAAACTTTTTAACATTAGAAGAGATTTATCCCAGACAGATTTCCCCTTGTCTGTAAAGGTGCTGGCTGAACTGGATAAGGACCTTGCAGTGGAATAGCAGGGGGTGCTACATACGAGGTGCATTGGCAGAGCTGGGTAGAGCAGGTTTAGAACAGGATGGGGTGTTGTAGTTCAAGGAGTAGGTGTACGGGCAGAGCTGTGTGGGAAAGCTTGTGTAGTGCCTGTCTTCACTGTGCAGGACTCTACATGCTACCAGCTCTCCATGTGCAGGTATGCTCATCCTCCCCTCCCTTTTATTTTCTCATACTTGTTGTTATATAGCAGGGACTCCAACACCCATTTCAAAGGTCAATGGGTGATCTCTGCTGTTTCATGTGCCACGTAATATGAGCTGTGCTGGGCAATGTGAGAGAACTGGTGTTTCAAAAACTAAACCAGTTCTTTATTAAGGGGCCTGTTTACAGAGCTGCTGTAACTGCAGCTAGCTTTCCAGCCACGTGCACACAGACTGGCTTCTTGATGCCTCCTTCAAATTCTTCCCTCCTGCAACTTGTCCTCCTCCCTCCAAGTTCCATGCAGGTTGTGACACCTGCCATAGAGAGAGGAGAACTTGGAACCCATCATTTAAAAGTTACTGAGATATGGAATCCCAAGACTCTGAAGGGTTCACTGTATTTGAGTATTTGCAAGGCACATCAATTATCTCACCCTCCCGAAACAAAGTTTTTTGAAGTACTTTGAGAAACCTGGAGAGCTTCTTGAAAAGTTCTAGGGTTTTGGTGAAACCCCAAATTTTTCTATGTTCTCCCTTCTCTTCACCTATGCTATCTGATTACTACACATAGAGGGACCCACCCAATGCCCACTGCAATCAGTGGCTGAGCTTTCTATTGACTTCAGATGGCTTTGCATCAGGGCCTATTCCCTGATCAGATCAGATGTGCTAGTCTAAGGCTAGCTCCACCTCTCCAACTGCATCTCCAGCAGGGATGGGTTGCTGATCGGGCTCACTTCTCATTGGAGAGGCTTTTCTTTGTAAACACACAGCTGTCACTTTGATATTTGTGCAGGTGCAGGAACAACTCTTCTGCTGACTAATCAGGGCTGTATCTCCACTGCTTTGCTCACAATACCAAGTAGCTGCCAAAATAAAACAGGGAAAACCAAAACTTTCCAGCTCCCTTTGCTGATTCTCCCGGGAGGCATGTTTGTCTTTAAGGTCCATTGAACTAGGTGAGATGCTGTCCTGAGATGTCATTCAAGTGAGGATCTTCTAAAAACAACACCTTGACCTTTGGCAGCTGCCCAGGGGGTGGATTGGGGTGTGTGTTGTACATACTTTTGTCTGTCTCTTTACCTTAAGGCCTCTGTTTACTCCTCTTCCTGGATCCCCTTCCACCTTCTTGCTGGCTCTCAGTATAATGCTGATCCTGCCCAAACCCTCCCAATCTTAAAGCATAACTAATTTGCCTGAAAACAGATGTGCTTAATGGGGAGGGTGACAATACATTTACTACTGGAGAATTGCAAAGCACCCGTTTGGGGCATTCTTCTTGAGTGCTTCCCTTCTATTTAATCACAGAAAGAAGATTCTAATCAGCAAGACAGCAATAGGTTGCAGTAGTCTCTCTGTCACATAGGAAAGGTACATTCGTTTAATATGAGAGATGGAGGCTTAAACCAATATAGTTAAACTGATGCAAACCCTGTGTGGATACTCTGATTTTGGTTTAACTTAAACTTGTTCTTAGTCAACTTAAGCTGAGCTGCAATAAGCCACTCTTAAACCAAAATAAGTGTGCACACACAGACTTATATTGATTTAACTATGATGGTTTAAATTCACACTTGTAGGTTACACCAGTACAACTTTTCTATACAGACAAGGCTTTGAAGCCAGCAACCTTCTCATTAGTGTCTCCCTGGCTACTGTTCTGCACAGCTCTGTCCTCACATTGCTTCATTTTATACATGGGAAGGCTAGACTATTAGTAGCATTAGCTAATTTACCTGTGTCCTTCCTGGTTATCAGACACCTCTAATAACAGAATTCTTTGCGCTTCTGCAGCACCTTCCATGGAGAAGCTCAAAATACTTTACAAACATTATCCAATCCTTACAACTTCCCTAGGAGGCGAAGAAGTTACATTATCCCCATCTGATAGGCTGGGAAAAAGTAATGGCAATGTGACTTTCCCAAAACCACCTGATAACTCACTGTCACAATCTGGATCAGACTCTAAGATTCTGTCTTCACTGCAGAGTTAACCTGGGCTCTTACTCCTGTTGCCCCAACTCTCTCCCGTCCACACACAAAATCCCCTCACTGGAGATTAGTGCTTTCAGCCCCAGCTAGCTGGCCTGGCTGGGGCTATGGAATAGCGCCTGAGTGCCACTATCACTTGGGCTAGTAACCCGCCTACTTTGCAGTGACATCACACACTGACCCTCTTGAGTGCTGATATTCCTCCAATGCCCTTCCCCCAATGCTCTTCGTGTGCGCAGGAGGACAGACAAGTTCTTCCACAATTCAATGGGAAATAATCAGAGCAGCTCATGTTACTGCAGCGCTAACAACCATAGGATAAGCCCCCTAAAGCCCTAGCAACACATACTGGTGGTGAATGCAGCACCATTGAGGACACAGTAGCTGAGGTAGGGCTTTGCAGTGTGGCTGCTCACCCCCGGCACTACACACTTGGGTGCTGATCACCATAGTTAACTCCGAAGCGAAGGCATGCTGTAAATCTGATGGCTTCCAGTCTGTTGCTTTAACCCACACTCCCTATCCACTAGGGTGATAGTGGACACATAACATTCTAACTGACCCATATGCAACACTCACAATTGTTCCTTTCAGTGCTGGAGTAAAGTATTGTGCAATACCTAACTAGATGGGCCAGCCTGGTGGCCAGTAGCTTTGCTTTCAATTGCCGTGTGGGAAGCTTTGGTTGCACACATGGTCTCTTGTTTCCTGAAACAGTCAAGCCTAGAGGTGCTGCAGAAAAGTACAACCCCGAGAAAGGAATTATTTGCTTTACTGGTACCCTCTTGCTGATTGAACAGAGGTGCGTCGATTGGCTCCAAAGTTCTCCTATATTCTTTGACATGAAAGATTATAGCTATGATGCCCAATGGGTGTAAAGTGTTAGTGTAGGGGAATAGGAAGGAAAGTCTCAGGGCTCTGAAATGGCTATGACAAACCCTACAGGGGAAAGGAGCATATTGATAAAAACTGGCAATCCTTAGTCTGTGATCCACGCAGCATAAACCTACAGTAAACACTGCTCAATTTCTTCCCTTTTCTCTCTTGTGTATGGCAACATATTAGCGGTGTGCCATGACATTTTTAGTCAGGCATGTAGTTCAACATTTGCATGCAAAATGCATGCATCCTCCGTGCACCATGACCTCGCATGGATGGTGTGTGCAAAGTCACACTGTGCAGAGAACGCCATTTTGTTCTACAAAATGGCATCCTCCTTATCATTCTGCAGGCACAGCCAGTCCAGGGGCATGCAATGCATGTGTTGCAGGCACAGACAGATGCTACTGTAACACACACAATGCCAGAGTGAGACAGGAAAACAACTGAACTTTTTGTCCTTGCTTTAGACTTCAGCCAGTGAAGAAACTTATATGAGTTGGATTATTTACATAGATTTTAAGATCAGAAGGGGCCTTTAGATCCTCTAGTCTGACCTCCTATATAACCCAGACCAGAGAATTTCACCTACTTACCCTTACAGTGAAGCTAATAATTTGTGTTTGACTTAACGCATATCTTCTAGAAAGGTATTCACTCTGGAATGACCTGAACATACATACCACAGTGCTGCGAGTAGGACATTCCAATCTGATACTTCTTTTTTGGAAGACGGGAGGAAATCCCTGTCCCCTCCTTTCTCCCTCCTCCCCTGCCATACCCACTGGGGAGGGGCAGACACGGGGCACTAACAAACATCTGAAAAATGCATTCTTTAAAAACAATGCTAGGTCCCAGAAAAACAGGTAGTTCTTTACAGGCAGAGGCAAGGGACAGGCATGGAGCTATTTATACCACTGTGGATCTGGCCTATTGTTTTCAACTAGTGGCAGGCACCATTTGTAAAGAGGCTATGTACATTTGCTATCACCTTCAGACGCAATGCATCCATGCGTGTAGAGACAAACAGGTGGGAAGAGCTGCACAAAACTCATCCACTCCTGTTCCTGAGATTTCATGGAAACATTTTGTTCAGTTTCAGGTCCAATGAGGATACAACCTTGAGTTTCACTTGAAATTCTGAGTTTGAGTGAAATGCAGGCAACACCCGAAATCTTAGCTAAGTTTTGAGTCAAAAGCACGTAGGGCTTTAGTGACGGCTGTGTTACTCTGGTTTCACATCGATGTATCTCCAGTGAAATTGATGAAGATATACTGGTATAAAACTGGAATAATATGATGTTGAATCAGAGCCTGAGTTTCTCATGATCTGCTATCCATACTATAAATGGGGCCAATTTTAAATACTAAAGAGTTTGGCAGATTTGTGAACATCAGCTAACTGTGTAAGACAAAAATATACTCTTAAGGATTTGTTGTCCTATCAGAATTCAGGAATATGACACACACAGCACCAGATCCTTAATGTAAATTGGGGCATAGTTCACTGAAGTCAATGGAATTATGTTGATTCATACCAGCCGAGGATTTGGACAATAGATCCCCTATACAGGCACGCTTCATGAGAAATCCCTTCATTACCTGTTATAGTTCAATCCTTCATTCCTTTCTTAGCCAGAAAACTTTAAACCCATCAAGTATCCAGGGATGTGAGAAAATAGCAAATAAGTTCTAGGAGTACTTTCTTCAGCAAATAGCCAACGGGTAAACATCACTTTCACAGTGCTCTGGCTATTTTGTATTGGAACCAATGAACACGTAAGTATTTGGAAGAAAAATCAGACTACATCAGAGATAGCAAGGTGAACCTCATCCTGGTAATCCAAAGTAGAAGCCGTTCTGACCTTGCAAAGTTATGCTCTATGTGGCTAACACCTTGGCTGGAAGGGAGAATGTCTAGTGTAACTTAATTCAGATGAGTTAAAGGGCTGAAAAATCAATACATAAATATGATTGGTTCATGACCGTGGAGGGAGTGTGGCTATGGGTTAGGCCCAGGAAATAAATATAGCTTTAGTGGCCAAGTTCTCTCACCATTTTCATTATACATCTTTTTCAGATAATTGAAACTTGGCTGTAAACTGTAACCGCTCATGTTGGCCTGAGAGTTTGTGTATACAAGGTATCAGTTGGGCACCTATTAAATGAAATTCTGCTCTCCATGGCACTGGTCTAAATCCAGGGTAACTTCATTGAAGCCAACGGAGTTGCTCAGGATTTATATCCATGTGAGAGCAGAGTTTGATCCATCCTCTTTCATTTCATGACTCCTGCTGATCATACCAAGTGCAGCATCCAGACAAAATGCAGGAGAGGAAAGATGGCCTTGTGGTTAATTCACTGGTCTGGGGTGTGGTTCAATTCCCAGCTCAGCCACAGAGTTTCTGTATAAGGTGGGGCAAGTCACTTAAGTATCCTGGGCTTCTGTTCCTCCATCTGTAAAGTGGGGATAATAAGACTTCTATTCCCCCACCTTTTGTCTACTTAATCTTTAAGCTCTTTGGAGCAAGGTTCTCTTAGGATGTGTATGTACAGTGCCTAGCACAAAAGGGTCCTGATTGCACTTGGAGCCTCTAGGTGCTATAGTAATAGGAATAATTATTAATCAGGCATGTACTGGGTATGTACAGGCATGTACTGATTCCAAAAGGATGTTTACGGATGATGACAGCACAGCGGAGGTTGTAAGAAATCAGCAGCAAAAAGATTATTTATTGTAACTTATTTTGCCTTTTCTGAAAGATACCACTTTGGGCTTCTACAGAATTCATGCCAGTATGCAACTCACTCTCTTTTCCCCCTGATACAGGACATATATTTTGTAGCACTCTGAAGAGTAAGGAATTTCAGAAGCCAGAGAACAGCAGCCTGTTATAGACAGGATCCAAAAAAAAGATCGGTTCCAAGATATCATCTCTTTCCATTCCATTTGCATTTGGGCCATTGCTATCAGCAGAAACTTAACTGCAAACTGGCTGTACACAATGGGGCACACTCCGTCTCAGTGTCCATTACATTCATCCCCAGTTACGCCCAAGATGAATGCACCCCAAACTCTTCATCCCGCACCTTCTAATCTGGTTAATTTGACTATTCCCTCACAAAGGAGGCTCCCTGTCTCTTCCCTCACATTGGATTTTGCTGCTACTAGCAGAAGGCGTTGAGGAGAGGAGGGGGAATAATATGGGGCAATCACAGATACAGAAGTATAGAGGAGTGGCTATCATGTCAACTACGTGACACTTGCAATGCAACCTAACTAGTAAAAATATTTACCTTGGGCCTTTCATCCTGCAGCACTTTGCAAACTATATATGCACAGGACCACTAATATGTAGCCACCTCTAGGACAGAGGATCGTCCTGGAAAGTTTAGTCACAGATACAGAGCAAATCCCTATAAGGTTTTGAAGACCGCGTGATGGGCAGCCTCTCATGCTGATTGCAGAGGCCTTCCCAATGACCAGAAAATGGCCCCTGGAGAGCATCTGAGCTCAGCTGATACGGTAGGCACCCCTGAGCTCCATCCCTATTCTTAAGGAGCTTAAAAATACTCCAGAGACTGAGGCCATTACAGAGCTGCTGAGCTCTGTGTCTGTCTCTGCACTACTTCTAAACTCTGGAGAGACATGCACAGAGCTGAGAAGTTCTGCAAGGGTTAACCAGGAAATCAATGCCATGGAGAGCCAGTAAGAGCCCCATCATTCTGATGCGATAGTGTTTTACACTCCCTTTGCACGGATGTAAATGATAACATAAGGCAGTGGAAGAGCAAACAAGCTGTGACTTAAGCATATGAGGGGGAGGAGCAGGGCAGCTTCTCCAGTCCGTCTGAGCTACACTCACCCGGTAGTAGCGACAGAATAGGTAGCAGTACTGCCAGCCCCCAAGGTCAAAAGTCATGAGTCAGGCCCCAAATAATCACGAGACTGGCTTAACAATCAAGAAAATTTTTAAAAGTATGACATTTGAGTTTCTTTTATTTGCCAGCTGAGTTTCTTTTGTTTGAGTGTGTACTTTTCCAAGCTTTTCCCCACATCCATTAGGGCTAAAAACATTTTTTGTTTTAAATGAGAGCTGAGAGTCTCAAAGGATCCCATGACTCCAGGAGCTGGGCCTTTAAAAAAAATACACCAAACCTTGTGAGACTTGTGATTAAATACATGGGAACTTGCAGCACAAAGGTAGGAAACACCTATGAGCTCCCCTGTATTCTGGAGCCTGCGAGAGGCCTAGCTAGCCCCCAGGATAAATTAAAGATGACTCAGACAACACTTGGAAGCAGTCTTTTGGAATTTGCAGTTTTGAACCTTTACCAGCTTTGTGGTAACATGAGTGTTTAGCATGGCTCTTAGTATTTGTGCCAAAACAACAGGCTGGGGCACAATCCTTCAAAAGAGGCTCATGGAGACAAAACAAGACAACAAACGCCTCTGTACAATATTAAAACAGTTCTGTACGTTTTGCAGATCTGGATTGTTAAAGACACTGAAGAAATTTCATCTACTGCCAGTACCTGATTACTGGATCAGAAAAGCAACCCAGTTACATATCACTAAATAGTGCTGCCTCACACCATATTCCAGGTTAGTGGTTACTCCTAGGCCTGGCCTACACTACAGATTTCTGTCAGCATAGCCATAAAAGTATGAACAGGTGTGATCTGTGATCAACATAGCTATGCCGGCAACAGTGTAGACACTGTTATATGAGCGAAACTGCACTTTGCTGGTGTAGCTCACTTGCTCAGGAGGGCTAGAATAAGCACTACTGGCAAAAACTGCATCCACACTAGTATAGGAGGCCTTTGCTGGCATAATATCCTGGTATATCTACACCAGCAAAGCCTTCCAAGTGTAGATCTGCACACAGGAATAGGGCATGGTAAGTGTGGCTGTACTGCACACTGTGACATCATCAACGCTCACCTGCGGGATGGAAAATCTGGGATTGCTCAAACGTGTAATGAAAAGTAAATCCATGGTTGGTACCATTTGCAGGCAGGTTCACTTATTTATTTATTTATTTTTTTATCAAAGTGCATTTTAAAGGGGAAAGATGCAAGGAAAAATATACCCCACAATGCATTGCACCTTCTTGGAAGCACCTCTGCAGCACCTTTTAAAAACATCAACTCCCATCTTTGCTTAGGATGCCAATACATCATGATGTGGCCCTAACAATTCTGTGAGAGAGATTGTATGTGTCTGCTGTGGTCATGCTGGGCAGCTATGCATGGTAAAACTATCACTTTTAGCTGGTGATGAAGGGCCTGCACCAAAGCCCACTGGAAATAAATGGGAAAACGCCTGCTGACTGCAATGGGCTTTGGGCTCAAAGATATGAATGCTCCGTAACAGAAATGTTCTGTGTCACAGACAGCACGTCAGCAACCATTAGTTGGAGTTGCATAGCTAAATCCTCCTCCTCGTGTTTCATATTTACCACCAGAACAATTCCAAGGGCTCATAGTCCTTTTTTATTAGCTGCGGACATAACCCACTCTATAAAAGTAAATAAAAACATGGCCAACCTCCTGGTTGTGCAAGGGCTTCATGCAATGAATAACACTGAATGTCTGCCTCTAACTTGTCATGGCATGCAAGGAAATATGTGCAATAGCATCTCATGCTATGGCATGGGACAAGAAGCCAACTGGGGACAAATAATTAACCAGAAAATAATCAATCCAGTGAGAAAAAACAGCCATGGTCATGTAAGCCTACATACAGAGACAGCCTCCTATCTTATAAATAGAGCGGACTGAAAAATGCCAGTTATTTTTTTGCCAGAAAATTCAAAATATTTTTTTCCAAATTTTCCACGAACGTTTTCAGGGATTTGATGGAAAAAAATGAAACTGAAACATTTTTGAATTTTGAAAACAGTTTTCAGTTTAATTTTGGGGTTTTGGGTAAATATTTTCAGAAACTGATTTTTATTTTACTAAAAACAAAAAAATTGAATAGAAAAAATGTTGGTTTTTGTTTTTAACAACAAAACACACAAAGGAAAATTTTGACCAACATGACTATTTTCTCAATAATTTTCATTCCAGTAAAAAAGCTAGGAGAGGGAGAGCTGGGCGCTGGGTTGTTTTATTTGTTTTTTAAAAGTTACAATGAGAAAAATGTCTTGCTTGTAAGATTATAAAACCTTGGAAAGAAACCCTGTCCACTCCCCTTTGAATGTGCAGAAGAGAACCCTGGGGATGTAGGCTGGGTTACTGCAAGACTTAGAACTACTTCACATGTCCACCTCACCAATCATCATCATCTGAATAGTCGCGATGGTGTCAAGGGCCTGTGATGTAGTCACAATGGTCCCTTGGGGACCACTGCCGGCTGGTGTGGATTAGAGCAGCTCCTAGGCTGCTATAGCCTGTCCCAGGGCAGTGATCAGAGCAAATCTGGGAAAAGAATTAGGTAGTGCCCCAACCTGTTATGCGAGCAGATCTCAGCCACAGCAGCAAGTCTGACCTAATATCAGCAGACTGTGGCTTCAGGATGAAACAACAGGATGGATGGGCTGGTTTGGAAAAAAGAAGAACTAGAGTATTACTTTCTGGGGTTCACTTCAGCTTGGATAGCTGTCCCACCATAACCATCAGCCTTTAGAGGTCTCAGCAGATCTCAT
The DNA here is from genome assembly GCF_026122565.2 of Emydura macquarii macquarii. Taxonomy (NCBI): domain Eukaryota; kingdom Metazoa; phylum Chordata; order Testudines; family Chelidae; genus Emydura; species Emydura macquarii. Next base: position 3,177,511 of record NW_027130724.1, on the reverse strand, counting down.
GAGCTCTGGGGCATCTCCAGAGTGACAAGGAGCAATGGGCCCCGGAGCACCTGTGACTTGTGGAACAGGCCTGAATGCACACATGTTGAAGAAAGCAGCCAGCCAGCCAGAAGAGAGAGGACTAGAACACAAAGCCCTCGCTCCCCCTATGGAACATTAACAGCTTCTGCCCTTGGCTACATCTGGAACCCAGTAGGGTTTGGGGGTGTGTAACTGAGAGCAGAATTTGGATCACAGGTAGGTGGACAGCATTGTATTTGGCTAGAGACATTAGGCACTAGGGTGAGCATACAGAGCCAGGAAACTACCCATGTCCATCCTAAAAAAGGAGCTTGTTGATGAGGGACGTGAGGAGCTGTCTGCAATTGGGGAAGCTAGAGGAAAGGTAGTGGGGGGAGAAGGTCCTAGGCTGTGTGTTTCTCTCCTTACTAATGTATGGAGAACTTGGGTTCTCCCACACAAACATGCAGCATCCCCCTAGCAACCCAGAAACCAGAGTCTGCTCTTATGCACGCTCAGGAGCCTCTCTGCTCTGTATGAATTCTCCAGGCATTTCTCACACCCTTACCTAACAACAGCAGCTACTCTGCTGCTCCACACAGTGGGCTCTCTGGGAAAGAAGCTGTCCCCTTGTTCCCTGTCTGTCCTTAGCTTAGTGGGGCCCTTGTACTTGGCTGGGGCCTCTAGAGGTGCTACTGTCATAGCAGTAATAGGGCAGCAGGGTGACCATTGATTTGGGTGCATTCAGATAACCCTCCAAGCCTACTGGAACTGAACTGAATACATACACTGAGGTTCACCCACCACTGGAAACCAGCTAGATTACAGCCCAAAGGATGGAGCTCTTTTTCTTCCAAAAAGCTCCTTTTCCAGATGGCGTATGGCAAGAGGAAAATATGAGACTTTAAGAAGAAATGTCACCAGTAAGAGGTGAGCCGCACTGCAGCGGGGGAAAGCAGTGAGTAACATGAAGCTGGACTCTATGGTAGGAAAGAACTTGAAGAGAGAAACTGCCATGGCACCGCCACCGGAGATATTGGTATGAACAATGTAGTCATTCAAGCCAGTGGGGAAATATGGAATTAGTGTGCCTCACGCATTCCAGTGGCACAGCTCCATGAAAACAGATCAACTCCACCAACAACTTCCTCAGGGGCAAAGGATGGAACAGACACACAGCAATCAGGGGCTGGGAAAGTTTAAGTGGCACAGCTTCAACAGTCTGTGCTCTTGATGACTGACTATTACTTACACACAGTAGAGCCTCACATCCCCAAATGAGATCGGAGCCCCGTTGTGCCATGCAGTGCACAAACGCACACAGTCCCTGCCTTGAAGCGATTACAGTCTGAATAAACAAGACAGACAAAATGTAGGAAGGAAACTGAAGCATGGAGCAGTGAAGTGACTTGGCCAAGCAATGCAGGGGTCTGAATGCTGATCAGAGGAGAAAGCTGCATGCTGTAGATAGGCACAGACTCTGGTTTCTGTGCTGCTAGGTGGATGCAAACAGGTTGATAAAATGCATCCCAGGTCTCATGGGTCCCAGACCAATGCATTAGCCGTTGGATCACTGATCAGAGCTGGAGGTAGGAATTGCATGGGCAGCAGGTTGGAGAATTCTGCATCAATCCTGATGAGTACAGCGTTCTTCCTCCTGAGTATTTTTCTTTTTGGAAGGCAGAAATTATCAGAGAGAGACTAAAATATTCAGACCCGTAAAGGTGAACAGCATTTTATTTGCCTAGAGAGGTTAGGCACTGGGGCGGGGAGGGGCGCACAAGTTGCCAGAAAACTACCCAGGTCAACCATAATGATAGGGCTGGGAACCAGTGGGAACCAATGCTGTTACTTTCATTGTGCCCTTTGCCCAAGGGTCTCAAAGAACTTCACAGACATTAAGGACCAGATTGTAGCTGTTCGTCATAACCCTGTGTCTGGACCTCTGACATCACTCTTTAAAATTAGAGTTGCAACAGAGAACCTCTGCTGACCGTTTGTGCAGTCACCATATCCTGATTTGCAGCCCAGCTGTTTTAGTGATGATAACAAAAGCATGCAGCAATGCATATGCTGGCTTCTTATTATGTTGAAGAGCATGATTTATTGTCCATAGAAATTTCACCCCCTTTCCCTCAGTTGGGTTAATTGATCTTGATAGTTACCTCTATGGATGTCAATATTTTTTTACTATCGCCTTTTCTGTAGATGGGGAAATGGACACACAGAGGTTAAGTGATTTGCCCAAGTCCAGTGACAGAACGGGAAACTGAACCCTGGAGTCTTGATTCCCTTTCCAATGCTCTACCCCCTAAACATGCTGTTGAACAAGAAGTGCACAAATCCTCTGATAAGCGTATGATCACAAAAAGGCATGTTTTTCTTTCTTTGTTGTATTATTGGAAGGAAATTTAAGCATGCACTTCACTGACACCTCCTCCCCCCATCACCAGTCAGGGCAAATAACCAGGAAAGAAGGGGCCTGAGGAGATAGATGAGATGGAGTGAGAAATTAGGTTAAGACTCCAAGACTCTTAATGGCCAATGTAGTTTAATGAGCACCACGTTCATTTTGTGAGATGAGGAGAGATTTCTTGCTAATGCGAATAGCTGTAACTTATCAAAGTCTGCTCTTTGGTGGTCTCTCAGACAGAGTTCTGCTTTCATCCCCAAAATTGGGAGCCAAATTAAGGCCCTGATTCAGGAAAGCATCCCAATTCAAGACAGTGCTTAAGCACGTGGTTTACTTATAAGAATGAGCTTAACTTCAAGTAGTGCATGTGTAGGATATGTCCTGAACAGGGATGGACTTGCGTTTGTCCTTAGGTGTTTTCCTGAATCATGGCCTTAATCCATTAAGCTAAATTGTTAGTTGAACTCTGTGCATTGAATCAATGCTATTTGAATAGTCCTACACTGCAGATGTTAGCTGCACATGTTAAATCAGTGTGAAAGATGGGGGTGGGGAGATATTTCATGTGTGCAGTAGCAATGTATCCATTTATAGTCATGTGACTGTCACATGGAACTCAGCGGAAATAATTAAGAAGCCCATGGTTCTATACAGGAGATAACGGGTAACTAATGCTGAATAATCACCCTTGTTGTTGACTGGCATGCTAAGTAATCAATAATTAATGGCTATTTACAACCCAGCTTTATGAAAAAGAAAATCTCAAGGCACATTTTAGAGCTTTGTGCTTTTGGAGTCAGATCCTCGACTGATGTAAATGCACATAACTCCGCTGATGTCAGTGGATCTGTGCCAATTTATACTAGCTGGGGATCAGCTGGGCCCTTTAGTTTCATTTATGCTGCTGTTTATCAACCCCTCTTAGACTTTAGAAAATGACATTTCTTTTATGGCCTGTTTGTTCGGTTCCACTGGTTGAACACTGATTCTCGTCCCCACCCCATGTTTATAGCAGAGCTGGAACTGACGTCATTATTTTTGAGTGCCTGACAGCATGCTAGGTTCCTCCTGAGAACAAGTAAAGAGATAATCCATACCCTGAGGAAAGTACAAAATAAATTCATACAAGACACAAAGTATGTCTACACTGCGATCCAAAATGTGACTGCAGCCCAGGTAGACATACCAGCAGTTGCATGGCTAAAAACAACAGTGTAGATGCAACAGTGTGGGCTGTACAAGCACACCAGGGACCCTGGGTATGTACTCATGTTGCTAGCCTGTGCTGCAATCACACCTCAGAGTGTAGTGCATACACACCTAAAGTGAGGGGCAAAACCAGACAAAATTGGGGTAGGGGGAAGACAAGGGTTATGAACGCAGGACTGCAGTTATTCAGCAGAACCCTGATCTTGCAAGCTGGTCCATGCAAGTGGACACCTGGGCTCCACATGAACACAGGGATCTGCATGTGGGCAGCCAATTGCAGAATCATGATGATGCCCTTAAATGTTGTGCTCTGCTTTTGTGTACCAGCAGCTGCCACTTATCTAGCACTTTGCTGCGCTCTGACGAGGAGGAGGCAAGTCAGTGTGGGAAAAATATGATCTAAGCTGCTCCTTAGCTCATGCACACCCAACTCAGCCAAACCTTCTTTCCCATTCACATCACTGCACTTTCCTCTGAAGAGATCTCACAGCCCATGCAATAACATGCTAGGCTCAGCTACTGAATCCACATCTCCCAAAGATCTCTAGCTGTTTGATAACTGAACCAGCTTGGCTCTCCCTATCTGAGACAAGCTCTTGAGTCCATGGCTCTGAAACTGTGGAAACCTTGGGATCAACTGGTGACTAGATGGGTTGTAATTTAATCTTTGACCTGCAGTACATTCCACTCAGCCAATGAGGACATGAGGTCTCTTACATACCAGGGATCCTACAGCTGCACTTCTCCATGGAGACTGTGCTGCCAAGGGATCATCATAAATTGGGTGCAATCTACCTCTGTTAAGAGTCTCCTGGCTACAGCATGTCAACCGGTTCCTTAAGCAAAGCACTTCCAGGCAGATGATGCCACTTGCCCAAGCCAGACGGAGGGAATGTCTGGGCCCCCTTCGTGCTGGTGCCCAGTGTTCTGTTACAGCCCAGAAACCTTTCTTCAGTTACAAACCGCTTTTGGTGTCAAGTAATCGTGGTTGCCAGGCAGGCACTCCTCGATTAACTGTTTCATCAGCTGGGTAAATTCATCTGCAGCAGGAAAAGTGCACAGCACTCTGAGCTTGATCTCCATGGTAAGGCAGCAACGTCTTGCTAGGAGCAAAGTTACAGGCTGTGAAATCCCACTTCCATCTTATATGCTTTAGTCTTAGTTCTTCCATAGGGACAATTGATCAGTAAGACCTACAGACAACCGGTAAGGTATAAACACATGACTGATGGTCACATTGCTTAATGTACTACTGGAAGGCACTCAGATACTACAGGGATGATCACCGTATAAGGATTTATATAGACTAGAATATCGATGGTGTGTATTTTCTCGTACAGCCTGATCCAACGCCTATTGAAATCAATAGAAAGACACCCCCCTCCCCCCCACCCTTAGCTTCAATCATCTTAGCATCAGTCCTTTTTCCCCTGCTAGGTGGGTTCAGTGGATAACCCTTCAATGGGCACAGTATTATTTATTAAGCCTTGAAAACAGTTTAGACCAGTAGGCGGCTGCCGGCTAATGCAACCGCAAAGAGAGCAATAAACCTGTTGTGTAAACTACTAATTATTTAAAAATACTTCCTTCCCAGCCTTTCTCCGGGGTTTGCCAAGAATACAATGGATTTCTCCCTATGTCCTTTCATCTAGGCTCAGAACAGAAGCCAGTAAGCGGAGACGTAGCTTTATTTATTCATGATACGCATTAACATTTATTCAGCTGGCGGCTGTGCGTTGAATAAGGCAGCAACATGATAGCTACCTGTCGTTCTACCTACTGTCCAGCTAGCCAGGCTTCTCTCTATAAATGCGGCCAGAGACCCTTCCAGAATATGAGGTTGAGAAAAAAAGACATCGTGTTTTAGTTTTTAAAGGTGATGACCCTGTACCCATCATGACTCTGCAACTAAGCAACAGCTGGGAGCAACCCATTCACCCTCTGTTCATGCAAACTGGGTGACAGATCATTCATTTGATCTTGATGCTACTATGCTATTTGACTCCGAAGGAGATGCTGACTGTACAATGATCACACACAAGGCACATATACAGCGCTAGATTCAGTAGTACAATCTGGATGCCTGGTGATACAAAGCAGCTGGATTGTACCAATGAATCTGCCCATGGTATTCTTTTTTCCTATCCTTCCCGTTAAATTTAAACTTATGTGTAGGAATTCATACTAGGCAGATAGGATGAGCATGTGGCCAAGTTTAGATTGCAGGAGAAAATGTAACTTTCAGAATTTCTTGACTTTTGAGTGTTTGATTTTACAACATTTAATGTTGCATTATCCTCAGGGATTTTTGGAGGTTTTGGGGTTTTTTTGTGTTATTATTATTATTCCATCAATGGATAGTGTATAAGGACGGACGTGTGGGAGAAATTCCCCTTAGTGCTAATGGAACTGGCTCATTTAAATCCCCATCAGATTGATGATAACTAAATGCAAAAAGAAATAGGGTTAATGCAATATTTATCTCCTTTGTAAAGTGTTTTGAGATTTACTGATGAAAAGTGCTTTACAAAGAAGGTCAATGTCATTATCCCCACTTCACAGGCAGGTTAACTGAGACACACAGCAGTGATGTGATTTGCCCAAGATCACCCAGTAGGCAGGTGGCCAAACCATGAATAGCACTTAGGTCTCCCAGGTCTGAGTTCAGTGCTCTGTTTACTGGGGCACAGCATCTCTAACATCCTAAATGACATTTATAAAGTGTTGCCTGTATGGGTCAATAAAGTGGCAGAGAAAAATAGGTGGGATGCCAGTACCTCTGGCATTTAACCTCTCTGTGGCTCAGTTTCCCTGTTTGTGAAAATGGGGATGGTAATTAAACTGGACATTTGTTCATTAAGGCAGTGATAACACACCTCATTCTTGGTTGCTTGTGGATATGAAAGGAAAGAAAGCACTATTTCATTGTGCTAGTTTTGGCTGAATCATTGAGAAATTAATGTTAGTTCTCTAAAGCTGTCTGTAGTAATTTTCCACCAGGGCAGCCATAGCTGATGGTAAGTGCAGATTTTATCAGGCATTGGCTCCTGTGGTGCAGCACGTGAGCTCCATCTGGACTTCCCACTGTACTTGGATGCTCGGATAGCCACAGCTTCCAGAAACACTTCTTCCATCTGCCGCTAACCGAGAGGCTGCATCCTGTATTGACCTGTATGACCTGGCCACTGTGAATCATGTCTTCCTGACCTCCCTGCTAGATTATTGCAACTCTCTGGGACAGGGCCTCAGCTGGGATAAATTGGTGTGGCTCCATCGGCTTCAAAAGCACTAAACAGCTTTACACCAGCTGAAGAGCCTTAGGACTGAGCGTGCCAATGTTTTAAAAGGCTTTGTTTGGCTCAGAACACGGTAAGGAATGATATGGTACGGTCCATATCCCTGTCAGCTTGTGTTACAAGCCCGTAAGATTGGACAAGTTAAGCAGGGTCAGGCTAGTTAGTACTTGGATGGGAAACCACCACAGAAGACCCAGGTACTGTGGCGTGTTGCATCGTGTTAAAAGGACAATGTGTTGTTGGAGGGGCTGTTGTTGGAAGAAACGTAAAACTAAGGCCTTGCTCACTTTAGAATAATACTTTGCACTTGTACACGTTTTCTATCCAAGGATCTCAGAATGGGACAGATTCTCAACTGGTATGAATCTGGAGGGGTTCCATTGACTTCAGTGGAGTGTTAATAATTTACACCAATCGATGTATCTGATATATATATATTCAAGTGCATTTCCAGAGTTCTAAGCACCTAACATTTCTTGGCTGCCTCATAGTCATATAATTGAGGCCACTTCAGATTTATTTTATTTGCATTTTTAATACTAATTCTTTATGTAATTTTAATCCCCCCTTCCCCTTGTGAGCTTTGCAGAAGTGAACGGTGGGGAGGGATTTGAAGAACGAAGGCTGGAAGCCAAGGATCCTGGGACTGAGAAATGACTCCATGCAGAGGGACCTTTGGAAGAACCTTGCCAAATTACCTAGAGGAGTTTCAGGTGCTGCCAGGCGTAGGCGATGCCACATACACACCTCTGGGTGTGTACAGCCTTGTGTGATATCTGGCCAGATCCACAGCTGCTGTAAATCAGCATAGCTGCCTTGAAGTCAATGATGCTATGCCAATTTAAACCAGATAAGGATCTGGCCCACAGTCTAATGCTGCTTGTTTACTATTCATTGGAGCTGTGTGGAAAAGCTCTTATTGTCGGTGAATTTGGACAGCTTCACAAAAAAGCAAGACACTTTTCACCTAAGTGTTGTGATTGACTTTTGTTTTTGAGAACACATTTGTTGTACAGTTAGTATGGGTGCTTTGGGAGTGTTTGCTAAACCATCGGCTACTTATTTTCCATTTCCAACCATGGGCAGTAAAGGTATTTAGAGTGCCAGTGTCCCTAAGGAGAAGCAAAAACCAGTATTTTAACACCCGCATGTTGACTACGTAATATCAGTATCAGGTATCTGATGCATTCACATGGTTGGTAGGTATTTGTCTTAAGGGAAGTGGCCTTAGTACATGAGATGTTTAAAATACGTTATTTTCAACTTTCAGTTTAATTTTTATTTCGACCAATGTTCAGGGGAGAATGAAATAAGATCAATATATTTACTTTAAGGCAGAGGTCCCCAAACTATGTGGCTAGGGGGGCGCAGAGGAACATTCAGGGGAGCACGGCTGGGCCAGGCCAGCCCCCACAGAGGGCATGGAGGGAGCCCTACCAAGCCTCACTCAGCCCTGAGCTCTGCTCTGGGCTCAGTCACAGTCTCGGCCCCCCGCTCGGCGAGGGCCTCGGCCTCCATTGGCGTGCACAGCCTTGGGGCCCAGGTGCAGTTATAGCCCTCAGCCCCCACCTTTGGCTGTGGTGCCCGGCTCTCAGCCACAGCCCCCAGGACCTACCGTGGCTCCACTCCCAGCCTTGGCCCCTGGCCCCGACCATAGCCCTGCTCCCAGCCCTAGCAGGGGGAAGGGCGGGAAGGGCATGGACAGGAATAAGGAGGGACATGGTGTAAAAAGTTTGGGGCCACTGCTTTAAGGGGTTTTTAGACTGAAATCTTTACACACCAAAACCTGCCCTTCCCTGGCCAAGCTCTGGGTGCCTTCAACACATAGATAGAATAACAGGAGTTACAAAACATAAAAGGCCTAGTTCCCATTTGCACTAAGGCCCCCTTATACTGTGTAAAGGGTCTTAGTGCAAATAAGAATAAGATCCAACTAGTCCAATGCATCAGCACTTCCTTTTCCCACTCAAGTACATATCATTTAATCACCAGACAAGTGACCAATAGAACTTGACCTGTGTACACTTTCCCACCAGACAGTGCAAATAGCACTGAATTCATCTCCTACCTTTATTTCTGTATGCTGCTCCTTTGCAGCTAATCTAAATGATTAATGATTACTTTGTTCAACACTTTATCCGCTAAGCAAAGTATTTATCCTCCAGCCAAGGAGGTCACTCTCAGTGACACTGTCAGAGGCTGAGGTCACTTCACAGTGACAAATTTCCAGGCAACCAGTCTGCAATGGAGGTCACTTTATAGCATGGGTGGGGAACGTCCGGCCCGCGGGCCGTATAAGGCCCGTGAAATCATTTGGTTCGGCCCACGGGCCCATTCGGCGGCGGGGGGGAATCCGGCGGCAGTGCGGTTCCGTAGGGGACACTCATCAGGCCCTTGGCACAAAAAAGGTTCCCCACCCCTGCTCTATAGCAACAGATATCCCAGGCACCCCACTTGTGACCCTGGTCACCCTACAGTGACAATACCTCAGGCAACCAGTAGGCAAAGGCAAGTTTCTAATCAAGTCTGAATGACTCATTGAATTGCTGCTGGAATGTTTTGATTGATAGCCTACAAAAATCCAGAACAGAAGAATTGTCAGCATTCCACAAAGTTTGTTTAGTAACTTTACAGCTAGATAGCAAAACAGGGAAAGCCCTAGTTCTGTTCTATTCTGGCTTTTATATCTGCACCCATCACACTGGACTCACAAAACTAATGTTAGGTGCTTGTGGTCTAATCCTGCTAATAAAGTCAATGAGAGTCCTACACACTGAAGGCTTTCCAGAACACAACCAGAGTATCCCAAATTAAGGAGCCTTTATCTTCTTAGCTGAACTGTGTGGTGGTGAAGACTTCCGACCCCTCCCCTTGTTTGTTAACCATGTCACTACACAGTGTGAGCCAGATCCTCAGCGAGTGTAAATCAGTAGAGATCCATGTGAGTAATGCTACTGCTGAATACCTAGTTCTGACGCAGTGCTTTTATATGGAAGTCCATTGACTCCAATGGAGCTACATCAGTTTACACCAGCTGAGGATCTGGCCCTGAACATTCATCTGAAACCCTTTTTGCCATCTAGAAAATGATCCTTTGTAAATGTCCTCTTCTCTGAAAGATTCAGAGGGCATTGACTTTTCATGGCATACTGAGTAATTAAAGAGTATAATTATTAACCTGCTAACAAGAGTCGCAGTAGTGTAAGCGCTAGTGCAGAGAGGACGTGCATTTCTGCCACATCATGAAAACCTGCTGTAAGCGTGGTGTATAGGAAAACAGACATCTGTCTGCCTCCTGCCACATGGCACGTCAGCAGGTAGAAGTAGAGGAAAGGACCATATTGGAACAGACCCATGGCTTGTCTAGTCTGGCATCCTGTCTGCAGTAGCCTCTATTAGATGCTCCATTGGAAAGTGAGAAGCCCCCACAATGGTATATTGTGACGTGTCAATGTCAGTTCAGCTCACAGCTGGCCCACACTGTCCCACCATGAGATACAAACGGAGCCATGCAATAAAGATGCCTTCAGCTTTCCCAGCTATCAATTTGGACCTGGCATTCTTTACTCAGGCAAATCTCATCAGCAACCTAGTGTATCAGTTGTTGTGACTTACCGTATAAATCTTTTGCACTGATTCTCGATGCACCGGCTGCTTTGCCCAGGCTGCTGCTGCAAACGGAAAGAAAAGGAGCAAATAAACAACAAATCCCAAGAAGTTTTGAGTTTTTTCTTTACTGGATTCATTACGTGAGTCATTTGAGCAACAAGGATGGTAACAATTGATCTGGTCTGGTTGCTTGAATGGCAAACAGCAATGGGCTTTTCAGACCAGCTTGCATTAGTGTGTAAGTGAGGTAGTTACCAGCACCATGCCTGGGGAGCAGGAGTATCAGTCACTCAACACCAATTCCCCAGTGACACCTCTGATCTCAACAGGCTGGGAAACCTCGCAGGAAGCTCGAATGCTGTCCTGTTTGCACACTCAGTTGGAGAGTTCTAATTTTTTTCTGGGGAGAGGATCAGACCTACTCCTGTTTGTGGTTTCACTTACTCCAAGGAGTAGCCTACTGGCTTTCTCTTCAGGCAGGTCAGACCTAGAAAGGACATTGGACTCTCTGCCTAAGACAACAGATTATGGATCTTCCACCATGGACCATCACCCCTTTTTCTCTCTTTATTCTCTCAGCATCTGCTGGTCCCCTGTAGGGCCTTGTCATAGGCTGGCTGGCCTTTTAAGGCAAGCTGGGCTCAGCCTTGTCTGTGACTGGACAGCTATTCCCCAAATGAATGTGAGGGAGACTTAATTATAATGACTGATCCCAGATGCAGGGGATCAGAGAGAGGATGACTTAAACAAAGCTGTGAACTCAGGCCAGAGAGGAGCCAGGAGAGTCCTGTCTCTTGGAAGAGTCTGGAGGAAGTCAGGCTGGAGAAGACACAGAGGGAACAGGTCAGGATCCTGTGGTGAGGGCCTGTAAGGTGCAGGGAGATCCCCGAGGAAAGCTGCTGGAGTTTCTAGGGAGGGAATGCAGTGGAGGAAACCTGCGGGGAGGAAGCAGCGTAGGAGAAACTCTGTAGGGGCCAGGAGTAGGGGACAGAGAACTTCAGTGTAGCCTGAGCAAGGCAGAAGAACTATTACTTTGGATATTTATTTGGATTTGCAGTTGGATTTCTGTTCCCCCGGAAGAGGGCTGAACTAAGAGGTGACCTGGCCAGTGGGCCAAAGGACTTTGCAATGCCAGGACCTGGTGCTAGGGAGTGCTATAACAATGGGGCCAGCCAGGATAGTGAGCTGTGTCTTGGTTTCCCTTTTTCTCTGAGCTGCTGCCTGCTCCAGTTGTTTAGTGTACATGCCACATGCTCCCTGCTGTGCAGGATTGGCTGAAGCTTTCAGGGGGAGAGAGGAGAGTTTTGGTAGATCCAGACCCAGTATAATCTGAGTCTACCCCATAGCAATTGTGGGCACCTGAACGAACCCTAGAACTACAGAGACAGGGAAACCCAGACACTGGTTTCTCTGCCCGCCAGACAGTCGATCATACCACAGGGTGCTGTGTGGCAAAGCCTTGATACACGATGGAATACATGGCGTGTTCAGTTTAGATTGCATTGGGACATGGCAAGGTGAAATCCTCTCTGGCCCTGGCTGAGGAGGTCCAAGTAAGTGAGCAGGAGAAACCAGAGAGAGAGAACCAGGAGTGGAAGGAAATGTGTTTGTGGTGGGATGTAGTAATCTATTGCAGTTCATGGGGATAAGCCATACAGTCAAACTTTGTCACTTCAGGTTCTTACTTTGCAGAGCCAGGCTGGCTGCTGGTAGCTCCCCTGAGACTCATTTTGCTGTCACGACATTAAACTGCAACAGAAACAAATGAGATGTGGTTAGCATATTCACCATTCCAGCTGTTTGACCTGATGAATTATTTGCCACATTTCATAATTATGCTTTATTTGATAGCTGGGGCCCCAGCTTCTAATTCTGTGTCCACTGTCAATAGTGTGTGCAGATAATAACGTTTAGATGCACCTAATGTGCTTCCTTGACCTCTCCCCACCTCACATCTGTGCCAAATACTTCTCAGACGCAGCTGGCCCAAGACTGTACTTTAGCCACAGCTGATCTGACCCCAGCATTGTGGTCCATTACAGGCCATTTTAAAAAATGGGAATTATTATTTCTTTAGTTCTGTTCTCAGATATGATCAATGTCATTTATTAATTATTATTTGTCTTATCATAGTACTGGAAATACACAGAACAAAAACATGGTCCCTGCACCCAGGAGCTTACTGTCTAAATATGGGCTACTTTGGAGGCCCATGTTTTGGAGTTACCTTATGCTGGAGCAGTATTGCATAACTACTCTGAAGCTACCATCACCTGTGTGTCCTAGCTAGTGCAGCAAGACAAATTTGGAAATGATGCACTACTGGCAACCCAATAAATAACAACAAAGGAGACTGAACTGCCAACAACCCAACAAGAGGTGGATGGCTCAGTCAGTGTAAGGGTTTACAGTCAATGGTGGGGTGTGAAATGCAATACAAAAACTATAAAGAAAAGAGTCTGAGAAGGGTCCAAACTTTCCTCAGAAAAACTAAGTCGGAGACAAGAAAAAGGAGAAATAAAAGGAAATATAATACAGGCACATTGGATGTTTCCAAAAGGAACACTAGATGTTCATCAGAATCCTGGCATGTGACCCTGGCATGTGAATCAAAAAAACGCCAGATTACAATTTTCAAGTATTTTATTCACAGTACAAAATATTAAGAGCCAACTCCATCTGATCTAGCCACTCAAGTGTCTGATTGTCTCCTTTCTGTGAGGCAAATACTGGCCCCACTGAAGTCCATGTAACATCAACAGAATTGTAAGGTGTGACTTTCAAAAGTGCTTAGTGTTTGCCTAACCTCTGTTTCTCTGACAACAGTTTTTTAGCTCTGACTTCAGTGTGAGCAGCCTCCGCTGAGTGCTTTTGAAAAGTCCACCATTCAGGCTTGTCTACCTACACAGCAATTTAGTGCGTGGCAAGCCAGGGTGTGAATGTACGGGGCATTAGCCTGCCACACATTAACTGCCTGTGTAGAACCTACTACAGTGCACTAAAAAGATCTGTAGTGTGCTGTGGTGTATTGCTGTATCTCCCATACTTCTCAAAAGTTATGCTGGTAAAACATTAATCTACATACACACATGTGCACACACACAAACAAAGGAACTGGAGATTGTACTTAAATTCCATAGCAGGTTGTGGGCCCATACCGAACCTAATGTTTTCAATTTGTTCTGTGTTGTTTTATGACTGTAGTGTTGACTGGTATCATCAAAGGGTGCTGCACTGTTAGAGGTGCATCATTAGATGACTGATTAACCCAAGGTTCTCTCTGTTCATCTCTGTCCAGGTAGAAGGTAAAGTCTTGCTAACCTAATAAAGCTGGTTCCAGTGCCTGAGGCTGTGTGTGAATTGCTGCTGAGCTCACAATGGCTGCTGCTTTCTCTTTACAATCCCCACACTGCTGCTAGCTGATGGATCTCTTTGTGAAGCGCTTTAGATTGCTGGAGAATGGATGGCTCGGTTCTGTTCTGTTCACGTTAGGGCTGTTTTTTCAGCCTCATAGTTGATGACCATAGTCAGGAATATCTTTTTATCTGTGGTTCATATGTCCCCTTACCATTGCACTATGGTTGCACCCTTATGTAACCTCTCTCTCCATAGTGTTGCATGGGTGTAAGTGAGAGCAGAATCTGGCCCAGGGAACTGGCAGTTTACCTCCAGGATCCTACAACAGAAAGCTCTAATGGGGGAGGTGACTGACAGAGGGGTCACCTTGAAAACTGTAGCACTTGTGTTGCTTCATAAATTCTGTCAGAAAGAGTAATGCTCTGAGATCAACCTCCCTTTTTCCCTCCCGTTGTAGGGCTAGATTCAATCAAACGCCATCGGGCTTCTGAAGTAGCAGCCCCTCTATGCTACGCCATCAGCAAATCCGTTATTGTGAAGGGATGGCAGAGCTTTATTCAAGCTCTCATAGAGAAGCTGGGTGGAGTTCTGCCGAAGCTGGACAAGCCATAAAATGAAGTGGCTTTTAACTCATGATTGATAACAATGGAGCACCCAGGAGAACAGCCAAAGAATGTATCCTGCATACTGGTCTAGCCAGGGGTTCTCAAATGGGGGGTCAGGACCCTCAAAGGGTTGCGAGCTGTCAGCCCCCACACAGTCTGGGTCTGCGGCTGTCAGCCTGGTGCATGGCTGACAGCCAGAGTCCTTCAGAGCTGGGTTGCTGGAGAGCAGTGGCTGCTGGCCGGGTACTCTGAAGGCAGGGCCGCCCCCAACAGCAGTGCAGAAGTAAGGGTGGCATGACGTGAGGGAAGGTGGCATGGCATGCAGGGGGTTGCCACTTCTTGCGGGAGGGGGCGTCATAGCCTGAAATATTTTCAAAAGGAGTCCCGGCAAAAATAATTTGAGAACCCCTGGTTCTAGCAAGAGCCTCAAAAGAAGTATGAGCCAGCTGCCACCTATTAAAACTTGCTGCTTGAAATGTGACCCATCAGTCACATGGATAAGGTCCCTCTCCTATTGCTGTAAGCCCCATGCGCACGTGAAGGTTTCATAAAGTCTGATCTGGCCAAGTGTGGGATTCACATGCATGACCGGTGGTGGCATTTCAATGGGAGTGTCACATGTACAGTCCCTGCATTTCTCTAGAGTAGAAAGGTGCCACTGTGTTTCTTAAAGGTGAGCCATCATGCTGCCTGTGACAGCCGCTTCAGTAAGAGAGTGCAATTACAGTCGGGTGAGTGGCTCATGCTAAGAACCTGATCCAGAACTCACTGAAGTCGGTGGAAGGCTGCACAGCAGGAATCAGGGCCACTCCCACCCCCTCTCCCCACACACAGGGAGCATGAGGTGACAGAGTACTGAGCAGCAGCCACAGCATACCAGGTGCCTAGCCACACTCAGGTATTTGTGGGCGTAACCCACACTAATGTGGTGCGGTGCTTTTGTCTTTCTCTAGAGGCTAATGAGATTGCTACCCCCTCTCAGAAACTGGACTAGCTTGTGTAGTTTAAGCAATAGGAGGGGCTCCTGCTCTTTAGATCCAAGGTTCAGTCCTTGCAGATAGATTGGTGTTATATTAAGTGAGTTAGTACAAATAATAGAGACACATTCCACTCCAGAAGTGGCTTCGCTAGTTGTTGAATGTTCACTGTATCTATGTGGGGAGCAGAGACTCTGAAAAAGATTTGTAGTGGATAATCAGCTGAGCATGAACGCCCGAAGTATCTCTGGGGCCAGAAGAGCTAATGCGATCCTGTGATACTTAAACAGGGGCATTTCGAGTAAGAGTAGACAGGTTATGTTACTTCTGTATTTGGCACTGACTGCTGGAATACTATGTCCAGTTCTGGTGTCCGCAGATCAAGAAGGATGTTGATAAATTGGAGACAGTTCAAAGAAGAGCCACAAGAATGATTAGAGGATTAGAAAACATGCCTTACAGTAGGCATGGAACAAGGAGTTCAATCTATTTATCTTAACAAAGAGAAGATTTGATTACAGTCTGTAAGTATCTACACAGGGAACAAATATTTAGTAATGGACTCTTCAATTTAGCCGACAAAGGCGATCCAATGGCTAGAAGTTGAAGCTAGACAAATTCAGATGAGATATAAGGCATACATTTTTAATGGTGAGAGTAATTACCATTGGAACAATTTACCAAGAGTCATTGACAATTATTAAGTCACGACTGGATGTTTTTCTAAAAGATATGCTCTAGGAATCATTTTGGGGAAGACCTGGAGGTGGTCAAACTAGATTTTCATACTGGTCCCTTCTGGCCTTGGAATCTATTAATTGATCTATTTTTATCATTATTTATATTGTGGTCGCTGCCAATAGCCCTCACTATGCTGGGTGTTATGTAGACAGATTGGGAGACAGCCCTCGCCCCAATGCGTCTCAATGAAGACACAAAACAAGAAACAAGCAAAGAGCCCAGGGAGCGAGCAAGCATGTTTCATTACTTCCATCCCTTTCATGTAGTGCACTATTATTTGTTAGTAGTATTTTACCTTTGCCTGATTTTTCTCCCCTCCTCCTCCGAACTATTTCATTATGGTGAAGTCTTCTGTGATTATGCAGTTAATACCTCTCACCAATAGGTCTTGTCTATATTTAACTGACGGTGTGATCTGAAGCTGCTTTGGATAAATCGGTGCAAAATCTTCTTGTATAAACACTCTGAATTTGATTTTAAACCTGGCTCATACCAGTTAAACTCAATTCCTTTTTGATGGATCTATAGATTAAAAGCACTATACAAGAGTTAGGGGGTGGCATTATTATTAGTAAGCGATAAACCGGGTTTAAATAAAATTAAGCAGGTTTTTAAATAGATTTAGAGTTCAACTGTTTCAGCTTTGAATACAAATATGGCCAAAGAAATCGTGTGAGCGACTGGGGCCTGTGATCAACCCCTCCCTGCTTCCCCTTGAGTTCTTTCCTCTGTGTGGGGGTGTCTCCAAAGCCGCTAATACTGGTGGAACCACCAGCACTCGCACTGGGTTCTGCTTGCTTTCACTTTGTTTCTTACTCATGCTTTCCTGATGAAAGAGTTCCTGATCTCTCCCTTTATCTTCCTAATGGGCGCGGTTGTTTGCTTCATATTTCATGGAGTGCTACGAGTGTGCATTTTAAAAAGAAACGAGTAGCATGATTATTAGAACATTGTGTATCAGGATTACTTTGTCTCTGCTGCTATTTGCTTCTGTTGTTTCCTCACCTTCCTTTTCTCATCTCCGTCAATAGGAAATTTGCCTTTGTTTAAGTCATTATTTAAAGTAGCAGTCAACATGATATATCTGGACTCTAGTGAGGCTTTTGACACATGATATTCTTTAAACAAACTAGGGAAATGTGGTCTTGATGAACCTACTATGAGGTGGCTTCACAATTTGTTACAAAACTGTACTCCGTACGGAGTGGGTTAACTGATGTAAGCACAGAAAGAGATTAGTTAAGTCAGCTGCACCTGTCTGATGCCCTTCTTGCGTATTTTTCAGCCCAGATGATGTTGAATTGTCCTAAAACAGTATGCATCTTCTAAAGTCTCACCAAAGGGAACTGAAATGTAACAGAAGTCTGAACAGGATCCTAGTCGGGGAAGAGCTGTAGCCCATTTGCCACTGCCGTGTTAGTCGCTGGAGCTGAAATGTATCATGGAACATGTGGGTGTCAGCAGTAGTGAAGGGAGCCTGGCATGGCGTGGGCTGACTCTCGTCTTGCCATCCATGGTTCCCTCCCTCTCTTCCTTCAAAGTGGGTGAAGGAGACAAAGGGCACAGGCAGGAGAGAGGTCTGGGCAGTGAGAGCAGGGCTGGCACCTCCCATGGATGCTGTCAGGCATAATTAATGAATGCATATGAAATGCTTCGAGATCCTGAGAGAGAAGACCCTGTACAAGCACCAAGTGTTATTAGTATAAAGGGCCTGGTGATGAGATGTTTGTGACAGAAACACTGCCCCTGTGAGCCTGCAGAGGGGGCAGATCTGACCTTACTTTGCCTTTGGCCACATGTGTGGTCAGTGCCGATACAAAGGGTCACACAAGAATGCTAGATTAGGAAAAGCCTGAGCAAATAATACAAGGCTCCAGTTAGAAACATTAGCTGTTGATCACATGATGTAAAGTTCCCAGGATAACAAAGCTCCAGCTGTGCAGGCTGTTGGATAGTTTTGGAAGCCTATGTAGTGCTGGGGAAAGGTGCCTAATTGACAGTCAGGGAGAGCACAGACAGCAGCTGTACAAGCTGTCCTATACTGCTCCGCCAGCGCACGTCTACCATTGGGCTGTCCACCTCCAGGGTGAGAATGTCGTTCTGCCTTCCATGCCCTCCCCATTACTGTAGTAAGCGGGCACCTGCCAAACAATAATGAGTTCATCCTCCCAGCCCTCCGGTGGGAAAGTATAAGCCTTGTTTCACAGGTGGCGGATGAGGCATTGAGTGACTCGCCAGGTTACAGAGGGAGTCCGTTGCAGGTCCAGGAATTGAACCCAGCTCTCCTGAGCCTCAGGCCAGTGCCTTCATGCTAGAACCTTCCTTCCTCAACCCAGCTCTGCTGGTCTGCCAGGGAGGATGCCTGTTAGTGCCAACTGCAGTGTGGTTTCTGTGTCGTTGACACCAATGCACTGGTCTGAGATCGCTGGTTTATTTCACACAGGCTGCCCAACAGCTAGTTGATGGCAATGAATATCAGCCACTACCAGCCTAGGCTGGATTTGAACCTATGACCTAGAAGTGAAGGGCTCTCTCACCCATCACCAAAAAAAATCCATCTCTTTAAACAAAAACAAATTAAGAAAAAGAAAGTGGTTCGCACACAAGAAAGGTCTGGCTTGTTTTAGCTGGAGGGGAAGTCAATTGTTGCAAGGGAAACCAGTGCCCTGCGCTCAGGTGTTGGCATTTGGGGAAAGAAGCAAATGTGCGTTAACCTTTTTTTTGGTTGTAAATCCTCTCTGCAACTTTAGGGTCAAGTTTTTCAAAAACTGTTTTCCAAAATGTGTCCCCCAAATTTTGCTTGTTTCACTTGAGCAAATCTGGGTAATTGGTGCTGCTTTTTTATGGATATTATTTTTTTAAAACTGATGCTGATGGCTCCTGCTTTCAAATGGGGAAGAAGACTGGGCCAACCTGTTTAAGGGGCTAGTGCTTTGGGGTGCCTCAACTGTTGGCCACCCATCTTGAGCTGCCTTGAAGGGTCCTGACTTTCAGAAAGCGCTGAGCACCCAGCCTGTGAAAATCAGGGCTCTTTAAAGTGTCTATAACTGGACACCTGAAGACTGAGGCACTCACAATCATTAGTTGTCTTTGGAAGACCTTGGCCTATGGTTTGTGTGAGAACACGCCTAGCTGAGTGTGAGAGTGAATGCACCCTTTGTGTGTGGTATTGGGGCACTCCGATGAGACTAGAGGAGTGGGTGGGTCCCGCTAGGAACCTGAAACAAACACTCCCTGTTCTTCAAATGAAATATTTCACATTGCAAAGATTCTACAGAAGATAAACACCAAGATAAAAATAATCCAACTGGATGGGGAGGAGGTGACATCAATCATTGGCAGCCGCTGGCTCTGGACTTAGTCAAAGCTAACTGGGCAGGCACAGTAGTCTGAATGTGACAGGTGTGTCAGAGAGAACCCTAAGGCTGGGGACGAGGCATCCTTTGGGTACCTAGCCTGAATGCAGGAAGTGTTCCTCTCATACTGACAATCCTCAGAACCCCACCCAGCTATCTCCTGGGGCTGCTCCTGTGCAGCTCTGAACCAGGGGCAGAATAGTGGAGCACTGGGGGGGATAGTAGAGAATCAAGACTCTGTAAATGTCCTATGTTAACCCCACCCTCCCCTGCCAAGGATCATTCTATCTTTTTCCAGGACTGGAGCAGCTATTTATTCTTCCCCCTCACACTCATTTCCCTGGGCTCGACTGGTCAGCAGTGCACAGCCCTGGTACCCCTAACAGGAGCCACCTCATCCCTTCCTGTGTCACGTCTCTCCCGCCTTATGTGGTGTGCACTCATGTTGTAGGTATACTGCAGAGCATCAGGTCTCTCGATGCAACATCAGAATCTTCCCACTGACTGCTGAATGGGAGCTGGATCAGAAACCAAGGTTGGTCTCCCCTTTACTGAACATGGCGCGGTAGATCAGCAGCCACAAAAATGTGTCTCTTCCATAATTAACCTGCTGTGTTATGCTACTTTTACCCAGAGCTGAAGAATTCTCCAAAGAACCCAATACCCTGTTATATAAGATCCTCAGAAACAATAATAAACTCAAGATTTGTAATAAAATTTAAAAAAAGGTTTCCTTTAAAAAAAAAGCTTAGGTGCGGTGAACTTCCCAGCATTGAAAGTAAACCACCCATGTTTTTCTCTTGAGGCTGGTCTTGGCATGGATTCCTCCTTCGGGGGAGAGATTACAAGGCAGCTGCCAGATTGGATTAGAACTCATACAGGGATGTCCTCTGTGTCTGCCCTCCTTAACACGGATCAACAGAAGGGGTTAGAGACTAAAACCTGATCTTGAAAGCTACTGTTAATGCATTCAAAACAAAAACTGATACCACAAAGCATGACTGCTGCCAACATGCCGGTATTTGCAGAATCTGTATACGAAATTCATAAAGCTCTTGGAAGGAGCTCATGAAATGGGGGCTACTTACCCTCCCTTGCCAACATGCATGCTAAACTTAATCTAGATATAGCTGAAGAGTCCATTCCTGCAGAGCGCTGGAAACTCCCAATGCCCAGTGCAGTCAATGGGAGTTGAGGGCCTTCAGCAGATCACAGGATCAGGCCCAAAGTTAGTGAAGAGACCAAACTAATGGCATGTATACTACTACTACTCATATAAAAGAGTATTCCTGCCGGAAGATAAATCTTGTCCTTAAGAACATGACAGAACTGACTGCATGCAAGTCCAGTCAGCATCGCTGATCTATAAATATCTGGGGAAAGTACAGAATCTAAAAGATCTTGGGAAAAGTTGGGAGGTTGGCTTCAGTGTCAACCTGAAAGAAAAATTAGCAGAAGGCAGATTCTCTAGTCTCCGAGCTGATTTGTATTATCTGAATTTACTCTCTGCCTCTGTACTGACAGCCCTGTCAAATCTAAGTTAGGGAAAAACACAGAGCAGGTTTAAACTTGTCATGTGTCTGCTGATCACATGCCTTGCCAAGGATACCATAGTGCACATAATCTGTGCTTGTATCATGGTTAAACAGTTTTGGCTCAGAACTGGGCAATTTCTTTCCTGTCTTTTGAAATTCCTTCCTACTCTTACTTTTTGCTTTTTCTCTCTGTGCACTGGGCAGAATTTTTAAGAGTGAGGAAAATCTGGTAGCCACGTTAGGCCTGATTCTCCATTGCCTGGCACCTTGGGGAAGCACCTTATCCAGTGCAAAGTGGGCATGGAGGGCAACCATTCTGATATGGTGGCATTTTACACGCATTGCATCCTGGTGTGACTACACACAGTGCAGGCCAAGGTGAAGCAGGCCCTCTCGCTGCAAAAGCCTCAAGGTGACTTTAGATAACTGGAAGGGCACAACTCTGATTTCGTATGGTGTCTGATTTAAACACACCCCTTCCTCCAAACCCCTCTGATAGGGTCTTGTTTTCTTCCATTCCTAAGTCTTCCTGCTAAAGGAAGCTGTCCACAGACAGCCGGGGACATCCCTGCACTGCATCACTGCCTTCTTCTCTGATTGACTCACTGCTTCTTCCAAGTTTCCTCTGAATGCAGGGTCTGGATCCTCAGGATCCTTCCTAAATCAGTTTCTGAGTATCTAATAAGGGCTTGATGCAGCTGGGTAGTAAGGCCTGTGTTATCAGCCTAGCCTGAGCACATCAGGCTAGCCCTAGAGAGGAACATAATAGTCCCTTCTAGCCTTAAAATCTGTTCATCTCTAATAATAATAATTACAATGAGAACTAAGACCTACATTTTCACAGCTCTAGGGTTCCCCCCTGAGAGCTCTGGGGCCTGATTTGAGTCTGGGCCCCCACATTCCAGCTGGAGTCAATGGGAGTTGTGAATGCTCTGAAAATCAAGCCCTGGGTGCCTCAAGAAGGGCACCCCAAAATGGAAATGCTCAAAATCAGCAGAGCCTTTTGGAAATGCAAGCACATCTAAATAAATGGGCATTGTATAGAAAAGCTCATTAAAATCTTTTTAAAAGACCCAAGTCAAAAGTGCCAGAAGGGAGGGTCTGTAATATGAGTCATGCACATTCACTTGGAAACACAGCTTGAAATTCCCCAGGCTCCCTGGGAATGGCTCAGTGCCTGTGTTTGTGGAGAGTTCTGTAGCTTTTTCCTCTTGCCGAAAAGCCTTGAAATGTTGGTTGGTTTTGGTCCTCCCCCCTCTGTCATTCTGCAGTCAGTGAAACCTGCCACTTTGCCTTTAATTTGCACAGACCCCAGGCCACAACAGATGGGAACAAACCAAGGGACGTTTGGAAATATTCCTAATTTCAGCAGCAAGTCTGGCTCAGGAGGGTGAGACAAAGCCCATCAAAGTCAATGGGAGTCTTTCCAGTGACTTCACTGGGCTTTGGATCCAGCCCCCTTTGTGCCGGATGGGGCAGATGCTTGCTTAAGAGGTGCAGTAGTGATTTCACAGTGAAATGCTCTCAGATTCAAATAGCACAAATGGGAATATTTCTCCCACCTCCTCAACTCCTGACTCAGAAATATGAATCCAGCACAATTAATTCACTCTTCCCAATCTGGGAATATACACTGAGGGCTGGTTGATACTGAAGTCAATGGAAGAAGTGTCATTACTTTCTGTGAGAGCAGGACTTGACCTGGAGTCTCTGGAGATGAAAATAATCCTTTCTCTTCTTTTATTTTATTTTCCCTTGGTGCACCTTGGGTTTACAGTATAAATCAGATTTTGGGCCAATCAAAATGGGGAATTATATTGCACAGGAAGCTTGGCCAATCAAAACAGGGAAAGGCTGAGCACATGAGGCTCGGCCAATCAAAACAGGGAATGGCTGTGCATGTGACACTCATTCTAATGAGTAGAGCTCTGTCTACCTCTTGAGTAGCAAGAAAAGCTCCAGAGGCAGGTGGTAATGTTCTACTCTAGTCAAACTCATAACATGGTGCTGAATGAGAGACTCTGTGTTCATGCACAATATGGAGGGTGTCTGTATGAATAGCAACGTGTCCATTTCTCCTGGCTGAGAGCTCGCATTTGAAGAGCTTTTCCTCACACATGCTTCTCTAAGGTGCTAGAACTGCTCACATTTGCCTTTTGGCTTTTCCAAGCTAGGAGGCACTCCTGAAGCAGCCAAGAGATATGACAAGCAGTGGCATGTATGTGATGGTGTGATCTAGTGACTGGAGTGGAAGACAGAATGTGCAGGCTCCCCGCTCTCTCACTGACTCGCTGTGTAACTTTGGGTAAGTTGCTTAAAGTTTCTATGCCTCCATTTTAAGAAAAGGGTATAATATAGTGATCTCCCTAACAGCAGGAGCTGTGAGCCTTAATAAATTTATGTTCAAGAGTTCTGAACTCCTTGCTTGAAATGTGGTGGGATATACCTGCTTTATACCATAACATTGCTATTGTTTTATGTCCCAAACCACACTAATGGATTATTACGTTTGAGAATTTAAGCACATAAATCAGCACATATAAAACTTTCTTTCCTCCAGCAGCTTGACTCTCAGCCAGGCTGCACGTGAGTTAGAGTACTTGTCATTTAAAAGCCCACACTTGCTTCACAGCAACATGACAGATCACAGTTCTTTCCTTATACTGAGAGTAGTAACTGTTATCACAGCTACAACCCTGTGGTAGCCAGGTCAGTGATTGGCTTTTTAATGATGGTTATTTTTTAAGCTAATAGTTTACCTACGTAAATATTTAGTTAAAACTACTACTTAACACACATGTGCTAAGTGGCCATGTTAACGCAATGCAATAATCAGTAGCTTGCCCTTGGCAGAGATTCTCTTGTGTATAAAATACTTCTGGCTCTCTACACTAATTTATCTGATTTTGTAAGTGACCTATAAAGCCGCTCCTAATAGAGCTGGCAGGCAAATGCATTGCAAAATTCTGCTTCCCTGCTACTGTGGTTCTGTCTACACTAGGACCACAGTAGTACTGACAGCTGTATTTCGTTGTGGTTGTCAGAAGCTTGGTTATGGTACCAATCTGGACGAGGCCAAAATGCTTTAAGAAGACTGACATAATGGCTTGCTTCATGCCAACCAGCAGGAAATCCTGAGGTGTGTTCCCCTTTAAAAGCCTTTCTCAGCCCCATCAGCTGATTTATTCACGGGGTTGAAGTCAGTGAGCTGGGTGTGACTGGGAGGCTGTTACAATTCTTTTCCACCAGCTCCACCTGAGAGATTGGCTACTAAGGGTGTTTTTGACCCTCCCCCAATGGTGGGTGTTAAAGCTGGATTCACTTGCCTGGTTGATATTCAAGCTTGCAAAGGGATAAAATCACAACATGGAGGACTGAAACCAGGAGTAGAGACATTGCTTTACACCTGTTGATTAACAGAAGAATGTCATTCGCAAGAAGGGGCAATTAATGCAAGTCACATGGGGCTTAACATTAAGAATTCCAAACTGCCCGCTGGCTGGCTGACCTGCCTGCTTGCCTCCCCAAGAGATCAGGTTCAGCACTGACTCATGCCCTGATTGATGTCAATAGGACTGCAGCTGGGTGCAAATCCAGATGGGTAAATCTGGTGCCTCCCACTCAAAGAGATGTTCTCTATTGCTCATGGTCGCTTTCCCTGTTAACCTGCTGGCTTGTTCGTTCTGTTGAGTAG
Organism: Emydura macquarii macquarii; assembly: GCF_026122565.2. Lineage (NCBI taxonomy): Eukaryota > Metazoa > Chordata > Testudines > Chelidae > Emydura > Emydura macquarii. The sequence goes on along the minus strand of NW_027130724.1, from coordinate 3,152,719 downwards.
AAAAGCCGCTGTGAGGCTCCCCTAATGCCCTTAAAAGAATAAAACTGCAAATATTCCCGTGTCTGATCCTATAGGTGAGTCATTGCTCCACTTGCCTTGGGGTCACCCTCCTTCCCTTCCCAGGGGGTGCCTGGACCAGTTCACAGATGCCTTCAGTGGGAGTAAGCTTTTGCATCAGTAAATTCCATTTACAACCTTGGTAATTTTGAGGGGGGTTTTGTTGGAGGACTGAGCATTTAGACCTTTCATCTGTTGAAATCTTGTCTGATACTTTAGGGCTTTTTCCTGTCTTTAAGCTAATGATTGCTGCTTTCATCTACCTCTCTTCCCACTCTGTTTTTAATTCTTATTCATGTCCTGTCTGTATATTTTTGGACACTTGCTAACAATTCGCTTTGGGCTGAAACGTGGCACATGGAAACTTAGCTGGGAGTTCCAGAGGGGTAGCCTTGTTAGTTTGTATACAGCAAAAACAACCAGAGTTCTGTGGCACTTTAAAGACTAACACATTTAATTGTAGCAGGCATAAGCTTTCGTGAGGCTCAGCTCACTTTGTCAGATGCAGAGGTAGAAATGAGAAACATCCTATATGATGATCCTGTTTCTCATTTCTATCTCTGCATCTGACGAAGTGAGCTGAGCCTCACGAAAGCTTATGCCTGCTACAATTAAATTTGTTAGTCTTTAAAGTGCCACAGAACTCTGGTTGTTTTAGCTGGGAGTGTCAAACAGACACTGTTTGAGCCAGAGTGGTGGGCTGGTAGTAGCACTACCATGGAGGGGAGGTGGGGAGTTCAGGGGTTGAGTCCCAGCCTTAGGCTCTGGAAACCCTACTCCACAGAACCCCTCTGGGTATCAATAGATTGGGGAGCCACCCATAGCTTGGTCTTGTATCTGAAAGTGGTGAGTTGGAAGAAGTCTTGAGCAGAGGGCTGGCTGGAACAGATCAACCATATGCCATGCCCAGCGCGTACCTGTAGGGTAGCATGGCTCTGAATGATGTGGCACTTCTGTAAGACGATATCCCTGCAACTGTTCCTCCCATGTGCCTGACACACTTCTGCTGTTAATATTTCATGCCCTCTAGTCTTCCTTGCACTGCTGCACAATAGGTGCAGATGACAGCCAGCTCCACGTACAGCTGCAGCCAGAGAGAATGAATGGATTTTGTTTGATGAGTGGTGTTAGGTTTCCTCACCCCTTGCAGTCAGAGTCCTTCTACGGGGGAGTGGGTGGAGCTGAAAGGAGCAGGGGAGCTGATCTGGCCAGACTGTGAATAATCCTGCCCATTCTGGATTGATTTGATTGGTAGGCTCAGAAGGCAGTAGGAGTCTGTTGAGTGTAGATTGGCATCCTGTAAACAAATACCAATGTGTCGATGGGCCAAATTATCAGCTGGCGTAACTCCATTGACTTATCTGTTCCACTGAATTTGGCCCTTAGCATCCACTGGGGAAGAAAGTCCCAGTGTTCATGCTTGACTGTGTGGTAGGTATGTGGGGGATCCTAGTCAACATAGGAGCATAAGAATGACCATATTGGATCAGAGCCATGGTGCATCTAGTCCACTGTCCTGTTTCTGACAGTGGCCAGCACTAGAAGATGCAGGAAACTGCACAGTAGACAGATGTAGAACAATCTAGCCCCCAGAAGGGTCTCTCCTTAATCCCGAATAGCTACAGGTTGGTTTAAACCCTGCAGCATGAGGTTCAATACCCCTTCCAACATTTCTGTTAGCATTAACTATTATAACTCTGGATATTCTTATTATCCATGTAAATGTCCAATCCCTCTTTGAATGGTGGTAAATTCTTGGCCTCAACAACAAGTTGAACTGCACTGCCCAGTGTATTATCGCTTGAATGTACAGATACACGTTTTCACTTCATTTGTAGCACATACATTTGCTGTACTCCAGCACTGTCTTCACTATGTCCTTAGGTGCAGTTCTTGCATGATGATGAGTCACATTCTCTGTTGCTTTACACCCTGCTCACTTACACCGGTACAAAGTAGGTATAGGTTGCTACTCAGTCAAAACTATACTGAACCCAGATCTTCTGAGTCCTGGTCATAATCACACCATTCTTCCTCTCTGGTTGCGTACGGGGTCCCTACAAATATTGCTGGCCAAAGAGCTCCAGTAATCTGCGTCTGTGATCATGACTACACCTGGTTGAAACCCAGAATTTCCATTCTGCAGGAAACTTTTTGAAATTTGTTTTTGTTCTGAAATTAAGTAACACAAAAAAATTCTCACGAAATGCAATTTTCAAAAAACTGTCCTTTTGGATCAATTGAGATGTTCCATTTAGATAAAATTAAGACTTTTTTTTCCGTTTTCAACATGTTTTAATTTTATATTATAATTTGTAATACCAATTTTTGAAATGAAGAGCCATTTTGAAACAAAACTCAAACTGCACCATTCTGTTAGTGTCAAAAGGGAATGTTTTGCGCTTAGTGAAATGCTTTTTTCCCCATTAGTTTCTTTTCTTAACAAAATGTTGTCAAAATCAACACGTTCCCATGAAAAGTTTCAATTTTGACAAAATGGAATTTGTCAATGGAAAATTTGTGTCTATCTCTACTCATGACGTCCTTTCCAAGTTAGAACCCTGGGAATAACACATTTTTGTTTGTTTGCAAACACAGGAATAAAGCCAACAGAAAATGGCTATAAGTGAAGGTTTCGGTTTTCAAAGTGCCTTGGAAGCAGAGTGCTGGCTTTCAGTTAGGTGAGTCCTATTGTATTTCATTGAAGTCATTTAATTTCTTCAGTCACCACCTCCAGCTATTGATTAAAGAAACACCTCTGCCAAAAGTGCAAACACAGAGGCGTTCTGGCACCAGCCAGCTATCGCTGAATCATAGATCATCCCTTTATGGTGCTTGTTTCGGTCTCTCTGATGACGAGTTGGGATTACAACCAGTATGTGGAACAGGGATCCCATTTTCTGATGTCCTGAATTACCTTTAAATGCTTCAGTATAGCTCGACAAGGGTTACCCTCAACTATTGTGGTCTGCCATATCACTGTGCTGCATCTCTGTCAATATACAAGGCGTATATATTCAATAAATAAGGTGGGCAGGGAAAGCTAGTTCAGTTTGCCATTTAAAAAGGCGCTAAGGCAGGAAGGATGGGCCAGCGGGTTCAGTTCCCTGCTCCACCAGAGACTTCTTATGTGATTGTGGGCAAGTCACTTAGCCACTTTGTGCCTCAGTTTCCCATATGTGAAATGGGGATAATGCAACTTCCCTATCTCACACGGGTATTGTGAGGATAAATACATTAACGATTGTGAGGTGCTTGGATATTATGGAAATGGGGGCATACCTGAGGGGGAGATGGCGGGTCCAAGGCACACAGTTTGAATCTGAATCTCAACAAAGCCCAAAAGCCAAGGTGTGTCAGAGATGAGGCTGAACCAAAAGCCCAGATTCCAGTACCAGCTGATGCATTTCCTGCCTTTATTCAAAGTCTTTTTAAGCAGCTGATTGTATGGTTCTGCAGGTAGTTTCTGACCATGTTTTAGTATTTGGATCATTCTATTAAGGAGAGTTTTCAGAGATGTGGTTTATGTTAACACCAAATGTCACCGTAAGCTGAACGGATGTTATAATGAGAGCCCCGCTTAACTCATATTTGAATAAAGTAATCTGGTCTGCTTAAGAGAGAGGCTAAAGTTCTGAATTCTCTCTAGTAGCTTGAATCTACTGTGCAGTTGTAATGACTGGCATTTTAGTCAGCACTCCTGCACAGCTGAGAGTGTAAGCCTCTATAGTTTGAGCTAAAGCAAAACTAGTTCCTCTAGCTTGGAGCTGTAGCACACATATCCTCTGTGGATCAGGCACAAAGGGGGATGTATAACACATACTGAAATGTGAGTTACACAGTGACCGGAATGGTCCCCCACGAGACCTTCCAAATGAAGTCTGTTCACTTTGCTCATTGTTTCATTTAGAATGAAAGGATGTGTGTCACTGGATTTGTCCAGGGAGCTTAAAAGGACCATTTCTAATCTTAATGATGCAGAAGCATTTTAACAACCTAAGTAGAAATAATTAACCTGGCACAGGGGGGAAAAGGCCGTCATTTTATTTGAGCTCTGGTTCTGTGTTGGGGGTCTGGCTCTCTGACACGGAGCATCAGCCATGTGATTTCTCTTTGCTCCTTATTGGATCTCTTGTTCTTGGTCCAGACAGCAGAAGTTGTGGTAGGTGCCTGCTGCAACATGCTAGCTGGCTGAGAGGAACCCAGCGGAGTGGTCAATGGGAGGGGTTGTTGTGGTGCTGAGAAGGGCAGGGGTGAAATAGTTGTCTGTGCAGCACAAATGTTACCTCACAGAAGTAGGATGCACCCAATCTCCTGCAATCAGTGAGCCCATCAGGCCTTTCCCAGCTTCCCCCAAGTTGTCTCCTCTGAGCTACCAGGTCTCTTGGATGTCTGGGCAGAGGGTTGGCCCTGATTTCCAGCCCCCAAGGGTGTAGCAGGTAAAGCTTTGCATGTAAGCACAAAGGAAGATCATCTTCATAAGGAAGTCATTTGACACCTTTGTGCCTTGTGCCAGTTCCCAGGGGGCGGGCGGCTGGCTGCTGGCTGAGTGGGTGAGTAAGTGGGCAGAGAATAAGGAGATCAGGACTGAGGCTCATCTAATGGAAGGGCACTTTTTAAAACCACGCAGGGCAGCAGGGTGAGCACAATTGGTCTCTTTGAGCTCCTGGAGTCGCCAGGGGACAGCCTGGCAACAAAGACACCTTTTAGCTTCGAACTGATGGGTTCCTGGAGCTGAAGTGGGAGTTAGTGATGGCTATTTAAGGGCACAGTAATCTAGGCCAGTTAATACAGCCTGCTCAGCCAGAGGCTAAATATCAGTGGAGAATCTGGTTCAGTGAGACCTGTCAGGCAGTGGAATGGCCTCCCAAGGGAAGAGGCAGAAACCCCATCTCTTGGGATGCTTCAGAGTAGACAGGACAAGTCCCTTCCAGGGAGGGACTGATTCATATAGATTTGCCAGCCTGGAGTTGAACTCACACTATGTTTTCTTTCATTGAATAGTAATCAGAACCACTGTTCTTCTGCACCCCAACCACTGGCTAAGGGGAGCTGGTAATAAAGACACACAACCATGGAGAGCTGCCCATACATGTTTTTAGCTCTACATTTTCATGATGACGCTTATGGCCTGCTCCAGCTCAGATGACAGATTATTCACTTTGATTTAATTACTTATTAAAATTTGAACACACACAGTCACATGGAGATGCAGCAGGAAAAGGGTCCATGCCAATCCATCCCACCTGTGACAGGATCACCAAATCAGCTGAGCCACACCCAAGGTGTCATATGCATACACTGGCAAGTGACAGCTGTGATCACAGCATTATGCATTTTGGTCTCTCTGTCCTGCTGAATTTATTCCTGCCCAGTTTTAGTGCTGGAGTCTCAGCTGGCTGGGTTGCTGCTTTCAGTTTATTGCGGCTTATTAAGGTTTTGTTTTTTTTAGCAGCAGTGATCAGCAATGTTTTCTTTAGCCCCAGCTGAGATTGGTGCTGTGAGCTGAGATCAGTGCTGTGAGCCTTTTGTGCCATGTTTACTCTTCTCTCATCATTTCCAAGGCAAAAAACCACTTTATCCACATTCCTTACGTGCCAGCCGACTTAAGGTTTAATTTGAATCACATGGGGTACATGGGACTCCAAGATACTGCCTCATTACAGCATATTTGGAACTGGAGACTAGCCCTGGATAGTACTCTCCTCTTGCTAGCATTGGTTTTGCAAAGGTGTAAAACTATAAGGCCAGATCTTCAGCTGGCATCAATTGGTGCAGTTCCATTGGAGCCATGCTGAGGCTCTAATCTAATGCATAGATTTCAATGAAATTACTCCTGGTATATATCACAGTGAAAGAGAGGAGATTGGGCCTACTGCTACAATCCCCTCCCCCCACCTGAAATTTTGGAGCTGTTCTGATCTGGGGTTTTTGATCAGTCCATTATAGAAAGAGTGATTTGGGGACAGATTTCAAACTCTCCTTGAAGTCAATGGGACTGCTGACACACTAAAAGTTAAGAATGTGCTTCAGTGTTTTTCTGGATCAAGGCTTAATTCCCCAGGCAATCACACTGACGTCCATGAGCCTGATTTCTAATCTCACATTGGTGTAAATCTGGAGCAACTCTGCTGAAGTCCATGTAATTGAGAGGAGAATTTGACCCTTTGGTGTTGAACTGGGTGTAAAGCAGCATAGACTCTGGCCCACAATATCTATCACAGAGGCCTTGTCTATGCTAAGCACCAGCACCAGCACATTCCTTAGTTCCATCAGATTAGAAATATTAAGATGAGGCTGTGAAGGGATCCCAAAGAAGTCCCACTTGCAGCAATGATCAGGCAGGAAGCACATAATCTGATGGGTTAAGAAAATCCACTCATGAAGTCAATAGCGCTGGGCAGATGAGGCAAGATCCAGATTATGTTCAGGCCACTGTTTGGGTTAAAGGCTGACTTGGGGGAGAGTTAGGGTTTGGATTCACTAACCCAGAAACCTTTTGAGATCAATTATTTGCATGAGAGTTCTGCCACATAGGGTAGAAGATTCATGATAGTAGGAGTTGTCACGAGATTTAAGATGCATCTGAATTGGGATCATTACAGTGCCTCTGGCTTTGGATCGAAACTGGAATCAAAACCACTGGGGTACATCTGGATGCTGGGATTTGACACCAAACCTCCTATCACCCAACTCTAAAATTCAAAGAGGTTCCAGCTTTAGCCCAGGTCTAATAGTTCATAAACACAGCACTTCTTGTTCCTTATACCAATGAAAACCATTGTAACGATCGTTTGGTTGGTAACGGGGTCCTTGCTACAATGTGTGACTCAGGGACTCTTACACTTAGAAGCTCCAAGACGATTCCCATTCAGCCGTCTAGAGCAAAAGGAAGGCTGTCCAGGGTAGGATGTAAACTGTGCTGGTTATGAGGAGTGTTGGTCTGGACTGTGCCTTTCCATTAGCGTCTTTCTTCCCAGGGAGAGTGTTTCTCTTTCAGAATTACACAGTGCTGGTGAATGTCACTGCTGGATGAATGGTACTTTGGTTTACTGCCATGCAAATGGACTGCACTTTACCCCTTGTGGGATATAAATCTGGACAATTTGGGACTGATAAGGCAATAAACAACCGAGAAAAAGAACACAGGAAGAAATAATTGAGAGAAATTAAAACAGGAACTATTTTGAGCTGAAATCAGAATTGGAGTCCAGAATGAAGGAGAAATTTGCTGTCCACCTTTAGAATGTGCATGGAAAGAACAAATCCTGATAAAGCATGTAATATTCTTATTAGTTCCATGTCCAGCTGGGTGCATTTCTCATTGGCTTTAGTCGGAGTTGCACTCTTATGTACGGGCAGTAATTGGTCCCTGTAGTTTAAGAACCAGATCCTCGGCTGTATCAAGGCAACTCTGTGCTGCTCCACCAGTGCAAAGCTGCTCTGAAGCCCCTTTAACGGGCCACAGAAGGATTCCACCCCCAACAATGTAGGAGAAATCTTCCCTTGCCAACTCCTCCATGCAGCCAGCGTGGGGAGATGGTTGGGTAAAAGGAGCTTGTCTAGGACACCCTTCACTCCAGTGATCCCTAGTTGCCATAACAACAGCTGCTGTAATTTGCACCTGTGCACCAGCGCAGAGCAGGCCCCGCCCCTTTGCACCTCTCCTCCTGACTTATGCCAAATAAATCCTCAGAGATCCAGCCCTACCTGGGTGAATTGCGTAATTCTAATACATGGTTCAAGCAAAAGTACTGTCAAGACCGTTTGCCTGGCTGCTGTGGAGAACAGAGCTGCTCTCAGAGATATACAGAGCATCCCACTGCTTGTGGTAGCCCCCCAGCTTTCAAAGCATGGAGGCTGGGAGCTGCAGCAACGAAGTCGGGATTTTTCTTTTTCAGCCACTGAGAAGACGGGAGGAGTGGGAGCAGCAGGAGTTGAGTGACCCCGTTTTCATAGTGGAAAGCCCAGATCAGCGGTAGCTGGCGTCAGGCAGGGAAGGGTTCTGGTGGGGTGTCTGGAAAGCATGGGCAGGAGGATTTTGGCAGCACTTTAGCTGGGGCAGATAGGGAGTTCACCAGAGCGACTTGCTGAGTGCAGCACGACAAGTTTGATTGCATGGCATCCTGGACTGATACACAAACATGCACTCAGCCTGCCTGTGGTCTGTTTCACTGGCTTAACGAGCTAGAGGTTCCGCCACGGGAGTCTATAAGTGTTTGAAACAACTGGAACAAAACACCTATTGTTGTAGAATAACCAGGACAAACCCTGGAAGCAGAGACATTCCCAACTCTCAGAGATGCATCATCCACCTTAGTGAGGGGCCTATCGGCCTATGGACGTCAAATGGAGTCTTCACACGTGGAAGCCACAGGAGCTGCTGAGGAAATTGGAGCCCCTAACTGAGAACTGCACTTCCTCTGAAAACATCAGACTCACTGCTGAGCATCACAGAATAAGCAGCCTCATTTGCCTTGGGAAATACACCTGTTGCTCTTTCTATGTGGCTTTTGCTAGCAGGCTGTTAGCATGACCGGTGTGGACAGGAATGGTTTTTCTGAGAATCATGGTGGGAAATCATTGCACAACCAAAACTAACTGTGAGAGACTTCCAAATTGTTGCCCTATTTGGACACTTTCGTAGCAGCTTATTTTCCTTTTTTACTTGTGATTCCTACTCATTAATCCAGATTACTTGGAAAAAGAAAACAAATAAAAAAACAGGTCATCTTATCCTTGGCATCCTGCATTTCACCAACAGAGGATTATACCTGCCACTGCCACCAAAGAGCTATATAATGTGAATGGAAACCTTTCACTTTCCTTCAAAGGGAAGAGCTTTCTGTTTGCATACACAGCTGCCTAGCAAAAGGGGCCTTTTCTGTGCAGTATCAGTGCAATCACAGTTGCATGCATTCATGGGTCCCTAAGGTGCACCAGTTGGGCACCGGCTGAAGGTTAAACTCCTTGTCTGTAGTGATCTGATATGAAGGAGACCAGCTGTCTTAGGAACTGGTAATAGGATATATTTGCCCTAAGGCTGCCTGTTCCACTTCAGTGCAGGTAGGGTGAATTGTTGTCACCTCCTTGAAGGTATATGAAGGACACATGAAATGTCTTAGTCCAGCTTCCGGTGGACAAGCGTCCACCTCACCACCACTGACCCTACAGTGCATCCCAATAGAGAGGCCAATGACTGAAGGGCTCTGGAGACTCAACTTCCCTCTGTGCTCTAGTAGTGGCACCTCCCAGAGATTAGATAAATAGGCCACATGGTCAGGTGGGTAGGGCACTGGACTGGGAGTCAGGAGCCAAAGCTTGTTCCCATCTTGGCCTTGGCTTGCCGAATGCCTAGCACAATCTTGGCTGGAGCCCGTAGCCCCTGCTGTAATAGAAATAATTTTATTAAAGATAATGTTTAAAAAATGGTCAGGTACAGATTCTAAATGGAAGAGTTCCTGGACATCCAGGCATAATGTACAGATTATCAGTGGGTACAAGAGTTTGGTTGGGAGTCGGAGTACAATGAAAGCATAATCTGTGGTATCCTGGATGGGGGGTAATAGGTTTGACGGTTAACAGTACATGCGATCAGTAATTTGGGAACATCACTTATTGCAGGGGTTACATAGGATGTGGTTAATGGGGAGTAGGTATGTCCATAATAGTGGATTGTCCCTCATTGAGTCAGTTATGTGGTGTAGATAGTCCTTTAACCTATAAGTTCCTCGTGGTGGTGCTCCGGCTTACTCATCCCGGTACTAATAAAGCTGGGGTAGTGTTTGGAAGCTTCCACTACCTATTCTGTGGCTAGAGGATTTCAGCTTAGCAGTAACATAATCATCTGCATGTTGTTTATAAAGGCTTTTCAATAAGGCTTCTTATTACAGATGGGTAGAATGGGAAAGGGGGAAAGAGATCTCAAAAAGCAAGTGAAAGGCTTTGAAGGCCCTTAGTTAGTAACGTGGGCACTTTGTTATCTATCTAATGAACATGGGTCAAAGTAGCTCTGCTGTGGATATGTTGGCCAGGGAGTGCTCACTCTGGGAATGATATTACAGTGTCAGATATGCTATGCACTGCCATTGTGACATCATTCCAGGAAGAACAGTGGCAAAGGTTGGGCCATTTGGGTGTGTTTTATTGCAGGATGGGAAGTAATCACTGGCCATAATATTATTCCAGAAAGTACATGGTCTTTCAAAGGGGTAGCTTCGGGGGATGGTCTCTCAGAGGGGATGTTTGAAAGGCTGGCAGGTTTGTGTATATTTGGCTAATATGAGTAGGTAGTGGTTAACTTTATTACAGATCACACTGAAATCATAGGTTTGAAACCATGTGCCATATTCTGTCCTTACACTGAGTACAACCTACTGCACAAGGTGTGAGTCAGGGCAGAATTTGGCCCTGTGCTAGGAGAAAATGGTTAAGTTGTCACCCAAAACCACTTTACCTTCCCAGAATCGGCATTCACAAAAGAGAGAGAGACCATGATGTGGTGGAGAGAGAGAGAGAGAAACCAAAGGAGATAAAGAAAGAAAGAGAGACAGACAAGACTGGAAGGCATAGCTGAGGCATCCAGCCCTGAGAAAACCATCCAGGCAATAATTTTGTGAGATTATGCTTGCACACAAACATACACACACTCTCTCTCTTTCCCACCTCCATGTGGGATTTTTTTCATGCCCCACAGTAGTTAACTCAGAGTACTATTTGTGATCAATAATTTCCTATGGACATTCCTTAACCACATCACCACACACATGGACACTACATAGATATATTTCACTTCTTCCTTCGTCTGACAAAATCTCTGGATTGTTTTTGGAAGCATTTGAGATCTTTAGAGCTTCAGTGCCTCTTAAGTTTCCCTCATCCCTAATGAGGAACCTGGACAGTCACAAGCCCATCTAAAGGACACTCGCCTTTGCAACGCAGGAAGGAAAGTGAGCTGTTAGATGAAGGGGTCAGATCCTCAGCTGGAGTAAATTGGCACAGATCCATTAGCTAGCACAGCTGATTTATACCCATAGCAGATTTGGGCTAATATGTTTCTTTAGCATAATTTGAGCTTTTGAGTGCTATGCTACACAACCTAATGCTTGGGGGCTTTAATATATCAGACAAATAATCACCCACCTGCATTAAGGAGCACCTGGCACTAGCAAGCAAACCCTTGTCCCAAGCAATCACTTTGAAGTTTGTACAGTGCCTAGCATAATGGGGGGGGGGGGGGGAAGAGCCATGATTGGGACGCCCAGGCCCTACCACTATACAAATAATTAATAATAATTAAGTATCCCTATTTGGTTCCACTTTAACATAAAGACCAACCTTTGCTAGGCAACTAGTTTTGGATACCAGCTGAGGACCTGGCTCAGTCTGATTTCAAATCTAGGCTGGTAACTAACAAGTGATGTTAGTCTAAATGCCTCTTGTTTAAATGAGGACAATAGGCTGGCCTTTCCTACTGCATTTCCATAGCAAAGTCCATGGTTTTCACTCTCCCTTTTCACGACAGAGCCTTTTAAACGGCTCATAGCTCCAAAGAGCTTAGTTATCGGGGTCTCTTTTTTTCTACTGCACCATTCTTTTCTGTGCCCAAGCAAATCACCTGATCACACAATTAAATGGAACCTTGACCACACAACTGCAAGCTGTACTGATGAATTGTCGGAGCGCATATTAGCTGTATTTGTTTGGCTCACAGAGAGCGTCTCAGCTGGTGGAAAGCAATGTAGTTCCATTGACTTCTATGAAGGTAGGACAGTTCACACCAGCCGAGGAGCTGGCCCTCTCACTGCAATTTCTCTCTGACATGGAAACTGGTCTCACGGTGGGGCAAACCCTGCAGTGGCAGTTCACTGGCTGCAATGGGATTTTTGAATGAGCAAGAACTGAAGGATCAGGCCCTGTTTAATCTGCCAGACAATTCTTGAAACATTTTCAAAATCAGCCCAGCAGAAGCAGAATCACATTGAATGGCCCTAATTATAGTATATGTATCATTGTACTTTACTGCCAGATTGTTTTACAATATGATGGTATTTTTAAACCCTGGGAATTATTCATCAGTCAACTTAAAAAAATCTAGTCTCGCTAAATGTTCAGCTGGGGAATTTGCACCAGCATTTTCTATCCAAATAAGCAAAAAGGAGGAAAAATACAATCTCTCTTGCTACAGGTATAGTCTGCAGCTCAGAACTTGCTTCCACTAGATTTTTAAGTACGACATAAAATTGTGTCAAGGTTGTGCTGTGGGACAACAATTCAGCAAACCAGCAAGTAGGAAAGGGCCCAAAAGTGAAACAGGGAAAATTCCTTCCAACTGCTCCCAAGAGGAGGAGATCCCAAAGTTTGCAAACAAACAGAGCGACACAAAAATACAATCTTCAGCCTTCATTAAAAAGCCTCTTCCCTGCCAAACAGCGGTCCTCTGCCAAGAAAATGCCACCTAGTGGGGGCAGGCCCCTGGGCAGGGAAGGAAAACACTGGAAAAATTGCTGTTTTTTCCTTCTTTAGAGAAATCGCTCTCTTTAATATCTCTCAGCACTAAATTCTTACCACCCTTCCCCTTGCCAAACGCGCACACTGCCCCAAATGCATGGACCGGTTCTTTGAAACTGGCACACGTCACTCTCCACAGCGCATTATTCTCTGGGGCAAGGTGAGACTTACCAGTGCTGAGAAGTCTCTGCTGTTTCCTGGTCTCTGTTCCTCTCCCAGTTAGCCGTGCCCTCCTACGGAAATCTTGCTGCCATTCTCAGGGCACCAGGCGCCCCTCTGCTTTTCCCTCAGTCAAGTGCTTTGGCAGATCTGAGTGCAGCCCCAGTGTCCCAGAGGTAACAGAGAGTGGGGGGTGGGGAACCCACCTAATTTTCCACGGTGGCTCCTTTTAAAATTCACTCTGCCTGTCTTTCCCTGCAGCCTCCTGAGCTTGGCTGTGAGCAGGTGACAGGCGTCTGGGCAGTGGAGGCACGGGAGGGGAGGGGAGGGGAGGGCTGGGAGGCAGGGAGGGGAGGAGCTGCAACCAGACAACAGGTTACTGTATAACTAGGAGCCTGGGGCCCGGTGAGGCAGCATCACTGGATCAGCTGCCTTTGGTGCTGGGCGCCTCTGCTGACACCTGGCGCAGCAGGGGGGAAGGAGAGCTTGGGGCCGCCTGTGCAAAGGGCAGGGTGGGCTTCGGGCTGGGCATTGTGTGTGTGTTTTTCTTTTATGGAGGAAGATTTGGGTTGCAGGGGTGGGAGGGAAGAAGGGGGGAGGGAGTTCCTGACCTGGTTGTTCAGAGGGGGGGAACAAGGCATCTTTTGTGAAGCAGGAGCCACCTCTCCCAAGCTTTCCATTGGCTCACTGACTCGCTCTGTCTGTCTAGGTGTTTTTTCCTGCTGGGGTAACCCAGGGCCTCTCTGTCTTGGCCTCCTCAATGTGGAAATTTGCAGTGAGACAGAGGATGTGGGCAAATAGCCTCCATCCTGGGCAAACGCACAGAGGGCCCGCTGCAAAATCAATGGAGCATATGAAGTGCAGAGAGTAAAGGGCTGACTCCAGTTTTGTGCATTGAAATCAATGGATTTACACTGGCAGCTTGGGCTCCCAGTCACTGTTCCAGCTTCCCTGCTGTGTATAGGCATGCGTGGCACATTTCATTAGGGTGTGCACCCAGGGAATTTTCATGATCTTTATCAGGGGTGTCAAACTCAATTCCACTGGCGGGCCACATTTGAATTATCCCGCCCGTGGAATTCTCGCCGCGTCCTAATCTCCGCCGAGAAATGTCACGAGGAACGGTATTTCAGCGGCAGATCCCATCCGCCGCAAAATCTCGCAGCTCCTTCTCTTTCGGCGGCAGCTCGCTGTGTCCTGCCGTCCGCCGAGAAATCGCGTGCGCCCTCCACTCTTTCGGCGGCAGCTCTACCCTCAAGAAACAGCGATATGGCGCCGCACGCCACATCCAAAAAGGTACGTGGGCCAGATACAAAAAGTTTGCGGGCCAGGCCGAATGTTTGAAACCCCTGCATTAGGGTGAGCCTCCTAAGCATATGGGAGCCAGCAGGTGCCTGATCCCACAGTCCTTGCACACCCCTCTCAAACCACCGAGAGACAAATTCTGCTCTCACATTGCATTTACACTGGCATAACTAACTTCAGTGGAGTTACTCCAGCTTTACACCCAGGTAAATGAGAGTGGGATCAGGCCCCTGTTGAGTTCAGTGGGAATTTTGAGTGAACAAGGAATGCCAGATCAGGCCAGGAGAGATTTTTTCGGTGGCATGAGAGTCCCTCAACTCCTACTCTGGACATAGAGGATCCACCCTGACTGTTGAAGGGCTGATGGCACCAAGCAGAACACTTTGGAAGAGCGGATTAGTAACAGTTCTGCTTATAGGTGACTATTTTCAGCGTTCATTAAATCTGTGGTTGGAAGGAAAGGAAGTGAAATAGCTGCCAGGGCACATGAGGGAATTTTAAGTGCTTATGGGACAAGATTTTGAGGGTATTACTGCACCATTGAGAAGTTTGTGTATTCTCATGCTTCAGAAGTGGCCCCTCTTCAGGCTCTGATCCTGGAAACTCTTTCACAAGTCCTTATCTTTAGGCCTGGTCTACACCTAAATCTTAGGTTGAACTAGCTACGTCATTCGGGGGGGTGAATTTTTTGCACCCCTGAGCAACATAGTTAAGCTGACCTAAGCCCCCACATAAACACCACTAGGTTGACTGAGGAATTCTTTTGTTGACCTAGCTCCCACCTCTTGAGGGGGTGGATTTTCTACAGCAAGAGAAAACACCCCTTCTGTACTTATAGCAAGTGCGTACGCTACAGTGCTACAGCTTGTAGACATAGCCTGAGTCCCAGGAGACATCCCATTGATTTCAATATAATTAGAGTTTACATAGCACTTTCTCCTACTCCAGCTGATAGGTGGGAAAACCAAGGCAGAGAGCGAGTTGTCAAATAATGAGTCGGTAGTGGAGGTGGGAATAGAACCAGGTCTCCATACTGCAGGTAGAGCTTTTTATGCTCTGGGAAAGGGATTCCTTTGGAAACTAAAAAATCCCTTCCAATTTTCCAATGTTCCTCCTCTTCTTCAAAGGCCAGAGGAGGTCCATAAAGGATGGTACAAGGCACTTCCTTTCTTCTTCCCATCATGGGCAGACAAAGTTCACCCTGAAACCGTGTATCTGTTACTGGGCTATTCTTATGTATCTTTTGGCAAAATAGGGAGAGAGGACATGTGCATTGTGCTTTGAGATCCTCAGAGGCAAGGTGCCAATCCAGCATGCTGAGCTCTTTGGAAAATCTGGCCCCTTATTTTGGTGTCTGAATGGGAACTGAACTCTTTGGAAAACGTAGCCCTATATGTGTAAACTATTATTACTTTTACATAAGAGGTGTCTCTCTTTCTTTTCTACCAAGTATCTAATTTCAGCTATGCAATAACACACTATTTTAAGATAGCGCCACCAGTGGAGGGGTGATCAGTTCATTCTGGTGCCTTACCCGAACCATGTTTAAGGGGGGCCCGAGTGTTGACACAAATTCCATGATGCCACACACCTTTCTTGCAATCAAAAAATAGATGAGCAAGGGTTTGTGCCAATTCACTGCGCTGATGGTAACAGCAATAGCGTGTGGGGTCTGATCTTGTCACACAGTGTTTTTCCTGCACTGCATGTTATGGGAGGGGACTTGATTTTCAGCTTTCTACCTTGCATATGCACAGTACTACCTAGAGAGGAAACGCCCCTGCTGAGCTGTCAGCAGTGGAATGTCACACAACAAGATGCACACAGAAGGAGGCTCGACTGATACAGATCCAGTTTACTGAATGACAGTCATAGTTTTAGAAGCCCAGCTCTAGCAGAAGAATATCCTCTTTCACCACCAATACAAATATTAATACATATCTTGTGTGTGTATGTAAGACACCACAATGATTCCTTTATTTTCCTAAAAAATGCTTCATAAAGCCTATATGTATCACAACACCATTAAAATGAACCTCTATTTGGGTAGAGGGCAAGAGGCGGCTAGATAACCACCACATATAACAGTGAGGGGAAGGCTTAGCCATCTCACTAGACAGAGCCTCTACTCTTTTATTAAAAGCACAATGGGATCTTTAATCTCTCCCAGAAAGCAAATAGGGCCTTCTGGTTTAAGATTTCACAAACAAGGTCCTTTCTCGGTAACCTGTACTGTATATACCTTTGACATACTTCAGAGGGAGTAATGGCTGAGTTGACCTTCCCAGCACACATACCTGTAGTTTCAGAGATTCTAGGGACAACACACCTTAAGCTTAATGCACTAAGAAATCTCATTCTGGCTGCCTTTGCTACACATAAATTATGGAGATAGCCAAATGGTCCACTGTGAAACGCTATATCCTATGAGCAAAGGTACAAAGCTTTAGGCTATCAGTACAAAGTGAGAGTGCCACTGCCCAATTAAATAATAGGAGTGTTTAGCCTAAAGGAAAAGGAAAGGGATAAAAAACTGGAAGGGCAAGGAGTGACTTAGGGCTAGTCTACACTTAAAACGTAACAGTGGCACAGCTGTATCTGTATAGCTGTGCTGCTGTAAGATTGCTTATATAGCCACGTTATGTCGAAGGGAGAGAGCGCTCCTGCCGACATAATAAAACCATCTAAGTGAGTGGTGATGGCTAAGTCAGTGGGAGATGCTCTCCCGCCGACATAGGCTGTACACACAAATGCTTATGCCAGCAAAGCTTATGTTGCTCAATGGGGTGTTTTTTTCACACCCGAGCGACAAATGTTTTGCCGGCATAAGTACTAGTGTAGACAAGGCCTTAGAAAATTAAGACGTAGAATAAAGTCCTGATGCAACCTCAGTTGAAGTCAGTGGGAATCATTCTATGATTTCAATGAGTTTTGGATTGGACCCTAATCCCAGAGCTGGAAATAGTCAGCATGCTGTGTATCAGCAACGTCAAGAATGTGACAGTTTAGATCATCCAATCCCAGTGATATAAACCAGAAAATGATCACTAAACACAGAGGAGGGTTTGGGGCTGGAGGGGCAGGCAGGTCACTCCTGCATTAACTGAAATGAGCTTTTGTTAAGCATGAGGGGGAAGAGAGTAGTATGAACCTGTATCAGACAATTGTTTAGAGAAGGTAGATAGGGCAAATTGCAGCAGCCATTCTCTTATTACAAGGGGACATTCAATTAAATGAAAAGCATCGAATTTAAACTGAATAAAAGAAAGACTTTTCCACACAATCACCAGTTAACCTGTGGAACTCACCACCACAAGGTACCATTGAGACCAAGTTCTTAGTTGCACACAAAAAGGGATTGGATACTTATGTGGATAACAAGAATATCTGGAGCTAGAATAGTAAATATTTAAAAAGCAAACGAGTTTGGGAAGGGATAGAAACCCTCCTGCTGTGTGATAGGAGCAACCTCGAACTATTAGGGCTTAGGCGGAAACAGTCCCTTGGGGCAGGTTATCCCATAACTGCTGAGTGCAAGATTTCCTGCACCTTCCTCTTAGGTGTGCCTACTGTCAGAGCATGTCTTCACTGGAAAGTAAAGGTGTGTTTGTAGGGTAGGTAGGCATAATCTTGCTAGCTTGGCTACCTGACGCAGCATGGACTTCAGCATGAGCTAGCAACTGGTGTCCCAGGTGGGCTTGTACTTGGACCAAAGAAATCTGATGAGATTCAACAAGGACAAGTGCAGAGTCCCATGCACAGCTACAGACTGGGGACTGACAGGCTAGGCAGCAGTTGTGCAGAAAAGGGGTTACAGTGGATAAGAAGCTGGATATGAGTCAGCAGTGTGCCCTGGTTGCCAAGAAGGCTAATAGCATATTGGGCTGCATTAGTAGGAGCATTGCCAGCAGATCATGGGAAGTGATTATTCCCCTCTATTTGGCATTGGTGAGGCTGCATTTCGTGTATTGTGTCCAGTTTTGGGCCCCCCACTATAAAAAGGATGTGAACAAGTTGGAGAGAGTCCAGTGAAAGGCAACAAAAATGATTAGGGGGCTGGAGCACAAGACTTATGAGGAGAGAGTAAGACCCTGTCTACACTTACCTCCGAGATTCGGCGGCAGTCGATGGGAGTTACGCAAGTTACGCAAAAATCTTCATAACTCCAGTCGACTTCTCTGCTCCTCTTCTGCGCACCGTCTTCACTGCACTGCACTGACGGGAACCATGTTCCCGTCGACACAGCGCTACGCCACTTGTGAAGGGGGTCTTAGTACGTCAATTTCTGGATCGACTGATCAGGTCTTCACTGACCACTTAGTCGATCCAGAGAAATCAATCTGACGGCAGTGACTTTGCCGCCAGTGTAGCCATAGCCTGAGGGAACTAGGCTTGTTAGTCTGCAGAAGAGAAGAATGAGGGGGGATTTGACAGCAGCCTTTAACTACCTGAAAGGGGGTTCCAGGGAGGATGGAGCTAGGCTTTTCTCAATGGTAGTAGATGACAGAACAAGGAGCAACGGTCTCAAGTTGCAGTGGGGGATGTCTAGGTTGGATATTAGGAAAAAGTTTTTCACTAGGAGGGTGGTGAAGCACTGGAATGGATTGCCTAGGGGGAGGAGGTGGAATCTCCATCTTTAGAGGTTTTTAAGATGCGGCTTGACAAAGCCCTGGCTGGGATGATCTAGCTGAGGTCAGTCCTGCTTTGAGCAGGGGGTTGGACTAGATGACCTCCTGAGGTCCTTCCAACTCTAATCTTCTATGATTGGATTGCTAGCCCATGCTGAAGCCTGAGCTGCTGCATCTTCACTACTATTGTTACCCCTGCTAGCTAGAGCTTAACGGGGTTCTGGACTAGTTTGGACGCTGGTCTGATCTGGTATGGCAACTCCTCTGTTCCTATAAATAAAGTTTACTAAATTCCCATAGGCAGATTAACAGAACACACACATAGATTGTCCCTAAACAAAATCTTGCTGTGTTGTGGATGAAGCAGCTGATGAGTTCTTGAGGAATGCAGAGCTTTGTTTGTATTTCAGTTTTCATTTCTTTCATTGCTTGTAAATGAAGGCAGCCCATGAGACAACAAGGCCCTTTCTCTCCAAAATATATTTGAGTGCTGAGCCCAAGGAAGCTATCTTGCTTCTAGGTATTGGTCTCAGTCAAGCTGGCAGCAGCAAACATCTCAAGATGGCTTGAGAACAAAGGCGTTTTACCTGCAGTATAAACAACACCCAACGCACAATCTTAGCTTCTTAAAATATGCATTCCTCTACATTTTTAATGCAGTTTTCACCAAACTTGCTCAGCCTGTTTCAGAAGGGTTGGCCCTTATAATTATACACCCCATCAAGCTTGTACATTTGCAAACATTATCAGTGGCTTGACTATGCCATGCCCATTCTCCAAACAGTGAGAGTAGCTTTAAGAGGGTATTACTGCTTAGAAAGATGTTCTGAGGTAAGAGGCCTGATCCTCAATTCATTTATGCCAGCGCAGTCAGGGGCCAGAGAGGCAGACACACCCATCTGTGCTGTTCTGGTTCTCTTCTCATCTCTAGACTTTTCCTTAGAGTTCATTTCTCCCTAATTCTCAGTCAGACTCTGGTTTCAGCTCTTTACAACACAGAATCATAGGACTGGAAGGGATCTTGCAAGCTCATCTAGTCCAGTCCCCTGCACTCATGGCAGGACCAAGCATTATCTAGATCATCCCTGACAGGTGTTTGTCTAACCTGCTGTTAAAAATCTCCAATGATGGAGATTCCACAACCTCCCTAAGCAATTTATTCCAGTGCTTAACTACCCTGACAGTTAGTAAGTTTCTCCTAATGTCCAACCTAAACTTTTCTTGCTGCAGTTTAAGCCCATTGCTTCTTGTCCTATCCTCAGAGGTTAAGGAGAACAATTTTTCTCCCTCCTCCTCCTTGTGACAACCTTTTACATAAAAGGTTATGTCCCCCCTCAGTATTCTCCAGACTAAACAAACACAGTTTTTTCTATCTTCCCTCATAGATCATGTTTTCTAGGCCTTTAATCATTTTTGTTGCTCTTCTCTGGACTTTCTCCAATTTATCCACATCGTTCCTGAAATGTAGCTCCCAGAACTGGACGCAATACTCCAGTTAGGTCTCATCAGCACTAAGTAGAGAGGAAGAATTACTTCTCGTGTCTTGCTTACAACACTCCTGCTGATGTATCCCACAATTATGTTTGCTTGTTTTGCAACGGTGTTACACTGTTGACTCATATTTAGCTTGTGATCCACTGTGACCATCAGATTCCTTTCCACAGTACTCTGTCCTAGGCACTCATTTCCCATTTTGTATGTGTGCAACTGATTGTATTTGTACTTATTGAATTTCATCCTATTTACTTCAGACCATTTCTCCAGTTTGTCCAGGTCGTTTTTAATTTTAATCCTATCCTCCAAAGCACTTGCAACCTCTCCCAGCTTGGTATCATCCGCAAATTTTATAAGTGTTCTCTCTATGCCATTATCTATATCATTGATGAAGATATTGAACAGAAATGGACCCAGAACTGATCCCTGCGGGACCCCACTTGATATGCCCTTCCAACTTGACTGTAAACTATTGATAACTACTCTCTAGGAATAGTTTTCTAACCAGTTATGCACCTACTTTATAGTAGCTCCATCTAGGTTGTAGTTCCCTAGTTTGTTTATGAGAAGGTCATGTGAGACAGTATCAAAAACCTTACTAAAGTCAAGATTTACTACATCTACCACTTCCCCCATCCATAAGGCTTGTTACCCTGTCAAAGAAAGCCATCAGGCTGGTTTGACATGATTTATTCTTGACTAATCCATGGTGACTGTTAACTTATATCGCCTTATTATCTTCTAGGTGTTTGCAAATTGATTGCTTAATTATTTGCTCTATTATCTTTCTGGGTACTGAAAGTTAAGCTGACTGGTCTGTACCCCGAGTTCTCCTTATTTCCCTTTTTACAGATGGGCACTATATTTGACCTTTTCAAGTCACCTGGAATCTCTCCTGTCTTCCATGACTTTTTGAAGATAATTGCTAATGGCTCAGATATCTGCTCAGTCAGCTCCTTGAATATTCTAACATCTCCATCGTGTATTGTGCTAGAGGGGGTGTGACCCAAGAACCTCTTCATCCCAACTGGCAGAGGGCAAAGGGATACAGGGATCCCATGGGTTCATCAAAAGGGATCATGTAAGGTCTCTACTGAAAGCCTACATCACACCGGTTCTCATAATCATTGCATATGTATGGAAAATATGTGAGTTATATGTGTGTATACTAAAAATTAAGTTCTCTACGTCTGTAGTTAAAAGCAGGTTAACCAAAGGTAGTGTGTCTTGAGAAAAACTTCTCCCAGCAGGGCATGGGAAACACTTATCTCCGTGATGGACTACTGTGCATTGTATGTCATACAATAGGAGTCTATTAGCACACTAAAAAAATGCTAATGAAAAGCTGGTGGAGACTTCAGAAGGAAATTAACAGGAAGAGGTAAACAGTGGTGGAAAGACCCTAATTTAAGGTGAACATCAAAGGTCTGTTCTGGTATATTTAGCAGTGCAGAGACACACCCTGGCACCTTTCAGCTAGGAAGTAAACTGACAGCGGGTTTGTTTCATGAAAAAGAGTTCTCAGCCAGGCTTGGTTGAAAACACTGGAAATAAGTTTGGAGGAGAGAAACGTCTTTAGATACATTAGTTCGTCAGGGTTAGTCTCTAGAATGCGTGGTATGATTTTGTTTTATATGTATATATATTTTATATTTGTTCCCATCTCTCACTTTGGTTTTTATTTGAATCTCTGTTCTTTCTTAAACAAATTTGGCACCAAGGGGCTTTGGATCAGGCCCTTAATCCCTAGTGGATCTCTCTTCATGTCACAAAATCAGGGCCCCCACATGGGGGGGAAAGGGTACACTTTACTAGGGCCCGGAGGCCCTGGGGGGCCCAGCCCAGGCTGCAACCCCCATTACCATGAGGAAAAAAATGTTCATGGCTCATGGGATTGTATGTGTGTGGGAGGGAGCCCATGTTAAAAGTTTGTACTGGACCCGAAAAAATTGTGCTTGGACCCTGCACAAAATCACCATACAATTGGCAGTGTCTGCTCTGGAGAAGTTTAGAAACTGACTAGCATGGGTTATAGTAGGTGCACTAGCGGAGCTGAGGGAGGAAGCTTATGCTGTACCTGCACTGTGCCTGACATTAGTCAGTGCTGTTAGTCTCTTGAGGTCACCTGATAACTGGTTTCTTTCTGATGTTGCAGTATCAGGAGGGAGGATGATACAACAATGACCAAGGACAGTGTTAAGGAGAAGAGGAAATGTTCCAAAGGTTATATAAACTCCATTCAGATGTTGGCAGGGAGGGGATTAGCCTCTCTCTCCACCTAGAGGAAGAACAGTTGCCTTTCCTGAGTGCAGGGATTTACGCAGTAGCTGGGCTGGTCCAGCTAAGGGAATTAATTTTATATCCCCAATGATGCTTCTCGGGGCACCCAGGACTGTGAGTAACTACTGACTTCAAGGGGCTTTGGATCAGGCCCTCTTTTGAAACTACCAGACTCATTTAAAATGACTTAAACAAGAAGATGTGAACTTTGAACTCCAACACTGAACAGTAGTGAATTAAACCATTATGTTTCCCAGCCTGTAAGATCAGTCCCTTTTAAAGGTGCGTTGCAAAGGGGAATAATAGGTACAATAGGGCTTGTACACTTTTTTCCTACCAAGTAGAAAAAAGATTTAAAAAATAAATCCTTTCAGCTGCATAAGGGATAGGAAAGTAGCACAAGTCCCATTTCATCCTTTACAGGCCACCTTTAAATCAGCAGAAATAAAGCCAAATAAATGAACCTGACCAGCCTCTTTCCTGTGGTTTTTCGCCACTGACTCAGAGAAAGCACTTGCAGAGCCTGAGAGTTTGTCTGTCAGTATTATTTTTAACTGTAAATAAAAGATATTAATCAAAAATTGGCTCCATCTAATGAAAGACAGTATTGACTTGCCCGCCACCTTTTCTCTTTAACAGGATATTCCTGTTTTGCTGTTGCTGGGTACTAGAGGAAATCCAAAATATTCTCTCTCACAATGTAACTGTACATGGCACTGCACAGCAGGTACAATGTACCAAATAAAGATAACAAATTTCTGTCCCAAATAATTTAGTCTATGGGCCGTGATCCTGAAAGGAGCTCCACACACATGCAATAATCTGCTTGGACAGAGCTCATTGTAGGATTGAGTTTAACTATAGGAACAGGCACAGCAGCAACGGCAACCAGAGAGATGAATGTGAGCATTATGGCTCGCTGGCTTCATTGAACAGGTGAGTTTTCTGAAGTTGGAGAGGGAGAGTGCTTGGCATATGTTAACTAGGAGATTGTTCAATGCATAGGGGTGGCATACACGAGGATATAAAAGCATAGCTAGTTAACATTCCATGGATGGTATATATCCTCTAGTAATACTGTTATCCAGAGACGCTGATAGTTTCAATGCCCCATGGTATCAAAACTTTGCCCTACCCATGCACAATCGAGGAGAAGCCTGGTTCTCAGGACTCCAGCACTTCTATTTAAACATGCTCAAGCAATAACATACAACTTACAGAGAAGATGTCCCCCGCCTTGCTCCATGATTTCAGGGTACAAATGAGTAAATGAGATCAGGTAAAAGATGAGATGTGATGTCTGCCTAATCATGAAAATGGGCAGTGGATTGAGGATGTACTAACAAGACAGTAGAAAAGAGACCGTTGGACTTTTATCTCTGACTTCACTAGCCTCCCATTTCTACAATCTTGTTTCTTCTCTCTCCGCCCCCAGCCAAGATAGTCAGTGAGATCAATCTTTGACCCAGAGGGCTGGGTGTGCCAAGCTAATATTATTAATAGTGCAGTAAGGCTCAGAGTCCATCTCTGGAGCATTAGATCCTGCTCTTAGGATTTGCTGCTGCTTGAGCGTTTCGGGCTTATCTACAAGGATAGTCACACTGGTTTAATTAAAGGTGTAAATTTAAATCAGTTTAGTTAAACTCCCATGTTGTCATTTATTTTGATTTAAGAATGGCTTCAATTCACCTTAAGCCAAAAATACATCCACTCTAACCAGAATAGGAGTGTCCACACAGGGGATTGTCCCAATTTTGGCTATACCGGTGTGAGGGCGTGTAGACAAGGCCTTAGTTGACTTCTTGGGTTATTAGTTTTCTTGTGTTACACACTAAAAAAAAGTCTAGTAGTTTTCTTCAGAGAGAATTTCAAAACCACTGACAGTCTGTAATGCATATAGGTGACAATATATGACAGACCATTGTGCTACAAATGTAGTTGAACCCATCTACATCTCAGGTGAACAAGGTTGCAAAGAGCATGGAACACCAGGAGACATAAGGTGGGTACTTGATCTGCAGCAGAAAGCACATAATTCTGGGCATTAATTGTGGGATTCAAGACAACATTTGGAAACAAGGTAACAAATGTATTTAAATTATCTGTGTCTTTATTACCTCTAGTTGAACTAGTACAATGTGCTCTGTTTGCAGCTACTCTTCCAGACCACCAGAGGCAAATAAAAGAGGGAAGCTAATATAGGAACTCAGAGTTATCTATAAGGCGTGTTATCTCTGTCTGCTCTAACGTAGACAATCAAGTAACTGTGGTTTTGTTTATATCATTTTTCCTTTGGCTTCTGTTATTTCTACTTTTGCATGAGACAGGTATAATAAATACCAGGAAATGAGCATGCATTTATTTTCACATGTACAACAAAACAAGGTGCAAATGTGCATGGTATGCTTTCATCATGTTTAAGGTGGGTGAAAATATATTGTAGATTGTGCATTTTGCTTTATTAATAGAAAATGTATGACAGGGAAGACTGCATTATGCCAGGCAAATTTAGAAGAACAAAAGAGTTGACATTTGATTTATACGGATTAAGCATGAAAGCATTCGGTCACTCAGTTTATCTGCTGTTTCTTAGGACCCAATTCTGCAGTTCTCACATTGACAGTCCCTGGCTGCATTTTCAGCCCAATGCAGTCGTAGCAGCCTGGTGTAAATTAAAGCAGACTCCAGGATGCTCTCCCATAGTGCAGGGGAACTGGCCTGCATACAGCAGCAGCATAATCAAAGGAGTCTTTTGCACACACTTTGCCTAACCCTCCTAACCTATGCTCTGTGTGGCTTAGCCATACCCCAGAATCTGGTCCAAAATATTTTGCACTTGAAAGCAGCATTAGAGAACAATGGATTGTTTATTTTTTTTAAATTGATACAAAAATAAAAAGTATGAATATAAAGACTATAATTATGTACAAAAAACCAATGATTACACTGTTACACAAACCCATGGTCTTCTGAAAATCTTAGCTTGCATTTAATCGAACAAATTTTAAAATAATGATTTAACAGAACAGGAAATGAAAGTTATCAAAATAGATACATCATATATAGACTATAAAAAACCTCTACAACATTAAAGCTGATCTATCAAAAGGACAAATTAGGGTGGGGCCTGATTATTATTTTTTTTTATAAAAAGGCCACTTTACACTGTTCAGGTAGTACAAAGCGGACATAACATTCATGCTCACTTTAAAGTTCACATTCATGCTCATATTCATGCCCCACCCTTTATTTTGCCAAAGCAGAGATGTAACCTGATGTGGAAATGAGCAGTGAATCTGTAGTTCCCACTACAGCTGAAACTCAGCTCCCTTGTGCATATAGGAGACTTGTTTCTGCTCTCTCTCTCACACTGGTATCAATCAGGAATAACCCCACTGAAGTCAATGGAGTTACACAGGTGTAAAAAGACACATGTGAGATCAGAATAAGGACAACAGGACAAATTGTGCGCTCAAATACAACCCTATACATGGTAGGACAGAATTGAGCTCAAAGTATTTATTTTAATGTAGATAGGGCCTGATTCACCTCTGCAGAATTTTGATTTAAATACAAATGTACATCTTTATGCATAGCAGATCAGCACATGAAACCAGTGCAGGAATACACTTGAATATGTATATAGCTTTAAGCATGGAAGCACTCCCATTTACTGAAATGGAATTACTCCCGCTTAAAGCGGAGCTTTAAATGTTTTGCTGAAGGAGGACCATTGCCACTAAATAAACTACTTAGTCACACAAAGGAACAGAGCCACTGTACAGGTTGTTTTACCTGGTTATTCATGGGGTTCTGTGCCAGAGTAGGGCTATATGAAACCTTGTAATACAAGGATGAGTTTCCCCAGTATTTTACATTGGAGAAAGTGAAACTAAATACTTTTACAAGGAACAAACTTTAAAGATGCATGTTGTCCCTTTAATGAAGAAATGTTGAAAGAAGATGTACCTTGCAACTCTGAGCAGCACAGAAGTTTAGCTGACAAATGCAGCGATGGCTATGATCTGGAGCATTCCCTCAAGTCCATATGTCAAGAGAAGAATAACATTAATAATGGCATCTGCTTTTAGCACATAAGTCTCCCATACCAGGAAGTAGACAGACAGCATCACGCTGCCAACAGTAATCATGAGACTGACCCCTAGTGGAACCTCTGCTTCTGTCAGGTTACCTTTTGTACCTTGAGGAAACAAAAAGGTTACATGAATCTTTGACAGTTTACATTGACAATGTCTTGGGCCCCAATTCAGAAACAGCAGCCCTGTTCAGTAAGGTTTTTAAACACAATTTAAACCCAAGTCCTAAGCACAATTCCTACATTATTTCCCCTTGATTAATAGATTTTAAAGTCAGGTGTGATCATTTTGATTGCCTAGTCTGCTTGAAAGGCCATCAAATTTCACCACACAGTTCCTGTATCTTGCCTGTCAACTTGTTGATGACAGTGTATCTTTTATAAAGAGATCCAATTATGATTTATAGATTTCAAGTAATGGAAAATCTGCCACATTTCTTAGTAATCAGTTCCAATCATTAATTCAACGTTGTTAAAAATTTGCACCTTATGTCCAAGCCAGTTTTAGGGTCAGTAGTTTTGTTATTCATTTTTTAATTACCTTAGACTTGAAACTTATTTTTCAATTTATAAAATGTTTTCATCAATGGGCTCTGAGCACATATGCAGAGAATTCACTTTGAGACACATTTTAATTATAAAATGATTACAACAGACCAAATTCACCCTGATATAACTTAGCTGAATTCAGCAGAAGCCCATGGGGATGCTGATATAAATGTCTCAAGAACACCTGGCATATGATTTTATCAAAAAAATGACACCCCCTCAACAAACAAACAAACCAACCAACCCCTTATGACTGACTTGGTAATGCCTACAGCAGGGATTGGAACCGAGGCTTATATGGCCCCTTTATGTCACACTAGCCCATCAACCCAATGCAAAGGGGCCAGAGCCAAGGTGAGAGTCCCTCCTTTGGTAGAATCAGGGCCTCTGTGTTTTGACCTTTATTCTCTCCCACAACATACATACTTAGAGAGCAATACCCTAGTGTTACATTCCCAGCAGTTATTGTTATCTGTGAATCTGTCATTTTTTAGTGGTACTTAAATATTATATTTAACCAATATGTAACTACTATCATTTGCCCTTCTTGCCATACAGATCAATCAATCAGTTAATGTTTAACAATGAACATATTTAACAGCCTGTAAAATAATTGGTTAACCTGCTAAATCAGCAGGTTTTGACACACACATTCTTAATATGATTAATGTGTAAAAACTATAAGGGGAACATTCCATCTTAAATTGCACAATGATAACTAAGATCAACATACCCAAGTATAATCGGATTGCTTCTAGAATGGCCATAATGAACAGCAGTGCAAGATCAAGAGCCAAGTAATTATCCGGATAACTGAAAACTTGACCTGTTGAATAACAAAGTGTAGACAAACCAAAACCACAAAGTACATTAAGTCATCACAATATAACATACACGCATCTGGCTTTTGTGTTTAAAATATATATCAAGTAACTTACTTTTATAAATAATCATTAGAAGAGTTGCCAAGAAATAAAAGATGTAATAAAATCCATTTAAATAGAACAGAATCTGTAAGGGAACAGATGACAGCTGACAAATATTATTAAGGATCTGTAACGGTAATGCAGTTGAGATCTATTTTATAAACCATCAGTCACAGCATATGTTACTATGCCTAATTTTCTATAGCAATCCATGTACATGTTTATATTAGCCCTTAAGATAACAAGGTAGTTAGTATCTTGGAAATACCTAAAATCAATTGAGATTCCAAACACTATGAATGTAGGACAATAGCTTGTTGGTTTCTTGTCTGTTTTAATCTAGATAGAACTAAGTATTAAGTGTTTACATGGCCCTTATTACCATAGTATCTGAGCACATCACAATCTTCAGGGTATTTATCCTCACAACACCCCTGCAAGGTAGGCAAGCAGTATTATTCCTAAATTGCAGATGAGGAACTGATGCATAGGCTGAGTGACTTGCACAAAGTCACACAGGAAGTTTGTGATAAAGCAGGGACTTGAATCCAGGTCTTCTAAATCCTTGGCTAGTGCCATAGCCCCTGGACCAGCCTTTCTCACCAATTTTACAATTAGATAAATATTACAAGAGTGTGTATGTTGGGGAGAGTCTTCTAGCTAGCAGTCACATTTCATCTGTATTTCCTTGGCAGTCCATTTCATTTGTTTATTATGCATTTTTTAAAGGCGGGGAAACCACAGGATCCAAATATGATATGTTTCAAATACTGACAATGCTTGGAAGTGAGGACACTTCCATTAGTAAACTACAGGAGCTAAAAACTCTGCTGCTGTCATGGCACTGCACCCATTTAAACCAAGGGAGAATTTGGCATGGATTTCTAGTGGCCATTTCTAGTCCCCAAGGTTTAAGATGATATTAAGTTTACATACAAATTATTTTAGTGTTAGTGCCCACCCAGTTTTAGATGAGAACACCTGCAAGTAATGGGCGTAGTCTAGTTCCCAAGCATGTTAATTTTAATAAAGCAGAACTTGGTTTTCCTGTTTTTCTGGTTGAAGGAAGGTGGAGCAAAAATGCTGGAGAAATTTCAGTAGCAGAAGTCTTTGAAGAATAAGGTGTCTCTCTTTTTAGATTACCAAGACCTTGGTAGGCGTGGAAGGGGGGGGGAGGGAGGAATTAACCAGAGAAAACAGAGAGTGTGCCAGAATGCTCTTTTGGCGCCTCGTTAGCTATGTAATATCAAGTCTCAGAGGTGTGTGCTGCATGGATTTCATGTGGATCAGTCTACAAACCTAATTTTTTAGATTGTTAGTAGACCAACTAGTCACTCCCTCCTTCTCCTTTAATCTCTCATATACACCTGTAAAGGCCATGGATCTGTGGTGATTGTTTCTTTTTTCAACTCTTTTCCCATTACTCCTCTACACATCACTGACTTAAGGTATGTCTTCATTCAGATGAATGACCCCTGGCTTAACCTACCCTGGATGTGAGCAGCCACATTGCAAAACAATACCAGAGTTACTGGGTCCATGCTGATGCATGTGTTGCTAGGACTTCTGGGGGCATATCTCATGGTTCTTAGCACTGCTGTAAGCTGACGCACTCTATGATTCCTTCGCAGTGAACTGCAGGAGAACTTGTCTGTCTTTTTCAACACATGGGGTAGAGGGAATTGTGGGAAAACATTGGAGGACTATTGCCATTAGACTGGTTTAGCCAGTGTCCTGATTGCCAAGGGGTAGGTTACCAGTTCAAATGAAAGCAGCACCTGACCATCAGCCTATAGCTCCAGACCAGCCAGCCAGACCAGGCTGAAAGCATAATTATACTCATGCAAGAGGGCTTCATGTGTGCATGGTTGCTGGGTTAGGAGCAACACCAAAGTAGGAGCTTGGATTAACTCTCCAGTGAAGACATACCCTTAGAAGTTATCACTTACCAACAGTAGCTCAAACAGATGATGCTGATGGTTGATACCAGACAAAAAACGAGACCAGTGAAAACTACACTAATATAAACATTGATTTCTTCTTGTCTAATAAGTTTGCACAATCTACTCCCAGTGATTTTGCCGGTTATCCCCAAGTGCAAAGGATAGAATGTTCAAAAGGATACAACTGATGAAGTTCTTCCTGCCCTCAGAGGGAAAATAAAGAATAATTAGGAGAAAATCAGTCTAAAATTTTGCTATCAAGTTGCAAAATGCACAAATGAAACTTAATCGGAAGGATAAGGAGCCTGTAATAATGACTTCCTCCCACTTCATTAGGGGAACTACTATTTTCCCATATCAACTACTTCAGATTTAGAAAATAACTTGTTTTTGGATATATTAACCGTAAGTCATTTTGTGAAATTTTCACTGTGAGAAGCCACCTTCTCTGATGTGTACGTACATCTCTTTGAAAACATTGACTATATAGATACTAAGTATTATTCTGTGTATGCTATACCTTCAAAGCATTCATTATAAATCACCAGGTGAGGTTTCCCTATATCTGAACTGTACAGGAACCTGGGAAGCACGCGGGGGAATCAGAATATGCCATCTGTTGTTAAATTACAACTAGGACTGTCAAATGATTAAAAATTGCAAGTACTGTAATGCAGTCTTTTTATCATGAAAGTGCAACTTTTAAAAAGTTTGTAAAAATGTAGATTTTTTTTTTTTACATAACTTGTAATCAAAAACAAAACAATGTAAAAGTATAGAGTCTACAAGTCAAAGCATGAAGGAGCATACAACTGTTTAGCATATCTGGCATGTAAATACCTTGCAACGCCAGCTACAACAGTTCCATGTGAACCACCTGTTCTCATTTTCAGGTGACATTGTAAATAAGAAGGTAGCATTATCTCCCGTAAATGTAAACAAACTTGTTTGTCTTAGTAATTGGTTGAACAAGAAGTATGACTGAGTGGACTTGTATGAGGTAAATTTTCTTTTGTTTATCTTGAAGTGTGGAAGTATTGACCTAATGAAAGCTCATCTGTCCATCTCTATCCTTTTTAGCACTCCATAGATACATGCAGAATACAGACTTTCTTGTGAGTATTAACCCCATTTTTCAGAAGGCAAAACTAAGACACTTTGTGATTAAGGCTCTGATCCTGCAAAGATTTATGCACCTGTTGCTTAAGTTACACACTGACTTCAATTGAAGTACTTACAACATGTAAAATTAAGCCAATGCGTAAGT
Source organism: Emydura macquarii macquarii (assembly GCF_026122565.2). Classification (NCBI taxonomy): domain Eukaryota; kingdom Metazoa; phylum Chordata; order Testudines; family Chelidae; genus Emydura; species Emydura macquarii. Next base: position 3,121,505 of record NW_027130724.1, on the reverse strand, counting down.
CTTTGCAGGATTGGGGCCTAAGCTCTGGGCTACACACGCATTTTGTAGCAGTATAACTATGTTAGTTAAGGGTGTGATTTCTTTTCAAAATTGTTATGCCAGAATAACCTAGTCTAGTGTGCATAGCTTATTCTCCTTCTCAAACAGGAAAAAAAAGTCTGTCTACACTTGAAACTTGTTTCAGCTTAAGGTAGGGCATTAATTTAAAGTGCAATAACTCCATTTGTGGAGGATACCCTTATTCTGGAATAGTTATAGCTCTTATTTTGGAATTCCATCTGTAGACAAGCCTAAACTATACTGGTATAACTGCATCTACACTACAGAGGATGTACCACTTTAATTATACTTGGCTAGTTTAAGCTGTACAATTTTTCTGTATAGATAAGCCTTTAGGAAATTGCCCAAAGATCATTCAGTGAGTCAGTGAAAGAGCTGGGTATAGAACCCAAAGCCCTGATTCCCAGTTCCCTGCTCTAACCATAAAACCATAGACTGTTGTCAGTAGCCACACAAGTAGACATTAACCATGTTCCTACATCTGTACCAAGGACAAATGATTTAATATCTACTAATCCTACTTAGCATTTCTAGGATCTCAGGACATTTCACCAACATTAACTGCTTATGCCTGACAACACACACTTGTGAGATAGGTATTGTAATTAGACAGTAATCTAGTAATAACACATCTACTCAATTTAATTTTAAATTATTCTAAACTAGTTTAGACTGTCAAGTGCAAGATCACTTTGGTTTCAACAACCTAAATAATGATGCTTAAATATGGTCCAACTGTATCTGTGATGTAACTCCATTGAAGACAATGGGTTTACACCAGAGATGAACATGGCTCACTATCTCCAATTTTCAAGAGAGGACACTGTGCAAATCCCACACTCATATATGCAAATGGGCTCTTAGGAGCATGCTTATCTATCTGCCATATTGGCCTGAGGGCCTATTTGCATGTACATATGTATGAGATGCATGTGCATCTTAAGAAAACAGTTTTGAAAGTTGTGCCCTTAGTACTGGATTGTGCAGACACTCCATGAGCAGAATCCCACTGATTTCACTGGGAGTTTGATGCACTGAGCAAATACAAAACCAGGTCCATAAAGTCTGTTCCAAACAAGTGGGTTTTTTTAAATATAGCCCCTACCAAATTTTCTTGAAGAGCACTGTGCATACATATTTGAAGGCAGAATTTGGTCTATTTTCTACAAATCTGTTTCAGGATTCAGCATTTCTGATGCCAAAAATGCATTATAGGTGGTGCAGGTAGCAATGCCTATAATTAGAGTTGCCTAATGCTTCCCATTATAAGACCCTGTTTTCATTTACTCATAACTTTGTCAAACTTAAACCATACAGGTTGAAATTTTCCATGCCAAGCATCTGCCTCAAACTGATTTTTTTTGGAAAGTTTCAGCTAAAATGGTTCAGTCGTTTCTGAGAATGAAAGCATGGAAAAAAATCATGTTGCCCATGATAATTAACTGATTATAAGATAATTATTTTTTTTAAGAAGCTTTCATGATTCCTTGTTTTGAAGTGGGACTTGACATTTAACAGGAGGTCATATAATGTCAGGAATGTGCCTTTTGTTGTTGCTGTGAAAAAAACACCCAAGTAGGACCAAGTCACTGAAAAATCTCAGTTCACACATGGTCAACAGAGACTTCTTAGAGTTTGACTACTAAATTCTCCACAGATTTTGTTTGTATTGCACATGTGCCAGGTCCTGAAGCTCCTACATATGATTGGACTGCGCATATGCCATCCCCACAGAATGACTGAGCACGCTCTGGGAAGCTGTGGCACTCTAAGAAAAAAATAGTATGTGATCATGTAATTAAATACTGTATCATAATGTGTATACAAAAGGGAGCTGAATTAAGGTTTCATGACCATCCTTAAGTCTGACATTTCCTAACTTCTGAGTATTTGATTTTGCAACCTTTTAATGTTGGACTTTTTTAATGAAGTACTTATAAACAGTGAGAGAACAGCAAGTTTGTTTGGAACAGAGGCAAATTCAGATTTAAGGAGGATAAATAATAGTCTGCGGGTTAAAGCATGACCTTGTCTACAGCAGCAAAATTAGGACAGTATTTCAACAACTGACAACAATGATGCAGCAGCAGCAGCGGCAACAGTAATAGCAAGGGTGCAGTAGCTGGATTAGTGTAGACAGATCTTAGGACACTATGGTAAAAATGCCTGAGCCTTATCTACTAGCAGCTTAGCACTCATGCAGCTGACAGTTGTTAACAGCCACTAAAATACAGATCCTACTTTGCTAGTGTAGAAAGTACCCCATGATAAGAAGAGCCAGGAGTCCTGGGTTCTATTTCCAGCTAACTCATCAATTTGTTATATGACTTTGGACAAGTCATTTATTGTCTCTGGATCAAATTCTGCTCTCACTTACACCATTCTAAATCAAGGGGAACTCTACCTGTTTGATAAGAGTCCTTCTGGATTTAAACTGATACACAACATTTGGTTCTTTGTGCTTCTGTTTCCACATATGCAAAATGGAGATAATTTACCTATGTCACAAAGGTGTTGAGAAGCTGCATTCAGTGATGTTTGTCAAGTGCTTTGAAATCTTTAGAAGGAAGGTGCTAATATAAGTATAAAATATTATCATTACTCAAAAAATGAAGGATGGCCATTCAGCAAAGGTCAGTTGTGAGTTAATGTTTACATTTCTTTTATTCATATTAAAATAATGAAAAGCATAATACTGATTAACTCACTCTAAAAGTAGCTAGGAATGCTGTAATAAGCAAATTCTGCTACTACTGAACTCAGGAGAGTTTTGCCAATGACTTTACAAAATGTATGGCATGGGACAAAATTTTACTCATTATAATTAATAATGCACTCATCCCAGTTAGTAAATTACAGCTAGTTCACTGGTGCAGCATTTTTCTCCTTTCTTTACCTCATTGTGTGTTCTAAAGTATTCCACAGAGAGCAAATTAAACAATCTATCCATGCTATGTTATGCATGTTGCCAGAACTCATACAAAGAAAGCATGACAAGCCAGTCAGGATACTGACAATTCAGTTATGCTTAATGGGATAGATTCACCACTAGTGCAGTAGCAGAGACTCCCAAGCACATCCCTAGGCTGAATTCAGTGATGGTGTAGAGCTGATTGGGAATTTTTCGACTAAATATTTTTTTATTGGAAAATGCCAATTGGTCAAAACTGAAACTGTTTGTGGGGACATGGTTGGTTTTGATGAATTTCTTGACTCCAAAAAATGTTGAAAAAAATTCAAAATTGTCTAAACAAATGATTTTTAAACAAAACATTCAAAAAAAGTAAAAATGGTCAAAATCAAAATGTTTTGATTGACCCAAACACAATTGGGGGGGGAGGAGGGGAGTTGGTTTGATTCATGACAGTTTTTGAGATGTTGGCCTGATTTGGGGTGGGATCATTGTTCAGTGTCTTGAACATTTTCCTTCCTGCCCAGCTGTGGCTGTTACCAAGAAGCAAGGCCCTCTGTGTGCAAGTGGTGAAGGGATGTAATTTGTACAGATTTGAATAAGTCAGGGGCGGGCACACCAGTCAGGAAGCCCCTACCCAGCAGTGGGAGGCTGCACACAGCTGAAGGGCAGATGTATATTGGCACTGTCCCATCCATAGTACCATCACCACAGGTAGAGATGCCAGTGATCCTCACACCCCAGGGTGTAGCAACCCTGGTCCCAGACACCAGTGGTACTCTCGTGGACAGAGTGATTCTGCTGCCCGCTTTCCCCACCACCACTGTCTTCTCCCTTCTGCTGATTTTTCAGTAGAAACCCAATTTTTGACAATTCTATCTGAGAGCTTCTTTGGCTTTACTGACTCCTGCAATTCTACCGCACTGTTCCATGGGCGGACGAGGGAAGCCAGGAGAGATGCTCCCATTTCCCAGAGGGGCTGTGGCTCCTGTGGATCCCTGTGAGTTGGAGGTGCTTGAGCCCTGCAGTTGCTCAGCATGTGTAACTCAAGGCAGGCTGTGGGGAAGGCAAAGCCAGCCAGAGCCTACCCTTCAAGCCTGTCCCTCTTCGCTGAGGATGGGGAAGCAGCAGTGTGGAGTCTGGCTCCAAACAGTCTCAGGGCATTCAGCAAGTAAAAGTCGGTAGCAGGTGGGCAGGGGCACAATGAGCGGGAACAAACGTCTCCCTGGAGGGGGGAAGGGAGTCTCCGCTATTCCAGGTCTCACCTGGAGAAAGGGGGAAGAGGTCCTACTTTCTCGAGAAGGTGGGAGGGAAAGAGGTCAGGGCAATGCAAAGGAGGGGAACCCACGAGCCCCTTCTGGGCTCCCTCAATAAATTCTGGTCGTGCCCTTGCAGCCAGCTGGTGCCTGCTCCTACCCGCAGGCGTGTGCACGGGGGAGGCGGTAAGAGTGAACGCGGGGCGGCCCCGTCTCTCCATCTCCAGGTACCCACCAGCCCCGCCCTGCCTCTGCCAGACACCCAGCCACGCTCTCCGTTGTCCCCTGCATCCCTCGCCCAGCCCCCACCCGCTCCCCTCAGGCAGGGACCCCGGCCCCGCCCCGCCCGCTGCCCGACGGCCTCTCGTACCAGACCCATCGTGAGGGCAGGAGCGAGCGGGAGGGGCCGGGGCAGTAACCATGGCAACGCGGCGGCGGGACCAGGCCCATCACCGAGACACCCCCGCTCTGAGCCCCGCCACCCCCCGCGGGCTGGAGCTCGCGGTAACGATGGCAACGCGTCCGCTCACCTCTCCGGAGAGCCGCCATGTCCTCCCCCCCCCCTCTCTCTCTCCCCTCCCTTTGCCATCCTCAGTCCTCCAGCGTCCCGGCATCCCGCGCGCGCCGCTCGAGCTTTTCGTTCGTGCGCGTTCTGCTGCCGTTGCCCTTCTTTCTTTCTTTCTTTCTCGCGCGCTGGCTGTGAGGGCGGAGAAGAGCCCGCCGCCAGCCCCGCCGCCTTCGGGCCGCCTCGGAGCCCTTCGGGCGTCCGGCGCGCTCGGCCGGGTTCGTTCTGCTTCGGGCTGAGTCGGGCGCTGGACATTCGGGCGGCTCCGTTCGGCTCCCGGCCGGCCCGGCGATGGGGGCCTTCGGCTGAGATCGGAGGGGCCTCGGCTCCTCGCTGCCATGGGGACGGGCTCAAAGAACTCGGGCGGACTCGACTCTATTCGGCTTTAGTCCCCGATCGCTTCGAGCAGCGATCGGGAGCTCGGACAGGTTCGGGATCCCCCTCCCCCCCCCGGCTGGGATTGCTTCGGGCCACACTCGGGTGAGACTGGCGAGGACTCGGAGAGATTCGGCTCCCTTCAGGTGCCCGGATCAGTCGGCATTCGGGTCACGCGGGACGGAGAGGGGGACTCGGAGCCATTCGGCCCGAATCGGAGGCGACTCGGGACAGTTCCGCGGTTCGCTCTCGGCAGCGCTCGGCTATTTTCGGAGGGACTCGGGATCGCTTGTGGGACTTCGGAGGAGTCTGGGGTAGCGCCGCGCCCCGCCCGGGGACCCGAATCTAGACTCAGAGTCGGGCTCGTGTGAGCTCGGAGAGGGCTCGGGCGGGTTCGGCTCCTCTCGACCCACTCCAGCAAGCGCCGCCTCGGGCGGGCTCGGATGGAGGACTCGGAGGCGAAGGGGCTGGGCTTGGCCGAGGCGGCGGCGGTGGCTGCGGCGGCGGCAGTTGCCGCAGCGGTGGCCGCGGAGGGATCCGAGCAGCAGCGGACGGAGGCGGAGTCCGAGGAGGAGGAGGCGGCGACGGCGCAGGTGACGGCCGTGACCGTGATGGCGGCGGATGCCGAACACATCGAGATGGGAGCCGAGTCCCTGCCGAACGCGGACGAGGCTGCCGCCGCCTTCGCAGGTCAGCGGAGCCTGGCACTGTGCCGCGCATGCGCAGGGAGCCCCGCCGCGAGGAGGAGCCCTGCCGCGCGCCCGCGCCTCTAGTCAGTCAGGCAGCCCGGGGAGCTGTGGCCGGCGCAGCCCCGCACGCGCCGGCGCGGCCCTTCTAGGAACGCGCGCGCGCGGGTGTTCCGCGGTCCCGTGCGAGCCCCCGCCTGTGGCTTAGTTCTGCAGGCGGCGAGCCAGAGTTCGCGGCGGGCTCCTGGCGGAGCTGGGGACCGTGCACGGAGCTAGTCGAGGTCAGCCCTGCGCCCGCGGCTGGGAGGCTCATCCCGACTGGCTACCGCCGCTTGCCTGGTCGCGTCGCTCGGGCCTGGGTTTCGCCGCTGAGAGCGAGAGGTCGGTGCCCTGAAAACAGGAACAGCGGCTCTGCTGAGGGAAGGCTGGGTCTCAGTTCGGCTGTGCTGATGGAATTGAGCCGCTTGCCACTTCTTGCCGTTCTCCCAGCTAGTCGAAAGCATGCTCGAGTCCTTACCCTTGCATTCAGTCACCACAGGGCACTTCCTAATACTTCCCATGGGAAAGTCCTGGTCTTAGGCTGAATTCTCAGGGCACCCCTCGGAGATACAGTAGAACCACAGAGTTACGAACTGACCGGTCAACTGCACACCTTGTTTGCGAAGTACACAGTCAGGCAGAGACACAAAAAGAAGAAAAGCAAATACAATATGGTACTGTGTTAAACGTAAACGACTAAAAAAAATAAAGTGAAAGGAGCATTTTTCTTCTGCACAGTAAAGTTTCAAAGTTGTATTAAGCCAATGTTCAGTTGTAAACTTCTGAAAGAACGACCATAACATTTTGTTCAGAGGAAGAAACATTTCAGAGTTATGAACACCCTCCATCCCCGAGATGTTCATAACTGTAAGGTTCTACTGTACATGATTATCTTTGTTTTACAGATGGGGAGGCAGACCAGTGATGTAATTTATCCCAGGCCACACAGCAAATAAGCAAATTCAGAATTAAAACTAAATGCTGTCTGAGTCCCAACCTTTTGCTAGAGTTGCTAATTTTGGTTGGATGGATTCCTGGAGATTTCCTCACATGATATAATCTTTAATTAAAGATTTAATCTTTAATGCCTGGCGACTCCAGGACAGTCCTGGAGGTTTGGCAACCCTTTTGCTCAGTACTTCAGACCACACTGCTTCACATGTATACTATACACCGGTTTTCCCATTGTATAGTAAAATGAGCAAGATTCTTCTTTCTGCACATCAGATCTTGGCTTTGTCATTCTGTTCACCATGCGTGCAAAGATCTCCCTTTGGAAGTTCTGCCTTCCCAAACAAACGCAGAATGTTGGAGATAAAATCTGCCATGCAGGCAGGAGAGGAAAATTTAGCCCATAATCAGACTTAACAGAATTCAATTTAATTTATTTTATAATTTCAACAGATATCAATGTTTATTTTTAATTTTTATCAATTTACATTTTCAGTTGTGGGAAATTGGTGGGGTCAGACAGTAACTGTTTAATGACAATAGACATTGAGATACAAAAAGTTAAAGCTTTCCAGTCGTCAACACAGAAATTGTCAACATCACACATCAGAATATACAAAGTAAATATTCTTAAACCTTAGTAAGTTGTCAAGCAGCATTTTTCTTTCTGTAAATTTCTATCTAAATTTAAATTATACTTCCAAGGTTACCTGTAACTAACTGTCAATCTTGATGGTTACATGTCTGCTTGGATGTTTGTTTTTCATGCCTTTCCATTCTCGGAATACAGAAATCCTTTTTTTGGGTATGCCGTGAAATATGGCAGCGAGGTTCAACCTATGTATTCTATATGCTCTGAATAGCCTTTAAGAGCTGTTACTTTACAAATGTTGTATATAGTGTAGGTGTAGCCGTGTTGGTCCCAGGATATTAGAGAGAGAGAGGACCTGAAGAAGAGCTCTGTGAGACCAACAGAAGTTGGTCCAATAAAAGCTATTACCACACCTGCCTTTGTCTCTACTTTAGAAGTGTGTCTGGCTCAGAGATCCTGTAGCATCTTGCTTTGTGAAGCCCTACACATATGCCATACTACATCCATTTTGGATTCCTTTCATTACTTGAGGGAACCATCATGCCTACTCAAGAAGCTTAGTTTTCATAAAGGTTTGTCTATGCCTTATAATTTATGCATAAACAGAAGTTGATATAAATCGTGAGCTTCTATTACCTTATACCAAATTTTCTTTAAAAACAAGTTATATAGGCAGCAGCAGGAGAGAGAGAGTTTGGAAAACTTTCCATAACCAAATATAATTTTATGCAAAATATAATTGTAAAAATTGGTTACATTCTAGCTGGTGTGCTAGCTGGCTCTAGCATGGTATTACTGAAGTGATAGTAATTAATATAAAGACTCAGGCAGGCATTAATTCTCAGGTTTTCTCTTTCTTTTATTCTGGGTTTTGTAAGTTGCCTGTAACTCAGCTTCCATCCTCTTTTACAGTTCTTAAGCATACTGAAGCATATTCATTTTTCCTTCTAGTTAATCAAATGCTGTTAAATACTAGCTCAGCCTCAAGAGTGTTCAAATGATAGGCCCACACTAGTTTTGAAGATAAATAGCAATAATCAGAATGACATTAATTTCTAGTTTAGATTCTTTGAAAAGATTTCCAGAGGTGACATCAAAAGTGAAGTTGGAAACGTCCTCTGTGGATGACCTACTTCTTGGAGCGTGGAAGGGGGGAAACCTGGGGAAAAATTGGAAATAATATAGGAGGGAAAAAGAACACAGTTGTATTTTTTCCCCATTTAGCTTTAATCAGGTTCTCTGGGAACAGCAGGATATTAAGTTCAGTTCTGTTTTATGTTGTAGAAGTGACCACAGTGACAGTAGCCAATGTGGGTTCCTCTGCTGACAATGTCTTCACCACATCCGTGGCAAATGCTGCATCTATATCTGGACATGTGCTGGTAAGTTAAAGCTTTATTTTATTTTTTACTCCTTTGGAATGTTGAGGGCCTTTGATAAGCCCTGTATAATATCTCAGGATAAGTAAAACTCTGATGTTCAAGCTGTGATAAGATTAAAGGGGGACTCTTCATTGCAACATACAGGAAATAGCCACATAACCAGCAATAAAGTTAAGTGTTACACAGCTAGCTCACTCTGAATAAGTCCTCCCATGTGGCGCTGGTGAACTGAAGTGCATAGACTTGGATTCATTGTTCTGAGGCCAGAATTTGGTTGACTTGAAAGCACACACAGTCATCTAGCTACTTCCATACTGATTAGAGTTGTAGGGGTCCAGATGGAAGAATCTGAGAGGCATAAAAATAACTGATGTTTTAATGATATTAATTAAAACTCTTTTATTTCTTTTGTAGTCTGGGAGAACAGCCCTTCAAATTGGGGACAGCTTGAATACTGAAAAAGCCACCCTGATAGTGGTTCACACAGATGGCAGCATTGTAGAAACCACAGGGCTGAAGGGGCCCTCTGCACCTCTCACACCAGGTATAATATAAACCTGCTCTGTGTTCTAAGTGTCACTCAGACAGTTTAGCCCTATATCTCCCATTCTTGTAACTGCAATTAGAAACATCACGTGTAGCTTTTTGAAACCATGTTATAAGGATTGACTGTTACCTCTTGAAATTCTGTTGGTAAATCTGAGAGCCAAGTACTTTTTGGGAATAGAGGAGGAGTATTTTCTCTCCATTTCTTCTATAAGAAATCTATTTCAGTCAATCCTTGAGTTCACTTTTGCAAACACACTCAGGAAAATCTTGCCTTTCCCTTATTATTCTCATGTTCACTTGTGTATGCATTTCACCCAGAAAGACAGATCTTTCATTTTCATTTCATTGATATTGGAAAAGGATTGCAACATTGATAAATTCTGTCTCCTAGTTCTGGACTCATTTATATTTTAAACCTTGCAAATAGTCATGATTCCACCCAGACCTTCTGTTGACATTTGAATGTCAAGATAGAACTATTTCTTTGTTTCTATAGATTATTTCTGTTATAATTCAAGAGTATGCATTGGCAGCTGCAGTGCAGTCTCCTTTCTGTGCACAAGGTGGCACAATGTCTCTTTAACATTGAAAGTCAAATTTCCTAGAAACAGGATATGAAAAAAACACCTAATACATCCTCCACCAGTGCAGTTTTAAATGTTTCAGGTAATGGGAATTATAGCCTTTTCCCGGGAGACTATTTCACTGTCCATTTGAACTCACAGTTAGGATACATTTCCTAATACACACATACAAATGGGAAATGACTGCCTAGGAAGGAGTACGGCAGAAAGGGATCTGGGGGTTACAGTGGCTTATAAGGTAAATATGAGTCAACTGTGTAATGCTGTTGCAAAAAAATGGTGAACATCATTCTAAGATGTATCAGCAGGAGTGTTGTAAGCAAGACATGTGAAGAAATTCTTTCATTTCTACTCCACACTGATAAGGTCTCAGCTGGAGAATTGAGTCCGATTCTGGGCGCCACATTTCAAAAAAGATGTGGACAAATTGGAGAAAGTCCAGAGGAGAGCAACAAAAATGCTTAAAGGTCTAGAAAACATGATCTATGAATAAAAAAAGATTGGAAAAATTGGATTTGTTTAGTCTGGAGAAGAGAAGACTGAGGGGCGACACGATAATAGTTTTCATGCACACAAAAGATTGTTATAAGCAGGAGGGTGAAAAATTGTTCTCGTTAACCTCTGAGAATAGGACAAGAAGCAATGGCTTAAACTGAAGCAAGAAAAGTTTAGGTTGGACATTAGGAGAATCTTCTTAACTGTCAGGGTGATTAAGCTCTGGAATAAATTGCCTAGAGGGGTTATGAAATCTGTCATTAAAGGGTTTTAAGAACAGGTTAGACAAACACATGTCAGAAATGATCTAGTTATTAGAGTCTTGGCTTGAGTGCAGGAGACTGGATTAGATGACCTATTGAGGTCCCTTCCAGTCCTACATTTCTATGATTCTGTGATTTAGCCTCCTTTATTTTGTCAGTTTTATAACATTATACCGAGCTAGGGCTCCTTGAAGTATCTTAAACAATCTCATTGGCCTTACACGTGCTGTTAACATACCCAAAATTAAATTATATGTGGTTTAGTAAGTTTCTCTGATCATTGTGGACAGGCAGAAGCTCTGAGTTAATTGCATTACAGTCCTTGTATCACAGAGATTAAAAATCCAAAGCTGTGTTCAGTGAGCATTTTGTTTTTCATCTTTCTTTTCTTAACCCAAAGGTCCTCAGTCTCCTCAAACTCCTTTAACACCTGGTCAAGAAAAAAATGGCACAAAGTATAATTGGGACCCATCAGTGTATGACAGTGAACTCCCTGTGCGATGCCGGAATATCAGTGGAATCCTGTATAAAAACAGGCTTGGCTCAGGTAAAAGGGCTCTTTCTTCCTTCCATGAGAGAGAGAGGGTGACTCTTATATCTTCATTTGGTGTGCACTTGTTTTAATTGTGCTGCTTTTAAAAACCTGTTATGAAGGGAAGGGAGAATTTCCAGACCAGTCTTCTCCCTTTGGATATTGCTCTCCTTACTTCTTGCCACCCCACTCTGTTCCTTCGGAGAGTAGGACACCTGACTCATATTCTTTGGTTGTGTCAGCAGTTCTCCTATTCTTTTTTGCGTCTGCTGAACCTTGACAGAGCTATAAGCAGCACAGAGGCACTGGAGCTGTTTGCCTGCAGATTCAGGCACCTGTGGCTGCCATTTTGTTCACTTATAGAAGCTTTTCTTCACAACCATAAAGGCTAGAAACTTAAACATAAAATTAAAGGAGAGCACTACTTCTAGAGAAGTTGATGGCATTTGCCTGGGAAAGCTTTGTACATGCCACAGATGAGTGCATTCTTCCAGCACTGATTTAGGGGCTAATGAGACTAGGACGTGGAGCAGCCTGCGCATACACAAATGAATAGAAGGGGATAAGCATTGGTTAGTACACCCAAAGTTTTAAATTAGTACAATTATTCTAATAGGGTGGGAACTACTAGACTAGCGTGCCAGATATTTACATGCTATGGATTTACTGCTTCATCGGCCTGATGGTTTCAGTACTTCAGAAAAGTGAAAAAGTTATTCTTAACCTTAACCACCAGATGCCTTCTTTTGCCTTGTTTCAGGAGGCCGGGGCCGATGTATTAAGCAAGGGGAGAACTGGTACAGCCCCACTGAGTTTGAAGCCATGGCAGGAAGAGCCAGCAGTAAAGATTGGAAAAGAAGCATTCGCTATGCTGGGAGGCCATTGCAGTGCCTTATTCATGTAAGATAAAACCTGTGCTTGTCTCTGCTCCAGGGGAAAGGAAGGTAGTGTCTGAGCTTGGGCTCTCCAGCCTCCTGACCAAATGCTTGTGCTCTGTCAAAGGGATGAAGAGGGCGGGGCAGAACACAGTGAACTAATCAGAGCAGTGTTAAAGAGAAATGGTGTTATAACGGGACAGTTCATTAACAGTGATTTGATTTTGCTGAGAACCAAGGAGTAGAACCCCAGGCCAGGTTCCCAGATTAAGTCAGTCCAAATGTTTCTTAAACTCATAAAGGGTTATAGCTTTATTCCAGTGAGAAGCTATCATGGGATATGTTCCAGCACTGAACTCCATGTGGTAGAAATGGGGAAATGACAGCCTAAAGGGCTCCCACCTGCATTACCTCCTTTTAATTGTATACTCTGAGCTCTTTTACTGTTGTTAAGCTGGGAACAAGTTGTTCAGTTGCTTGCCCTTATTAGGTTACTCGATGTATTTTACATCCCATATTGTTATAAGGGAGGCCCATAAAGAATGTGACATTCCTCTTAAACAGACAATTGAGCAGAGATCTTTTATACTATTCTAAACACATTCACCTGCCCTTTGTCTTTGCTTTTGGACTTCTTCTGCCCTTGGCAGTTTCCCCACCATTCACTTTGTTCCTGAAGAGCTTTTTACTGCTCTCCAGGTCTTCAGGGACTAGACAGATTCTCAGCAGAGACTCGAATCTTTTGCTAGAGTATGTTCATGCTCAATGTAGTTTGATGACTTTTATGCTATACTGGTAACTTCCCAATTTCAGGATGGGATTTTAAATCCTCATGCTGCCTCGTGCACTTGTGCTGCCTGCTGTGATGACATGACCTTGGTGAGTTACAGCCACTAAGTTGAAAACTTTCAGTGTTGGCTTCATGCTGTAGTGACAGGCAGGCTGCCACATGGCCATTGGAGTTCAGGGCATGAGCAACCTGGGATAGGAAGGGGTTGGGAGTATTGTGGATGCAGCGTGCTTTGTTCATGATTGGAAGTAAGGAAAGAAGAACCTCTTGCCAGTGCTTTCAAATGAACTCCTCCTGTTTGATGTTCAGAGCTGCTCCTTAGATAATGATGGTAAGGAACTGACTCCGGGCTTTTAAGCTGGAGCGGGCATTTTGTGTGAAATGAGTGAGTAACATATTAAGTTGGTCTTGTAGTGGGGGTGGGAAGGTACAGATTTTGTTGAGACAAGTAGGTAGCTGGTTTTGGGAGATGCTGTTTGCTGAGACTGGTGATATCTTAGCCTTCAATTTTGACCATCTTTAGTACTGACTGTGGAATGACACCAGCTGTATTGAAAGGGTTGAGATCAATAATACCTTAAAGATTGTGTATCTCAACTGTTCTCTTTGCCCTGAAGAGAAGAGGCAAAACCCTCTGATGGAGTCTTAATTGGCTTTTTGGCAAAATGCAACAGCAGGAGAGCCCAGTGGTTGGTTAGCTCTGTATTTCTCAGGAATGGCTGCTACATATAAAACAGTATGCTCCCAGCTGTGCCTGGAGAGTTAGAGCAAATATGATTGAGTCCAAAAAGGACAGTCTTAATAAGAGAGAGCTCCTATTATAACGGCTCACTTCTCTTTCTCTCAGAGTGGCCCGATACGATTGTTTGTGCCTTATAAAAGGCGAAAAAAAGAAAATGAACTGCCTACAACTCCAGTGAAAAAGGATTCTCCCAAAAACATCACCTTGCTTCCTGCTACAGCTGCTACCACTTGTAAGTTCCCTTCTGGAATAGATCTGCCAGTTCTTTATCAGAGGAGCATTGTCATGATAGATAAATTATATTTTGTCTTTTTTATTAGATTTTCATATTAATGACATTCTAGAGAATTCAAACTGAAGGACTTTAGTAAATGTGATAGTTTGTTTGTTTACCTTTGGCATGTCATTTTGACTGGATAGTAAAACTAGACTGGTCTGATTAGTCAGTTTCACTTCTTAGTTCTCATGCATGAGTACAGTGTTGCAATAGTTGGGTTGCAAACTCAGTAGAAAAATGTTTGACTCTGAGACCCCTTACCTGTTTCTAGAAAAATGTTTTTTTAAGAGTCTTGAAAACCTTTTATATTCACCAAAACTTGAATTGTATTTTTTTTTCCTGCTGCACTGGAAATCTGGATTCACTATCCTAATCTCTTGGGCCATCGGGCCATCAAAAGCCGTAGAGCCCTGACCTTGTTCCATAGGGGTTTAGAGGTAGATTTTTTCAAAACTAGGTGCTTAATTATTGTTGATTGATTTTCAGTGGGAGTTAAGCAATAATACTTTGAAAATTTACCCCTTTGTGCTCTTCAGGAGACCCAGGTTCCATTCCTTATGCTGGTCTTTTTCTCTCCAAGAGCATGCATTCGTCCTCACACTGTTTCTTGAGACATATTAGAAGTCAATCTAAGCTACTGGAATGGTCTTTGTGACCTGGAAGTTTTTAGTGAGAGCTTCTGTAAGGGCCATCTTCACCTTCAAAAAGGTTTCTCTGAATATATTAGACTAAACTCCTATCTAGTTACCATGTAATCTCTCTGTATTTTTTCTTACTGTTTTGGATTACCAAGATGCCTTTGTGAAAATAAAGGTTCATTGCTATAAACAGTCTGCTTCCGCTTCCTGATACCTTTTAATGATGTTGCAGTTCTGTATATGTGACTTCACTGTCTCTGCCTGGTAGTGAAGTCTCGTTGTCTGGATTGCGACATGACTGAATGTGTTGGGCCGGAAAGGATGTAAGCCTGAAAGAAAGCTTTTGTTAGCCAAGAAAAATATTTAACTGTCAACAGTACAAAGAAAAAAATATAGAAATATATGGGAGTTAAGTGGAAGTTTGGTTGAAATGGAAAGCAATCTGATTTTAAGGGAAGAGGTCCAGAATTTGAGTTAACTCTGTCTCTTGCAAAATCATGCGGACTTCAGTCTCATGATCAAAGCCTTGTTCTCCAGGGGATTCAGAAATTGGTTTTTGGTGATTAGTTTTCTTTTAAAAACACAATTTAACACGCATTCTCTGGCTCTCTAACATGCTCAGATAAGCTTCTGAAATAAAGATGACGCTATTGAACATTGCTAATGGCAGCCATCATCTTGTAACAGGTCCTTGCGAGAATGAGTATCTGCAGCCATTTTTCAACCTTGTGTGTGTATGTTTTTGTGAAAAGATCTGAACATAAAGTAGGCACAGAAATGAAAGATGGCAGGTGTGGTTCCTTTCCTTAGGCTGATTAGGGGAGTTTAAAAAGGTAGTTTTGTTTTAAGATCTTTCTAAACTCCCTCGCCCACTGTCATGGGAATTTCGGTATGGAAGGATTTTGTGGCTTTTGCATTACACATTGTTCATTGTCTAAGAATAAATAGCGTCAGTCACCTTTTAAGGGAAATAAGGTAATATTAATTCAAAGAACCAAACCATAGTGGAAGTATATTTAGGCCAGAGTAGTTTCTTTCTCAGACCAGGTGCTCTCTCTAAAATTTCCATGAATTAGAGATTTGCCTTGTTGGATTTCCTGGCCCTGTTGCTTTATTTTCAGTAGGCTTCTGTGTTGTGGCTCATACAGTGATTTGAAATGATTGTAATGCAATAGGAATAAAACTGCAAGACTGATCTGGGCCTCATATTTCAGAGATTAAAATAAGCCTTGACTCTGGGAAGCTGATGTGTGCGCAATGAATTCAGAAGCCAGGATGAGATTTTTGTTTCCATTTGCCATTCTGTGGGATGGAGGTGTAATCCAAATATTGGTAACACAGGTCAATTACTGATCTGTGAATTCTGTGACTTAGGATGATTCAGAACAGGGAGATCAACAGCTAAGCAACCAAGGCTTCAGAGTTGAGCACTAATTATGAAAGTGCTTCTGCTATTTCCAGTCACCGTGACTCCTTCAGGACAGATCACTACCTCTGGTGCTCTGACCTTTGACCGTGCATCAACCGTGGAGGCTACAGCTATCATCTCAGAAAGTCCAACCCAGGGTGATGTATTCACTGGAGCCACAGGTAAGTCCTCAAAACACATTTGCAGTTTGCAGTAATGATACATGTGTGGGATTCTGAACTCCCATTACCAAAGGGAGAAGGGCTTTGAAAGCAGCTATAAGGCTTTTCTTCAAAGGCTTAACCAAAGAGTGTAGATCATTCCTTCCCTTTTCCTCAAAAGGACACCATCAGCTTGAAATCTGGTCAGTTTCATAAAATGAGTTAAAAATACTTTGTTACTGCACCTGCCTCTATCTCCTCCCTGGTAATTTTTGTTTTTTACAGACCCATCTTCCAGGTTTTTTTCCTCTTCCCCTGTTGCTCTGAAAAAGCAACCCACAAAAAGGGAAAACTGTCTGTGCAGTGAAACTGACTGGATGAAAAATGCTGTTAAATCTCCAAAATAAACTGAAAAAATAGAGAGAAATATTTTCCCCCTACTCTTTTAATAATAATTCAGGTATTACTTGAAGGCCATACAGTGGAAAGTAAAAACGATGTGATGAATTAAGAGCTCATCTGGCAATTCAAGTAATTCTGACAGAAGGAACAAATACCAATACATACCTGAAAATAGCATAGTGTCTTTTTTGCTTTAGAGTTTGGGTGAAATCAAGTCCAAGTTTTTTGCACCCTGTAATTTGTTTTTAAGTCTTCTTTCTATGTGTTTATTGTAAAATCTGAGGGGTTTTTTGCCGCCTTCTGCAGCATGTGGTATGGGTCACTTGCAGTATCATCTGAGTATATCTCACTTAATTATTTCCTTGCCATTGCAGGGGCTTTGGGCACTGGTACAACTTAGTTCCTCCTGTTCTCTGCCTATGGCATGTAATAGTCTAGTTTCCTGTGGGCTGTAATAGTTTTAGTCTCATTTTGGTTATTGGATTTAGCGTGTGGGTGCTGGGCAGTGTTGGTGGTCTGTGATATATAGGAGGTTAGACTAGATGATCTGCTGGTCCCTTGGGCTTTAAACTCTGTGTCTGTAACCTATGCACACTACCAGCCTGCAAATTACATATAAAATGAATACAATCTGAAGGCAAGCTCAGTGGAACTAAAGATTTATTTGTATTAACCTTGCAACGTGTAGAATAGTGTCACTAAAATTTAATAGTATGGGCAAAGCTTCTGACGGGGCCTCAACCCATCCTCTGAATATCTCCTGAAGTCTTGTGTGTGCACTTTTTATGCAAACAATTTTGCAGGGCCAAGTTTTTGTGGATGCAAAACTAGTGTGGGAAGCTTACTTTAAGATACAGTGCTGTAGTGATAGAACATGGTGAGATAATGTTTGGGGGGCAGTGTGGGGATGCACAAGACCTGTGTGCTAATCCTGGCTTTCTCGCTGGTCTGCTCTGTGACCTTGGGCAAGTTGTTTCACTGCTCTGTGCCTCAGTTTCCCCATCTGCAACATAAGGATAATGATACTGACTTTTTGTAGAGTGCTGTGAGGTCTAATGATGAAGAGTGCTATGTGAGAGCTCCTAAGTAAATTATTAAACATATTGAAAATGAAAAATGCAGCTGCATATTGTTGTTGCTGTTTTATAAGAGTTATTTATTTGCAAGTGATTATTAGCCACCAGACTTCAATGTAAGTTACGTACAGTGTATTGTTTTCCAGAAGGAGGTAGACTAATGAACTTTAATTTAGTGCAGTGACTTTCAGATAGTTGGAGAGGAAACACTGAGCACAGAGGGAGTAGAACATAAAATAATGCAATCTGCCAGGAGGGATGTGAGTTTTGAGCTGGATTAGTATTTGGGCTTTGTTAACTTTCTCTTCTCTTGTTTGGTACAGGCTCATGCCTTGTATGCAATATTGAGGTGCACAACATGAAAAGACAAAGGAATGAGGAGAAAAGGATATTCTGAGTCACTCTAGTACAGTGGTTCCCAACCTTTTTGACTCGAGAGCCACAGATATAATTTTTACAACCCTGAAGGACCACTAGTCTCCACCAGCAGCCCCTCCCCCCCACTGCAGCCAGATGGAAGTTGTTCAGCGAGGAGGTTGCCTCCCTCCTTGCTGATCTCCCGTCCCCCTGGCTGTAGTAGGGAATCCACACATGTCCTGTAACGCCATGCGTTCCAGCTGGGTCCCTAGACAGGGGATCCGTTCTGCAGCCAGGGGGACGGGAGATCAGTGCTCCCCTCCTTCCAGCTCCTGCAGGGACCCCAGCACTTATGGATCCAGGAACATTTTGCCATGTTCCCTGTTACACCAAGGTGGAGGGAAGTACTGATCTCCCATCCCCTTGGATGCAGCAAGGCACCTGCATCGTTCTTTTAGCCCCGCAGCAACGCACTCTGCCTGGGTACTTAGGCAGCAGCTCCCTTCTACAGCCAATGGGAGGGGAGCAGTGGGCCACTTTGAAAGCCCCCACGGGCCACTTTTGGCCCTCAGGCCACAGGTTGAGAACCACGGCTCTAGTATAATGCAGACCTATTTAAGGGGTGGTGTGAGAGACTGCTGAACATTGCAGTTCAGACCCATGCTTGCTTACCTGTAGTTATTCTTGGCCTAGGGTCTAGCACACAGAATTAGAAGCCAAGAGATGTGGGTTCTAGTGCCAGCCCTGCTTTAGATATACTGTGGGACTGTGGGCAAACCCTGAACATCTGTGCTGTGCCATTTTTGAGAATCATAAAATTTGTATCATGCATTGTGGAATCTTTGGATGATAGTGACAATATAGAGGTAAGTATGGAAGGCAGGGATGGTAGTCTTTGTAGAAACCTTAAAAAGTGAAAGAGGAGACTCATACAGAGTAACACTGGACCAACTCCTTGCCTGGAAGCAATGTCAAATCAGACCACTGTTTCCAGAAGCATTCATAATGCTTATACAGTAGTTACACAGCTTTTGGAAACCCACGTCAATTTAAATACAAAAAGCAACTTGTAACATCCTTTGGGGATTTATAATACCATTCTTTTTTTCAATAGTACAAGACACTAATGTCCAGCAACCTTGCCGTGTCAGTCATCCAGAACCTCACTATCCAAGTTATCAGGACAATTGTCAGATTTCACCTTTTCCAGAAGCTGCACTGCCAACTTCCCATCCCAAAATAGGTAAGTTTAGTCTCTCTAAGCCACAGTTTACATTGCCTGGGTTTGCCCCATAACCCCCACTTCTTCCTTAGCTAATGATTACTACAGAGAAGTAAATTTCCTCCTATATTCCTTAGCTAGACTAAGGTTAAGGTTGGGAGAGGGCAGAATTTTGTTCTTTGTAGAGGGTTTTCCATTTTTTCTTTGAAACCTTAAGAACCTTTATTTGTTGTTTTGTATCACACAGGGTTACAGTAAAATCCCTCTTCCTAAATCTGATAGAGGTTTCCTTTAGCACTTTTTCACAAAGCTGAATCTTGGTGATGTCAATCAGGAGCTTTGGCTGATTTTACTAATAAAGTCTTGTATTTGAGGTACCCTTTCCCACTCAATTCGCATGCAGCTGACTCTAAAATTCAAATTTAGTGTGATTATAGTCTTTTGCACAGAAAAATCAAATTTATTTTCTACTACTTAGTTTAAAAAAATTAGCACAAATCTTATGATTTGCAATGTTTTCTCTTATCAGTTCCAGTAATCTGTACAGAAGGGTTCTGGTAAAGTAAATAACCAAAATATGGATTCTTTTGCTGTTTGTCAAGAAACGTGGCCAATCTTTGTTTAAACAGAATTACACTGTACGAGCAAAACAACTTTCCACCCATACCAATTAAAAGTACCAGTCTGAAAGAATGGCAAATTTTTTATGTGATTGAAATATGTCCTTCATAAGGTTTGTGTCTCTTGAATTCCTGTTCTCATTGCTGGGACAGATCTTGGTTTGAAAATAATTTAATAGGTAGATCCTTATTGTACTGACAAGGAAGGTGGCATCTTAGAGATGCTGTGTGTTCTACACGTCAGTGGAAGTTTGTCTAATATATTAATTTTCGGTGGCTTAGCATTGATAGGTTTTCCTGAAAAACGCTTGTGCATAGTGGGATTTCAAGAAAGAGCTTGGTCACTAAATGTTGCCAAAATGCTTTATGTTTATAGAGGTTGCACCTATTTAAATTAATTAAGGGGAGATACGCTGCTGCTATTTATTTGTATAGCAGTAACACCTAAAGGCCCCAGCTGAGACCAGTTTTCGGTGGGAGCGGGAGCAGGCTCATAGAGTTTCCATTGTGCCATTTTGCATAAGAAAGAATTGGTAGTGAGTGTATTGATCACTGGAATGCAAATTTCCATTGGAATAAGTGGTTCATATCTTTTGCTGACAGGGAAAGTTGTCTCAGCCCAGAGGTGAATTGAAATTTATTTTTTAAAAATCTGACACCTGTCTCAAACTTCAGCCATTTTTCCTGTAACTGGGAAACATGTTATAGCACTTTGCACTTTACTATTGTGCCTTTCCTCTGAGTATCTTAAAGCATTTTACAAACAAATAAGCCTTACAGTACCCTATGAGCGAGGCAAGTGTTATCACAATTCTGTAGATGTGGAAAACTGTGGTTAAGTAACTTATCTAGTCATACCATAAATTAGTGGCAGAAACCAGGAATTAGAACCCAGAATGCCTGACTCCCACAACTGTGCCTTTCATCCATAGACATGATCCTTCTTCCTGTAGTAGGCTTGGGTGGCGCAATTTAAAACTAAAGTTATAAGCAATTGAAAAATCACCTCCAAGCATGCCCAGTGGGGATCTGAACACTATATAAAATTATTTGGTACAAACTTAATGTTGTATTAATGTAACTTTTGCATTCAGCTATAAAGAGTAGTCTCTAACACTGATCTCCTCCACTTAATCTTATATGTCACTGGTAACAATTACTAGGGAATAGACATTCCAGACAGAAGTGTTGAGTTGTTTTAAGTTCCTGGTGCCCCTTTAAAACGAATCTGGACAACAAGCATGCAGCAGGCAAGTACTATGCTCTGACTGGTTGCTGGATTAGATGCCTAAAGGGCCTTTTGCTTCTTAAATTTCTGTGATTCGATGAAGCTATTCAGCATGGAGCCAAATGGATGTGTATTCATGAGGCAGCTAATGAAATGCCGAGGTTATTGACACTCAGGAGCTGAAGGTGAACAGTTTTTAAGCTCCTTTATTAATTCTCCTATGTTCCAAGAAATGGATATGTAAATACAGAAATGAGCTGGGTAGCTTGTAAGCCAGGAGGAAAAATTAATTTCCTCTTCCCTTTTTAACCCTCATCAGAGCTTTCTATTTTTTAGTGCATTTATCAGATAAACTGAAGTCCAAGTTGCAAAGCAAAGATTTGATAACATAATTACCAGGCAACTCATGTTCTTCAGTATTTGCCTTCTGTTTTGACAGAAATGGGGCTTTGGTACAGCATGATGGCACAGATATTTCAGGGTAGGAAACATGTCTGCAAAGCCTGTATTTACTGGTTTTGGAGTTGTGGCCAATAATACAAGATGTTACAATAATAGTATTCTTAAAGTGACGCTAGACCTCTGCTGATCAGTTTGTAGGCATGTGAGAATTTTTGTTAACTGTGAAAATTATTCAACTAGATGGCTAACTTGTGTGCATTGGAATAACTTTGTAATATATTCTATCTTTCCAGATAGACTTTGGTTCTTTTTAATTCTGAAATAGCGTAAGACATTTTACAGCAACACTTTGCACCATCGGGTGGAGCAGTGTGATAAATTTCTGCTATGTCAAAAATAAAATTTAAATCCTTGCTTCTCATTCAGGGCTTGAGTCTATTGATCTAATATTGGTCTTTTCACAGAGGAGGTGAATGAAGTTTGTAAACATTGGCTGGCATTTACTGAGTCTTGTGCTAACATTGAGCAAGCACAAATACTTCCTATTAGATAGTGTTATCAAATGTCAAACGTTGTTCTTATTGTGTAGAAAATCCAGCATTGGAAAAAATCGTTAGCAAACAATCTCTTATGAAAGGATGGGCATGGCTCCTGTCTGCCTCTAAATACAAATAGTACTATGAGTATAGTGTGCAAACATCTGTTTAATTTATTATCTTAATAAGGGCTTTAGGGCTAACTGTCAGTCAGCTGCTTCATGTTCCTACACATACAATGCTACCCATCAGTTAAGGTCACATGTCCAACATACCATATCATATAGTCTGCTACTTCTGATTTTCAGGAAATGTTAACCTCATCTAAATTCATGATGAGATTTGTCTTGCTTTTGTCGTTTGTATATCAAGTGGTAAATTATGACCTGAAAAATGCTAACTTGTTATTACATTTATTTCAGTCCTTGATTTACTGAATGTTCAGTATTTGATGCAGTGAATCACTTTTCTTGACGACAGCTTCACTGAGCAGACTAACTTCGCTACAGTCAGAACTGCATTTCACACATTGTGTTGTACTGAAGCAATTGAGGACTTCCATTCTACTTCAGTACTGCCCAAGTTCAGGAAAGCACACCAACCCATCCCTATTCAGGACAGCACTTAAGCTTGTGCTTACCTTGAAGTATGTGCTTATAACATAAGCCCATATGTAAAATGGTCAGGTATGCTTTCCTGAATTGGCGCCTAGAAATGGTATTTCACTGTATCTGGGTTTCTTATAGTTAGGTTCCACTGTACTGAATTCTCCTAAGCAAAAGAGGACAAAAAGGTAGTTTTCTCTGGCTTTGCTTTCACCACTGCTGAGGAGATCCCAGCCTCCAGGGCTGTAAGTATCTAATGAAAATATCCCCATGATTCCAAATACCTAGGCTGTTTTTTTCAAAGCTAGGAAAGTGCCAGTTCCCATTAAAGTTACAGGGAATTGTGCCTCCAGATCCCTTAGGAGACTTTGAAGATTTCAACTCTGGTCTCTTGTTTTATTTTCAAGAACCTCCCCTGTAGTAAACTTTCAAACATAACTCTGGAGCCTATAGCCACCATTTTAGTGAAAACAATATTTTGTGCCCTGCAGCAGCATTTACATTGCAAACACTCTCTTCAGAGCTGAGCTAACCTCCTTAACAATGCTGCTGCACTATATGAAGACATGGCCTGAGCAGGAGGTGTGATTGAAGTTGTTACTGAAAGCACCGTTACAATCAGGTGTATTCATCATGCAGGAGGTAGAGGAGAATCTGCCTATGCCAAATGGAGGAAAGACAAACTCGGCAGGGAGAGAAATTTTATTCTGATCCTTCTAAAAGGAAATCATCAGACAGTGGTGGGAATTGAAAACACCATTATTATATCCTTAACGTCATTATTTCCAGCTGGTTTGGACAGTGCTCTGTGACCAATAGTATTTGTCTGTAGGAATGATTCTGTCACTAATGTATAAAATTGCCATTGAATATTTTTAAAAAGTGACTTTTTGTGCCTAGTATACTCATAGGTATCTGCTTTGGCAATGGCAAGCTATACTGGGGTTTGCTAGCCTTATGAAGCTGAAGGCTCTGCTTGATTTGCTCTGTGAATCCCTGTCACAAATTGTTTCATCTTCATAGCCAAATATAACAGCAAAAGACTTTCTAAATATACTGCCTGGGAAAAACTCTTGAAATACATACCAGATTGTGTCACCACACGTTTATAGCTAACAGATCTGATTAAAAAGAGGGTTTCTCAAATTGAGTAAGATTTCACTGTGAGCGGAATATGTTGAGAGGTCAAGTTAAGAGGAGCATCCACTGTGACACCCTGAAATGTTAGATCCCAGCCTTCTGGGGTCAGGTGGCAAGTGCTGTTCTTTACAATTCAGCACAGTTTTGAAAACAGGTTCTTATTATTTTATATCCCAAAGAGTGTAAAATAATAGTTAAATAACACAATTTGTGAAGCTGTACAATATAGCACTAGGGGCGCTTACTCAATCCCTTCTAGGCCAGTTAAAGGCTCCAGTGATGTTCCCTAGTGAAGGTGACTTCACCAGCACAGTACATTCAGGGGTGTGTCCAATTGAAGAGGAAGCCAAAGATCTGTGACCGGGCTGAACATTATTGGATATAAAGAGGTGCAAATGAGAGATTTGTGAGTGCACTCTGCCGTGTCACAGATGTTGTGGATTGCAAGGTATCTTATGTCACTGAATGTTTCATTCCAAGCTAACTTCAGTGAACCTTTGGAATAATATATTTTTTTAAAATTTAATGTAAACTTTTTTCAGAACTGGATGCCCCTCATCTACAGCCTGGTTAATAGCAAGAGCGGGTGTTTACCTGGTAAATCTGGAATTAATTCATTTTCATCACAACACTGCAGTTCATTTGACCATTTTTGACACTCCTAGATACTCTTCCTGTGACTGACACAATATAAATACATATATGGATAACTAATGTATTTTGAAAGTTGGTGGGATTTTGCTAAATTCTTTCATAGGTCCTGTTTAGCAATATAAGTATGAAAAATTCATGGCAGGGAGCAAAGAAAAATGGTTTTATTCTTTCTAATACACCCTGGCTTTAGCATGTGTGTCTGACTTAGCCATAATTAGACTCTCAGGGAGTTTTAGAATATAACTTTTGGGAAGATGCAGCAACAGTCTGTGAAATGTTCATTATTTGGTATTAATCTCATATTTTGATTAAAGATTCTATGTTACAATGAATGCTAGTGCAGCCAGCCTCCCACAGGTTACATGAGTCAGTTTGACGTGAACCTTTAACACTTGCAAAGACAATGCATGAGACTTCTGGTCCCTGCTTCACTGTATGTTAGTTTAGCTGATAGTGAGTGAAGCAGAAATATGTGGCAATGGGGGCCTGACTACCTGAACTTAGTTCTTACATTTAGGGATTTTTTTAAAAGAGGTAGAAGGTGTGTGTGTGTATGTGTGTGAATGTTTTTGATGAGAGAAAGGGGTTGGCCGCACTCCTCTGCAACACAGTCAGCTGTAACTCTCTCTTAACTAATTGCTTTATGTGAGAATAAGGCAAACAAGGACAGTCCTGGCTGTTGTGTTTCCTGGGGTTTTTCAGAACCCAAAGCAGTGATAACTTAACTGTTTCTCTCCAGGCGGTGTCAGGAATAAATCAATGAGAACACAGCTCTTTCGTCTGATAATTGATTAATACAAATGAGTACTCTTATCTAAAACTACTATTTATTAGATATTAAGCACACACATACGCAATAGGTTTAGGACATCCCAGGTAGTTACCCACAGTCTGAGATGGTTTCGAGTGATCACCAGCCGGGTTTCCAGGGGCCCTCTTTCCGTCCAGCTGCTGGGGAGTTTAGGTGTCAGCTCCTTGCCCGAAGAAAAGCTCCCTTGGACTGCTCCGAAGTATTTACTTTTACTTAATCTTTTATAGCTAACTCTAACAAAGCACATAATTTAGTGACTCCTACTGGGTCACCATAGTAACCTCTGCTGGGTCACCAATTCTCTTAATTCCAACAAACCATTCATTATCTCAGAATATTTCTAGCCATAACAAAAGTATGTCAGGGCACCTAAAACTAAGGTCACTATTCACTCACTCTTTTCCATAACTTTCTGTGCCATCCTCCCATTCTGATTAGCAAACTGGAATTATGCAGCTGTCTGATCTTGTCGCACAAAGGTCTAAGATTTTGCTAGCTATGCGATATTTGGTTTTCAGCTGGCAGTGGTTGAACATGCAAAATGGTGACTGCAATACTGTCAAGTCCAGGGGTACACTCAGGAATGTCAAATTCCAAGGTAACAGTTGCATGTGCTTCTGCTTATCCATGGCTCTGTGAGCTGTAATTCTCAGGTCACAGCTCCATCTGCTTACAACAAACGAAGCTATTTCTTACAGTTTCTGGCCTGCCTATCCTTCCAGTTATCCATTGCTGATGAGAATAATCATTTCTCTATGTTCTTCTCCTTAAGCTAGAAGGGCTTCTGTTGTGGTCCTGTTCCTGCTACAGTGGCTCAACTGACTGATTCCATCTGTGAAGCTAGGAACAAGAGTGTATATCTTGATCTACACAAGTACACACTATCCTATGTGATCCCATTCAACTTATTTTACAGAGGGCATAGTTACAAGCCAGCACTTTCACGTATGGGTCTCTGAAGTTACACACCTACTTTTATTTTAGGTAATTAAATGAGACCTGATTTTCAGAGGAGCTAAATGCTTCCAACTCCTACCAATATAAACTGAACATCTCTGAAAATCAGACCTTACATAGGTACTTTAATATGAATGTATTAACTTTCAGCATCATCTAATTTTGAACATTTTGGCAACAATAGAAGCCTGCTAGCCTATCTCACTGCACCGTTATCTCTTTCATAAGGTTTCTAGAAGAATTGTGACACTTTACAAGAATGAGAATTTCATCCCTCAAAGAGCTTTTCAATATATTCAGGGTCCTGTGGATTTTGTGGCCAGGGATTTTTCTCAGAATTGTGCTGCAGAGTTATGTCCTGAAATCTAAACTATCATTTAAAACAACAACAACAAAAATGTTTCTAGCCCGCATGGTTGTGAAGAAATCCTCCAAAATGTGAATCAGATATAAATAAATGCAGTTTGTCTTCTTGAATTTTGCAGACAGCTTGAAACAATAGCTGTGAGCATGAACTGCCTCCAATACACATACTCATCTTAATATGTAGCTGTTAAAACCTAAAGGAGACAAATGTGAACCTTAACTATTCTGTAGCTAATCACTGTAGCAGAAACAGCCAATTAATATGCTTATAGGGCCCCAATCTGTCTTCCATGCCTACCTAGATTCTAAAAACCTAAGCTGTCCAGTTGACTGCGTTACTTTTCCCTAGAGTTGCACTGTAATTATTCCTTCCCCTAATAAGAAATAGGCTTTCAAGACCCCTCTCTCACCCTGAATTAAGTTTTTCAAGAGCATATGTTCTTCAGCTGTCACGTTTGAAAGCTCCAGCAGGGATCACTTCACACACCTCTGTCACTGTGTTCTGTTGAGTGGCTTGATTGTATTTGTTTAGTTGGGTCTTAGCTGGACGAAATTTCTGACTGAGATATGAAAAGAAGCATCTTGTGGAGTCGAAACATTTTAACCCTGTGTTCTTTGTTTTGTTTTCTTAATATTCAGTGTTGACGTCGCTTCCTGCCTTGGCTGTGCCACCCACTACCCCCACCAAAGCTATATCCCCCTCAGTAGTGAATGGACTGGAGATGACAGAACAGCGGAGCTGGCTGTACCTGGAGGAGATGGTCAACTCCTTACTCAACACAGCCCAGCAATTGAAGACCCTGATTGAACAGGCTAAACAAGCAAGCTCCTCCTTCCGGGAGGCTGCTGTTACTCAAGCGAAAATCCAAGCCGACGTGGAGAGAAAAGAGGTAACAATGCTGGAGGAGATGACATGGCTCGAGCCTGTCTTATCTTTGTTGCCGACTACTAAGTGAGCAAAGTGCTAGCTTACTCGGCTTCCCCTGTGGTTGGATGAAAGACTGACTAATGAGCATAGTCTCAGAAATTTGAGTCCTATTCTTCACCCCTGCAGGATCCTCGTAACGTCTGTTGAAGGCACTCAGTTACTCATGTCAGGTGGTGAGGGAATAGGGCACTCTGGGATTTTAAGAAGCCGAGGGTGCTACAGAAATAGTTGAAACTCCTTGCTTTAGTGGTCACAAATCCTGAGCCCTGACATCAAGGGGTCAGCTGGGGTATGGGGAGGGGATGCTGATTTCATGCAAGATCTACATACTGCACAACTAAGAAATGGTGAAAGTTGCGACTGCTTAACTAAACAATTATTCTGCTTTCTTCATGGCAAGCTAGGAAACATTTAAAAGATGTTACTGAGGCTGCTGACTTCCTGCTAGAGGAACAAGGGGTAGGGCAGTGGCATGTTAGTGAGCGAAGTTTGGGGGGCGTTTACATGGGGCAAAATGTTTATTAAGCAAATTGTTAAGTTGTCTTATTTTCTGTTTAAATAAAGTGTAGCTAGCATCTATTGCCATGGATACTAACTTCTGATACTGTCAGAGCTATTGCTGACTCCAGCCCTGTGGATCTCCTCGGTACAGATGTAGAGAGAATCCATGAAAGACCACATCTCGTAGGACTTTGATGCTAGAGCTGAGAGCTAGCATCACAGTCTTAGCAGGATTTTAGTTAGTTTAGCAAGACTGTCGTGTTTAAACTGTGGAACAGATTGTTTCTTCTTGGTAAGTCTCCACTGCATTCTGCCTGGTGTAGTCTTTTACACCTGTTCACGGGGGGTGTCAGATGCTATTTTTCTGATTTAGTACCCATGTTATACAAGTGTAAACAACCACACAGATATGAGGCCCTGGGGAATCAGACCCACAGATCTTTGAGGAGACTGTTTGCACGCAGAGATGTTTTTGTTGGTTTTTGGTTTTTTAACCCTCACCAGTTTATGCCCTGTCTTCCCTCAGGACTCCCAGATGAAGAAGCCCATTGATGCTTCTCACACTTTATATAAAGGCATCTCTGGCAGTACAGGCTGCCACCCTCCCACCAGGGCTGAGTTTACTCACTTCACTATGCTACTTCTGTTCTCTGCTAGCACAAGAAGTGAGGGATCAAATCCAGCTGTTGCAAAGCAGTTCAGAGCGCTAATTCACAGGGCAACTGTTGGAAGCCTGTCAGAAAGACTGACTTTTTCTCAGTAACATAAATCCCCAGCTGTACTATCTCTGCCTCTTCTTATTTTGTTATATGTTGTTGGTACTTGTGCTGGGTGGCACTGTATTCTTTTGAGAAATTGAGTAGGTGATATGGTAATTCATATGACCCTTAATAACAGTTGTAAAACTCTCACTTTTGAGCCTGCACAGATCCATTTACCCAACCAGAAAAAAATATAATTGGCTTTTGGGCCTGCAAAACTTATCCAGCTAATAATAATTGTAATCAGTGCTTCTAGGTTGGTCTAAATTAACTTTTTCAGCAAATACCTTCTGAAAAAAATCAGAGACTAGGTGGAAAAGGTAATATCTTTTACTGGACCATATCTGTTAGTGAAATAGACAAGCTTTTGAGCTTATACAGAGCTTTTCTTCAGATCTGGGAAAGGTACTCGGAGTGTCAGAGCTAAATACAGGGTGGAACAGATTGTTAAGTATAAGGAGTTCACATATGTAACAACATCATTCCAGGTGAAGTGGGTGGTTAACACCTCTGCAGTCACAGGAGAAAGGAGAGTGGATTCCAGATTGTTGTAATGAGCCATAAATCTAGTGTATTTAGTGACTCCATGTTTTTTAGTATCTAATGGAAGCAGCTGCAACAACTTTTGGAAAAAATGAAAACCCTGCTAAAAAGTGTAATAAAAGGATGTAGGTTTATTGGTAAATATTTTAAAGAAAAACAAATCTGGATTATTTTTCAGGTAGCTATTTCTGGATTTATATTTACTCGTGAATTTCACTAAAGGGAAGAGCTCAAGATTCATGGGCAGGGATCATGATATTGGCATTTATTTTAATTACACTGAAACAGTTGGGTTTTCCACTTTTAATTGTGTTGGTCAAACACTGTCTGGATCTGACAATATTGAAAGCCAGTTGCCCTAGTTTGTAGCACAAGAACCTTCTCTAGCTGAAGTAATCTTTGCAATTCTTAAGATGGGAGAGAGAGGGGAGTCTTGCTGATATTGCTCCATCACAAGTAACTGCTTCTCTAATTGAGTTTTCAGATCACCACAGGTCAGTGCTGGACAAGAGCCTTGTTTTGTAAATATCTCATTTACTTTTTGCATGACCCAGCTAAATGTAAAGAGAATCCATTCTGTAGAAGTACTTGGAATTGTGCAAAGTGAATGTGAGTTCGCATTCAGAGAATCCCTAGGGGTTAATATAGACAGATCAGGAGGAGCTTTCATCAGTTTTCATTAATGGAAATGCTGAAGCTGTCTCATCTCTGGGCAGAATCACCACCAATTTTGTGCAGAATCTCTTTGCAGTGCTACGTTTCAAGTATTTTGAAATGAAAGATCTTTTCATTATATAAGAAATGCAGAGCAAGCCCAAATAAGGGATGGAACCAGAGCAGAGCTATGGCTTCCGATCTTCCTGGAATGTGGATTTAGCACATACCAGGATTAAAGAAAAAATCCGTTAGATTAGAAATTAGCCTGCTTCCACTAAAAGGTTGTTCAGTGACAAGCTTTGCTGCTACAACTGTTAATACAAGCCTCACTCCCTGCACATCTGCAGAACTGTCAATCAGTTCAGCCATGTGACTGATTGTATCGGCATTTGACATCTTAGATGTAATGTTTAGCTTAGTTGAAGTGTACATTTGCTGGCAGGAGAAAAAAGCAAATTGGAAAGCTTACTTGTGTGTTACCTTTGATGTAGTCTTTCTGAACAATGATAAATAATGAAGCAGTGTTGAGAGCTGCTAATACATAAAACATAGATATTACTATGAAAGACTGTGGTTAATCCTTAAATATTGCAAATGAACCACGCTGTTTCCAACTGACAGCAATTTAGATTGTGTTGCTGAAGTGAAGCAAACTGTGCTGTGTACAGAAAAGTGATATTTGCTTTTCTTGTGTTGAGATCTTTAGAATTCATAACCATATGAAAGACAGACTTTCACTTCCAATCTTCTAGGACTGGAAGAGAGATTTGTGCTTGGGGGTAGTTTTTCATTGGTTACTTGACCATTGATTGAAACAACCTGTGCAGTCAAATGATTGGCATAGACCTTTGTTCTGATGTTCTGTATTAATGTTACTGTCTGATGTTGGTTCATTTGAATCACTGGAATGCATTTTTTAAAGTCTTCTTTAAGAGGTGGTGGTTGCAGAGAGAGAATTTTTGGGAAAGGGAACTTGCTAATAAAATAGTGAATAAAAATATATTCAAGATTATGTGTCATCTAAATTGATGAAAGCCAGGAAAACAGCCTTGAGGCTGCAGTTCATTCCTTAAATTGACCTGTTATGTCTGAGTGTTACAGGAGTGTTAAATTATTGGTTGTACTTGTGAACCTGTGGTAATTGCTAGACACAAGATAGTTCAAGTCAGTGTGTGGGCTTAAGGGTGGACTGTAGAGCTTTTGGAAAGAAAATTCATCCAGATACAATAATGGAATATATATGTAGACATCACATGTTCGCATTTGTAAAAGGAGTATTTGAAAATCCATTCCTCTATCAAGTATATCCCGAATCTTGTGTTCAGACATTTGTTTGCCTCTGACCACTGATAGCATCACAGATCCCATGCTCATAGGAGGAAAATGCTCTGGTTTAGGTGTTTATGAAGCCCACGGCTGTTACAAGGGAAATGTAGGATCACAAACTCCAATATTATAAGCAGAACATCTCAAATATTTTCTTTTAAGATATAATTGTAATTTTTAAGTCTACATATATATTCCAGGACTAATTTTGACTGTCCTTTTTTTTTTAGTTGATATAAATTGTCTTAAGGAGCATGGTTTGGTGGGTAAAGTACAGGACTGGGAGTCTAGTCCAGGTTCTATTGCCAGCTCTGCCACAAATTTCTTATGTGACCTTGGGTAAGTCACTTAACCTTTCTGTGCCTGAATTTCCTCATCAATAAAATAACAATAGTACTTACTTCACAGGGGTCTGGTGAAGTTTAACAAGTATTTGAAAAGTTATGAGAGATTCCTGGATGGAAGCACTATAGAAGTACAAAGTTTTTAAGTCAGGCCATTCTCCACCATTTTTTAATCATGTCCCACTTTAGCACTTTTTTTTTTTTTTTTTTTAAACTTGAAGCCTCTCCCCTTTACAATAGCAAGAAGAATATTGCCACCTAGTGTTGCTAATGTGTTTGTTCAGGAGCATATCAGGCAAATCACTTCATAAAAATGCAAGTCAAATGGTACTGTACTATAAAAACACCCCATATTTTTTAAAATGGAGTGATGCTGAGACCCCGTGCACCAGATCAGAACACGACTCACTAAATTTGGATCAGCCTCCATCATGCCAGCAAGGAAGGGGCCCTGTCATTATGCCTTCCAGCTCCAGTCAGAGGCGAAGGTGGGGTCTGTTCCCAACCCCCCATTGTTCAGGATCTCAAAAGTGTGGAGGGGAGTAATGGTTGTTTGGCCCCCTTATCTCTGGCACCCATGGACATGCCCCCCAGAAAGTCTGACGCCTCCCTCCCCTGGTTGAGAACTTATGTATTAATCATTGTTACAATTGATTGATTGATTAATTGATACAATTAATCATTGATACAATTGATTGGTTAATTAATACAATTAATCATTCATATTAAGCAATTGGTGCAGATATGCAGTATTTATCATGTCTGAGTTTCAAAGTTTACATAACTCCAGCATTTTAAAACTATAATGAAACCAGAGTTAAAAGCCACTTTTTATTATGCATCACCCCCAAAGAGTTGGCCTAAGAGAGCTTGGCCTAAGAGATCACCTCTACTATCTCTCTGCAATTGGAGACCTCCTAGAACTAGTCCCAGATGTAAGACTGACATCAGCTGAAATGCTTTGGACCTCAGTGCCCATCAGATACACACAGTATATGTGAACATTTGGTATCCATGCGGCTGATATTTTAGTTCTGTGCATGACTGTATGTTTTCATGTAGATACGCCAGACATCATTTCCATACATTCAGTTTAGGGTGGGTGACAGACAGAGCTATGTTTTGCCAAAAAGTGATCTCTTACACGTTAAAGAAAATCCTTTTTATTAACTATTGGTATTTCATGTATTTTATAAAAATGGAAAGTATCTCAGTATTTGTATTTTAAACAATAAAATATTTTTTGGTATCCAGTAAGTATGAGTTGATCTTTCATAGGGTTCCTGTCTTCTAGTTAAGTAAAATTCTCAGCCACCCTTATTGAAAAACACTTAAAAGACTACATTTGATTGGTCACTGAATTCTGGTTTTGCTGCGCCTTTTTGTTTAAAAGGAGTGGGGTGATGGTGAGGTATGCTCTGCATTTAAGGGTTGAAGATACTCAGCATTTCACAGGGGGGCTTAGTACCTTTCAGGGTAAGCCCAAAAGGAATGGATGAAAGGCACAACTTTACACAAAAGGCAAAAAGTCTGCAAAATCTAATATTTTTTTAGAGTATGTTAAGCTGTTAGTTCGAGCAGGTTTTAGCAGGGAAAGAACATGTAAACAGACCAAAAATCTTTTCCCGTATTCTGTGCAAAATGACTACTGTTTTAAGCCATTGAAAAAGCCCAAGACCCTAAGCAAAAATGTGCATATAAAATATCATTCCTCTGTGAATTAATGTAGAAAAGCAATAGACAAAATTCCATCCCTTCAATGGAACAGTGCTAGAGCAGATGCTACTTTTAAGTACAAGGCTGAAGATTAGATCATTTAACAGTTGGATTGTCGGAATTGTTTTCCCCAGAAAGATTGAAACAATTCAGGGCAGGAGGGCAAGAAATTAAACTAAAAAGGGTCAGACATTTAAATAATCTAGCTGTACACAGGGAGTAGTGAATATATGGATTATGCTACATAGAGCAGCAATAGGAGCAGTTGAAATCAGTGGTTCTCCAGATTTTTCGGAGACCATATTGTAAGAGGGAAATTCTGTCTCATGGTCCAATTCCCCATCCAATTTCCCTCTGCTTGGCTCTTAAGTGTCTCAATTTCTGCAGACTGCTGATGATCAATGGCCCGTAATTGGAAGACTCTTGATTCAAATAAATAAAAGGGTGGTGAAAGTATCTTCATCTGCTGATTCCAGGAAGGTGCTGGGGCAAGGGGCTGGTAGAGTACCAGGTATACGATAGCTGTGCTTCCTGGTGGCTATCTTTCTTCACTGAAAATCTCCCAGGAAAAGAGAGCATCTAAGTTTATATACCTCTGGCTTGAAGACTGAAGATGGCATTTTCAGTTGGGTGGGGAAGAAATCTTCAGCTATGGAGCTCACAGCCTGTGGCAGGACCCAGAACTAGAATTCATTGGCTATCAGCATTGTGCAGCCGTTTTTATGACTGTGTAGACCATTGCTGCGGGGTTTGTTGTGACTGGTTGCGACTGTGCTTATGAGTGCATGTGTGTGTTGAAGGGGAATATTTGACAATTTAACATGCTGAATTTAATTGCTATCATACAGACAGATACCTGAGCATTGAGTGGGGGAAAAAATACAATTATAGAAGCCATGTGGCATTTTCCCACACTTCACACTAGCTAATTAGTATTAGCATAGGTAGTTTGCCTTCCTCTTGGTACTAGAAGGCCTATTTTAACCTTCTGGGCAGAAGAGAGATTCTTTGCCAGTTTTGCACAAGTCCATGTCTGGTAAGGTGACAAAAGAGCAAATGCTAGCTAGAATGTGGAGGTCAGACCCAGCTTTTTAACTGATATAAATTGTCAGTTCCAGTCTGTCTGAAATCTTGAGGTCCCGCATTGCCCAGGAAATGTCATTCTGCTTAAAACTGACTCGGAAGTAGAAATAAAATCTCAAGGTAGCTATTACTCTTACTGTTCCACTGAGATTGCCTTTAGCTGGGACAAAATTTTGGCATCAAATTCTAGGCAGGAAATTGTACTTATTAAATTCTGCCGCAAATATGAGTCTGTTCATTTGTGTCTAAGCAGGATTGAAAGTCTTAAAGGTTTTGTGCTTGGCACTTTGCATGCTACATAGACAGATTAATTGTAATTTAATTTAATAAATTTAATATTTATTTCATTTAATAAAGCCAGAGTCAAACCACACCTCTTGCTATAAGGGGTGAGATATTTCTGTCTATTATTCTCCACCTCCCAAGAATTTCTTAATTTGATTCCATGTCATGGTGACTTAAGAATTTCTAAGGTTGTGGTTTAACAGGAACATAAATGCCTTGATTCCAGGTCATAAAGATGATCTGAAATTAAGCCCTTAATCTGTTTAAGTGTTGAGGCCTACTCTCAGATAAACCTACTTCTCTTTATGGTGGCATATCAGGTTTTTTAAACTCCTGAGGTTTAACTCTGGATCAGTAGTGAATCTAATTTGGTTTCAGTCATTCCTTATGTCAATTAATTATAATTTCTCAGCAGAGTGTACTGCTGGGCCCACAGGTGGGGAAGAACATCTGTTGTATTCAGAAACTGACTGGGGGGAAAAAACGAAGTCCTTTGACACACACCCAATGTGAAGTGTTTTGGGACAAGTTACTTAGTGTATACCAGCAAATAGACAGCAATGCAGATGGATGTAACACTGCATTTCAGAGAAACCAAGTTACAGACCTGGCCTAATTAAAAAGAAAAAAAATCAGCTTTGCCAGTCTGTCCTTGCCAAATGTGTCTACTTGGTTAGTGTGAAGATTATAATAAAACCAGAGGATTTTGCATGCATGTTCTCTGGCTTGACTAGGTTGACATTTAGTTCTGCTATGGTTACTGAACTGCCGTGGATCCTTTATGGCCACTTTTGTTCCCTTTATTTTGGGGGACAGGATAGCACAGCCAGTGCAGTTTCTAAAAGATTTGAGACGTTTATTTTATCTGTTTTTTTCTCCATTCTCATCTGATAGCTATTCCATTCCTCCAGAGTCCATCTGGTCTCTCTCGGTACATCTACACTGCAATAAAAGACCTGTGATGACCCTGCTCAGTTGACTCAGGTTCGTGGGGCTCAGCTGTGGGGCTAGAAATTGCAGTGTAGACACTCAGGCTTGAGCTGGAGCCCGGGCTCTGAGCCCCTGCCTCCCCATGAGGTATCTGAGACCAGGCTTCAGCCTGAACCCAAACGTCTACACCGTAATTTTTAGCCCTGCAGTCCCAACCCCATGAGCCCGTCAGCTGACCTGGGCTGTGAGACTCAGTGCTGCAGGTTTTTATTGCCATGTCAGATGTGGGTTCTTATGGTCGAATGAAATTTGACTCAAGCCAAATTTGACTCAAGCTAGTTTTCATGAAATGCCTTTGGCCATGTTCCATTGTTGCCTGCACTGCTTCTTCTGGTAAGTGTCATGTCATGCATGACTAAGCCCTGGTCTATGCTTACAATTTGGATTGATCTAGCTACATTGTTTAGGAGTGTTCACACTCCTGAATGCTGCAGTTAAGCCAACCTAAGCTCCAACGTAGACATGGCTAGGTTGGCAGAAGAATTATTTTGTTGACCTAGCTACTGCCGCTCAGAGAGGTCGATTATCTATATTGATGGAAAAACCCCGTCCATCAGTTGGGGAAGCATCTACATTATGTAGTGCACCCCTAGTGTAGACATGCCCTCAGACACCCAGTTAAGGAATGAGCTCTTTTTTGTGGGGGAGTGGGAGAAGTGGAATTGCTTTAACATTGCATTTAATTGATTGTTACGTGAGCAATTAACCAGCCAAAGCAAAGCGTTTTCATGCAGTCTCTTTCATTCACCCCAAGTGGAGCCCATGGTGTCACCTTCTTTTAAGGAATGATATTGGCTCATTTGGATGCCCACGTTCTCTCCTGCCCCCATCCAGTAGTGCAAACGAATGAGTTCAGGTAGCGGGATCTTTATTATTTATAAACAGCTCCCTGGGCCGCCACACTTCACAGCTATGAAACGTATACCAAGTAATGGTTCCAATGTCCCTTTCATTGCAGCAATACCAAAACCAGTTATTTCAACAAACGGAAGATGTCGATGGAAAAACAGAAATCATCATCAAGGTAAGAACAAGGCTGCTGTTGCAGCCATTAAATCCCACCTGTAAATGTCATATGCTTTAAGAATGTTGTTTAGAAGTGTACTTGCTTCTTTGTCCTTTCTCAGTTAAAGATATAGGGCTTGTCCTCACAGATACTTACCGTGTGGTTTGCAGTACAACTAAGTGCACTAAGGAACTTGTAGTGTGCATCGGTTGGGTCCACACTGAGACTTGGTGTGCGGCACGCTGGAGCGCAGTACTTGTTTGTGTAGCCATGCCCATAAGGTGTATGTAATTTCTCTTGGAAGTATCTGGTTTTGTCTTGTAGCAGACAAAAGGTACCAGGCTTGATGGACCAGTGGTATGGTCTGGCAAATCCTGTATTCCTTTAACACGGCTTTCTATGTTCACAAGTCTCTTATCACCTCTGGCCAGACAGGCTGAACTGAGTCCCCTCCGAGCTGTGTTAGCGTAGCAGGTACTGCTAGTGAAGACCAAGAAGCTGTCCTCTCACTCTGAGTTAACCATCACCTTTACATCTCTGTACGTTCAGGGCAGTTTTGGGAGTAGGGCTTTGAGTTGGGATTCAAACCTAGGACTCCTCCTTAAGGGCTTGTGTACACTTACCTCCGAGATTTGGCGGCAGTCGACCGGAGTTTCGCAAGCTATGCAAAAAACGTGCGTGACTCCCATCGACTTCTCTGCTTCTCTTCTGCGCGCTGTCTTCACTGCACTTGATGCAGCGCTACACCACTTGAGAAGGTGGTCTTAATACGTCGATTTCTGGATCGACTGAGCGGGTCTTCACTGACTGCTCAGTCGATCCAGAGAAATCAATCTGACGGCAGCGAATTTGCCGCCATCAGTGAAGAGGTAGCCCATGAGAACATAGCTTTGTCTCTGGATGACTCAACAGGCCTCTCATAATATTTGTGCTCTGTGTATTAAAGTGTTCACCTCTATTTTTCAGTATTTCATAGTACTGTGTGAGGTACTGACCGACTTTGCTGAGGATCAGTGGAGATGAGTTACATGAGGTGTGGTAGCTTTAACTGTCTCCTTGGCCTTTGTGCATTAACACTATCTGAATATAGTTTTGTTTCACTGACTTTATTTCTAGGTATGCAGATAAGATGCAAACAGACAGTGTGAATGAGAGTGTTAATAGGGGCCTGGATGTTAAATCAGTTGTGCCTGAAAGAAAGAGGAAGCAGCTGAACTAAATATTGCTTGTGTTAATGTTGCTGCACTGTGACAATATATTCACAGCCAAGAATTATTTCCTGTGATGGCATTACACCACTGCTTTGGCTTGCTAATGACATGTCAGTAATTTGATGAGTTGGAAACTGAATGAGCTGTAAAAATGTACCTTGATTGCTCTGGTTAAATGATCCTTCCACCTAAATATACAGTTCTTTTCATTTTTAATTGGATTTTTTATTGAAATAGGGATAAAGTAATGGACACCAAAATATTTATGAAGCTAGGTGTTACTTGCTGATCCAGAATCCACTCTCCTTTCAGTATGAAGAGAGAGAGTGCAGTTAACCCCAGGTTCTGGCTCTGTGATTCTAAAATAGCTTTTTTTTGCTCTGCCTCTCTTTCCTGTTAGGAAATCGCTATTTTGATCGTATAAGCAGTCGTGTTATGTTCGATCAGCAAAGCAAGGAAGGCTGAAATTCAGTCCTCATTTTGTCTTCATGTGCCTAGATGTTGCTTCACATTAGTACATAATGTTTCATGTATGTAGGATCCCTCCTTCTCTTGTGAAAATCAGGGAAAATTAAATGTGAAATGTGAGCCAGCTATTTGAACTTCCATGCACACCTTTCTATCACAGTCAGAACCAGTAATAAACTAGTATAAAGGAGTTAAGCACACTGGTAAAATAAAAGTTCTTGTTATGTATTTTTAATTAAAATTGGGGAGCCCAGCTGGGGGTTAGAATATATAAGCGTGTAAAGGCTCTCCTAGAGTGAGGCATACTTAAAACTTACCTGTAGCTAATTTAGATGAGGTTCCCTTTTCCAAGCTCTTTTGAGTACCTGGTCCATCGTTGTTAAACTGTGGGTTTATCTGAAGGAGGCTGAAATGTTAAACTTCTGCCTAGAGAGAGACATAAAAAGCATGTTGGTGGTGTAATGAATAGTTGTATACACTATTTACCTCCATTGGCTGACTGTGTGTTCAACTGCATCAGGTCAGCTTAAGTAAAGCAGGGTTGGGGCAACTCTGTCTGGTGTATTGCTAGGTTTCGCCAATGTCCCAGGAGCTGATTCATAGCGTTGGATCACTGTTGGCTCTTCCGAAAGGCAGAAGGATGGAGTACAGGAAACTGATGTGCTAGCTCAAAATCACTTTGCTTTCTTAAGTGACTGAAGCTAAGATGGTAGGGAGAATGGATTTCCAAAACTGTGCCCTGAGCTCATGGTGCTGCTTTTTCCTTGCACTGCTATGAGCTTCAGCCTGTGTAACCAGACCACTGTTTGAGTTGAAAGCATCTAGCTTTTTGTCAGCCCTGACCCGGCCACTTTGTCCTTCATTTTTGCAGCAGTCCTGTGTAAACTGTGGTCGGGAGGCAATGAATGAGTGCACCGGGTGCCATAAAGTCAATTACTGCTCAACTTTCTGCCAGCGGAAGGTAATGGATTCTTTATAAGTCACAGATACCACTTTCTAAAGGCACGCACATGCTGCATACCCCCAAATAAGCAGGGTAAGAGGATTGGCTAGCATATTTGTACGTGTGAACTTATCTTTTAATGCGAGCCTGCAGAGTGCAGACCTGACATAGATCACAGTGTGACCTCAGGAGGTGCTCGGCATTACATCACGACTGAGAACATCCAGGCTGCCTATAAGAGTGTGCTCATTCTTATTGTTGGGGAGTCTTCCAGCATTTTTTAGGTTATTTGTGTTTTTTCTGTTCACCATACTAAGGGTCTGTTGCATCTTGTAAGTTTGTCAATAGTATTTTTTTTAAAAGGCAAACTTACAACTGGGACGTATCTGTCCCTATAGGCAGCCTGCCTGCATGTTCCAGTGCTGCGTTGTGGTGGTTGTGACCTCACCAGCAGAGAGCATGCTGGGGCAGTGTACCAAGCAGACCCTGCCAATCAGAAGGAAGCCACAGTAGAGGTGAAGAAAATGTTCATTTTCAGTGAACGACAAAGTTATTCTTTTTATGTGCATCACTTATCTGTATCGCAGAAACTAAACCTTCCTTTAAAAAGAGATTACGGGTAGTTAAGTGTGACATCCCTCATCATACAATCCCTAAAAACCAAGGAAATAAGTTAACTGTCCCTAATGCCCCCACAACACATTTCCACTGACTGTGACAGACTCCACCTTGTCATAAGGAACCTCCTTCATGCTCCATCCTATAAAGGAAATACACCCACACAACACATTAATCTCCTTCATGGTGTAACACACAACCTTCATTGCACCCTCATGCATGCCCCATACACACACTGCACACTTAATCTGTGTCCATGTGTCAATTACGTATTCATTGATGTTACTGCCTCTCCTCTGTTTGTAATATTTGGAAGGGTTTTCTAAGATTTGCAACTCATCTGCTTAAGGTGAACTCCCAAGGTAAAATGAAAGTCCAGGTAAGGCCAGAAACAGGTCCTGAACACCTCAGCAAGTGAGCTGTAGGGAGTGTGAGGTGGTGACGTCTTGCATTTTTCTATTAAATAAACCTTTTGTTTATTTTTACCTCAAGTAGGTCTCTGTTTTGTAAACTGTGTGGAGTGTATCCCAAAATGGTCTGATAACTGGGGGCAGGTTTTACTCCTTCAGGGTCGGTGAACCAAAGGAAAAAAGTCTGAGTGTCTGGTAGTTAACAATGTGGGGTCAACGGATTTGGGGAGACTCTGGACCGGAAGGCCTGTTGGGATCATTCTGCAAGGAATAACTAGGCTGGGGGAATCCAGGATGAGACTTTTAGGCTGGCTACTGGTGTCAGGGCTCTGAGTCATAGTAGCATAGCATTGAGGCACTCAAGGTAACAAGGCAGATGGTGGTAGAGCCCCTTACTGAGCTGAGTGATCTCCAAAATGTCATAGAGGCACAACAATAAGATTTAATGT
The DNA here is from genome assembly GCF_026122565.2 of Emydura macquarii macquarii. Classification (NCBI taxonomy): domain Eukaryota; kingdom Metazoa; phylum Chordata; order Testudines; family Chelidae; genus Emydura; species Emydura macquarii. The sequence goes on along the minus strand of NW_027130724.1, from coordinate 3,080,759 downwards.
ATACCCTCTCCTGGCTCTTCCTGCTTTGTTAACGACTTCCAAGAATACATTGTTCTGTGATGTTACTGATACCATAGGTAGCATGAGATCTCTGTTATCGGTGGTAGTATAAATACATGGATTGTGAGATGGTTTAAGCAAACCAAGAAGTAACTCAGGATTTCCCAAGAGGGAAAAATACAAAAAGGTAAGATGTAGTGAATCTTCTGTTCTTATTGTTCCTCACATTCTGTTTACTGGGGCATTCTGTACCTATTTTTTGCCTGAACTTAAAGGTGAATCAAAAATTTAGTTTAGCCAACATGTTCTTCAAGTGTGTCCTAATTCAGGCCTGTTGGTTGAAGCCAACTGCACTTATACACAATGAGAATAAATGATCAAATTTTTAATACTGAACAAATTAATGCTTTTTTTGTATCCTGTTTGCCTGGTTTTGATTTGAATAGCAATTACTGCTTCGTTTTCCACTTAGAGTGCAACTGTTAAAATAGTCAAAAAATGAATGAACGTTTGCTGCAATATCCTGCTAAAATCTACATGTCAATTTCCTGAGAGTCTTGGGGCAGCAATCCTACCAGATTACTCAGTGCAACACAAGCAACGTAATGCAAGATGTTCAGTGTAAAATAGTAGGCAATGTTGAAGTCACAATTTCAATTTCTTACTAGACAATGCAGGTGCCTGCTCCAAATGAGCAAAACACGTAGCATGTTGCTGATGCTGTACAAATAATACAGTATAGTAGTTTAATCCAGCTATTTGCAGCTTCAGGCACAAACTCTAGTCTTTTCCTGCTGGTATATAGTAGATCAGTTCATTTATGACCTGCATTCTTTTCTTCCCCTCTTGGTCTTTGATCCCACCACATCTTGTGAGCTAAGCAGGTTTGGATTTGATCAATATTTGAATAGGAGACCAGCAGGTAAGAAAGGATATTGCCAAAAAGGGTATTACCCAAGGCCAGTTTTCCCTTTTGGTACTGAAACAGTGCCCCAGCATAATGCTAGAAATGTATTGTGCTGTTTTTCAGGTGAGGGTTACAACCAAGGTCCTGACCATTTTATGATGATTAAAACTCCTGCTGTGTTTTTCGCAATGGTGGGGTAGCTGACTGGTGTCCTGACTAAATTCCAATTTGGGGAATTGACTTTCTGCCTAGTTAAATTCTCTTTGTTATTTCAATTGGATACTTTATTCCTTATGTCCTCTCCTAAATTGGTATTGTTTTCTGTGCACTGTTAAGCAGCTGCTGCATTTCACCCCAATGTCAGAGGAAGCAGTTCCTAAATACAGTTTATAAAGCCTGATAAATATTTAGGATTTCTTTGAGGAAACAGACATTCTATAAAAATAAGTTATTCCAAGTCCATATCTGGTGCTCTTGCTGTTGGCTTTCATGAGATCACACAGGGTATGTCTACACAGCAACAAAGACCTGCAGCAGCGAATCTCAGAGCCCAAGTCACCTGACTTGTGCTTGCTGTTGCAAGGCTAAACATAGCAGTGTAGAGTCTCTGCCTGGAGCCCGGTTCTGAAGCCCAAGTCAGTTGACCTGGGCTCTGACACTTGCTGCTGTGGGTTCGGGTTGGGTTTTTTTTTTTTTGCTGATTAGATAGACCCACAGTCTCCCTACACTGTTTCTTTTCACATTCTCTCCGTCTGCTCCTTTGCAGGATTGGAAGGATCACCAGCACATGTGTGGTCAGTCAGCCACGGTAACAGTCCAAGCAGACGAGGTGCACGTTACAGACAGCGTGATGGAGAAAGTCACAGTCTGAAAAAACCTCCTTCTCTGAGCTCCCAGAAAAGAACAAGGGAAAGTGAGTTTGGCTGGACCAGCAAGCTGGATGGGAGCGCATACTGTGGGTTGTCTTGAAACTGAATTCTTCTCATCAGTGAGCTCATCTTACAAAGATGCTTGAGCACTGTGCATTTTGCAGGCCTACCCACAATCTCAACAAAACAGAAACTAAAGATACACAATCCAGGAAAGATAACTAGACTTGCTGATCAAGAGGCCACCCTCAATTTAAGGAACTTTGGACAATAAAGTTAAACTCGCAAGACTTTGAAACCCTTCCATGGCAGATTACAGTGTTAGAACCATCTCTCTTGAGGGCTGTTTACAGTGGGTGGAGTGAAAGTTAAGTTGTGCCAGTGTTCCATTCCACCCCTTCCTACCCTACCTCTCATTTGAAAAAACAAATGTTCCTTCATTTGTTTAATTTAATTGTCTTTAAAAACATACATCATAAACTATATTCTGTCATTCGAAGCCCTTTTTTTGATTCATTTCTTCCCCAGTATAAAGTTTTACATATTGAAAATTCTGCATGTGTATATAAACAAAAGGAGTCATGTTAAACAAAACACAGTGAAATCGTGAAAGCACGTTACTGTAACATTCCTTCCCAGTCCAGCATTTAATTTCAATTACAAACATGGGGAGTTAGAGGATGCATGAATAAGAGGATGCATAAGATATTCCAGCATGAGCACAGTGGAGGGTTGTGTGCATTTTTACACCAAGTGTATTTGTCAAGAGCACTGTTAAAGAGAAAGCATGGACCTATTTTTATCAGCACAGTAAGGTGAAGCTTCCTGACACTGGTGTGTCTCTGCTGCCTTTTTGTGGCAGCCATCTTGCCAAAATAGCATCTTCCTGACCCAAAGTAAGAGTATAAAATGATTTCTTTCCCGGCATAGGGTATTGACATTGGGTCTTCAATGCAGCTATTAAAACAAAATTCTGAACATTTAAGTAAGTGAAATAAGTGTCTACAAAGTGGCTAATTCAACTAAATAGCTTTTAGTAACTTAGACTAGCCAGGATAGGTATCCTAGACTCCTTTTTAAGAGTAATTGACAGAGCTGAGGCTTGCCATCAACCAGTGAAAAACTCTTCCTCAGTGCTTTCTTTGATCCAGACATGAAACCTATTAAGGATGTGCCTTACCATTGTTTCTGTTCATTTAACATGAACTAATGCTACTCATCAAAGTCCTGGGCAGAACTTAGGGGACTGATGCAAGAATTGTTTGGTGAAATTCCATGACCTGTTATGCAGGACGTCAGACTAGATGATCATAATGGTCCCTTCTGGCCTTAGAATCTATGAATCCTAAAGTTCTTGTAATAGTAAACCAGTATTTATTTTAACAAGGTGGAAACTGGTTTGTAATAACTCATGTTGGACTCCTGTACTGCTGGTATCACATATGGTCTCTCTTCTGCCAATAATAGTCTCTTGTCTGGAGTTCCAGCTGGTACCAAGAAGAACTGGTTGGTCTGGAAGATAGTTGTGATGGAACATGAAGCCTTTTATCATAGGAGGATGATTGAAATCCAGCACAGGGTGGTGGTAACGATTGTCAGTCGCTATCTGATGCCTGTCTGGTGGTCTATGTGAAGAGAGTTCTTGAGCTCAATCCAGAACATAGCAGGGAAAAGGAAATGCTGTGACTTTGAGCATATTCAGGGTGGCTAGGTTTGTTCTTTTTCATGACTTAAACTAAGTTCTTGGTTCCCATCCTCAGGTTGGTCCCCCATCTGCTTAATAAGTGCTAGAAAGCAAAACTTACTTGACATCTGAATTCACCAGAAACAAAGTTGTGGCTTCAAGTTAGTAAAGTCAAAGCTCTTGATCAAAACATTGTTTATTCTGCCAGAATAAGACCAGATGCAACTGCTCATTTCCACAGCATCTCACAGCAGAACGCAGGAGAGAGCTTTAGGTAACTGGAAGATTAGCTCGGAAGTGGCACCTTTGAGTGTTTAATATTGCAGAGTATCAATGCAGTTTGCTTTTAGACTTGAAATAACTATTGTCAGAGCTTTTTTACCCGTCCTGTTCGTTGTCTTGTCAGGAACTTTATCCCACCACCAGAGAGAGAGAAAAGTAGTTCAACTGCTGCTACTGTTGGAGGAATAGAGCCACCTGCTGTGATTTACAGAGGGATCGAAAGGTGTAAGGAATTGCAAAATAGCCATGGCATGTCCAGGCACTTATAAAAGCTCCATTGGATATAGGCAATTGTGCTGGCAGTTAATAAGAAGGTAGGATTTGCCATATTAGAATAGCCCAACAAATCCCATCTCCTATCCGTGTCCAATATCCGATTCATCACAGGAAGACAAAGAAAATCCCATCATACACCTGTTCGCATATGTATCTTTCTGACAAAACGTAAACTGGAGGTTGCCCAGTGTCCAGTTTTCAACTGGAAAGTCCGGACGGAAAGGTAACCTGGCAGTGTCTGGCCAGCACAGCTGACCAGATGCTAAAGTTCAGTTGTCCGCAGTAACCAGCCTCTGCCACTGGGAGGGGCAGGAAGAGCAGCAGCTGCTGCTGGAGCCTGGAGGAGCTTCTCTGCTTAGCTGCAGTGCTGACTCCTGATGGAGAGCAGTGGCTGGCTTCCGGACCTGACTCCAAGAGGTAGGTACCAGCACCTCCGCCTGGTGTGGGAGGGGGAGATCCTGTTCCGCCCCCACCTCTGCCCTGCTGTGCCCCAGTTGCCCCAACCCTGTGCCCTTGCTCTAGGGACTGACCCCTGCCATGCCCCGATTGTCACAGACCTGTCCCCTTGCTATGAGGGACTGACCCCTCCACGCCCCTTTGCTCCAGGGACCAACCCCAACTGTGCTCCGATTGCGTAGGCAGGCAGGCTCCACATCGGCTCCTCCCAGCCTGGTCCTGCAGGTGGCAGGTGAGTCCCAGCGCAGGAGGGGAGTAAACAATAGAGGGAGGGGGGAGAGGAGTGAGTGGGGGCGGGGCCTCAAGGGGAAAAGGCGAGGCAGGGGTGTGGCGTCTGCTGGAAGAGGTGGGGCAGGGAGCAAAGAGGGATGCTCAGTTTTCAGCAGTTAGAAAGTTGGCAACCCTAACTGGAGGTACTGATAATTTTTAACTAAAGATCCCGTGGCACAGTCTTGTAAGAGTCCTGGTGTTCCCTAGACATTCCACCTGGAAAATTTCTAGCAGGTTTGGTTTGTTTTGATTTGTTGTTTTTGGCAGGAATTAAAACTTAGCTGCAAATATCTGATCAAAACATTTTGATTGGCTCTAAAGATAGACAAAAGACCCAACAACTTTCAACAAAAGATTTTTTTGGTCAATTTCTTCCCCCCAAAAAGCACATTTTCTACAACCCCCCCCCCCCCAAAAAAAAAAAAAAAAAGTAAAAAAACTCACCATCTGGACCAGCTCTAATTTATATTCTTTCCCTGAATTCTTTCTGCAACTTAATTTGGAAGTGGCATTTTTCTGCACTTCCTATTCTAAGCTATTGCTACATGAAATGAAATGGGAGGGAGGCTGAAGATTTCTGCAGGTGCAGAAATGATGTCTGGTTTTTATACTGTCTAGTCTTCTAAAGTGCTTTGGCTCCTTTAGTACTTTGTACGTGTCTACATAAAAGCTGTATCTGTCTGCAGTTCCTACTCAATCCTTAGGTTATTAGGAGTGTTTTATGAATAAGGACTGTAGCAATAATGAAGCACTAATAGTTCCCATTTCAAGGCAGGTAAAATTATAATAATTATAATAAATATTGAGCAAAAAACACTCTGTATTACTAAATCATAAGGATAGCCTATATGAGCTGTTAGCTGTTGTTGCATTTCAGTTAATTGGTCAGTGGTGCCTGCATATTATGAAACTAGTGATTTCTTCAGTCCTTTGAGTTGTCTCTGGTATCCGCTTCCTTCTGAGTGGAAAGGCCACAAGGGCCATTAACTGTGTTTGTGGGACTTTGACCTTTATCTGATGGATGTTAAAGATGGCTCATTTTTAATGAGATTAAAAAGGAGCACTCAGCACACGTGGGAACTACATGTTTTCTGTTCCCATCAGATTTCCCATGGATTGGTGTGAGACTCTGGCCTTTATCAGATGGGGACTAAAATTTCATCTTACTTAAGTATAAGACTTGGCTGATCATTTGTAATATGATGGAAAATAAATACAGCATGTCAACTTCGAGCAACTGGAAAAGTGGGCAGAGCATGATGATTTTGTGTGTATGTAATGTCTATATTAAGGGGTATAGTTTGAGCTGAACTGAAGCCTGGAGCCATCCCGGTTTGTGAGAGCCCACAAAATGATTTCCAGGCATAAATCAGAGTAGTTGGCACTCCTAGCTATCTGATTTGTCCCTACAGTTACATAGATGTGTACCCGCAATTGAAATGCAGGCACAAAGGGTACCCACAGATGGGGTTTGGGGAGGCCCCTGTTCTGCAAATCCTTTCCTAACAGTGAAGAATTCTTTCTAAGGTGGTGAAATAAGTGCTTCATGGAGCATGTGAGGTTTTTAGCTATTGCATCTTTCCCAACACATTACACAAATATTTTGAGGTTGACTCTTTTTCATATTTAAAATGCCTATTATAGTGCTAGAATACATTGTACTTTATACATCATGCTCTTCAAAATTGATTAGATATTTGGAGTGACTCAGTTTTTAGGTCCCCAACTTTAAACACATTAAAGGGACCTGATTTTTCAGATTGTCCACTTTCTGAGAATCAGATTCCTGTGGGGCATCTGAAATCAGGCACCCAAAATTACAAGTCTTCTGAAAGTCTTGGCCATAAAGTGTAGGAAATGTCCTAAACCTTGTCCAAGCTGGATAATTTAAAAATAGCTTTCTCCACGTTAGCTTAGTCATTCTGTTGCCTAATTTTTGAGACATTGGAGTGTTTTTGAAAATTCCTGTCTCTTCTGGTTATCTTAATGTTCGATCTGTAGGAGTATGGAGCTCATCTCCTTGATAGTAATCAGATTTTCTTTAAAAGGGTTTCTTCTTACACTCATTTCAAATGAAAACCTTTATAAGCTAAATGTGCAACAATGTAAAAATAAAAATTCAGCTGTTTTGCACAAACACAGAATATCAGTAGGATTTAATTCTGATCTGTTGCCATGGTGTAAATCTGGAGTAACTCCATTGATTTTTCATGAAGATTATACTCTTGATATACAATGGTATAACTGAACAGACTTTGGTTCATGTTCATAGCTACGTCACTGTAACTCCATGACTGATTTACGGCCCTTCATTGCTTAGTTGCTTATCTGCTGAGCATTGCAGTATATTTCAAATAATTTATCTTGTATTTGTAGAATCTTCCATGCAAGAATTTCTAAGCACTCTGCAAATGTGAATTTAATTTAACCGATCAAGGTATTATCCCTATTTTATAGATGGGGAAACTGAGACACAAGACTGTGACTTGCCCAGGCTAACATTGTGTATTAGTAATGAAGCCATAAATAGAATCCAGTGGTGAAATTGGGGACCCACTGAAGTCAATGGCAAAACTCCCATTTACTTCAATGGGGCAGGATTTCACTTTTCCTCACCCACATTCTCCTGCTCTAACCACTTGTCTCCGCTGCCTCCTCTCCCTTTTTAATGTTAACATATTTTCATATTCCCGGTTTCCAGCCCCAGTTTCCTGCTTTCCACTGCCAGGCTTCCCACAGCTTTGAGTTTCTTATTTGCAAAACCATTTGGACAAAATGTCAGGAAGCACCAGTCAAACGTCTAATCTAAACTCAGCAGGAAATAACGCATGTGAGAGGCTAAACGTTTGCTGGAACACTTTGGGCATGGCATGAAGTCTCTCCTGCCATGCTGCTGTGGGGCTGCATACTCGGATTATCTCAACCGCTAGAATTAGCTGCACATAAAAGCACCTGCCACGTCAAGGAACCTGACGGGCGCAATTGTATCCATCAAATAGCAGAAGGAAAATCTTATCATCACCCCTGCATGTTGCTGACGACTGCAGCGTGCCTCTGCCCAACTTCAGGGGGCCAGGGCTTAGTTCTGAGGCCAGTCACAGTGTGCTGTCCCAAGGCAAAACGGGCCAAACTCGTCCCTAGGAGAAGTTAATACAGTTGCACTAGGGATGGATTTGGCCCACGGTGGTTTAGGAAGCAGGTGTTCTTGTGGGACAGTGGATGTCTGCAACCAAAGCAGTATAAGAGCAGATGTGGCCCTTCAGCCACAGTCAGAGTACTTTGGGGCTCTGCCTGGGGAACCCTGTGTTAGAAACGTGGGTACAGCTTTCTGTTCCAGCATGAGGACTAATAGTGGGGAAGAATGCCCCGGGATGCTGTCGGCAGCGAGGTGTGCAGGGGATGAGGGAGGGAGTCCAGATGGGCTCTGGGACACAATGTAGGAGATAGCAGAAAAATGGGTTGTAACCCACCCGGCATGCTACAGCTGGCTGTGCTTGGGGCAGCCTTCAGGTCTCCCAGTGCCAATGCTGCTGCTACAAAGGCCTCCAGCTCAATGTGCATTGGGGGTGCAGCGTGATGCCCCCACAAGTGGCCCTGCTGGCTGCTCCAGCCATGTGAAAGGCGAAGAAGTGAGGCCATGCTGGTACTGGGGGAGGGCCTGGAGCTCTCTCCCCCCCACACCCGACGGCCAAAGGAGAGCTGCTTCCCCTTCCAACTGTCCCACACCAGTTAGGTGAGAACACCTCCCCACAGGGGGTCTGTTCCTTGTCACCACCCAGGGGACTGGCTCGCTGACTGACCAACCATCCACAGGACAACCACCTACCAGTGCAACTGTCAGGAAGAGGAGCTGCCTCAGTGAGGTACATACAGGGAAGAGGGAAGCATGGTGGTCAAGGGGCGTTAAGCCAGGGATGGGATGAAAGAGTTGCTGGATATGGGGGTGAGGGGAAGGATTTGATGGATTTTGGGGGTGAGGAGAGAGGGTCTTAACCCAGGAAAGGTCACGTGTATTCCTGACTTGAGGGGGCAAATTGTTAGTGTCTGGCTGCACCTCACTACAGAAGGTGATGGCCATAATATCTTCAAAGACAAAGTCCGTATACCCAGAGCCACTTTTCCAGCGCAGGCCATGGGAGGTGAGGGAAGGAGCTGATTTCCAGCTACTGCTTTACATTGCAAATGGGATGTTTTTCAGTCTGCCTCCCGATATTGTTCACAGCTTGCATCTGGAGAGAGTCATTTTAAGAGCTGCTCTGCTCACTTTTAAAAAAAGTGAGCTACAAAAATAAGTAAATGGGCTTGTGCTACTTTAGGATGGATAAGCGAGCCTGAAAGAGTTTATTTTAATGGGGGAAAAAAACCCTGCTTGTTTTTTACAGTAGAAAACAATCCCATGTGATACAGGTGAATTTGCCTCAAACTTTCCTACAGATGGAAAGTGCTAGTAGCATTGGTGACAGTGCAAGTATAGACAAGGCTTTTGGCAGCTTGAGTTAAACTTGGGGCATGAGTGAATTCTTGTCTGTTGGGTGGGCTAGCTATTGAGAGGGAATGCTGCTTTTAGTGAGACTCTAACACTTTAGTGCCTATTTAGCTCCAATTAACACTACCGGAAAGGGAAGTCTGCATTAAGTGTTCACTGCTCTTTGTCCCTTTCATTAAGGTGTGAACGTGCCCAATGAGACACCTCAGCAAAGGAGACAGGACTTGACAGTCCTAATATTTATATTGTGTAAAAAACAAACTTCTCCGGGACTGACCATGTTGGGGGTAAGCAAGCCACGGGTAATCTGTTATAAAAATGAGAGCCTGGGTTTATTGCTGAGCCTGGCTCTCTTTGCAAAGAAGGCAGCTAATTAGCAAGGAGCTTTGGCTAGCCTGCAAATTGGCTTTCTTCCACTACTTACCACCCATGTGTTTGTCAGGAAGCAGCAGGGTCCCTCTCATCAGTGAGTTTGCTTAGTATTTCAGGAGCTCATTAGAAAGAATGGAACAGTTGAAAATCCAGCTGAGAGAGAGTTCAGGGGGAAATGAACATCTGGATTCTAATGAAACTCAAAGCACTTAACAGCTGCATATGCACCGGTCTGATGGATGTGGTACTGTCTGACTAAAAATCCTCTCTCTCTTTGTGGCAGGGCAATTCCACCATCTCACTGACGCAGAGCCCTTGTTCCAAGTGCTCAGCAGTATAATTGTCACACACTCCCCTTTCCCGGCGAGGTAACAAGGATTCTCCCCCTTTCACAACTGGGGCAGTAAAGGCACAAAGAGATAAGTGTGGCCCAATTATCAGTGGTCTTGAACACCTCCCAAAGGAGAACTTGGGCTGCTCGATCTCTCTGACAAATCAGGCCACAGTAAAGGGCATCTCAGTGTAAATCAGTGACAGAGCTGGGATTAGAATTTGAATTCTGGAAGAAGGAAATAAAAATAGCTGACAAGAAAATTTTTCATGTCTTTGCTGTTTGGATGCTTACAGGGCTGGAGCTACAAAACAGAAGCAGAGATTCCCATGGTCAACCTGGGTTAGCCCTAAAAGACATTCAGATGACAGATTACTACAATTCTGTCATCTTTTGAAACCATAGGACTAACTCATTGTGTATATATGTTTGCCTGCTTTAACCTTGTAATAACTCATTTCTTTTCTAGTTAGCAAATCTTTAGTTAGTTAATTACAGGATTGGCTACAGGTGTTGTCTTTGTTTGAGAATGGAGTACGGTTGACCTGGGGTAAATGGCTGGTCCCTTGGGAGTGGGAATAACCTGAATATTTTGTGATCTTTGATGTATAGCAACTATCTATCAATAAGCCCAGCTTGCCTGGGTGGCAAAATAGACTGGAAAGCCCAAGGGGACTGTCTGTGCCTCCATAGTAAAACTGTTACAGAGTTTTGTTATTGGGTTGGTGAAATCTAATTATAGAACATATAACCAGGTTGGGGTGCCTACCCTGAGGTTGGTACCCACAGTCGTCAGCCACGCCAGACAGTGTGACACCCTGCTCCTGGGACCATGGTCCCCTGCCCAGTGGAGAATCTGTGATGGGATGGAGGGCTGCTGGGTGCAACAGAGCAGATGGCTAAGAATCTGTTTTGGAGGCTTGTCAGTGGGGCTAGAGGGGCAACAGAGCGCCAGAGGGGAGCGGTAGCTCTGTCCTTTTGGAGGGAGGGTAGCATACTCCCTGCTCTGCATTTGGCCATCTTCACACCTGGTGGTGCAGTAGCTGGGGGAGCAAGGAGTGCTTGGCCAGCATGGTTTGATCCCAACAGCAATCGTTAGGGTTTTAAATATTCTCTCTCGTGCTCGTCACTTCAGTGTCTAACATGTGAACCTTTGTTTTCAAACATTTATTAGCCACTCACATTATTCCCCTGCTCAGTATACCTTAAGGTCATGCTGCAAGTTCCCAGAGAGGGCTCCAATCTGCTGGTATTTAAACTCACGCCTCCTTCCCCGTACAGTTCACAGGTCCTGCAGAGCAGGCCAACTTGCTAACTGCTGCACTGAGCGCCATGGGGACGGCACTTTAATGTCTATCCAACACGATGCTGGGGTAGCTGTCCAAGCAAAGGGGGAGCAGAAAGCAATTACGGACTCCTGTCAGTTGTGTTCCATGAGGGTATGGAGAGGCACCATGTGACAGTCTCTTGCCTTCCTCTGCAGCATGGGGCATTGGCTAGTGGAAGAGCCAGGATAGTGGATCATAGATCAACTTTGGCTGTTAAAGTCTGGTACTTTCCAGACCTCTACCCTGTAAACTAAACTAACCCGAGACCCAATGTTTATTCCCTCCTAGGAAGACTCCATGGTACTAGACTCCATGGACAATTCCTCCCAGGATGGAGGCGTGCTGTTTTGCTTTCAAAAGGGAAGACCTTTCCCCAGCTGCATGGAAAAAGTGCAAAACACGGGAATGTAGCAAGAAATCAAACTTTAATGAACCATACAAAAAATATATCACACTGAGTCATCTTTACTCCCTGCTGGGCCCTGTGCTTTAGTTCCTCCCTGATGCCAGCAGGTGCCACCATTAGCAGAAGACGTGCAAAGCTTTGCGGAAGAATTTCCTGAACTCTGTGTTGAAGATGGTGTAGATGATGGGGTTGAGGGCACTGTTGACATAGCCCAGCCATGTGACAATGCTGATGAGGTGACTGGGGATGGTGCAGGATTTGCACAGGGCTCTGGTTATGTGTACTACAAAGAAGGGGGTCCAGCAGAAGAGGAAAGTGCCTGTGAAAGAGAACAGACAGCAAAGTCAAACACTGCACTCAAATACTGTACCGTAGAGGTGGGGACATGCTACAGGTGGGTCCTGCTGGATAGAAGTCACTGAAGACGCTGTGTACTCCAGGGGAGGGAACATAGGGCTAAATGAGGAGACCTGGAGCAAGTCACTTCACCTCTGTGCCTCCTGCTATTTGTATCTCGTCTAATTAGAGTAGGAGTGGCTCTTACACTGTGTCTATTCAACGATGTCTAACATTATTGCTGTACATATACAGTAAGGACTATGCCCTCTGGGTGTTCTCTCTACACCGTCAGACATAGGCCAGGTGAGCCAACACCCAAAGAGCATGAGCGCCTGAGATTGTGTTGTGATATTAGAGAATTGCCATGCAACCTTCTGGCTTGGTAGGGTTCGGAAGCTAAAAAAGAGGTTACAGAGAGAGACAGACACACACACAGACACACAGTGACACAAATGGAGGACAAGCAGAAATATACAGAGAGCAGGTACTAATCTCCTCCTGCACCAGCACAGACACACATTGAGTGTGGTGTCATCGTCAAGTGGCACAGGGAGAGAAGTGGAGCAGAGGGGGGCTCAACCTTTCCCACTGCAGGTTACTCACTTGAGAACTCAGCCTAGAGAAAACTAAATAGCTAGGTACTGGGGCTGGTTGTGTTTGAACCTTGTTGCAGGTTGGGTATAATGAACTGCTTGTCTTTCATTCAGGATCCATGTACGAAGCAGCCCTCCCTCCAGGGAGAATGTCCCCTAGCTCGCCTGGGCAGGGCAGGACTAGCCCTGCTCTCCCCAGCACAGGGGATTTTAATTGAAGGGCTGAGCTGTCATTACTCCATCCCTCACACCACTGAGGAGCCATGCCCTAGGGGGCACAGGGCAGGTGAGAGGCTGCCCCTGAGAACTGAGTTCAGGGTCACTTGGGGTCACGAAGAAGGCAGAGGGTTGGGATTTCACCCCGATGGCCGAAGGGCCAGCTGTGGTGCCTTATTCTCTCCCCAAAAGGGGAGGTGGTCACACTGAGCTGAACTTTACCACGGGTGCAGACTGAGAAGCAGGCCAGAACAGGACCTGGCTAGATGGGCTGCAGGAGGAAGTCTGGGTCTGCTACCACTTTGGCCCGTGCAGCAGCAAGGTAGCATTCAAGTCATGCAGCTCTGCTATAACAACCCGGTGTGAGCCTGGGCTCATAATTGAGAGCTAACGCACAGAGGGCGAGTCAAAGACGCTCCCAAGCCTTTGGGGTAGTTTAAATTCATTAGTGTGCAGAGGACGCTCAGAGTCCACAAGGGCAGCTAGGTCAGTCTCCCCAAGTGAAGAGATCTTATGAAGCGCCAGCTTCTAAGTTGCAGTCTCTAAAAATCCCCAGCTGACCCACTGGTTTGGTTTGCAGCCCTCCCTGCGCTGCCCTTTCATAGAGTTGTAGGTTAAGGCCAGAAGGGCCATTTGACCAGCCAGCTGGCCCTCCTTCAGGTAGGCTTTTTCATAAGGGAGACAAAAGCTAACCTGCTGCAGCGTGCTTTGCTAATGAAAGGGCATGTAATGCCAGTCTGAGTCCAGCTAACTGGAGTGTCACGCTTGTTTCCTTATCGCTGTAAAGCATTTCAGGGGCCAAGGGAGTGACATTAACCTGCAATCTCCTAGCTGGAAGAGCATAAACATTACAATACACTGGAGAGGAGCAGCTCTCAGGGGAATGGCCTTTGTTCCCTAGCATGGCTGCCTGGAAGGCCTAAGAGGTCAAGCTTTTCTCCTAGTGCTCCTGAACCAGTGCGAGATTGTGATTATTAACAAGTGATTGCTTGAGCAGGTGGGGCCCACTCTCACTGTCTTTGTGGCCCTTCGACACACCCAGGAGGCGGGTCTCAGTGCTGCTGCAACTAGTGCTTTGTGATACTCTCCTGGAGTCACTCAAAAGCTCTCTCTAGTGGTTGTGCCTGGATCAGTTACAAAAACTGGACTCTTGGCCTTCCAGGAAAACTAATTTAAAGTCATTCAAGGAAGGGGTGGCTAAGAAGGACTGTCCCTTCAAACAAAAACAAACTAATCACAGAGGGATGCATGCATGTCCCCCCTTTCCCCCCCCCCCCACCCAGTGTGGCCCCTGCCTGCACCCTGGCATTGTGCCCTCGTGACTGGGCAGGAGGCCTAGCAGTAAGTTGTCCTGCTAAGTCATCCAATCCCCCCCTTTTCAATGCACTTCAACAGGAGCACTTGAACAGAACACAACTGCTGCAGCACAGTCATGTTAAGTAACAGCGCTGATGGCTGTATGTTTAGTTCTCAGGTAACAGAAAAGCCTCCAAGGAGACAAATTATGGAAGAAAAGGCATTAGCTTTTTGGGATTCAAGGCCCAAAGGGACCATTATGATCATCTCTTGCCTAGCACGAGCTCGGCGCCTGCAGCAAACCCAGCAGCAACAGCTTGTCGCTGAACTAGAGCAAAGCTTTTAGCCAGCAAGAGCTCACTGCCTCCTTGCTTCCCCATTACATGACTCCATGCTCCCTAATACTAAAAAACTGTGTCTTAATTTCCAGTTTGAATTCTTCAGCCAGTGGCTCCCCCTATGCCTTTAGCACAGTGAGATGCTGTGCCAGACAATCACGGGGCTGTCAAATGAACTCTCACAGGAAAAGGGTAAAAGACAAAACCACCTTATCACCGGTGGGTGAACACTTTTCACAACTCTCTAGCTTAGACCTGATCCTGAGAGGAAACCTGCACACATTTTCCAAAGACGACACATTCATTACGCTAGGGCAGGTCTACATTTACCACACTACATCAGCACAACCTGCACCAATGCCTAAGCACTGCTGTAGTGGTTAAGTGAGGACGCTCCTAGTTAGTCAGCATAGTTAATCCACCTCCCCGAGCGGCGGTAGCTATGTCAATGGGAGAAGCTGTACACAGGGGATGAGGTTGCTCAGGGGTGTGTATTTTTCTTGCCCCTCACTGATTAGTTATACCGATACAAATCTGTAGTGTAGAGATGGCCCTAGATGCAAACACTCAGTGATTGCACTGAGACATTGAATTGATGGCTTATTACAACAATGTGTAACCCACTGCCCTCCTCTTTTTGTCTGATGACTGAAGCGGTGTTAGCGGTCACTCCAGCTTGCTTGGTCCCTCAGGCTAGGTGCTAACTACTTATGCTAAACAATCTGTTCCACGGTGCATTGTGCTGTGAAGCTGGGAGTGCCTTTCCCAGACCTGAAGAAGAGCTCGGTGTAAGGTCGAAAGCTTGTCTCGCTCACCAACAGAAGTTGGTCCAAGAAAAGCTGTTACCTCCCCCACCTTGTTTCTCTGTGCCATTAGCTAGCAGATTTAAAAGTGGTAAAGGTTTTAGGCTAAGCACCATCATTAGCCATAATGAGACGTGGGAGTCTGAGTATTTTCAGACAGGGGAGGTGAGATGGGATTACCCCTGGGGAGAGCAGCAGTGCTTCCCTCAGTGGGCCGCAGCGCTTGAGCCAGGATGGCTAGAGAATCATTTCTAGTTCTAGGTGCCCTTGTTAGTCATGATGATCAAACCTCGGAAACCGCAGGGCTAAATCCTGGCTCTGTCCTGTGCCCTCCACAGGGCAGCACAAGAAGCTGACTGCTTGTTTCACCCTCACTGTGGTGGTGGCAAACCTTCCCCCGACAGGTGCATAGGGGGGTGGGTATGGAGACTTGACTCCCCTCATTCCTCACCGAGCCCTGCCCACTCCCCACCCACCTGCACAGGAGAGGATGTAGCAGCTGGGTGGAGACCACTTCCTGCAATGCAGGTAGCTAGGGTGGGAAAATAAGGGAGCATCTTCCACCCCTGCACCATCTGCACAAGGCACTCTAGGATCTGGCCCTGGGTTGCACTTCAAAGTACAGAAACTTAGCAGAACTAATTATCAAAATCTCTAGGCTTTTGCCTAAGGCTTTCGGTGCTGCTCACTTCCAGACAGGCTAGAAATGGACAGTCCATCCTACTAAGGCCAAAGAGTCTTCAGAGACTAAAGCAACCAAAACTCACTCGGTGCTTCTGCCCCGTGAAGCCCGGGTGTTTGAAAGCTCACTTTCAGGGGCTCAGTGCTGGGTTGGGAATAGCTGGGACCCTGCCCGTAGCCAGCTGCCTGGGATGGACATTCACCTACCGTGTACTGCTGATAATGGGATCCTTGCATTAAAAATAAAGGATTCAAACACTCCCATCTTTGCTGCTTAGGGAAGCATTTCTGTTCATCATCCATGAGCAAACAGATCTCAGCCTAGCCCTTTGGACGTGAGATCAGAGAACTTGAGACATGTTTCTTCCTCCCAGTACAGCACTAAATAGTCTCACCACGCTGGGAGTGTGGCATTAGGGGCATTACGGGGACCTGACGTCCTTGCCAGCATCTGAAGCAGACACTGGAGTCTGAAACACCAGGTGAGATCGTAGTGCAGGTGTTCCTGAGGCAGTCAAGTGCCGATCCTGGCTAAGGGGGGGGGGGGGGTGTGGAAAGAAGTATTATAACAGGCCCCCACTGGCCAAGCGCCCACCTGAGGCCAGATTTTTGGATGCACTCGTCCGGACCAGATTTAAGGTGCTTAAAAAAAGCTCACAATTAGGGTTGGATTTTCAATACAGCACTTGAATTAGAGGCCAATTTTCAAACACACTCCGCTCCCAACGTACTACGGTCTTTTTGGAAAAAAACGGTCCCAGTGTAACCCCCCTTCCCCTGCGTTAGCATTCATGTAACGAGGTTCATCCACTCACCGACCACAACCGGCAGCACCTTTAGAGCCTTCCTCTCCCGGCCATTGATCTTGGCCTGTTTCTGTTTGTGTCCCAGGTGGGGGTATGTGAGGCGAGGGTAGGAGATAGTCTGGATGCCACCATTCATCACGTACCCCCGAGGGAAAGAGCACTCGGTGTGGGCATGCAGGCTGCACTCCTCCAGCTTGATCTCAGCCTGCTTCCTCTCCATGAGGGGAGGTGGGCAGCACGGCTTCCTGCCACCCGCGTACATGCTGCCCTTCAGCTTGGCCTTCCTGGCCTCCTCCCACCGCTTGAGTCCCTGGAACATGGCACAGTAGAGGACCAGCATGACCGGACAGGGGATGAAGAAGGAGCAGATGGAGGAGTAGACAATATAGTTGTTGTCCTCCAGCTGACACAAGGTGGGATCCCTGTCTGGGACGTTGTTGAGGCCGAAGATGACCGGGGATGCCACGGCAAAAGCAAAGATCCAAGTGGTGGAGATGAGGATCAGCTGCCGTAGGTCGATCTGCTGCCGGTTGTAGTTCAGTGGAATGGAAACGGCGATGAACCTGCAACACAATGAAAATGGAGTCGAGGCAGGTAGCATAGAGCTGCCCTGATCTGGGTGAGTGGGGCCAACAGAGCTTGTCCTCTTCTCCAGCCTATGGGCAATGACTCTGAAAGTAAATGGAGCAGCCATAATGTTCTTCCACACTTAACCCTGGACCAGGCTATTGGCTGGGACATCTTCCCCCTACACTTTTAGGAGAGCGCCATCAGACCATTAGGCCCCATCTACCACGAGGACATTCTCAGCAGGATCATTACATTGATGTAACCAAATCTTCACCAGCCACCAGCACAAAGTGAAACAGCAGCCCAGAGCCAGCTGCACCAGCGTTAGCCCCACATGGCACCTGTGCGGCATGTCACAATAGGGGTTTGTGGTGCTATCATGGCACCCAGGGGGTTACACTGGTGTGAATTCCCTTAACATAAGCAGAGCTGTAATTTCCCTTCAGGACAAGACAAATCTCATCTCATCCCTGGGTGAGATTCTATGACTTGGGTCACGCAGGAGCTCAGCCTGGTTGGTCACAATGGTCCCTTCTGGCCTTAACGTCTATTACTCCTTCCACGTTTAGTGGTCAAACGACGGGAGGGAAAGGAAAGAGGAAAGACCGTGTCCAGCCATTTGGCTGGGTGACATTCAGTCCTTTGTTCCAGAGTAGCTGCTCCCTCGGTTCCTCCCTGACCCCACTTCGACACCTGCCTCCTTCACTGCCCCCATTCTCCATCTAGGGATGCTCAGTTCCTTCCTTGTCTGTCACTCCCACTAGCAGACTGGCCGCTGAAGCCCCATGTGGTGGCACGGCCTCTTCCTGCATCATTCCCGCAAACATAGCGCATCACGCCCACAACTGCCACTCAGTGTGAGCGCGCCTCATCTCCCGGCCACCTCTCTCTCCTGCATGGTATTTATTTTACACCCCGCCTGGCAGAAGGAGGAGAACAGCATGGCTCCCTGACAAAAGGAAAGAGGTATCTTCTCAGCTGCCTCCCCCTCACCCTAATCATCACTAAGATCTCACACATTGTCTCTTACTCCCCTCGAGAGAGGCCCTCCATATCATTCCCAGGTTGGGTTTCCCATATGGCAGTGTAATACACCATCTGCTTTATACAGAATGCCTGGCCTGTGTGCCCCTGCCCCACCTTGCATTTTGGCCTTCTCCTCACCAAGGTTCCCACAATATAAAGCCTCTGCAGTGTGGAGGCGCAAGCGCCTTTTACTCTAGGTCACGCACGGAGCATGAGCCAGATGGCGGCGGCCAGGTCATTAATGTGGATCAGTCTGTTCTGAGCCAGCAAAGCTCCTCCTTTCCTCACCTCCGGTTCCAGACAGCTGCTAACTTCTAACTCACTTTGAGGCAGATGATGTATGCGTGATAATCCACTGGTGTTTAAGACACTGGCCATGGATTAATAGCCACAGCTTGCAATGGTGATGTGGCTAATGTATCCTCTGACAGTTATTAATCCTCAGTAAATAGGTTCTCAACTCTTATTTTGCTGACACGCCAGAGCTGGCCTATTGAAATGTAAATTAAGTGAGCGCCTGGGGCTGTAATTAAATCTTTTAGGGAGCTATTCTTGTTACACGCGTACTCCCAGAAGGAGGTCAGGCTGCTGTTTTGGAGCACTGGGACCACAGAGCGAAGGGGGGCAGAGCTCTGCAGGGGGCCCCATACGACCAAGTGATCGCTTCCCACCTGTTTCTGACTCATCCCTTCACTAGCCCGGCAAACGTATTTCTGTTCGGGAATCCACCGCCACCTCCAAATCCCCAGGAAAGACAACAGCACCTTAAGAACAAACAGCCTGTTGTGATGCAGCAGTATTCTGCTGCCGCCACCCAAATCACCCCACCTGCAATGCTGGGTTCTGCTCTGCTTATTTCAAAGTGACAGGCAGAAAAACAACATGGAGCCTTGCCAACGTGGAACACAAGATGGGGACAGACTACATCTGCACTTGGTGGTGGCAGAGCTGCTTTCCTGGCATCAAAAACAAAGGATGCATCCAACAGCTGTTTGGTGGCCTGTGTGAAGTGTCTTTGGTCTCAGTCCAGCTCCTAATGGACTAGTGTCTACACCACACCTGTTGCCCATCCAAGCAGAGGGGCCAGGACTTAATGGGCTCTGAAACTTAATGCTCCGCTTGCCCCAGCTTGGTCCTCTGAGCTGGGAATTAGAGGGCAGAACTCTGGAATCCAAATGGCTTATTCTAGACATATTTTACTCTCTCAAGTCAAACCCAACAAGGGCCAACTCTCATCAGCCCGGTTTCCGTCTTTCGCATCGCTAGCTTTGACTCCCACCTGATTTGGCAAAAGCGAATAGTTTAAAAAACTGATAAATGTGGGACATTCTCAGCGCCAGGCAATTTGGAGAGATGAGGGAGCGAATCTCCACCAAAACTGGGGCTGGATATGGGGGAAACAGAGTCAGTCCAAGTGGGATTTCCCAAGGGGGAAACAGGGCCAGGAATCCCCTGCATGTGAATGAGGAAAGCCTCAGCCCATCCTACCTCAGCACCTCTTCGATGCAGTGAGATGAGAAATGTCCCTTCAATGAATTCCCAGGGGAGGGGCTGTCAAGCCCAGATAACAGACAAGCTGGGATGGGCTGAGTAGCTGCAGGACGTGCTTACCGATCCACGCTGATAGCACAGAGGTTGAAGATAGAGGCTGTGCACAGCATCACATCCATGGTCATCAGTGCATCACACAGACGTGTGCTCAAGGCCCACACTCCTCCCTGGAACTGAAAAGAAAGAGAGAGAGAGAGATGCAGTCAGTGCAAGTCAGACCCTGACGCCGCACAGGGCTTTTCAGGACATTACAGAATGTCTGCACTGCAACTGGGAGCATCCCTCCCAGCCTGGGTAGACAGACTCACGTGTCTCTCTGAAAAAAAGCTGTGTGGACGTTGCAGCTCGGACAGCAGATTGAGCTAGCCACCCCAGCTCAGACCCAGGGAACCGGGTGGGGTCAGGCCTATGTGATTAGTATGGGTCTACGCACCCTGGAACTTTGTGTCACCTCAACACATTTTAATAGGGGATCTTAGCACGTTCACAGGATTTGGGATCGTCCTAAATGGGAAAAAAAGGCTTAAAATCAGGTAATCCCTGTTCTGCCCTAGCTATAATCTGCCATTGAGATGATGTCCATGCAGGTGGCGTATTCACATATCATAGATCACAGCTTTGTTATCCTTTAATTTTTAGCCTGACTGGGGGTTCAAGATAGAGTAAGGTTAATGTTGCCACCCAACAGACCACCCAGCAGAAGAACTGGGATACAATACAACCACCACTAACTGGAGGGGGGAACCACCAGAAACTCATTTTCCATCAGGATCCATAACCACCATGAGCTTGTGTGTTAACTCAGAAGAACAGATGCCCTCAGAACAAACAAGTAATCGATTAATCCAAGATGGGTTTCTAGGTAATTCACAGATCCTGAACCCCCAAAAGTGATTCCTCTTTTACTTGGTCTAAGTATGAACGCCCCATTTGTCAATAACTATGCAGACAATTTACTGCTTGTGACTACACAATTATTTTACCCTGCCATACTAAGTAACAAGCACACCCTCTGAGTATGCTAAAGCAGTTCTAGTTTTCTGGAAATTAAATGAACAACATAATCTCTCTTGATGTGATCATAGCCAGACATCCTAGAGCAGGGCAGGGGAAAAAATGCCACCAGCAATTTTCTTTCCAGAGGGTTTGACCAGAACTTCATATTTGTCTAGCGCAGATTGGCTGGAGTGTAAACTTTGCAGAATATATACCCCACAACGGACCTTTTCCCAATAGTTGAACTGGCCAGTTTGTGGAAAGCATTTATGGAAAATGAGTCCATTCTGAACCTTGTAGAAAGGGGAAATTTAAAAAAAAATTTCTTTATGAAATTATTTTCCTAGTTTTCAGTCAGTTTTAAGCATCCAGCTGATAATCACCTATATGGATGGGTGGGCTTGATGGAAAGAAGACATTCAGGAAACTTCTGTCCAGCGTTGAGCCAATAAAGATTTTTGGATGGACATGACCAGTGCAGAAGGAACTTGGCTCTGTAACGGGCTGATGAAGGTGGAGTTTCAGGGTTACAATGGATAACACATTACTAGGAATAACAGCTTTCCTAGGAATTAATTTGCAATGCAAATTATCTAGCCTCAGGGTTTGTCTACACTGGCAATTTACATCAGTATAACTTTGTTGTTCAGGGGTATGAAAAATCCACACCCCCCAAGTGATGCAGTTATCCTGACCTAACTCCCTAAAACAAATGTCTCACCACATACAAAACACTAAGAAAGTTAGCAAACAATATTTGTTATGTCAAATAGCATGGGTCGTAATATGGTTTTAAATTTAGAGAGGTTCTGTCACTTACTCTGCTCTTTTGACATTTCTGCAAAGTATTGACATAGGCCATGTCTACACTGATGGTGGCAAACTCACCGCCGTCAGATCAATTTACCCGGTTCAATTGAGCGGCAGTGAAGACATGCTCAATCGATCTGGAAGTCAATCTAATAAAACCACTGCCCCAAAAAGCAGAGCGCTGCGTCGATGGGTACGCATATCCCACCGGCGCGGCGCAGTGGAGACGGAGCACTAAATGGAAGTTATGAAGTTGATGGGAGTTATGCAAGCTACTCTGTGTAGCTTGCAGAACTCCCGTCGACTGCCACCGAATTTCACCGGCAGTGAAGACCAGGCCTGAGTTTCCTTTCTGTTTAACAGAGAGCATTAAATCTAATCACAGTATAAGGATCACTTAGCAATTCAGCAATATATTCCTTATCTTATCGCATGCTGAATGTAGGTTTTTTTAATCTTCTGAAGCCATATAAAACAGATGTCATTTTGCATGGATTTAGAAACCCTCCTCCCCCCCACGAAAGGTGATATTGGAATGGCACATTAGCATCGCTCCCTAGAATAAACCAGATGTTAATGCTCTGCCCTAGCACAGTCAGAGATAACCACCCCTGCACTACAATGCCCCAGCTCCAATAAGCTGTCCTTACCTTCACACCCACTGCATCCGCTCCTCTCTCTCTGGTGGTCAGGTGGTTAAGTTACTTTGACCAGTGACCTCTCTGCCTGCAGATATGGGGCCTGATTCTGATCTCACACCAGTGTAAGGGCCTGATCCAATGCCACTGAAATTTATCAAAAAGACACCCACTGATTTCAATGTATTTTATATGAAGCCCTAAATCAGAAGCAACTCCACCGAGGTTGACAAAATTACGCCAGTCTGAGACCAGAATCAGAACTGCAATCTCCAGAAGTTCCCTGCTCCCCATGATTATTTGCTTCCATTGGTGCACACAAGTGTACTAGGGGCTGTACAAACCTAAAGCAAAGCACAGTCCCTGCCCAATTCTCACCCTCACTTGGGGACGTTTATGCTTTCAGAGGCCGTCAAAATGTTTTTGGCACTGAGCCTGCCTGGGCTGCAAACTGAAATCTGGAAGTCCATACTGACTGTGTGACTAACATCAGCACAGAGACTGGATGTTTGGTGCCCAGTTATCTCCCCAAATGACACCTAATTACCCAGTCAGTAACATCTGAGTGTCCTAGCTGCACTCCCTGCTGCAGGAGAGCCAATGGCATTTTAAGACCTGAGTGTGGTTGGAGACGTGGATGTGAGCTGGCTGTGCTGGAAACAGCACAGAATTAACGCAGGGTTTAGTGCTAACATTTGCTAGGGCACTGCCACTTGTCCACTTCTTATAATGCAGAAACAGCCCAGCACTGAGCCCAGTCACTCTCTTATATGGCCCTGGCGCCGCTTCTGCCCACATATCTCATTCAGTTACTGCATTAGCAGGAAGATATTGATGAACAGGAGGAAGTTGAGAATATAGCAATCAAAATGATCGTGGGAGCTGAAGAGACAGAGACAGTGTCTGGCGGGGATAAAACAAGTTAAATATTTGTGAGGAAAGAGCTAAATATTTAGAGTCTGGCTAAGAGACAAAACCGGAGTGCGTGGGACATGCTAAGAATCCGTATGTGCTTGGAAGAAGATGAGAAGAAGTTGTTATTTAGCATGATACAAGAAGGCAGAACTAGGAGCAATGGAATGGTGCTAAGAAAGGAGGTAATTTGGATTGGATATTAGGAGCGGCTTCTGGCACTGAGATGTATTAGCCTGTGGAACTCCAGAGACTCCATTGCTTGGGATACGTGAACAAAATATGCAGAAACTATGGCATAGCACCATCCTGAGGACCATGCAGGTATCTCGCAGGAAGGAGGGAGGCTAGAGAATGACTTGGATCAGGGTCTGACCACAGACCTGGTCTCATCCCGTATGTCACTGATGGGGTTGTTAAAGAAAACCACTGCATGGAAACCTGCGATGCCGAGCTCCCTTGGGACTATCACAGGAACAATCTGGCAGAGACAAAGGCTGGGTGATCCAACAGGCCTCTTTCAGCTCTAGCGTCAATGATTGTGACTGAGCCCTACATGGCTCTGCAAGGAAGCAAGGGGGCGTGAGGTTCCTCCTGCTGGGTCATTGTGCAGAGTTTCTCCAGATCAGGAGTCCAAGGACAGGCAGGCAGGGCAGGGGCTTCATCCCTGACACACACCTCTCAGGTGAGGACGTGGGCAGGACTGGAGGTGGAGCAGACTGGACGCAAAGTGGCAAGCAAGCTGGGCTGGTGATGGGTCAATGCAGCCTTCACCCCACCCTTTTATTGCACAAGATGAACGGTCCAGAGGAAATGAGACTTGGAATCACATTCTTCCCAACACAGTAATAGGGGGCTGTCTTGGAGCTGGCTGGCGTGTTTGCTAGTTGCTGTAGATGCTGTGTATATTTGAACAAGACTCTGCTCCTTGTCAGTCCCACTTCCCCTCTCTTTGTCCATCCTTCAGTGACATCTCAAGACTGACTCTGCAACATTGCAGTCTTTTTCAAGATGTGTGTCACAGACAGTACTGGAGCTAGGAGGAGAAACTGGGCTATTTTTGGTAAAGAACAAATACCTTCAGTGATGGAGGGGACAGGTAAGGGGCCATCCAAGTAAATACTTTTTGTAAAAATGTGCTTTTAAAAATAAATAAATATATATAAAATATGCGTACACGAGTCTGAAACGGGCCAATGCACCTTATACCGCAGCCTCCACTGCACAAGGCAGAAGCTCCGGAGAAATTATGATTGTATAATGAATATCTAGCTCCAGCATTGAGTGTCCCCCCAGGCCAGATTTTGCCACTTTTACTCATGCTTAGTTGCCCCTTTCTCTGGGCTCAACACGTGGTTTTGCCACCCGCCCTGCGTAAGTGGCAGCACACAGCTGTGCCGCCCCAGGAGCAAACCAGCGACCAAATGATGATTTATGACAGTCATGATCTGGTTCCTCCATTCTCCAGAGAGAGGCCCCTGATCTCAGTGAGGGCTTCAGTGCCATTATAAATACAAACAACAATGGGAACTAAACTTCGAATCCTTTCATCTGTGAGTGAGCAGAGTTTTGATGTGGGAAAGTCATGCACCATCCTTTTCAAGAGAATCAATGACATATTTACTACCACATCCCTTCGAGCCCCCCAGAATAGGAAGGGGCTAAGTTTAAAAGAGACGCAGGGAAATCCTCAGTTGGAACCTGCTCACTATCATTAGGCAAGTCTCATTAAGGCAACTGGAATAGAACCAGCACAACTGGAGCCCAGTAAGCCTCAAACAAAATAAATCTCTATTGCCATTTCACAGGTGTCCCTGCAAAATTAAGGAGATGCCGGTGCCCCATGGAAATCATCAAACAAACATCTGCTATAGAACATGGATTTTATTAACTCTGTTTAAGGAATTGTTTAATCCAAAAAAAACCTCTGTCCCAAGGTCTCACAACTTTCCTTCCATTGCTCCAGTTAGGAGGATGGGCCAGGAGGCTAGGTCTAAGATTTTACATACGTAAGAACTCTGCTCTCTTTAGAAGTGATAGGTTTCAAAGTCTAGTTCCCATCAGAGCTTTGGTTATATTAACATTGTAGGTATCCATTGAATTCTTTGCATACTCGAGGTTCTACTATATTCAGAATCCTTCCCATACACGCCATTTACAAGGGAAGGGAGATGCACGAGGATTAATAGCAACTAGTTGTGATGTCAGTGCGGGGCTGTGATTTCTGCTGATGAGCAGGACCAGATGGACTCCAGGGAAATGGTTATTTTTGTGCAAACAACCTGACCAGAACCTTGGAGCCAGATCAAGGTTCAGATCAGAGTTCACTTTTTGAACCTCTCTCTAGAATTGGCCAAATACAAACACCAAACACCATGAGCGTCGGAAAGGCGTCTTGATTCAGTTCTCAGCTTCAA
This sequence comes from Emydura macquarii macquarii, assembly GCF_026122565.2. NCBI lineage: Eukaryota > Metazoa > Chordata > Testudines > Chelidae > Emydura > Emydura macquarii. The sequence continues at coordinate 3,055,100 of NW_027130724.1, read as the reverse complement.
ATCCTCGAGTCTTGACATGTTCAGCTCATGGGGGCTGGTTCTGACTACAAGAGATATAGGAAGTTTGGACATGGGCCCAAGATTTTCAAAAGTGCCTGTGAGCTTTGAACACCTCACTTTTTGGATGCCCAGCCTTAAAGAGACCGGATTCTCAAAGGGCAGGAGGCTCAGCACTTTCTGATAATCAGACCCCTTTAAGGCACCTTAAGTTGGGGACCCAAAATTGCTAGTTACTTTTGAAAAATCTTGGCCTGGGGTTTTAGTGCCTCTCTAGTCTCCAACCAACGAGGAGAGAAAAAATATAATGGCAGATCACGTCTACATAGAAAAAGTCTGTTTTCCATGTGGCATTAGTAGCTTTTAAAGATGGCTTGTTGCCTTGCAGTGTCACCCTCCATTTACATTAGCTAAAGCACCCAACGGCCGCTTTGACGCTGTTTGATTAAAACAGACAGAACTGGCTTCACTAGGACATGTGATGAATTGCTACCTGATTACAGTAGGTTGGAGGAGATTAGCCTGCCAAGGTTCACAGTGTAAAGCTTTAAAGATCTTAAATGGCTTAGGCTTCCTTTAAATAGTGCTCCAAAGCAACTTAGTTTTCATCAGCTTTTCTTTATTTTCTGCTTTTTAACTGGGAAAAGCTCTCTGTTTTTTCCATGGGAAATATTGGCAGCATTGCTGCCAAAGCTGGATATCTTTCTAGTGAATGTTCTCTTCACACACAGCAGATAATGGAACTAAATGTACTAGTGGGTTTCCCTGAAGAAAAAAAAAATCCCATCCACTAGGTCTTACAAAATTCTGTGCGTGTGGTTTGTACAGTTCTTGCAAAAGTTGTGCCAATGTCCAGCCTTTGAAGGGTCCCTATTCAAAGAGCTGTAGTTGTCTTAACATCACATCTTAGATGATGGACAGCCATAGGTCTGTGTATAGCAGAGGTGACACACAACGCCTTTAGCAGGATTCATTTTGACACCAATGGTGTATTGGTGTATAAACCTTGATGCTTCAGGACATAAGCCAATCTCTAACTGGCTGGAGTTAGGAAGCAGCTTTCTTTATGGGCAGGTTTTTTCATAGTTATCTGCTATGGGGCTTCTTGCACCTTTTTTCAGGGAAGTTCTATGGCCTGCGTTATAGAGGAGATTGAGCTAGATGATCACAGCTGTCCCTTCTAGCCATAGATTCAATATGAATATCTCTCTGAAGCATCTGGTGCTGACTACAGTCAGATACAAGATACTGGATTAGATGGACCACCGTCTGATCCAATCTGGACCTCCTATCAGAACACCAGCTACCAAATCCCAGTTGTATCATGTACAGCCACCACAAGATCCTACGACAAATCACAAGACGGGAAAACAACTCAGATCAGCTTGATCTTTTGGTTCCGAGTCTCCTCTCTGAAGAGAGTTGGATTGATCTCAGCAAATACGCCTTCTCGTGAACAAACTTGAACCCTAATGTCAGGGACAATCCCAGACTGGCTAGTCAATGATAAGCAGCACCATTAATGAAATCTGGCAGGAGACAGAATGGAGATACTCATGTCGGCCCAGGAGCCTACAAGCTGTACTCCGCATTGCCAAGCAGGAGATCCAGATTGGACTCCTGATGGCTTGCTTGGTGGGCTAAAAGAAGTAAAGAGGAAGAAATAAAGGGCTAGATCCACAGGGGGCTTAGGCGCCCCACTGCCACTTTAGGTGTCTAAATTCAAAATTCAGCTCAGCATCTAAATCCACCACCAAGGTATCCCCCCACCTAGCACGTCCGCAGGGCCCAATCTGGCAGGAGCCTGAGATTGTGGTGCTGCCCCTTCTCCCACTGGTTAGAGCACTCACCCAGGGTGTAACAGACACAGGTTTAAGTCCCCACTCTGCCTGACTGGGCGCAGAGATTGAACCCAGATCTCCCACTTCTCTGGTGAGTGCTGTAACCACTAGGCTATAGGATATTTTGGGGTGGGTCTTTCTCAATTTCTCCTGTTGAAACTGTTCCACTTTCTCTATCCAATTAAATAGTTATTGGAGCAGGAACTGGAATCTGGGTCTCCCAGGGGAGTGCACAAACCACTGGGCTATAGAGCTACTCACTCTCTCTACCCATCATTTTTTGCAAGAAAGGGTTGACTGGGGCAGGGTTCGTGACTGTGAATCCCAAGTGGAGGGATATTTCCCCCTTCCCCCTCGACTTAAGGCACCTAACTCCCTTGGAGAGGAGGGACATAGGCCACACCCCTCTGCGTGTGGCTAGCTTTGACAGCTCCCTGCTCAGCATGCTAGTTTTTGTGACTCCCATTCTTATGCATCTAACTCTCCTTAGGCGTTGTGTAGGCAGCCTGGGCACCTAGCTCAGGGCTATGGATTCGCCAGGTGGTAGGGTACCTAAATGTTAGGCGCAGCAATGTTGAGTCTAAGTCCCCTTTCTGGAGCTAACCCAAGATGTCTTGTACTACATAACAGTGACCCCTCTGGATGAATAAGGAGCAGCACTGATGGATTCCAAAAGGAGCCACCTTTAATCCTCTTTGACTAGAATTACGGTGACTGCAACATATCGTGTTGAGACGAGCGGGACGGAGATCCTCACAGCCCACAGGACCACGGTAAAGGATTTGCCAGTAAAACTATTTGTATATAATCCTTGTGAAAGTGTAATTTACAGGATCTGAGATTTGAAAACTTTCCATTGTATATGCCAGATGCACTGGGAGCAGCCCATGTTGGAGCGCTCTCGTTGACTAACTTGAACAAACTGTTCACTCTAGAAGACACAGACATATTTGCACTGCACACCAGAAAGCATTGCGTTCCTGAGGAAAGCATCAACCAGAACCAGCCTCTGATAGGACTGACGGAAGCGTGAGTTGGTTGGAAGAAACAAGGACCACCAGCAATTTGCCCAAAGTCCTTACTTTAGTCTAATCTTTGGATTTTTTTTTAAAAAGTGACTAATAATTTTTGGCTGACCACCTCGAGACACCTTAAAGGGGCTTGACTTTCAGAAGGCGAGTGCTCAGCACTTTCTGAATAATTAGGCCTCTAAATTGTCTCAGGTTAAGGACCCCAAATCTGAAGCACCCCAAATATCGTCACTTTTCAAAATCTAGGCTTTGGATTATAACCATTAGTCTACACCACCAACTCAAGACCATTTTGGCTCCAGATTATAAATAGCCTTAAAGTCATTTCATTCCTGGAATTATATTTGCCCCACTAAATCTGAATTATTCCTATAGAAGTTTTAAGTGTTATCAGTGAAAGAATACACATCTCCAAAAAACCATGGGAAACACTGGAGGAAAGCACTCCCATTCTTCATCTAGGACTTCAGGAAAAATGTTCTATCATAGATAAACAAATGCACATGACGCATATACCAAGTAAGATGCTCTTTTATACCAGCAGTAACACAGACTCTATGGAAGGCTTCATATGGAAACCCACAGCATCTAACCCTTTGTCCCAAGTATCTCTTTGGGGCAGACAACCACCCCAGAGACCAAAAGTGGCTTGGCTCCAACACTGATGACCTGCAGTAGAAGCATGTTAAGTTTAGCAGATCCGCTGAAAATCTTCTCCTTTCCTCCTTAATCAATTACAAACAGCTAAGAGACAAAGTAGTTTACGTAGCCAAGCCACACAAATCTGCTTGCCAGCACAACTTCCTGGTTCAGATCTGTTTCAAAGCGGGATCAATCAGCATGGATTAAGAAAAGCACTCAGGGTGCACAATGTGTTACACTGGTACAGGATGCATCCAGGCCTGCTCCTGCCCTAGCCAATGGGTAAAACGCCCATTCATTTCAGCTGAAGCATGGGCAGGCCCTGGCCTTCATATCCCACTGGCCCTCAGAGAAAATGCAGAAGCCCTTCCACTTGCGCTTTGTGGTGTCAGGCTTTTAGGGATCGAAGCTAGGCAGGGTGGGGATGGAGCTGAGGTACAAGAGATACTTTGGGGCCTCACCCAGACTTTATTGGGCAGGGCACTGCTGAGCCTATCAGTATTATAAGGAGTCTTCCATCAAGCCCCCAAAGCTCTGCAGCTTTGGGCTCTTAGACGCTACCCTGCCTCCAGAGGAACGGTGTCCCACACTGACTGTGCGGACAGCCTTCTGCAGGTGCACTGACACCTACGCCTTGCCTCCCCCTTGCCGATGGGCATCTTGGCTCCCTCGGAAGTATCTTTGGGATCTCTGGAGACACTCCACACTCTCCCTGTAGTCTTACTCCCAGCCAGCTGCTCGGGGAGTGTCACAGCAGCAAGAGGAAGATACTGTGGTTCTTTCCCCAGGACCTCCCCGCCAGCCCTTACTGAAGCACAGCTCCAGGGGAAGTCATGGAGACGGCTCTGGGTGAGGACTGCAGGTTTGGGGCCCTGGGCACATTTGCACGGAAAGTCATTTGAAAGACAAACCAGCCCCTCCCATGTATAAAACAGTCCCTCAGAGGCTGGCCACGACTGGCTAACTTGCTTTTAAACCACTCTTCCTTTGGCCTACACCAGGAGCTAAATGGGGTTTAAAAATGTGTTTACGGAAACATGTTAGTGACCATGTTTTACCACAACACTCATGTTCCCAGTGCAGATATATGTATACATGTGCAAGACGTCTGCATGAACACGTGTAACATATAGCCTCCAGATATTAGATAGTGATACAATATATGCATGATCAACTGCATTTGTCTTGCACACCTCTGACCACTTCTCTTCTCCAGCACTCTGCCCACTAATCCACCTCTGCCTGACAGAATTAACCTGATGCAGAAATGGGACATCCCCTCCCCCCCTCAAGATTACTGGTCTGAGGTGTCGGGCAGGCACTAAACTAAAATCCATTAGGGTGAGAAATGGATGCTTTGTCCCACTGGGGAGCTGGCGCCTCCCTCTCCTTTCCATCAGGATAAGACTTCTAGCCTTGATGAGGTGCAAGATATCAAACATTACATCACAACATTAGGATTTATAGAAAATTTACTCTAGAAGCATCTCAGTTCTGTTAGTTACAGCATTGTTCTCCCTCGCAAAGATCTCAAGATTCATGGTGATAAGGCAGGAAAAATAATGTGGGGGGAGGGAATTCAAACAGCTTTTTTTTAAAAAAAAACCCTCCAATGTCTAAAATAAGTATTTATGGAAAAAATGTGAGACAGAGAGAAGATGCGTGCAGTGGAATGAAGCTTTTATTGGCGGGGCTTTGCGACAACCTATAGAACTCTTACAAGGTGAGAGATGGTTGTGTGGATAGGGGACTGGACTGAGCCTGAGGGATATGGCTCCAATTGGCCGCTCTGCCACAAACGTCCTGTGTGACTTCGGGCAAGTCTCCTAAATCTCTCTCTGCTTCAGTTTAACCATCTACAAAATGGGGATAATAATGCTTCCTTTCTCCCACCCTTTGCTTACCTTATCTATTCAGACGGTACACTCTTCATGCTGGGTCTGTCCTTTGTGTGTGTGTGTGTGTGTGTGTACAGTGCCAAGCATAATCGGGACTTGATGTCAGCTGAGGCCTGTCACATTTTGGGGTTCAACCCAGAGAGCAAGGAGTTGTGTCATCACCTACCCTGCAACTTTGGGGGCCTTAAATGCTATGCTACTTTGACTCACAGGTCTGAAACTAACAGCCAGCCTTACAAACATGAAGGTCAAACTCTGGCCTCCACCACCCAGTTACTTTTTGTAGGGTGACCCCAATGCCCTCCCGCTTCTGAGCTTCCTCTCTGCCCTAGTGTGCAGCCTTCTCCTGGAGCACTCACAGAACCTTCTTCAATCCTCCTTTAAAGAGACAATCCACTGCAGCTCATTACTTTAACGGGGGGTTAACTGGTTTATAGTAGAAGTAAAACAAGTTTATTGAACAAAAAGACCATAAGTTTAAGTGATACCAAGTATAAGAAATAAAGGTAGAAAGGGTTACAAGCAAACAAAAGTAAAAATACACTTCTAAGACTAAAGCTTAGTTTCAGCAAGTTAAAATCTTTGCCTAAGCAGGTTTCTCACCTAAACTCAGTTCTCAAAGACTTCAACATCTTTGGTTGAAGAATAAAATATTCTGTGATTGCAAGAGCACTGGTCACTTGAGTCTCCTAAGTGATGGACAGCTACGATGTTCTTACCCCTTTCTTTTTATAGTCCAGCAAATCTTTCACAGGTGGCAGGTATCATAGGCCTAGGAAGGCTTGGCCTTCCCAAACACCCAGGGGTGGCCTCACCCACACTCCGCCCGGAGGCCCCATCTCCTCCTGCTACATCCTGCTCTTCCCCTGTGACCCCAGCCTAAGACGGTGGGCACTGCAGCAGCTCTTTCCACCCTTGGTCAGCCTCTCCCCCAAATTAGGCGAGGACAGCGACTGGAGCTAGGGTGGGCCAGCCTTTAGTCTGCGAGTCAGGGCGACTGGGGCCAGCGCTTGAGCTGCCCCGCGCCCTGACCACCCGGTGCTCTGGCTGCCCAGCCAGCACACTGGGACTGAGACCTGGGCCATGCCCGGCAGGCGCTCTGGGGCTGCCCAGTGTACAAGTTGCCCTGGGCTGGGGCTGGCGGGCCAGGATTCAGGGCAGGCTGGGGCCAGCAGCTCGGACTGGCTGGCAGGCTGGGACGCAGGCAGGGCTCCTCCAGCTGCAGTAGGGGATTCAGGGCTCTGGCAAGGGAGTGGGGAGAAAAGCATGGCCTCAGGCGGAAGGGGCAGGGCCATGGGCTAGCCTCCCCAAAAGGGGGTTCACAAGCCACCCATGGGCACCATGCAGTCTGTGTAGACTCCGTGCTCTCTTCTCCCGTGCTGGTGATTTTTACAATGCAAATGATCTCTTCCTGAAGCCTGCATAGAAATAGTCCATTGAAATTGGCCACACCTGATTTGAGGTGTTGGCCTCTTTTCTTTGTCTGGAGAAACCTATTCATCAGATCCCACTGACGTGCATGGTTTAAACATATTTAAGTCTCATATTACTGGGATATATCTATAGTCTTTTGTGAGTTTACTGTACGTACATCATACAAGAATATTAATGATCACTACGTTAGTAGTTTTCCAACAATATCTTACGACACCTTTTGTGTAAATATCATGACAACAGTGTGTAGTAAGTGTGTCAGGCTTCACGAGAGTTGCTGACGCAGAATAGTGAACCATCAATGGGCCTCTGTTTCACATGGCCTCTCGACATTACTGACAAAACACATATTTTGCCAGCCACTCATTATGCAGTCATCCCAAACTTATGGCCATAAAACCTTTACAGCTCATCAGCTTGTTACATGAATCTTTTCTCAGTTATTATAAACAGCACAGGTAACTAAGGTTATCCAACTTTCCATTATAAGACCCCATTTTCCATGTTTCTAATTCTGCTAGACAAACTGTTTGAGCTGATTTTTTTATTTATTTATATAGTTTCAGTTAACATGGTTAAGCTATTTCACAGAAAAAGGTTATTTCTCCTACCATTGTTCTGAGAAACAGCTTAACTGTAACTGTAGACCTAAGTAGTATTACTTTTTTAAAAATTCAGCCTGAGGCAGAGGGCTGTACACTTCTTCGCTTCAGTAGGCTGAGCTCAATGGGTGAGCCAACTTTAAGTGCAAATGGGCTTTTCAAGTTTTCTGAAGAAAAATTCCCAAACGGTCTATGCATGGAATCTATGCATCCCCGCTAGCAATTTTACAGAATGCTTCCACTAAACCTCCATTTGATTGTTAAGCTGTCTAAGCTGCTCTTTTATTTTATTTTTATGATGCATTTGGTCATCTCGCAGAATTTGTTTGCAATATCATAGTGTAGTTTCCATAGCACAAGCAATTGCATGACACTCACTGATAGCTCGCTAAGGAGGAATCTCACATCAATGGCTTTTGGATTGTTGCTTAGTCTTTGTAGATATCAATTTTGTTTGTGATATGATATCGCTAGTGAAGTGCAAAATTCAAGAAATGATGTAATACATCTATATAGGGACTTACTATTTTTAAATTGTGGGTTTAAAGTATTTTCCATTCCTTTTACACACACCCTAGATCATGCCAGGGGCTCCATGTGTCTTCTCATTTTCTGATCCACCATACTAGGGTTCCCTAGTCAACTGCCTCCCCATGCCAGGGTCTCTCCTTCCCTCCCACCCTCAGATTAAAAGGGAAGGGCTGACAGCTGGTGCCCTCTCTCTTTCTTAGTTTGCTCAATCCAATAGGGCAACTAGCTCAGTTGCTCCCACAATCCCCTGGTCAGGCTCTTATCCACGGAATGGTCTTCCCAAGCTGCTCCCTCCACATCACCAAGCCAACAGGCTAAGCCTTGGGGATGCTCTGCCTCATTTCTCCTGGGGCTCCACCAAGGCCACATCCACCTGACCTCATCTCTCATTATTGTGATTTCACCCAGATATGCTCCATGATGTGGTTCCCATGGCAACGGCCAGTAGAGTCGTCATAACGACTGAAGCAATTATGCTGCCCAGCCTGGCCCCACCCCAGCGTAGTCCTGCTACAAATAAGTGCAAACAGCTTTTCCCATTCTCACCAAAATCAATAGGATTCTGCCCATGGATGCCTAGAACAGTCCCTGAAATTTTGGACTTGATCAGTTGAGGTTTTCAAAAGTTATAGTGTTACAGACAAACAGAAAAATGCCATCAAGTTGAGTATAGGGCCTAACTTCGCTCAGTCAATAATGTGCAATGTCTTTAATCCTCTCTGAGGACTAGCGTTTTAGGCCATGTCTACACTACAGAGTTAAGTCGACTTAAGTTACATTGATGATCGTAAGCCACTTTAATTACATGGGCTGTGCATGTCCACACAACCTTCCTTGTGTCAGCAAAGCGTGTCCACAGTCATTGCTCTTGCATTGACATAGGGCACTCTGCATCATGGGTAGCTATCTCACTGTGCAACTCCCCACCCTCGGCTGTCGGGAGCTCTAGGAACAGATGGCTGTGCATTATGGGAGCACGCTCACTGTCCCATGATGCAGTTCTTTCCGTCCCATCATTCCATGGGCTTCTGACTTCATTTTGCACCCTTTTTTCAACAGCCCTTGTAAACTGTTCACCCACCATCTCTGCTTGACAGCATGGATTCTGAGCTGCTGCCCAGTGTGGTGATGAGCATTATGAACACAATGCAGCTGGTCCTGTAGTATTTCATGAGCTGAGAATCAGAAAGTGAATCGGTGGTACCTGCCCTGCTGTGTGCCATGGAAGAAATGATTCAAGATTACTGCTGGCATTCACGGAGCAGCTGCACACCGTGGTGGACTGTCGGTACTGGGCTCATGAAACAAGTGCTGAGTGGTGGGATAGCATCGTGGTGCATATATGGGATGACAAGCAGTGGCTGCAGAACTTTCAGATGTGTAAATCCACCTTCCCGGAACTGTGTGCAGAGCTCACCCTGCACTGCAGCACAAGGACACCAGCATGAGAGCTGCCCTCACTGTGGAAAAGAGAATGGGGATTTGAGTGTGGAAGCTGGCAATTCCAGACTGCTACCAGTCAGTTGCGAATCAGTTTGGAGTTGGAAAGTCGATTGCGGGGGTTGCTGTGATGCAAACGTGCAGGGCCATTAACCGCCTCCTGCTATGAAGGACTGTGACTTCCTCCCACAGGATAGAGATGACTTCATCTGTACCAAGTGCAGGCTGGTTTCCTTATTGGAAGAGAAGGTTAAAGGACTAGAGGCCCAAATATCAACCCTGCGTTGCATTAAAGAAAACGATGTCTTTCTCCATCGGGCACAGGCACAGTGTAAGGAAGATCCAGAGAAGGCCGGGCAGGCGAAACTGAAGAATGGGGAAGAAAATTGGCAGCATGTGACCTCCCGAAGAAAGAGAATCTATGTGCCCACCATGCAGATAGAAGTAAGGAATCGTTTTCATCCTCTCTGCACAAGTACTACAGCGGAGAACGATTTGGAGGACCCTTCGGAGGGAATGGATCAGAAGGAGACCCGTTTGATCAGAAGGCAAGGGATGCATTGTCCTAAGGATGGGGGTTCCACAACCACCATTCCCAAGAGGAAGAGAAGGGTGATGGTGGTCGGGGACTCCCTTCTAAGGGGGATGGAGTCATCCATCTGCTGTCCGGACCAGGAAACTAGAGAAGTGTGCTGCTTGCCTGGGGCTAGGATTAGGGATGTGACGGAGAGACTGCCAAAACTTATCAAGTCCTCAGACTGCTACCCCTTCCTACTTCTCCTCGTGGGCACCAATGACACTGCCAAGAATGATCTTGAGCGGATCACTGCGGACTATGTGGCTCTGGGAAAAGAGATAAAGAAGTTTGAAGTGCAAGTGGTGTTCTCATCCATCCTCCCTATTCAGGGAAAAGGGCCCAGGTAGGGACCGTCGCATTGCGGAAGTAAATGCATGGTTACGCAGGTGGTGTCGAAGAGAGGGCTTTGGATTCTTCGATCATGGAATGTTGTTCCAGGAAGAAGGATTACTAGGAAGAGACGGGATTCACCTAACGAAGACAGGGAGGAGTATCTTCGCAGACAGGCTGGCTAACCTAGTGAGGAGGGCTTTAAACTAGGTTCGACGGGGGACAGAGACCTAAGCCCGAAGGTAAGTGGGGAAGAGGGACACCACAAGGAAGCAGAAGGAGGAGAGTGCAGCAGGGGAGGCCTCCCGATTCATACTGTGAAAGTAGGCCAATCGGCTACTTATCTCAAGTGCCTGTACACAAATGCAAGAAGCCTGGGAAACAAGCAGGAGGAACTGGAAGTCCTGGCACAGTCAAGAAACTATGACATGATTGGAATAACTGAGACTTGGTGGAGTAACTCACACGACTGGAGCACTGTCATGGATGGGTATAAACTGTTCAGGAAGGACAGTCAGGGTCGAAGGGGTGGAGGAGTTGCACTGTATGTAAGAGAGCACTATGATTGCTCTGAGCTCCAGTATGAAACTGGAGATAAGTCAGTTGAATGTCTCTGGGTTAAGCTTAGAAGCAAGACCAATAAGGGTGATGTCGTGGTGGGTGTCTGTTATAGACCACCAGACCAGGAGGATGAGGTAGATGAGGCTTTCTTTACTCAACTAGGGAAAGTTTCCAATTCACAGGACCTGATTCTCATGGGGGATCCTGACATCTGCTGGAAGAGTAATACAGCAGAGCACAAACAATCCAGGAAGTTTTTGGAGAGTGTCGCAGACAATTTCCTGGTGCAAGTGCTGGAGCAACCAACTAGGGGATGTGCTTCTCTTGACCTGCTGCTCACAAACAGGGAAGATTAGGTAGGGGAAGTAGAAGTGGGTGGCAACCTAGGCAGCAATGACCATGAGATGGTCGAGTTCAGGATCCTGACAAAAGGAAGGAAGGAGAACAGCAGGATACGGACCATGGATTTCAGAAAAGCAGACTTTGACTCCCTCAGGGAACTGATGGGCAGGATTCCCTGGGAGGCTAACATGAGGGGGAAAGGAACCCAAGAGAGCTGGCTGTATTTTAAAGAGACCTTATTGAGGGCACAGGAACAAACCAGCCCGATGTGCAGAAAGAATAGCAAATATGGTAGGCGTCCAGCTTGGCTTAACAAAGAAGTCTCTGGCAAACTTAAACACAAAAAAGAAGCTTACAAGAAGTGGAAGCTTGGTCAGATGACTAGGGAGGATTATAAAAACACTGCTCGAACATGCAGGAATGAAAACAGGAAGGCCAGAGCATAATTGGAGTTGCAGCTAGCAAGGGACGTGAAGGGGAACAAGAAGGGTTTCTACAGGTATGTTGCCAACAAGAGGAAGATTAGGGAAAGTGTGGGCCCCTTAGAGAATGAGGGAGGCAACCTAGTGACAGAGGATGTGGAGAAAGCTGAGGTACTCAGTGCCTTTTTTGCCTCTGTCTTCACAGACAAGATCAGCTCCCAGACTACTGTACTGGGTGGCACAGAATGGGAAGGAGGTGAACATCCCTTAGTGCTGAAGGAACAGGTTCAAGACTATTTAGAAGGACTGGACATACACAAGTCCATGGGGCCGGATGCAATGCACCCGAGGGTGCTGAGGGAATTGGCTGATGTGATTTCAGAGCCATTGGCTATTATCTTTGAAAGCTCGTGGCAACAGGGGGAGGTCCCCGAGGACTGGAAAAAAGCAAATATAGTGCCCATCTTCAAAAAAGGGAGGAAAGAGGATCCAGGGAACTACAGACCGGTCAGCCTCACTTCAATCCCTGGAAAAATCATGGAGCAGGTCCTTAAAAAATCCATTTTAAGGCACTTGGAAGAGAGGAAGGTGATCAGGAACAGTCAACACAGATTCACCAAGGGAAAGTCATGCCTGACCAACCTGATTGCTTTCTATGATGAGGTGACTGGCTCTGTGGATGTAGGGAAGGCGGTGGATGTGATATACCTTGACTGGCAGCTGGTCACATGCGGAGTGCCCCAGGGGTCGGTCCTGGGGCCGGTTTTGTTCAACATCTTCATTAATGATCTGGAGGTTGGGGTAGATTGTACCCTCAGCAAGTTTGCAGATGACACTAAGCTGGGGGGAGTGGTAGATACCCTGGAAGGTAGGGATAGGATACAGAAGGACCTAAACAAACTGGAGGATTGGGCCAAAAGAAATCTCATGAGGTTCAACAAAGAAAAGTGCAGAGTCCTCCACTTAGGAAGGAAGAATCCCATGCACAGCTATAGACTGGGGACCGACGAGCTAGGCAGCAGTTCTGCAGAAAAGGACCTGGGGGTAACAGTGGATAAAAAGCTGGATATGAGTCAGCAGTGTGCCCTGGTTATCAAGAAGGCTAATAGCATATTGGGCTGCATTAGGAAGGGCATTGCCAGCAGGTCATGGGAAGTGATTATTCCCCTCTATTCGGCATTGGTGAGGCCGCATTTAGAGTATTGTGTCCAGTTTTGGGCCCCCCACTACAAAAAGGATGTGGACAAGTTGGAGAGAGTCCAGCGGAGGGAAACAAAAATGATTAGGGGGCTGGAGCACAGGACTTATGAGGAGAGGCTGAGGGAACTAGGCTTGTTTAGCCTGCAAAAGAGAAGAATGAGGGGGGATATGATAGCAGCCTTTAACTACCTGAAAGGGGGTTCCAGGGAGGATGGGGCTAGGCTGTTCTCGGTGGTGGCAGATGACAGAACAAGGAGCAATGGTCTCAAGTTGCAGTTGGGGAGGTCTAGGTTGGACATTAGGAAAAAGTTTTTCACTAGGAGGGTGGTGAAGCACTGGAATGGGTTACCTAGGGAGGTGGTGGAATCTCCATCTTTAGAGGTTTTTAAGCTGAGGCTTGACAAAGCCCTGGCTGGGATGATATAGCTGAGGTTAGTCCTGCTTTGAGCAGGGGGTTGGACTAGATGACTTCCTGAGGTCCCTTCCAACTCTAATATTCTATGATTCTATGACTCTCAGTAATGTGCAGGAAATAACTGATGGCTTTGATGCAATGGGATTCCCTAACTGCAGCAGGATGATAAATGGAACACACATCCCAGTTTTGGCCCCAGACCATTTTGTGACAGAGTACATCAACCAAAAGCGCTACTTGCAGGTTGCAGCTACATGGTCTTGCAGGCGCTGGTGGATCACCGGGGCTGTTTCACTGACATCAATGTGGGGTGGTCAGGGAAGGTGCATGATGCACGCATCTTTAGGAACACTGGACTGTATAGAAAGCTGCACACTGGGACTTTCTTTCCAGACCAGATTCAAATCAGGGCTGAGGAAATGTCCATAGTGATCCTGGGAGACCCCACCTATCCTTTTTGCTCTCTTGGCTCATGAAGCCTTACACTAGGAACTTAGACAGCAGCAAGGAGCACTTCAATCACAGGCTCAGCAGGTTCTGAATGACCACTGAATGTGTCTTTGGCTGATTAAAATATTGTTGGCACTGCCTTTGTGGCAGGTTAGACTTCAATGAGGAAAATATTCCGATACATTGCAGCCTGCTGTACTCTGCATAATATTTGCGAAGCAGAAAAAGTTTCCCCGGGGGTGGAGTGTTGAGGCAGATTGGCTGGCTACTGATTTTGAGCAGCCAGATACTAGGGCAATTAGAGGGGCACAGAGGGGGGCTATTTGAATTAGTGAGGCTTTGAAGGAGCATTTTGACAGTGACTCCCAATAATGTCTTCATTTGATGCATTTGGACAGGGAATGTTTACTTGCCACCTTGAATGACTCCTCTAGTGCTTGCTTCCTGAGCATTAATTGTACTGAGCAAATATTCCTGCCTATAGCCACTGTGTTTCAATGTTAGCACCAGCTACGGTGTATGAAACAAATAAAGACTCATTTTATTTCAAAGACTAAAGTTTAATAACAGGACAAAATACAACTTTTTTGTCAAACAGGGGACGTGGCATTGAGGAACAGTCTCTCGGTTATAGCTCTCACAGCCATGTGTAACTCCGGTTTTCATTGTGAAACCAGCCTCTATGGGTGGAGTGTACAGGGTACTACAAGGGACCGGGAACTTGTGGGGAATGTGGTGGAGGAGTTTGGGGAGGGCATGGAACGGGTTTCCGTATTGGCTACAAGTGGAGTCATGCACAGATGTGCTCAGACTACAGCGTAATGAAGGATTTGAACATCTCTGTCTGCCCCTCGAGTAGCATTATCATCCGTTACTACCCGTGTCCTTTTCCAGGCTATCCAGCTTGAATTCCACATTGTCTCCCTCCATGCTTTTATTTCGTTAAGTGCTGTATCTGTTGACTGCAGCACTTCGCGAAATAAATCCTCCTTACTCCTCCTGGTTCGCCGCCTTATTTGATGGAGGTGGGGCTCCACTGGTGCGGAGGAGTGGGTTCTCCAGGGCACATCTGCAGAAGCCAAAGGAACAATGAACAGAGTCAGTATTGCGAGTGCACTCAGAGCCGTGAATCACAGAAGTTACACACACCTCTTTATCGCTGTCCCTTGGCTAGCGCACAGCTTGGTGCGAGTCCCAAATATAGTGAGTTCACCAGGGTGCTAGAGGGCTGAGAAGGGGGAATAGGAAAGAAGGAACAAAGGGTCTGGGTGATTATTGACGGGGATTCTTACAAGTGCCTAGGGAGACTATTCTGAATATTGGTACCCTTTTCCAAAAGCTGGAATAATCAAACCCAGTATCTCACTCCTGAGGGTAATCCAGGATACAAGGGTGCATCTCCTGCATGTGTGTGTCTTCAGACCGGTTCCGTATATTGTTCACCTGTGTGCCACTCCAGTCCCTGCAGAAATAATTGCTGGTTGGCATGGCAAAGTTTCCTACAGCAGGGGAAGAAACTAGGCAGCTCAGCCAAGGAACTTTTGGCAGAGGATTGCAGAATACCTACATGAAAGTTTCCTGGAGATCTCTATGGAGGATTCCCAGGACATGCCGGTGTACATTAGCAACTTTTCCGTCAGTCCCGCACTGCATAGCTACAAAGGCTCTGTTGTTAATTTCTGTCCCTTATCCCTCCTCTACCATATAACAAAGTACATAGGAGCTCAATTTCGTCTTGCCGTGCAGTATCAAAGCAAAACGTGTGCTTACTAGAGCTCGCATCCCCTGCTTCATGCACGCTGGAGTCTGAGTGCTGGGACTGGCTAGACCCCTCTAGAGACAAAAAGAGGTCCTGACTCACCACGCCACCAGACAACCCTGCCGTGTATGCCACATGACGGGTCCAACTCCTCTTCTTCGTCTACCACTTCCGTCCTTAGGGTTGACTCCGCTGGCTGCTGCCTTCAGTCCCCTCAAAGTATCCACAGGACTCTTGTTGGTGGAGGTGGGGTCACCACCGAGGATGGTGTGCCACATGCAGCTCTTTGTAGAAGCAGCATGTCTTCGGTGCCGTACCAGAGTGACGGTTGTTCTCCCTTGCCTTCTGGTACGCCTGCCTCAGCTCCTTGATCTTAGCATGGCATTGCTGCGTGTCCCTGTTGTGCCCCTTCTCCTGCATGCCACTAGCAACCAACCCGTAGATACCTACGCCTGGAGCAAGTTGCACGGCATCCTGATCCAACAGTTCCGGACTGTTGGAGTCCATGCAGGACCGCGTCTGCTGTAGAAAGCTGACATGGTCAGCTAGGAAGATGCTGTGTGAATTGTGCATGCCAAGCAAATAGGAAGAGGAATTTCAAAAATTCCCAGGTCTTTATACAGAGGAGGGGTGGATATCTGTGTACTTTCAAGGCAGCAGAGTTCAAACTGCTGACCACAGCAGTCATGATGGGCATTGCAGGAGGCCAATTAGGGCGACATAAGCAAGTGCAGCGTCTATACTGATGCTGTGTTGCTCTAACTATGTCACAAAAAGCCCTATGCCTCTCATTGAGGTTGTTTTATTACATCACCATAGAAGGGGAGTTACAGCGGCAGGAGGAGCGTTTCAGCGTGTGAACCTCCACTGTTCTGGTGACAAAAGCTGACTTTTGTCCTCAAAACTGTAGTGTAGACAGGGTCTTAGCTGTAATAAAGAAAGTTGTGTTTGAGATTCAGAAACACAGCCCATGTCAACAACCTCAACTAGCTCTTTTGATTTATCATTATTATTGTTGTTGTAACAGCTAGAAGCCTCAAATGAGATTAAGGCCCCACTGTGCTAGGTACTAGACAAGCACATCGTGAGAGAATCCCGGTCTTGAATATCTTACAGACAAAAAGGTGGAAGAAAGGAAGATTTGTGGGAGTTGTAGGTGAAACCCTGACCCCACTGACGACAACAGAAAAACTCCCATGGATTTAGTAGGGCCAGGATTTCACTCCCAATGTGTATAAATCTCTTAGTCAGCTTTAAACCCTCAACCACATTATACACAGAACCACTTGGTGATAATGCCTCAAAATCTGAAGAGGTTCCTGCATTTCAACAAGAAACCGCAAGCTGCTCAGGCCTGTCCTGCTGAATGGGGGAATCTACACTGATTTATTTAGATAAAAGGAGATTTGTTTTTCTGCTCCCACCGAACGAAAGGCAAAAAACCTCTCAGGAGGGCTGCCTCAGCTAACTACTGATGATTCACTCATTTTATCATGAGCTGTATAAAAAATAAGAGCAGTCTTAAAAATGAGCTAAGTGGTTAACTTGGGCATCACTGCATGGGATGGAGCCAGGATCTATATTCAAACTATTGCATGCTGGTGTCGCCACACATCAAATACCAATAGAATTTACACTGGAGGCAAGAGAAAGCTATTGATTCTTAAAAACAGATCGTGATAATGGCTTCACATTGCACATTGTTTCATCTCTCTGGCCTGCAGCAAGGTTCGCTCACCTTTCCTTCCCTAACTGACGTGAAACAAAGAAAGACCCTGAGGACATTGGTTTCTATGGCAAGTGATGTACTATCTGAGCGGAAAGAATCAGAGCCAATTTTTTATTTCCACTTCGAAGTTTGGGATGCTTAGATTTGATGTTCCCCTCACTACACAAAACCAACTCAGCCAAAACTTGAACTGTTACACTGGTGTAAATCCAGGAGTAACACCACTGATTTCAATGGATTTACTGCCATGATTTACGCCAGGTAACTAAGCATAACTTGGTCCACTTTTTTGGTGGGGTAGTTTGAACTGACAGACTAAAACAGAGGAAAAAAAAATCAAGCACTGAAAATCAAGCACCCCATATTCATTCTCACGCCTTTCCCCGTGTAAATTGAATCTCAGCAAGATACCATCAGAAACAACCCTCTAGATGCACTGTTGTCTGGTTGTGATAATATAATATAGACTAGTCCTATTAAGTTGACCCAGTTTAATGAAAGTTGTATTTTTAAACTGATGCAAATTTGCATGTAGAAAAGGCACATGAGGCAACATGATCAGTAATTTGGAGCAGGGGGTCTGGGAGGCAGAAGACTTGGGGTCCGCTCTTGCACAAGTCACTCACAGTGGACTTTTCAAAAGCTCTTTTGAGCATTCAGACAACAAAGTAAACCTTAAAAACAGAATGTGGGTGAAGCTTTTTCCTGGAAAACCTACTCCCACTTGTGCCCTAGTTGTCCAAGTACTTCCGGTCCAGCCTATGGGATTTTAAAACCTTGCTGCTCTATGATGCTATGCTGTTTCAGCCCTGCGGCTATTCTCCCTGTATCTAGATTTTACACACACATCCCAAAGTCACTCAACATACTTCAGTAAAGAGACACCTGAAGCCTGCTGGAACAGTCTGGTGCTTATCTCAGCACCTGTATTGCTAGAAAAGCCTCTGAAATTAGACTGGATGTGTGCGGTAGGAAAAGGATGGTCACCGATTTTTAAAATTAATATTAAAACAAAGTTTTCCCATGCTGCTTTCAAATGCTGAAGCAGTGCAGCAAGAGGCAGATAAGGGACACTTGTACCAAACTCCAGCCTCATTTTCAATGGTGCTGTTGACCTGTGGAGATTCAGTACCTCTAAAGAATTGGGCCAAACAATCAACATTTTCAAAAACTTGGAGAAGCACAACTAGCTACTTGGATCCCCATTGAGAGGCTCACACAGGAGTTGGGCAGCTTGGGGATTTTCAAAGCTGGTATTTGGCTGCATCTAGATTGCCCGAGTGTCCAGGGCTCGCAGGATTTTCAAGTGCATCCAACCCAAGGGAAGTCCCGGGGTGCTCAGGGTGAAGTAGAAATGCCTGCTAGATTCCCAGACATACGTAAACTAGCACATTGTACAGGCAATGGCAGAACATTCCCAGGATCATGACTTTACTTGTATCCAACCATCATAGCCGTCAATACCAGATTTGCATCATGTACAGCCATGCTATTCAAGGAGTAGGTGCATCTCCCATGGGCTTCATTATGTCTGTCGTCTGTCCCCACCAAGACACAAACACACATTGTATCCTCATTGTGCCATCTACAATGCCCAGTACAGATGGGAAGCTGTCCGCAGCATACAATTCCTACTTTATTTGGTGTTGGGCTCTGCCTGTCCATACAGAAACTTGTGCTCTATAACCCTCTGGGCCACAGTATTTAGGAAGTCACCTATGCACAGACAAGCCACAAACTGGCAGGAGCAAGTACAGTAGAATCTCAGAATTATGAACACCTTGGGAATGGAGGTTGTTCATAACTCTGAAATGTTTGTAACTGAGCAAAACGTTATGGTTGTTCTTTCAAAAGTTTATAACTGAACATTGACGTAACACAGCTTCGAAACTTTACTGTGCAGAAGAAAAATGCTGCTTTTAACCATGTTAATTTAAATGAAACAAGCACAGAAACAGTTTCCTTTCCTCATCAAATCTTCTTTTTCAAACTTTCCCTTTATTTTAGTAGTTTACATTGAATACCCTGCTGTGCTGTATTTGCTTGTGTGTGTGTGTGTCTTTGCTACTGCCTGACTGCATACATCCTGTTGGAAATAAGGTGTGTAGTTGACCAGTCAGTTTGTAACTCGAATTTGTAACTCTGAGGTTCTACTGTAGTGTCTCTGACAGTCATTTGCAAAGACCCTCTGGTAAGATAGCTGAGTAGTATGGCCCAGATTTTTAGAGGAACTTAGGAGCTGTTCCACCCTGCATAGCAAGACCTGAATTAGACAACAAAGTCCCATTATCAAGTGACTTAAGCACTTAGGAGCCTGAATCTTACTGAAAGTCAATGGCATTTAGGCTCCTAAATCAGTTTTGAAAATGGAATTTAGAAGGCTAAGTCAAATAGAATTTAGAAGGTAAGGCCCAGACTTTTAAAGGTATTTAGGCACTGCTGTGCTCAGCATTACAGCACATAACTGATTTAGGAGTCTAAATCCCATTAAGTCATTAGGATTTAGGCTCCTAAGTGCCTAAATCCCTTTTGAAAATTAGACGTAGGCTCCTACATCGGTTAGGCATTGCAACAATGAGTGCAGCAATGCCTAAATACTTTTATAAATCTGGGTCACAGGTCTTACAATGCCAAGACACCTTTAACAATCTAGGCTGCAGAGACCCGTCCTGGAAGCCATGCACATGGCTCTTCTAGGTGAGCATCTCACCCTCACAGGTGCTGGAAGGGCTTTGCACCTATTGCAATCCCCAGGAGCAGGAGGGCACTTCTGTACAACCCTGGCCTCAGGAAAATCACAGAAAGGGCTCAGAGGTCTATGGACACTACAAGGAAGGTAAAGGCACCCTGAACTCTGAGCCTCGCTGTCCCTAGCCTGCTGCCTCCTTTCCCTGATTTTCCTTGTGATGTACAGACCCAACATGGCCAGATGCTGGACCGCAGCCTCTCTTCAGAGCTGACCTCCTCGCCTGCAACCCCAGGTTCCCTGACACCCTAATGTCTGCCCCAGCCCTATCCAGCTCTCCTAACCCCCACTCCAACCTTTCTCCTCCAGCCCTATACTAATCTTATAATGCCTCAGTAAAGCCTCTGCCTCTCTCACTGGCGCGCATGTGCACGCGCACAAGTGTCCTCACACTGTGTGCCGTGTCCTTGGGAATTTCACACAGTTTGGGGGGGGAGAGAGAGATGCTGCTGCTTGCCCACTTTAACCAAGGCTTCCTGGCTTTTTACTCATGTCTCCAAGCACCGCTGGGCCTTCCTGCAGTTCTCTTTGGGCAGCCTTCCCCCACAGCATGCACCCTTGGAGCATTCACACCGCTGCCCCTCAGACAATTTGGGCGCATCCAAGCACTTGCCTGAGCATTGATTTTTATGGGCTGTGGGAGTCTTTCCATTGACTTTGATGAGCTTTCCGGCAGGATAACCATTGATATTCACACCGGCAAGGCAAACACACCCCAGCTCTATAACTTATCCCTCTCGCTTAAGCTTGGGAAAATAAGGGCTCTTTTTAATCATAACAGTCTGCTGAGATAACAGAATAGGATCAGGCATGTACTGTCTCAGCGAGTTTCTAATTAACACAGTCCTCATATTCAGTCTGTTCCACATTTGCTTCTCTCACTCCCTTAGCCCCACAAGCAAAGTAGAAAAATGACTTTCCTAAAGTATTTTTGGCTGGGCTACCAAGAGATTTCTCCTACAGACACGGATGTTAGACATTTGGCAAAACTGACCACCATTCATGCACCCAAAATAATAATCGTCCGTCCAAATATCTACAGCCAGATCCGCGCTCCAATTGCTGAGAGGTTTCATGACCCCTGTGCCTGACCTTGCATTTCAGCAGGGCAGAGTGGGCACCTCTTGAAAGCAGCTCAGGAAACTGTTTTACTCGTGACTGGGAAGCCCTTTGGCAGCGCCCTAAACAAACACGACGAAGGGTAGAAGCGCTCCCCCGCCCCAGCCAGGTGGTACTGGCCCCTGAGGCTTTGTCTAGACTGCACTCCCTCCCCCCCCCCAGGCCCGGGCTACCACTCAGCTTGGAGCCCAATCCCCCCACACACCAATCGATGTGCCTCGGCTCAGCGAACACCCAGAACCCGGCCGGCGGGGCAGATCAGAGCCAGAGCCCCGCTGTGCCTGGGGCCCGATCCGGATCACTGTGCAGCCGCCGCAGAGCGGTGCGGGAAGGGCTGCGAAGCGGTGAACCGGGGGCCGGTAGCAATGGCAAAGCCAGGCGGCCAGGGGAGGCTCCAGGGGGCTGGGAAGGGGCTCGCTCCGTGCAGCGCAGGTGCCGAGGCGGGCGGCGCGGGACTCACTCACCTCGGAGTAGACGTAGAGGGGCAGGACGAGGACGGCCAGCAGCAGGTCGGCCACGGCCAGGCTGACGATGAAGTAGTTGGTGGTGGTCTGCAGGGCGCGCTCGGAGCAGACGCTGAGGCAGACCAGCAGGTTCCCGCCCAGGGTGCACAGGATGAGCAAGACGCCGAAGACCAGGGCGGCGATGCCGGTCAAGTTGGAGCCCGCCGCCGCCGCTGCTCCGGAGGCGCTGCCCAGCTCCCCGCTGCCGTTGCCCGGCATGACGGTCCGCCGCGGAGCCCCGCGCCACCGAGGAGATCGGCTCCGGCCGGGGGGCGCTCATGGGCTCTGCGGGCTGCCCGGGCGGCGGGGCTCACCGCGCCCTGCTGCGGGCTGGGCGTAGGCGGGGCTCGGCGGCGGGGCTGCCCCGGCCCATCGTGCGGGCGGCGCTCCCAGCCCGGGGCCGGAGCTAGAAGGTAGATCCCGGCCCCCCCTCCTCCGCGCTAAGCAAAGCAGGCGGCGGCCGCAGCCCGGCCCGATCCGATTCCGATCCGATTCCTCGCCCGGCCGCACGCGAGTGAGCCGAGAAGGCGGAGCTGGGCGCGGGCACCCCCGCAAGCTGATGGCCGGGGGGCTCCCGGGCGCGCTCCAATCAGGGCAGGGCAGGGCAGCTCCCCCCGCAGGCAGCTCGGGGCAGGAGCCAGGGCTGCCGGGCCGTGCGGTGACCGGCTCAGGGGGCGAGACCTCGGGCCGCCAGCCACGTGGGCTGATGAGGACCGGCCCGTGGGGAGAAGCGGCGTCGCACAACCCGCATGACAACCACCCCCAAGAAAGCTGCAGCCAGCCCGCTGCCAACTCCCCTTCCGCGGCCAGTCCCGGGAGCAGTGCCCGGAGCTGAGCCTCTCCCCGTGGGGGAGCCGGAGAGAGCAGCAGCTCCGCGGCGGGAGGGGAGGCTCCCGCACCCCGAAGGTGACAAGTTGCCTGAGGCTGAAATAAAGCGGTACCGGGACAAAACCTTCCCAGCTATGCTCGCTCTCCTCCGACACCACCTTATCACAGCTCCATGGCCGGCCCCTGGGTTAGCACAAGGGCCCGGGGGCTACGTCGTCTCTTCCCCTCCCCTCCCCTCCCCCCATTGGTCTCTGCTCAGATTTAGGGAAACCAGTTTAAGAAGGGCTAAAATCCATTTCCATTGTCTCAGTCCTACTCAGTGGCAAAACTCCTGTTGCAGCCAAAGGAAGCAGTGTTAGGACCATGCTCTGTAGAAAAATGGCCTGAGAATTAACTTATTGCTACCTAATTCTACCTAAATTACCTTTTATTCTAGTCTTCCATCTACAGTAAGAAGTACCTTACCTTAGGTTTTTTAATCAGGCAGACAAAATACCACACCAGCGTTTTTCTTCCACGCTGCTGTTATTTTGACTGTTAGGATGTTGTAACTTTGATTAGCTGTACTGCTCTGTGTATAACTATGATTGATTAGCATGTCTGTATACATTACTCATTACTGCCAGGCCAAGAAAGTCTAGTCAAAATGTTTCACTGTCTCCTTTGTGGATGGCTGAATAATGAAACAAGACAATGTTTGTATTTAAATTGGAAAATGCCAACACAAAACAAATGCAAATAAATTACATAGGAGTATGATTTCTTTGCACTGCTAGGGATAAAACTCACCCTGTGTTGGCTAACTACAGTTGGAAGGAGACTATAACAGAGGAAACTGCCTATCTTCATTAAGCAGAGATAAGAACATAAGAGCCATACTGGGTCAGACCAATAGTCTAAATAGCCCCATCATCTGACCGTGACCAATGCCAGGTGCTTCAGGGGGAATGCATAGAACAAATAATCAACAAGTGATCGAGATGTTGTGATTATTGTTCATTACCAACTATGTCAGTATTTATGCCCCAATTCAACAAGCTGTTCTGAGCAGGCAAATTCCTGTTCCCCATGGAGCAGCCTGCAGGATCAGGGCTACAGGCACCACAGTGATAGGCTTCTACACATCTCTCTGCTTCAGTTTCTCATTTAAAAGAGGGGATCATAAGAAACAGCCTTATTGGTCCACCTAGCCCAGTGTCCTGTCTTCGGACAGTGGCCAGTGCTAGATGCTTCAGGGGATATGCAGATAAAAGTTACTATCCTGTGAGGAAATGCTTTGAGACCTACAGGTAAAGAGTGCTTTACAAGAGCTATGGTGAGTCAGTAAAAAGTCCAAAGAGCTCACTCTGAGCCAGATACAAAGCTGGTGTCTGTGGGTTTAGCTCCACTGAAGTGAATGGAGCTGTACCTATTTACACCAGCTGAGGATCAGACCCTTTATAATGAGGGAATTCTCACTGTGGCATGGTCTGCAGGTTCTGTGGGCAGGAGTCTGAGAGATCTGCATTAGGCAGGAGCAGCTAAATCACACGATAAGCCATCCCTAACAAGACAACCTCTGCCTCCCACCATCATGTATACTACATATGCGGGGCCACACTAAGGGAATCTGTGACCCTAGACACTCCATTACATGAGGAACCTCTGGCTCCATCCCTGAGTGTCCTCCACTTTTTGCAGTGGCAGATGTGGACAACACACACCCCTCCCCTGAGAGGCAGGGATAAGGGAATGAGGCCTTGTTTTCCCCTCAGCAGCAATAGGGGTCTCCTTTCCCTTGGAGTGGCATTGGTGGTAGCAGAGGCTCCCCAGAACTCACCCCACCAGTTGAAACGTATCTGCTTTATTGGGTGGACTGGGCCTGCTGCACTCTGCTCCAGCATCCTCCTCTGCTAGGGTGGTGTTAGCCAGGGCCCCAGAGTAGTAAGTCTTCAATTCCAATTCAATTCAATTCAATGCCCCACTGAGATGCATGGGGCAGTTTGTGCTATTCAGAGCCATTGGTTTGGGCTGTCAGCAGACTCAGGCAGATGTCACTGCACCAGTTACACCTGAGTCACTTTTCAAACTTCTCTTCACAGCCAGGATGGCTAGAAACTTTCATTTAACAACACCCCCCTGCAATCCAGCAAGCTGAGATTTCTGGCAGTCACATGACTCTGAGACCTAGGGGCCTGGAAGGCCATACTGCTCCTATCTGGCCTTCTGTATATCCCTCATATTTTACTGGAAAAAAACATGACACCTCCTATAGAATGTAGCCTTTTCTATTGGTAGCTACCCCTACTGATCTAACTGTGCAGGTCTTGGAGGGAGAGAGCAATGATAACCAAAAAATATGGTTCAAGCTTGATAGAGATTCTCTGTGAGTTTCTTACATTCTCCCAGGGATAGAGGCACAAGCCTTGGACCACTAGAAAATGGAGATTCCTATTTCTAGCCATGATGGTTCAGGAGATATTGGACCCGAGGGACCCAATCCAAAGTCCTTTAAAGTCAACGGGAGCCTTTCCATTCATTTCCATGGGACTTGGCTCAGACCCTGACTCTCACTGGTCCAGGTCTGAATGATGGCCATCCATTAGTTCAGACCAGCCTCATTTGGGGGAATGGTGGCATGTGAGAATTCTACATTAGAGGAAAAAGAAAACACAGTTCTGGCAGTTTTTTAGTTCTTTTAAAAAATAGTGGCTGCACACAGATTTTACCTATCAAATATTTACGTCGCTGGATGTGAGACTGGTGGAACAGAAACTCTTGTTCAAAGAAACGCAGCAAAGTATGTAGCATGGAAAAGTCAAATTATCTAGGTATCCTCTACATTAAGTCTATCAACAGTCGGTGTTTTAAAGCAAGATATCCTGAAGTTGTCCAGGCCTTGACACTTTCTCAACATAGGAAGTTTCAAAGATGGCACACTGGGGTTATTTCTGTTGAAGGCTGAGCTACTCGCTACTCAGTTTTCCCATGAATGACATTTGACTTGTTTCATGATGTTTCAGGCCAGAAGGGGCTGTTAGATCTAGCCTGACCTCCTGCAGCCCATAGGCTATTACTTTACCTTTAACCCAGATACCCCTATTGTGAGCCCAATGACTTTAGTTAGACTAAAGCATTTCAGTCCTGAGGAGACTAAATGTGTGATGTCTAATTCTTGTATGAAGGTTTCTTTGGTGGTGATTGTTATTATTCCTCTGTATTTAGGAGCTGCTGAATGAAAATCCATACCAAAAGGAGTTCTGTCATAATCTTGGTTGGTATTTTACTCTTTTGAGTATAGGATTGATAGGGAAGCTATAATACACACACATGCACGTGTGTGTCCTTCATCCACCCATCCATCCTATACTTTACCTACCCTATAAAGTGCTTCAATCTCCATGGGTAAAAGACACTATGTAAATGCAAAGTAATTAATGTTATCCATTGCACAGGACAGTGTTTCTCAACCTTTTAAGTAGCAAATACTCCTAACTTCTGAAAATTTTAATAAGTACCCCAACACTCAATTTTCTAAGGGATTTTATATTTACAGACTAATGTGAGTCATATGTTGAAAGAAGGGCTGACTATATAAGGCTGTGATATAGCAGATGTCAGATCTAGTGTGGGTAGGGTTTCCACCTTTACACCAGGGGTGCACAACTCAAGTATGTACCTAGGCTAGAGGTGATGTTGGCCAAAGCTAGGAGGCTTTGAGTGGCATGCTAATGCTGGGGAATATAAAGCGCTGTGCTGAATTTTTTTGCCATAGATTTGAGAGGAGGAAGGGGTGAGAGAGAGATAGGGAAGGAGGATGAGAGAGAGACAGGAAAAGAGGGTAACTGGTGAAATCTGGGGCTGTCATAGGTGTCAATTTAACTGCTCAGCTAGAGCAGTGAAATTGACAAGTTTTCTGGGCACTGGGTTTTAGCCAGGGAGGGGAGCTGCCACCTGGGCAAGTTGTAGGCAGCTGCCACCTGGCTTCCAGCCCGGGAGGTGGGCGACTGCCACCCCATCCGAGCTGAGGCAGAGAAGGCTTCTGCGATGGCTGGGACACAGGGATGTGGGCAGGCGGCTGCTGCCTGTCTTCAAGCCAGGCGTGAGAGGCTGTCCCTTGGCTCGGAGCTGCGAGCCCAGCTCGCAAGATGCAGGAGGCTGCCACCGGGCTCCCATCTGGGAGCTGGGACCTGGCGGGAAGCAGGGGGCTGCCGCCTGGCTTCCCCAGAAGTCAGCAGCTGCCTCCCGCCTCCCCTTCACTCTATTTTTCCCTGGGTATCCCCTGCCTGTGTCTCAAGTACACCCAGGGGTATGCAAACCACAGGTTTAGAAACTATGGCCCAGGATATGCACTTCTTCCATCAGCTGACTTTGAATAAGAACTGTCTTCCCTATCTAACATCCAAGCTGCAACTGGCTAATGTAAGCCTTAAAATTTACCTCTTTTGTGATGCCTACAAAATGATATACAATGAATAGGCAGCTGATGTGCTATGACCACTGCTTATTACATCAATCAACCAACACATTGTTAATGTGTACTCCCTCCCTCTCCTGTCTGTTTGCTGTATGCACCTGTTGTCTCTTGACAAACACACAAGGATAGATCATGCACCCCTTGCTTCCTATTGGCAAGCAGTTACACAAGTAGTCCCATTGACTTTAATGGGACTTGTGCAAGTGACTGCTCACCAAGAAGACTGAGTTCATAAGCAGGCCCTTCAATTGTTGTCAGTTTGGGGCTGAAACCAGCTTTTCATTCTGCGTGCATACAGTGCCTAGCCCTATCGACCCTGATCCAATGGGCCTCTAAGCATTACCGCAATACAAGAACATAATAGCAACACCAGTGAAATGCATAGCCTTGTCATGCTTCTGTGAGTTATATATATAAAAAAATGACAACAATCCAACCCTCTTCAATATCTGGTGTTCAGCTCTCTGGCAGAAGAAGCACTTGTATTTTAGTCTTAAAATATGGAAGAACTTTCTTCCGATCAGTAACAGGCTGAATTCCTTTGACATTTAGAGTGGCTGCCCTAAAATGATGACAAGCTATTAGTACTCCAGTGCCCAAACTACTAGACAGCAATCTTTGTCCTAAGGACTGTCCTCCCCAGGGACTCAGAATGGTCCCTGTCTGAGTGATGGAATCTGGGCCCTGTCATCTGTCTGTCTGTTTATTTTTTAAGGAAGCCAAGGAATGTAATGTACTGGGACAGTTTGAGGGGCTCAGAAAGTTTAAGTGATGATAATGCGTGTTTACGAGCTCACAGGAAGTATTCTGAAGTGGTCAGAGGTTTTGAACATACTTTTCTGCTTTGATACACCTCTTGCAAAAGGTTTTAAGTTTCCATTATGCTGTAGCATGCCAGGACGGCTCAGGACCAAGAGATGCTGGAGAGGGCACATATCACTGCTGCTTCTCTTAACAGGAGCAATGTTCACACTTGATCTGCTGCTGTTGATGACAACATGTACTATACAGCAGAGTCTGCCCAAGCCTGGAATCAGATCCTATCTCTACTTCAGTTTCCCTATTCTGGTGTAAGGCAGCAGGCCAACTCACCAGCCAGCTGCATCAATGACGCTTCCACCAGTAACCGTATTTCCTTCCCCTTTACCAGGGATACATGTGAGGTTCAAAAAGCAGACACAACATCAGTCAAAACAGGGAAACAAGGCCTAGCCCCTCCTAAGGCCTATGCTGCTGCCTACACAGCAAATATCCCCAGTCAGGCCTTTCCCTTAGCACATGTCTTAGCACAGATATCCCCAGCACATGCCTTTCCCTGATCCACAGTCTCCTGCAGGCTATTCCCTGAAACTCTCCCTTCAGCTGAGCTGCTTCTTGGCCGTTTTTCTCACACAGAAAGGCTGACTAGTCAAGGCCATGCCCAACAATCTTAAAGGAGTTATCCCAGCCTGGTTCAGGGCCCACCCATACTCCTTTTTCTCCATAACATTATCATACTTCAGTAGGTCACAGTGTGTCCTAGGGACACAGCAGCCATGATGTCTTTGTGCACCAGGGCAAGATGCCAGCTCCCTTCCCCAAATGTGAGGTTGTCCACTTTCCTTCCTTGTGCACGTGCTGGAAGCCAGGCCTTTCAAGCCAGTGCAAATCAGCACAGTTTTACTGAAGGCAATAGAACTTCATTGATGTCCATCAACTGAGGATACAGACAGAGGCAACTCCTCTACCCCCTCGAAAATCAATTTACAAATTAATTTTTTTTAAAAAAAATCATAAAAATTCTGGACTGTGTCATGAAACCCTGGTGGCCAAAAAGACACAGGCTTCCACATGAGCAAGGAGAAAATTACTCTTGTTCCCCACTTGCACCTAAACTAGAAACCTACAATGTATATGATTGTGGTTTGGTGATGTGGATGTCTGCCCACATGAGCAGGATTGAAACCACCACAATTCATTCCCCTTAGGTCACTGAACAGCCAACATATGATAATTTTCCATCTCTTCCCACCTGGGCTCAATTAAAATCAATAATCTCACTGTGAAAAGCTCTATACTCCCATCAATATCACTTCCTATCATTAGCATCATTAGTGATCAGAGCCATTAGAGTTCAAAGGAGCACTGAAATCTTACCTGGAGACTCATCATTATAGATTCCGAAGAGAAACAGCTGGGAGTGCAAAACTCCTAAAGTCAGCAGTGTCAAATAGGGCAAAATTTACTTCTGTGCACTGGGCCAGCACATCAGCTGTGCCTTCAACATAGATCTTTAAAAGGGCATACGTGGTGCATAGGCCTTCTGCTAGCCCTCTGCAGAGGGATGAATTTCATCCAAGGCACTGGAAAAGAAAAATAGAGGGGAGTGGGTTCCAGGGTGGACACATTTAAATCAAAGTGATTTAAATCACTGGTTTTAATCATGATTTAAATCAGCAAGCAGGAAACTTTGATTTAAATAATCAATGTTATTTGTGTTTTATATTTGCTTTTTTAATTATTTTCCTAAAGAAAAGTTGATTCTCTTTGGTTGGTAACCATTAAAACATGTTGATTTGCAACTAAATGGAGCCTTGATACTAAATTTGGTGCTGCATTTTGCTAACCAGAAGGATACACTATATCTATACACATTTACTGAAGCAATTATATATCTTAACTTGCATTTATTCCAATTCTTAATTTTTACATTTTTTATTGTTTGAGAAAATGGGGAGTGATGCATTTCTCATTTACTAGATGATATTTAATTTTTAGTTGTGATTTGTATCAAGTGTGCTGGAAAGTAGGCTACCAGGTAGCGGAATTTCCTGTTGGCATTGAGGGGTGTGTTGTCAGTTGTGACAATGGGATCTTCATGCTCTTGATGCTGGTTATCTGGTGTTGGCTGGTACATGACCTCTGTCTTTTTCAGGCTGATTGTGAAACCAGAGCATTTTGAGGCATAGGCAAAGTGGTCAACAGTAAGCCAAACTATATTACAGTAACACATAAAGGCCTCAAGCCAGGATTGGGGCTCCCATTAGGCTAGGCACTATATAAATACAGAAGAGAAGATCGTTCTTGCTCCCAAAGAGTTTACAAGACAAGACAGACAAATAACAACTAAATAGGAGGAGCTATTGCTTTCCTAGGCACATTCCAGCATGAGAGGAGGACTGAGCTAACTACACGGCAATAGTGCCTCCCATCAGTGGATCTCAAAGCCAGCCAGTTACCAGTGTCTGTTCGTTTATGCGTCATAGCACGCCGGTGAGGTACAAATGATTTTCTCTGTTCTACAGATGGACACACTGAGGCACAATACAGTTAACATGCATTGTTCAATCTCACACAGCAAGTCAGTGGCAGTCAGGACTAGATCCCACATCTCCATACAGTAAGCATTGTGCTGGGACCACCAACAGATGCTTCCTTTCATGGACTAGTGCAGCAGTTCCCAAACTCTACCACATTGCGTACCACCAACATAAAATGCCACCACCTGCCGTGAGGGGGGAGTGGCTGCCACGCTGCTTGGGGGCAGGGCCGGTGCTAGAGCAGTTCCTGGCCAGCTGCTGTGTGTCCGGGAGGGAGGGGGGCAGAACGGCCAGGTCGCCGTGCTGCTTGGGGGTGGGGCCGGTGCTGGAGCAGCTCCTGGCCAGCCCCCCAGCAGCAGGTGGACGAGTACCACCGGTGGTACGCATACCACAGTTTGGGAACCGCTGGACTAGTGCACTGGAGATGTGCGCTTTGATGGATATGGCACTGCTCCCATTAGCAGGGCTTTTCCTTATTTGTATTGCTTGTGAACCAAAAAAGGTGGAACAATAAATTAAAGTCATTGTTGCTGTTCATCTGCTGTTTGAGTGTCACCGCAAATAGGAACTGTTGACTGTTGTCTTATCTCCAGCTGTATCCAGATAGGCAAGGAAAGAAAACATTATTCTTACCAGATAGCTGGAGCAATGAAGACAGATGGTGCTACTCACTGGGAATTTGATGTCACGCAGCAAACAGGAATGTGCCTCACCAATTACACATCCATGGGCTGTTGTATATACCCTTGTATTCATGCAGCGGGTGGAGCGGAGGGCCAGCAATGAAGCAGTCGTGAAGCCATTAGAGCCCGCTTGTGGCCCAATCAGCACACAGCTGTGGCCCATTTGACATCCTCAGGGCCATACAGGTAGTATGTATATTGTGTGGATGAAGCCCACAATAGTAAATAGGTAGAAAACTGTGGCATTGGAGCAAGATATAACGTGATCGATCAACAGTCTGCAGGGCATTTCTCACCAGCAGGGGTGTGCCATCTCTGTATGCAACACATGCATTGTATGCACAACTGGTGCCAAGCTAGTCCAGCTGGCGACCTACGAACGATTCCATCTGGCCCCTGAGCACGCATGGAGGATGCTGTTCTACAAAATGGTGTCCTCCATGCAACGTGACCTCACCTGCACCTTATGCACCAGGTCACACTACATGTAGGCTGCCATTTTGTGGACCGTCACTAAAAAGGCATGCAAGTGTAGAACAGAATACACAAGATTTTAGTGGGGACTTGTGGTTATGTAAGGACAGAAGGGAACAGCACTTTTTGCATGCCTCAGTCATTCAATACTTACTACTGAGACATCAAGCCTTTGCACATTGCTGGTAGATGATTAGATTAAGTGCACTACAGATGTTGAACATAGCTCTTTGAGGCCTGCCTTCTGATACCATTCAGCTACTAAAACTTCACACGTGCAGATAATATCAGTTAGATTATATGAAAACATTATGGAGTTTTTGAGGTGAGTTTATCTAGTGAACTTCTGCATGGAGGACCAAAAAGGCATGCAAGCGTAGAATTGAATTGTCCGTGATAGAACAGAGCTAGGTATCTGCATAGCTTACCAGATTTCTATGACTTGGTCACCGAGGGGTTTCTTAAAAAAGAAGAATGTTTTTTTGATTTCAGTAGAAAGGCTAGGTAATCATGTATTGGTATATTCTTAGGGCAATTACGACTTTGCATGCCTGAATGGTTTTCCTAATTAAAGGTTCAATCGTGGTCATCAATATCATCCCCAGGCCTCTAATTTCACATTGCCTCGAGTACACTAGGAAAGGGGCAAGTCTAGATACTAGGAAAGATGGAAAGCAGAATCTTTACGATTTGCAATAAAGCCTTAACACTCTATGCGGGGCCAGAGTAGGTGTACAAGAACAGCCAGGCCAGTTTGAAAACCTCGATAGCAAGCAGGGACAGGGATCACAATGGGGATTAATGGCCCTGTGCTAGTACAATAGCGTGGAGAAGCTGTTGAAGGACAGTCAGAATGGAGAAGATGCTTATAAATCATGATCACCTGGAGAAGTGTGTTTGTGTGGTTGACTCTGCTCTCACAAAGCCGTGTGATGTATTTTCTGACAGAAGTTGCTCAGGGTCAAAGCATTGGGCTGCGGACGGTGGGGTGGTGTCAGCAATACAGTTTCTGCTAGCTCCCAAAACTTTGCAAAGACAATGATGCCAACAGAGCAGCAGTGACAGCCAGCATATTGAAAAGCAGGTTCCCCGGGGCAGGAATGAAGGAGGAGGAAGTTAAACAGGGCTGTTGCCAGCCAATTCCCCTCCTAACGGAAGAGTTCTCCTCAGAAAATCTACATTCTAAATGAACTCCCCATTTGGGGTGTGTTTTTAAGTAGGACACGGCTGGGGGCCTCAGAGGCAGCCATGGAGTGTGAAGCCAGTAATGCCGAGGGCTGGGAGATGACTGATTGTGGGTTGCAAAAAATGAGCAGTGTGCACGGTTGTAATTTTCAGTAAATTGCAGGAATCAGACATCCACTAAATGCTACGCTCTCCCAGGGTCTTTAACAATGGGGGCTTGTTTTACTCTTTCCACATTCATATTGGTTTACTGAAAAAACTCCATTCACTTCCTTCCATTTCTGTGTGTCTCCAATTTTTTTTTTTAAATGCCTCATGAAGGCCGCTAGGCACTTGACAGAAATCCTCTCCCTCCACCCTCCCCAAAAAAGACATCGATAGCCCATTCCTCAGTCAGCAGGGAGAAGCCACAAAAGAAACCAAAGTTAACTGAGGAAGTGTGCACAGAGAAAATGGAATGGACAAAGCAGGGTGTGAAGGAAACTGGCTTGACAGCACTGGAGACTGAAGTCTTCCACTATTGCTAGCACTCCAAGTGTGTACTGAGCACACAGGGGTATTCACAGCTGATCAGGACTCAGCTCTGCAGATCCAATGCACCTTGAGGGATCTCTCCTGTCCTGCCTGGGAAATCAGATCGGCTGTTCAGGGGTAGTCTGGTGTCATGACCCCAGAATGGCCAAGTCACTGCCAAGAAGTTGGCATCTGCTAACATGCCAAAGTGCTGAAAGTAGGCCTGTGCAGTGTAGTTGTAGCCATGTTGGTCCCAGACTTGAAGAAGAGCTCTGTGTAAGCTAGAAAACTGGTCTCTCTCACCAACAGAAGTTGGTCCAATAAAAGAAAGTAGGCCTGGCAGGCTCACCTGAGATGAGTAATAGAGGATTTTATCATGAGCCAGTCTGAAGGAGCAGCAAGAATGAGAGGAGAGAGATCTGTCAGGATTTACAGGAAAAGAGAGAACTCCTCATTTATCTAGTTATTTATTTGTTGCATTTAATGTATTGAATTTTTAAAGAGAGAGAGAGGAAAGAAAGAAAGGGAGACCCTCCTTCCCCCTCCCAATTTTCAGTAAAACCATGCAAATGCCATAAATAGGATGGTTAATGGTATTCTTATATCTGGGCAAAAGGATTGTGCTAGCTTAATCATATAGAACAATGAAAAGAGGATAGAGTGCTCTTAAGGTCAAGCCTATG
The DNA here is from genome assembly GCF_026122565.2 of Emydura macquarii macquarii. Classification (NCBI taxonomy): domain Eukaryota; kingdom Metazoa; phylum Chordata; order Testudines; family Chelidae; genus Emydura; species Emydura macquarii. The sequence continues at coordinate 3,021,410 of NW_027130724.1, read as the reverse complement.
CCTTTTATCTGATACATTTAGCTAGAGAAATCCAACAGCATCTCTCTCAGAAAGCATCATCTGCAGAATTGCTCCTGTTTTGCAATCTGCCTATAGTTTATTTCCATGCAAATCTGCAATAAGCAGGACAGTGCATTTCAGGCTGGTCTATGCAAGGATTGCCAGCTCCTTGCTACCTCTTTAAAAACAAAATGCATGGACTCTTTGCTGTTTCAAGAATATATGACTTAGCCCTCAATGGAACTGCAGGGTTTTAAATGTACTCTGAACAGGTCTTTCAACTTTTACAACCCTGCTAAATCATGACAAATTTAAATTAGACATAAGGCACAAACTTTTAATTGTGAGGGTGACTGAAACAAACTACTCAAGAAAGTGGTGCATTCTCCTTCTTTTTATGTCTTTAAACCAAGACCAGATACCTTTCTGCAACATATGCCTTAGTCAAACACAAGTAACTGGTTGGAATTCTATGTCCTTTGCAATACAGGAGGTCAGATTAGATCTACTGGTTCCTTCTGGCATTAAACGCCATGAATCTTCAAAACTTATGACTGTATTGGGTTCACTCGCTTACAAAATCTCCTGTGGGGAAAAGGAGCCAATCAAAATTTGTCAAATTTCAGTGAACGTTTTTTAATTTAGATTAAAAATAATGGGGAATGTTTTTTGATTAAATGTTTGCAATTCCCCCCACCACTCCTGTTTTGTTGACATCTATTGAGCATGTCAAATTTTTCTGACTTTTGAAATTTAGACAACATTTTGAATATGAATATAAAAATGGGACAAAAATTTTTGAAAAAAAAAAAGAGTTAGTATTTTTTCCCTTGGTTTTTGACTAGCCATAAGCACCAGATACTAATGTCTTATCAACACTCTTCAATTCAGTACACAGGACCCACTGATTATATGCAATATAATGGCTTAGCAAATGAGACTGTTGCCCTCCAAAGGCTGGTGTCAATGAATGAGTCTACTACTATCGCACAGCCGGAGTTCTCCTTTAGCTTAACAGCTAGAGAGGCCTGTTTTTTTGACTGCCAAGCATTTGCCCTCTGAAAGTCAGGCCCCTTTATGGTGTCACAAGTTAGGAACCCAAAATCACTAGCCACTTTGGTAAATCTTGGCTATCAGGATTTGCATATTGATTATTTGAACAGTTTCTTAGACTTTAAGGTCTTTGGGGCAGGGACTATCTTTTTGTCCTGTGTTGGTACAGAGCCTAACACAATGGGGTGCTGGTCCATGACTGGGTCTACTAGGCACTACCAAAATACAAATCAAGAACAACAATTAGGCAGGGTCGCTAAGGTGGATTTAAACTGAAAAGTTAATTGCAAGCTTAGCTATAGAGTCACTGGCACATCTCAGCAACAATACAGACCTGAACACAGTAAGCACATCAAGTGAAGCAGCTGGAGACTGGAAATGCAGCTGAATTTAAGGGGCTGCAGACTTTGCAAACACACAGAGAGTGAACATCTAAATATGTCTCTTTCTGCACGAAGCAATCATTTTGGCAAAGTCAGTTCTTTTACAGACAGATATTTCTCTCTCTTGAGGTCATCAACATATTTTAGACAGGGATGCAGTCATAATAAACCAATAGCAGTTAGCAGCTATTTGTAGCCATTTTGTTTTTTGTTGGCGTGGCACACCTGGAACAGCTGGGACAGGATTTCCCACCAGCCAGAAAACAGAGCATATCCTGTTTATAATGATGATAATTCGCCAAAGTGGTTTCTCCTCTTCCCCATGCAGCAAACAACTGGAGGATGAGATTACAGATGTTTACACTAATGACTCCTCCTGCAGGACTAGACCAGTGGGAAGCATTAACGCACAGTTCAGCCCTGGAGAAACTAGAGGAGACATTACATATGAGCTCCTACGTCATTATTTATATTGCACCAGCAAGATACTAGGCACTGTACAAATGTGCAAAGGGACACAGTCCCTGCTGTGAAGTTCTTACAGCTTAGGAGAACTTTCAATAAAGGGACAGTGAAGTATGCACCGAGTCTGGCTAATGCTAAGATTTGTCTCCATGTGAGTGGAAGACGTTGCCCAGGGATCTGTGAGGAAGCACACATCAGTATTAGCTCACAGCCTTGGCATTGGGCTTGAGGAAAAGGCCCTAGGGGATGTGAGTGACATGGCTGAGCTTCCACATTACAGTGAGAGGATGTGGCTGGTACTCAGTGAGCCTCTGGATGGCAACTGGCCAGATACTCAGCCCTGCCCCCTGCTCTTCGCATTGTTCTGGTGGCACAGAGAGGATGCAAAGCTGGTTAAACAGCCAGCTGAGGATTGGATTCCCCTTGCTTTGAGGAATCCCCAGTTGGTGTGAAGCTTGGGGAGCTGGTTCTACACCCCAGCAGTAAAGCGAGGATGTTGTGCTCCAGCAAGTCCAAACCAGCCAAATTGCCCCATGGGATCTATTATGGCCAGCGAAAGGTAGAGCAGCCCCGAGGCACCGTATTGACACCCATGTGGTTCATCAGCAAGGCTGGAACCTTTAGATCTGCAGCACAGACCTCTGCAACTTGAGCTAACGACAGTAGTAGCAGGTTATCATCCTCTGTGTGGACCAGCACTAACATGGGACGAGATGCACTTTTTGCCCGTGTGTTTCACAGCTGTTTGCTGACAGCAGAGAGATAGTGAAACTCAGGAATCCTGGGCTCTGTGGTCTGCCCCTCTACACCCCAATTCTAATTCCTTCTGCCCCATTCCCTCCCGCCTGTCACTGTCCTAGTCCTGCTGCTGCCTCCCACTTCCGGTTCCTTCTTCCAGTCTCTCCTTCCAGCCCAGATCCCAGCTGCCCATCCCATGCCTGATCTCCTCACCTAGCTAGTCCCAGTCTTCACCCACCCCTCAGTCTTCTTGCCAGCCAGTCCTAGTCTCCCCTCCAGGCTCCTCAATCAAGTCTCAGGCTTCCCCGTACCCTGGCTCCTGGTCCCAGAATCTCTCTTCAGGCTCCTCATCCCACTCTTGCCCCAGGCTCCTTGCCCAGCCAGTCCCGTTTCCGCCTGCTCAGCTCTTCATGTAATACCCGCCAACCGACCGTGAGAGGCACCGGACTACCGAGAGACATTTCACCCCGTACGGACCTATGTACTCTCCTTACTGAACCATACCCCCAACGCCCCCACTGTACACTGAAATGCTCCCTCACGCCCATATATATCTCTCTCTGTAACCCTTAAGCCCAACATCACCACGCCCCATCCGGGATACTGCAGCCCACCCCACCCCATCACTGCCCTCCCCAGGCCCCCATCCTCACCCACACGCATGGACCCACTCGCCACGGAAGAAGACGGGACGGACCTGCCAGTCGACCATAAGGAACACTGGACTAATGAGAGTCATTTCACCCCATATGGACCTATATATTCTCTTTCCTGCTGGATCCTGCCCCCAATGACTTTACTATGCATTGCATTGACATGTGCCCTCATGCCCACATATGTATCTCCTATCGCCTCTCCCCCTATCGCCTCTCCACTCTCACCTCCACACAGGGACTCACTCGCTCTCCCTAGCAAACGCCTCCCAGGGACCCCCCTCGCGGTGGCATGCCACTGTACCCCCAGACCTCCACCCCCACACATGGACCACTTGCCTTCCCTGACAAATACCCCCAGGGACCCTCCCTCCTCAACCTCCCAGGGATCCCCTCCACCATGGATAGCGTCGCCCAACCCACATATCCCCCCGTACGCCACTGTACTCCCCAGACCTCCACCCCCACGCATGGACTCCTCGCCTTCCCTGGCAATGCCCCCCAGAGACGCTCCCTCCACGCTGGATAGCGTTCCCCCCCACACCCTCCTGCAACCCTCAAGCCGCACACCCCCAGCCCCTCCCACGGGCCACAGCTCATCCTCGATCAGCCCCCATTCCCCCCCCCCCACTGCGTGTCATCCCCGGATGCTGTATTACTGTGCTTTTTGAACCTTGAATATTGCTTTATTGTTTTGTGCTTAAACATTTCCTAATAAAACGTTTTAATTAGTCTCCCGACCCTCACCCACTGGTTCCCAGTCCCCCTTTCTCCCTGCCCTCTCTCCCAAGCTCCTTGTTCCAACCTGCTCCCTCCAGCCCCCCACGAGTCTGACTACTGTCCCCTCTGCATTCGAGTCAGACAGCTCCCTCCTCCACGCTGCTTGGGTGCCAGCATGGGGAGCTCTTAGAGCACAGGTGAGACCGTCTTCCTGTCTCAATACTTGTGCCCCTGGTGGTGGTCAGAAGAAGGCATTTCAGAGAAAGTCTCGCTCAGCCCCTGCAGCCCCAGGCTGGAGCCCTCAGTGCAGACAATCTTCTGCAAATATAGCAGTCCAATTCTAACAAGTAGCTACTGAGCATGCACAAACTGAAATTTTTTTCAGAGGCTCATAACATGGCCAGATTTGGATACATTTTCATGGGAACAGCAAAGGGCATAAGCCTTACAGCAGGACAACCCCACTACCAAATTTCAACGCCTGGAGGCATGAGAGCGTCTTAGCAAAACAGTTGTAAGACTTTTTTTGAACATGGGCAATACGTGTTTTCCCTAGCCCCATTTTTAAAAATTGTCTGGACCCATTTTGCTAAAATTTTCCCAAAATATTCATCTTGAGGCAAACACCCAGCCTAGCAAATTTGAGCTTGAACAGTTAACGTTTGGGAGTTATAAGCAACTGAAAACAGGGTCTTAGAAGGGGAAGTATCAGGCAAACTTAACTGGAGGCAGCACAACCAGTCCCACCTATTATAAAAGCATTTCACCAAAAATCTAACGTTCTCTGCTTCCTTGATAATACAGATTGAATAGTTGTTCTTTCAAGAATCAAAACCTTTGCCCTTTCATTGCAGCTAGAAAGCATTTTCCCCATTATTCACCAGATAACTTTTGGTTTTGTTGATTTAATCCATAGACATAAAGGATTCAAATGTACCAGTGGAGAATCATAGCTTGTGCTACATACACATCGAAGGTCTGCTGCCCTTTAATCCTCCCTGTATTTTAGGACCTTCATCAAAACCCAGGAGAAATACCACAGAGCCAAAGAGAGGAGGAAAAAGAAAGAGGAAGCTGAGCAAATTTAAGAGCAGCTCAGAAGCAGAGCACAACCAAAAAACCATAAACAAATCAGGAGAACAAAAGCCCACATTTAAAGCATCATGTTGCAGCAAAGCATCACCTCCAAAGGGAAAAATAAAAGCATTATCCCGTTACTGCAGCAGCAGCAGCTGGGGTCCTAAGCACAAAACTTCAGTGGCAGAGGGAATCCAGCCTCACTGCTTCAGAGTCAGGATCCATGGAGCTACTGAACCAATAACTTGCCTCTACATCTTCAGAAAAACGCCCTTCATGTTCCCCACCTTGTTCTTTCTGAGTCTAAGGTTGCCTGGTGTCAGCTTTTAATTGGAAATAAGACCAAGGCTGGGTAAGCCCATTTTGAAACAATTCAGGTCACATCTGCAGTGAAAAGGGCCTGGACAGGACAGCTGGGGATTCCTCTGTTTGTGCCTCCCATATTCAGGACCCTGCTGGGCGGAGATCTGCCTCTCCCCTCCCACAACTTAATGCTGCCTCCATGCTTGTAATAACCCCTTGGAAGCTGTTGGACCAGCTGGGATTAGCTGACGTGCAGTGTGCTCTGGCCATGCCCCCTCCAACCGTTGCTGGCCACTGACACCCTCCCCTATCCTGGGGGCTGCATAAGGGAGGCGGTATGGAGCAGACGACAATTCAGTGCCATCCAGGAAGCACCCCTACACTGGGAGTAATCCTTGGGGGCAGGTTCTGTTATCTTCACAACCCCTTTAGCGCCACCGGAGAAGCACAGAAAGGCTGGAGAAGAACACGGAATGGTGTCCCCTGCTCTGTCCGGCATGCAAAGACGTTACAGTGCTGACACACACACAGTAGCACTGATTTAATTAATGAGGAGGTAGGACAGGGATGAATTCTCTCTGCCTATGTGTTTCCTATCTGTCTGGTGAGACTGAGAGGCCATTCCTCCGGCTTTAATACGCTCCGTCCCCGACATAAGAGGCCAATTTGTGCAAATCTGCCTTTCGCACAATGGTGCTTTTAACAGTCACTTTGGTGCAGCCGCCACAGGCCACTCACCTCCTCGAGTTAAAGTATCACTCTTCCCTCCCAGCCTACTTCTTCATGGCTTATTCTTCATTATGAAGCCCTTCTAATTCTGCCTGCTGCCTGCACATCCTGATTGCTTTCACCATCTGTCTTTTAAGTACATTTCCCTGAGTTATGCATGTCCCATCACATAGCTAGCGCCGGGTGCTGCAGGCGATTGCATTCACATCCTTGCCTTTCCTTAGCCATTCAGAATTCCAATGGGAAATCACATGGCACCATCTGTTTTCATTGCATTCTGGGCACCATGATGGATTACCAAACCCCACTTAAGCAATTTCAGCAGAGTAGCTCTCAAGTGATGACACTACCCCTAAATACCACGGGCCAGGTCCTGAGCTGGTGTAATGCAGCTTTTTGTTATGTGACGCTGGTCCTCCAGGACACTGAAGCCTTCTGCGAAGTGAGATCTAGGCCCGGTCTACGCTAGAAAATTAAGTTGGCTTAAATATGTCACTCAGGGGTGTGAAAAATCCACACTCCTGAGTCATGTAGTTAAGCCAACTTAACCCCCAGTATAGACGGAAGAAATCTTCCATTGACCTAGCTACTGCCTCTCAGGGAGGTGGAGTATCTCTTATGCCAACAGGAGAACACCTCTTGTCAGCATAGGTAGTGTCTACACTGAAGTGCTATAGTTGTGCAGCCCTGCCACTGTAGCATTTGAAGTGTAGACAGGCCCATAGTTGTAGCCCTGTGAGCTACCAAGATGGTTCCACAATCAGCATTTTAACTTGGCCTTTTTCTCCTGGGCTGCTAGTGACCTTACTGGTCATTTTGGGAACAGGATCCATCCCTCTTCAGCCTGAGGGAGAGTCTATGAAGTAGGGGTGGGGCTTTCAAGGCTGAGGACGAATGAAGATGGGAAGGTCTGAGAGCTCCAAGAGGCACTGGGACTGTCACGTGTGTGAAGTTCCTGCAGTAGGTCTTGGGGAGGGGAGGTGCGGCCCACCACATTTCTGCACTGACCACCCTGTCCTCTGACAGGTGTTGGTCCTAGGACTCAGGAGTGCAGTGACTGGGTGTTGCTGGCCTGGCAGGAACTGCATTCCCAGCACTGTGTAGGGGCCCAGGACAGGAACGGTAGGGGGTGCGGCCGAACAGTAATGGGGCACAATGGCAGAGCTGTGAGGGGGCCGCCAATGGAAGGGCAAGAGGGCTGAGGATTAATACCAAGGCACATTGGCAGAGCTGTGTTGGGGCTCAGGACCGGAGTGCTGCACGTCAAGACTGAGATCCAGAGTTGTGTGTGGGAACTTTGCATGGCTCCTACCCACGGCGTGTTTGGTTTTAACTAGTGGGATCAGAAACCTCAAAGTGTGCAAAAATGTTACAGGGAGGAACTTGATGCAAGACACCAGGGTTCAGTCTTTCTCCCCTCCCCTCCTCACAGTACCCCGTGCTAAACAGACACATTACGGGGGTACCACCAGGAGGGCCCCGGCTGTCAGCACGATGCCTGCAATTCCAAATGGCGCAGGGGAGGAGCCAGTGCAGCTTCTTCAGCACTAAGACGACTGAAAGAGCCAAACGTTGACAGTAGGGAGAAAGGGAGGGGAATGTCCCCTAACCTGCTAGAATCCAAATCCTTCGGAGGAGGAAGTTTCCAGCAGAGCTCACAGCTCAGACATGGCGCTTGGCAAAAATCCACACCAAGACCCAGCAGCGTGGAGAGAAGGAAACCAAGACTCTGCATCGTTTTCAAATCGAATAAATCTTGTTTTGAGAGGGGGTGACCAGGACTGCATGCAATATTCAAAGCGTGGGCGTACCATGGCTTTATATAGTGGCATTACGGTATTTTCTGTCTTATTATCTATCCCTTTTCTAATGGTTCCTTACCTTCTGTTAGCTTTTTTGACTGCCGCTGCTCACTGAGCGGATGTTTTCAGAGAACTAGGCATGATGACACCAAGATCTCTTTCTTGAGTGGTAACAACTAATTTCGACTCCATCATTTTGTACGTATAATTGGCATTGTTTTCCAATGAGCATTACTTTGCACTCTAAAATTGAATTTCAGCTGCCGTGTTGTTGTGCAGTCTCCCAGTTTAGTGAGATCCCTTCTCCCCTGGAGTCTGGTCCTCCCTGCACACCCTTGGTGTCACAAGAGGACAGAGCAATGGCAAGGGTTATTAGAAATTATCCTTCTACGTCCGTGCAGTTGTCTTCCTTCACTCTCCCATCCCCCTTCGCCTCTCCCCACCCCCAATACTGCAGCCTAACCTAGAAATCAAGTGTTAAAGATTCCTGAAACCATCCCATGCAATAAAGAGGCATTTGAAAAGCTAAATCCTCCAATCCCCTTATTCCAATTAGGGTCCTTTCTTATGTGGCCTCTGGAGCTTTTTTGAAAATGAGTGCAATCTGCTCCCGGCAAAGAGCACAGTTACAGGCAGGTTCCTGCAGGGCTTTTTGTAAAATAAAGTTCTCCTCCTCTCCCCACTCCTCTTAAGCTGATTAAAGGATATTTTACTTTTACGTAGAAAGGATTTAGCCAGCAGTCCCTGGTACCATCTGACCTCAATATGCTGACATGGCATTTTGTGGGCACAAGGCTAGGGTGGGGGTCGTGACCTTGCTATAAAGTGTTTGCATGGTGGTAATGCCTAGAGGCCCCAATCAGGGACTGAGGGCTCATTGTGCGAGGAGATGTACACACACAGAATGAAAGTATAGTCCCTACCTCAAACAGCTGATCATCTAAGTAACGAGACACACACCGGTTGGATTTGGCAAACAGCTGGCAGAAGCATAAGGACTGTGTGTGCCCCATCTGTCTAAGAGAAGGTACTTCTATGACCCCCATTTCTGTAGCATCAGACCACTTCAGGCAGGGAAGAGCTGTTCCTCCCATTGTACCGATGCAGGGGGAGACCTAGAGAGACTAAGGGACTTGCCCAAGGTCACACAAGAAGACTGGGGCGGGGCAGAGCAGGGAATTGAACGCAGCTCTCCCAAGTCCCAGGCTAGCATGCTAACCACCAGACCACCCAGGCTCCCTTTTGGTGTCTGTTGACAGACCAGTGAAATCTTCCTCATAAGCTATGATGAAGTACAGGCAGAATGCACTGGTTAGGCAGGTGCACGCCCCTCAAGCCAAGCAGAAAGCTAGCTGATGACTCCCATTTGAGTAGAGCTGGCTGATGCCATAAGCTGAGCTGGACCCCACAGCAAAGTATTGTGGCTCCTGGTTAGCAAGACTCTTCCCCACACAGTGGCGCTGCTACAGCAAAGACCAGTGTGGTAACAGTGGAAAGCACGGCGGTAACACGCCTGGAATCTGGAGGACTGCTGAGTCTGTAGACATTTCTGCAGAATACTGTATTATAAGGGAATGGAGGGAGAGTGTGAATGACGAAGGCTGGCAGTGAGTGAGCACAAGGAAAACACAGAGCGTTACATCCAGATCTCAGTTACAAAAGAATGAAGCCAGAATAATTTTACTCCAGTGGAGTTACCCCAGCTTTACAGTGGCCCAGTGCCTTGGGTGTTACCTCTCAACCTGCCAAGGTCCAAACACAAGGTGCAATGTGGAACAAAGAAGAACCAAAATAAGAAACTCAAAAGTTATCCATGAAGGAAGCTTAAAATACTGTAGGGGATCCCTTCCTTTAGTGCAGATAACTCTATCTATCCCCAGTTTTATGATGATTTCTGGAGCAAATATTCTTTCATCAACAAAAGTAAGGGCTGCTTGAAATTTGTCAGGTAACTTCGGAACTAATAGGAGTGATGTTCTTGAAATAATGGATATTTGAGAGGCACAGTTTGGGGTCTGGTGCAATCAGAACGGTCACAGCAACGATTTATAATCCAGGACTTGAAAAGCGTCTGAGTTATCATTCGGAACTCAAACTGCAGCTAGTCCAACTGGTGTGATCTCACAATCATAACTCACAACTGATAAGCCTAAGGATTGCCAACCAGGTGAGTATTGCCAATACTTAGATACTATCTTGAAGGGGATCAGTGCGAGACAACTTGATATTTGACAAATTACTATAAAAATATGTCAGCCACTCAAGAAAGCTGTTCATTCATAGAGGAACAGGCCAACATTTTCAAAAGCAGCTAGTGTTTTTAGGTGCACAGCTTGAGATGCCTTGAAGGGTCTTGATTTGCTCAGTGCTTTCTGAAAAAAATGAATGGCAGAAGCACTGAGAATGTGGCTCTGCCTCAGAGGGCTCCATCTTGCTCTTGCAGCCTGCACAACAGCTAATCACATGGTGTAGGTCTTTGAATGTTCATTTAGCATTGGTAAATTCAAAGCCACAAACTAGCAGCATTGTGGCAGCTGCAACACAGTAACAACATGGGTGGAGGCAGGTCTGCACTATTCACTGTCCTGTGTTTCAGTTGGCTGGAAGTGCCCAAGAACTTTAAGGTGATACATTGTTACAACTAATGTTCTGGCCTGCAGCTGTGTTTAATTAACAGGGCTGGAGACAAAGATGTGAAGAAGATCAGCTGGAGAGAAATCAAAGAGAAAGGCTCAGGCTTCAAAGCTGTTGTGGCTGTTTTACTGAAGGCTTTTTGGATGCTTGGTGCCAAGAGAGTCCAAGTGGGAACAAGTGCTGTGATTTCTCAGTACCCAACAGGACACATCTTCAGAGCTGTGTGAGGGGTTTAGCCAGGCAAGCACCCCATCCCAATTCACTTTCACTTTTTCAGAAGGTAGCACAGTAAAGTTCTTTCCAATTACAAGGTGAACCAACATGAAAGGCAACTTGAACTCAGACTCTTTGGATAGACACTTTAAAACAGGGTTTAGTCAATTATTTTTTGCCAAGGTCCAAATTTCTTAGTCAAGGTATAGTCAAGGTCCAGTCTCCAAAGAAAATAATAAAAAAATAATGATGATAATAAGTAAATAAAAAAATTTGGGGGTCTGTTCTAAAGCATCTGGCGGTCCAGATTTGGCCTGTGGTCCACTTATTGACTATCCCTGCTTTAAAGGTTTTGAGTTCTTAGCAGAGTCCATTCTGAGTCCCAAATTTGTGCCTTCGGTGTCAGTATGGATTTATGCACTGTGTTTATGGGCCCAATTCTGATTTTGCATGCATCGGTCTTGTGCAGACATTAGGGACTGACTGCCATTTGCACCAAAGCCTCTTTACACCAGTTAACTCCCCACTAACACGGCCAGAGCAGTGCTGCATCTATAGTCTGTCGACCCTCTATTTTTTTGAATAAGTAGGTTACTTGGTTTGGGGAAGGAGGATGGGTTCAAGCCATGTTTCTTAAGTGCTTTGCACAGCGTTATTGGAGTCTAACACCTTCAATAAGTGCTGTCACTCAGGCAGTGTTATTGGCAATGAACTTTTGTGGGTATTACCAAAGAAGAGAACTGCTTTGCATCCTGATCCACAGCTTCACACTAACATGAATTGTCTAACAGATGCTGTCACATCCTCTATAAATAAAGCAGCCTGGTGGCTGGGTATTTTTAAACAGATAATTGAAAAGCAGTTTTTTGAAACAAGAAAATCTTGAACTCTAACTTTACTTAGACTGTAAGCTCTTTGGGGCAGGGGCTACCTTTTGTCCTGTGTTTGTACAGCGTCTGGCACAGTGCAGTCGTGATCCATGATTATGGCTCCGAGGTACTAGTGAAAACAAATAATAAATAATAACTAGGGGTTGAGGGTGTAGGCAGATGTTGACATATGCAGAGGGAAAGAGGGTCAGATTGGGGAACTTCTCTTAGACGCTGTGGGATGGAAGAGGGGCAGGTTTTACCTGCTCATCTCTGGGGGCAGTGGGAGAGTTTGGCAGTTGGGATTAGTCCTGGCTGCCCAAGAGACGTCTCTCCCTCAGTAACCAGGGCCTCCTGCAACAGCTGCATTCTAACGGAATGATGCCACTCTCGATCAGTCGGGGAAGGCGCGCGACTGCAGGAGACAGAATCCTTACAGGAGCTGGACCAAGGTTATGGATCTCGCTGCCAGCAGAAGAGAGAATGGCCTCTGCCCTCACAGCTTTCAGAGGAAAATGCAAGATGCGTGGGGGGGTGTCTCCCATTTGGCTCTAAACAAGACACCCTAAGCCTTCTTCCTGGTGGTAGGGAAGAAAGAGACAGAACTGTCACCTTTTAAGCTGCAGGAGGTGCTCAGGTGCTAAGGTAACGAGGGCCATATTTTTCTGTCTGTCTTGGGGATTTATACTATCACCCCTCAGTCCTCACCATGGCATCTGGGCACCTGCCATGTTAAATCAATAGCAATAGCCAAGTCCCTAGTGAACTCTGTGGAGCCTTTAGCTCTTCTCTCCTTTCACAGTAAAATCCCTGCTTGGGGTTTTTTGTTTTTCACTAATGTACATTTAAGGTTGATTTGTTTCAGGTGTGTTGGTTTTGACGTTTAGGGCTTAAACAGCCCCTGAGCCCTGCAAGGCTGAGTCGGCACGTTCAGGCCAGCCGCTGATGTCTAACTGCAGTGTAGACATACTCCCAGTCGCTCCAAGCCAGCAGCAGCTTGGAAGGAAATTGACCAGGCTTGCTCTTTCCCCACTCTGCTGGCAGCAGCGTGATATCGATGAGGTGGCCCCATGGTCCCTTTCCCCAAGCAGCTCTAAGAGGCCTGAAGAAAAGCCTGCTGTGCAGCGGCAAAGACTGAGTCCACATCATTCTGCCACCAGAAAAAAAAAGCTGCAGCATTAATCTGTCAGCTGGCCTGCAGCTCATGAAATAGGCATCACCAATTCCTGTGATTTTATCACAAATCTCATCCTATTTGGTGTTTTTCTCAAAACCCCAGTTCCTGGAGTCCAATGGCTATGTGAAAATCTCAGTTTTCATTTAAAAACAAAGTTTCTAGCTTGAAAACATCACCCAAGTGCGCCCTAAAGACTCAGAACCAGAAGGAAAAGAAAAAGAACCCAACACTCATTATTTTGTAAAATTCTCATGGTTGTTGAGCTGATCTCATGAATTTTCTAGGTCAGACTCTAATTTTGAATGCTTGGGTCTCGCAATATACATCTACCATTACATTCTGGTCTTTTATTTTAAGTCAGTGGATGGTATCAGAGATATTATCAGATACACCCTCTACTTGGGGGCGGCAACCTAACCTTGCAAGGAAGATGGACTCGGTAATCTAATAGGTCTTTTCCATCTCTAACTACGATGATCTCTCTGTCATGAAAGAAGCATAATTGTACATTATAGGACAAGTGGCATGATGGCCTGTTTAACTGGAATTGCAGTGAGTTATGCTAGACAGTTACGTCTGGGTAACCCTTTGTTATGACAGTGTGTACCCCATTCACAACTGTGACGTTCATTACTATCTTAGAGGCTGTGACCAAGACTGGGTCCCCCATTGCACAAACACATAGTCAGAGACAGTCCCTGCCCCGAAGACCATACAATCTAACTAGACAAGACAGAGAAAGGAAGTATTATTATCCCCATATTACACAGGGGAACTGAGGCAAAGACACACTAAATGGCTAAGCCCAGGTCACCCAGGAAGCCTGGGGCAGAGCCAGCTTTTCCCCAACTCCCAATCCAGTGCCTTCATCACAGAGCCAACTTTCCGTTGGGAATAGAAAAATACACACTCTCCACTCTGGGCTTGGCACTCAGCAGCCAGCATTATTCCAGCGTGAGACCAACTGGGTCAATTTCATGGTTTGCAAGGGGACTACTCAGCATGGAATTTCCTCTCTGCCAGCAGTGCGCCTTGCTCACTGCACTATATAATTTGGTCATTGCATCGTACAAAAAGCTTCTACGGCTCAAGTCAGGACTGGCAGCATGCCAGCTTTTGAGGCTGCAAATCCAGCCCGGTGAGGCACTTGCTCTTTAGCTTCCCTTTCAGAGCCTGCTCCTGTTCCCTCCTGGCTCAACAGAAGCTCCCCCACTGACCTCAGTGGAAGCAGGATCAAGGCCTTTGTGATGCTCCCTAAGGGTTGTTAGGCACCTCATCACCTGCCCTTAGTGTGAGGAAGTCTTGCCTGAGCCTGCTGTGGATCAGCCCCCTGAAACCTCCAGCCTCTGGCAACACAAGCACTGGCTTCCAGGCCTCACCTTCTCTGTACAGGTTAACGATGGGGCACCTACCAACCCATGAGTCCCCCAAACATCCCTCTGGAGTGCCCAGCCCCAGAGCCACGGAACACTCTGAGAGCTCTCAGATTCGCTACTCCCAAAGGAACAGTTCACACCAGCTTACAGGTTCCAACTCCGGATCACCACTCCGCTTAACACACAGCACTTAGCGATATTTATGGTGAAAACAAGAACTCACTGATTATCAAAGAACAGAGATTCAAATGATAGTGAATACGAACATCGGAAACAAAAGGTTCCATATACAACAAAATCATAACACACTTTCCACAGCCTAAACTTAACTCACAAGACATTCCCTATCTCCTACAGGAGAGCTTACTCCGAGTCCTTTTTCCAGCATTTTCAGGATGGCTGAGATCTCCCTTTCCTAAGATCAAGCCCACTGGCAGCTTGTCTTCACAGACTAAAGGATGCCAGAGTGTCTCTGTGCACCCCTAGATATACCAGACCAGACCATTGATCTTCACTTCAAAACAGGCCCCCTTCCCCCTTCCCGCTGTTTACCTCTTCCTGATAATTTCCTTCTGAATTCTCCACAAGCTCTTCTGTAGCCTTTGGCTCAGTATGCGGATAGATTTCTATTGTGAGACACACAATGCACTGTTGTCCAACACTGTGGAGATAAGTGTTCCCCACCTCCTGTCTAAAGAAGTTTGTCGCAGGGCGCACTATCTTTGAGTGACTCGCCTTTAACTACAAGGCCTAGAGAATGTAATTTTCAACGCAGATACATAACTCCTCCCATATTTCCCGTACAGTCATCTCACAGTAAATATGAGTGCCAGTGTGGCAGGGGCTTTCCTTACAGACCTTACACAATATCCTTTCGGTGAACCCAGAGGATCCCTGTACCCCTCTGATCCCTGAGCCCTTTGCCAATTGGCAGCAAAAGGTCACAGCCTCAAACATCTTTACAGATGGCTGTGCCGCCCTTTCCGCCCAAGGTGCACACAAGTGAGGGCTGGCAGGGCTGCAGCTGAATCCCCATGGGAATGGCAGATACAGCATAACACAAAGCTGCTCTCTTGGAAGTACAGTCCTGCATATTAATCAAGATGGGATATTTCCCTCCGTTCTATCACCCTGTGTCCGGGGTGGGTTTTTCAGGACTGAACATCCCATCTAAGCCACTACTCCTCACCTAATGGCCTACGATGAGCACGATCTAATGTCCACTGAAGTGAGTGGGAGTCTTTCCATAGACGTGAATGGCAGCTGAATCAGGCCAATTCCCAGCGCTACTGCACTTTTTTTTATGAATCAGTCTTGATCCTCTTCTCTATTCAGCTGCTTTGCTCCATGAATGGCATTTCTCACCCTCTTGCCCTGGCCCTCTTGGGGCAGCTGTTTAGCTCCTTCCTGCACTCAGTCTAAGTCTTGTCTACACTAGGAAATTTTACCAGCGAATTCCTACTGGCACCAATGGGATCCTGAATGTAGACAAAGTTCCTGCAGCTGCATCTATTTTAATACCCTCAGTAGGTTTAAATGACACAGTGATAAAAATCCTGGGTGCTACTGGAGCCATGTCTACACTAGGGCATGTTTCACGGGCATTTGCTCAGTAAAATTCCCTTGCGTAGACATGGCCTGAATGCTTGATCCCCTTACAGTTGGGTTAATGACCTCAGCCTGCTGACAAGGCAGGGCAGTTCTGGAGTGGGGAAGGTAGTGGGTACTGCCATTCTTCTGAGGGGACATTTAAGTAGTCTCTGGTGGAAGATGCTCCATGTGGAACTTAAAATCCTGAGAAGACTAATAATTATCACCAATTCCATTTTTATAGACAGTGAAACTGAGGCACAGAGGCAAAGGGACTGGCCCAAGGTCACATAGCGAGTCAGTGTCAGAACTGCAAATAGAATCCAGGTCTCCTGACTCCCAGTACCATGTCTCTGATCCAGTGCTTACGTTGTAATGAAAGAGGTGCTGGGGCTCAAGCAATTTTTTTAAATTCTTATAACTGATGCAGCAAGCCCAGAAGTGTCGGGGCTATGAACTGCAAAGGCTAGAGGGATCGGGGCTCATCCCTGGCACAAACTAAGCTGTGCTCTGATCCCTAGACAGGCTCCTTCTCTGCCGAGAGCATCCTCTATTTGCTGTTCATTACTGAAGTAGAGAGGAATGTTTCACTCAGGTCAGTCTGACCCACCCTCCCATTCCACCTCTCTGCCTCTTCCTTACACAAACAAGGCTGTTCCTCCACTCAGCTGTATGGCTCCCATGCTCTGGCTGAGCGGGAAGCCAGCTTCAACACACCAAACATTTGCAGCCATGTTAGTTTCCCACTCGCGTTAACATAGGGTGACCATATTTCCCAAAGGGAAAATGGGACACCATGCGGGGCTGGCCCGAGCCACTTGCCCTCTCATCCTCCTCATGCGGGGCTGGCCCGAGACTCCCCACGCGCTCTGTGCAGGGCTGGCATTGCTGCTTGCCCAAACACTGCTTCCCCCTGCACAGGGCTGGCACTGCCGCTTGCGCCCCTCCTTCCCCCGCCTGTTCGTCTGCACGCCACTTTTTTTTTTGGCCGAAGTGGGCATTTGTCCCATTTACTCTCGCCAACTTTATCAGTCAGCAAACGGGACAAATGCCCACTTTGGCCAAAAAGTCAAGACAGGGACAGGGCTTAAAAAAGGGACTGTCCTGGCCAAAACGGGATGTATGGTCTCCCTACGTTCACTGGATTTATGCAACAAAGATTAAGTCAGGTCTCTCCATGCTTTTGGCACGCATGCTCAGTGATCCCAGCCAGGGCAGAAGGCCGGAGCAGACTGTGCAAAGCTGTCAGCTGCTCTACAGTTGGTAACCTCCCTTGTAGCCAACACAGGACAACTCCCCCACCCCTTCCCTCTTTGGGCCTGATCCAAAGCCCACTGAAATCAAGATGGTCTTTCCATTGACTTCAAGGGGCTTTGGATCAGGCTCTTTCAGCTCTTTATTACTGGCCTGCTGCTGCATTGCGACGCTCAGTGCCACAAAAGCCCGTTATACATTAATTTTCTTTCTGGGACTGGCACAATCCTCATACTGAGTCACCTGCACCATCACATCCCCACGCTGCTGCATGCAATGACTTCACTGTGTCATGATACTGTGTCCCAACAGCCAGATTAAATGCAGGGCTCCAATTATCTAACAAGACTGCAGGCTCCAGCCTGGCTAGTGAAAGTCAGGGAGGGTGAAAAGTTCCAGAGGGGTAACCGTGTTAGTCTGTATACAGCAAAAACAACGAGAATCCTGTAGCACCTTAAAGACTAACAAATTTCTGCAGGCATAAGCTTTCGTGGGCTGCAACCCACTTCATCAAATGCATGAAATAGAAACCACAGATAGGAGGTAAATATATATACATCCCAGGGAAGAAACATAACAATGGGGAGGGCAAGTGCTAACAAAGTCCATTCAGTTAGAGTAGATGAGGCCTATTCACAACCGTTGATTAGAAGGTGAGAATGTGTGAACAGTGACAATTACTTCTTGTAATGAGAGAACCATTCCAAGTCTCGATTCAGACCCAGTCTGATTATGTCAAATTTGCATATGAGTTCCAGCTCTGCAGTTTCTCGCTGAAGTCTGTTTTTGAAGTTTTTTTGTAGAAGTATGGCAACTTTCAAGTCAGCTACAAAGTGTCCTGGGAGATTGAAGTGCTCTCCGACTGGTTTATGGATGTTACCATTGTTTATGTCTGATTTGTGTCCATTTATTCTTTTGTCCTAGGAATCATTTCAAGGAAGTTCTATGGCCTGTGCTACGCAGGAAGTCAGACTAGATCATCTCAATGGTCCCTTCTGGCCTTGGAATCTATAAATCTATTAATCACATCGGGTTCCGATGGGCTATTGCCAGATCCTCTTAAAGGTGCAGTTTCCCATAGCTCCCTTCCCCAGACAAAAGTAACAATAATTAACAATCAACATTAACATTATACGGAATTTCAAATCATTACAAGCTACCTACTAACTAAACTAAGTAGCAATGTTCAATAGTCTCTAAGGTGCGAATACATGGACCCTGGGGGGCTCCCCTGAGACATCAGCACCTTTTTTTGTCAGGCAAAGGTAAGCCCATGAATTCTGGTTGTGCCATTTCCAGGGGTTAGCCTGCTGTGGTTGTCATCTGTCTGAGCCCTTCTCTGGCAAGATGGCCAACTCAGTGCCCCTTATCGCCCTCCCTTCTGGGAACTGGAGAAGGTGTTGCCTATTGCACTGCAGTATATGTTTGTTTGGGGTGACAATCTCATGTGATCCTGGTGCTGCCTCTTGTGACATCATCGCTATTTGTAACCATTTCCTGTCAGAGATACTCCCAGAGTCATTTTCACTAAGCGGTGGCAGCTCCCAGGGCATAAAATCAAGTTGTGTTTGTTTTGCCATATCCGTCTTCAAGTCCCCAGTGACTCTGGCATCAGTTCCTAACAGTGCAGGCATTCTTGTTTTCAATGTTCTGTTGAACACATTGTCAGCAGGTGACACCCCATGCTTCACTGGGGCCGTTCTATCATTTAACAGTGCTAACTATGGGTCAGACTCTGACTCCACAGCCTTTTCCAGTGGGTGCTCTGTTATTTTGACACCATTTTCCACCAATCTGTTGATCTGAGACTAGAGGTTACATATCTAAACCCATACTTCACTTTAAACTCATGCCCACTAAACTGTGGCCCACTGTCAGACATTACTATGTCAGGTATACCATGTCTCGCAGAAATAGTTTTGACACATATAATCACCTGTTTAGCTGTAGGATCATACAGTAAGGCTATATCAGGGAAGTGAGAATAATAGTCTAGGACAAATACATAGTTTTTTTCCAGCCAATGCAAACAAATCTATACGTACTTGCTTCAGACTGGCAATTTTTTCTGTGCCACTGATATGGGCTCTGTTGCTTGACATGGCTGGTATTTTTGGCATATCCAACAAGCTTTGACAGCTTCTTCGATGTTGCTGTTCATTCGAGGCCAGTATAAAATGTCACTGGATCTTCTCTTTCAATCCCTAAATTACCTCCATGTATCCTTTTTTAACATTTTTCTGTAACACCACCTTAGTAACTTTAAATAACAACCCATGTAGGATGGCGTAAATTTACAATAGGGGCTAGGAATATACTGCCCTAGGCACTCTGTAATAGCCTTAATTATTTTCTCCTGGGTATCAGGTCGAGTGATAGACCTAACAACCACAGTCCACATTTCTCCTGAGACTGGACAGGTTTTGTTTAATCAGATTGACATGTATTATATCTAGCTCTGGATTTTGCTCCACTGCACTTTTGTCAAATGCTCTAGCATGTATCTGCGACGACCAAATCTCCCCTATGTTTGTATTCGATTTGCAAACCATACATTTAGTAGCTGAAAAAATAATCTCTGTCTTCTTGTGGGGGTGTTTGACAGGTCCCTTTTGGCAATGGCCATCAGTGTTTTATGGTCAATTTCAACTAGCATCAGCTTCCCATAAAAAAAGACATGAAACTTTTTACCCTATTCTTTGCAAAAGATAAGAAAAGATATCCCATGTGAAATCTCCAAGTAAATAATTTTCATCCTTTTCCCAGACAGAGGCTGACATGGGGCAGACATGAGGCTGGTTGTACCCTGAGAAGTGGATTGTAGATATGCATGATAGTCATCAAGAAAGTATCAATTCAACCCTGGCCACAGATTGCAGAATTCATGCTTCTTAGCCTGCACGTTGGGTATTTGAAGAGCAGGAATCAGGCAGGGGCTATAATTTTCATTTCCCTTGTCATTCTTAAAGTAAATGAGTGGAAGCTTTTCACTGTAATGATGCCTGCACAGTGATTTTGGGTCAGATTATGGTGATTACAGCTGAGAATTAATGAAACTCTGCGTGCTCTTCTGAGAATCTCCACCCCAAGTTCGAATGCTTACTCAAGCAGGGAGAGGAAGATATGGGGCAAGATCTGCAGCTGGGGTAAATAAAAAAAGTTCCATTGATTACATCAATTTATGTTATTTGGGGATCTGGCTACGGCTTATATAGGTACATTCTCCTGTCATTTGAATTCCTGCTCTGTGTTAGTATACTCTTGTTCCCTCTGAAGTCAGGGAGTGTTTCATCATTGGTTTCACTGTGAACAGGATTGGGTGTTATTTTTGGAGTAGGAAGTCATTTCTTGTCAATAAGCTTTTGCTTTTTGGATCAGTTTTATTCATGTATCCATTGCACTTTGCACGAGTCCTTGTGTCTAATGGCATTCTACAGCCATTCAAGTAGCTACAGGTACATTTTTTGCTGCGTAAATCTTTGTACCACATACTCATGAGATGGAGGAGGGTTTTTTGGTTACAGCACTGGCCTAGTATTCAGGAGATGTGGGTTTCAATTCCTGCCTCTGCCACATTCTCTGTGTGCCCTTGGGCAAGTCACTTAATCTCACTATGCCTCAGTTCCCCTCTGTAAAATGGAGATAAAAATCCTCCCTTTGTCTCGTCTATTTAGATGTAAACTCTTTGGACAGGGACTGTCTCTTATTATGTTTGTACAGCACCTAGCATGGGGCCCCGGTCTAGGTTGGGGCCTTTAGATGCTACAGAAATACCACTAATTATTACAATCTAATGGAGCCAGAGCTCTCACCTCAATATGGAACACTGCAAGTTGGGAGTGGCACCTCCATATTAAGAATGAGGGTGGTGGCCACAGGTGGCATGTCAGTACTCCATGGGTTTTGCACATCTTCTAGGATGCATCTCTTCCCAGAGAGGAGGCTATTTAAGAAAAGGTAGGGGATCTTGTGCTACAAAGAGACCTTCCTACAACAGGGAAGATTTTAAAGGAGAGAAAACCCGTCTATTTAAAGACTTCCTTCAAATCCCCAGGTGCTGAAACAACAGCATGTTCTCTAGCTCTCCACAGCCCTTTCATTTGGTGCTGGTGAAAAGAGAAAATGTATTTTCAGTTGGAAGGTAGATGAGTCAAGTTACCCCAGTTCTCAGAGGCGGTCCCTCTTAAAGCATCCAAAAGCTCTCTCCTATTACTCACCCTCTGCTGCCATCATGGGGCCATTTAATTAATCATCATTATGATGAATCTTTTCCTTGTGCCTTTCATCTAAGTGCTTCAGAGGGCTTTGCAAACACTAATCGAGCTCCATAAAACATGGTGTGAAATTCAGACTATTAAAGGAGCCTTGGAAAAGGGGGAAATTACTTGGGTCCTTTTTAGCTACCTCTGATGTTAAAAGAAGCCTGAAAGCTTTTTTCTACTTGTTTTGTACATTTGTAATTCAGCTCCCGTCTACTCTGTTTTTATTATTATTTGTGTTACAGTAGCACCAGAAGCCCCAATTGAGATCAGGGCCCCACTGTGCTAGGTGCTGTACATAGACATAGAGAGAGAGACAGTCTCTGCCCTCAGGTGTTTACAGTCTAAACAGACAAGGAGTGGGAGAAAGGTGGTATTGTTTCCCCCTTTCTAAAAATGAATGACACAGAGATTGAATGACTTGCCCAAGGTCCAAAAGGAAGTCAGTGGCAGAGCCAGGAACTGAACCCGGATCTAGAACCTTAGTCACAGATACATCCTTTCCCTATCTGTGTATGACTGGGAGGATTAGGATTTCCCATATACCACAGTGAAATCTTAGCAATTCGGAAGGGCAGACATTTTTAAGGCTAGAATGTGGCTCAGACTAGACCCTCACCATCTTGCCAGGGAGTAAGAATCCCTTGAGCCCTCCCATTACATCTCAGATAAGCCTACCTGCTTCTGGGCTCCTGCTTACCCCTTCTTGGAACAGGTTGGCAGAAAACTGGCGGAGCCTTGTCTCTGCCTTTTCCCAACTCTAGTACTAACAATGGGGTGTAATAATTTGCTGCTGGTATAGTTCAGTAGCAAATTGCTATCATCCCATGCCAATTCCCTTCAGAGCAAGGGGGAAGAAGAGAAGGAACTGTACTTAAGAGGGGTGTCTGAGTCAAAATATGCTTCCTGGGGCTGCTCCTAGGGTGGTGAAATTTATGCACCATCCTTGCTCGTGCCTTATAGTCCCATTCTAGCCTTCAGTCAGATTATTTATAACTCTGTCATCTATTTGTTTTTATTAACACTCATTCAACCATAATGTGTGCCAAACCGTCAGGATAAAAGATCTCTCTGTGAAAATTCAGGTCCCTCCCATCTCTTCAACTGAGGGGTGAGAAAGCTCCCCCTGCAATCCTCTACTCCTCCAAAGAATACTTCCCAAAAAACAGGGAAGACAAGACTTAATATTTCTCATATTTCTGTGATAAAAGACTAGGAGATTTATTTTTTTAAATGAAAAATCCTTTCAAGCTACCTTATATGTCATGAAGAAGCAAAGAGAGGATTTAGCCCTATTTTTCCTTTCCAGCCCTTTAGGAGCATCGACTGAACCTAGCCTGATCCAAAGGCCACTGAAGTCAATGGAAGTCTTTTCACTGATGTCAGTGTATTTTGATTAGGCCCATATGGTGTAAAATTCCCTATGCAAATCTAACTAGGCTGTGCTGCAGTGAACTCTGCTATTCCAGGAAATGACTCTCCCCAATTCTGTCCATGCAAATCTATTCTCAGCAGCAACAGCCTTGTTATTCCAAAGCCAGGGTTGTTCCTACTTAAGACCAGTCATGGTTTGCCCTAAAATGAGTCAGAGTTTAAGGCAGTGATTCTCAACCTGCGGCCCAAGTGACATCCTCAGGGCCAGACAGATAGCATACATACTGTGTGGATGTGGCCCACATAACACACAGAGCTGCATATGTGGCTAACAATGGTAAATAGGTTGAGAACCGCTGGTTTAAGGCCAGAAGGGACCATTAGATCATCTAGTCTGACCTCATGTATATCACAGGCCACCAACATGACCCAGCACCTGCACCTGAAATCCCACAACTGAGATTAGACCAAAGTATTAAAGTCGGCAGGAGACTAGACAATAATGTGATAGAGGCAGAGAACAGGAGGGATCAAGATGCACCAGTGTCCAAGGCCCCCACCACAATCAACTCCATCATACAACTGCACTCCCAACTTTGTCCAGCTCTCTCTTAAAACTAATAAGATTGTTTGGCCCCACAGCTCCTATTGGGAGACTGTTCCGGAACCCCACACCACTGTGTAGGTACTTAATATTAATAATTATTGCACGCAAGTTACTCTAATATGAATCCAAATGTCAAGAGCCTTCCTTGTATGTGTGCATTCTCTCTCTCTCCACAGACACACACACACACACAAAATCTAACCCAGCATCCTATCTTCTGACAGTGGCCAATGCCAGATGCTTCAAAGGGAATGAACAGAACCGGTTATCATCAAGTGATCCATCCCCTGTGGCCCATTCCCAGCTTCTGGCAAACATAGGCTAGGGACACTTCAATGCCTGGTTTTGGTTATCTTGGCTATCGCAAACAAAACCCCAACAAAAAGGGGAAAAACGTATTAAACTCGCATCAAGCAGGTAGTTAAAGCTGGGAGAGGCCATGGTGGTGACATTCACAACCAGTCATTATTGATATCATCAGTATCAGCCCAGGGATGTTTGTCTGACAAATTAGTTTTATTATATGCATGAAACAGGAACCAACAGACATCGGTAAAATGGTCAATCAAACCACTGAACCTGCCTGCTTGGGTTTACAATGCAATTAAAAATAGATTTCAGCCAGAATATAAATGCCATTAATAAATTTTCATCTTTATAATCTTATTTCCATCTTTACCTAATTAAGTGCACCTGATAAGGGCTGAATATTTATAGGAGATGCAGGCAAGGCTGGATTAGTGGCACATCGCAGGTGTGAGAGAGCGAAGAAGCCCTGTGTGAACGTAGCACAGTAAGTACTGAAAGTCTATGCTGACATTTGTTAATGGTGCTGAATGGGAGGCAAACTAGACAGGGGGCCACGTTTCTCATGAATCTCAGTGTTTTCTCTTTTTTTGCAATGTAGATATAGTTATCCAGTGGCCCTAGCTCATGACTTTTATTCCCCCTGGTTAAAGTCGGAGTATAATGGGTCAGCTGTTAAACAATGAATGATAGATAAATGAAAATTCTTCACATGGCATATAGCCAGCTGACGTAATCCAGGGCCAGAGCAGGGCAGCAAGCCAAACACCAAAAAGCAGGGCTGAATAATTTTCTAACCAGTAACAAGATTTGTATGTCAGTTACATGTGCTAAGTGGCTAATGATATCTGATGCCTGTTTGTCAGCTTCTCACTAGTCGCCTCTGTGCCTTCTTGCATGGGGCTCCCCGTGCAGAGTACGACTTCCCTGCACTCATCTGCAAGATCCCTCTCCTCTCCACATGCCGTGTTGCTTATGGCAAATCTAGTTAGTTTGTACATACATTGCATACAAATTGCCCATTGTTCCTGTTTCCCTTGGTTCTCTCTACTTACCTCTCTTTGGATAGCAAGCTTCTCAGAGGAATTGCAATGAAACCATATTCTGTCAGACCATGTGATCCCATAGAAATTAAAAAGCTTTGTGAAACTGGGTAGATTTTGCTGGAATTTTGTTTCAGAAGAAAAATGGAGAAAAAAAGTTCTAACAATGTCCCATTTTGACATTTTCAGAACAAAAAGTTTTGACTTTTTGCTTTGAATTTTGTATCATCAGTGTCCTTCAGAAAATTTCAAAATTTTTGGTTTTCATTCTGATTCGGAACAAAGCCAAATTGCAAAATCGCAAAATCCTTTGAGAAACAGAACTTCTGTCCTCCTCAAAACTCTACCAGCAAACAGGAAGCTACATTAAGTAATATAAAGAGAGGTCTTGTCTTTCATGCTACCTGGTCAGATTCTAATTTGAGCATCAAATTTAGGGACCCTGAATTCTGTAGAAGTATTCTGCTGTTAACTCTCACACCCACAAATATGCACTGAGGATTTTGAACCAAGACGTTAGGGACAAAATCATACATGTTACGCGGAAATTTCTTTGCAAGCAGAAAACCATGATATGCTTGATCTGGGTAGTGATTTAATTTATCTATCTAAGGGACTTGCATGGCCCCAATATCACAGTATCTGAGCACCTCACAATCTTTATTTATCTTCAGCACACCTTTACAGATGGGAACGGAAGCACAGAGAGGTTAAGTACCTTGCCCAGGTTCACAATAGGAAATTGATGGTGGAACAGGGACTTGGACCCACATTTCCTAAATCCTAACCACTTGACCATCCTCCCCCTCTAATCACCACTGATGAGCAATGTAAAGTCTAGATTAGTGCATGGGTCTGCTTCCTTTTTTGTAAAATCTTTAATTAGCTTCAGAAAGAAACTGGGGAACGTTTCATGGGGTTGATGTGAAAGACACACATAACTGTGGTATATATATAGTTAATAGAAAGTGTGCCATCTACTGGCGTATAAGAATACATGAAACCGTTCATAAACGCGTAAGTTCAATGCAGTTGTTATACACTGCAGGTGTATAACACGAGTACAGCTCAGGATGGGGACAGCTGCAGAAGCAGGCTACAGAAAATAATTGTACACAAGGGGAATGGGCCAATGCTCATACATTATATCTGAGTCACATCCCCATACATGAGATGTGCAGTAGGCTAAAGTAATTTGTGATGATGGCATGGGCTTTGGACAGGAGCTGTTTGAACACCTGCTGGTTCAGGGGTGATGCATCGAACTGGAATGTAGTGAAGTTGAGGTATTCTTTCTGTGGGATTCTGGGGCACAGGGAGACCAGTACATCTCTAGCCAGCCTAGAGAGAGCTCACGAAAAGGAACGTCTCATATACCAAGCACTCACTGCAGGCTGTCATTGCCCACTTCCTCCTCCTTCAGTGCATCAGCCGCAAGTATAACAAGCTTCTCTTCCCCCTGCTTCCCTATGGTCTTGCCTTCTCTGAGTGACCTTTCCTTATTTATGCTATGGCTACAAACCAATGTCCAGGAAACATTACATGCTCCAACTGCAGCGGGTCATCTTTCCGGAGGGGGTTTTAAGCTTAAAATACATATATAAACATCAGACTCAAGATTTTCCTCGAAGGTACAGATGTTCAGACTGGCTGCGCGCCTCCTTCTAGAGTCAAGTTGATGCTTGCACATGGCTAGAAGCACTGGCAAGTCCCCATCTTGTGCGGATGAATTATAGTGTTGCACATCCTTTTTTGTCTGACAGTTGGAAATATTAGACTTATCTTGGATTTCCTTTAGGTATCTTGACAGCTGAATGTGTTCAGTGGTGGGTTGTTGGGTTGTTTTGTTTTTTTTAAATCCTCCCATTTCTACATATATGCCCTGGAGTTTTGACTTAGCTAGCGTTACAACAGAGTGGAATGTGCTCCGCTGTGTTGTGTCACAGATGTCTATTCATTCTATACTGCACCGAATCACCCCATTAAAGCTTCAGCACTGTGAATTCACTAGGGGGATAGAGAATATGAACAACTTGTAATTTACTGGCTGGCCAAATTATTTATGTTTCATAGAATGCTCTCTCTCTTGGCAAGAACTGCTTTATTTAATTATGATGATGTTATTACCGTAGCAATATGGCAATATCTGGAGCTGTACAACCAGTAAATTGTTCCAAACAAATAACAGGGTCATTCATTTTACGAAACCTAGTTCTTCGTTTCAGGAGACATCATGGCTTCCCTGCTGACTGGACTCTGGCAGCTAGTTATTTCTGTGGTTGTCCTGTCTCAGCTCTCAGCAACACTTCCACCCCTGGAGAGGTAAGAATCCTTTTGGGACTCCATCCCCCTTCTGCTTCCCATGACTTTCTGTTCTAAGGATCTACCAGCTAGAAAACTAAGGTCTTTTCTACATACAGAAGGTGCAGCTGTTTGTTTGGTTTTTAAACCAATTTGGTTAAACCAGTGCAAGTTTTTGTGCAGACACTCTTATTTTGGCAGTAAGAGCAGAATGAGCTAAACTGAAATAACCCACTCTTCAACCAATGTAAGTGTCTACACACAAATTTGCATCATTGTAACTAAATTAGGTCTTGTCTACACAGCAAATTCATGGGGAAATTAGTACGAAATAGCTAGGTTATTAAGTTAAAGCGCAGTAGCTATCCTACACTAGCTCCCTGTGTGCATATTCTTATTCCAAGCTAAGAGCATGCAGATTAGTTTAGTTTAGTCCAACTAACTGCTGACAAAACACGGGTTGGGCTAGGCGCTCAGATGAGGTAAATCAGTCTGACTCCATTGAAGTGGAGCCCCTGAGGGATGGACCCTACAGGTCCTGAGGTACACGCTGGATGTTTCTTTATTGTGAAACATGCATTTAAGTGAGGTGTCTTTTTTGTTTTTAAGAAGTTCTTTGTTACACCAAGTATCATTACATGATTTACATAATGCCAAAGCTTGCTAGGTGCTTTATTAGACCGTAGGCATAGAGGGTCCCCACCTCAGAGACACTCTAGTGGCCCCATCATGCAAATACCATCTGTCTCAGCTA
The DNA here is from genome assembly GCF_026122565.2 of Emydura macquarii macquarii. Lineage (NCBI taxonomy): Eukaryota > Metazoa > Chordata > Testudines > Chelidae > Emydura > Emydura macquarii. Next base: position 2,993,730 of record NW_027130724.1, on the reverse strand, counting down.
CCTATATGTACCCTATCGCCCCACCACCTCAGAGTCTTTGTTACATTTATCCTTGCAGCACCCCTGTGGAGATAGGGTAGTATCTTCCCCATTTTACAGATAGGGAACTAAGGCACAGAAAGGCTAAGTGGCTTGTCCCCCATCACACAGCAAGTCTGAGGCAGAACTGACCCCTGGTCTCCCAAGTCGTAGGCTAGCTCCCTAGCCACTGGACCATGCTTCCTATCCAAATACCCCTCCGCAAAATGTTTACTACAGCGATCAGCCCCATTGAAGACAATGGAAATACTTACAGGAGTACACATAAGGCTCAGTAGTAAGCGGGAGTCAGCTTTATGTAGACAACATGGGCCAGATCCTCAACTGGTGTAAACTGAGATAGCTCCACTGAAGTCAGTGGAACTGTGCCAGTGTAGACCAGTCGAGGATCTGGCCCCACCAAGACAAAGGAATGGGAAGGAGCTCTGATACCATTGTGTGACATATGAGGGTTCAAACCAGACTAATGAGTAGCTGTGTCTCCCCTTCCCTATAACCTGGGGTGCCTTTACAATGCCTTAATGAGGTAACCTGCAGCCTGCACTACTCACAACCAGCCTCCAGCATGCAAATCACTCCCCGGCTATGTCTGTGTGCGTGCTGCAGCCAATCAGCCACACCTTGGTTCTTCCCCAATTTAAAGACTACCGCAGGGTGACCCTAACACACTCCCAATCCCAGATTTTCCTCCAGAAACATATGTCCTGTACTGCCCAGCCCTCTCCTGGACAGTTCAACTATACTGAGTCCATTATTCCTTTAAGGGAATAACCTGCACACAACTTCTTACCCCAAGTGCAGTTATTCAGACACTTCAACTCACTGGATTAGATAAAACAATAAAACAAGTTAATTAACTACAAAGAAAGTTTTAAGTGAGTACAAGTAACAAGGCATAAAAGTTACAAGAAAAATAAAGATAAAACACTTACTGGTGCCTATATTAACAAACTATATTAGATTCAAAGCAAAGTTTTCTCACCATATGCTTTCAGCTGTCTTACTGACCAAACTCTTTAGGTCAGGATCTCTCTCCCAGAGTCCAATGGCTGCTTCCTTTGCAGTGAATGTCATGGGCAAGGAAAGAGAGAGAGAGAGAGGGATGCCTTGAGGGTGTTTGTCCCTCCTTTTTATAGTTTCAGTCCCCCTCTTGAAAACATTACCTGCTGAGACCCAGGAGACAAAGAGTCTCTATGGAAGGACATTTCCTACTGGTTTTTATCACCTCTTTGAACTTACTTTGTTTTCCCTCCCTGCTTGATGACTCTGTTTATTGTTTAAATGCAAATTAAAGCAAGCACACATTCCTTCTTTATATAGGACAGACCTGACTGCTGCCTGGGTATGGCTGTGGGGTTTGGAACATGTGTTAATAACATCATACAGGGAAATTGCATAACTTCACATACAATACTGAGCAGCAAATTATGACTTTTCAAATGATACCTCATAAGGCATACTTTCTATACAGATTATTACACTAGTATGTAGAGTGTGAATACAGGGGTGTATTCCACCACACATAGTGATGGGTGAGCTCACATACATCTAGCTAGAAAGGAACAAGACATTTTTACTTTCTGATTATTTTAAAATATATTTTAAAACTTTAAATATTTGCTCCTTTTCTCTTTTATGTTTTGAACCTTTGCCTTTTTACTCTCTTTTCTCTATCCCTACTTGGAATGCTCCTGTTTCTCATTTTGGGCCAAGGTAATTGTGATTTCTATCAATGGCTATCTATGGTCCTTTCTCCCAGCTTCCCCTCTCTCCCAAAGTGATGGTTTTAAACACCCACCCCGTCTAAACCATAGGCACTGCACTCATTTTGGGTTTCTTTTCTAAACCCCCAGGACTCAGAGACATGCTGATGGGGTATTTAACAGTGAACTCAGCAAGATGAATGAAAACGCCTATGTGCAGAAGTTAGTCAAATCTCTTGTGGGCCTCAATCAAAGGTAAAAAAAAGATACTGGTTCTTCCTTGCTTGGTGCTGTTGTGACTTCTGAACTCCGAAGTGTAACAAGATCCTCGAAAAGGGATTGCAGATTGGATCTAGAGAGCAAGCCAATCAAACACTAGCCAGCAAACTGCACAGCCTTCTCTGGAGCCTGTTTCCAAAGCAGGGGCCAGGTCCCGCGCACCTTGAACTACTGAACCTGCATCCTGACGGCACCCAGAACCCAGCCCAGCCCCTGCAAAGGCTAACACCATCTCAGGGCTGTTCTAACTGGCACACCCTGGAATGGCCCCCCCAATGGCCCATTACTTCTAGTGGGGAGGTGCCGGGGGCGCCAAGGCACAAGTGGCATAAAGCCAGCTAAGCCACCAGTGATTACCTTCCACACAGAAATCCCCAACTGCTGCTTCAGGGCAGCTTCAAATTGTCTAGGTGAAATCTTTGGCAGCCAGAGCAGCCCAAAGGGCAGCCAGCATGGGGCAGAATCCGGCCCTCGTGCTTCAGGAACATACTCCTTGCGTGCAACCAGAGAGAGCTCGTTCATCCAGTCTGCAGAGCTCACTCTGACGTAGCTCCCTCGGAACTGACTGGGAGGGAGTTTTGCCTGAGGCAGGCTGGAATAAGGACTTCCCCTTCCCCCTGGGATTTCTATGCCAGCCCCAGGTGTGGCATGTACACTTACAATCCCTAGCCTGAGGTAACAAGTGAGAAAGCAGAGAGCATGAAAGATTAAGGGGCTAAATCCTGACTTGTCCCATGTGCCTGCACAGGGCGATCTGGGGGGATAAGGTTATTGCTCAGGAGGTTTACTTACCCTGTAAGTTCCTTGGGGTGGGGACCATTTCTGGTTCTGTCTTGGCAGTGCCTAGCACAATGGGGTCTTGGTCCATGACTCCAGCTCCTAGACACTACTGCAGTACAGATAAGGTCCTCCCTTACTCCCCTGCATGGGGCACTCACATTTCAGGTCACAGCACCAATGGGAGAGAGGCTTCTGCAAGGCCAGTCCTCCCCTTCCTGTGCAGGTGGGGGTGGGAAGGAGCAGGGAATGGGTGCAGCCTTGGCTCTGAACCCCCATGGGCTGGGCTGATTGATGGGAAGGGGAAGTAAACTGATGCTAATGGTGCAGCCCAGTAGCAGGTTGCTTCCTCCATGGAGCAAATCTGCAAGCCACAATTCCCACCCCCCTGAGTGCGCTCCACAGACAGTACAGCAGCACACGGCCACTTACCAGGGTAGGTTTTAAAGTGCCCATCTAGCCCAAGGTTTGTAACTTTGATTTATACAAATGCCAACATTTCAAAGCAATCTTTAAGGAACAGGGGGAAGTGACACACCATTTAATTCCTTTGAAATACGTGCAAAGAGATGATGATTTTGCTGTGGAAAAAACCAGCATCGTCATTAAAAAAAAATTGCTAATTTTTCTAACTATGAAAAGCTGACTTGATCATGTGTCATCTAGCAGGGGTTCCCAAACTGCGGTAGGCACACCCCCCAGAGATCTGGGGGTAAGTGGGAGAAAGTGTGTAATGATGGATTTTATTAATTAATTGTTTTCTTTATTTGTTTTATTTATTTATTGTTTCCAAATAGGCTACTCAGACGGAGCTTTAAAACTCTGTGGGAGTTTATTATCTAAATATATCTGAGAACAAAGATATAGAGAGCCACTGACATATAGAATCCTCCCCTCCAATTACCGTACGGCATGGGTTCAATTGCCCAGAAACTGTCCAGTCTAACTGAGCTCAGAACTTAGTCAGGGTTTTTTAAGTTTTAAGTTCAGGGTTTTTTTTCTGGTTGCATACATCACGCTATAACTATATTTGTACATAACAGTGAAATATGAACAGCTGGCTACAGACAGGTAGTGTTAAGAGGAACACATAAAGTATAAGTGATGAGAAGGGCAGGGGTACAGAGGCAGTTGGTAGATCTCAAAAGGGATATGCAATAAGAAAAGTTTGGGAACCTCTGGTCTAGAGTAATCCAGATGCCAATCTAGAACGGTTCCTTTTCAGTTATGTACATAAGTGCATAAACAATACACACAAGAGATGCAGCTTGTCCCTCATGTTCTGATCCTGTGGGTAAAGCCCAGTACACAGTACGGGGAGAAGGATCCTAACTTGTACAATACTTAACAGGAAGGCCTGGTTGTGAAGCAATTACAGATGTAATTGAAGTCCCTTAGAACAGGAAGAGCAGCCTCAGGACAGGCACATTTATTTTCTCCCTCTTTCCCCAAGCGCAGGTTTCAGAGGCACTCTGATGGCATGTTCACCAGCGAACTCAGCAAGATGAGAGGAAACGCTCAGGTTCAGAAACTAATCAAGTCTCTGGTGGGCTACAAGCGCAGGTAACAAATATATACCTTGGGAAAGGAAAGTGACCTATTGGCAATTCAACCTGTCACAGGCATCAGTTTACAGCCAGAAAACCGGCATCCAGAATGCAGAGTGACAGGGTCCCTATCCTCCAGGAAGAGAGCACCATGCACTTCTGAAACCCTCAGACACCAGAGCTAGCTCAGTATTGTTTCCTGCCCACTCATTACTACTGCTGAGCCTTGCTTGACTCCCTGTGTCTGATGTACAGGCACCCCTCTGCAACACGAACCTGCTCACTTGTGTGTTATGAGAGGCTAGGCTGGTGGCATCACCTATTAAGGTTGCCCAACACTTCTCCTCAGAGGACTCTATGTTCATGTTGCTTATTCCTTGCCAAACTTTAACCATTCATGCTGAAGTTTTCCATGCTGTGTAGCTGCCTCAGGCTGAATATTTATTTGAAAGATTTCAACTAAAATGGTTTGGCCATTTCAGAAAATGAGATTAGAGGGAAAATGCATTGTTCTCCCCATGTTAAAAATACTAACATGGAGACGCCCAAGCACCACCATTCTCAGGCTGAAGTTTGAGGAAGGGAAGAGCCCTGCTGTCAGGACTGTGCCTTTTCTCTCCCTGTGAAAAGCAACCCAAATCTGTCCAAGTCACAAGCTTCTAACCAGTCTCTGAGCGTGTGTGAGCTGAGATTTTTCAGAGTCTGATAACTACATTCTCTGAAGCTGCACTAGAGCTGCAGCTGAGTCTGGGCAGCCTTAATTCTGGCATTTCCTAGTTTACGAGTGCTTGACTTTGCAACCTTAAGGTTCTTTTAACATTGCTTTTTGAATATAATTTATATTAGAGGAGTACCTAGAGGCCCTAGTATGCTGGGCATTGGACATTCGTAGATAGCAAGAGTGTTTGTGAACAGCTTACAGTCTAAATAAACCAGACAGATACAGGGTGGGTGGGGAAACAGAGGTGAAATGACTTGCCTGAGGTCGCATAGCAGGTCAGTAGCAGAGCTGGGCACAGAATACAGGTCTCCCAAGCACCAGTCCAGTGCCCTCTCCATTGCCCCGCCTGTTAAGTCTTGCCTTTTATATACATTTTAGAGGCTACAGCAGGCAGGGACTGTCTCTTTCCAGCAGCCGAGGTGTTGAGCTACCCAAGCTCCTACTGAAGTCAGTGAGGTCATATGTGTCCATGCACTGCCTAATGCAAAAGGTTCCAATCTAAGTAAGGCCTCTAGGTGCCTAGTGCAATACCACCCACTATCACCACCCTGGGCGTGAGCATATGACTAGAGGAGTTACATGGGATTTGCTGGAGCTCAGTCCTTGTAAAAAATCAGGCCAAGGTAGTTAAAGTCTGAGCTGAATCAACACGTCAGCTAATTGCTAAACAGTTCCATAATTTACCACCATAGACCATTACCAGTGATTTTAAGGGCACCCAAAGAAGCCAATCTGAATGAAAATGTGTTGCCTGATTTGAGCCAGATACATATTGATCTTCGCTTGTTACAAAGGTAATATTCGGCACATCTATTGAGCTTCATTTTGGGATGCTTTATGCTTTTTGCAGCAAGGGAGGTTTAGGTTGGATAATAGGAAGAGCTTTCTAAGTAGTTTTTTGTCACTTTCTCCCAAGGATAATGAAGCACTGGAACAGGTCACCAAGGGAGACTCTGGAACCTCTATCACTGGAGGTCTTTAAGAGCTGGTTAGAAAAAACACCTGTCAGAGATGGTCTAGATCAGGAGTTCTCAAACTTTTTTTGCTGGGATCCCCTTTGAAAATATTTCAGGCTGTGACGACCCCTCCCATGCCAAGCCATCCTTACCAGCATGCATGGGAGCTGACAGCTCGCGACCCCCTCATAATAACCTTGCAACCCCCTGCGGGGGTCACAACCCCCAGTTTGAGAACCCCTGGTCTAGGTTTACTTGGTCCTTCCTCAGTGTGGAGGAAATAGACTAGATGACCACATGAGTTCCCTTCCAGTCCTATATTTCAGTGTAGCCATTCTCAAATAAAAGCCAGCACCTCAGCTGATGTAAACCTGGCTTCAATGGAGCTCTGCCAACATACACCAGCTGACAATCAGGTCATTGTCTCTGAGAACTGGAATGATGGCAAGTGAAGGAGAAAGGTCGTAAGAACTAAGTAGAAATTTAATGTGCATATTGAAGAATAAGCCTTGGCATTGTATATTTGCCCTCTTGTGTACTAGTGTCCCCAGATCATCTGGACTGGAGGGGCAGATGGAAAAGCCTGGCTTTACTGATCATGCTGAAAATGACTTGAACTCAAAAGAGAAGCTCACTAAACTAAGGGCTTTCCTGCGCCATGTACAGAATCTCAGAGGAAGGTAAGGGGAGAACTTAGTATTGTTTCTTTACTTGGTTGTACCGTTTTGATACAACAAAGCCTCAAGCATGGTCTCTTCACTAAGTGATGCCCATGGTGCTTGGCCATGGACCATTTCTGGTCAAGGGAAGGGAAGGGAACTCCCACTGGCAGTGCTACTAAGGGACTTCTCAAGCCATCACTTGGTGTTCTTTTCTCTGGGTATCACTATTTCCTCATCTTTTCTCCCCTTCTCATTCCCATTTGTGACCATTGACCCGTATGGTATCTCTGGCTATGTAAGGATACTGTGCATCTTTCTCCAGAGCTAATGTCTACAATGCTTTAGAAGGTCAGTTTTATAAGAGATGTTGGAAGAAGGAAGCCACTGTTTCTCTACCTTATCATTCCTTTGTTCCTGTTGTGTTGTATGAGGTTATGATAGTCCTAGATTTCTCTTCCAGGTCTTGGATTTCACATTTATGTCAACATATCCTGTATATTATTGGGGCCAGATAAGCCACTCATAACAACTCTAACAGCCTCTGGCTGCTGCCACTTCAATTCCCCAGCTGAGATGTAGCTAGACACACTCTCTGGTTCATTGACCCCTATAGTGCACTTATAAGCACCCAAAGTATACGTGATATTTTGTAAAATACAATCACTAGCATAGCAGGATGCAGCTATAGAACTATAGCCTGTCTTCTGCTAGTATGCAAGGGGAAGATGGTCATAGAAGGAAAAATCATTCCTCTTGCTTCAATACTACGAACTAGGCAAAATCCTTCCATACTACACAGCAAAGCATTGGAAGGAATGCCGGCTTAATGGTTGAGCATATCCAGTCTCCTACCCAACAACTGGCTAGTACATCTACTGCCATCAGTAGCATGGGAGGAGATTAGAGGACAATTTGTCCTTATTCAGAGGAGCAACAAAGTGGATTTCTGTTGTAGAGGAAGCATCTACCGGCATTGCTATTTGTCTTTGCTGTAGTGGCTTCCTCTCCTTAGAACAGAATTGAGCTCCCAGTAAAGAAACAGCAAGTTAATTAAAGGCCCAATAACTTTTGCCCCAGAAACGTACGATAATTTTCAATGGCACATGTGCCTTCACTTATGTCACCACAGCAATAAACCTTCACAACCAGCTGCAGCACTTCCCATCAATAATCAGGAAGGGAAGTACGGGGGAGGTCAGCTTGGTAAGTCAGCCCAAGTCACTGCTTCTACATGTCACAACTGCAGCACAGCAGGAGGCAGCAGCCTGTGCCATTCTGTGGACTACGCAATGGAATTAGCCCCTGCAGTGCTATGCTTACCTGCAGTGCATTATTCAGCCACTGACTGTCTCTGTGTGCTACAAAGTTCCAGAGGGGTAGCCGTGTTACTCTGTATACAGCAAAAACAACAAGAGTCCTGTAGCACTTTAAAGATTAACAAATTTGTTAGTCTCTAAAGTGCTACAGAACTCTCGTTGTGTGTGCTATAAAGAGTTCCAGGCAGCATGTGGTCCTGGCTAAATAAGCGAGACAAAACTGGGACTCAAGCTGTATGGGAACTTGTTTTGTTTGTGGCAGTGGGTGTAGCTGTTTCCTTTACTCAACTTCTCTGGGTTAAGAAACACTGTGGTTCCAACAGAGCATGACATCCTTTGGAAACACAGAAGGAAACAGACTGTCACAGTCTATTAAGATACCATAGAATCAGTGTAACCTTCAAGAACTGACTTTACTCAAGGTGTCCAACTTGTTTCAACTCAGATCACAGTATCTTGTTCAGAGCAGCTCGGCTTTTGCTTGAAAACGTTCCCCAAAAGAGGGGGGCAGGCGTAACATTAACTGTATTCTTCCTCCCTTCCCCCCCCAATCAGTGATAAGGCAGATGGCTCTCCAGGATTAATCCATACAGATATACCAAGCAGACGTGAAAATGGCAGCTATTACGATGACTTTTGCTTCATGTGGTTGTACCAGAACTTTCTGAACGATAGGTACGTATGATATATTTCTGCTTTACCAGCAAGAATTAACTAGACTGACGACAGTACTTCTTTGGCCCTTAGTCATTACTGCTGCATCAATCCTGGGCCCTCAGGCAAAGCTGATGCTCCATCAATGGGGCTAGCCAGGCTCACGCATCTAATTTTGTTACATTTCTCTTTTCATTCCATTGGCTTAAACAGAACTATTCACAGGAGCAAAGCTGTGCATGCGTTTAGCATGGGATTTTCAAAAGCATCTATGTGATTTAGGAGCACAAATCCTCTTGACTACATGACGTTGGGCCAGATTTACAAAGGTATTTGGGCATTTAAAGATGCACACAGGTGCCTAGGCACTTCAGTAATACTCAAAGCATCTTAGACGCCTAAGTCCCATTGATTTCAATTGGGAGTTAGGCACCTAATGGGCTTAGTCACTTTTCAAAATCCCACAGGGTGCCTAACTCCATCTTTAGGCACCTACATACCCATTGAAATCTGGCTCTAAGACACTTTGGAAAATCCTATCCTTATGTGCTTTGCAGAACTGGGCCTTTATTTCATAACTTCAACACAAGTAAAAAAATACACAGCTGAGCTGACAAGTTTTATGCCAATGGATTCAAGGGATGGCACTGAAGGTCTGTAGTGTTTAGAAATAATAGGGGTTAATTATAATGCAACTGATCCTGATTCCTTAGGTCTAATGTTATAAATGTAATACTATGATAGGATCTCTGTTAAATTCTTGTAAAGGTAATAGTTAGCCCCAGAAGACAGTGTAATAGAGAGGAAAATTAACTGGATCCTGTATATGCCAGGTGGTGACATCTCATGACTGGTCACTCATTTTAGACTCAATGTTGACGCTTGACCCTGCAAATACTTATCAATGGTTCCGCTCATAGGACCATTACCATGAGCAAGCATTCACAGGATCACAGCCTTAACTTTGCACAGAGCCTTGGTGTGTCTCACTATTATCAGCAGTGACATTTAACACTAAAGCTATATGGACAGAGTCTCAGCTGTGTGAATCAAAACAGCTCAATTGACCTCAGTGGATTTACAGCAGTTGAGGATCTGCTCCAGAGAAAATTTAACACATTTTGAACTAAATCAAACCTGCATCATTCCTCATCTCCTCCTGGAGTGCCTTATTGTTACTGTGTCCCTTATTTTGGATCTTTATCACAAATTTTTATATTTGGTGTCATCTTGCCAAGGACTGCATGTATGAGAGGTCGTTGGCATAGGTATCAGGCACAACTCCATAGCTACATGCTAACTTGTGTTTCAGCTATCGCCATATAAATGCACTTAAATTCTATGCAATTCTTCAGGATAATTTTGATGTTATGTTTATGGAGATCTAAGTGCATACAACACTCAAGTTCATCTTCTGACACTTATTTGTATCTGACACCTAGCTTTGAGATCCAGGATTTTAAAAAATTGCTGTATGAGGTAGTTATTAAAACAAAATAATATGGGAGGAAATTAAAAATATTTCTCTGATTGTAGAGAGGCTCAATCTAACATTATGGACTAAGCCATTTTCTATTTCTTGTAGAAAAGTAACTGTTCTAACTAAAGAAGAATTACATTTCTATACCATCTTTATTTAGGTTTTCTGAATTTGAAATATTCTGAGCTAGGTCATTCTTATTTAATTTTTTAAAGTTACTGACACTGCAACAAAGGGGCTCTTGCAATTTTTTTCTTTTTGGCATTGAATCAATCATCCCTTGTCCCTTTAGGAGAGGAAAAGGTGGTCTTGTGGTTAAGGAACTGGACAGGGACTCAGGAGATCTGCATTCGGGTCCTGGCTCTGCCACAGACTTCCTGTGTGAGCTTGGGCAAGTCACATAGGCCTGGTCTACAACGAAAACTTAGGTTGCCATAGCTACAGAGCTCAGGGGTGTGGAAAATCCACACCCCAAGTGCTGAAGCTATGCCAATCTAATCCCGGTGTGGATGAAGCTACATTGACGGAAGAATGTTTCTCTACTGTCACTCAAGGAGGCGGTGTTTCTACAGTGATGGAAAAGCCTCTTCTGTCTCTGTAGGATGTGTCTATGCTACAGGGTTATGGCAACATAGCTATGCTGTTATAGTCCCTGCAGTATAGACAGGGCCTTAATCGCACTGTGCCTTAGTTGCTCCATCTATAAAATGGGGATAATGCTTCCCTTCTCCCATCCTTTGTCCATCTTGTCCATTTAGACTGAAAGCATTTTGGGACAGCAACTGCCTCTCATTTTGTGTTTGTGGTGTGCTAGCACCAGCGGACCTACTCTGACTATAATGTGCTGCCGTCAGGCTGATGATAATAATTTGGGGCAATTGGCAGGTGTTTCACTTGACTTTTGTTCCTGAACTTTGTAACTCAATCTCATCGCCACCCTCTGGTCCACTTCCCCTGTGGGATCCTGTACTACCTCCCTGTTGTTTGTCCTACTCCAGCTTGTCAGAGAGCGATGCAAGAGAAGCCACTCAGATGGCTGGCCAATACATTTGCTCAGCCTCCAACCAATGGCTTGCAGAGATGAAGGAAGAATTGTCTGATTTGGATGAGAAATGAAGTAGACAACGGCAAGGAAACCGCTCTATAAGCGACAGCGTGGTGGAGTGGATTCCATGTGTGGCCTACAACTAAATAAGGAAGCTATTGAATCTGGTTCACGGGTAAATGAAGGGATCAGAAACTGCCAAAGTAACAGTAAAGCAATTTATGTAATCAAGGGCACTGTGTGTATTAGTGTGAAGTGTGGGGTGGGGGCACTAGATGGGGCATGACTGATGTAAGCAGTTTATACAGTACTTTGTTCCAAGCCTGTCTATTGCTAAACTTGATTAAAGGCTGTTCAGCAGCTGGTGTGTTTTGGCTTGTGTTTTGGTTTCTCTGGTCAAGCACCAAGAAGCCGTTGAGAATATAGCAGTAAGGCGGCTAGGCTGCTATGCATAGCACTGTGGGGATTGCGAGTTCAGGGCAAGAACTGTCCTTCTTCCCCCTCCCTCACCCCATCTATATATGTACACACGCACATTCACACAGGTACTCCAGATCCCCAGCTGGCGTCAGGCTGCCTAGCTCTAGTGAAGTCAGTAGATTTACCCTAGCTGAAGATCTGGCTCTTTCTTCAGCTCTGTGGTCATGAGAGTGAAAGTCTCACACTTACTCTGGTACCGTAGTGTTAGAAAGACAGAGCAGGAGACATCACACAAACAAAGAGACCAGTGCTTTTGCTTAGCAGAAAACTTCAGAGTGGTGGCAGGTTTTGTGACAAAGAAATCTTTGGGATCTCCGTGAGAACTATACGACACTAGTGGAAGCTATATGGATCAATTTCCAATCCATTCTGCCCTTCTATTTACAGGATTGATCTTCTAACAATTAGAGACAGCACCATAGCCAACCCAAAAAAGCAGAACTTCATTCTGAAGTAGGATGTACACACTTGAGTATTATGTCACACTGCATGGTTTTGATGCTCTTCCCTGGTAAAGATCAGGGGATCTACACTTCTAGTGTAAAATCACTAGATTCAAATATCAGGTCTAAAAATAAGGCAGCTAAAGAATATACTGTACAAAAAAGTCTATGGTGTCTATAACACTCTTTATGATGTAGCTCTTCAGAAAACTACCATTCTTTTATGTTTTCTGAGGTATCTCAAAAACAGTTAGTCTCACACAAATACATATCCTATCCCTTAATGAAGCACTGAAGAACCGTTTCCATGTCTCACAGGTTAGCTTTCAGTTATTGCAGCATATGGGAAACCATACTGTGATAACTTTCCATTATAAAAATGTTAGAAACATCTCACAGGAATATTTGGAATGATTGGGGGGGGGGGGGGGGGTTGGTTATGTTATTAAACAACTAAAAGCATCATGGCTAAAATTTTCAAACATGGCTTTGACAGCTCCTTGACTGGGATTTTCAAAGCAGCCTAAGTGAGTTAGGTGCCCAAATCCCATTGAAATTCAGCCCTAAACTTTTAGTTAAGTGCCTAAAATAGGGATTTGGACTTTTCAGAGCTTGCCTATACTCAGACAAAGCCTCGATTCAGCCAGAGTCCAGCAATTGTTGTAGCGTCAACCACCAAGAGCTTGTCTTCACTAGGCAATGTAATCATGTTTGAACAAGCTTTAACAACTGAGTTAGCTGGCACAACGCTGACCTTGCCCTTTTCTGCAGTGACCAGTGAATTAAGTCACATTCTGCATTGTGCAGAATGTATTATCATGGGGAGGATTTACCCAAGACATGATGATGAATGGGACTTGCACTGTCCTATGCTGGCCAGTCAGCACTGTGTCAGCTAACTCGATGGCAAATTTAAGATAGGAATACATTTCCTGGCAGGGAAGATGCCTCAGTGTAGCTGGGGTTCGAACCCGCTGAGTTTACTGGGATTTACCTTGGTTACAAGGATTAGCCTCATTAGATCTGCACTTAAGGGTCAGCACTAGTGCTACCTACCAGTGCTAGCTACCAGTGTGTGAATCAGGGTTGCACCTGGGTGTAGACGAGGCCTAACTTTAGGTCCTCAGATTTGGACATTCTACCCAGGTAAGCCCCAGTGAATGCAAGGCATTGTCATTCTGCACCCTTTTCAAAGGGAACAAAGTTACATTCCTGTTTATATGACTCTCGGTCTCCCACCAGAAGATGAGCTGGATTTTGGATGGTGAATGCATTTTAAAGACAGAGGAAAAGAAAGACCAATGATGTAAGATGTCAAATGACCGCGCACTGTTATATTGCCAAGCAACAGAACAAGGACTAAGATGGTAGAAGCCACTAGCAGCTTCAGAAATGTTGTTAGATTGGAATTCACCAGTAGCAGCATGTAAAGGAGCAGAGGACTCTAGGCAAAACACAAAGCAAAAAGCATGTATTACACAGAACCCCTCCCAAGAATAATCTTCAAGACAGAAGATTACCCGTAAGGTTTGCCAAGTGGAGTGAATATCGAGAAGAGAGTTTCAGATTAGATTTCTCACACTCCCTTCTGTACTGAAAACCCCATTATGAGAAATTACTTTCAAACACCACAGCAGAAATAAGAAGTGATACAATCATTGCAGTTAAAGACATAGTGAAATGTAATCTCACCAAGCCAAGAGCAAACTCAAGCCAAATCTGTAGGGGCAGAGGGAGTCTGCAGAGATCCTGGTCTTTTCAGCAAGAAGAAAGTCCACCGCTTGTGACAGTGATTGGATTTAGTTCAGATTGGCTAACTGATCATTTGTTTTAATACAGGGTATACTCTCCTTAGCCAGAGTTATAGAAGAAGGACGTTCCAGCAGTTAGGCCACTTAACTGAGACTCTCGAAACCTGGGTTCACATTTCAGCTCTGCCACAGACAACTTGTGTGACCTTGGGGAAGTCACTCAGGGGTCTGTCTTCACTACCCAGGTTTGAGCAGCCCCACCACAAACGCCTACCAGAGCAACTGTGCTCTCACTGGGTGTTGCGCTCACCCGCACGAGTCGCTACAGTTTCTGGGGACACTTCCCATAGTTCTCTGCACTGCAGTAAGCTGATCCACTCCAATTCTTCCTCAGTGAATTGTAGGAGAGAGTTTGTCCTTCTAGGCACACGGGGGAATTGTGGGAAGGCACTGGAGGACTAGCTGCCCTCAGGGATTTAACCTGCGTCCTCGCTGCAATGTGGGCAGATTACCAGCCAGCAGGAGAGCAACACTCAGGTTTTAACCTAAAGCCCTAGGCAAGTCAGCTAGCTTGGCCTGAAAGCACCATTAAACTCCAGCCAGAGGACTGTGTGTGTGGAAGGAAGAGAGAGGTTAAGGGCAACACCCAGTAAGAGCCAGGTTAACTCTCATGGAAGACACACCCTTAGAAGTGATTGGAAAACGAGTCTCCCCCGCCCCATGGAAGACTGATGAAAACAAGAATATTTATTTTTGTTCAAATTTTAGCTGAAATTTTTGAATTTCCATAAAACCACAAAAATGCTAAAAACCAATGGGAGGGAGGGGGGGGGGGGGGCTTTTTACCAAAACGTCAGAAATTTGGAGAAAACAGTCACTTTCCAAAGGTTTTGTTAAACTGGGATTTTGATTATCCATGGAAAGAGAGTATTGACTGAAAGACTTTCAACCAGCCCCCACACCTCATCTCTTCACCTTATTTCCCTGTGTTTAACACATGGGGTGATGATTAATCCTCCCTTTTTCCCACTTTTTTTAGAATGCGAACTCCTCAGGTCAGAGCATCTCTTACTGGATGCATGCACAGTGCCTAGCACAATGGGACCCTGATTGCAGGGGGGCCATAATAACGATTTAGTCACAGATTGCAATTTGTGTTTTAGGATGAGAGTCAGGAAAGTAACAAGCTTCCAATGAACAATATCGATCAATCATTCCACAGCAAGCGCTCAAGTTCCTTGCTTTGTAAGGTACTTTGTTACCTCAACATCCTGTTACTGAGTTTAAACCTATTTTCAGACTCATCTAGTCTCATTTTCAGGGTCTTGTTTTCTTTAACTCTCATAAGTGAATCATCTTACTAACAAACACCACCATATTCTCTGCAGCCCCCAAGGACCCTATCCTGAAAGTGACAACCTTTTCTTGTTAAATAATGAACTAGCATCCCACAGAGAATCCAGCCTGCTAGGTGACCTGTTCACAACAGCAATCAATCCTCTCAAACATCTTTTCCTAATGTGCATCACACAAGGATACATCAAAAGGAATTAAAGCTTGAGGACACTGGCTCATCATGAGAGAGCAAGATACTAGGTATTGTAACCCTTCTGCCAGACCGCGTCAGCAGCAGCAAGGGCCGGGTTCTATATCTAGGGGTCCCTCTCAATGATACAACACCAAACTGGCTCGAGCCCCCACCCAGTCACCTGGGAAATTACACACTATTCCCTGGGCGCCCCAAAGGGCAATACTTCCCCTCTCGCAAGCACAGAGTCTGAGTGTAGAAAGAAACCTTTTAATAGCAAAAGAGAGGTAACACAGCACTGGTTTGGGGAACAGTGCAAACAGAGTTCATGAACTCAATGAACCAAACCCCTCCCAGAGTACGGGGCGTGTCCTTCGCCTCTCCCTTCCTTCTTCCCCCTGTACTGACCAGCGTCCGTTGCAATGTCCACCTCGTGGGGGTGGCTCCACCCCCTATGCCGCTCCTGTCCGACACAGGCTTGACCAGGCCCCTCTGCTGCTGTCTCCTACCGCCTTCAGGCCTTGCTGAGTCCCCGACCGCTGGCAGCGACCACGCCTGTTTCCCACCGACCGCTGGCTCCGACCGCACCTGGCTCCCGCTGACTGAACCGGGCTGGCACCGACTGTGCCGACCCCTCTGCCAATCGCTGACCCAGCTGGCACCGACTGTGCCAGCCACTCCGCTGACTGCACCGGCACCAACTGTGCCAGCCTCTCCACCGACCGCATCAGGCTGGCACCGACTGTACCAGCCTTTCACCAGAGTAGCCTGGTGCTCACTCAGCTCTGTTAGTTGTCAGGCAAGGTTTCCCAGATCCTCTACTGGTTCAGCTCTTAGTGATTTCAGCTCATGGGTAAACCTTCTGCTGACATACAGGCAATGTCCCTGCTTTCAAGAAACAAAAGACTCCAAGATGAGTCATTGATTCTATCTTTTAACAATGGGGAGAGAGAATCACTCCATGCCTGGGGGCAGCCCTTTACCAGGGCCAGTGTGCTCCCAACAGGAGACTGCTCCACCGCTCCCCCTCCCCCGTTTTCAGGCTGAAACATCTGTCTGCCACCCTTGTGGAGCTCTGTTTAGTTTAGGGTGCAGATTCTATCATAACAAACTAAGCACAGTTTTGCTGACATCTGTTCATACAATTGAAGGACAGCATTTCATTATCCCAGTAGTTAACACAAAAGTGGTTTGTAGCCCAAAACCAGCCCTGCTAACCATTTCCCATTATGCTCAGCACCTAGGTAAGTTATGATAAATACTTAATTGTACTCATGCAGATACAAAGCCCATGCAGATAAAGTGCCCCCCTTTCAGCTGCTGAGCAGGGAGAGTGTCACTGAGACACTCAGACCTGGCTTACAGTATAATAAAAGCTCTGCTAATGATCAAGGCCAAGTCACAGAACACTTCTGTAACTTTCCTCTTAGGAAGGATTTGCCATGAGCAGTGGGACAGTCTGTAACCTCATGTTCACCCCCTTTACAAGACTGTGATTAATTTTGTACAAAGTATGCCTTGTGAGGTGCCTTTGAAAACTCATAATTTGCAGGTCATTATTGTCCTGGTGAAATGTGTATGTAAAGTTATAAAATACGACTGTATGATATTACTAGGACATATTCCAAATCTGGGAAAGCAGTCACAAACCAGTTCCACAGAGACAAAAGGCAGAGTGACACCACAGCCATGTGAAAACAAAATCAAATGGACTATCACCTTGTTAAGTGGCCATTCTTTGGCAGGAAAAAGGTGTGAGCAAGAAATTTACAGCTTGGTAAAGAAACAAAGTCTGTAGGGACAGGAACCTCCAGCTATCTCCTGAACCCCAGCTGAAGATGATTCTCAAAGTAGGGGAAAAAGTATAAAAGTGGGAAACAGATGACCCAAAATATTCCTCCGTTTCTCTCCATCCACAACACCTGGGGAATGAAGTAACAGCTTTGGACTGAGGGAGGGATCCTGTCTGAAATGAATTCAGCCAGTAAGATCGCTGAAGCATGTGGTGAGAGAGAGAGAGAGAAAACTTTTGCTTTGAATTCACTTAGCTTAATTAGGTATTAGTTGCATTTTACCTTTTATTTTTTTGTAATCGATTCTGACTTTTATGCCTCATTATTTGTAATCACTTAAAATCTTTTTCTCTGTAGTTAATAAACTTGTTTTATCTGAATCAGTGTGTTTGGAAAACTCCATCTGAGATAATAGGATTTGTGAATATCATTTTCTATTAATAAAGTGACTACCTTTATATGAGCTTGTGTTTTCCAGGAGAGAGCTGGGCAGTACAAGATGCACATTTCTGGGGGAAAGTCTGGGACTAGGAATTTGCCAGTGTTATTCTGCAGTATAGTTCAAGAGTGGCTGGCCATAACACTCATACAGTATAGCCGGGAGTGAGTTACATGCTGGAGGCTGTGGTTGAGCAGGACAGGAGTGGTTGTTCTTACAGCAAAGCAGTGTAAAAGGCACCCTGGCTTGGAGAATTGAGGAGACAGCTGTTCAACAGTGCAGTTTGTACCCTGGGTAATAGCATAAGCCATCAGATAAAAATCTGAAGGAAAGGCAGGGAAGGAACACTAGAAGTTGTTTTATTTGTATTATGGCAGTACCTCAAAGGTTTCACTTTTAGAGCTTGTACTTGAAACTCTGCAGCTGCGGTGCTGTAGCATGTCAATGTAGACACTACCTCTGGCAGCAGAAGGGCTTCTCTCATTGGCGTAGGTAATCCATCTCCTCGAGAGGCAATAGCTAGATCAATGGGAGACTGTCTATACCAAGAGTTAGGTCGGCTTAACTACATCACTCAAGAGTGTGGATTTTTCACACCTCTGAGAGATGAGTGAAATCCATGAGTTGATCTAAATTTTTAGTGTAGACCTGGCCTGAGATCAGGCCCCCAGTGTGCTAGGTACTGTATAGACACAGTAAGAGAAACTTCCTACCCTTAGGAGCTTACAATTTAAATAGACATTACAAACAAAGGTTTATTATCCACATTTTACAGATGGGGAACTGAGACACAGAGTGTTTAAGTTACTTTCCCAAGGTCACCCAGGGAATCTGTGGCAGAAAAGGAAGTTAAACCCAGATTTCCTGAATGCCAGTCCAGAGCCTTAAACAGAGAGCCATCCTCTCTTATTTTCCCCATCCAGTGCGATAGCCACACAATCAGTCGTCTTTAAGTCCAGTAAATCAACAAACAGTCCATGCATTCTTCTGCGACAGCCTCCAGTCATTCACCCTCTCACCTCAATGATCCTTTTAATAAGGTTTTTTTAAGCCTATTTATTTAGGAAGTTTTAGGTGTACAAATCCTTTTAAATGTAAATATGTAAATGTCAGAGACAAACAATAATGATTATAATGCTGAGCTTTTGTTCAGAGAAACATCATACCGTAATAACAGATCTCTATTGATCAGGGTGTTACCATAATACAGAGCGAGCCTCTTCACACAAATGAGATTTTAAAGCACATATTCCTCTATTGTACAATCTTCTCATTAAATAGTGTCTTCATTAGTAACTCCATCACTTGTTAGGCTCCAACATGGTGCACGATCATATGGGATCAACAGCAGCTGCTGATCTATTCACACTCCTGTAGTTTTAAGTGAGACAAAGGGAAACATCCTACAATCGAATTCTAATACTCTGAATTCTACAGTGCCTTTCAGCCCGGGATCTCAGAATGCTTTGCAGATAGGGGGGCCTGCAGTCGCCAAAGCGACCAGCAATTCTGCCCAGCTTGAGGCAGTTTAAAGGATGCTGATTTTCATAAAGTGCTGAGCACCAGCCCTCTGAAAATCAGTTTCCCTCAAAGGTGTCTCAGCTTGGGCAGCCAAAAACACAAGTCACTTTTGAAAAATGTAGGCCTTGTAACATCCCTCTCAGGTAGGTAAGTTTGATCAACATTTTACAAATGTGGGGGAGGGGAAGAACAGAAAAGCTAATTTACGCCAGGCCACTGAAGAAACAAGTAGTAGATCTAGTAGAAGAACACAGGCTGACTGCTGGTCCAAACAAAAAGCAGGAGTTCTGGCTCCTTGTCCATTGCACTACCCATGCCTTTTAAAGTCTTTCACTGTGGTTAAGCACAACCCAGAGAGCTGTGCAGCACACTGAAAGGAGAAGCAGGAGGAGAATGTGCTGGAGAACACAGCTTGCTATGGAACTGAGGGCAGCCCTGACGTGGGCTGCGTAGCACAGCGCTGGGCAGTAGTGAGTTGAGATCTGACACGGATGATTTGTTTAAGCCAATATTATTTCTACCACGAAATGTCTTCATGAAGCAGAGTCGCTATGGTACATCTGAAGTGTAGCCTGCTCCAAATCATTGGCTCAGCATGCACTCTGGTGATTACAATCCCATCTGCCACTGAGGCGCACTGGAGGAGACAGACAACTTGCCGTGTGCCAATGCCCACCCCCTCACTATGTTGATTTGGGGACATTCAACATCAAACTCTAAAGCGGTTGGAATACTTCACTTTTACTGGGCCCCTCAGAGTTAAAAATCCAAGACCCAGAGCCAAGACGAATGTGGAATTCACTGCGCTTATTGCATTCCAAACCAGGAACCGGGAAATAAGTTACATAAAGCAGAGAGGCAAAGGTTGAAGTGCAGCAGGTGGGAGTCCGCTCCAGACGTGCAATGTTTTTTCCTTCCTGGAGCAGTGAATGGATGAGAAGGCTTCGCTGACAATACGGGAGACAAAAGTGGTGGATCTGTTTTGCCCAAACCCTTCCTTCTGCTTCCAGCATGGCTGTTTCTAATCAGTGCTCTGCTGTTGTGTTCCTTCTGCTGCTGCCTTTAACACAAGTTTTGGCACAGAACAACCCAGGTAAGTCCACACTTGTGGAGTCCTACAGGCAGAGAAGAAGTTTTCCCTTACTGCCTATTTCAGGGTGTCTTGTGCCTTTCCTCTGAAGCAGCTGGACTGGCCACTTTCAGAGAAAGGATACTGACCTAGCTGGATCTTGAGTAGGATTTAGTCTGGCAGTTCCAACATCCAAAGGGAACTGGCTGACAATTTTGTGCCAACACTGACACAAATAATTGTGTGTTTTTCCAGATTGTTCTGTAGGTGATGCCAACCCAAAAATAAATGAGAATAACCTGCCTGGGACTGTTGTTACCACCATTACAATGGAGCCTGGTATCACAGTAACAATTGATACCTCATCTGACTCCACATGGTTTGACATTAATGGCACAGAATTGATTCTGCTCCGTTCCTTGGATTATGAGGTATGTTTTTAATTGAAAAAAAAAATATTAGCAGATGAGTTAATGTTGTAAAACACTCTTCATAGAATACAAATCACCTGAAAGAGACATGATATGATTACTGATTGTCAGAGCAGAGCTGACTTTAAAATGGCGTCGCCTTTTCCATTTTCCTGACCTTTAGTATCCTGAACAGGGAGCTTGTATGTGTAAATTCAACCTTCTCTCTCTCCCCACCAACACTCTCTTTTTAAACTGAGGGCTGGGGGAAAGCCGACAGGTGTGGAGGAGAACGTGATTCAGACAGACACATCCCTTAGGGGTGTATTTATTAAAGGGTATTCTCTATATCCTAGTACAGAGGGGAGGATAGAAGTTGATAAAATACAGGCAGGAACTGAAGTGAAACAGTCAAATGAAAAGTTCCAGAGGGGTAGCCATGTTACTTTGTATACAGCAAAAACAACGAGAGTCCTGTAGCACTTTAAAGACTAACAAATTTAATTTCTTCAGGCATAAGCTTTCGTGGGCTGTAACCAACTTTCCTTACATCTGACGAAGTGGGTTACAGTCCACAAAAGCTTATGCCTGAAGAAATTAAATTTGTTAGTCTTTAAAGTGCTACAGGACTCTCGTTGTTTTAGTCAAATGAAAGAGTCCTATTCAATTACATCACATGAAGGCAGATAACTAAATACTGACAAATTTTATAAGTGCTTGTATACAAATGCTAGAAGTTTAAATATTAAGATGAGTGAACTTGAATGCCTGGTATTAAATGAGGATATTGATATAATAGGCATCACAGAAACTTGGTGGAACAATGATAATCAATGGGACATGGTTATACCAGGGTACAAAATATATAGGGATGACAGAGTAGACCATGTTGATGGGGAAGTGGCACAATATGTGAAAGAAAGCATAGAGTCAAATATAGTAAAAATCTTAAGTGAATCAAACTGTACCATAGAATCTCTATGGATAGAAGTTCCATGCTTGATTAATAGGAGTATAGCAGTGGGAACATACTACCAATTACTTGATTAGGATGGTGACTGTGATTGTGAAATGCTCAGAGACTACAAAACGTAGAAAATCCAATAACAATGGGGGATTTCAACTATCCCATATTGACTGGGTACATGTCATCTCAGGATGGGATGTAGAGGTAAAATGTCTAGACACCATTAATATTGCTTCTTGGAGCAGCTAGTCCTGGAACCCACAAAGGGAGAAGCAATTCCTGATTTAGTCATAAGTGGCGTGTAGCATCTGGGTCCAAGAGGGGAATATAGCTGAACTATAATGTAATTAAATTTAACATCCTTGGGGAAGAGTGGTGAGAATACCAAAGAAACCCAACACAGTAGCATTTAATTTAAAAAAGGGGGAACAACACAAAAAATGAGGAGGCTAGTTAAATTGAAAGGAACAGTCACAAGAGTGAAAGGCCCACAAGCTGCATGAAAATTTTCTAAAAACACCATAATAAAGGCTCAAACTAAATGTGTATCACAAATAATATTTAAAAAAAAACCCCACAAAAGGACCAAAAAAATTCCACCATGGCTAAATAATCGTATCAAAGGGGTGGTTAGAGACAAAAAGATATAATTAAAAATTGCAAGTCAAATTCTTCTGTGGAAAATAGAAAGGAGCATAAATTTTGGCATGTCAAGTATAAATTAGGTTGGCCTAAAAAAGAATTTGAAGAACAACTAGCAAAAGACACAAAAACTGACAGCAAATATTTTTTCAAGTACATCAGAAGCAAGAAGTCTGCCAAAAAAAATCAGTCCCACTGGACAATCAAGAAGCTAAAGGAAAACTCAAGGCAGACAAAGTCACAGAGAAGCTAAACTAATTCTTTGCATCCGTCTTCACTGCAAAGGATGTGAGGAACATTCCCACATCTCAGCCATTCTTTTTAGGTGACAAATCTGAGGAATTGTCCCAGATTAAGGTGTCAATAGAACAGGTTTTGAAACAAATTGATATATTCAACAGTAATAAGTCATCAGGACCAGATAGTATTAACTCAAGAGTTATAAAAGAATTAATAAATGAAAGTGCAGAATTACTAACTGTGATATGTAACCTATTGCTTAAATCAGCCTCAGTTGAAGAATAGCTAATTTAACACTGATTTTTTAAAATAAGGCTCCAGAGGCGATCCTGACAATTACAGGCTGGTAAACCTATCTTCAGTACCAGGAAAATTTGTTGAAACTATAGTAAAGAACAGAATTATCAAACACATAAGTGAACACAATATGTTGGGGAAGAGTCAACACACCTTTTGTGAAGGGAAATCATGCTTCATCAAGCTGAAGTTAGTCCTACTTTGAGCAGGGGGTTGGACTAGATGACCTCCTGAGGTCCCTTCCAACTCTAATATTCTATGATTCTATGAATCTATTAGACTTCTTTGAGGGTATCAACAAACATAGGCGTGTGCATGGGGTGTGCCAGGTGTGCCCAAGCACACCCTAATGCAGGGGTATCAAACATCCCCTATTTATCCGGCACGCGAACCTTTGTTATGTTTCCCGCGGTGCCATCTGTTTAATTTTAAAGTCGTTGCCGATAGTGTGGAGAGCGCACGGTTTCTCGTCAGATGGAGCAACGCGATTTTGCGGCGCACGCTAACACACCGCGGTCTGCCGCCGAAATACTCTGTCTTGCGTCAGTTCTCGGCAGAGACTAGGATGCTGCAAGAATTCCGCCGGCGGGTAATTCAAATGTTCAGTTTGACCCCTGATAAAGATTACCTGGGTGCACACCCTAATGAAAATGTGCACACCCCAATGAAAACTCGATGGTGCATACCCTAATTAAATGTGCTGCGCACGCCTATGTCAACAAACATGTGGACAAGGCTGATTCAGTGGATATAGTGTCCCTGGACTTTTAGAAAGTCCCTGACAAGGCCCCTCACCAAAGTCTCTTAAGCAAACTAAACAGTCATGGGTTAAGAGGGAAGGTCCACTCATGGATCAGTAATTGGTTAAAGAATAGGAAACATAAGGTAGGAATAAATGGCAGTTTTCAGTGTGGACAGAAGTAAATAGTGGAGTACCCCCAGAATCTGTACTGGGACCAGTTTGTTCAACGTATTCATAAATGATCTGGGAAAAGGGGTAAACAGTGAGGTGACAAAGTTTGCAGATGATTCAATGTTACTCAATATAGTTAAGTTCACAGATGACTGTGAAGAGTTACAAAAGGATCTCTTAAAACTGGGTGACTGGGCAACAAAGTGGCAGATGAAATTCAATGTTGATAAATGCAAAGTAATACACATTGGAAAACAAACTCAACTATCTATACAAAAGGATAGGATCTAAATCAGCTACCACCACTCAAAAAAAAAAAAGATCTTGGAGTCGTGGATGGTTGGCTGAAAACATCTGCTCGATGTATGGTGACAATCAAAAAAGTTAAAAGAATGTTAGGAATCATTAGGAAAGGGATATATAATAAGACAGAAAATATAATGCCACTATATAAATCTATGGTGCACCCATATCTTTAATACTGCATGCAATCTATTCACTCAACCCATCTCAAAAAAAGATCTATTAGAACCAGAAAAAGTACAGAGAAGGGCAACAAAAATGATTAGGGGGATGAAACAACTTCCACATGAGGAGAGATTAAGCAGATTGGAACTGTTCAGTTTAGAAAAGACACAACCAAGGGGGGAATATGGTAGAGATCAATACAATTGTGAATAGTGTGGAGAAAGTGAATAAGGAAGTGTTCTTTACCCTTTCACATAACACAAGAATCAGGGGTCACTCAAAGAAATTAACAGGCAGCAGGTTTAAAACAAAGAAGTACTTCCACAAGCTGACTATGCATTGTGTGAAGAACTCATTACCAGGGGATGTTATGAAGTCCAAAAGTACAAATGGGTTCAAAAAAGAATTAGATAAGTTCAAGGAGAATAGGACTTCTATGACTATTAGCCAAGATGGTCAGGGATGCAACCCCATACTCTGGGTGTCCCTAAACCTGTAACTGCCAGAAGCTGGGACTGGATGACAGGGTATGGATCACTCGATAATTGCCCTATTTGGTTGATTCTCTCTAAGCATCTGGCATCAGCCATTGTCAAAAGACAGGATACTCATCTAGATGGACCACTGGTCTGGCCAGCATGGCTATTCTTGTGTTCCCCACAGCCAAGTCTATTCCCGGAAGTCTATAAGGTGTGTAGGAGAACACGGTGCAGGTTTTAAAGCAGAAACTTGTAAGTACACTTCATTGGAGTTCAGATACTCACCACAGCTGGTTTAATATTGTACATGTACATACACAAAAGGAAGACAGTCCAGAGCTGTGAGACAATTCTGTTTACCTTTGTGGAGTTCTAATTTTGAAATTTAATGGCAATTTAAATATCAGCACTGTTAATTATTTCACTGCTGATTATTTTAATAACCAGCAAATGTGCTAACCCCAAAACTTCCCCCAGCAACAAAAGCCTCCAGATCCTTCCCACCCTCTCAGCAATTTCTGAAATGCAGTCATGCTTCTCCCAATGCACAAATCTGCAGCGTATTGAACAATGAAAGATTTCCTATAAAAATAGACCCTGCAGGGGACATTGTACTCACTGTTCAATACTAACCTTGGTTTTAATTTACCTGGACCTGCTGCAGAATTTCCAGCTAGCCTCACCGAAGTGCTGGAGCAACTAAGAGGCACTGCAGCTGGATGGATGCTAATTCTGCAGTCAGGTAGACAGGGTGCTGGCTATGGGAACAGATGTAGCCATGAAAAAGGAGCTGAGCTAACTGGTATCTGTATAAACAGAAACCTCGCTGAGCATCAGCTTCAAGGAACTCTCTCGCTCGCTGCCCTGCCCCCAAACACACCCATGTAGAGGATAGGGAAAGATCTTCAGCTTAAACAACGAGAGTTCTGTGGCACTTTAAAGACTAACAAATTTAATTTTTGTAGGCATAAGCTTTCGTGAGACTCAGCTCACTTCGTCAGATGCAGAGGTAGATGAAAGCTTATGCCTACAAAAATTAAATTTGTTAGTCTTTAAAGTGACACAGAACTCTCGTTGTTTTTGCTGTACACAGACTAACACGGCTACACCTCTGGAAATCTTCAGCTTAGCGTCACACATGGGGATAGTCTCCAATCCTCTTTACATCTCTGTAAATCTGGAGTAATGCCACAGAAGTCAACAGTCTGATTTCAAATTGACACCAATGAAACTGAGATCAGAAACTAATTGAAGGCCTGTAATAGGAAGAAAGAAAAATGACCATCTTAAAAAAAAGGATAAACATAACTGAAGCAAAGCACTTATGCACTAGTTTTATTTAAGCACATACTTAAATTCCACTGACTTCAAATGAGACCTGTCCATAAATCCCAATTGAAGTCAATGGGATTTAAGCTCATGTTTAAATGCGTAAAAGCAGGTACTCCATTACTTTGTTGCATTAGGACCTGAGGAGAACATTGGTGCCACAATGATATTTTTTAAATGACAGCTTTTGTTTTGTTTTTTTTAATACAGAATGGTGACAATGCATTACTAGTAACCCTGAACTGCCTACGAGAGGGTGCAGTGGTGAGTATAATTTCTAATATGCTGCCGTATTGCTAGATGGAAACTAGAAACAGTTAGAACACCACCAGTTGGCTTGGTTGTTAACTATTCCCAACACATACCTTCTGTGAGGAATTGCTCACTCTCATGGTTAAAATGTTGTCTTTTCTCCTGGGAAGTGCAAAATACCCTATTGTCCATGAGATTTTAGCGCCATTTGAGTCAAATCCAAACCCAAGCCTTGATTCAGCCTACAAATACACACAGAGATCAAATCCAATTGTGATCCTCAGCTCATGTCTACCAGTCGGGGCCAACTCCTAATTGTCTTGCTTTACTAGTGATTTTTCTCTCTCCCCCTTCTCCACCAGGTCAATTCTCTGAACGTAATAGTGTCCGTTGGCAATTTGAATGATAACAGCCCGGTATTTAACAAAACAAATATCACCGAAAAGGTTCCTGAGGTAAGGGTTTTATTAAAGCGTTTTCATGATAAAGGGAAGATTACAGATCAGATCATTCCAATTCAGGTGGGATCTAATCTCGGCAAGAGGAAAGTGATTTATAAGCATGTTCGGAATCTGTTCTATCGTGAAAATTAGAGGACGTGCATGAGGTGAAGACAATCCTTGACACTTCAAGTTAGATTGACTGCCCACGCAATCAAAGTCATTTAGAACCTGACTTTCAGAGGAGTTGAGCCATTGCCGCGTCTGTTGACTTCAGCTTCTATTGTGGGTGCTCACTACTTCTGAAATCGGCCCTTAATCTATTTAGCCAACAACAACGCACACAGAGGAAAGCAGACTGAAGCTCAGAGCAGCACCCCTTACATGTTCAGCTCTGCAGGGCTTTGTCTCTGAAAGCCACGGCTCAGTACATGTTACAGGTCCCCCTCTGTGCTGATTGTCACATTTCCTAAAGTGACTGCACCTTTGAGCCCTTTGTGGCTACTTTGAGGGAATCCCACTCAAGTTTCAGACCTCTAGCTGTCACCTTTCTTGGGGCAGGATCTCACGATCCACTCCCTCCAGACTTAGGCTGCAGATTTCTGCAATTCCCTGTGATCAGCTCAGCAAGACTGACTAGTTCAGCACCTGCAGGCTTGCTCTCTCAGGGGCAATGACAAGATTAACCAGTGACCGGCCAGCCTTCATAAAGCAAAGTACTATTTAGTCAGAACAAAAGCATTGCACAGAGAAGACAGGTCTTAAAAAATGACAGACATTTTCCACACGAGACCCTTGTAGGCTTCGAAGCACTTCAGGCTCTCTCATAGGGCCTGTCCCTCTCGGTCACACTGATCAGAAGACAGGAGCCCGTTGTAGCCACAGCTTGGAAGTCTTGGCTCTTTAGCACAAGCTATAGCAGATCCTGCTTTTAGCTCTGGTTCAGTCTCTGGTGTGTCAGCCAAGATGGCAGCTGTCACATCTACACCCGGGAATTTTAGAACACACACTTCTGCTGGCACCAACTCTCTTCAGTAACACCTGTACTGCTGGGGGCCCTAGACAATGCTCTGGGGGCATCCAGCATTTTTACCACCATGTCAATTAAACTTGGTCAGAGGTGGCCGTGGGAGGATTCTCTGCAATTCTAGAACACTGACCCATACAGCACAAGGATTTACCCGTGAGGCTGCTATATCCAATATGTGACCATATGCCAAAATGAAAAAAAAAACACCATGCACATTCGTTTTCAGGATACAAAAGTGAATACGACCATTATACCCAGTGATCGCTTAACTGCTAAAGACAATGACCTGGACACCATACAGTATGAACTTACATGGATCACCCCGGTGAGTAGGTTCACTGCAAAAATGTAGAGCTCTTTATTAGTGATTTACACTGACACCAACTTTGAGACAGGAAACCAGTTGGAACAATCAACAAGAGGTGGTTATTTCAACTACTGGAGTACATGTGACATTTCCAGAAAGATAAAGCAAGGACAGAACTAGGAGGGGGCTACTGGAACAGAGAAATCCATGTTTTAACACTGAATCCTTCAAAGATTCACACTTAAAAATATATATTAGCAGAGCACCTATTCAACATTAATATTAAGGTAGCGCCTCTAAGCCTGCACTAGGTTGGGGGAACAGTTGTACTAGGCTGTTACTGCAAACACCGTAAAAGAAAGAGCCTGCCCTGACAAGTTTTTTAGAATCTCAATAGGCCAGCAGACAGCATGGGAAAGGAAGTATGATTATCCCAATTTTACAGATAGGGAACTGAGCCACAGAGAGATTAAGGGATTTGCCCAACTTCACACAGGAAGTCTGGAGCAAAGCCAGAAACTGAACCCACCTCCCCTAAATCCCAGTCCAGGGCCTTAGCCACGAGATCATCTTGAAAGAGTCTGTTGAAAGACTAATGAATAAATTATGTTATTTTAATAGTTAAATTGGTGCCAAACTGGAGTATAAACCTGGCGTATACAAGGTGGGGTTTTGTTGTTTTGTTTGTTTTAAGTTTCAATTAACAAAGGAATTGATAAAAAATGCTTTTTTCTCCCCCAAACAAACAAAAATCATGTCAAGAGCAGATGGGGGCAAAGTTCTATCTCAGTTACGCTTGTAAAATTGCGTTGATTTTAATGAAGTTTAACAGGTGTAAATGAGTTCAGAATTTTACCTGTCAGGCCAGATTCTGACCTCAGAATGGTGTAAATCAGGAGAAACCCTATGGAAGGCACTAGTGTAAGTGACAGCAAAGCCAAGCTCATTATTTCCTACGATAGTAGAAGGCGATGGGCCAAGTTTTGCTCCGTTACACAGATTGAAATCTGATCAGGGCCTAGGATAATTTTGAGAGGAGAATGTTCAAAATTCCACTACTGAGATGTTGGAGGTGATTCCATTTTACTAGCGAGAGACCAGAGACACCAAAGCATCAACAGGTGAACTATCCATGCATCTCTGCGATAAATACCAAGCCTAGGATGATATATATATATAAAGCATCTGACAGTATTTCAGTGTGTGTCTGTGTGGTTGAAAGAGCTATCATCCTTCCCCACTCCCCCTTTCTTGTTTTTCAGGAAGCAATGGACTACTTTAATATACGAGGAGTTAATAATCCAGCCATTTATTTGCGCAAGGCTCTGGACTATGAGAAAAATAAATTTATGCAGTTAATTTTGTATGCAAGGGTGAGTTTTATAAGTGAGCAAAACATCTATGTTGGTAAATATGCCCAATGGCCTGTAAAGGGATGTTAGATGGGGTGGGTTCTGAGTTATTACAGAGAATTCTTGGGTGTCTGGCTGGTGAGCCTTGCCCACATGCTCAGGGTTTAGCTCATCACCATATTTGGGGTTGGGAAGGAATTTTCCCCCAGGGCAGATTGACAGAGGACCTGGGGGGTTTTCGCCTTCCTCTGTAGCATGGGGCATGAGCCACTTGCTGGTGGATTCTCTGTACCTTGAAGTCTTTAAACCATGATTTGAGGACTTCAGTAACTCAGTCGTAGATTAGGGGTCTATTACAGGAGTGGGTGGGTGAGGTTCTGTGGCCTGTGTTGTGTAGGAGGTCAGACTAGATGATCATATTGGTCCCTTCTGACCTTAAAAAGTCTATGAACCTCATTATTCACAGCCACTACATCCTGGTGTGTATTTCATCCACAAATACAGCTGTTATTGTCATACTAAAAAACAGTAGTTACATGGCTAGATCCTCAGCTAGCAGAAGCTGGCATAGCTCCATTGAAATCAATGAAGTTACATTGATTTACACCAGCTAAGGATCTGGCCCATGATATTTTGCAGGGGCTCCAGTGAAGGCACTTCTAAGGTTGGAAATATGCCTTGCATCTAATAGGAATGTTCTGATTTGCTGTCTAGGACAGGGCACCGGGCAACCCAGGTAATACAGCCACTGCAACAATAAACATCGACATCCAACAAGTGGATACCAAACCTCCCTGGTTCCAACCATGTACTTTCATTAATGCGGACAAGAAAGTTTGCATCAGCAGCGGCTACAGTGGAAGGGTCAACATCTCAGAGAAAACGGTAGGCAGCCCACATGGGAGCTTATGATTTCAAAAACTGTACCGCAGGACAGACCTTTCGCACCACAGATAAAATCCAGGCCAGATCAGAGAATAGACCTAGGGCCCTGGCTCCTGGAATCATGTGATTTTGGAATCTCAGCTTTAAATTAGGATGTTCTTGGCTCCCATCGTGGTGTAGAAAAACTTGAAACATGAATCAAGGTCAAGGTGGTGACTTCTCCCAGTTTCCAGCCCAGTTGTCGGAGAGGAAGCGAACTGGTCCTGCACCCACCATCAGAGCAGACCAGGCCCACTGGCTGGAAAGGAGGCCTACCACTATTTGGAGGGCATCCTGCCATTGTGCCTTTCATTGCTAGAAGGGTGGATGGGACCACCACTCCAGTTCACCCCTCTACTGCGGTGTAGGTTACGGGAACAGTCCCAATGTCAGGGTGTCCCTAGAGCCTCAATCCAGCCCTAGATATGGTGTCATTTCTCTGGAAAAGTTGTTTGTCGGTTTAGGAGAGATGCCTCCTCCTGAACCCACCTGATGTGGCCCATAACCAGGCCACCACCATACCCAGCCAGACATGCTTGTTGCTTAGATTTACAACATGGTAGTACCATCCTAAGAGAAACAAGAGCGTTGGCACAGAGCCAGCATGGATGTGCTTAGCAAAACAATTTATCAAAAAGCTTTTGGAAACTAAGGCTTTGTAATGTGAGCTCCAGAAGCTCCCACTCAACAGCGAGGGACTATACCAACGATGCTAGAGCATCGACTCGGAACACCCCCGTCTAGCATTTCCGAACTCAGTTCATGAGTATTTGGAAAACCTGTTCTGAACCAGATGCTTGTACACATTGGTCTCTATCTTGCCTGAGTACAAACTGCAGGACTGGCCCCTTTGTGGGCTTTGCTCAGCTCTGTTCCATGAGATAGTTCTTTCCACGTCTTCACACCCCACATGGGAAACCCTCAGAAGAGGGTTACAGCCAAACACTGTTTGTTTCCCTCAGCGAATGTTTGAGACTCTGTGTTCAGCAGAATAATGCATGTGGGGGAGGGTGGAACAGGACTGGTCACAATGAACAACAAATCACCTTCTCCCCTACGGGCCATGCCCAGTACCAACCATATCACTTAGTCACTAGCAGACTTTTGTTTACAGTCATAAATGAGGATGAGTCAATGCAGGGACAAATCTGAGTCAACCACCAAGATTGGAAATTCCCAACAGCAGAGAGCTCATTGCTTTTGATGCATGCCTAGAGCAAGGAAGAAGCAGCACAAATCCAAGTCCCATTCCCTGTTATCTCTGTTCTGCAGTAGTCAACCCGTAGCCATATGCCTCATGTTTCCCAGTAACAGAGTGCAAATGACCTAAGTATCACTTGGATTGGAAAGTTTTGCAGGCATGTAGTGTTTTGTTTTTAAGAGTCTCGCCTTGTTGTTGCAGACTGAACCGCTGGTTCTGGAACCTGGGCCCCTCTATGCTATCGACCCTGACTACACTTTGAATGAAAAAATAGTGTATACCATTGTTGGCGGTGAGTAGAGTTCCTATCATTCCAAACATTCATCTCCATTGGGAATATTGTCACATTTCCCTCATTTTATTTACTCGTGGGGAGGAACCTCAGAATTAACATATGGCACAGCAATACATCTCTACATCAGAAAATTTACTGCAATTAATTACCTATATTCCTGTAGTGTGTAGAGACCCAAACAGGACAGAATCAGGGCCTCCATCATGCTAGGTGCAACACAGACACAGTTGGAACCTCATTGGTTTCTTGTCTCTTTAGAGACAGGGAGAAAAGGGGCAGTGCCTCACTACAACTAGCGCTCAGTGCAGAGTGTTTGTTGGGGGCCCTCTTTTCTCAGCTGAAACAGATCTTTATTCCAACAGCTGAAAATGACTTTCTCCATTCCAATCACACTGATTCCAGTTAGTCTTCAACCTGCCTGAATCAAAAATTGCTGAAAACCCTCCTTATTTTCATTTATACTCAAGAATTTTGTCTTTGCACCACTGTATATGGCAAAAGTTCTGACTAGGATTCCATGTCAGAGTCTTGATTTCAAAAGATAAGGCTTGACTATAATCAGCTGATTTTTCAGTGTCCAAATAGCACATTATTTCAGTCCAAGTTTTATTTTGTTTAAAAAAAGAAGTCAGCTGACTGACCAATACAATTCATCCATATCAGACAGATCGTTAGTTCTCTGATCTTTGTTTGTTCTGTAAGACCTTGCATACCTGCATACCCACATGGCAATAACACAACGGAGACGGGAACATAATGCTGACAGTGAGCAAGGTGTCCCTGTAGCACGGGGTCTGGTCCGGCCTTGCGCTTGTGGCCCTTCTTCGGGCCCTGGCTCAGAGGAAGGCCACTGCACCTTCCTGCAAGGGGAATGTTAGCTTTGGCTATGAGTCTGGTGCCCTGGCCCTCAGGCAGGGTGAGCGAGCAAGCAGCCTATCGCCCCGGCCCTCAGGCAGAGCGGGCAAGCAAGCAGTGTCCTCGAGTCAGGGGTGCAGGGGACGGTACTCACTCTCTGGGTGGCAAGGAGAACGGGGAGGGGAGGGAGACGCAGGCCCTCCCAACTCCATTGCGTCCCAGCCCAGGGCCCTAGCAGTAGCAAAAGTGGTTGCCACTGTGTCGGCGGGGCTCTCGCTGCAACACACCGACTAGGCCTCAGATTCAGCCACAAGCTATGGCTGCCCCTGGGCTATTTCCTCCTCGCTGGCCCCAGTATCTGTCTCCTCGGTATCATGGGTGTATTCCGTCTGGGGTTGGCCCACCAGTCCCTCCTCATTCACGGGTGGCAATGCGGGGAGCTCCTCTTCGAGGGGCAGCTCCTCTAGGTTGTTTAGCATGGGGAGGGGCTTGGCTTCCGGCAGCTCCTCCAGGTCCTTTCCAGCCTTGGGAGGTATACTCCACCCGGGTTGCTCCAGGGCCTCAGTCCAGTCCCGGGGCTCCGATGGCTCGGTCCAGTCCCGGGGTCCAGGTACCTCGGCCCAGTCTCTCTGGCTGGGTTGCCTGGTCCAGCTCCAGGAAGGCCCTACCCAGTCTCTAGGCCCAGGGTTGGTCAGTGGCTCTGCTCCAGCCTAGGCCTCTGCCGGAGGGGCAGCACGTCTGTCTCCAGCAGCAGTCTCCCCCTGACTGAGCTGTGAGGTCTGCTTCTTATAGTTTCAGCCTTGGCCGAGGCTCCGCCCCCCTGGTGCTGGATTGGTCGTCCGGCAGGACCTATCCCTACCCAGCATCCCGGTTGCTGGGCAGACTGGGCGGCCGGCCCTTTTTCTGTCCAACACCACGGTTGTGGCCCTTCTTTGGGCCCCATCTCGGAGGAAGGCCACTGCACCTTCCTACAGTCCCACTGTATTGTAAAAATCTCTTCATTACTTCCCAAGACAGGTATTGTCATTAAGGCACTGGACTGGGACCCAGGAAATCTAGGTTCAGCTCCTGGCTCAGTCCCACAAAATTCCTGGGTGAACCTCGCCATGTCACCTAGTCTCTCTGTGCTTCAGTTCCCCATCTGTAAAATGAGGATAACAACACCTCCTCTGCCCTTTTAGATTGTCAGCTCTTTGAGGTAGGGACTGGCTCTTACTAGGTGTATGTACTAGCACAGTGGGGCTCATATTTGTGCTACTGTGATAGAAATAAGTAAGAAGCATCACTCTCCTATGTCCTTCAGTCAGGCTTGCATGTGTCTTCCTGTTGTTTTCCTAATGCTGAAGCCACGCTTTCAGGCAGCACTGTGTCCACGTTCTGTGTGTCCAGTACTAAAGCCTGGCCAGGGTGATAAGGAGAAGATGTCGTGGGGTATAATATCTGAGATGCAAAACACGTGAGCCACAGTGAAATCTATTAAAGCTCTAGATATTTTAGCAAGCATTATATGCAATACTAGTCCTAATCAAATCTTCCAATTTTCTTTAGGAAACAAGGATGATGTATTTTTATTGAATAGTGACACAGGGAATCTAACTATGAACAAAGCAGCAAATGTTACAGAAACATTCATTTTGCACGTCATGGTAAGTCTGCTGACATTCCAGAACCTTAGGTCTGAGCTCCAGAACTTTTGACTTCCCAAGAGACAGTGACTTTGATGTCCTAGGAGTCAAGGAAACCACAGGGTTTAGGCTTGTGATTAAGAGTAACTTAACACACACTTTCTTCTTGAAACATCCAGTGTTCAATAGTATCGGGAAACTGGTATTATCCTGCCTCTTTCCTACAAGCAAAATTCCTGCTGGCATCTGTGGGCATTTTGACCTGTGTAAAGATTACTGGATTGTGCCCTCAAATCAGGGTGTAGCAAACAATTGTACCTGAAGTACCATCCATTTGGGTTAATTATCATAATTCAGCAGAAAGGGCTAGTGCTACGGGACTTGGGCATGTTCTGTGTTTGCACAGAAATCAGCCCAGATTAACCAGCTCATTTTCCAACTACAATATAATAGAAGGAAAGTTCAGACTTTTAAACCATTTTTGGGAGAAAATATGTGCAAAACTCTAGAGTATCAGGCTATAAATACAACTGTGGGTAGAACCCCTTTGTGTTAGGCGGAATAGCTGCGTCTGCTGGTTTGGATCATCCTACCCTGGTAACATTTTGCACTTCTATAGCCTTTGGCTTTGAAGAATTCAAAAGCACTTTACAAATATAAATTAAGCCTCAAGCACCCCCACGAGATAAGTGGGACAATTTTAGGCACGGGAAGGTTAAGAGACTTGTTCAAGATCACAGAGAAAGCCAGTGGCAGCGACTGGACTAGACACAGCAGTCCTAAGCATCAGTCCCCTGCTCTAAACGTTAACTTACTCCTAACCCGGCTTCCTGTCATGGGCCTGACCCAAAGCCAATTTGAACAACAGAAAGAATTCCTTTGACTTCACTGGGCCCCACCTCCTCGTGCGTCTCACCAACAACAGCGATAACTGTGCTTCTGTGTTGTCTCTCTTCTTCTATAGGCCACCCAAGCCAACAATGCACAGAGATACTCCTTAACCACAATAGAGATTAAGGTCATCATTAAAAGTAGCCACCCACCATACTTTACAAGCCCCACATACACAGGGACAGTGTCTGCCGGGCTGCCCGCTCTCAGTCTGGTCATGGAGTCTGGAACACCTTCAAAACTCCTGAAGATCTTTGCAGCGGACGATGACTTCCCCACGGTAAGGAACTGGGAGTGCCTGTTGGTCGCTCCACCTACTTCATGCCTGGATCTAGAGGTGGGGTTCGGGGTTGGGAGAGAGACCTTCAGACATCCCCGGAGTGTTCGTTAACAGGCATCCCTACCACTTCCACTGGGGACACAAGGGGGCATGGAGCTCAGAGCATCTGCTTTGCTCCCACTTTCTAAGAACCCAGTAGTCATCCTGCCCCTCCCACACATCACTGGGGGGAGGGGGGGAGGGCGAGCCAACGAGCTTAGTGTTTCCCCCTTTGCTCTGCTCTTTGCACCCATTGACACCATCATTCAGGACAGCAACCCTATTTGAGATGTGGCTGGGTGAAGTTTTTCCTACTAGAATTCAAAGAACAAGAACCTCATTGAGAAAAGCCTACATCCTCCATCAAAGTCAATGGAAGTGTTTCCACTGACTTGAGTGGCAGCCGGCTCAAGCCTACAGAAAGCTATTGATTGCTGTCATAGTGGATGCTAAGCCCAGAAATCCTGAGCCTGGATCAGTTAAGCCTTTTGGTCTCACCGCAAGGCCCATCATTTGCTCAGACATTGCAGGAGGGCTCAGTTTGAGGGGGACATTATTGATAGGACCAAGAGAGGATAGATATTGATCTGCCTGCAATGGAGTCACTGACACTGAATAAAGAGAGGAGTTTTAATTGGCGTAAGGGCAGCCAGAACAAGGGATGGGTATCTGTTATGGTGCACCCTCACCTCGAGAGCACCCCCTCATGCCTGGATGCAGCATTGCAGGGCCCTTTGTCTCTCTTGCACCCCTTGTTGACCACTTCTTCAGGCCTGTGGTGGCTTGTCTCTCTCCAAGCCTTCCCTAGCCTGGCCCTCCAGCCAGGTCTCCTCTTAAGTTCACCCCCCTTCCCCCGTAAGTCCAAATAAATACCCAAACTAGTAGTTCTGCCCCACTCGGGCTCCACTGACATTCACTGCTTCTTGGCCCCTTCCCTCA
Source organism: Emydura macquarii macquarii (assembly GCF_026122565.2). Lineage (NCBI taxonomy): Eukaryota > Metazoa > Chordata > Testudines > Chelidae > Emydura > Emydura macquarii. Next base: position 2,957,352 of record NW_027130724.1, on the reverse strand, counting down.
GCCCGCCAGAGTTTCTCCTATGCTGCTTCCTCCCAGCAGGTTCTCTCTCCCCCACCCCCTTAGGGATCTCTCTGCTCTTTGAAGGCCCTATCTTAGGCTCCCCTATAGGAACCTACCCTACTCCTTGTGAGTCTTCCCGCCTGACTTTTCCAGGCCCTTCCCGGAGAGGAGTTCCCCTTGTTCCTCTCTCCAAGGTCTCCTCTCCAGGCTAACTTCACAGCTCCATTTAAAATGGTCCTCGTTCTGAGGTCTCACAGCTGGGATCTATCCCTGTCATTAAGCTCCATCCCACCCATCTGGGATCACTAATTCACTGCATCACCAGTGAGGCTGAGGGATAGCTGCCAAGCCTTGCTTGCTTTAAAAGGGCCAGCCAGTCTGTGACAGGAACAGGACCGAAGAGTGGAATAACATTTTACAGACACAGCAACAATCACCCCTGTCCAGAAGCCCAGCCCAGCATGAGGCTTATGCAACATTTTTGTCCATTTAAACCTTGAAAATAGGGTTCCATTGTTCTGGCTCTCTGCATGGGTGCAAATTTCACCCCGAGGGAACCATTTTTATAAGAGTAAGGATTTTCCTCATTGTTATGGGCAACAGCTTCTGGGAAAACACAGACAGTAAATGCGAATGCTTAACTCACTTTCTTATCTAACTTTTCAGAATTACAACCCTCAAATCACGTACAACATTACAAACAGCAGCGATTTCATCGTGACCAGAGATGGACTTGTCCTGACAAACACAATGCTGGAGTCGGCGGCAATTATAATTGTATCGGTAAGTCAGCTTTCCTGATAGAAGGAGGATAGTTACTTGTATTACAGTAGTATCCAGAGTACCTGAGATCCCCAATCAGGGCCTTATGATGTGTCTAGCACCATATAAAACCACAATCCCTGCCCTAGAGACCTTACAATATTAATATATGATGAGACAACAGCTACGGGGTAGGGAGGTCAAGGAAACAGTGATCATAGAGCTACTGTGCCTGAGAAGCCTGCAAAATACAGGACTATCTACTAGTGCCAGTCAAGAAATGGGTTTTCCCTCTCACCCATGGAAAATGTCGATGAAGACAAAATATAGTTTTCTAGCAGAAACTTTCAACTTTTCATCAAAAAACTAAAAACATGAAAATTTTCAGTATTCCAATAAAAAGTTTAAAAGTTTCAAAGAAATCAAGACACTTTTCACAAAATTTTTTGTTTAGTTGAAAACCAAATTTTCCGTAGGAAAAAAAATGTGACAAAGATTTCAACCAGCCCTGCTGCTGTCTACTCATCAATGCAAACCTGATGTTACATATCCATAGAACTTAATGAATAGGAAACAAAATCTGTCTTCTTGGAAGACATTAGGATCCAGCAAAAAGGCTGATTGGACACTTAACACCACTAATATCTACCAGGTTCCCACGTAGGATATAGACCAACTCTTGCTGTGAAGATGAAATACTAAGGGGCACATCCTAGGCGTATGTGAATCAGTGCGGTTGTGCCATGTTCCAAATGCTGAGGATCTGCCACTCTGTATTTTCAGTTATTTGGGATCATAGTAACAATGTTAAGAGCTCTCTTTTGTGTAGCATTTTTCCTCTGAGCTCTAACCCCCAAACACTTCCACAGTACGCTAGTAAATTGTTTCTGTATGAACTTGGCTGTCACAGTGAATCAGCTGAGCAATGAGATGAGGGGGCAAGCTTTAGATTCTCTTGGTCCGTGCTTTTTTATATTATTTTTTTAAATGAAGAGCATACACACTAGCATTCAAATTGCAAACATTATCTTTGCCCTTTACTAGTATGCACAAGTCATTTGCACATGGAGTTTCCATTGGCACATCCAAATGGTTGCACACGCGGAAGGGTTCACACAGAGAGCCTGTGTTTCTTAAAATTAAGAATCTGCCTTCCTCAGACACACAAAGTCACCAATGTCCAAAAGGTGAGAGAGAAAGACTTTTGTAGTCATTTGGTATATGCACCAAATGTAGGGAATATGATCTCTGGACTTTGAAATCCTCTCATAAAGCCTTTTATTTTTCTCTCTGAGCAAGAAAGGTTACTTACACCTTTGTGTTTTCTTAGAGGAAAGGGCTTTTTGGTCATATTGTCCATCCTTCTGCCAGTACCAGGTTGTTCCCTGCTGCATTTCTGAAGGAAATATGGTCTAGTGTTTAATGCACAGGACTGGAAGTCAGGAGATCTGAGTTCTAATTCCAGTTGTGCCAGACTTCCTGTGTGAATTTGGGCAAGTTACTTTTTTACCCCTTCATGCTTCAGAGTCCCCATCTGTAACATGGGGAAGATATTGCTTTCCCACTTCATAGTTGCAAGGGATGTTGCAAGGATTATTACATAAAATGTATAAAGTACTATGTTCCTCAAGCGGAAGGTGCTGTGGAACGGCACAGAGTATTATTACTTCAGGGAATGTTCCGAGAATGAATGAATGTAACAAGCAGCCAAGATCATCTCAGTCTCATGTCTGCATAGGCTACTGCTACTGATGAGGAGAGTCTGCAGAAGGCAAACACGATAATCACTGTGGAGGTCACACCTTCCAGAGGTACGTTGGGCATCCCGTTATTTTATGTTCTGAAAAGATATTTTATATTGCCCCAGGCAATCTAGAGAGCACAGATCACACATTAGACTAGGGCCCAATTCAAAGGCCATTGATATCAATGGGACGCTCTATTTTATCCTCCAGCTAGAGTGGGATAAAGCTTGTTAAGTGTATCCTTAAAATGTGCTTACTTCATGCCTTAAACAGCCATTGTGCACTCTCAGAAAGTGCCATGGATTTAGCCTTTGCCATCTCACTTAGCTTTTCCAGTGTTTTTTATTTTATTGCTGGTGCATTTTGGTGGCCCTTTTTAAAATATGGCTGATTCTTAAGATTCATGCCAGTCCTGGGCTTGAGTAGGTTTAACATTCTGCCAATCCATTAACAGAATTCCACTTTAAAAGAGTTGCCAGGAAGGAGAAATTTTAGCTCCTTCTCCTCCAGCCAGGAGGGCTCACATCCTTCTTGGTTATTTCTATTGAAACTGAATGGCTTGTATCAATCATCACCTGCTTTACTTTTGCTCTGTTCAGATGAATAAAATGTTTGGCCATTGTGAAAAAAATAAGGTAATGGAAAATTGTAGCTAAAAGTTAACCAAACCAGCTGGGGTACCTATTTGGTCTCCAGGTACAACTCCTCTTCCTACCTCGACCACCACTGCTGTCACCTCCAGTGCTGCTGGGACAGGAGCCATCATTCCAAAACCTTCTGGTTCATCATCAGTTTCATCACCTGAAGTAACTAATATGATCTCTACAGCCAATTCAGGACCCACAGAGTCCACTTCTTCAGGGACCAGGACAACCAACAATGCTGGCACGTCTGGGACCACCAAAAATTCTGAGACAGGTATTTCCTCAGGCTCAATTATCCATCCTCTTAACCACAACAAAGCCTGCTACCACAAAGTCCACCCCCACTGCAGTATCTAGCAGGCATCTAGCGGGGCCTTCAGAATCTGGAATCACCAAATCCCCCATTCCAGAAACAAACCTAGCATCAGGGGGAGCTGTTCAATCAATCACTCTGCCATCTTCCACATCTGGTGGGCCCAGCCCTCATCCTACATCAACTCCAGTAGCGAGCAAATCTCAGAGGCCATCAGACTCTGTCTTCTCAAACATCCTTCACAAGCCGTCAGACGGATGTGTGTGCTACTCAGAATCAGCGCTCCCCCAAATCCCAATCTCTGCACTCAGCAAATTTGGTTTTCTTCTCGCTGTCTGTTTCCAATTTGTCTTTCTTATGAACGGGAGAGGCTTCCAAGGAAATCAAGAACTGCTGCAGTATTGGTGACTCAGTAAGAGGCGCTCACCATTTGTGATCAATAGTCCTCAACATAGCAGTATGATATTGGGGCACACTGTACTCCTAGAGATAGCATCCTTTTGGAGTGCGCAACAAGGCTCTGACCACTGTCATCAAGGTCCCATGGCACTTTTTGCAAGAGGAGGGGGGCTAAACCCCCATGTCCTGGAACAAGTCCAATCTGAATAATTACTTTTTAGTGCCTAACTAAAAACCCAGTGCAGCTTCTACTGGGTACGACATTCTTCTTCAATTCCTGTTCTCAAATGGTGCACAGTGTTGCCCTGTGCTGTTAAACAGCTGAATTCCAGAGGTGGTTGCATTTCAGTGCTGGGGGAAGTGACTCCTGTGTCTATGCAGTTTGTAAAATGCTTTGGAATTCTTTCCGATGAAAGATGCTAAATAGAATGTGACTTTAGGAACAGCCCGTTGAGAAGGAGGTCAGATATAAGGTGCACCACCCCAAATGCAGTTGTGAGAGGCATTTTGGCTCAGACACACCTTGCCAACTTACAATTCTGCCAATACTCTGGTGGGAAGTACTTCATTGCAGATCAGAACTGGCCAGAGAAACGTTGATGGAGCTATATTCTGCCAGAATATGCAGTTCTGTCAAAACAAAAAGAAAACAAAAAACAAAAACACATTTTGCAAAATCACATTGATTTTGCCAGAATTTCATTACAGAAGAAAAAACAGAGGGAAAAAGTTCTGAAAACATTTTGACATTTTTGGAACAAAAGGTTTTGATTTTGTTTTGAAACTTTACTTTGATTTTTTTAAAATTTTGTATTACATTGTATATATTGCTCCCTCCTAACAACATATAGTCTGTATTTGTAATAGGGCTGTTTGAAAAATGGTAAATATTTTAGGGAAAACATTTCAATTCCGCTGGTTTTGGAAACCGCACAATTTCTGGTTTATTTGAAATTTTTTCCAGTGAAATTTACTGAAAGTTTTCACTTTCAGAGATTTTCAGTTTTCTGAAAATGTTCACGTTTCTCATTTTTTGGTTCGGAGTGTTTTGGAGGGAAGAATAGATATTTAAAAAAAAAATAAATTAGGGTGCCACAATGATTACAGAACAGAATCTGTCAGATCAGAGCTTCATGCCAGCGCTGTCTGGTGGCTGAATGACTCATCTAGCCCAATGTGCCAGAACCCATTCTAAACATCACAAACCGTGAACACGTTTGCCCTGGATAAGTCAGGTAGCAGGTCCTCAACTGGATGACGATGACTTCTGTTCAATGCTCTGTTAAGTGGGTGTGGATCAATGCAAACCCTCAGTTTACCTGAAGATTCTCTCACCACTGCTAGGCTGTTGATCCACTTTGTGCTAGTTTCAGCTGGTGTAATGATGCCTCTTCACAGGCTTGCTTCTTTGCAGGCTTGCCAGTGGCTTCATCAGGGCTAAAACTCTGTTTAAGAGATCTCACAGGCAGCATGTGGGGACATATTTTTAATTTCAGCTTGCTCTTTAGGTGCCTGTCTTCTTGAAATATATTTTGTTAAAATGCTGGACAGGGCCCCTGGTGATTGTTCTTCCTCCTCTCTCACGTGGCGTCTATTCCAGTGTTGTACTGCAATCAAATCCATGGTTTGCACTGTCTTGCTACTTAGCAGCAGATGGTGACATTGTGCCTCAACTACTATAGACTGCAAGTAATAAGAAACCCAGGAAACTAGAGAAGTTTTCAACAGCCAGTATTTGTCCACCATTCTCAGAATGGCTTCATTATACATCACCAGGACTCGGTCACTTTTCTCCAGTCTAATATTGCTGTTTCAGCATTGCTGGGATTACATTGCAGCTGGCTCCACAATTCAGCTGGAATCAAATTGGTCATTGAGCTAATAGCATAGTCACAAATACAGTAGTTGGATGGCGGACAGCATTCTTCGTCAGTGCACGTACAAAAAGTGTCTTTGGATTTGCTCAAGTCACACTGCAGATAGACCCTTTTTCATTGGAAGCCTCTACATCATCAAATCACTGCATGTACTGCTGCTTTTTTCTTTCCAGGGCAGCTGCAGCTCTGGGACAGAGTGGTTCTGTTTCCCACACTCCTTGACACATTGCCCATAGGCTGGGCAATTTCTTTTTCCTTTTTATGTTGCTTTCCACAATACATACACTGGATAATGAAGTCTACATTCTCAGCTGGTCTGTCTCTGTCCTGCTTCCTGGGTGCCTTTAGCCTGAGCCTATGTATTTATTCTGCACTAATGGCTATCACTGTTTTGATCTTTTCCCTGGACAGTTCAAGCTGTCCTTGCTATTTGGAAGCGTTCCTCTACGGCAATGTTTCTCAAATAGTGTTCCACGGAACCCTGGGGTTCCGCGGGCTGAGTTGAAGGGTTCCACGAAAAAGCAGAACCACGCCGCCGAAATTAACAGAAATCGCGGGCCGCCAAACAGCTGTCAGCGCACCGCCGAACAGCTGATGGCGCCGCCAAACAGCTGATGGCGCCGCCGAACAGCTGTGATCGTGCTGCGGAAAACATCTTAGACAGCGCACTGCTGAAACCAACCTACACCGTGCCACCGAAAAGGGGAAGATTTCCTGGACTTGTCGGCGGAGGATATGGCCGCGCAAGGGTGCAGCAGCGAAATATAATTGAGAAACACTGCTCTAGGGTTAGACTGTTTCCCTTTACAATCTCTCCTGTAAGATGGAATCACATGTCCCAGAAATGACCCTGTCTCTAAATTAGGCAGGCATAATGGCTCCAAAGTTACATCTGGATGTCGGAGTTCTCAGCTCTATAATGTAAGTAACTATTCTCTCTTCAGCTTCTTGATTTTGGGTAAAAAATGAACATCATCTATTTCTACAGTCTCATTCTGCCTGGAACCACAGTATACAAACATTTTCATCAGTTCCTGTGTCTCACTCATTTCTCAGCCCCAAAGAGGTAGTAAAAAAGCTTTATCTTCTTTTTCTTATAGTTATCGTCTATGGTCAGCTCTGTATAGAACTCAATTCTTGCTTCCACTTTTTCCCTGCTCATGCAAAGATTTGTGTGTGGAAATCCAATGTTCCCAGTGGGCTGAGTCCCTCCATGCTACCTGATTGCTCTTGTTTCTAGGCGCTGCTTTGTTTGCCTGTTAAATCATGCTCTCTTCCTTGCTATGGATCTCACTAAATTGACCGCTTACACGATGTTGCATGTACAGCATTCTGGGTAACAACATCAGAGGAGTTCATTTTTCTAAAACTAAACTGATTCTTTAGTAAGAGAACTATTTGCCAAGGTGCTGCAGCTAGCATTCTAGCCAAGGGCAAACAAACTGGATTCTTGGTGCTGCCTCCAAATTCTTCCCTCCTGCACCCTGTGCTCCTTCCTCCAAGATCCAGGCTAGAATGGGTAGCTCCATTTTTGGATGCCCACATTTAGATTGATGGGGCCTTATTTTCAGAGATGCCGAGCATCTCCACCTCCTAATGACTTCAGAAGGAGTTGCAGGTGCTTCAGCATTTCTGAGGGAAACACACCCCACACCCTCCCACACATCCACATACCCACCACCACCAGGCAAGTATTTAAGTGTGGATTTAGGTGCCTAAAATTAGGTAGCCAGATTTGAAAATTTTAGCCTAAAGTGTCCGAGATTGAAAACCAAGAAACTGAGGCACCCAAATGTAGATGCAACTTCAGAAATGTGGCCCTTAGTGTCTATTTATCAAATAACATACTGGTGACTAGGCAATGAAATGGTTTCACCATTGTACAAAAAATATGTTGACTTGGGGTTCTTAAAGTGATGGAACTATTGCACTATTTTCCTGTACACACAGTGTATTTCAAAGAGACAATCCAGCACTAGCACAGGCAAGGAATGATCCAATAGGCCTAATGTCTATGTCTAATTGCTTGGATTCCTGTCCCCTAAGCTGTTCTTTGGTGTCAAGGGATTTATTTGGTAAGGACTGGAGTGACTTTAAGGGTGTGATCCAAAGGCCATTGAAAAAGTCAATGGAAAAGTTTCCGTACATTTTAATAATACTTGACTTATGGGAGATTGATGCCGAACTGGACTTCAGTTTCTAGAACATGTGCACCAAAGGGAGAATCGAACACCTACTGAAGTCAGAAAGAGTTAAGAGTGGAGTTTTGTATCAGTTCTGCAGACTTCATTTCCCATCATGAATCAAGGTCTCAAACACAATTAAGTAGTAAAATTTCATACGTGCCAGTCCTTCTCTGTCACGTTAATGATAAACTCTTGGAGCAATCAACAACCCAGGTAATATTCAAAGTCCACGATTAAAACATGCCAACAAAAGGGCAACACACACAATTAATTATCATGAAACTTTAAAAAAAAATTGGTTTACAATTCAAAATGAGGATGGGAAAACATGGAATAAGAAATTAATATCCCTAGAAGCAATCCAAATAAATGAATCCTCTGGAAGGATAATACTGTATCTGAGTTTTGATGTTGATCCTGGTAAAGGCTTCTTAGGTGCTGAAAATGTAACCCACACTTAAGGCCAGGTAATTTGCAGTAAGAGTGGAATATAAGAATCAGAGTGAGATACTTTCATCTACAAAGGATTAAAAACACACACTTTAAAATAGTCACTTTCCTCTACACTTTACTGTATAGCAACACACACAATGGCCAGTATCATTGCTTTTATCAGAATGACAGATGTATAATGACACAATAACTCTGCCTGTTAACATACCGGAGGGTAGGAGATGCTTCTCAGATCCCCACTGATGTCAGTGCGAATTGCAGCCATATAACAGATTGGAACGCTATTCTGGTCAAGTTTTTATTCCCGGTTTTTACTTGGCCCTTCATCTCTGGGCTAAAATGTTGCACAAAGGATGCCTCATAGTTTCCACATGAAAACAAAAAAGTTCTCTTTTGCAGGTGGAAATTTGGAAACAAAAATTGTTAAGAGTCATACAGGTCTGCGAAACACCTGCTGGCCAGTTACTATGGTTTATTTGCTCATTCAGTTACACAGTTTAAGCAGTAATAAGCAGGTACTGGGATGAGAAGAGAATGGATACTACTTGCCTTTTAATCAATTGAAACTTTAAGTAATAAACTCCAGCCCCAATCTGCCTTCCCTCCATAGGTGTAAACTTCCGTCTGACACTGCACAGGATGTGCCACAGACATGTTTGCTAAGACATAGGCATTGATTTACACAGCACAGGGACATCAGCTCCCACGTCACTCAAGGTCCATGAGTAGGAGCTGTGATTAAGGAAAGGATGCTTTGGTGTTTAAAATGTGAGGAAAAGCCAGTGCTGACACCTTGGAAGGCAGTACTCATGTCCCAATCAGCCAGTCCATTCTCAGGGACAAATTCCCATTCGTTTAAATGGGAGTTTCACCTTTGTACGTCCCAGCCTCTTTTTATTGACTGAAGGCTCTGAAGTCCCTTTAGGGGTCACTGCCAAAAGCCTATGCCTCGAGCACCACACTGAAGTACGCCCTGTTAGATTAAATGGGTCCATTTCATCACTTACACTCAGCATGAGAGTTTTTCCCTTGATCTTAGACAAGAGGTTTTGTCTTCTCCTCAGACCATTAAGTATCGCATGAAAGGCCCTGTATGAATGATTCTTAGAAGCATAACATCCATTTGTTTTCCTTGTAGGCACAAACTTAAACTACGGGAGCCAGGGATACAGTGCACAGGAGATGGCTGCTCTGGGCGCCACATTGGCGGTATTGCTGGCAATCTCCTTATTCCTGCTTGGATTGTTTGTCTACAAGCATTATGGAAACGCAACTAAATGTCTGCCTGAAAAAGGCAGCAGCAAAGTAAGTAGTTAATTTGTAATTAGTTCATTTCAGGGTTGCCTTAGAGATAGGAAATGAGGTATTGGGAGTTAAAACAGGAACCAGAGTGCTGGGATATCCAAGTTCTATGTCCCACTGTGCAACAGCGACAAATTGCACATGCCACAGTTTTCAAGCGTAGTACTGAGTCTGCATGCCTCCATTTTTGGAGAGCCAAACTTCAGACACTTATCACCATTGTGATTTGTATCGCCATAGCACTTAGAGGCTCCAACCCCTGTGCAATGCACTGTACAGATATAACAGAGGGATGACTCCTGCTCCAGAGAGATCATCTCAGACTAAGAGGACAGACAATAGGTGGATACATCAAACAGATGGCAACAGGAAGCCAATGGGAGCTGCAGGTGCTTGGTACTTCTGAGAAGTCAGGCCCCAGATATCTAGAAGTAACGCACCCAGAAATGGAGGACCCTAAAAATCAGTGGCCTCTTGAAAAGTTTGGCTTTGAGCTTCCCCGTTATCTCCATCTGCAAAGTGACGCTATACTTCTGTTACAGGAGAGTCGTAAGGCTAGATTCACTAAACATTTGCAAACTGAGAGCCTTACCTGGAAGGTGCCTTAGATGTGCAAAGTATCAGATGCATTTCTTATGGGTGTCCTATAACTCTCCCTGGGTGGTTCTGACAGACTCATCAAGTGCCTGCATCGCAGGTGACTGCTGCAAATATCTGAGATGAGACATGTTGACCGAAGTCACAGCTTCCATAGGAACAAATGGGTCCCAGCAAATGCTAATAAAACCTAAATGGCGTAATGGTGCGACTGGACATAAATGGGCAATAATTGTGCTGCCATTTATGAATGGCCTAATAATTCACCAGGCTACCTGGGGTTAGGAGCAGCTGCAAAAAACAAACAAACAAACAAACAAAAAATCAATCATTCTCCCTCAAGGTCCAATGGAAGATGGGTCTCATGGCAGTGGGGCTGCTGCTGGTTAGTTCACTGGACTGCCTTGCACCCTGCCTGGCCACCCTTAAACAAAACGAGCTGTTCTCAACCTGTCCATAGAGTGGTTGATTCAAGTTTTCTGAAGGCAGAAAGGAAGAGAGGTTTAAAAAGAGAAGAGGAACAGTTACTGCTCAGAGTTACCACAAGGGTATCACATCTCTCCTGTCTGGGCCCTCTCGACAGCCTGATCCTCAGCTGACATCAGGGGGGGTAATTCCATTGATGTCAGCAGAACTGTGCTCATTTACACTGGCTAAGGATCTTGCCTGATCATTTCAAGCTCCTTTGTTTTTCCCTTTCATTTTCTTTTCCTATAATCATAAGAATTTTTTTGCTCTTGCCCAAGGATCCCTTTAAGGATTTCAGTAACAAAGGCTATCAAGATGATGAAAATCCTATTTGGAGCACGAAGGACAGCGACTCACTAAGAAGCGACACTTCTGAGAATGCTACGCCTGTCATGCAGCAGCAGTCAGACGGCTTCCCTCCTTTGGAACCCGCAGTGGAAAGCACTATCGCAACAGCTTCCGCCGCCATCAAAGACGGGGAGGAGGACAAAGAGGGAAAGGACACAGACAGCGTGAAAGAAGTGAAATCTATCCTCACTAAGGACAGGAAGACAGCCAATGATGGATACAAAGCTGTATGGTTTCGGGATGATATTGATCCAGACACCAAGGATGATGTTGTAGTGATTGAAGACCAGGTCATAGAGGAAGATGATAGCGATGGAGATGGGAATAAGAACGAGGAGGATGAGCAGGACAGTCAACATGGTGACCCAGTGGTGTCCTTCATTCTGGAGAGTGCTCAGCGCCAAGCACCGGATGCGAATCTCAAGCCTGACCAGGGTGCAGCCACAGGAGATGCAGAAGAGGACATTTTGTTATAGGCTCGGCAAAGTGAGTTTTACCGGTCTGGAAACTGTGGGAAAATTTAAGCCACTTTTCTGAGTAAGAGTCCCAGTGTTTTTGTGCTGAGAGAGACAGGCCTGCTACAGACAATGGTGGCTGGCAGATTTCATGAACACTCTCTCTGTGATCTGCCTCAAGAGTAGCGTAAATAGATTTTAAAGGCCAGATGGGACCATCATGATTATTTAGTCAGACCTTCATAGCACAGGACATACACTTTACTCAGCAATTCCTGCCCTGGGCCCAATAACTTGGGGTTAAACCAAACCATCTCCTTCAGAACGGATAATGATTTAAATCCAGTATTGTCTTACTCCAGATGAGATTCAAATCCACAGTTCCTAATTTCAGAGGTCAGTGCCTTAAACATTAGGACACAGGCACTACTTCCAGGTATGACATCAGCCAGGGGGTTCCAAAAAATACTTCTGCCCCTCATTCTACCTTTTATGAGGGGCAATCAAGATAACTCATTGGATGTGAGCTAGCCACATGTATGCTTCCCTTGAAATGACGGAGTAGATGTGAATTTCCTATGGCTTTCCCTACAAATGAACCCAGCCCAAGTTCATCAGAAGAAAATTCCCAGGGACACCTTAAGGTTGTGCTTCAAAATGATGCAAATAGTCAATTTTAATTGGTTTTGACATGAAACAGGCAAAGGGGTTTGCTTTGAAAGTCATTTAAATCCCAGTGCTAGTTTACACCACAGGGGCACTACCATTTAGTGACACAAAACTAGTGGGAAGCTCTGTCTTTCCTTGAAACAGAATGAGGCTCCTTCATTCCCTGGCAAAATTAACAGCCTCCCCCTTCACCGCAAGTTCATACCGCTCTCACTCTGCCCAGAGAAACTAGACAGCATAGAAACAAGCATAGTGGGCAAGACGATGATCTTTCCTGTTTGATAGCATAGCTTAGTCATGTCCTCCCTACATCAGGAATATTTATTTGCACAAACTGGTAACACTTTAATGGGCTATTCTATTCTTTGTTGTTTTTAATTTAAGACTTGATTCTGCTCTCGGGTACACTGATGTGATTTCAATGTCGTTACTCCCGATAGATATTGGTGTCATATAGAATAGGAACGTGACTCACTGTAGTTTAGTGAGTCCAAAGGCAGGCCCCAGTCCTGCAGAAATTTAAGCACATGCTTAAATTTATGCATCGGAATAGTCCCAATGAAGTCAATAGGGCAGAGCAAGTGCATGTAGGATTAAACGTATTAACCCAAAGCAAGTGCATGTAGGATGTAGGATTAAACCTATTAATTTTCAGAGAATTTCAACACATGCTGCTGCCTGCAAATACTGTAAAATTGCGCTCTGCTTTGTGAAATGTATTGTACTTTGTTCATTGATTCTGATCTATTGGTGGGGCAGTAGAGGGCAAACTCGCCTCCTTCATAGAGCCCTCTCCCAAATCCACAGGGACACTGGTATAAGAATCTCTTCACTGGGAGTCACACCTGTGTTAGTGAGAGGAGACCTGGGCTATGAGTTAGAAGAAGACTCCTTGTTTCATATTTAGATAATGATCAAGGTGTTTTTTATGGCCCTCTGGACACTGCCATGCTAAGCCAAATGGATCACATTTTTCTCTGCAATAAAACTGTGACATCCAGGAGCACTGATAAGATTGTTGCCTGTCTCTTGACTCATCACCAGGACTGGGTATTGGCTTTTTATAATCCTGTCCCAGGGCAGGGCTTGGTCCCCACTGGCTCCGGCAGCTACTTTTAAACCCACAATAAAACAATAGTGATCCCTTGCCCCAGCAGATTCTCTCTGCCTCTTATGGAAAGAATGAAGAATACCTTAAGACCCTCATCAGAATGGAACTGGCTTAGTAGCCAGCCTGAAAGCAGATCAGATCAGATCCTTCCAGAGGGGCAGGGGATCATCTGCCATGGGATTTGTTAAAACTTCCTGCTATGTTCTATTGTTTGACTTTACAGAAGCTTGTTTTTTCCTTCTCCTTATAGTCCTCCAACACCCCTTTATATTGCCATGAACCTTACTTCAGTGTGGAGAGGGGACTATATCATTGCTTCCTTTAGGGCCCATCACAGCTAGTCCCTGTGTCAGCCACTGGCAATCCCCAAGGAACAAGGTGCTTCCAGACTGTGGAAGCAGACAGTCTTGAATAAAGTGATCAACTCTTTGGGCCAGATTCTCAGCTGGTGTAAATCATCCTCACTCCATTGACTTCCAAAGAGCAACACCAATTTACACCAGCAGTGTGTCTGAATCAGATTATTTATCAACACAAAATGCATGCTGCTCCCAGTTTTCCCTGCCAACAGCAACACTAACAGATATTATTAGGTAACCTGACTTTTGTCCAATGCCAATTAGAGTTATGCATCATGGGCAAGGCACTGGCAGAGCATAACTTGTTGTTTATTCCACTTGTTCAGCTTCCCATGGTAGCCTAGCAGAATCAGGGTTTCATCAAGATAAGTCTCTTTCTATAGAGAACCGATAGCAATGGACAACCACACCCATTCCTGATTTACAAACTTGGAGTCAAATTCTACTTTCATTAATTGATACTACTGGTTTCAGTGGGGTTACTCCAAATTGACACCAGTGTAATTGAAAGCAGAACTTGATCTTAAGACACCAGAAAACAAGAGGCAAAACAGACTCTTACTTGTATTGATAACTGGGTTGCAAATTTGGTGCAAAATCCAACTCAGTTACACCCGGTAACCCCTCTGAAGTCAGGCAGACAATTTATCTTTTGGACTTTGTTTTCATCTCTCTCTTCTTGTCTCTGTTAATATACCTTGGCCCTACCGTACTTTGGCTGCTGTATGTTTGTGTTTGAATGACAACACCTGGGTTTCCATAGAGCAGCTGTCTTGCAGAGGGTGGGAGTTAGACAAGGAAGTGTCTGTGGCTTAGAGTCAATACAGTTCATCTGATAATGGAGGAAGACAGCCATTAGTCCTATGTGTTGTTGCAGCCTGAGATCCTTTTATGAAGAAAGCGTCCACTGATGTCACAAAAATTCCTCAGTAGCAATCGCTGAGCCTGTCACCTTGAGTCAGCATCATATGTGAGGGTACGGATCAGGCAGCCCTCATGTGCAATTCCACCGCAGGCGAGGATTGTTTAGTGTTTATTCCTCTTTACCTCATCCCAGGGCCTCTGCTCTGGCTCACTCCTTATCCTAGTCTTCTTGACTTTATGCAGCTAGGGGCCCGAAATAACTCAGGCCAGATTCTCCCTGGGGCCCTGGAAGGAGTGCATGTAATAATACCATTCTGATTTAGTAGCATTTGAAACTCACTTTGTGCTGGCGGGTAATTGATGACACATGGTGCAGGGCAAGGGAGAATCTATCTAGGCCTCTACATTTATTTTACTTTCTCTTCCACATTGCCCACTGCACCAGCCTTTGCATCATCACTGGACTTCCTGGCTGTCATAGACTCTTAGTAGCAGATCCTCAGCTAATGTAAATCAGCATAGCTTCTGTGCAGAAGTCAGTGGCGCTAACCTGGTTTATGCTTATGCTTTGAGATGGAAGAGGCCCTGCTAGATCATCTAATCCAGTGCAAGATTGTGCTCTACTTTATATTCTTCGGTGCTTTGCTCAGTCTCGCTTCAGTCAAACAAGGGAACTTCCTCCACATCCCTGGGGAAAATATGCACTGAAGGAGTAGAGAGTGGATTACAAGAAGTATATTCAGTGCTGATGCTATATAGAGTATGCTCCCAGCACAGCCCTGGGAGGTTGGGGGTGGTGGCAGGGAAGAAGTCATTAGCACTGCCAGACAAACTGTTTGTTTGTTTTTTTAAATTGCGTGTGTGGCACAAAAGGCAGGAAGGTGGAGCCTGGAAAGGAACGAAGAGAATACATGTCATGGTGTGGGGGGAGGGGAGGTAGGAAAGGCTCCGGACTTCCACAATACTGTTGTCTCTTCGTGATGATGCTCAGCCTTCATCAGAAGCCTGCTAATTTTAGGCACAGATCAGTCATGCTGGCCGCAATGAGCTACTTCTCCCTTAGCTGATCTATAAAGAGCTTCGAGCTGCTTTCATATGGCACAATGACTTGAAAAGTTTCTGACTGACGACAGGAGGTAAAGAACCCAACTGCAAGATTCCTGACACCCCACCCTCCTTTCATTAGCCAGGAAATAACAGATCAGAGAGACAAGAGTTTATCAAAAAGACAGAGTTCCAACACGGGGAGAAGTCAATCCCAGTGCATCCAAACTTTCACATTGGTGGTGCAGAGAGTCAAATGTTGCCCTTGCATAAAGCTACACAACTCCCTAATGACTTCAGTGGAAGGTTGCAGAATTTGGTCCTAACACCACTTCACCAATCACCACATTATATGAAAATAATGAATTATTAAGGGTTTAATCCTGCAAACTCGTACGCGTTTGAGGAATTTTACTTGCACAAATAATCCCCATTTAAGTCCATGAGACTCCTCCCACACGTAAAGATACTCACATGCATGTAGGATTTGCAGAAACAGGGCCTAAGCCAGCAGGTATCCCCAGCAATCATCAAAAAAAAGGCAATATTATTTTAAACTCATCACTGCTGCTAGGAATACACGCCTGAGCTTTAGCACTAAGTGAAGATGGAACATCCATTCTAAGATGGAGCAGGTAAATCAGATCACCCTGGAAGAGATTTTCCCCCTCGGATATGCCCAGTGGAACAGTCTCCTTTTCCAATATTGCTTTCTCTGTGAAATCTTTTCCTACCAAGTTCCAAAGGCAAACAGCTGCTACTTCTTTCCCCATCCCCCTACACCATTTGTTTGCCTCTGGAATAGTCAAATGGAGATGACTTTATGATCTAAAATTATAAAGGAGTCAGTCTGTGGGGAAACAATTTCCACTCTGAAATTCCCTTCCTTTCTCATCTCTTACAGTACATTGGGCTGTGAGACATACCAGGATGCAATCCAGACCCTGCCCCGCAACACTGGGTGCCTTACAATGCCTTGTGTAGTACCTCCCTCCCGGGCTGCTCACAAACAGCCTTCCACAGGCAAGTCACACCCTGAGTGTCTGTGTGTAACTGCAGCCTGCCAGCCACACTTGGGTTACATGCTGGCTTTGACCAACCTGGGTTTCCTCTACCCAATGACCCCAACACACTCCCAGACCTGGACTTTCCTCCCCAAAATGTATGTTCTGTATCATCCAGCCCTCTCCTGGACAGTCCAGGGATATTAGGTACATTGTCCTTTTAAGGGAACAATATACAACAACTTGCCACCTTAAATGGAGCGACCCACACAATTTAACTTAAACACACTGGGTTAGTTTCAATTAAAAATGTATAGTTAAATTTGTTTAAAAGAGATAGATTTTAAGTGAGTACAAGTCATGATGCATAAAAGTTAGAAATGGTAACAAGAAAAAGAAAGATAGAACACACTTCCTAGTGCATCTACCTTAACAAACTGTAATTGATGCAAAGTAAAGTTCTTACCACATGCTTCTAACAGCATTACTGACCAAACGTTTCAGGTCAGGACCCCTCCCGCAAAGTCCAGCAGCTGTTTCTTTTGCCTGCTCAGGTACAAAGAGGGAGCTGGCCAGGGAGAGAGATACTTGGAGGTATTTGCCCCTCACAAAGTTCTATTTAGCTGAGCAGAAGGAGACATGGAGTCGGGTGGGGGTGGGGAGAAGTTTGCTAAGATGCAGGTCTGTTTGTTCCTGCCCCCTTTCCTTGCCAAAGAATGGCCCATCACCACTGATGACACCTGACTGGTGTCAGCATGTCCTTTCCTTTGAGAAACAGGTTTACCTACTCCCCAGACATGTCTGGGAAACAAACTTCAGTCATGATTTCAGCTTATGTTCATAATTTTATATGTAATGTTGTCACACACTTTATTATGATATTATTGACCAGTCAGTTAATAGTTTTTAAATGATACCTTACATGGCATATTTTGTACAAAGATTATTATAATAGTGTGTTGGGTGTGAATGCAGAGGCATATTCCATTAGAGGGTGATATTCCTCCATAGTATATTTGGGGAATTTTCTACCAGTATTTAAATGAAAATACAACTGGATTTCCCCATCATCACTCTCCTAAGAATGCCACAAGTTCCTTAAAGCAACAGTTACAGTATTGTAAACAGAAGTACCAAAAAAAATTAAAATGATCCTTATACCAGATTTTGGTGTTCAATCCAAAATGCCCGTAACTAAAAGCTAAATATTTAAAGAAAGGCTTGAGGTATTTGGATGCTCAAAGAAAAGAGAAGAGTGGAATGGGCACTGAAAGAAGGAATTTGCTTCCCCTGTGTTCATTTTCAGCAAATATTCTAGCACACAAATAGTCATGGGAACAGCTAAAGTTACACAAATACCAAATATTCCGTGAAAGTAAATTCTGATGCAAATGTGAGTTTTCTCACTAGGAACCTGATTTTAAGAGTTACACTCAGCCAGCCAGAACAGAAACAATACCACCTGACTTGTGTCCAATCAATACCAACCCACATGCTCAAATATCAAATACTCACAGGCCAGGAACTTGAAACGTGTGCCTACAGTTAGGCTTCCAACACTGTATATAAGCACCTAAATAAACTGATCAATATTCAAAAGCATTGAGATGCCAGCAGCTCCCATTCTATTTAAGGGCCTAAATAAGGCTTTGGAGCCTAACTTTAGGTATCTTTAAAACTCTCTCTCTTTGTTTCAATGAACTATTTGTGAACAACTTACAAACTAAACATTATTCTCCTGCAACAGGTATTTGCATTTCAGAAAAATCATAGAGCTGCTCATGAAGAATTTGTGAACAGAAAAGAGACCAGATAAATTATTTGCTATGAATTTTTTGCCCATGTCTATCCAAAACAATTCTGCATACATTTACTGGCCCCTTATCGTTGCAGGGATGCTTGCCCCTGGCAAAACAGAATTAGGCTGCAAACAATAAGATTGTTCTTTCCAATGCAAGACAAATATGAGGAGAATAGCAGGAACTTCCCCAGGAAAAAAAATTTGCACACAGGAAAAATGTGATCTATTACAACAAATGATACACAACAGAAAATAGCCCACAATATTCTCTTGTAGATCACTTGGATTCAGAGTGATCTTGAGCCATATTGTAGCATTAATTCCTATTTGATGGCAGAGAGCTATAGGCATTGATTAGAGTTAGCATATGCTCCTGATATAAATTAATATGTATGAATGCACAAAGCGGATCACAATACTAAAGCATCTAGAAACACCCAAAACCAGGGAATTAAAACATGGTTAGAAAAAAATGGTTTAAATGTTTGGTAAGAGGTAAGAGCTGAGAAGCATAACATGGGAAACACTGTAAGTCAGATTTGCAGTGCAAACTGTCACATGCAAATGCAGATGAAATTGTGTGTCTAATTTGCATATGCAATAAGCACAACTAAACCTCAAGTCTGCATGCACGACATAACTGGGCAGGTAAATGTGGTATGTGGTTCTGTACCTGCAGTTCTGAAAATCTGGCTCAAAGACCTGGAGTGCTACCTACTGGTTACAGCTGGGACCCATAGGAGTCGGGACGTCTGAGTTTTTATTTGGGAGGTGGCTGTATCTAGTTAAGGACTGTGAACCAAGAGTTCAGGTTTTATTCCCAACTAGCACTTGTCTTGTTGTGTAACCACAGGCAAATCTCTGACTCTCTATGTGGATTACGTTATCCAGCAGGAAAAAAGAATTAATATTTATCTATCTCCAACTTGTATTTGTGAAGATAAGTTCACTAAATGCTTTGAGATTCCTGGATGAAAGTGGATACTGGAGTGTGCCAAGTATTAATACTTAACATGAGACAGCAAACCAAAATAAACAGTTTTCAGACCACAAAAAATCTCCTTCAAAATACAATGGTAGTTACAATGGTTAAAGCACAAAGACCTTCACCCATTATTCTATTAATGTGCTATAAAATGAATAAACTCCCTTTTCTAAGCTAATGTCTCTCATTCATTCAGAAAAGCAGATATCTTCCAGGGGTTTTTATACTCAAACCTACTCTAGCTGTAGAACTGGAATTCTTCAGCACCTGAATGGGATTTTCAATCCACTCTAACATGATAGTTACATGACTGTACATCCAATATCCTTCTGCACCAATACCCTTATATGTTAAAGCAACAGTGCACTGATTATGCTAATGTGCAGCCAATATCAGTCATTAATTAGTCACAAATATGGATCTTAATACATAAAGTGACTAAGTATTCAGTTACACTGGATATTTACATGCTTTGGGTGTGTTGTGGTAGGTAAGCTCAGAGCAACACACGTCTTCAGCTATCCTTCAAATCACACATCAAAATTCAGGTCTTAAACTTAGATCACAGCACACTGCAGCATCCCAGCTAAATTCAAACGTCAGTAATTGTATTCTACCTCCCTAAATTCCACTAGACATTTCAGCTGGATACAACATTCATCTCCTCCTGTTTCAAACTGTGTTCTGTGCACTGTTAAACAGCCGTCACATTCCACAAGAGGTGGCTGCATTTCAGTGGTGAGCAATATGATACCTATCTGCCCCTTACTGAGCTCACAGTGTTGTGTGATTTACTTAACATTTGCAGAACATGCTGCAATCCAAGATAAAAAGCAGTGCTCTATGTGGATATTGTCATTTTGATTATTATTCAGCCACCACTCCCCCCCACACAAAAATCATGGGTATCTCATAGCACAGTGACATGCTCTTCTTCAAAGTGTGTTACTGCATTTATGAAGTGTTTTTATTACATCCTCAAACTTGTAATTCACAGCAAGTCCAATAGATGGTGCAAGTGAATCATCTTTGTGCAGAGATGTTGACTATGAACCTGATTTCAGGGACCCAAGACAAATTGAAGGGGACTCACTCCAGTTACTCTGAGCTCCTGCATCTGCCTGGTCAGCACCTCCCATCTTGAGATCTTCTGTGTTCCTTCTCTGCAGCTCTACATTTTTGGGGTCACTTATTCCTCTCGTGCTGCCCCGTTTACCCGGAACTCCCAATCACTCTCATTTTAGCCTAGGATTAATGCATTTGGTTTAATGTCAATCACACTGAAAGCACCTCACTCTGTCTTCCCCTCTCTGTCTTCAGTGGGACTCGCTGCAGAGGATTCAACACGAAGGATGTCATAATATGGCCCTTATTTATGGGCATCTTGATGGCCCTCAACTCTGTGGTCTCTGAGTGCTTTGCAAATTTTATGATCCTGCACTATTGGCATCAATGGGAGTTTTGCCATAGATTTCAATGGGAGCAGGAGAAGGCCCTTAATGCTCCCATGTCCCTGTGAGTTTGGAAAAATGGAGCTAACTTCTACCTAACAGGGAAACCAAGACACAGATGTTAAATGACAGGTCATAGGAAACTTCTGGCAGCGCCAGCAATAGAACTTAGCTCTGCTGCCTTCTGTCCTTATCTGAATCTGAAGGCTGTCATCTCTTCCCCTTTCACTTCCTACCTCCACTCTCCACCCCCAGTCCACACAACGTCCTCAGCTTCCCATTGTGCTCCACTCAGTGTAACTAGACTAACATGGGGATTACTCCAGGAGTTCTCAAACTGGGGAGTTGTGACCCCTCAGGGGGTCACAAGATTATTATGAGGGTGTTGCGAGCTATCAGCCCCACGCATGCCGATAAGGATGATCTGGCATTGGGGGGGATCACTTTTGTGTGTGGGGGGTCATCACAGCCTGAAATATTTTCAAAGGGGGTCCCAGCAAAAAAAGTTTGAGAATCCCTGGATTAATCCATCTTTCCATTGCACCTTCCAGGTCAGGATTTCAAAGCAGTTGGAAAACATGAACAAGCAACACTTCCCCTCACCTCTATGGGGACAGGAAGTATTTCCCCATTTTACAGATGGGGAACTGAGACAGAGAGATTAAGTGATTTGCTTGAGCTCACACAGAGAAGTCAGAGCCAGAAACTGAACCCAGATCTCCTGACTCGTAGTCCTGGGTCTTGACAGTCATTGAGGACAAGATCAGGCTATTCTGACAGTGAAATCTTCGCTCTCCCTCCCTTTCCATTACAAAGTAGCATCATCTTAACAGGTTCTTACTCAGCCCCTTTCTAGCAAAGCAGTTAAGCTTGCTTAACTTTAAGCATGCCTGAAAACTTATCAGATCCAGGAGCCTTGGGCATCCTCTATGGCAAAAATAAGACTGGACAAAGGAGACTTTAACCTGTATTTCTCTAGGGACACCATGTCCAATCACAAATTAGCAAATTCCACAGATAAGTCTGGAACAAAACACACCAATGTGGATCTGAAGTTCTGTGATTTTGCAACTTAGGCCCATGTCTACTTGAACTCGATCATTTCAGCCACTGGCATAATGGCTCCTCTCATTTCAGGAAGCACGTATGTCAGTGTATTGTCGGTATTTAAAAAGAAAAAAAAAAAAAAAAAAGTCCCTTCTCTCCATCAAGAATTTATGACTAGACCCAGCTTTTTAATGAATGGACTTCTCCAAGCAGGCAGCTGTTCCACAAACAGAACTGCTTGCAAAAACAGATCGCCCCAGCCACACCTTTTGGCTGTGTCTACACTGCAACTGGGAGAGTTTCCCAGTGCAGGTAGACAGACTCATCAGGCTAGCTTTAGGGGCTTGATTTAGTGTGCTAAAATTAGCAACATGGACATTCTGGCTCAAGCCCACTTGATCCCCCCTAGGCTTCGGAGCCTGAGCCACATTGCTACTTTTAGCACAGTAGCTCTACCCCTGCTAGTAAGTGTTTGTCTGCCTGGCCTGCAAGGCTCCTGCTCAGCTGCTGTGTAGACATATCCTGTGAGGTCAGCCAGCCAGCCAGGCCTGATCAGTTTCACATTCTCAGTTTATGCCTAGTGAATTATCTGGCCGCAGGATGCCCTCCAGATGGCTTAGCTCAGCAACTTACAAGAACCAAGTTCCTGCTAAAAGCAAAATGAAGAGCCCGTTATTTCAGATAAATACAGCAGAGGGTGCTGGTATTTTGACAGAATTTTGTCCATGGGTGCTTGTTGTCTATACAAGTAGGATATAGAGCAGTGAGAGCTAATGAAGGAGCTGATGGGCTATACATGTATGACCCTTCAGTCAGACAGAGTCCGTCCTTTGAAAGCTCTAGGATGAATGGTAATGCCGCAGCGCTTCTTAAGTTTGCATTAGCCACGTTTGCTTATTTTTTTTTTTTCCCACACTTTGGGTGATTTGCGGCTAACAAAGCACAGCTGAGAAGAGAGTCAGCAGGCTGCTTGTCATGCAGAAGCTCCTGCAGCATGTATAGATCAGCCCTACCAGGGCTCTATAAAAGTGCTAACTGTGAAGATACAGCAGAGAAAATAGTTCGGTTGAGAAACAGCATCACTTGCCTGGTGCGGGAGAACTCCAGATTTCTGCAAAGCTATGCCAGAGCTGGGGGAAGAGGATGTCAGAGCAACCCAGGAATGAGCACGGAGTCTGCCAAACAGGGTCACGCTGACCCACGCGCTAAGTTTTATTTCCTCATTTCTCTGCTATTTTGTTCTTTAAATCTTGGCATTGCTCCTCGGGTTCCAGTGAAACCATTTGATACCATTTTGCCTCACAGTAGTGGTGGAGCCTAGCTCCTGTCAGTGGGGTAAGCAGTTACTCTCCACCGTAGCACCCACTGGCATCAGGGCATGGCACTGCAGAGGTCTTCACTCCTAGACCCCCTGCTGATTTTCACTAGGGCTCTGAGATGGCTTGAGTCTATCCACAACTCAGCCCTCTGGCTAAATTCCATCTGGTCTAGAGCCCTTCCGGGGTGATAAAGATACAAATGGAAGTCCCAAAACAAGAAGCTGGGGCTTTTCCTCAGCTTGCATCTTCAGCCCCACCCCGAGTGCAATAGTCCTTACATCAGACTCACATACCCCCTTCCTCAGGGTAGCAGGGGAACACAGGCCAGACCCTCTGCTCCAGGCCAGGGACCCTGTATTAGGCAGCTAGGTCTGCTGCTGGGAGAGACAAGCTTTTGAGCCACACAGAGCTCATCTCTCTCAACAACAGAAGTTGGCCCAATAAAAGATATTACCTCCCCCACCTTGTCAGTCTAATTTCCTAGGACTGACATGTCTACAACAATCCCCTTAAAAAAGAGTCTGCCAGCCAGGTAAAAAAAAAAAAGAGGGCAGAAAGGATACTCCTGGGTAGCTCCTGTTCATTTTAGGCCCAATCCAAAGCTCACTGAGATCTATGGAAAGATTCCCATACTGACTTTGATGGGGTTTGGTTCAGCTCCTTAAAGTACTGGCTTCATCTGTCAAGACTTTTTAAGCAATATAATAAAATAATGCTCTCCTACAAAAAAACAAAAAACAAAACAAAACCCAAGGGTGTTCTCAGCAGACCAAGGCAGCCATACAAACTGATTCTTGTGAGAGAGGCAAAGAAAATCTCATTCGTTTTCCATCGTAATCATGGTAAAGGAAGGACAGATTGATTCTGTGCCTGGACTGGTAAAGTCTGGGCAATTTTGCAAGGCTGGGCTAAGGGAATTTCAGATATATGTGATACTCCCCTTTCATAAGTGTGTGCCAAACAAGTCATACGCCAGTAAGAGGCTCAACACTTTTAGGAAGGGGGGAGATCAGTGCTTGTAGATTATCAAGGCCATGGGGGACAATCTCAAAAGATGCCTAAACAGATTTAGGGGCACATGTCAGATTGCCTTTCAATAGGATGGGCACTATATAAACCTCTTAGGCCCTTTGGAAAAACCCATCTCATATCCTCTGAGTACCTGAGCCCGGCCCCCCGCACTGCACTCGAAGAGGAGTGTGGAGAGGTGGCTTTCCACTGTCCTTCTGCACTATCTGAGGCCCTGATTCTAGGGGTAGCCAGGGCCTGGTTCAAAATGTTGTTCTAACCTAGACCATCTGGAAGGGCTGTTTCCCCCGGTAGTGACAAAGAGTGATGTGTTCTAGCCACACCCCCTCCAGCCCAGCAAACCCCCAGAATACACCCCCTGTTGCAATGGGGAGTGGAGGGGGAGCCAGGATCAGGTAAAACAGAACTAGTTATGCTGATCTCAGAGCATTCAGGGATTCCCCTGTGCCCTGGGAATTCCAGCTGCCTGGTTAGGGCAGGAGCTTAGGATCTGGCCCTAAACATTTTGCTGTGAGAACATCTCTGCCAGAACAATTTCCCAGGAGTTTGGTCCCTTCATTCTGCACCTCTCTTTGCAGTTATCTCATGGCTGGCTTAGGTTTTATTGTCGAATAAATCACTTGCAGAGGAAAAACAAACATGAGACTAGAACTGTGCCTAGCCTATCAGAGGTGCTGTCAAGTATGATGCAAAAAAGTAAGCTGAGAAGAGGCAGCCCCTTATTGCATCACTCCCAGAGTGAGCAACCAGCCTGGAAACACAGGGCTAGGGAATACCCACCAGTTGCTGCTGAAGATGGTGGTTTTCCCAGTGCATGTACTGGAAGTAGAAAGTGAAAGGAAATTCGTGGGTAGTGAAGTCAGCAGTTCGAGCATTCCATCGGAGATAATGCAACAAGCTGTTTTTTCCCAGCTAGAGAGGTCGCTGCATGGTGATTGTGCTGCCTCTGCCACCCAGGACACAATCTCAGATGATGTCACTTTTGGCTCTCACTTAGAATTCCTTTGCTGCTTTCCATTATTTTTTAAGATGACATTTAAAAAATTAAGTTGACTCTTATTTACAGCCTTAGCTCCAGCTCTGGGAATTTCCTTGTGGTTTTAATCATAGGCGTGCGCTGCACAAGTCATTAGGGTGTGCACGTCATTAGGGTGTGCACCATCTTTATCAGGGTGTCAATTCTATTCCACCAGTGGGCCACAATTGAATTACCCGCCAGCAGAATTCTCGCGGCATCCTAGTCTCCGCCGCAAATTCTTGCAGCTCCTTCTCTTTCGGTGGCAGCTCGCTGTGTCTACCGAGAAATTGCACGCCTTCCACTCTTTCAGCGGCACAGTGAGATGGTGCCACGGGAACCGTCAAAAAGATGTGCAGGCCGGATACAAAAGGTATGTTTGGCCACAGCGAGAATTCCGCCGGCGGGTTATTCAAATGTGGCCCGCTGGTGGAATGGAATCGACACCCCTGATAAAGATGGTGCACACCCTAATGACATGTGCTGTGCATGCCTATGTGTGTGACTGTATATTTGACACCCCTGCATTAGGGAGTGGCTTGGCACACCCGGCACACTCCGTGCGCATGCCTATGGTTTTAATAATAGTTTTAAATGCTTGTTTTGTGACACTTCTCTGTACATTCCAATGCCTGCTGAGGCCCAGAAACGCACAGTACCATAACCAAGGAAGAACCGTCCTCCAAGATCACCTCTTTGAGAGAGTGGTTCCCCATTGATGTAGAGCTGACAGGTCAGTATTATGCCACCATCTGCTTAGCCCCTGGAATAATGGAAAGTCTTGGAGCAGGAAAGGACATGGGCAGAATGCATAGTGCTTCAGCTATTCTGGACCATAACACAGAGTATAGGCATCTGTGCAAAGCCACTGTAACTTAGAGCAGTCCCAAAGGCTGCTCCAAGTTTTGCCTGTCCCAGACAGACTTTTTTGCCCTCTCCTGCCTAGGAAGCACAAAAATCTAACCCAGGATGTCTTTGCCTATGCATTGTTGAACCATTAGATGTAAGCTACCCCAGGAACCTTTGCTGAGTTTTCAAAATCCCCAGGAATCCCTGCAAGGTTTTAATGCTCCCCAAGAGTCCCAGAGTAATATATGTTTCCTTGGTCTGCCTCACCTGGAAGACTGGCCTGTGCTAGACCCTCCCACTCATTCCACTGTTCAGAGCCTTCCTCCATGCAGTCAGAGATCCCTTGAGCGCCAATCCCTCCTCGGGGCCAGGGCTCAGAGTTTGATACTAGCCACTTGCAATGGTCTTCACAGCCATTAGTGTGGACAGGGGCCTTACAGGTTCTTCTAGTTCCCCAAAACTGGTTCAAATAGCTTTAAAATGAACCATCCAGCCTTCCTATGGAGACACAAAGGCACCAGCCCTTCCTGAAGACAAAAACCATCTGTTTGTGACACAGTGTTTAAAAAACAAAACAAAACAAAAAAAGACATCCAAAAAACAGAAACCGTTTCCCAACAGTGACATAACATTAGATTATTCCATCAGTTGGCCTTTGTAAATTTCTGGATCCATTAACCTATCCCTGCCCCAAGATCTCCTCTGCTTGGAAAGTGCATGCAAGAAGACTCAGAAAGATTGATTAAGGGCCAGTGACATTAGGAGCATGGAGTATCGTAACAGGAAGCTAGCAGTGTTGTTGAGTCACAGGCAGAGTTTAAGGCTAGAAGGGCCCAGCAGATCACCTACTTTGACCTGCTGTACATCATAGGTGTGACACACTGTACCCCATGTACACCCTTATGGTGTGATCCATGTATCATTCATGTTCACCCTTACAGTGTAACTGTATTGTCTGATGCAAAGTATGCCATGTAAGATGTTTTTGGAATGCTTATGACATACTGAACATTATTGTTATAGTAGCATGTTTCCTGCAATGTCATACATATGTGCAGCTATGAAAGTCTGCTGTATCATATCCCCAAATGTGTCTCTCACATGGTTTGAATAGAGGCAGATGACCACAAAGCTGTGTTTCCATGCCCCGCAGAGGCGTGCGTACAGGAACAATGGACTGACCTAAGCACCTGTGAGCACTTTGGCCAAGTGGAAGAAATCATGCCCATTGCCGGACAGGGTCAATCACCTGACCCCATGAGGTGTTGGGGAAACTTGTTAAAAGCTGAGGTGTCTTTGTCTCTTGGCTCTCCCCTGAAATCCATCTTCTAAGCAACACCAAAGACTGAGAATCTACCCACAGGGAGGAGGGGGCTGCATTGCAACCAGACTGTGTGGTAAGCTGAATACAGACTGACCTATTAATCTTAGGTTAAGATGTGAGTTATTTTTTAGTTAATTGTGATTAACCCCTTGACTTAATAATCTGACTCAGATTCACTTAAAATCTTGCTGTAGTCAATAAACTTATTTGTTTGTTTTAGATAAAACAGTGCATGTGGATTGTGTGTGTACAGAGACCTTACTTAGAGTGACAGAGCTGGTACATATCAATTTCTTTGATAAATTGATGGACAAGTTTAAATGAGTTTTCAGGGTGCAGTGTGCAGCACTGAACCCTGAAAGACGGCAGTTCCCGGGGTTGCTTCTGGGACTGGGGGTGTTTGCTGGGGGTCTATCCCATAAGTGGCTGGCCGGAGCGGTTCCTTCACTAGGTGAGGAACTGATTACACACAGGAGGCTGAGTGTGGACTGACCCAGGAGTGGGTGGTTCACACAGCAAGGCGAGGTAAATCGGGGCCCAAGAGTGAAGAGTTGGGGTGACAGCTACACACCCGTCCGGATTGCGGGAAGGGGACGTCACAACAACCCAACACACCCAGCACCTGCACACTAAACCCGACAACCAAAATGTTGCCAACACTCCCAATTTAATGGCCAGTAAGTCATATGAGCTCTTGCTTGAACCAGTCTGGTAAAACGCCCTCCTGTCGGTTGCCTTCCCCACTTCCCTGCCTCCTGAGGAAGAGCAGCCAATCAGAATTGCTGGAGGGGGCAGGCAGCGTTCTCCCCCCATCCCCTCCCCAAAATCTCCATCCTCTGAAGGGACGGAAGAGAAGCAGCAGCCAGTACCACTTTCACAAGATGGGAGGGGGAGCAGAAGGAGCCCGGCAGCTCAGGGTGGCTCTGGTTCTCCCACCTCTCCTGTGAAGTCAGTCATCTCCTTTGCTCCTTTCCCATCCCCATCCTGGCAACACCACACCTGGGCAGGGAGCAGTGTGTGTGTGGGGAGGGAAATGAAGGACTCCTGAGGGGCTCTCCCAGGTCTGGGAACGGGGGGAATCCCTGAAGCTGCAAGAGAAGCTCTGAGGGGCGAGGGGCAGAACTGATGTGAGGGTTGGAAGGGGCATCATTAAGTGCTGGGCTGTGGGACGGGCAGATGTGGGGCACAGAGAATCAGGCTTTGAGGAGAAGCTGGACGCACCATGGCATTTCATACAGACCTGTGTGATCTGATCTCCGTTGGGTCTCCCAGCGAGAGCTCTTGCAGTACAGTCAAAGCCACTGTACTCTATGAATTCGGGAGCGTTGGCAACACTAGCTGTCAGACACACAAGGGGAAAGGAGTTCAAAACTCCAAAGACAGAACCCCAAAAACATGGAGAGCCGATGGATTTTGGGGCAGCTGACTCATGATTTTTGAACGTTGGGGGTTGGCAATACTAAGCCAGTCCCAATGTTAGAGGTAGTTGTCTCTTGCCGATGAGGCAATTCAGAAGTGCAAGGGATTCTTCTGGTTATGGCCTTAGCTTAAATACAGATGAGGAAACGGTTTTGATGGTTTCTAGCAGGGTCAGGATCTGAGGAGAGAGAGGGGTGCGTCACAGGAGGCTCAGTTTTAAACATAGAAATACCCCATCCTCCCCATCCATTTCAGGAGTTCTGGTGGTTTGAGCAAAACAACCACCTTAGCAAAAGTTGCTGTAAAGCAGGAGGAAAGAAGGCAGCAGCCAGGCAGTAAACTTCCAAACAAGCCAAAACTGCAGGTTGAATTGACCCAGAAGCAAAGTGCCACCACCTTGTCCATGCTTTTGCTCACAGCAAGGCTAGTGCTGATTCTGCTGAACTCCAGATAGCCCTGATGGGGTGTAAACAAGGCAAGAGGTATAGGCAGGGCTGTTACAATGTTTGCTGAGCAGGGTTTGCACAGAGGAAACAAACATAACCATGTGTGAGTGGTGGAATTTGTGTGTGTTGTAAGTGATAGGGAGGAGGCAGGAGTCTACACAATGTCTGAATGACAGCTGATGAGTTCAGCATTTCAGAGACTCTCCCCAAGCCCTGGGTTTTGCATCATGGGGCAGTCTGGACTGTGTGTGATGCAAACTCCAGGACACAGAGAGGTTTCTGCTTCCATTCAGATATGCCGTTTGAGGGGATTGAGCCTGTTAATTGCTGCCAGGCAGCAGAGCTGCAGACGAATCAGGGCCACGTTGTAACTGGGAAGTTTTCTGTGATCTATTTTTGGAACTCTCCTTATGAGTTCACTTCGCTGAAGCTGGGGCAAGGAGTACGTGTTACATCTGTCGTGGAAAAGAATCACACTGCTACATTTTAAAGTTGGATCGGGTGCAGCTTTAATTGTGACACACACAATCACATAATCATAGCTATGGGGAATACTATAGCCATAGGGAAAACCCAGGTGGCTATAGGGAAGTCAAGCAGCATGTCTGGATGCTGGGCAAATGTACTTCACCTGGCTACCAGATACAAAAGACTTATATAGGGGTTGCTTAGGTTCATTTACATGTTGATCATATAGTGGAATTTGATTAACAATTTATACTTAACAGAAAAGACAATCATAATGCACAGTGGGGCACACCAGATGCCCTTACAGGAACGCCCAATGAGTCACTTGATTATACAATCAGGTTTTCAGGGACCCTGTCTAACACCCGAAGATGGGTGGTTACACAATACCTGTTCAAATGCTAATTTCTATGGAGTAAGTTTCTATGGGGCCAGTAAGACAAAGGGGGGCAGGTACTGGTACTTATCAAAACAGTTGAAGTCTGTTCAGACTTCAATAAGGCTTAAGGCTCATAACAGAGACTTGCCTCTCGGGTGTGGTTCAGAGACCTCTTGTGGGGTTTTAACATCTTTATCCTAATTTCAGTTGAGGCATTCTGTGAATGGTTTAGCCTGGGGCTTCTATTTCAGTTTCAGGCTACAACTTCAGGCCAGGCCTTCCATGACCAGTTTCAGGCCAAGCATTCTATTAATCAATGTAATGCTTATTTCTTTGATTCCACACATCAGTTGAGCCCCCTAGACTCCCTGTGGATAGGTTGGCACCATTTGGAGACAGGGGTGTCATGCCACCTGTCCCACACTGGAGTTTCCACTAGATAGAAGCACCTTTAATATTTGCTCCACAGCTGGTTGGGCTACACTGAATCAGCACTTACCCTGGCCGCAGCCCTCCTCAGCCACCACTGCCCCCTCCTCAGGCTACATATGCCCCCTAGGCTCCCTGATAGAGATGATGCAGCCACTTTCTACCACTGCAGTCTCCCTCCCGGCAGACCTTCCATCTTGGGGGGTCTGCCATCTGAAGTTAATGCCAGTTTCCAGAGGGAGGTATTGTTGCCAAGAAATTCTCGGTCCCATTTGCTTGCACGCCTTGGAGTCAGGTGTACTTGGCACCGTCTCTCCTGCAT
Organism: Emydura macquarii macquarii; assembly: GCF_026122565.2. Taxonomy (NCBI): domain Eukaryota; kingdom Metazoa; phylum Chordata; order Testudines; family Chelidae; genus Emydura; species Emydura macquarii. The sequence goes on along the minus strand of NW_027130724.1, from coordinate 2,926,469 downwards.
TGCAGACAGCATTTCAGAGACCGTGAGCTAACCAACACCTCAGTGCCCACCCACAGCCAGAGGGAATGGCATCTAGGTCAGAAGGTGACCCCCCAACATGGCATTAGACAGGAAGCACCATGGAAACCGAAACACAATGCCGTGGTTGCATCTGTGTATTGAAGGAAGTTTGAAACTGAAAAGGGGGAAGCCACAAAACAGGAGATTTCAGAAAGTTACTTTCAGAACTGAAGCACTGTGTTGAACAGGGCAGACCAGTGCCATGATGCTGGGGGTGCCTGAGCAGACACAATGAAACGGTGCTGCTGAGATCTTAGAGTAGCTACACAAGGTCTCAGTCCTGATCATCTCTTCCAAGGGCTCTGGCTTTGTTTTAAGAACGAATTCCTCAACACAGCTCCTCTGGATCTAGCCCCATGTGCACAGCAGAGTTGGGCCCAAGCCACAACCTTCAGATTTGGATGCAAATCCTCCAGGGTGTGGGCCCCATTTTTAGTGCTTATTTTGTTTGCACGATGAAGAAGCCGAGACACACATTCTCCTAAAGGAGAAGCTATTTCCTCAAACAATTGGAAGCCATCAGAGAAACATCCCTGCTCCTAGTCAAAAACCAGGAAGAAAAAACTACGTACAAAATTCAGGGAAAGAGTAGAGATGGCAAAAGTGGCCTTGATCTCCCACTGCAAGATACTATGGAAGTCAATACGAATCACTCGCATCCTGCTGTAGAGGAATCAGGACCAGAGCTGGGCAGGAATTTTGACACATTTTTTTGGTGGTGTTGGGGGCGGGGCGGAGCGGGGGGGAAGGAGTAATGCTGATTTGTCAAAAAAAATGTTAATGGGAATATATCTGTTTTGGTGAAGCTTTCTCAGATCCAGGATGGATGGAATTTCTGGAGAGAGAAACCCCAGAATACCCAACAGCCTGCTGATCGGGACACTCACCACCTGAGTTGTAGAAGACCCAGCTTCAGTTCTCTGCTCCAAATCAGGCACAGCAGGGACTTAAACCTGGGTATTGGCTAGTCTGGGGTTGAGACTTGCTCTTTCATGATCAAATTTTCCTGAACATTTGCAAAAAAAGGCCTCCTTTTTGTATTGCAAAACTGACCAGGTTTCGCAACACTCTTCCCCTTTTTTGGGAGGGAGGAAGATGAAAAACAAATTTCTTGTTTTCCAACCAACCATAATCAGGACCCAGAAATAGACAGCAATACAAAAGTCAATACAGTGCATTGCACTTTGTTACCACCATAAAACTGAGAAATAGATACTTGGAGCCAGATTGTCATTTGGCAAAAATGGGCATAGCTCATCACCTCAACGGAGGTGCACGTATTTACACCAGATGAGGAGTCAGTTTCTCTTCAGAGCAGTTTGGCCTAGTGGATTGCACACTGGACTAGGACTCAGAGTCAGGAATAGAATCTAGATCTTCTACCATGAGAGGTAGTTATCAGGCCCTCTATGTATTGATTTTACAAGTATCTGTGCACCTTGCTATGTCAATAAAGTGACTCAAGTTTAAAGCTATGCACCTTATGACTAAGACAACATCTAGCACAGCCCTGCTGTTCATTTAATTTTCTCTCCCCTTCCCGAGGCTCCTTAGCGCTGCTCCAAAGAGTAAACCATAAACACAAAGACGTAATTGAAACTTGCCTGATAAAATGCAGAAGCAAATACCCTTATCATGGAGAAACAGCAAATAAAGACAAGTCCAGTCAGGATAAGAGGACTTTGCAGATCAGAAACGTGCTGCAAAAACAGCTGGAAAACGACAGGCAGGATCGGAATCTTCCTAGTGGAAGTTGAACACTCGGCACCTGTAACTCTGCCTCGGTTAAGGGCCAGGAACATTTGGGCATGGAAAGGGAGAGACAGAACGGGAGGAAGCACAGCTACAGCAGTAGCAGAGACACAATACAAAACTATCAGTCTGCCCATCCCTTGAGTCTACCTATAATTCATCATGCCAGCCCCTTAGGGGCAAGTCTGGAGATCATCAGATGTAGTAAGATTGGTGGGGGGCAGGACTATGGGAGCTCATGCCGGGTGTCCACACTCTCTGTGCCCTACATTGCTGTGCTCCTTGAGGGTTCCCTGCACCCCAGAGCACGGACGGTACTGGAGGCTGGGAGAAGAACAGGCCCGGTGAGCCCATGTTATTGCAGATGTGCCCTCACACTTGTACAGGTGCTACAAGTGCTGGAAATGCTACTGCCACCTCAGCGCTTCAGTAACAGCTATGCCGGGGCTCCGCTGCCAATCTGTGGGTTGCTAGGGGTGGTGCGTTGGGAAGGAAGGATTCTGTTTTCAGCCCCTCTGCTCCACCTAGAACCCCCTGCACCAAACCTGGCTAACTCAGCCTTGGTGCAGAAGAAGGATTTGCCCCAGTAGTGCTGGTGGTTTGCAATAGGTGTCTGAAAAACAATGCCTAAAGCAAACTGGAAGTGGAGGTGGGGGAGTTGCATGCATGGTAAGCTTTGGGGCTGCCCCCCTTGCACTGCTGTTGACAATACAGCCAAACAGATGTCACCTTAAGCAGCTGGGCTGCCACCCAATCAGGATTTCACCTGCACAGGCAGTATTGTTACCCATGCCGAGGCTAATATCGTCTAGTGAAAAATAAAGAAGCCAGTTAGACTTTATAAAATTGTACTTTAAAAAGCACATCACCTCCAGGAAAGGGGGTTGTGTGTCCTTTGAATATTCATGTACAGGGAGGAGGTGTAGGTTGCCATGCTAGCACAATCTCACACACCCACACACACTTGGGGAAAACTGCACACATCTGCACCCGTAGGAACTTCTCTGTTTACAAGCTGTCCCAGACAGGGTACAGTAGAACTTTATCGCATGTGAGTAGGTGGCAGGGAACCAACGTCTCATTTCAAAAGGAAACTCTCCTGCAAAACAAAAACCTTCCTGGATTTCATATCAGTCCAGTTATCATTACACTCATGACATCTCCTCCCACTGCAGTCCTGCACCTCTAGCCTTCTACTATGGGCTGCAAAGGTTTTAGCTGTCTGCTCCAAGGAAGACGAAGGACAGGAAGAGGACAGCAACGCAGTTCTTTATTGTATTAAAGATTTGTAGTACAGCAGCTAGCTGCAGTGTGATCAGGACTCCAGTGCACCACGTTCTGCAAGCACGATGACAGACGTCTGGCTTGAAGAGCTTGCAATCCACAGACAAGACAGGGGATGAAAAGGGAAATAGAAGCACAAAGAAGTGGAATGTCAGCCTAAAGTCTCACACAGCAGCTCTGCAGTAGAGCCAGACATCAAACCTAGTCCTTCTGAGGCCTGGACCAGCGCCTGAACCACTGGACTATGTTACCTGCCACTACCCTGCCACAAAAGGACTCAAACCCACAATCTTCTGATCCAAAGTGTGGTGTATTGAAAACTATTAAAACTGATCAGTCACTTGATATTTCAGGGACCTGCTGATACGTCTGTCATTAAGGAGCCAGTTTTACAACCCATTAAAAGACTTAAAATAAATAGTAAGTCAAAAGCAGTCTACATTTTCATTTTCAATTTATTTCAGGATTTCCAAATGCTCCCTGGACAGTTTTGGGGATGGAGGAAGGGGTCCAGAGACATTGCCTGAAGACAGAACAACGTTAAAGTGCTTCTGCCTGATCACAAGCCAGACCATCTTGGAATGAGATGTTATTGCAAGATCCCATGAGCTATATTGATCCTCCAGGCCTCATCAGTACTTGGATGGGAAATCTCTAAGGAAAACCCAGGGTGCTGTAGCAAGTGGCATTAGCTGAGTCAGCAGTGAGCAGGTGCTGCGCTGCTGGAGCTGCCATCTTTCAGATAAGATATAAAACTAAGGTCCAGACCTCGTCTCTGTTGAAGATCGAAGCCCCTTTTCAGAAGGGAACAGCCCAGGGTATTGATTCTTACTGAGGCAGCATGGCCTAATGTGAGCTCAAGGTTGAGAGTCAGAAACTCCCGAATACAAATCTGCCGCTACTGCTTACCTTACTCCTCGAGAAGCCTCATTGAAAGCAGAGGGCACTATTCAATATGAATAAGGATGGCACAATCCAGAATTAATGTAGAGCTGGTCAGAACTCCTGTGTCCTAGCCTAAGGTTTTAAGCCTTCAGAAAGATTTTGGCAATGTGGTATCAGACCATTTCTATCACACACCTAACCATAACCGCCCTCAATTATTTCAGTGTTTAGTCACAGAGCTCTTCACTTTTCCTTCAGGAGTTTATAGGAGGCCATTTCCTCTGTATCTTCAGCACCAGTGGGGAATGGTCATGTACTTCCTACAAAGAAACCACACGCTTCCCCTTCAACTGACAAAAGAGTCGCAGATTCTCCAGCGTTTCCCCTTTTTTGGTACAGAATAGATAGCTTCAGCTCTTTGTCTCAACCTTAAAAACAAAACTCTGAGTTGGAACTCAGTTTCGCTTGAAGCAGCCCCACCAAGGCTCACATTGAATCAAGACCAAGCGAGATACCGAGGCATCAAACAGTTCTGGCAGCTAAACATGTTGAAATTCACATGGCTAATAGGCATGGTGAGGCAGTGCCCTCTAACCAGCCACTGGAGACCTGTCTCTACCAGGACTGCTTGCTCCCTCTCCTTGTCTTCAGATCCAAAGACCATTGAGGTCAATGGAAGTCTTTCCATAGGACTTTGAGATCATGGCCTTAAATGACAGTGGCATCCTGTTCAACAGTGCATCCTCTTACCTGCCACAGAATCTGGCCTGCCCCGAATCCCCGGCCTGCATCATCTCCACTGAAGTGAATGCAAACTGAATAGGAAGCAGTAGGGATTGTCTGGTACAGAAAGGCCTCAGCCTGGTAAATTGCCACTGTTGCCCGAATGGTTGGGGACATGTCTAAGGGTATGTCTACACTGCAGAGTGACGTCAACTTACTTAAAATCGACTTTCACCTGCCGATTTTTAGAAGTTGCTGGAGCGTGTCCACACCACGTTCCGTGTACCAGGCTTGTGCGTCCACACTCACCACGCTTGTGTTGACATTCAAAGCAGTGCACTGCGGGTTGCTATCCCACAGTGCAACAAGTTGTGGTGGCTGTTGGAACGAGTTTCATCATCCCATGATGCAACGCTCCTTCCCCCAAACAAACAGGAAACCGGTTTTCGCGCAATTTGTTTATGCCGCGCGCTCACCGTTGCTGCGGAGATGTGGAGCCAGCTCAACTCTGCACTATTATGGTGAGCGGCACAAATACATCATGGCTTATCCTTGTGTACTTTCAAAGGAGAGCGAGAACCCGAAGCAGACAACACCGATGTCACTGAGGCTGCCCTGCTACAATACATTGAGTGGAACAATTCCCGATTGCTGCAGGCCGTAATGCATCATCTGCAGTCTGTGCAGCGCCAGTTCTGGTCCCGGGAAACAAGCACAGACTGGTGGGACCACATCATTATGCGGCTGTGGGATGATGACCTGTGGCTGCAGAACTTTCATATGCAAAAGGCCTCTTTCCTTGAACTTTGCGCAGAGCTGACCCCCTCCCTGAAGCATGTGAACACTCACTTCAGACAAGCTCTGACAGTGGAGAAGCGAATGGCCATCGCTCTGTGGAAGCTGGCAACCCCCGACTGTTATCGCTCGGTTGGGAATCAATTCGGAGTCAGTAAATCTACAGTGGGAGCTGCTGTGATTCAAGTGTGCAGGGCCATCAATAGACTTCTGCTACGAAGACTAGTGACTTTGGGAGACGTGCAGGACATTGTGGATGGGTTTGCCGCGATGGGGTTCCCAAACTGTGGAGGGAGGGGGGGCCATTGATGGCACGCACATCCCTATCTTAGCACCTGCCCACCTAGCAACTGAGTACATAAACCACAAGGGGTACTTTTCCATGGTACTGCAGGCCCTTGTGGATCACAGTGGTCGTTTTACTGACATCGATGTGGGGTGGTCTGGAAAGGTGCATGACGTGTGCATATTTAGGAACTCAGGGCTGTTCTCTAACATGCAGGCAGGCACTTTCTTCCCAGACCGAAAAATTAATATCGGTGATGTTGAAATGCCCTTGCTCCCTTAGCTAATGAAGCCATACACTAGGCACCTTGACAGCGACAAGGAGCATTTTAATAATAGGCTAAGCACTTGCAGAATGGTGGTGGAATGTGCGTTTGGGCGTTTAAAGGCCAGATGGAGATGTCACCTCACTTGGCTGGACATGAGTGAAAAGAACATCCCATCAGTTATATCTGCGTGCTGTGTTCTTCATAATGTGTGTGAAGTGAAGGGGGAGACGTTCCCCCAGAGCTGGGCTGTGGAGGCAGAAAGACGGGCCACCAATTTGAGCAGCCAGATGTTAGCAATACGCTCAGAGCTAACCTCGAAGTGCTTTGCCTTCGGGAAGCATTGCAAACCAGGTTTTGCAATGAGACGCAATAATGATTTCTGTTTCTGTAGGTTTTGTGCCTTCACTTACCATCCCCCCTACCATCAATATCTGTACCCTCCAAAGCCCTCCCAGAACAAGCTACGAATTAATAAAGAGACATGTATTGAAATGATGCAAGCTTTTATTTATGAACACTCAAGCTGGTGGGGGCCGGGGGGCGAGTGTTCATTCACAGTCTCAAGGGGTAGCATGGTTGCTTGCAGGACAATTGTCAGCGTGTCCGCCACTGCTTTCTGCTTGCCTCCACCAGGGCGGAGTGCATCAAGTACTGCAGCCTGGCCATTCTCCTCCGAGACGGCTTGCGGGTGGGGTTGGGGGCAGCAAAGCCATAGGTGGAGGAGTGTTCTGGATGGGCTGCAGCAGGACTGTCCGGCTACCACTCCTCCTGAAACTCCACAAGCTGCCTGAGCATGTCTGCCTGATCGCGCATGATTTGCAGCATCTTCTGCATGGTACTGCGCTCATGCTCCTACTTCGCTCTTCAATTCTCCCTGTCCATGTCCATGTTCTGGGACAAGGTCAGCCGCCATGCTCTGAGCTCTGTCTCAGTGGCCGCGGAGGTGTTCATGAGCTCGCCAAACATGTTGTCCTGCAATCTTCTCCCCCCCACCCCCTTCTGATCTGCAATAGTCTTTCCGCAGCAGTTCAGGAGGAGGGCCCAAGGCGGAGGTGTCTGCAGAAGGAGAAGAAATACACAACATTGCCATGGTTAGCAGACCCAGGAAAATGAAGCAACTGCAACAATGTATAAAATACTCCCCTTAGTGTGCACAAGGCTAAGCCAGACCCACATTCCATTCCGAACATCTCGGAAGGGTTGGCTCGCTGTGCCGTTACAGAGATGGTAAGCCAGGGGCACTTTACTCTGCCATAGAGAGGGTGAATGATCTCTAAAAAGCTCATTTCAGATGCCCTGTATGAGAGTGGTGACCGGGCACCACGGTTTAATTAAGATGACCGTTTTGTCACAAGGTGGCCACAGTGGGTCTGAGGACAGCGCGAGCAGGTTAATAGTCTCCTCGGATACCTAAGCAAAATAATTAAAAAGTCACTCAATAGGACAATACAAAGGGGAATTGTAGCCTATAAAACTATCCTGCTTGCTTGCATTCTATAGGGATATATCTTTTAAGATTTAAGCATGATTGTGTGATTATAATAGAGTGATATATTTTATTTGTGTTGTAACGCAAGGTAACATACAGGCCATATCCTGTGTAACAGCTACGTAATCATCATACACACATTCGGGAATAAGTGTTGAAAGTATAGCAAAAACAAGACATATATGGTATAAATAATTAAGCAAGTTAAGTAGATTTCCGCAGACCTTTTGACCTAGATGTTGAAAGGGGTGATGTCAGGTATTAATACATCATAAGATTCGGGACCCTTTTCCTGTCAGAAAAACAAATATACCACAAAACCCACTTCTGATAAGTGATGAGGATCTCTCATTAATATACATGAACCTGCCAGCCTATGACATGTGGGTACCCCACTATTCTGGGGTAGGAATCTAAGTATGGACTTAGAAGGAGGACCCATATTCTCAGAGTATAAGAATGGAAAGATCGTGCTATTTGGCACGATCGTCATCTATTCCTGCTTGAAGCTTCTTTACTCTTAGCTCTCCGCATTGCCTACTCCACCCCTTCCCCCCTCCGGAGGTGAGACATCTCTCAACCAGGTCATTAGGGAAGGTGTGAGTATATTAGGCTAAAGAATATCAGATATATATTATATAAGTCTCTATAATTAAGATTGTCTTATCCATTATTCGATTGTTCATTTACTCTATAACAGTCATTTGTTTATCATTTTATGTTATCTTAATAAATTATAAAATTATACAAATTTGGTTATCATTGAAATATTCCTGTGGTACCCCCAAGAGTCCTTATACATTCTTCTGGAGCCTGGTTAGGACATGAACCTCATGATCCTCTAATCAGATCAATTGGCAAACTTATAACCCTATTCAATATTGATACAATTAAAATCAGGCTACAGAATAAAGAGGTACAGGGTAACGGCTGTGTAGCTCAGGTACTTTAAACATGCGCTGCCTTCCCTAGGTGACCATGAGCGATAGTCTCCCGAGGGTAACGCACAAGGAAAGGGAAGATCTGCTGCATGCAGCAGGGTACTGGCCTGGCCCTAATGCCGTTATGCTGTGTTTCACCATGATTCTGGCTCCCTTGATTGCAGTGTGGCGCGGCAAAGTATCCTACCGGGGAGGAAGAAACAAGGCTGTCCTCCCCCGAAACTTTGTGCAAAGGATAACAGATTATCTACATGAAAGTTTCCTTGAGATATCAATGGATGATTCTCACAGCATACCTCTGCACATAAATAATCTGTTCCAAGAGTAACCACCCAGTAAAGTCCACTAAACCCCTGAAATCCCCTTCCCCGCCTATTTCAAAGGATATAACTGCTAAGAAGAAAAATTAAACAAAAACAAAAAACCTCACCAGATGTGCTTTCCCCAGGATCATTATTGCTGTCCTGTGTGCTACTCGACTGCTCTGTGGTCAGGAATAGATCCTGACTGTCTGGGAGAATGGACACTCTGCTCTCCTGCACCCTGCTCTCCTCTTCCTTCTCCTCATCCACGAAGTCCTCATCATCCCTGGACTGGGATCCAGCAGATGTATCGATGCTGCGTGACGGCACCATGGTGGGGTCACCACTGAGAATTGCATGCAGCTCCTCGTATAAGAGGCATGTTTTGGGCAAGGAGCCAGAACAGCTGTTAGCTTCCCTGGCTTTTTTATATGCCTGCCATAGCACCTTGATCTTCACGTGGCATTGCTGCACGTCCCTGTTGTGCCCCTTCTCCAACATGCCCTGTGAAATCTTCCCGTAAATGTCCAAATTCCTTTTGCTGGCTCTGAGCTGAGCCATAACGGACTCCTTGCCCCACAGACTGATGAGATCCAAGACCTCTGGTCGACTCCATGTTGGAGTGCGTGACCTTAAGTGCCTTGTAGTAACCATGACAAGTTCAGCTACAAGTTCTCTCCATGCTGGCAGCATGAAATGAATATTCAAGTTTTCCCAGCGCATGAGGGGAGGGGCCATTTCTGGTTTGTGTGGCCATGTAGCAGCAGAGCACGAATGTCCAGAGTGGTCACAACAGGGCATTATGGGATACCTCTCAGAGGCCATTAACGTCGAATTACGTTATGCTCTGTTTACACGGATGCAAAAATCGACCCATGAAATTCGATTTACACGCTACGCCACTTGCGGAGGTGGTTTTATTACGTCGACTTTTGCCGCACTTTAAGTCAATGGAACTACCATGCCAGTGTAGACGCAGGCATTGGGAGATCAACGTAAGTGACATTACGTCGACCTCCGTCTCCAGCATAGACCAGGCGTAATAAATGCTATGGAAGAGGACCAGCAATGCAGGCAGTTTCCAATCCACACATCAGATGGAAGCTACCCACCCTGCCTGGAAGGACATTGGTTGAAATGGTTCTCATAGTAAATAGGATTCAGGTTACAGAAGAATGAGGCAACAAACAGCCTTCATGTCCAATTAATAACTTTGCTTTGGCATCTTGTCAACCTGCATTCATGTACACTCCTTCCAACAGTCCCTGGCCAAGAAGCAAGTGTACACAGCCTCCCTGCCCCCATCAAAAAGAAGATGCCAGTGGGGATGTTGTCATGGCGATATTCCCTCAAGTCTAGTTTGTTAGCGATAGAAATGGCAACCTTACAAAGGTGTTCAAACTACAGATCATAAAAATAAACGGCACTTCTTTAGCCTTTGTATTACAACAGCACCTAGAAGCCCACAAAATAGTTCAGGGTCCTGCTGGGCTAGGTGATGTAAATGCACAAGGAAACAATCTCTACTCTGAAGCGCTTATACTCTACATGGACAAGACAAAGGTAGTATTAGCCCCATTTTACCACAAAGCACTTTACAAACACTGATAATTTAACCTCATGACAGCTATTTGAGGCAACTAAATATTTATAATCCACATCTTACAGGAGAAACTGTGGCAGAAACCTTAAGTGACTTGCCCAATAGTCTGTAGCAGAACAAGGAAAATCATCCAGATCTCTTGACTCCTGGGTCTGTGGTATTAGCCTGAAAGAAAACAGTCTAGAGGGTAACTTCTTTGATCTAGTAATATCAGGCTGCAAAGCTCAGCAAACTAGGCTTTCTAATGAGACATCCAGTGTTTTCTAGTTCTGACCAAACTAGAAATATCACAAGGACAGTCTCTCACTTCCGCTGCCCATTTTAAACCAGAAAGGGCAGGGCAGAGTGAAAGCAAACACCACACATTTCTGAGCCTCCAAAACGTTCAGTTTTAATTTGTGTTTTAGGGGATGGTTGGGGTCAGTTTTTATACAAGGATTCCTCCACCCCTCATCCGAGCCCCCTAGGCAACTCAAACGACATTCAACACAATCTAATGCTATGATTTCAATTGAGAGTCCCCACTACCATGATTCTCAGCGTGTCGAGCATTAGTGTAAGAGAACGTTTATATTTCTACCTGGACAAGTTACTTAGGAGTTAGTTTACAGGGGAAGGTCTAAGTTTGTAGGGCCATACATGAAGTAATACGTGCAGAGGTCAGCACAGCTCCCTCTTTACCTACGACCCCTTTTCTCCCACCAGCAGGTGCTCCAGATCAATACGCACACAGTCACCTCCTCCCTTCAACCATCAGGCAGTTACCCCTTCCTCCCCACCCTTTTTGGGTGGCATCGGCGGCTCTGGTGATCTTTCAGCCCCTCTGGCGGCTGCTGGATCGGAGTCATATTTCCCGAGCCAGAATGTGTAGTTTGGGAATTCACTCTATACCACCACTGCTTGCTCATGGCCCTCAGGAGTGGGGGATGGGATGCTATGTATGGGTGTTAGGAGAGAGATGAGGGGGGCTGAGCCCAGCTACCTCCCCCCGACTATGGCTACCAATACAGGAGTCTGATGCTATTACTACGGAGGCAGTGGCCTGGGCGCAACCTTAGAATAAGTGGGTATGATTTTAGCAAGCTGCAAGCATTTTCCTCAGGAACACAGGAGAGGGAAAGGATGTGGTGATTTAATAGTTTATAATGCAGATAAGTCAATGAATTTCATAGGACAGGGAAGAGGCACCTCTAGTCTGAGGGTGTGCACTTTGCTGAATTTCAACTGCTGTAAACAATGGCAGCATCTCAAAAAAAGAGAGAGAGAGAGAGAGAGATAAGAATCCTTTATATGGGAATCACAGGGCGGCTTTCAGTGACTCCCATTGACATTTGATTGCTGGGACCATTTTGGTCCATTGCCTTTACTGGTTAGCTATCACAGAATCATGCTGGGCAAATCCTTCCCAGCCCCTACTTTTGCTTTCTGCAAAAAGAAGCAAAAAGCCTTTTACGAAGAAATGTTTGATTTTAGGATCTCAGCACATTTGTCCCTGGAGGTGTTAAAGTCCTTGGAGAACCGTCTCTCTCCATCTTCTTGCTTGTAAGTCTCACATGAAATGGCTCTCAGCAGCAGATTGGTGTTCCCTATTTAAACCCTCCCTGCTGTACTGCGATTGTTAGCTAAAACGAATACTCTGCTACCCCCTCACTGTTGCAATAACTTCTGTTCATGGTTTTCTACCTCCCTTACCCCCATAGTATCTGAGTGCAAATTGCATTCCATGGCACATGGCAAAATACTGATGAGTTTAAAGCTTTATTTTGGCACATACCCCACTTATCAAAACCAACACACAATGAAGGTGGAGGAATTAAGCTCTTGGGTGGGTTTCATACATGGTGGTGGCCCCTGCAACGTCCTTTAGATGCTTACACTGAACATAAAGGCAGCTATACAAAGCCCACTGAAATCAATGGAAAGACTATCATTGACTTCAATGGGCTTTGTATCAGGCCCATAGTGAGGGAGCGTGGTCTGATAGTAGTGGGAAAACCAGCACCATGGTGGCCTGGGTTCTCTGCTCTGTGTGATTTTTGGGCAAGTCACTTAAGGGATCCATGACTCAGATTAGGTCTCTGTATAAAGGGGAACAACAGGAATATAGGAATTGCCATACTGACCAGACCTGTGGTCCATCTAGTCCAGTATCCTGTCTCCCCTTGAAACAGATGGTACTGATTACTATCAGAGGTGCAAGATATTCTGCAATAGACAGTTATTGGAGGAGCTACCCCAGGATAATTCTCTGCTAACCCCAGTCAGAGGTTGGCTTATGCCCTGAATCACTAATTTTTATAATCCTTTCCAAAACTCTATTTTAATCTTTACAATAATGCTAGATCTTCTTACTGTACAAAAACATCCAATCCTTTTTTGAATCTGCTAAACTCTTGGCCTCTCTGATGTCTTGTGGCAATGAGTTCCACAGGCTCTTTCTGCAGTGTGAGACTAAGGTGACCAGACAGCAAGTGTGAAAAATCAGGATGCTTATTTTTGGTGGGGAAGGAGTGGGTACAGTTGCCTAAACAAGACAAAGCCCCTAATATCGGGACATCGGGTCACCCTATGTATGACTAATACAGTAACATGAGTGGTGTGAGGCTTGATTGAGGGCTGAAATAATGCAGGGGCTTTAGGGGCGGCAGCCCAAGGCGTCAGGTTAAGGGTGGCCCCCACAAAAATAAATCCGGGTGGCTGGTGAATTGCCTGTTCAGAGGATAGCCCCCAGCCCAACCCCTTCAGCCATGCCCCTTCCACTCCTCTTGTGTCAGAGCCCCGCCCCAGGTGGCCCAAGCACCAGCAGGCTGGCCGGGTGGCCCCAGTGCTAGAGTGCCCTATGTGCCCCCAGAGCCTGTGCCCCAGTGCTGCCCCTCCCTAACCTACCCTGGCCATCCCGCACACCACATGACCCCCTCCCCCACTGCCAGAGTGCCCCAGCACCAGGCACGGATCCAACCTGGCTCCAGGCTAGCCAGTCCGCCTCTGTCCCCGGAGCGCCACCATCCCATGCCAAGCCACAGCACCAGCCCACCCTGCTCCCAGGCTGGCCGGTCTGCCCTAGGCCAGCCCAAGTGCTCCCAGCCCCCAGAGCCCCACAAAATGAATAGCCTTGAGCCCACAGGAGAGTTAATACAGCCCTGCTTGATTGATGTGAGGAAAGTGCTTGGAGATCAGTGGAAGAAAGGGTCATGAATTATTAGAAAAATCAAGCATAACAGAGAAAAAAACCTACATTTTTATCCCCCCTGCAAATATGAAAAAAATTGAGTACAGGGACATGCAAACAAATATTCAGGATTCCTGGATTACATTCTCCTGCAGCGTGACTCAGGAAACAGCACATATCTATTCCATAGGCAGGTGGTGAGTGTAATGTTCTCCTCAAGGAATCCAGGACCATAAGCCACTGTTCTACCTCTACCTCAGCAAGTGAGCTTTGCAGCTGCTGACCTACGTGTCAGCTCTCCGACACACCAGCCTGGCTACCTTGGCAGCCAACACCGAGACTGTGCCACTTCCCAAGTTCCCCAGGGACGTCTCCCTTCACCGTCTACTCCAATTATTAAGGTCGCTGCCTCCAAAAAGGCAGAGCGCACACCTGCCTGCTAGTTTTGCTGAAGACTCACACTTCACTTCAGTATAAGGGCACTGATGTGGTTTATAGTAAAACGAAGAATAAACGTTATTAATAAAGAAAAGAGAGATTTAAGTGACATCAAGCAAAAGAGAGAGACAGGTGTAAGTACAAACAAACCAAAAAATGCTTTCTAGTGACTCAGACTTAGTGTTAGCAAGTTAAAACTGCTTAGGCAAAAATTGTATCAGGTTACCAGCATCTCTAGCCCTCCATGCCAAGGAGTCAATGTTCACAGAATCAGAGGGTGCTGTCCCCCTGCGTTCCCTAAGTGTTGAATAACTAGAATGCCGATTTGTTTGTTCCCCTTATATTATCCAGTGTCCATGTCCTTGCTCTTGAGACCAAGAAAGACTTCCCGCACACTCAGCCCTGCCTCCCCGTCCCTCTCACGAAGCTCTTTCCTCACCACTTGTTAACTGGTTTGCTGTGTTTACTTTAGATGTAAATGTACTTCCATTGTCTCTGGCCTCACCTTGCTCAATTTACATTGGAGACACAGGCAAACAGGTGAAACAACATTCCTATGTCTAGGACAAGCTTGTTTATGTTCAAAACAAGCAATCTGTGTAGAACATAATTTTGGAACATGTTCTCAGTAAACACACATCATTCATTACACACTAACTGTATGTACGTTGCATAATATTAATGACTAGGGCCGGGGTTTCCTGGAAATTGCCACATTCCGCCCCTCTTCAAAATCACCTTTCATTTCCAGAATTGCCGATCAAAGACCATTTGTTGGGTGGGGGGACAACATATGTGGGGTCACAGTCTCCTTCCCCCACCCCAGATTTCAGCCAGGAGACACCTAACTCCTCCCTGGAGCACAAGGCAGAGGCTGGCTGCTGTTGAAACTAGCCACCAATTTCTCTCCTCTTCACACGGGCCTGAGCTCAGCAAAACCACCAAAGCTTCCCCTGGGTGAGCAGGACACTCAGCAGCAGGGCACCAGGCTCCCTCATCATACAGCTGGCTCCTGCCCCCTCCCTCCAGCACAGATCACACATCTCGGTCCTGCACACCTGGACCTTGCCCCAGCTGTCTGCAGGCTCAGTGCAGTTCCCCCACAGCTAGAGCCTCTCTCCACCCCTCCTGCACACCGATTCCTTCAGATTTTCCACCTTGTGCTTTGTTCATTCCAAGCAGTTTACTACCAATGCCTAAAATGGTTTAAGCCTGGAGGATAGAGTTAAAGAATTCAGCAAAGATGTCCTCCATGTGGCTGGAGGGAAGTTATTTGGTACAATTTGTAGTTAAGTTCTTGACCCCATTAAGGAGGGCTGCACGGTTGACCCCATGGAAGATCCGCATCCTATTGCGTCAATGGAAAATAGAAAACGAAGGGCAGAGCGTGGCAACATGACAGCCACAAAGCAACAGCTCACAAGGAGTGGTGTGCTTGGTACGACAAAATGAAAATCCGAAATACAGGGAAAAGTTAGTAGGTGTATACTTTACATTAATATAATGCCTATCCAAAATACAAAGCTTTGAAAATCTGAAATTACTCAGTTTTCATTGCCGGAAAACACTGGCCCTCTTAAGAACCAGCATGTCACCAGTTTTTAATAGGATACCTTACAAGACACCACTGGGATATATTTTATGACAGAGTGCTAGGAGTAGTAAGTGATTCAGGCTTCATACAAGTTAAGTATAGTGGGCCCTCTGCCTGTTGACATTGAGGGGGCTCTTAGAGTCAGAGTGAGCAGGAGAGAGTCAGCTCATTTCATCACAGGAAAAATCTAAACAGGTCTACAGCCTGTGGCTGCTCCACAGAAACTGCAGAACATGGAGAACTATAGAAGGCAGCAGAATTCCACTTGAGCCTGTAGCAATACCGTCTCATGCTCTGATTACAGCCGATCTCACAAGCTAAACAGGGACAACTCTGGCCAATACGTGGTTATGAGACTGCAAAAAAGCCCCAGGTGCTGCAAGAATTAGGACATCGGTGCTGTATCAGGTGTGCTACAGCTTCGGCGTTTGGATGCCGACTCAGACATTGTCCTGGCGCATTTCCAGATTAAAAATGAAGCAAACGAGCCAGAGTCACTCCTTATATAGGCTTTTCCTCAGCTCATTCAAAAGGAAGTTACAAAAATAACTTGCGACCAGCCAGGACAGGTATTACACCTCCGCAGAGGAATGCCACAAAATGCACCAAGTTAATCATGGTATAAAGGAAAGTACCCTATATCAATCAATCAAGTTGAGCCCTTCTGCACTTTCGTACATCTACCACTGAGGTTCTCACTAGATCACTAAAGATCCAACACTTTTCATAGTAGTCCTGTCAGCTTCCCCAAATTCCAGTTGCCTAGATTAGATTACCCATAGGTTTCAACTGGATACAGTATTTGCTTCCTGTCTTGAATTGTTCTTCGGTTAACCAAGGAGCTGTGGAAAGTATGAGGCCACTTTAGGTCTAGCTAGCCCCTGCAACGCCTCACCCTTGGAATGGACATTGGGCACTATTTATTGTTGTGCTACAGTCCCTTTACATTGGCTAGGGTGATTCAAAGGGAATGCACCGCAGCCACAAAGGTCCCACCGTGAGCCCCTATGGTCAGGCACAGAACCAGCACCATATTGCCTCCATAGCAGCCTCAAAAGCAAGGGTCATTCTAGAGACGGCCCCGTACAGAGGCCAGAGGAGGAGGAAAGGGGCAGTCTTGCACCCTGGCTATTCTGCATCCCTGTGAAGCCCACAGGGGCCACTAAAGCAGGGTTGCGCCAGTCCCTACAGCCTCTGAATAAGAGAAGTACAGTCAACCTCTGTCTGTGCTAGTGTAGAGATGAATCTGGCTCTGAGGAATGACCCACTCTACCCAAGCTGTTCACACCTGGTTGTTAGAGGTAGACCAAGAAGCTTACGTAACCAAACCCATAATTAATTATCTGCTTGGAAATACCCAAGTTGCCTGGAATTACTGGTTCAAATCCAACAGGGTGAACACAACCCTGAAGCAGATCAAATCCAGTTCTCTGTGAGAGATTTTGGATGGCCATTAAAGATCCCATGACACTTTGAGTAAGAGTAGAGATTTTATCTGACATCCTTGGGCAAGTGTCCACTGGCATGGTTGTGTTGTGGTATATCCTGTGCTGTTGCTCTTGTTGGCTACTGTCTTTCCACCCCAGAGCCAGCACCATTATGATGGCAGGCATAGCAGTGCCTGTGTATATGTAGTTTGAAAAATACTTTAGAGAGCACCTTTCATCAGAAGGATCCTAAACAGATACATATTTGATGGTTCTAACCTAATGACCCTTTTTCTTGCTTCTATCCATCCGTGTCAAGAGGCCTTTAAGCAGTTTTGGCTATGGGGCAGGAGTCAGTTTTTGAATCTACCTGCATGAATCATAGTGGATTTATATATTTCCCCAGAAGCACTTTGGAATGCTCTGTATTTCCTTATTTGAGAAATAAATCTAGACAAAGAATGTTTTATTGCTTTCAATGACTTCAGAAGGTATTTATTTCACCAATACTGGCTGCCAGCCAGGATGGCTATTATACATCAGTATCGATTTTTTTTTTTTTTTTTTTTTTTTTTGGCAGAATGCCATAAATGCACCAGGTGGAAGGAATTTTTATGGGTGTGTGCCATATTCAAGGAAATCGAGCCCTTTGACTTGTTTAAAGGCTGCGGGGTACAGTACGAAGGGATGTGGCAGACCCTCAGTGGAATCCAAGCTTCCCACCCAAAACATGGAGCTGTCATTCACCCCTGTCCAGAGAACCTACACAAGGCCTGCAGGCCACTAAATTCCTACTCAAACGCTCTGTATTCAAGCTTCAAACACACTGGCTGCTCAATAGTGAGCCAAGCTGAAAAACAGAAAATTCAACATGCTCAAAATATGGAGACATTCCATGTTGGCTCTGATTCTTGACCCTCACCAGCCATTTTCTAGACAAGCCTCTGATGAACACTCAACAAGAGCAAACACCATGTGAGACACCCTCAGTCCTTTCAGCAGTACATCAAGGCTGACTTGGAAATAGGGTTTAAAACGCTGTTAAAAAGGCATCCCTGGAATATACATTATGGGGCTACATAAGTCTCCTCCCTCTGACTTCCAGATCAATATGGCTCCCCCACTGGCTGGTTAAATTGGTTTAAGCCAGCACGGTACTGCCGGAGCAGGGGGCAGAATCTGGCCTTCGTACTTTTTTGAATCAGTAGGAACATCTCAATTTGTCTCAAGTACTAGCAAGGCTTGCCACTCCCCTCCACCACCATTTTTTTGTGCTGCACTCTACCCCTTAGAGTGGAAGGCAGGGCCATTTCCTGCAGTAGCCTTGACAAGCCGTATTGAATTAAGTCTAAGTATGTTTGGAGTCCATTGTATCAGATGAATGGTTTACATGTTGGGGAGGGCCAGGATTGTATGTAACCTCTCTCGAGGGGGGAGATGGGAGGTGAATCCTGGGAAATTTTATGAACTTCAAAAGGACTAAACTGACTGACGTGCCAGATAAGAATGGATTTTGGGGGGGACCAAGCGTTGAATGGTTTGCCTGGAGAAATCTCTAGAGAGAGGTGAATGCAAATTCCCCTCCTTGAGTTATACAAAACCCAGTCTTTTGAAGCTAGGCCCTGAGGAGGGGACCGGGGGTCTGCTGATTACCTTTTCCTGGAGTCTCAAGATCAAAGGCCCAAGAGTATAAAGGAAAGACGGAGCTATTCATGGGTGTGCTAGTTCTGAGCTAAGGCGGTTATGAACTTGTCAGAACAGAAAAACCATGGGTGGGGTTTGAGGACTGACTCCCACCAGAGCCCTAGGTTGGAGACAGGGTGATCTCTGGTAACCTTATTATGCGTGTAGGTACTTTTATTGTTTAAATAGGTTCTCTGTATGCTTTCACCTTAAGAATAAATGCGCTTGCTTAGAACTAACTATATGGTAACTTATAACTGCAAGCAACACACAGGCCATAATCTTTGAAGAGAAAGCAAAGCACAGACACTGGCCTGCTTAGACAGTCTGGCTTGCTGGGAATATCACTGTGTAGGCAGGGTTCTATGCAGCCTGGAAAACTTCTGGTCAGGAAGGAAAGAGATACAGGACTTCGCCCAAGAGGTGACAGCTGAGGAGCCAGGAGCCTAGAGCAAGTGCCCTCGAGAGACCATGAAGAGGGAATACAGGTGCAGTCCCTGAGTTGTTACATATATGGTGGCAGCATGTGAGATCCAGGACAGCGTGAACTGCCATAAGTGCTAACAGCAGTGAAAGCAAGTACCATATGGGGAGGGAGTGGGGAGAGAGGCAAAACAGTCTCTTCTCAGAAAAAGACTAATGAAAAGAGATGGGGGAAATTAACTATGAACAGCTGAAGAAAAACCAGCCAGTTGTGCTATGCAAAGAAAGGCAACTCTATACTGAGGAGCATGCAAGGGTGCAGCCAGCCAGCTTGCTGTAGTTCGATGACCAGAAGAGAAATGATGGTCCAGGCTAGCAGAGACTATCCATCCCACTGGAAGAATGGCCATCAGGCAGCAGAAATCTTGGAGACAACTCCCTGGAGGAAGGGCAGAGAGAAACCAAGGGAGGCAGCAACCATGTTCCACTGGGATTGAAGGCCCCACTGCAACAGGAATTGTGGATGGACTAGCAGGGCAGGAGACGCTACAGCTGGAGAGGAACGGAGTGCTTCTGGGAACCCAGCTGATCACAGACTGGGAGCAAGAGAGCATGGGCTGGGAAAGGCAACATCAATGCAAGAGATAAAAGAAGGAGAACCAATGGCAGCATTAGGAGAGAAGAAGACAAGAAGCATCATTATCAGCTTGAGATGTAGAAACTGCACTAGCAGAACTCTAGTCCGGTAGGCGAAGCCAGAACCTTGGTACCTGTCCCAGTGGGTGGCAGAGACTCCAGTTGCTTTAGGGAGGAGGAATGACACGGATGTGTTCCTACATGCTTTTGAAAAGGGGTGTGAATTGCATAAGGCGAGAAAGGGGGGGTGGGACATGGTAAGGAATCCAGCTCCATTATTGTCCGGAACAAAGGCTTTGGTCATTTTCACCCTCCTATGATTTCTTTTACAGCCCTCACCTGCTGGCTAATCAGTCCATCAGGCCCCTGGCCAATCAGCTAATTAGACACATATTCCCTCAATAGCAGCTTTCTGCAGAGGAACTAATTGGTGCCTAATTGACCAGAGCTGGCCCAGGTGTGAGCCACCAGCACTCTGCTACACTCCCCCTCCTTTGTCTATTACTGAGGGGGTTCCCCCCCCCCCACCCCTCCTCACCCTCTCCTTCTCTAAAGAAGGCAGCAGGTATCTCATTCCCCATGTTTTCCCCCGGGGTGATTAACCCCCATTCCTCCTCCCACTCACAGAAGTCATGTTAGCCTTCACAGCAGGGGCAATTTGAGGGTTTAGTCTCCTCACTCTCGTCCTCTTTACCTTGGGGCAGGGCGTGTCCTATCCCTTCCCTGTGTTTTCCCTCTATGGCTCCTCTCCTAGTCCTACCCACTTATCTCAGGGTTCTTCCTCTCGAGATCCTGGTAGCAAATATTCTGTGGACAGTCCTTCCCCCTCTAGAACTTCCAGGCTTCATTTTTCCTCCCCAGTGCCTTTTCAGCCAGTTCTTCTTCCCTGCCACCCCCCATTTTCTCCACAGGAATATTTGTTTCCCTTTTCCTTCTCTGGCTTGTATTGCCTTGTCTAGGGTTCCTCTGCCCCTCTACTTTGAGCCCTTTATAGAATCATAGAATATTAGAGTTGGAAGGGACCTCAGGAAGTCATCTAGTACAACCCCCTGCTCAAAGCAGGACTAACCTCAGCTATATCATCCCAGCCAGGGCTTTGTCAAGCCTCGTCTTAAAAACCTCTAAAGATGGAGATTCCACCATCTCCCTAGGTAACCCATTCCAGTGCTTCACCACTCTCCTAGTGAAAAACTTTTTCCTAATGTCCAACCTAGACATCCCCCACTGCAACTTGAGACCATTGCTCCTTGTTCTGTCATCTGCCACCACTGAGAACAGCCTAGCCCCATCCTCCCTGGAACCCCCTTTCAGGTAGTTAAAGGCTGCTATCATATCCCCCCTCATTCTTCTCTTTTGCAGACTAAACAAGCCCAGTTCCCTTAGCCTCTCCTCATAAGTCCTGTGCTCCAGCCCCCTAATCATTTTTGTTTCCCTCCGCTGGACTCTCTCCAACTTGTCCACATCCTTTTTGTAGTGGGGGGCCCAAAACTGGACACAATATTCTAAATGCGGCCTCACCAATGCCTAATAGAGGGGAATGATCACTTCCCATGACCTGCTGGCAATGCCCCTCCTAATGCAGCCCAATATGCTATTAGCCTTCTTGACAACCAGGGCACACTGCTGACTCATATCCAGCTTTTTATCCACTGTTACCCCCAGGTCCTTTTCTGCAGAGCTGCTGCCTAGCTCATCGGTCCCCAGTCTATAGCTGTGCATGGGATTCTTCCTTCCTAAGTGGAGGACTCTGCACTTATCTTTGTTGAACCTCATCAGATTTCTTTTGGCTCAATCCTCCAGTTTGTTTAGGTCACTCTGTATCCTATCCCTACCTTCCAGGGTATCTACCACTCCCCCCAGCTTAGTGTCATCTGCAAACTTGCTGAGGGTACAATCTACCCTATCCTCCAGATCATTAATGAAGATATTGAACAAAACCGGCCCAGGACCGACCCCTGGGGCACTCCGCTTGTGACCAGTTGCCAGCTCAGTTCCCTTCTGCCATGGACCCTGGATGCCTAGTTTCCTGTTGAAGGGCAAGAGGCTCCAGTCCGTCCCTACCACCACCAGAAATGACAACTTATCCATGACCCCAACCAGTTTCCTATTTAACTCTCCCTGGACTTCCAGGGGTCTCCCAGCCATTGGGCAGACTTTTCTCTCTCCATGGATATACTCCAAACTCAGCCTTTCCCCAGGCAGGATCCAGTTTGGCTTTGCCACATCTTTCCTAGCCAGCCAACACCCTGATGCAGTGTCCACTAGGCTGCTCTTCTATCTCCTCCCCTCCTTCACTGAGATGGTTGGCACTTCTCTCCACCACGCTTCCAGTCCATCCATAAAATTCTGACAGTCCATACAGGGGCAGTCTCTTCTTATATGTCCTGGTCGCCCGCATTGATAGCAGGCAATTTCCTGCCTCCCTGAATGAGTTCCTCTGCTCTCCTCCCTTTTCTTTTCTGCAAGTTTCACCCCTACTAAATTCTCCAACCTTCTTTCCCAGCTCTAGTCTGTTAGACAGACACACCCTCTTTCGGGGAAAATCTGCTTCCTCAAATCCTTTTGTGAGCCTGACCGCTGCTTCCAGGGTTGTTGGTTGATGCCTTCTAACCCCAATACACATGTACTCAAGGAGGCCTTGTAGAAATTGCTCCAGGATTATGGAGTCCATAATTTTGCCCACACCCTACATGTCTGGCTTTAACCAACAGGTAGCCCAGTCTGTTAACCTTTGGGTGTATGCTCTAAGCTGTATATCTCTAGCCCATCTAGGGGCCTGAAATGTTTGTCAGTACTTCTCCAAAGACAAGCTCATTTGGTCTAACATGGCTACCTTAATAGTATCATAGTCCTTGGCCTCTGTCACTGAAGGCCATGAAGACTACTTGAGTCTCACCTGCTAAATAGGGGGCTAACCAGAGGGCTCACATTCTTCTGCCCCAGCCAGTTCCCACTGCTACCCTCTCAAATGGCACTAGAAATGCATTGAGGGTCATATGGAGGCCCCATTTTATGCAGGCCAACTCCCTGGGTCTGATTACCATTCTCTGTGCCAGGACTTACCAGTCTGTGAAGCAACTGCTGCTGCTGCACTCCTGCTTGATCCTGGTAAGTTCTCAGAGGATCTTCTGTTGCTCCGCTAGCAGAGATTGCGGCTCCAGTTGGTGCGACTGACGGAAGGACTATATTGTCCATTGACGCTACTTCTGTTGCTCCGCCAATCCCTGCGGAGTCTGCTCCACCACCCAGATGCCAAATCCTTGCAGTGGCTTCCCCCCAGGGGACCTCTCAATCACCACAACTGGGGGAGTCAAGCTCCTAGGACACAGACAAGCCCCCAGAATTGTAACACGACACACTCTGGCCACACCCTCTGATGCCCAGACGCCTCTCAGGCTCTCCCGTGAGTGGCACCTCCACGTTATTATTTATATTCTCACCAACAAGCTCAATACAATCCTGAGCAGCAAAGTATTCTTGTCCTTTCCCACAGGACCTGGGAGGAACTGGGATCTCCCTGGGGCAGACCAAATAGGCTGAACTCAGTTAACCCAGTTCTTCACCCTTCTTTGTCTTTTTATAGCCCTCAGCTGGTGGCTAATTGGCTCATCAGCTCCGAGACTGATCAGCTCCTGGGGCTTGGGCTAAGGGGCCATTTCAGTGCTGTGTAAGTATCTGGGCCCAGGGTGGAGCCAGGGCTCTAGGACCCTGCGAAGTGGGAAGGTCCCAGAGCTTGGGCTCCAACCCGAGCCCAGAACTCTACACAGCAATGAAACAGTCCCGCTGCTAGAATCAGCTGGCACAGGCCAGCTGCAGGTTTTTCTATGCTGTGTAGACATATCCCAAGTGATCAGAGGGCTAGCTCACTTGTTAGCCTCCAGCACCGTCACCAGGACGAGACAGCCACATACTCCAGGGAAATAAGCTCTCTGCCTATCCTTCCCAGGGAACCAGAGGCAATACAGGGCAGGGTGATGGGAGTGTCTCCAGCCAAAAGCAGGGACGCTGCAGCAGTGGTGGTGCACTGCCCAGTCTAGGTGGGAAATGCCCAAGTAAAGTGTGTTACTGCTGTTTGGAAGCTGACAAAGTTAACTCCAGCCAGGAAAGTCGGGGGGGAAGGGGACTTCTTCCCACACTCTGACTGCCTGATGGTCTGGAAAAGTGCAAAAGACCCTGAGCCAGGTGGAAAAGGAAATTCTGCTCACCTTGACTCACTATATGGGGAACAAAAGGCCACCCCAGTGGAGTGTGGAGGATCAAAACTCCTCCTCCTTCTTCTTCCCCCCCCCCCCCCAGAGAAACGGGTTAGGCCATCAGAGTCCCCAGGCCCTAACCTCCAAGGTGATGGGACAAAGAAAAGAATTTGGCTACAGGGAAGGTTTGAAGACTCAACCTTGCCTGACCCTCTGCAGATAAAAGCAGTACATGGCTGAGAGCTGCTTCCCAGGGAGGCAACCATACCTTATTCCTCTTTTGTCCAGAGAATGGCTGCTTGTAATACTTCCAGGGGGATGAGGAATCTCAACCCTTTGTGGAGGCAGCTGACCCCTACACCATACACACTCCTAGATGCTGGATGGGTGGTGGGAGTCAGAGGACCAATCAAGTTCACATTCAAAGGTTTTGGGGGAACAGGAGTAAGAAGGAGCATGCAGAAATTAGTTCCACCCCACAGGATGGCTGTCAGGTGACTCCCTAGATTAGTGAAGGATGTCCGCTGCCACAGAATTATTATATGCATAGTTGAAGTATGAAGTTATAAAAGGTAACAGCAGAAATGCCATTCAGGGAATATACCTGTCCAGGAACTAAGTCAGTGAATTTTCTAGGTTGCTGGTCATGCACCATAGCTACACATAGTTCTCTAGAGGGGAAGATGTGACATGTATGGCAATTTCCTGCAGTAGCCTTGAAAAAGCTTCTTGAACTAAGTATCTTTGGAGTCCATTGCATTAAATGAAGGGTAAATGTATTATTCTGGGCTGGGATTGTATGTAACTTCTCTTTGGGGAGGGAGGGAAAAGGGGAATTGGTGAACCCTGGGAAGTATTATGAACTTCAAAGTCAAACACGTTAGTATGAACACTACGCAGGAACGACATGCCACACAAGAACAGACTTTCAGGGACAAATAGCGTCAAGTGGTTGTAGAGGAAGTGAATGCAATTCCCCACCTCCGGTTATGCAAAAGCCTAGCCTTTTGAAGCAACCCTCTGAGGAATAGGGCCGGTGTTTTCCGGAAATTGCCGCTATTGCTGTGTTTTTTTCTAAAATAACTCTTCATTTCCAGAATCACCAATCACAAGGTGGGCAGGTTCTGCCAAGAGATACCCAACTCCTCCCCAATGCTCAGGGCAGGGACTGGGGGGCTGGTTGCTGTTGATACTTCCACCAACTTGTACCCTCCTCACACAGGCCTGGGCTCGGCAAAACCGCCCCAGAGCTTCCCCCTTGGGCGGCGGGGACTTGGCAGTAGGGCACAGGACTGCCTTGCCATGCTGCTGAGCGGACGGCGCTTGCACCTGCTCTCAGCAGCATCCACAGCACCTCTCCCCTGGTTGCTTCCCCTGCACACAGCTGTCCTTAGCCCTCAGTATAACAATACAGTACAATATTTTGTGTATTAATGTAATGCATCTCCAAAACATACAGCTTGGAAAACCTAAAACTACTCCATTCTCATTGCTGGGAAAACACTGGCCCTGCTGTGGAAGAGTCCATTGTCCATTGCCGGCTGATGACCTGTCCCCACAGTCTCAAGTCGAAAGGTCCAAGATGTATAAAGTAAAGACTGAACTACTCACGGGGGTGCTACTTCTGAGTGGAGGCAGTTATGAACCGGATAACCTCTGGGTGGGCTTTGAAGGACCAACTCCCTTGTCCCACCCACGAGAGGGGATGGTTGAGGAGCCTAAAGTGGGTGCCCTCAAGGGACCATGGCGGGGGAATACAGGTGCAGTTGACCTGCGTGGTCTCAGAGGGCTCCTCTGTTCAGCGCTCTCCAGCAGGCTGCATGCCATGACACCCCCTCTCAAACTCCGTGACTAACTCCAGACAGAAAAAGTTCCCAACACCTCCCCCCCATAAGTTGTCAGTTTCAGTCATTTAAGGACAAACTGAGGGGAAGAGGAGACACCAGCTTATACAGCTACACGCCACATGGTTCTTGGATCTGAATTCTTCTGCATCAAGAAATACAAACTCCTCTAAAAGCAGAAAGAGGGCAACAAAACGTATTCAGCTTTTAAATTCAGAAGTTCATGGCGGGTGATTTCTAAGTAAAATCATTGTCTCATGAATCATCAACCTCAGCTTCTCTCTTCTCTCCCTCCTGGGAATCAGTTTTCCTAATCTGTTTTTTCAATCTAGAAGATGTTGTTGCCACAGGGACTTTATGTGAACCATATGTGGGAGAGTGGGCAGCCTGTGAACTTAGCAATGGGAGTGGAAGCATCCTCAGGACACTTCCTGTTAAGATGTGATCCCCATTATGAAGAAGTCCAAGAACTGGCATTTTCCAGCTCAACCGACTATGATCCTGAAGTCCTAGGAAGTTCCTTTCCATGCTCCCACCCGGGAGCCTAATGTAGAGGGTCCCTCTGAAAAAATCCATCCCAGATTTTCCCTGAAGTAGAGTTTGGAGAGTTTTAATGATACATTGAGATGCAGTCATAAAGGCTCTTTCCTTAAATCAGCTAGTTCTTTACCTTATCTTAACATATTAGTCAGAGATGGGCCACAAGATCATGTTCAGGATTTTGGTTCAGGCCTTTCTAGTAAAAGCCATGAAACAACAAGTTTCCTCAACTGCACCTGTATTCCCCCACCATGGTCCCTCAAGGGCACCCACTTTAGACTCCTCAACCATCCCCTCTCGTAGGTGGGGACAAGGGAGTTGGTCTTTCAAACCCCACCCAGAGGTTTGCCTAATGAAAGTGGGGGCAGAAGGACTAACATAGGCCTGATGCACCATTGTCCTGCACTTTGGACAATCAGAAGTGAAGCCTTTTGCACCCACTTTGCATTGGTGTAAGTGACTAGACAAAGCAAAGGCAACTGAATAAAGGTGGCCACTCATGTTCCTGGAATCCTGGATATTTCAGTACTTCCAGGAACAGTGTGACCCTGCCTCACCAGTGTGATGGTATGTATGAGGTCACAGCACAGCAGGGTGGCATCATTAAGAAGGTGCTGCCCCGCCCCCGCTGGTGTGACTTCGTACGCATGGTGCATACATAGTTAAGCTGCAGGGGGACACCGTTTTTAGACCCAAGGAGGACGGAGCAGCATCCTCCATCCAATACTGGACAAAACCACGTCTGGTTTTGTCCCAGGACTGGACAGGGGACAAACCTCTCAAGAAGAGAAGAAGACAGTCTGGTCTAATGTCAGACAACCTCCCTACAACTCTCTCAGGCCCCATGGATATTCAGAGTGTGCCATAATGGCATCTAGAAGTATGAAATTCCTCTTCAAGAAAGAATTCACAGCTGTCCTCTACTGCTTTCATTGTGCCTGGCCACTCAGACCTTCAGTTCCAATCCTGAAGCTTCAGGAAGTTTGCCCTTACTCACCCCTTCATCCATCCAGGCATGACTCGACTAAGGGCTAGGTGTACACTGAAAATGTACATTGGCCTAGCTATGTTTCTCTGGAAAAATCCACATTCCTGAGACACGTAGCTATACCAACCTAGCCCCTGGTGTAGACAGTGCTAAGTCGACAGAAGAATTCTGTCATCCTGACAAAGGCCTCTAGGGATGGGGGACAAACTACAGCAATGGGAGCAGCCCTCCTATCACTGTGGTGAGTGTCTACGGTGCTGAAGCACTAGAGCAGCACAGCTGTGCTGCTGTAATGTTTTCAATGTAAACATGGCCTAAACCAGACCAGCTAGATGCACACCGGAGAATGGAGAGCATTACCGTAAATCAGCCGCAGTCTGTCAGGCTTGTGGAGCTTCCTCTTTCTAGTACACTCATTCCCTCTGTCCATCACAGGGAAATTACCAACATCTGTGCACATTTTGATCGTTTTCTGAATGGAAGGAAGTCCTGATCAGCAGTTTGAGCTATTTTTTGCAATGCCATTGACTGAACGTATTGTCGTTTGTAGTCAGCAATGCAGGCCAGTTCTCTCTGCTTGGGTTAGAAAGAACTTCCTGTCCATGTGCTTCATCACAACTGTCGTATCCACGCCAACTGGTGGTGGGACACCTGCTTAGTTCAGCTCCGCCAAGTATCAGCCAAAACCCTCAGTCCAGAAACTTGACTCAGCAGAGCTTTCAAGTATAATGTGACTGCACCATACACATTGCTTTCACAAAACGAGGCAGCAGTTTCCTTCTGAATGAGATTCCACTCTCTTCCCCCACTCAGAATTTCCAGCAATTAAAAAAAACCTCTCATGGAAGGAAATCCCCACTTCATTACTTCTCAGTAGAGAGAGAGGACATAAATGGACTTACCAAGTACATCATAGTATGCCATAACATTTCCATCCTCTATTGAGGACAACATCTAGCACAGTGACTGTCCTCTGTGGCTGGCAGCATGTCACACAATGACTGTTCTGTGGGCCCATCAAACTCATCTATAAATGGGAGTCTAAGACTTTAAGGGGAGTTGGGTCCAGCCCTGCATGCATAGAATATAAAAGAGACCTGGAAAGATTATCAATGTTTTGGGGAAGGTGTGGGTCAGTTAAGTCTCAGCATAAAAAAAGCCCAAAGACACGTTCCCATTACATAGGTTCCCTCCATCTCTCTTTCCATTGCCCTAGTAAAAATTCATATCATGTCTGGGGCTCAGTCACTGTGGCAGGCAGGAATAATAGGTGGGGGGAGGCTGCGTTTTAGTGCAATCATTCCTGCTGACCAAGTGCTTTATTGGGGCTGTCCCCATAATCTTTGTTCACTAGTTGACAACTGAGTAGAGATGGTCCTAAACAAAGCTCTGTTCCAGGGCTGTGTCTAGACATCATTAGCTCTGGGGTATCTGTTTCCAAGGTTTTGTTCAGTTCTTAAATATGTGGGTCATTTGGAGAACTCAGAGCCAGATGTCACCAGAGTTCAGACTATTTAGGTCAAGGATTTTGACTTAGACCAACCTCTAGACTGGACAGTCATGTCCCTCCAAGCATTAAGGTCAGATTTTAGTTTGCAGTGGGGAGTGTAGAGATGTGCCCAACTCTAAGCCCAGCTGTTTGCCAACCACATAGTGCTAGTTGTCAAATCTACGGACAAGCTAGTTGCAGCACTTAAAACCCTGGAAAGCTCAGTAGCAAGAGTTGGCCTAAAAATGAATTGGGGGTAAAACCAAATTTCTTCTGGTTGTCAATTCTGAACATGCCGTAGGCTATGCCATCTTAATGGGCGGACACCCAGATGAGAGCATCTGTGATTTCACCTACCTCGGCTCTTCTGTTGAGAAGATGGCTGGCTTTAAGAAAGAATTTGAAGCCTACACTGCAAAAGCATCATCAGTAATGGAACACCTCATCAAAGATGTCTTTTGCAAACTGAATATCCTGACAAGCAGAGGGATGATGCTGAGGATCTAAAATGCATTGGTGGACAGTATACTGGCCTATGGGACTGAAATACGGTCCCTCACGGTCAACACTTTAAAGGAGTTGGACACCATTCAGATGAAGCATCTCTGAACAATCAAAAACAAATGGTATGAATTCAAGTTGAATGGAGAGATCCATTTTCTAACTAAACAGTTTCAGCACTCTAAGGTAGTACAGTAGAATCTCAGAGTTACAAACACCTCGGAAATGGAGGTTGGTTGCAACTCTGAAAAAAACATTATGGTCGTTCTTTCAAAAGTTCATAACTGAACATTGACTTAATACAGCTTTGAAACTTTGCTAAGCAGAAGAAAAATGCTGCTTTTAACCCTCTTAATTTAAATGAAACAAGTACAGAAACAGTTTCCTTACCTTGTCAAAAAAAAATTTAAGACTTTCCCTTTCTGTTTTAGTAGTTTACGTTTAACACAGTACTGTGCTGCATGTACTTCTTTATTTTTGTCTCTACTGCTGCCTGATTGTGTATTTCCGGTTCCAAATGAGGAGTGTGGTTGACCAGTCAGTTCGTAATTATGGTGTTCAAAACTCTGAGGTTCTACTGTATTGTTATCTACTCCAAATGCCTACCAGCTCCCCTGAGAAAAATCCATCTTTGACTTTGACCCTATGAATGTAGAATGGAAGAGATCCTCTCAGAAGATCTCAAACATGACTGGATGGCATCAGACTTCTTTTCCTCATGGGCATCATACCCCATCCTGTGTTCGATTTGGCATAGGATAGAACAACATGGAGATGTAACATGTTCAGTGACCTCTACATTGTCCAAGCCAGAGTATGAAAACTAACCTACCCTAAGCCCAGAGAATAGCTCATTTACAATCAAAGTGCAGCTAGTTACCAACAGCTTCGTCACACGGCCACTTATGCCCGTAGCCACAGAGCTATACCACCTTTTTCTCCCAGGTGAACTCTACTTTATCACAAACCTGGAGGGGGCATGAAGACTCACCCTCAGGCCAGTTGTTTTTAAGAGGTGGTCTCCACACAGCATTCCTTGCCTCCCTCCACAATAACCATTTGGGACATATTTCCTACTGCTTTCTCCTGCCACATGGGACTAAATCCACTTAGTGGGCCTGGGAGAGGGGTTTGGGAGAAGAGTGTGGTTTTTTGGGGAGTGGAAGGCAATGCCTCAGAGGGAAGGGCATTTAATGAAGAGGTTTGTGGTGGGGGGAGGGAGGTGTCAGATTTACTTGAACCCTTTCTGATCACTCATGACCTGCATGACCCCTTACTAGACTCTGAAGCAAACACTGGACACTATGGTCTGCAAAATGTGCTCCTCCAACATGGCCAGACACCATTGGGACAGGAGACCTTTGCTCCCCAGTCATGCAAATAGGCATCCCACTGAGAACTGCTGTGAGGGACATTTGTTCTGAAGTCTAGGGAAGGGAAAGTCTTTGGGTTCATTCTAAGTGAAAAGCTTTCTATGAAAGGTGCCCAGCCTTGGCCTATTTCTGCAACGATTGAAGTCAATGGTAAAGTTTCAATTGAAGTCAGCAGCAACAGATGCAGGCCAACGGGAACTTTGACTAGATACAGTTTCTCGTATGCAGAGGTACTGGCAGTGTGCATGTCTGGAGCAACCCTGGATAGGTACTGATTGCCAGGGGCATTCCTGTCTCTCAAAGCATGGAAATTTAGTTGTCAGCATGACTCATGTGTAGTACTAACAGTCTGAAGGAGAACCTGGCCTAGAACTGATGTTTTGTAATAATGTAGCAGACAGTGAGGTGATGGTGAGTTGCTCCCTCAACCTTCCAGGAGGAAGAGATGAGGGATATCAGTTGTTGGAATTTGTTGTTCCTTGGAGCTCACATTGAAATGAAGTTACACATGTGAGGTTTGATCCAAAAGTCATTCCACAGGAATTTTGCAATGAGCTTCGAATCGGACCCTTAACACAGCATTTTAC
The DNA here is from genome assembly GCF_026122565.2 of Emydura macquarii macquarii. Lineage (NCBI taxonomy): Eukaryota > Metazoa > Chordata > Testudines > Chelidae > Emydura > Emydura macquarii. Next base: position 2,895,196 of record NW_027130724.1, on the reverse strand, counting down.
CCACAACCTAATTTCCCACTGGACTTCTGCATGAAGCTCAGTTTACCACAAGATCAGCGACTTGCGCTTTGACACAGACATATAAGCAACTTGTTGCTGTCTATACGGGATCATCAGAAGCAGAGAATTTAACCTCAGCAGTTTCAGGATCAGGTTGCTTTTGATATCAAAAGTCCTTTTTAACCTGAACAGAAAGCATTTATAATAAGGCACTCAGTAAGCCTCACCCTGACATCCTATTTTGAATTAAGATACTTGCCTACCTAATACAAAGCAGAGATAGCTGCAAAATATATGTTTAAAAAAAAAAAAAGATTTTCAAAGCAACCGAGGGGATTCAGCCACAAAATTCTTACTTTTCTTACTTTAAGGGGAGTCGTATGGTTAAATCTCCTGTTAGTTGACTTTGAAAATCTCAAGCAATGCATATGGAATGCAACAGAAAGATTTTATTGGCCCTCGTTTAGGAAGTCCACTCAAAGCCTTGCCACTCATGAATAATACAGGTACCATGCAGTAAAGTGGATAGAACCTTAACACGCAACTAAGAAAGAGTCAGAAAATCGCCTTGAAGAAATGGCCAGTGTTTTCCAGGTGGGAGAAGCAGTGATGTGAAACAATAACAGCATCATGGTGTGATTCCGTTTAGACTAGGGAATATAATCAAAGTATTTTTAAATTCTTGAAACTCAAAGGTCACAGCATCAGATCCAGAAACAGCCAGCTCTCAATATGTATACATCTCTGTGCAGGTGATTTATAGGACATGGACTCCTGTTCACTAGACACTGAAACGAGACCATTCAATTCACTTCACGTGAGATAGAACACCCTGAAGCCACTGGTCAAGAGCCCTCAGCCCTACCAGCCTGCACTGGATGGGAATCAATAGTGTAGCAATGAGTGTCAGTGGCATATGAAGCCTATCTTTCTGACTTTCAGACCACCAGCATTGTAGCATTTACTACTTCAGGACTATGCCCCACTTATTCATAGATTACATGGAGGACAGGCATGAGAGGGTAAATTTAATCCCACCGTGGGAGAGAGTATGAAAGTAGGGAGCCTAATGACTGGAGAATGGGAGTCAAGAGATGCAGGTTCTATTCCAAAATGCCACTGATTTACTGTGCAGGACTCTGGACAAGTCACATAGCCCCATGTGCCTCAGTTTCCTCATCTACAGCACATAACTAATACCTCCAACTTTTGTGAAGTGCTTTAAGATCCTCTGATGAAGACTGCTCTGTCAGTTCAGCGTATTATAAGAAGCACGAAATATATAAATAACTGATGATTAAAATAGGAAGTTGTCCCCAAATTCCTCTACCCTATTTCAACACATCAGATGATGTGACCACTAATCACAAAAAATAGCAGAAGAAACAGTCTAAAGAACTGGTAACCCCCGTAGGCAATCACTGCAAGTCATTTCAGACAGTATGAAAGCCAGCCATGCTCTAAGGGAATTGGGTGGCCTCCCTACAGTTTCACTTGATTCTTATTCATGTGTGAAGTAGTGAAAGGGGAAAGAGGCAGAAGTGCAAACTGAGTGGATGTAGCAGCTGAGGTCCCATAGACCAGCTAATAGTGAATGAGAAGCAGGAGCAGCAATAGGATGCATAACACATGAGCGGTCTCATCACTGAAAGGGAGAGATCATTGCCAGGGTTCAAAGGGACATTGCCTGTGAGCCTGCAACTCAGGGAGAGAAACAAGGGGCCTTTTGGCTCCCCTATCCAGTAGTTCCTGGAGCTTGCTCAGCCCCTGGCACAGGCTAGAGCAGACATAAATTGCACCCCTGTTGCCATTGCCGGGGAGAAGAAACCCAGGGCATAGGAACAGCCCAGCTAGGCTGCCTCCCTGTTCTGGCCCTCCCTACTCTGGAAGCTTTTGTATCAATGGAGTGTGAGGGGAACACTGCAGAGGCAGTGCAGATTCCCCCTGCACCAGGTGTATTCCTTACAGGGGCAGCTTCCAATTGCTCTGCAGCTGCGTTGGTGCTGAGGAGCCATATGGCAACAATCAGACAAGCCCAGAAATTTTTTACTAGTCCTTCCACATCAGCAAAAACAAAAAAACAAAAAGGTTAAGAACCCCAGAGGAAGACTGCCATATAAAGCAGATTTTAAAAGTGGTATCGACACTCTCAGAAGGATGTAGCTAGAAGCTGGCAGTTTGGAGGGGGTTTTTTTAGTTTATGTAAACACAGAAATTAGAGAAAGTACTGACCTATTAGATCAACTAGTTCATTCCTCAGGGCCAGGGCAGATTACTCCCTATGGTATAGTCTTAGGAGCTTTGTCCTGCAATAGAGGCCTCAAAGAATGGCACTGACCACATTTTCCTTGGGAGACTATTCACCACCCTGGAGTAGGGGGGTGATATTGTTGAGGCACCAGGGAGAATCTATGCTGTACCAGATGAATTCAAAATAGATCATCAGCGGTTTTGAGCTTATCAAACCTGAGCCTGATGCCATGTGTTTTTAGAAGTGGGAAAATAAGATCCCAGCAAGCCATCTGGCAAACTGAGATACAGCCATACCAGAAATCCAAGAGTTCAAGAAAACGCCCTTCAGTGTAAATACAAGCATAACTCAGGCTCTGTTCAAATCCACATCTCTGAAAGGTGACTGGCAAAGGATTGGGTTTTTTTAAAATTGGGTTTGTGCTCCATTTTCCTTTATGAAGTAAAGAAATCACCTGTAAGGTTTATGTAGCAGAAAGAGCAGGTGGCTTCCAGCTTTCTTTTTGTATTAGAAATATCAAGAATTTTGAACCTGGTCTTGTTTGGCCAAAGGATTTCTTATGGTGGTAGTCTCAGGTGATGTTTGCTATGAGCTCTTATACCTTCACTGAAAACAAGGGGGAAACGAATCTTTAAGAAAGATTACCTTTCCCTCAAGCGTTCATTATGCTTCACTCTTAAATTGGTGCTAATAAAAACACATACAAATCAGTTTCAAACAATTAAAAATGACTTTTCATTCCCTTAGCTTTCACTCGCATTTCTTGGGATGTCACAACTTCACTAGGTCTGTGGTTGCCAGAGTCTTTTATGGCAGAAAAGACCTGGATTTCTAGTTTATAAAACAAGCAGAAGCTTCCCCAACTTTCTCCCCTTCCCCACTCACCCTTTTTTACAGAAGGTATTAAAATCTTTACAAGGAAAAAAAAAAAAACCAGACAAGTTAATTACCAACCACACTCCTTCACGGTTGCCTTTAGTTTAAAAAAGATGATCATTTGTGGACATGCAGCTATCAAACACAACTGTACCTACAAATAAGTGTACCAGTCAGCTACCTAGAAGAAGTCTGCAGAACTAATGGCTCTGCTTTGTCCAGCTAAGTTCCTCATCCTGACTTGATGAAGATTTCCATCTCTTAGGTGGAGAAGAAATGGCAGTACCCAGAGTCTAGGGTATTTCTTGGGATTCTTTAGAGCTGGGGCTGCACATCTGCATTGTTTGAGTCTCTTTTCTGTTCCTAGAAACTAGCCCAAGACATCAGTAGTTATTAATATGGGTAGACAAGGTCCACATTTTGTGATTTCCCCATCCACTGCAGCAGTTCTCTACCATCTGAATTTCCTGTTGGCAGCTAGCTCCCATTAAATCCTCCTAGATCTTTTGCCAAAGTGTGTGATGAAGACACTCACTTCAGATGCATGCTTCTACCTAAATTAATCTGAACAGAAAATCGTGCAATTCTTTTTTAAAAGGATAGCATACACTGGACTGTTCTCCCCTCCAGCTCCTCACTCAGTAGCCCCTTAATATGAAGAAATCTTGGAAATATTCCTTGGTCAAAAAACCTAAGCTGGATGGAATTTTCAAGACTGCCTAAACAACTCAAAAGCATAAATCCATTGAAACGCAACAGGACTTGTGCCAAGTTACTTGGGCATCTTTGAAAATCCCCCCCAGTCATTTTGCTGCATCTCCTGCTTCTGCTGCATCAAATCATATGACATCATGCCAAATAATCTCAGACAACCACGACATTAGTTCAGAAACTCTAGAAGTGCTATTTTTCCATTGTGTGTGTGTGGGGAGGGGTGTTAAACATAAATCATGCGAGTAAATCATGAGCATCACCCACCTGTTTCCTTTCATCACAGCAGTGCTATGCATTTGGTAGACTATGTCCCTATTTGACAAGAAAATCTTTCACATTGGCACATGAATTCCAAAAGCCTAAAGGGATAGGTTACCAGTCAGAGCCAGTTCAGAGGCTTTATTACTCATGGAACATATTAATTGGACTAGAACTGGCATCTCTCGCACTGGTGATCTATATTGTGCCCATCACTATTGTACTGAAGAACATAAGAACGGCCATACTGGGCCCGACCAATGGTCCATCTAGCCCAGTATCCTGTCTTCCGACAGTGGCCAGTGCCAGGTCCTTCAGAGGGAATGAACAGAACAGGTAACCATCAAGTGATCCATCCCCTGTCATCCATTCCCAGCTTCTGGCAAACTTCAGAGCATGGTTTTGCATCCCTCCCCATCCCCTAATGGCCATTGATGGACATATCCTCCGTAGGTTCTTTTCTGACGCCAGAATTTGAGTACATTTTAACTGGCTGTGTGGGAGCGCTATGGACTAGTGGTCTGAGCACAGGACTGGGAACTGGGAATTTCTACTCCCCACTCTGACATTGACTGCCTCTGGGGCATTGGCTAAATCATTTAAACTTTCCTTCTCAGTCTTCCATCTGTAAAATAGGAATAATAATACCAACCTGGTTCACAAAGGTGCTATGTGGAGTGATTTGTGTTTTAAAGTGCTTTAAGGATTGTTAATGCTAAGAATTACCATTTTGGTTTGCACCAAAATAGCATTGAGTAGTACTGATGACCAGGATACATGCGAGACTATTACTGTGTCCACATTCCATGCTACAGTTGTGTAATGGCTCATGCCCTTGGAAAGTGCAGCTTCCCCATCCATCCACTTAACCCATGTCACACAAAACCTTCTTCCTGCAAACCATCCCCAAGCAGCATTGGCAGCTGCATGTGGGAGTGCAGCACTGAATGGGTTAACGCCATGTATGAATCTGCTTGCATAAGTGCAGGGCACCATCCCAGGAGGTTTGTTTCACAGCATAGATGAAGCTAGGATCACTTCCCTCTCATTAAGTCTGGGCTAAGACAGCCTGACAAAAGGGGAACAGTCTCCTGCCTCTGAGTTTATAGTTTCGATTTCTTTGTATTTGGCCAGAGGGGACCAGTGCCAAATTCCACTGCAGGAGGAGAAGCTGGGGAGAGTGTTTAGAGTGTGTGGGTGGAATCAGAGTTTCCTTGAATTCTTCTAATATACATACTGCTGTTGAACAGCAGCAAGGGGAAATCCTCCCCCTCTCTTGAGCTGTTCTCTTTTCAGCCTAACTGCCCTGCTTTCCCATGGCATAGAGGAAACTCAGTATTTCTCTCTGCCCTTCCCTGGGACTTCAGTGTCTCACCGTCTCTTAGTCCAAGAGAGGCTGTGTTAGGGCAGGAGGCAGGAAGACAGCTGCTTGGGTTCCATTCCCAACTCTGCCACTGATTTGCGATGTGACTATAGGCAAGTCAATTAGGGACCAGTTTCCCCTGCCCCTGTACAGGTATGGGTGAGAGGACAGTGCAGGGAGACTTCTCCCCCCGATCCCCCATGCAGGGCTGTGGCCCGGTCCCCCTTCGCAGCAGTCCATGGAGTAGGGCAGGCTGCCTCCTTCTAAGGGATGGTGCAATGTGCGTCTCTCCCTGGCAGGCCAGCCAGCTCAGAAATGGACTGCATCTCCTGGCGAGGGCTGGTTCAGCACACACCCCCCCCCCCCCAGCACAGGGCAGTGGATAAATAGCACCATCAGGCCCTTTCCCTCGCTGTAAAATAGGGATGGTAACAGCGACCTGCCCTACGGGATGCTGTGAGGCTCACACAGTGTTTGTTTGGTGCTCTGAGCTCCTCGGGTGATACCTGGTGCAGGGGGGGAGCTATTATTGCTGCTGTCCCTTTCCCACAGTGCTAACACTGGCCCTGACTTTTCCTCACTCATTTCCTTAGTGCATCCTTCCCCCCCCCCCCCCCCACACGCACACACAGAGGCCGCTGCTGCCAACAGCCATTGGCGGAGAGCTTAGATCTAGAACCCAAAACCCCCATCTGGAGGTTTCTAGGCAAAGCCCAAGCCACAAGCATCCAGGGCATGCCAAGAGGTTTCAGGAAATAATAACTGTGCCAAACCGGCCCTGTCTCTTTGCATGCTCCTCAATCCCGGGCTCAGTGGATTGCACCTGCCATTTCCACAGTGGTGTGATTTTAATGGCACGGGGGCTAAGGTACCTTATTTATGAATGAGGGGAGTCATCAGGGTGGCTAAACATAGTGATTTTTCCTATAGGACAAAATAATTCTCCTGAGGTCCGTAAGCAATGCTAGGCAGCATGCTAGCTGAGCTCCTCACATTTTGACTACCTTAGCAGGGTTGGAATCCATGAATCTTGGCATCACAAGATGGCGGCAATAGTGCTGAGTCAGGGGGCGGCAGCGTCATTACCCCCCAGAACAACGTCAGGGTACAAACCTCCAGGATCAGGTGATCTGGGGACTTGTCATGTGTCCTGCAAGTCCTGCATGACTGATGTGTGTCAGTCAGGCCCAAGGGCATTCCACCAGGGGAGGGCGTGTTGTGAGAGCCGTTAGAGCAGAAGCTGGGGCACCTGCTTTCCCCTGGAGCCAGAGTTACTGCACATTTACGGGTCTGCCGCTGCAGAAAGTCCATGAGGAGCAAAGAGGCAGAGGAGCAAGGATGCCTCCTCACTCTGCTGAGGGGTCTGAAATCAGCCATAAGTCTATAAGAGGCTAGCCCAAGAGCAGCCAAGGCCAGGCCAGGTGGATGGAAGATGCACTGATCCAGTATCTCGCCTTGGTCCTCATGGGGTGAATCCCACCCACCACTGATTTACCATGTAAGCTTGGGCAAGTGATGGAGCTCTGTGCCTCAGTTTCCCCATATGTAAATCATGGGTCATGACACTCCCCTCCCCTCCAGGAGCCTTAGTTAGTTAATTGCAAGCGTAATGCGGCTTGCAGAGTGCTCTGCCATCCGGGGGTGAAAGGAGCTGTAGAGAAATGGGAAGGCACACAGAGGGGTTCCCTCCAGCTTCCCATTACAAAGACATTTCATCTCCTGTGGCAGGATAAGTAGAGGCAGATGAAATACTTGCGCCACAGCAGCGTGGCAGCGTGGGGAGGAGGAAACCACAAATAGCCTTCAAAGAAAAGCAACGTGTTAGGTAAGAATTTTCCTTTGAGGTCACCACAAAGGGAAGCAGCAGCAGCAGCCACAGCCCTAGGAAAGATTCTTGGTACAAGAGCAGGAGTTCTGGGGATGAGTTCTAAAGTGTTGAGAAGGGAGAATAGAAACCAGAGGGCCTGCTTCTCAATTATGCTGAGGATATTTTAAGCCATTCTGGCAGCATAAAGGGAGCTTAAAGTATGTTGAAACCAGCCCTTGAGAATACCCCATGTAACCCATTCTGTGCCCAGGGTAGCCAACTGATAATGCCAAGGTCAGGGCAGGTTTTAAAAGGAGAGCAGAGTCTCCCTGCACTGGTGGGTGACACTGAAGTCAGGCTCCCCAACCAGACACAAACTGCACTTCTGAATCCCCACAGAAGCCAGTATACAAATACACACACAGCCCCCTTTACTGCATTTCAGTTTCTGGCTCCCAATTAGCCACTAGGTCCAGTAAAAAGACCAGTTATTTAAACTCTATGCTCTTTACTAAAAAGGTTCCTCCTGACCCCAAAGGGTCAGCCACAGTACCAGATCAATATAAGTTTGGATCTTACCTAAAATACCACACTGCCAGCCAATCCTTTAGTAACTAAAACTAAAGGTTTACTGTAAAAAGAAAGAAAGAAACCATAAGAGAAATGTTAATGGATTAGAGCAATCAGACACATACAAGTGATTGAAAGTCCATATACATCAGGTTTCTAGAAGAATTGTGGAGTTGCAGGCTTGTATAGTTCCTCTGGTGTGTACCCAATCTCTGGGTGGGTCTCAGTCTTTGGTTTCACAGCTTCAGTTCAGTTGTAGATGAGCTGATCCAGAGGTAAGTTGATACCTGAAGCTGAATCCTAGCTGAAGACAAAATGGATTCCCAAGGCCTCTGCCTTATGTACCCTCTGGCCCTGGCCATGCAGTTTGTAGAGTTTTACAGGAACTAAAATGGAGTCCAGAGCCACATGGGCCAGTCCTGGTGTCTCATCAGGCATGCTGCTCCTGAAATTTTACAGGAACCAAATGGAGTTCAGGGTCACATGGGCAAGTCCTGGTGCCTCATCAGGTGTATCTCTGGCTTCTCCCCTGGGCCCCTTGCACCTGGGAATGTCTTAATGGGCTATTAAGCAGGCTATTGTTCTGCAGGCCTCCTGTCTGAGTCGTTACCCAGACAGCTCCATTTGAAATACAGATATATCAAATATATCTATAACTTCCATTTCACACATCACACATGAACATAAGTATTATCATTTTACTTAGCATATTATAACCTTCCTAATAGTACTTGACATGGCATATCTCACATGAATTAATATGATTTTGACATATTGATGTCAAACAATATAACAAATGCTCTCCCTCCCCACCGCCATCTACCCAGCATGACACCCCCTGCACAGCTGGCTTCCCCAGCCCATGTAGAACTGGGGTAAAGGCTCTGCATCAGCTCTGCGGCCAGCCTCCAGAATGGAGTATGAATCAGGCAGGAGTAGCCAGTGATCTGCAGGAGGGCTGGGTCTCTGCTTCCCAGGGCCCCGAGAAGCAGAGCTTATGTTTAGAGCAGCATCATAAAATGGACTTGTATTTATTATTAAGAATCCTGCAAAACTACATTGGATTCAAAAAAGAAAAAAATCTCACGGGAGTTTTCAGCTATTAGGAAAACCCCTGAGTCCTCCTGGACTGAAAGAGTTTGCAAGTCAAAGAGAAAATGACATCTGGGTGGAGTTAAAAACTGCATAACAGGAAACTCCTCTACCGGAGGAAAATCCAAAAGCATGGGCAGGCTTTATCCTGAGATGTCAACTGCTCTGCAGCTCTTGTATTCTTTGTAATAAATGGGGGGTCTGCCCCTCTACTCACAGCTGGTTAAACTAGCAATGTAGCCCTCTGAGTAGTGCAGGCTGGCAATGGAAGTAAAACCTGCAAAGCTCTTTTAAGTATTAACGTTCTTTCCTGTTCCTGGGTCCTGTGTTGGGATGGAGGGAATAGGATAAGGCAAGCAGGGGACGACTTGGATGGAAAGGGGGCGGGCGTGATGGGTCAAGGAGTTTAAGAGAGGGCAAAGTGTGGATGTGATGACATAGCTCCACGGACAGCAATGGGGCTATGGCAACTGACTGCAGCTGAGGACTGGCCCCAGGGAGTGGAAGGCCTTCTAGATAGTCTGGCTAGTGTAAGGTCAATTCAATTTACCTCCCAAATTGACAGACCTGTTTAATGATTGACAAGCTGAGAGATTCTCTGGACAGAGCTTATCAAGGACTTATCACAGAACTGTCTTCAGCAATGGAAGCTCTTTAAAGTAAATGGTGCATTCACATACTAACACTATAATACTCGGTGGACGTATAATATAAAGCAAACTTGTAAAGTTTATTCCCTTTGCGCGAGGCACATAACTTTTTTTCTGACTGGCAGGTAAAACATCTTTTTTCTTCCATTACCATCATGGCATTGCAAACAGTGGGCAAATACAATTATTATTTGTATTGTACTAGAACCCAGAGGCCTTAACCAGAATCAGGGCTCCATCATGAATAAACACAGCAGGAGCGAGTTCCTCGCCTGAACAGCTTACGGTTTAAATAGGCAAGACAGACAAAAGGTGGGAGAAAGGAAGCAGTGTCATCCCCGTTAGTACACCTCAGGGAAATTGAGGCAGAGAGCACTTGTGTGATTTACCCAAGCGCACACAGGATGTCTGTAGCAGAGCTGGAATTGAACCTACATCTCAGGGCCTTTATACCGAGCCCATCCTTTCGATTTTGTCCCTTCTCGTGCCAATTTTGCAAGGCTGCTCTACAACATGTCCAGCACGGCAGCTGCTGAAAGAGTTTAAAATGCACATCCTTCTACTGCAGTAAAAGCCCCAAGGGACATGCCTGCCTGTGGTCTGGGAGCTCAAATCAGCGGAGTACATCTAAAAGCAGCCGCAGGGAACTTGGGGATCTCCAGACACATCGGAAGGGCCAAAGTCTCATATCAGTGACGCGACCTACCTGTGTCCACCATCGTTACGCAGCGCTGAGTAAGGCAGGAGGATTAAGGGATGCTGAGCTGTGAACATGGCTCCAAAAGTGAGTTAACCTTCTATGTCGAACAGAGCACGCACGTACCTCCCCTGGGACAGCAGGGCAGGAATCCCGCTTCGCAGAACCCAATCTGCCAATGAACACATTCCATTGCCTGGGTACTGAGGTGAGAGGTGGTGAAGCTGTCCTCTCTGGTGTCAGTGAGCACGGCGAAAAAGCTCACCCAGGAAGAGGATTTTTGAAGGCTCTGCGGGGTGATGCCACACTAAAGCACAAAATACTATTGCCCAGTTAGGGCCAGATTTATCCCTGTAGACATGAGGGATGTGTCTGCAGGAGTAGTTGCACTGGTGTGGGAAGATTTACCCCTGGGGGGAGGGCAGCTGTGAAATCCAGGCAGAGGCTGTGTGCAAGAAGCACTGAATCATTATTATTATTATTATTACTATTTACATTATGGAAGCACCTCGGGACCCCACTGAGATAGGGACCCTATTGCACAAAGCACTCGGCAAACAGAACAAGATGCTTTCCCTGCCCTGAACAGCTTACAATTTAATCAGTGCCTCTCTTGGCCCATCTCTGGTTGGCTCCACCCATTTTTAGGGGTGCACCAGCAGCTAGTTCTGACCCCCCGGTGAAGGAGGGAAAGGGGGTTACAATCACCTGCTCCATGTGGGCTTACTGTAACCAGAGGCTGCAGTCTAGGAGTGAAACTGATCCCGAAATTATTGGAGCTTGTCCAGGGCTGAGCAATAATTTGCATTATGGAATTTATGAAGCTAATGTAACATCTTTCCTCTGCTCAGGACCAGATTGCGATTTCTTCTGATTTATTAATGAATTGTCTGTAAATTCTTGCATTAATCATGAGTATTCAGAATTCATGCTTGTGCTGCTTAGCAGTGATTGGTCACAAAAGCCACACGGTATTTATTCTGTGTCATGAGCGAGTGAGCATTCGAGCACTTCCAGTATGAAGTCTTATGGGTGCAAACGTAACATTCAGTTGCCATAAATTATCAGACGCGCAAGTAACTCTAATATGCACTTTCCAGAAATATTCGTGCCAGCAAAACTTGATTGCTTGCCTATTTGCGGACAGCAAATGTAGGAGGCATCTTGGTCTATCACGAGGCGTTGACAAAGACACCTCCAGAGCTAAAGAATGAGCCTCTGCAGCTTAAGTGAGAGGACGAACCCCCTTAGCAGGGTGCTGTAGCTGACTCATGTCCTGTGGATGCTGGACAGAGGTGCCACATAACACAGAGAGAGCAGCAGGCTACACAAACACCAAAAGGGCATAAAAAAGGCTGAAGTGAATTTGTTAAGAAATTCAAACGAATATTTTTAGGAAGTGCTTTGCATCCTCCTCCCAGCGCTGCTCCTGCAGAGTTGCCATTGGCTGCACTGTGGGGCCTGGGACATGCTGTGAAGCAGGGACCTTTTCCAAACAGAGCAATGCTGACCTTTTTTCAGAATGCACACAGCTGGCCTGGCAGGCTGATGAACTACTACCATAACAGGAGCAAATGGAGCGCATCCTGAGACTGCAGCCTGAATGGTGCTCTTTAGCGACCCCTTCTGGTAGAGGCAAGTATGATGTAGATAGGCTCTAGAAGCAATGGTCCTCACTCTCCATAGCTAGGGGGAGACTTGGCATAATTCTTGTCAAGCAGAAGTGAGCAGACTGCATATAGCAAGGGGATTCCTCAGCTCTGAAATAGGTGACCAGATAGCAAGTGTGAAAAATCCAGATGGGGATGGAGGGTAAGAGGCACCTATATAAGACAAAGCCCCAAATATTAGGACTGTTCCTATAAATTCCAGCCACCCTACTCTGAAGACACCACATGGGTAGGGGAAAGCCCTGATTGACTGACACAGATTTATATTTTAAAGCAAACCACCTTCAAGCACCCACATGCACCTCTTGTCATAGCACAGGACTGCCAACCAGCTCCAACTAATCCCTCCACCATTCAGTAGTACAGTTACATATACCGCAGTGAATGCAGCTGGAGTGCATGCACATAAATGCTGGAATTCACATCAGGAACACAGATAACCAATGGCACATTCTCTTAGTTATTCTTCCTGTCTACTTGTTACTACTCTTACTGAGCCATCCGCAGTGGTTATGGCCAGCTTCTGGAGACAGGGTTAAATGTGTTGTAGGAGTGGCGTGTACATTAATCTTTCATGTCCTGGTTGTCAGAGATTTAGGTTTAGCTGTCCTCCACAGTCTAGAAGGGTACAAGGCAGCACTGGGCAACCATAAGTCTGCATTAATGAAGTTTTGAGGCAGGTAATACAGGCTTCTATAACTGCACATCTGTTTCCTCCAGAGTTTCCCAACCCTAATGGGATTTCCTTTCAGGCTAAAGAAAATAACAGGAGCCCTATGTTGAAGAGATGTAAAATGACTCAGCACTGGACAGCAGAGCAACAATGATGATGTAATAACAATCCTGCAGCGAAAAGCCTAGATGAGCTAATACATCTTTTCCATCTCCATTTTCTGTGATTTCTGATTAAAGTTGCTATTCTGGAATTGCAGAAAAAAGATACATTGTATAAACATAGATGCATTATATTAATTAATTATATTAAATTATATGTAAATCTTCCTATTTTCAATTTTATTTAATCTTTAGAAAGAAAGAAAGAAAGATTGATTTTAATGCCCAGTAATGAGGCTGGAGGCGCTGCTAGTGCTGCAGAAACAGCTTTGGAGAACAAGTCCCTGACTAGATCCAGAGGAAAGGCACCCTGAGAATGTTGATTATGGCATTTGCACTTGCAAACAGAGCCTAGCAGATTGCATGCACACTCTGGCTTCTATAACTTAATAGAAATGAAACTTTTACTTTCAAGAAGATCATGTGATTTCCAGGAAAGGAAGTGCCATATTTGGACAGGACCAGTAGAAAGCAGTTGCATCACCCCAGCTATACTATAAGTATTTTCTCATTAAGTTTCTTGTTGTTGTTTTAGTGAACACACCCATCTTGAAAGGTGGTTCACGCTGATTGGCCACAGGCTTGCACTGTTGCCAGTGAGCTGGGCTGACGACATGTTCCAGAGAAGTATAAAAGGGAGGCTCATCGCTGTAAATGCTTTGATATTATTTCAACTATTCACAACACCCCTGGTAACATCCTCTGGTTACAGCAAAGGTAACAGATCTATTTTTTACTGGTGCTATTCACTGATCGGAGCTGGGGAGAAGTGGGAGGAGGGAAGAGGAAATAAGAGATTTGTCAGCTTCTTGGGGAAAAGCAAGCAGAATTCATGACAGTCCCATAAAGTTGCCGTCAGTAGCGTCTCTGGAAATACCAGTGCAGTTTTGAGTGGGGGCCAGGCGGTGCAAAGGCTGGCTGGATTGCTTGTGAATTGGTGCACTAGCTCTGTGTGTGTGTTTAACATTTTATGCAGCATTAAGCTCCGGGGAAGGTGTTGTCATTGATTGTGATGAGAGGCTGGTTTGAATAATTGCTTTGTAGGCACATGATAACTTCCTGTATACTATGGAGCTGCCCTGTAATTGCAATCCTGAATTCACTTGTGGGATGGAAGATAGAGAAATTCCCTCTCTATACTCTGACTACTGGCTGTGCATTTAGGGTAGCTTTGCAAATACCTCTTCTCCTCTCTCTTTTCTTGCGGTTTGCAGAGATGCTATGAGTCACATTCCCTTCCGCTATAAATTTCACCAAGACATTACTCAGCTGATTTGCACAGCGTTTGCAATTCAGAGAAGGGAGACAGGGAAGAAGGAATAATATAGGCCTCTCATGTTTCAGCGCTTATATTTAAATACCTATTATGTCCAAACAGCAGGTACATTTTAGATTGATTCCTCAGCATTTCTAGTTGTTTACTTAGCACTTGCATTGCAATTCACATTTTCAAAAGCACTTTACAATATCCCTTCAGGAATCTCTGCAGTACCTATGTGACATAGGTTGGAATCATTATTCCTACTACACAGATGGGGAAACTAGGGCATAGGGAGGTGTCTGTATTTGTGGCTTTCCCATGATCATATAGCAAATCAGTGGCAGAGTTAGGATTAGAATTTAGCATCTCCTGACTCAAATACCCTATGGCTTCACATTCTGAACCACCTCAGCACTCAATAATGTGAATACGATTTTGCATGGATCAGACAGGCTGCCACAGAATCGGGTTGGCTCAAGAACTAGACATTAGGTGCTCCTAGGATATTTTGCCCATCTTCTCTACTGAAGATGGGTACCAGCTGAGTACCAGAGAGTTAATGGGGAAGGGAAACTGTTCTTGGGTAACACTGGAATATGGTGGGGGGTAAAGTTTTTGCATGAATTGCAGGATATTTTTCTTAAACTCAAGGAGGGCTGGGGGATCGGCTGGTCTTCATGTCCCTTTCCCTCTCTTGTTGTTTGTAGCAGAAAGCCAGAGAGGAGCATTCGGAGAAACACCCCAACAGATCAAGTTAGGTATTGTTTCCTCATGAGACTGTAAGCTCTCAGAGGGAGGAACTGTGGGACTGCATGTTGGTTGCAGATGTAATACAAACCTTAACAGCTCCATCTGCCAGCAAAGCCTGCCGACTGCATATGGCCCTTCTTTTCCCTGAGACGGTGCCTCCTGGGTGTTCCCGCTGGCAGTGTAGCGCCACACCATCCCCAGTGCCACGTCTCTGGGCTCAAAGCCACACCACAGTTCAGATGCACAAGTCGCACTGCTCGTGTGGCTGCCGGCACCCTACAGAGGGGGTTCTGATGCTAACACAGGAATTGATTTGGGGTTACATGATGGTGGTGACCATGAGTCACTCTCTCTACATCGCCCTCTGGTTCATATAGGTCCTGCTCGGAGATTTCGAATTAATCTGCAAGAATTCCATTTGGTAGCAAAGGATTGAACTGCTCACCCCTTCATTCTGCAATTAACCCAAGACAGGCTGCATGATGGCTGCATCAGAGAACGATGGGTAAGCGGCTCTGGGGGAGCTGGGTGTGGGTGCTGGGTCTGCAACATGGGCGACCTACACAAGCCAATGGCTAGGGCCCTGCGCGGATATAAAATTTGTATCTACATCTGATCCACAAACATAGCCCACGGATCTCTGCAGATCTGCAGGGCTCTATCAATAGCAGCAGTGAAAAGAAAAGTACTGCAATGACTGGCTCTAACCATCGCTGGCAGGCCTGAGAGGACACCCTTGGATGGGTGGATCCCACTGCAACAATTTTTTTTTTTGCAGCCCTTATGTTGACAGGAAAGGCAGCCAGGATTGGCTAATATTTGCCCAAGGAGACTGGCCCTCGTGGTTCCTGCTGTCATTCATCTAATCTGCTGTCTACCATGACACCATCGGCTGACACAGACGCCAGGTGGCTAGTTGCTCTGCTAACAGGAAGGAACTGCTTAAGGGCCGTGTCTCCACTGCAAGAGTTAATTGATGCGGCGTGTGGCTGTCAGCAGTTGGTTAACTCTGCCTGTGCTGAGGCTTGTTAAGCTACAAGCATAAGAAGTAACAAACCGTGTTGAGCCCCATTTCGTCAAACCGTCCAAGCTCATGCAGCTGGTGTGGTGGTAATGTCACTGGGTCAGGTGTAAAATCAACGGAGCGATGCTGACTGGTGGCAACTGGTGATCTGGCTAGGACTCTGCTGGTCTATTCTCGCAACTTAACTGTGCTCAGTAAAAGTTTAAATCTTGCCCTGCACAAGACCAGGCCTAAGAGGTCACAGGAGGCTGCAGTGCAAAGCACTGTCACGATTATGGGTTTGTTGAAGTGTTCTGGATGTGAAATATGACCATTTCCTTCTGCTGGGGGAAAGGGAAAATCTCAATGAAATATTTGAAGTTAAAGGGTGTCTAGCCTTTATTTATCATTTGTATTCTCTTAGTGTCCAAAAGAGCTTTAAAAGTAATCAGGAAATCAAAGGGAGTTAGGCGCCTCAATACTGTTGCGGATCTGAGCCTAGAGGCCCCAAGTGAGATGGGAACTCACTGGCGCTAGGTGCTGTACAAACACATCAATTCATAGATTCCAAGGCCAGAAGGGACCACAGTGATCATCTGGCCTGCCCTCATATATAACACAGGCCATGCGACTTCCCCACAACACAGTAGAACCTCAGTATTATGAACACCAGAGTTACAAACTGGTCACTCAACCACACACCTCGTTTGGAACTGGAAGTACGCAATCAGGCAGCAACAGACATAACAAACAAAAGCACATACAGCACAGTGTTGTGTTAAATGCAAACTATTAAAAAAATAAAAGGAAAGTTTAAAAAAAATTGACAAGACAAGGAAACTGTTTCTGTGCTTGTTTCATTCAAATTCAGATGGTTAAAAGCAGCATTTTCCTTCTGCTTCATAACTTTTCAAAGCTGTATTAAGTCAATGTTCAGTTGTAAACTTTTGAAAGAAAAGCCAAAACATTTTGTTCAGTTACGAACATTTCAGAGTTAAGAACAACCTCCATTCCCGGGGTGTTCCTAACTTTGAGGTTCTACTGAAACTCCTATTTGAAAACGGTAAGAGACAAAGTAAATAAACAAGGCAGATAAATCAAAGGGTGGGGGAAAAGGAAGCCTCGTCATCCTCATTTTACAGATGGAAAACCAAGGCCCAGGGAGATGGAGCAATTTGCCCACGGTCACATGAGGTGTTTGCAAAATTGAGGTACCTTATTTTCATATTAATTAGCTAACAATCCATTTATAGCATTTCTGTAAATGTTTCTGCAGAATAACTGCCCACAGCCGCGTTGTGTGTGCTTTTATCTCTTCTGATAGAGGCTTAGCAACAGTTGCTTGTTTGTTTGAGTTCACCAGCAACAGTTGCAGCTAATCAATTCTGTTTGCCCCATGCCATCACCATGAGAAGGTGGCATTTCCTTGGGCTGCCTTTTCTCCTTCAGCAGCACACACTATGCCGCTTGTCATCACTGCTGGAACAGCAGAGTCTTCCTGGTGGTTCTAGTATTACTCTATCTCTGTTTGCAGGGGAGGGCCTTTGGTCTGCCATTGGCCAATAGACTTGTCATAACCGCTGGCTTTGTCATTACAGAGGTTCTCAAAAATTACGATTTGCTCACTGGCTGATTAATCAGATCAACAGCGAAAACTACGAGGGACTCTGCTGGGTAGACAAAGACCGCGCTGAGTTTCGCATCCCCTGGAAACACACTTCCAGGAAAGATATCACCACTAATGACTACAAGATTTTCAAGGTAAGATCCAAAATGATTTTCTTTTCTCCAACTCACCAGCCCCCATCTTCTGCAGAAGCAAGTCCCAGTCCAGGGCATAATTGGATTTACACCAGGGTAACTCACTAAGAGGAACTGACAAAATGATCAGTGTGATGCCCTAACATTGACATTTGCCTTACACTGGTGCACGGTGCTGGGACTGGGGGGGGGGGGGGTGGGTGCTGTCGCACCTCCTGGCTTGAAGTGGTTTCCATTATTTACAGGGTTTACAGTTTGACAATGGCTCTCAGTACCCCCACTATAAAAATTGTTCCAGCAATGATGTGTCACTGCATGATGACCTTTCATTGTAAGGATGCAACATTGTCGCATCGTGGCACCAGGCAGTAGTTGACTAATACCCTTTTATTCGATGGAGTATCCATCCACCAGGGTAACAGAGAACAGAAGGTTTCCTTGGCAGAATGTACACCAAGCATCCGAATAATGATCAGCTTCAGTACCCATGGCTGTGTGAGGACCCCAATAACCATGGTGGGGTTTGTAAAATGTTCCCTTGCAATACATCATCCAGTCACTTGATGGCTCCATGTGCTGAATGCATTTGCCAGGATGGGGTGGTTCTTGGTAAACAACAGACAAAGCTGGAATTCAAACGGTGTGGAAGCTTGTTTCTGTCTCTCATTTTGGTTATTTTCTTTAATAAAAAACTCTTGCTTTAAAAACTGATTCTATACATCATAGTAGGGCTTCTGCCCCTTCTGTAATTTCCTGGACTGCCCACATTTTAATGGGGTCCTCCTGCAAACTGCAGCTTACAGGGCAATTGAGAGGCTCCCAGATAAATTCTGAGCATTGTGAGAGGACAGTGTAATGTTGAATTGTGACATGAAATGTTCCTGCTAGACCTGGTTAGAAATCTTTGGGCAGAATGTTTTTCTATTAGAAAATGCTGATTTGTCAAAACTGAAACATTTTGCTCAAATGTGCCAACTTCAGTGAAATTCTGATGGAAACCACCCAGGCTCCTCCTTGAATCCTATCTGCCAGGCGGGGTGCCATTGGAAATCTGGCTGGTTGGCAGTCTGGGAGCCCTATCTTACAGGCTCCCTGAACTTCCCAGCTCCCTACCCGGTGGGCTGCCTGCATTTTGAGCAGCTCAGGGAGCCTCAGAAAGGTTTCCAAAAGATTGGAATGACGTTCCGTTTTTAACTGTTTGGAAACAAAATTTCAGGATTCCCATTACCTGGGAAATTTCATATTTTCATTTTTCATTCCCCCCAGAATGATTTTTTTTTCCCACCCAATATTTCAGAATTTCCTGCAGAATGGGAATTCCAGTTTCCAGCCAGCTCCAGGCATGGCTAAGAGCAGGGTTGGACTTAGACACCATCCTCCCAAAGACTGACCTGGCAATAGCCCTCAAAAATTCTGAAGCTGGTCCTTCTGACAACACTGAGAATTACAACAGTTGCAGGGTCCTGGTTGGTAAAGACCAAAACATAATCTCCTATCTGATTTTGCTTACTTTGGCTGCCACACGAAAGATCAGAAACAATCTGTGCATGTGCCTTGGAGAACAAAAATAGTCACCAAGAGACAGATCTCACTTTCAAACTTCAAAGGGCTTATTATAAAGAGTTGGACAGAGATGTATTAACAGATTGTAGTCAATTCAGGGCGGGGACTGCCCATCACTCTATATTTATATAGTTTCTAGCACAATGGGGCCCCACACACTACCATTATACAATAAAAAATAATACAGACCAGTTGGGCAGTAACCTGTTCTAATGAATGAACCTAGAACAATAATAATTGAGGGGTACCATATAAGAAAAAGTGGGGGGATCCACAGATTTTTTCCTAATGTTTCTCCTTTCATTTCCATTTAACTCAATCCTGCATTCTATGATGCATGTCTGTATCTGGACATGGTGTCCAATGTGCTCGGATACTGTGATGATGGGGGACTGTATATGTACCTAAATAGAGCACATGCCTGAAATCTTGCTAAATTCAGCACCAGGAACCTAGGCCTCCTAGAAGGAGTCTGGGTCAAGTTCTAAACCCTTATGTGGTGCAGGTTGTGTCTTAGTCCCAGACCACAGTAACAAAGAGGGAGAGGGTTAATCCATCACTGCAGTCTGAATGGAGGTTGGGAGGGAAAGGATGTTTACACTTATGGCAAAGCACTTGACAGCTTTAAAAAACCAATGGTGCTGATGGAGAACAGGGAAGGAATTGTACAGAGATCTTCAGGCCTTGCTGCCAGTGGGGACTAAGATCAAACTGGCTTTCTGCTTGGCTTCACGGACAGACGTCTCCTTATCTAATGCGTTCTTCCCCATCTTCTCTTCCTCATCCCTCTCTTTATGGAAAGGCCTGGGCCATAGCCAGCGGAAAGTACAATGAAGAACTGAAAGATCTAGCCAAGTGGAAAACCAACTTCCGCTGCGCCCTGAGAAGCACAAACATGTTCTTGATGGTGCAGGATAACTCAAAGGCCTCCGGGTACCCACACAAAGTGTATAAAATCATCAGCCCAAACCTCACCACCATGGCAGCCGCTAATGCCCCTGCTGTTACAAGTAAGCATGCTGGCGGTATGTGTTTGAAGACAGGCGCAAGCAGACATGGTGCTGATCTGTGCAAGAGATCTTTTCTTTTACTCTCTGCCTGGTACAGGTGCAGAGCCAGTCTGAGTAGAACATAGCATCATGTGGGAGAGATGGGATTTTAGGTGACTGCCTTTAAAAAAAGATCATGGGGGGGCCAACTTTTCAAAAATACTCCTCCCCCCAGCAGCTGCTAGTGTTCTCAGTCAATGGGAACTGCTGAATACTCTTGAAAATCCAGGCTGTGGACTGAACATGGTGTTTATTATTACTCCTTGCTGGTAGCATAGAAGTATTAACAGTATTGGGTGTTTTCAAAGGGAAATCTTACTGCCCTTCTCCTTCAGGTTTCTGCTTTGAGGAAACCCAGTGAGCCAAACTCTGGCCTAGCTACACATGCATTACCCTGTAAATGTCAATGAGGCTGGGAAGGTTTTGATGACTCAGGTGTAACTGAGCGCAGCTTTCAGGGGTTCCCAGCAAACTGCAAAAGTTCATGAAGAACCAGCTAAACTGGTGGCATTAAGGGCAACATTTTCAGATGTGCCCACCAATTTTTTGGGTGCACAACTTGAAATACTATAAAGGGACCTGACTGTCAGAAAGGATTCTGCATCCGTCCTCGGAAAAGTAGGCCTATCCACTAGTCCCTTTTGATAATTTAGGTCCTTGGTGTCTCCAGTTGAACACCTAAAAATTGAGGGAATCCCAAATTAGTGGAGACTTTTAAAAATATGAGCCTTAAGCCCTGAGCAGGTCTCACTTCTTGGAACTATGTGTCATGTTTAACTCTTCATGTCGGAAATTCCATTTGCTGACCCCCCCTGGTTTTTTCCGCACCATTCCTCTGTAATTTGCTGTTGTCTTTTAGACAATAACCTGCATGACATCAAAGAAGACATCAGCCCCCAAACTGAAGACTCCCCTATGATGCATCACCATACACCACAGCAACTGCAGGTACCAGAACTGGTGATGGGAGGAGCTGGGGAAGTGCTAAACTTGAAGGAGTCCTGGAACGATCAGAACCTGATAATTTTTCACAAAACTAATGTGGCTCATGGGAAATTAACATAGATAATTGCTTTCCCTCCTCTTCCCCTCCCCCCCCCCCCCCAGTTCTAACTCAATCAACATTACTGCTAGAGTCCCCCATGGGAATGTGTGCCTATACAATGTCCCTGAGAGTTGCTTGTATCCTGCAGGGATGCAATCTGGCCCCAGGAAAACAGCTGGGCGAATGATCATGCATCTGTTTTTGCAAGCAGTCATGTTTGCAACACCAAATTTAAATATACATAGAGCTAGAGCCTTAGCTGCGATCACAGAAGATGATCCAGCCCAGAGTCTTCTCACTGTGTGAAAAATGTTTTCCACAATGGAATGAAACCATTTTTGGCTGGGGGAAAACTGCTTTAGTCTGCTATTAATGTAACCTTTTCATCCATCCAGTGAACTGAGGTGAGGAGGGAACAAAAATTACCTGTTCTGATTTTGGCATGAAAACGACCACACGT
Source organism: Emydura macquarii macquarii (assembly GCF_026122565.2). NCBI lineage: Eukaryota > Metazoa > Chordata > Testudines > Chelidae > Emydura > Emydura macquarii. Next base: position 2,873,522 of record NW_027130724.1, on the reverse strand, counting down.
TCAGGACACCTTTTCTCCCCACCAGCCCTTTCGGGAACCTTCTGTGTCTCTGATGCCTTGTTTAGAGCAAAAAGTCTCATCAATTTAACTAAGGGTGTGATTCAAAATCAATTAAGCTAAACCAGGGCAAATCCTTGTGCAGACACTTCTGTTTTGGTTTAAACCACTCTTGCTTTGGTTTTGCTTAAGTCAGTTGGAAATCAGTTTAAAGATAAAGTAAAATAAGCCACTCTTGAAATGCAATAAGTTCCACCCCATTATTTGTGTCAGTTTAACTGATTTCAATTTAACTTTCAAGTTAAACTGGTGCAGCTTTCTCATGTAGACCTAAGTCCTTGGCAAGAGTCCATTGGCTGCAGTGGAACTACACCAATTCACACCAGCTGAAAATTTGGTCCCTGGGCCACATTGGGAGAATTGCCTCCATTCCAGTCACCCCCTAGTGGCCAGCAGAGCTGCAAAGCCTTCATGTACATAAAGCCATGATTTACTTCAGTGATGCTTATCCCAGTGTCAAGCAGGTTCTCAGCCCCTCCCTCTCTCTTGGAAGCTTCTTAAGGTCAGGGACACACAGCATTTGGCTTGCATGCATCATATGTAGCCATTCTCCTTGGCTCAAGCTGGCATTAACAGAGACTCTCGTGTTTCTGCTGGACCACTGGCAAGCAGCGAGTCTAGCAACAGAGCGAGGCTACACCTGAATCACTTCACTTGACACAGCCCCTTTGTGAATTGGTGCCTAGAAATGTCTAGCTAATTGTAAGAGTGTTGCTTGACTAATTTGCTTTGTGTCTCACTTCTTTGGTGAATCCAAGAAAACAAAAAGAAAATGGTCTCGTGCTTTATTTTGCAGGAGATAGAATTAGATTTGCAGATTTTGTCACTGGAAAACCCTCCCCAAAGTAAGTTACTTGCTGATTTCTTTTTAAATGTAAATGACTGAATTCTAGACGATAATACTCAGAATCAGGGCCAGATTTAGGGTCAGGCAACTCCTGGGGTGTCAGGTTGGAGGACGCCAGGCTCGGGATTTACAGATCCTAGTGTGCAAATTTATCGTCTTATATGACAGGGAGAAATCATGCATGCAAATCGTGCATCAAAGTTGTGAAAGGGGCTGCAAATGCAATAAAAAATAAGATCTTCAGAAGTTTAACACATGGCTGAGGGGTGCCAAAGACACCCATCACCTGGGGCGCCATTTGGTCTAGGGCCAGCCCTGACCAGAATAGAAACCATGGTGCAGCATTCTCCTAAAACTTGGAATTAAAATATCTTCACCTAACTTTTTTTCCCTGTTTAACAAACTGATACGTCCCAGTGCTCCTCCATTGTTTGTTCATGGAATTGTATCTAGTGCATTGGGCGCTGGATTGAGAGTTGGGAGCCCAGGGTTCTCTTCCCAGATCTGCCACTGATTCATTTAGTGCCCTGGCTGAATCTACCAGCATTTCCACATGCCCTGGAGCAGGAAGCAGGATGAACTAGCTGGGAAATTATCCTGAGGCACACAAGTTTTGATTCAAAGCCCTCGTATCCTAGTGCGACGCCCAGGAGTCTTTTCCATCTTGGCTGGAATTCTGGTGGAAGTTCTGTGCTGCATTTAATTCTAATCCGATTGAATGGGGGCGAGTAAATGTAATACATGCTTGAGAACGCTAGAAAAAGCTTAGGGAAAGAGTCAAGAGAGAATAACAATATGGTGGAGCTGACAAACCGTAGTTTGGACACGCAGTTGCGTTTAATCCTTGCTCACTTCAGTTGGACCCTGGTCTGATTGCCTTAAAACCAGCCTATTCATGATCGGTTTCTGACCCAGAGGTTGGAGCCACGACCTCAGAGTTGGTGGGTCAGTCAGTGGCAGCAAGTGTGCAAAGAACTCTTAAGTAATGCCATCAGGGACAACAGCCCCAGGCAGGTTCAACCATGGTGCAGTGGGGAGACAGACGTGGCTAACAATGTCACGCCCCTGAGAGTTTGCTTTGGTCAAGGGTGGTGAGCTACTAGCCAAAGCCAGTGGGCAGGAGCAGGGCTGTTGAAGGCATCCACCACGCCAAGTGAACTCGTGTGGAAAACCAGTGTCTAGGGGTAGAGGTGAAGAGGTGCAGTTGTGTGAGAAAAAACTTGTGATACGGATAAAGAAATGCATTTACTTGAGACCGCCCTGTTCACATTTTCCCCCCAGAGATGGATAGCACGCAGAGCGAAAGGCCAGCCTACGACCTTGGGAGGAATCAGCCCAATGGCTACACCACCAATAATTCTGCACCAAACGGCTACCAAGGCAGCCCCGACACACTCCAGTGGGTTATGGAACAGTGCTACTTAACCCAGGATGGCTGCAGCCAGCAGCAGGTGCCATGGGCTCTGGATGGAGGTTTAGATCACGGCTCAGGTAGGCTGAGGCCCCAAAGAGCAGAGCTGCACCAAGAGGCGTCTACATTTCATAATACAGCTGGCTCTCATTGACTTCCCAGACTGTACCTGCGTTACAGGGGCTGGATGGGGGGTGTAGGGACAATCTAGCTGTGCTCCAGGGAGGAGGGAATCCTGCCTTTCCTTCTGATGTACTGACTGCATTCCATACACTCATAGATTTTTTTTTTTTTCAGGCCAGAGAGGACCTGGCACTTGCAGAGGCTGACCTCCTGCAGGGCACAGGCCAGAGAACCTCACCCAGCCATTCCCACACTAGGCCTGAAACCAGGGGGGCTAGTCTAGAGCAATGGTTCTTAACAGCTTCATACCGGGTGGCCAGCAGAGCCCCCTCCCGCAGCGTGGGGCATGAACAGCAGGAAACGACCCTTCCAAACAGAAAGCCCAGGTGCTGCCGGAAGGTGTCTGGGAGGCATCCAGCTAAAGAGCCGCTCCAGCCCATGTACTCCACTCAGAAACCAAGTGGCAGGTTATTCTACGGCCGCCAAGCAATTAAGAGGATCTAAAGCAGGGGGGCCCAACCCATGGCCCTCGAAGTTCTTAATTTTGTCCTCCCCCACCAAGGGTGCCTGTGCAGAAGAAAATCTGTGCTTGGTTCTGACTGGAATGTGCGTCGCTGAGCTGCACCCTGTGACTTTGCAAGGCAGTGTTTGTATCAGCCCGGTCACTGCCCAGCCACTTCCCACTGCATCTCCCACAGCAGCTCTGGTGTGAGCCAGACGCATGTGGAGCCGCTACTGTCCCTTACCTCCTGCAGCTGCTCAGCAGCACCCCGATGGCTGCCTGCTGCACTCCAGGAGAGAGCAGATGCTTCATGGCCTGCTTCCCTGCAGGGCTGGGGGAGCTACAGGAGAGAACAGAACAGAGGTTTGACTGGCACTGTGTGAGTCCTGGGGTAGAGCCTGGCAAAGGACCACTCCCCTTCCCCAACCAGTCATCCAGGGCAGAGCAGGAGAAAGGAAAGCCAAGAGCCAGTTCTGCCACTCTGATTCTCTGCCCCAGCCCTGGCACCAACCCCAGACTAGAGCTCCAGCCATGACCCCCCAACACGGCCCCTGCTGGGAGGAAGTGTAGGAGCCAGCTCTGCAGACTCTGCTCCTGCTGGGGACTCCCCCACATCGGGGCAACAGTGTTGCCCACTCTCAGGATTGAGTGCTGGGCTATTCAATATCTTTTGGTTAAGCCCCAGCTCCTGGAGCCATGTGCTCACATGAGACTCCCACCTTTCATTTAAAAATGAGAACTAAGTTTCTAGCCCTCTGGTTACAGAGAAAAGCTTGAAGCCACGACGTCTAGAGACTCAAAAGCAGAAGGCAAATAGAAAGAGCCTCAAATAGGGGTGGGGGGGGATCATTATTTTGTGGGACCCGCATGATGATTTTAGAGCAAGATGGGTTGGCCACACCGCAGGACTCCTCAGCAGAGACCTTCTGGGTAATTTCCACTCCTGTCGAAGCTGTGGAAAGGGCGCCAAATTACTGATGGGGACCCATGGCCCTTTCTGAAACATCAGACCTTCAGCTGGAAAGCTCCAGCACAACTTCTCTAAAACTAAAACAAATTGCAGGGGGCCTTTGCTCTGCACACTCTGCCCTTGCTCACACAGAGACCAGACCCATGATAGTGATGAGAAAGCAGGCCTCACATACAGCATCTTACACCTGGATGGGTCAGCCCCTTAGGTAAGGGTCAGTCAATAACTATGAAATCCATCTCCTCTTCCTCTTTGGATTCCAGAAAGCTAGCTTTGGCGTAGGGTTGGGAAGCATGGGGAGTGGTTGATACTGCAAAGGGCGTTGTGATTACGATGGCAAAGCTTTAGCCAACAGGAAGATCTTGCTGCATTTCCGAAAGGCGAGCTGGCACGATCAGCAGCTGTTGAATTGCCTAATGTAAATGCTTCAGTGCCTTACCCAACTCTCATCATTAATACTGGGTTTCTCTCTCCCATCAGGGGAAGGCTCATATGGAGACAGGGGGGGCTATCCAAACCGTCATGTTGGCCAAAATGACTACCCACAGCAAGGGAGCGGAATGACAAATGGACCAGTGGAGTGCTATCCCGAAACAATTGAACAGTGGGTGACCCAAACTATGGCGGAAATCCAACCTATGCAGAATGCTTATGACCCTTCTGCTGCCTTACATCTGCAGCAGCCCCTCCTACCCAGCACAGTTCCTGTCATAAGTCAGCTTCTTAATAATGCAGGTCAGTATATCCTGTTATCTGAGAGCTGGCTGGTTTTAAACCAGTGTGTCACCTATGTAGTCACTTGAGACAGAAAAGACTTGTCAGATCATTGAGCCCATCTTCCCACAGTGGAAGGATATGTTCCCCCCAATAGCAAATGACTCAGATATGTAACTAGGCTTGGAAGGATTAGATTTTTTTAAATCGGTAAATGTCAGTAAATGCCAATTTCATTGTACACACAAACAGATGAATAAATGTTCCATCAATAATAAATGAAATTTACAGACAAGCAAAGTAAGAAAACTGCTGTTTGATCACTTATTAGAGTTTGGTTTAAGGCTATTTACTGTGTGTATATTTTGACCTGTGATGTTGACAATTTGTGTTCTAACCGTTATAAAGCTTTTGCTTTTTTTAAATCAATGTCTGCCATTAAATAATTATGGTCAGTCCTGCCCTGTTGTCTGATCCCTCCCTCCTATTATTTCCCACAAATGTGAAAATTAAATTGAAAAAAAAAAATGCTTAAAAATAAACCGACATTATCCCTCAAAATGATCAAAAATCAAAATCTCATTCTGCCAAGCCAATTTATAACTTACCCTGCACGTGAAGCCAGGGTAAATGACGCTCTTTGCTAGAACTAAAACTTCCCCCATTCTCTTGTCATTATTCAGACAGCACCAGCACCATGTGAGGTACTTTAAGGAGACAAAGTTTCTGTCCCAAAGAGCTTCCAATCTATATAATGTGGAGGATGGGATGCAGCAAAAGCAAAACAACTGAGTAGTGATGCTGTGCCCGTGTCTTGAGGGTGCTGCTGATTTTGTAGAATTATTATGTTTCCTTCTCTTTACATTTTTTTTTTTCTGGACAGACAATTTAGGGCTCAAAGCGGGGGGGTTTCAGGAAGGACTTTCGGAGAGAGTGGAAAAGTGATTGACTTGGGAACTGATCCAACACCCACTAAAGTCAATGGAAGGACTGCTAGGCCATTAATATCAGTGGGCATTGGATCAGGCCTGTGGGCCATGGCAGGCTCCAGGCATAGGGACAGCCTGGAAGACACCACCACGTTGAGTGGGAAATACAAGGGGCCATTAAGACGGGCAGAGCTAGGCAGAAACTAACCTGTTCGTGACGGACTAGAAGTCTCACAAGCCGATTGTTCTCCATCATAGCGGAAGTCCTCTTTGAGGGGAGGTATCCCTACAACAACCACACGGGCGTCCAAAGCACTTTCCCGATCGAAGCGCCTGCAGGGAACGCAGTGAACTATCCAACACTGAACGGCCCAGGAGAGAATTGTTGTTTCCTGTCGGCAAATCAGTGGGTCGGCCCAGCAATGGTGGAGCAGAAAGGGTTTACCCATCCTGCTGTCCCTCTCCCAGAGCAGCATCCTTCTCACAATCCGGGGCCATCGCAGAACAATACAGGTCAGTGACTCGCTCCACACCAACTGCCGGTCCCAGTGAGGGAGAGCTGCCCCAAGCACAGAGTACATCAGTAACCCCCTGCCTCTTCCCTCGTAAGGTGCACAAGAACTGGGGCAGAATAGTCAATGCTTTGGGGAAACACAGCTATAGGAACCAAATGGCACCGATCTTTCCTACCCCACTCCTAAATTAGAAGGGCCCCCTTCGCTCCTGTTGCAGGCTTAGGGATCCCCCCAGCCCACATCTCAGCAGCCTCGCCTCTGCTTACAGAGGCAGATCACGGGAGCTCCATGAGGCTCACAGGGCATGGCCGTCGCGTGGAAGGGGGGGACCCACTCAGGGAGGAGAGGATGCCGTAACACTCAGGCAATCCGCTGCTTCTCTGCTGAGATGCCCGACGAGGGCACCAGGAGGCCATGTGTGAGGACGATGGGCTTAGCATGTCAGGTCTGTGCAAGTGTCTTCACTGACTTTGGTGAGCATTAAATGGGGCCCTTGGAGAGCAGCCTGTTAGGAACCAGAGGGCACCTGTTCGAGCCAGGTCAGCCTCCCTCCTATATAATCCAAGCATCCCCTTGTATCTTGCAGAAACTATTCCTCCCAATGTGGATGTCACCATCTATTACCGAGGGAGGTCACTCCACCAGGTGCAGGTGACCACCAGCAGCTGCCTCTTCACATACAACAGCGAAGATACCACCGTTGCCCCGGGCTGCACACAGGTGGTCCACTTCCCACGCCCCGACGAGCTGTCTGATCAGAAGCAGATCCAGTTCACCACACAGCTGCTCCAGAACATCGGGCTTCTGCTGGAGCAGAAGCACAGAAAGATCTATGCCAAGCGCCTGAATAAATGCCAAGTCTTCTGGGCCCTCTCCAAGCAGCTGGTGAACATGACTCAGAATCCTGAACCCAAGCTGCTGCACCGTGACACAGAGACTGAGATCTTTGACTATGAGGCGTTCTCCAAAGGTGAGTCTACAGGCAGGTGGTTCTTACACCATGGGGCCAGATTCACGGGTCATCGTTACATTAGCTGGGATAAAATTCCATTTACCATGTTTGCACAAGGGGGCTCCAATATGGTTGAGGCATGTAGACTGATCATGGGCTGGAGCCCAGCCTGCATAATCACTGGACTCCAAGTTTTGCTTCAGCACTTCAAAGAGACGAGACCATGGGCAGGAGCAAGAGTGAGTGAGCCCCAGAATCTCCTAATAGGAAAGCCCTTCTCTTAGCCATTGTTCCCTAACCATCCCAGGGCAATTTATTTAATCCAGCAAAACCAGTGCCTGCCTGCCTTGTCCTTGTGTTACAAAACCCATCCTGTTTTCTTTTGCAGAGCTGAAGGATTTCAGGGAACATCAAAAGGCTAGATCTCCCGACTTCACCATCTACCTTTGCTTTGGGCAGCGCTTCTCCAAAGCCAAACCCAAGGAGGACATGTTAATCCTGGTGAAGGTGAGCCAAGAAGCCTTGTTATCCCTTATCGATGGAGGGGAGTGCTGGCTCAATGCCAAGCATCATTGGTCTCTGGTGGGATGTTCCAGTGGTGTGGTCATTCACTGACCGCCAGCTCTATTAACATCAGTGTTGATGTACATCAGCTAAGGAGTTGCGCCCCTCTTCTGCATGAAAAGGCCATGTGTCTGTGTAGCTGGGGAATATCTAGTGCTTGAGTCGAGATCCCTGGATTAAATGGCAGCGAGAGATTTTCCCCTTCCAATTAATGTCATATCCACACTGCAAGAAGCAGGGAATCCTCCACGGCCTCTAAAGCTTTATAGTTCTGTGAGGGTCACTAAGCCTCTTTCTAGCTTAATTATTGGTCCCCTTTGGCTACCCAAATTCCCCTCCGAGTGCTGCCTATGCACTCACCAGTCCTGACTCGGTGCACATACCATTTAGCACTCTCACATTACCATGATCGGTGCCGAGATAAGAACTTAGACTGATCCAATGGGGCTGCAGTGTAGGCATAAAGGCCTCCTAGGGAATAGCAGGAAACCTCTTCATCCAGGTGTGACCCATCCATGCCTTAAGGTAGCCCACCTGAAAATGCCAAGGGCAGGGCAGGCTGTAAAAAGGAGAGAAGATTCTCCCAGCACTGGTGGCTAACGCTGCACTTAGATTCACCAACCAGTCACAAACAGTGCTCCTGATCCCACACACTGGTTATCAAGAAGCTAAAACAAGAAGTTATACAGCCCCTTTAATTCATTTCAGTCTCCGACCCCCCAGTTAGAAACTAGTTCCAGTAAAGAGATAAGTTATTAAAACTCTGTTTCCTTTACCAAAAATGTTCTCGTGATCCCCAAAGGGTCAGCCACATTACCAGACCAATGTAAGTTTGGATCTTACCCAAAATACAACGCTGCCAGCCAATCCTTTAGTAACTAAAACTAAAGGTTTATAATAAAGGAAGGAAACAAATAAGAAGAGAGATACAAATGACTTCAGAGTCCATATATATATCAGATTCTCAGCAGAACTGTGGAGTTTGCAGGCTCATACAGTTCCTTTGGTGTACATCCAGTACCTGGATGGGTCTCAGTAGTTGATCCAGAGGTAGGAATAGGAAGCAGTAATGAAGACAAGATGGCGATGGTGCAGGTGCATTTTATAGTCTCAGGTCTGCCATGAGGCTTGTTTCAAATACAAGCTCACAACACATGGGCAGGGAAAAGCACTTGCAGTCCCCCTGATCACAGGCATGTTCCTAAATGTCCTGATGACATGAAATAGCCCCTGGGTTGTTTCACTGGATTCATTGTACTTTTTAGTTCCCTTGATTAAGCAAGCTTAGTGTTGCTGCCATCCTGTCTGGGGGTGTCACCCAGAAACACAGCACAAGCTCGAAATTACAAATATATTCTATATAGTTAGCACTCATAATACAACACTGATACAGACAGACAAACATGCTTATCCATCTTATCAAATCGTGACTTTTCCATCAGTACCTTGCATGGCATAGCCTATCCGCTATTTAGTGCAGTTTTGCCATATTGGTATTAAATAATATTCTAGATGGGCACACCAGGCACGGAGCCAGCCCGAGGTTGCGTTCGCAGCAGCCACAGATGCAGAGTGCAAGATAAAGGAAGGGGGGGGGGCCTGATCAGGCAAAGAAGGGCTGTGTCTAGGGCCAAGCTGTACCCTGGCTATTCTGCACGCCTGCAAAGCCCACAGCAGGCTGGTGCAGCCAGGGTAGGGCTGAATCGGGTTGCCAAGCATAGGTGAGAGATGCGCTTGACCCACTTTTGCACCCCAGTCCTCATTTCCTTGTCGCTAGGTGACGCTGACAGAGCACATCACCCCCTGGAGCAGGGGAGCAGACGGAGGCTCTGCTGGGGCCATTGACATGGCTCCGTTCAAGAGAGGCAGTGAGGCCGTGCAGTTAAACGCCTCATGAGGGGGTGTTTGTTTCTCTCTTTCAGCTGGTGCCTAAGTTCTGTGAGTATTTCCACGACATGGTGCAGAAGGAGGGAATCTCCTCCCTGAACAGCGGGAACGTGAGCCTACAGTTGTCCAACTCCTTCAACAGCTTGTATGACCTCATTGAGCAATACAACATGCAGATTGGTTGAACCTCCCCACCCCCTTCCTGCCAGTACTAGGATGCAATCTGCATGTGGGAGAGCAGCATCGGCTAGTCCTGGCTTAGGTGTCTGCCTGACTGGCCTACATTTAAAAATAGTCCTCCTTTCCCCACACCCACTTTCCCTCTCACTTATATCAGTTTGTTCCCATCAGGTAAAATGCGGGTGAGATTATGGGTGGCCTTGTGGTTTAGCCACTGCACTAGGACTCAGCAAAGCTAGGTTCAATCCCTGCTGTGCCACAGGCCTCTTTAGTGACCTTGGGCAAGTCACTGCATCTGTGCCTCACTTTCCCCATCTGCAAAATGGGAATAATTCCTTACCTCACAGAGGTGTTACGAGGATAAATGCACAGGAAGCGCTCAGATACCATGGCAATAGCCAGAGCAGCCTTCCCCATTCTAGGCAACCAATTGACAATAGAGATTTTTTTTCTTCAGCCGAAACAAACCTGTGTGCTGAAGGGATGTCAGCAAGAAAGTCAGGAGTAGTGTGGGGGCAAGCTGGATGCTCATCTACAGTGCTGCAATGTAACGGTCTTTTGCCTCCATCTGGGATGAGTGGTTTGGATTTTAAGCTTAGTGAGGTTTTTTGTTTTTTTTTTAAAGAAATGGGTGTGGTGACTGAAGCAAAAAAGCCTTAATGTCACCCCAGGCTTGTTCACACTTACCCGGAAATTCGGCCGCAGTCGATGGGAGTTACGCAAACCACGCAGAGTAATTTGTGTAACTCCCAGCGACTGCTTCTGCGCACTGTTCACATTACGCTAAGCCAACGGAACGCTCAGCGCTATGCTAGTTGAGGGGGTGGACTTATTCAGTCGACTCCCTCACCAATTGAGCGGGTCTATACCACTCAATTGATCATGAAAGATCAATCTGGGGGCGGGGAATTTGCTGCCACCAGTGTAAACGTAGCCCCCTTGCTAACATGAGCTACACTAGCAGCACAGTAGCCCTGGGGGCTGGTTGTACAATAGCACTAACCAGCTCTCCTTGGGCACACAGGATTAGTTGTGTAATCAGAGCAGTGAAGAATGTGACGAGAGGTTCATAAGACACTAAATCATCACTAACACTGTGGGATGGGATGGGAAGCCCAGAAGTAGTAAACTACCAGCAAAGCAGCTATTACTCCTGAAGTTTGGACTCTGGCAGGAGAACTGTACGAAACTAACATAGCTCACTGGACATTTTTCCCTCCAAAAGCAACTCCAGAAATTAGATATACCACAGCTAAGCTAGGACATGGAAGGGTCCTAAATCTAAGACACCTTAGTATTGCCTTGGTATCTGAGCGCTGACCATCTGTGGAAAGCAGCAAGAGGGCGATGAAGGAAGTATCTTCCTCTTTTTTTGCCTCTCCACAGTTCTGAAGTATGTATATTTATTGTGTTAATACTGTTCTCACTAGTTTAAATTATATGTAATTTTAAATCTCACATTGCATGGAGTTTATTAAATGAAGGTGAGTGATGCAGGTAATGAGTGCCAATCCACTCAGTCAGCGTAAGGTGTGTTTGTGTATTACACAGACACAAAGCTGGCATCCTCACCAGCAGCACTCCTTGCTTCCTCTTCCTTTAAAGGCTGCTTATATCTCTCTAACCTGCCATCCTGATCATCTGAGCTGTCAGGCTCAAAGAGTCCTAAGGACTGATGGCTAAAAATTTAATTGTTATACTTTTCTATTCAAGACTCCAGGAAGTCTTAGCTGCTGCCTTCCTTTAACCAGCCAAGGGCATTTAGGGGGGGAAAAATGAGGGGGGGGGGGGAGTAGGGGAGAAAGGTTGATGAAAATCAGGGAAGCAGGTCTTCCCAAAACTACACTGACAGATGCCAACATATCTTACAAAGGGTGAGTGAAATCCTGGCCCTGCTGAATTCAATGGGCTGCTTGGCCAGTGACTTCACTGGGGCCCAGCTCTCACCTGGTGTATCTGGCAGTATAAGCACTAATATAAAAGTATAATTAATATAAAACATGCCCCGTTTTAGGGTATAGTTCCTCAGTTTTCTTGATTGCTTCGCTTGCCTAAGTAAATTGTGTAGGTTTGGTTTTTAGCGTCCTTTTATTAGCACAGAGTTCTGTGTTTTTCCAAATACACATTGGCCTAGGTTTTCAAAAGTGATTTTTGAGGGGGGGGGCCCAACCTTGGACACTTTTTAACAGGGCCTGATTGTCGGACAGAGCTGAGCACCTGCTCTCTCACAGTCAGGCCCTGTTAAGAGGGCAAGTCAGCACTCACAAACTGAGCCAGCCTCCCTGCAAATCAGGAGTAAATGTATATGACTGGGGATGCGCACAACTGCCTCCTCCTAAATGGAACGTCAGCTGTTTGATAGGCACCCATCAGAGGCTCAGCTAGAGAACAGCACCTGATCAGCTTAAAGAGGTCTTTGGCATTGCAGCTGTGCTGTGACTTCCAAATAGAAGCAAATCCCTTTACAGGGGCTGGGGGTTAATTCAGTTGCTGTGTAAGTCCAGCCCTCTTCTGGTCAGGCTGTGGCTGGAGAGCTGCTCTTACCCTGACATTTAGAACTGGATTTCATTTTGACAACACAAGGGGGTTGATCTTTGCTGCTGGCCTTACAGAACTGGTCCCAGCTGGGGATACAGTCCTAGCAGAAATGCATTCAGAGTCTAAATCTGGCTCCAATTGAATTCAGTGGCAAATGTAAGTGGTTTCAGGGGAAGCTGAATCAGCCTCAAGGGTCTCCGACTGCTTTGGGAAATAGGCTGCTTGCCTATAACCTGAGTAGGAGATGGACAAGGGCAAGAAAGGTGATGTGGGGAGAACAGGAAAGCAGCGGGTCAAGGTGAGTGGGGTTGAAAACAGCCCCACACACAACTGACACTCTGTCAGCCCTTCTCCCTCCTCTCTATGGAGCAGCAGCTGGTCTGGTGCCTCCCAGTAAGATCTTCTAGATCAGGTGTCTGAGACTTTAATACTCGATTTTATTCATATTTTTGTAAAGTACCTTTTTCTAATGTCTTGTGCAGTTGCAGGGGTTTTTGTGCTCTCTGTGGTGCAGACATTGCATTCACTGGGAGAGGCCTGACTGCACAGCCGGAGCATGCTGCCTAGTTAGGGAGACTGACAGGGCGCCACTTGTTCAGTCGAGCAATATTGGGTGGGACGGATGAGTCACCCTCCAGGTCCCTCAGAATTTGGGTCATAGATTTTTGTCATGGCTGCAGCCTTAGTAAGGGGTCACATCCTAGCTGCCGTGAGCATGTGTAGCTCCAGTGAAGTCAAGGCAGCTGTGGAGGTGGCCCACTGAGTTTAATTTGGGCAGCGTGTGAAACAGCTAGAGAATGTGTTGGCAGGGAACTGAGCAAGGGCCCCCCTCTACACTGCAGCTCCCGTCTGAGTACAACTGTATGTCAGTGTTAGCCTGTCCACACATGCTGTGCTGCACAGCCATGTTTGTATCTGTGCATTACGGACAGCTACCCCACTCTGCCTCAGCTGCTGGGATGGGGTGGGGGTCTGGGCCAAAGCTGGGGGGGGGGTATCTAATATGGCACAATGAACTTTCAGCTGTCCTCCCACCCCCACAGCTGGGAGGCAGGAGAACTGGCTATCCTTATTGCACATACGCTTAGGCACTTACCTGCTGTAAGGAGGAAGGGCCATTTAGAACCCAATTACAGCCTGATAAAGATGCTCATGAGAACAAATCAAAGCACAGTGTATCCACTATGATTACGTTAGCAACAGCATGTGTGAACATGAACTAGGTGCAGAGGCAACCATGGTACCAGCTGTACTGTAGAAAGGCCGCTCGTTATTGCCATGAAACACCAAGCTGAGCTGAGTTGGGGGGCTAGGGACTACTTTCCCTTTTTAGTAAAATTACCCTCGTGATTTATTTTAAAATTGCCTAAACCACATCAAGTTTGCCATGGGGGTGGAGTTATGTTTTCCTCACACTCCATTTGTGATCATGGGAGTGCCACACAAAGCAACAAGTTGAGCCCTTTCATTTTCCTTCTCTCCAAAACCTGGGCTGCAGGAAGTAGTAGGAAATAAAAGGGCGCTAATGACAGCTTCTTCATAATAAGCTAGAAAATTAATTTTTTATGACTCAGCATCTGCACTGCACCTTTGGGAGTCAATCAGGGTTTGTTTAATATGTAGTTTTGTATTTGTACTTTTTTTATACTTGGTTAATTACCGTTCTTCTCCCATAGAATGGAATAAATGAGCTGCTTCCCCAGAGGCAATAAACTGGCCTAGCTCCTGCCACACCCAATGCTTTCAGCAAATTAGGAGACCCACAAGTTCTGGTTCTTCATTAACAGGGGTGAGGTGAATATTGTTTCTTATTAAAGAAACAGGGCCTTGATCCAAAGCTCAACAGGAGCCATTCCAAAGACTTTCAATGGGCTGTGGATCCAGCTACTCATCTTGAAGGTATCACAGAATTGGAAAGGCTCTTTCCATCTTGATTTAAGAAATGTTTCTTAGAACAGAATGTAGCTAATATGGAAACTGACCTTCCGATAGAACTGTAATTGAGGCAAAACTTTGTGCCTGTTTCTTTTGCGTATTGTGGATCATGCAAACTTTTCAGTTACTGATGTGAGCCACACTCTCTGTTAATGTTGGCAGCTGCCCATGCTGATGCATGGATAAATGCTTTTTTTTCCCCTTGTCTGTCTAAATAAACTGACATTCCACAGTCCTTCAGTGGGAGGAAATGGTTTATTGCATAACAGTGCCATTACACACACAGCAAACAGCCAAATGCATCTTGCTGTACAGCGTGCTTAAGAGATTGCTTAGTGAGGCGCTAAACACGCTCTGAGTCTTGGCTAAAAGGAAGTCCTTCCCAATGGATGTCTCTTGGGCAGGCCCAGTTATTTGTCCAAGATCCTCTGAAATAAGAAAGAACATGAGTAACTGCAGAGTTGCAACCTCTGTTGCTAGAAAACAATGAAACTTGAAGTTTAAGCAGCCCAAAGTTTGGGAGTATTTGGATTGGGGGTTTCAGTTCAGGACCCCACTTGAATAGAAAAAAAATCAATTTGTCAGACCACCATCCCCCCGGCTACCCTGTGATGTGCAAGAGGTGCACAGCACCAGTCCCTGGAGCACTGCTTCATTCACTAACAGGGGAGAACAGTATTAGAATCAAAGAAAATAAACAAAACCTCAGCTTGGCTCTACAGTGCTGCTTCCAACATAGCATCTTCCAGGTGAAAAATCCAGGCAGGGTTGGTGCTTCTATGGGCCACACTATGCAGCATGTGTTGTAAAAGGGGGTCTCCAAAACTGCAGCTGGCCTGAAGCAAGACCTGCTCCTCGTCACTGACCCCGCTCGACAGCCACAGTGAGAAGACTTACAAAAGTGCCTTTAGTGCGTGCACGTGCAGTAAGGATGCCCACAGGGCCGCCAGCTCCAAGACAGCAGAGTTCCCCCCTTGGCAATGCAACCAGTGCAGTTCCACTGCACAAGTAGGGAGAAATACACAAGGGGTACACTCCCCATGTGAGACAGCCTAGCGTGGCAGAGGGTAATGGACTGAGGGTAATGGAGGCGGTCCCTGGCACGGTGCTGCTCCTCTCTGGCCAAGCACCCAGCCGATGTGGGGATGGCAGGGGCTGCTCCTGCACTATGGAGCTCAGGGCTGCTACTCCCTTGGGAGGGGCCACTTCTTCACTCCGGCTGATGCTGAACTCGGGGGTGGGGCTGCGCCCGGCTGGCAGAAGTCTCAGGTGGGGATGCTCTGGCCAGCGTGGAGCTCAAGGCTTCTGTGGCTGGTGCAGAGCTCGGGGGGGGGGGGGGGGGGGGGGGGCTAAATGACCTCAATGTTACTGAAGCCTCATGGACCCCCTGTAATCTTTTACGTCCCGCCCAGAAGTGGGTCCCGCACTCCAAGCTGGGAACCGCCGCTCTAGACATTGGGTTCACAATCATGCTGAGAGCTTGGGGAGGAAAACATGCATCCTTCATTCTCCCCCTTTCCCAACTACTCAGGCTGGGAGCTGGGAAGAGTTATTGGCCTCCCGGGAACAATGACTGAGGGCTGCCACTACACAATGCTTTTACCAAGGGCAGGCTGGGAGTTTGACCGTCCAAAAGGCTCTGCCAACTGGCAGAGCGATGCAGCTATTGTCTTTAACTTCCATTTCTGTTTGCCCCTCATGTAACGCCCCTTAACTCAGCTCCTGATCCTTCAAACGCTCATTGTCTGGCAATTCCAGGGGAATCTACATAGGGAGGTAACTCCTTGGAGAACTAAGGCCTTAGATTATAAACTCCTTGGGGCACAATTTCCCTGTCACCCCATATATGCCAATGGTGCTATTTAAATAGTGCCCATCTGAGAGCACTGCAAGGACAGTCTCAGACTACACAACAATTACACATTTAAAGGAATTAATTGAGGAACAACACCGATAGCTACAGAAAGACTGATAAAGAAGAACGGCAGTGACAGAGAGGAATCATTCAAGATATTCAGGAATACAGCTAAATAATGATTACTAAATAAAGCTGAATGCTAAGAAATGAAGATTGACACTGGAATCACAGGGAGCAGTTCTATGGACTGTGTTATGCAGCAGTTCAGACTAGACTGTCTCAATGGTTTGTTCTGGGCTGGAAACAGAAGGCTCTATGACTTCTATCTGACCAGCGTTCCACAATGGGTATTTTCAGACTGGGGAAGTAAAGTAGGCACTCCCTCACTGTTTTAGAGCCTGATTCAACTCCCATTAAAATCAATGGAAAGACTCCATCTATCCATCTCTATAGCCTGATCACCATTATATCTGAGTGTATCATCATCAATAGACCACAACCCCATGGGAGGTAGAGACGGGCTAATGTTTTCCTATTACAGATGGGGAACTGAGGCACAGAGAGGCTAAGTGATTTGCCCAAGGTCACAGGAAGTCCAGGGCAGATCAGGGAATTGAACTTTGGTCTTCCAAATACCAAGTCAGCGCATTAACCAGTGGGCCACTCTTCTCACTGACCATGAGGGGAGCTGCCTTGGGCCACGTTACTGCAGGCCAGTTACCCACAATGGGAAAAGAGATAGAAGCCAAAAGCCAAGAACAAAACACGAGGAGCAAAGCTGCAGCCATGTTACCTGGCGATTGACGTGGATGCTGCTGGGGCCGAAAGTTGTAGTCCCATAGCTAGTGACATAATAGCGAGCTGCGGGCTGGGGCTGTGGAATAAGCCGATCACTTGGAACTGAAAGGAAAGAGAAGGAGATGATCCACCTTGCCACAGCCATGGAGGAATCCCCAACACGCCCATCCTGCTGAGAGTGCACAGTGCTTGACACATTAACTCATTCATCCCTGCAATGGAGGCAGCTGGTGTCTGACATCAGTGCAGCTAGGGCAGAGTTCTTCATTGCAAGGCCCGGGAGCCAGTAGCGACTCCCATCGACCTTAAGTGCGACTCCCTGACGAATCGTTCATATTCTAATTTATTTTATTGTTTACATTAGAATATGTACCGAGCCTATCAAAGTCCGCCTTCTTTACACGTCACATTGACCACATGGTATGATGTGCGCCAATAAGTATATCTGTTGTATGAGAACCGTAATATTACCATAGCAACCAACACAGAACTTGGAGCGTTCAGCCGTTTGTGTTGTAGATTATTTTTTGGTCCCAGTGAGTTACTGGAAAGAATGGTTAGATTCTTAATTCCGTTGAAGCGAAAATCGGAAAGTGAAACAGGAGAAAAGGCAGATAAGAACCTAACTGTGGATATTAATGAAACGAACAAACAAAAGTTGTAGTTACACAAGTCTCTCTGTAACATGACATCATTAAGGAGTAAGCAAGCAATGTGTGAATTTAGTAGTTGATGTGGCTCTCATATTGAAGGTTTTTTTTTGGCCAAAGTGGCCCCTGCTTGAAAAATAGTGAAGATCACTGAGCTAAGGCAATTTATACCAGCTGAGGAACTGCCCCAGCTCGTGTGAGGTGGATAAGCAGGGAAGCCTGTTGCAGGAGAACAGCCAAAGGGCCAGCAAGAGCTGTTTGCCTAGCTGCAAAGGTCTTTAAATAGAGAGCGGAGAAAAAATTGCCCAGAAAAATTTGGAGTTTATCAGAAGCAGTTCTTAACACTGGGGGGCTGCCTATTATGACATTGCATTATCAGGCCATTTACAGATGGGGAAACTAAGGCAGAAACAGGTGATGTGGGGCAGGGCAGAGCTGGGATTAGAACCCAGCTGGTCCCTCTGTTTGTTTTAACCACTGGACCATGCTTATTGTCATGATTATCGGCTTACAGTCAGGCACTTACAAGACCCAACTGAGATCAGGGCACCATTGTGCTAGGTGCTGTGCAAACACTGTGAATGACAGTCCCTGCCTCAAACAACTTACAATTTAAATAGACCAGAGGCATAGAGGAAGTATTAGTGTCCCCAGTGTACAGATGGGGAAGCACAGCACAGAGAGAGACTCAAGGTATGTCTACAGCAGGGGTGTCAAACATAGGGCCCACTGGCCGCATCTGGCCCACGAACCTTTTTGATCCGGCCCGCGTCCGGCCAGTTTTTTTGAGACGTGCTGCTGCCCAAAGTGAGGACATTGGCACTTAAAGAGATTTCTCTGCCTACGGCATTGCCGGTTTAAGTCCGTGAAATGTCTTAAAGTGTCGATGCCGGATGCAGAGAAATCCCTTAAAGCGGCAATGCACTCAGTCCGGCAACATGGTCCCCCGTGAAATCCCGCTGCCGAAAAGGGGAAGATGGTCCGAATTTTTCAGCGGAAGGTATTGCATAGCCCCTGTGAAGTGCAGTTTATGAGAATTTGGCCCATCACCATCAGCAAGTTTGACACCCCTGGTCTACAGGGTAATACAAAACCAGCAGCTGGCACCGGTCAGCTGACTCAGGCTCCAGGGTTGAAACATTGCTGTGTAGACAACGGGCTTGGGCTGGAGCCCTATTTCTGGGACCCTGTGAGGGGGGAAGATCCCAGAGTGCCAGCTCCAGCCTGAGCCTGAATGTCTACACAGCAATTTTTAGCCCCACAGCCTGAGACCCATGAGCCTGGGCCAGCCGCGGCCATGCCATGGGGATTTTATCCCCGTGTAGATGTACCCACAGTGACTGCTTGTGCAAGGCTACACCAGAAATCATTCTGCCTTCAGCTGGACACTCCGCTACAGCAGAATTGCAACCCTCTACCCTTACCTTTGGGTAAAAGCAGCTCAGTCCGAAACTGATGGCCACATGTTCCACAAGTTTTAATTTCTTCCTTAGTCCTTAAAATAAAAACAAAAGAAAGAAAAATGGGGGGAAAAAAAGCCCCAACTAATTAACAAAGCTTCATTAACAACCTTTACAGCAATGGAAGGCTCTTCGGGATTCAAAATGAGTGGTTTCTGAACAGTTGCTCTTTTTAAAATGTCCTGAACAAAACCAGAAAGAGAAAATGTTTCCAGTGTTCTGAAGGGATGATTTTGTAGTTGAGATACTAAAGTGGGAGCTTGGGAGATACAGGGTTTATTCCTAGCTCTGCCATGGTATCTCTATGAGGCCTTTGCCAAACCACTTAAAATGAAGGTTACAGATCAGTAAATGGAGTTCTTGGAGTTGAATAAATTCCATCTTAAATCCATATTTAGGCCCCACAATCAAAGCGCATTAAGTTTCAGAAGCATTCAACTCCCAGTGGAGTCAATGAGGCCTCAGAGGTACTTGGTTCCTTGGAAAGATGCCTAAATAAGGATTTAAGGCCTGATTCAGCAACAATTGCATGCTAAATTACTTAGCTGTCCGGGACAGGGACTGTCTGTTCTGCGTTTGTACAGCACCTAGCACAATGGGGCCCATGACTAGGGCATCTTGGCGCTACTGCAATACAAATAATAAATAATAATAAAGTCAAGCACATGCTTAAATGCTTTGCTGAACAGGCATTTAAGTGCCTAATGTTGGGCACCCAAGTTTGAAAATTTGTCCTTAATGTTCCCTGTTCTGTAGATCAGAGTTAGTAATTATGTACTCCTCTGGCGTGTAGTGAGGATTCAAACCTTTGTAACATGCCTTGCACTGTTCTGATGGCAGGTATTATAGACATACAAAGCATGCGTCTTTTTTTTATAACTGATCAACATTTATATTGTGGTAGCACTCAGGAGCTCACCCTCCCACCCCAGGTGTTTCCTGGAGGAAAAACAGATTATCAAGCCATGGGACATACATACACTGTGTTCTTGTCATCCACATCTGGCCAGACAAATTCTGCAGGACAGCCCGCCGTTCGACAAGGTGCCTTCATGCACACGTGGAGACCAGGCCACTCGTCTGAGAGCTTCCGGATGATGAAGATTATCGCCATAACAAAATCCCATGTGATCTGGAATTCTTTAGATAAATAAGGGAAAGAATTGGCAGCTGTTAATCACCACAGGTACCTGGACTAAGTTAGCTGATCCATAGAGGACTCGTGCCTCCAGATTTTGGGGGGACACAATGTAAAGGGGGGGGTACACACGACCATCCCATGTGTCGTCTCTGGGAAGAATTTCCAGTCCCACTTCCCTGGGCCAGGGCAACCAATCCCACCAGCTCTTAGGGGGCTGGGGCCATAGGAGCGGGGAGCACGTGCCTCTGGGCCAACCCTGGCCCAGGGAGACTCTCAGCACCGGTGTCTCCCCAGAGCTCACGGACACCTCAGCAGGGGGAGGGGCACAAGCAATGCCCCATCTCCAGCTGAGCAGAAGCCAGGCAACCTGCTCCCAGCGACCCCCCACCCTACATCCAGCCTGAGGCCACTGTGCTCTCCTTGCCCCTCCAGGCTTATCTGCGGGGGGAGGATTTGGGGGGGAGGGAGGATCGGTTTCTGTCCTTCTCCTGCTGCGCCTACCCCTGGCACGTTTCCAGCTCACTCGGCTGCTATCCCTGGCAGCCAGGCCCAGGCCACCACCACCTCCCCAGCTGGGCTCTCTAAAGCAGCTGCCGCACTGCACATAGCAGTGACCCAGAGCAGCCACCCTCAGCCAGTTCGAAAGCGGCTCTGTCCCACTCCTTCTGCTCCCCATCTGGGCCCAGCTGTCAGGGACAGGGGCCGAACGTGCCAGGGGATGGGAAGGCGCAGCACGAGAAGGACAGAGCCCCTCTCCCTCCCCTCCAGCAGGCTGAGTAGAAATCTGAGGGGGCACTTGACCCCGCATGCCCCCCCATGCATCGCCTATGAGCTGATCTAGACTGCAAATGATAATGAGCAAGCAAGAGATACTTCTAGTCTGGGTTCTAGGCAAACAGTCACAGCAGCTGGGTTTCTTCCAATTAACCAGACTTGACACCCTTTAGGAGCAAATTACAGGTGAACTAGAAAACAATCCCCAAAAGCTACATTGTGCCCTTACTGCAATACAAATAATAAGCAAAAATACCTAGCAGCCCCATCCATAGACCAGACCCCCACGGTGCTAGGTGCTGTATAAACAGAACAAAAAGATGGTCCCTGCTTCACAGAGCTTATGGCTTCCAACTTTTATTAAAAAGTATTTTTCTGCTTTTATTCCCATTAGGGAATGTGAGGTCCTTCTTTCTGCTAGAGCACCAGAAAACTGGTAGAACTATGACACCAAGGCACTGAGCAATTTGGGTGGGAGGGAATGTTTAAAACGCTTCTAGCAGGGGTTGATTGTGCTAGTCAACATCTGCATAACTCAGACATCACAAAGAAGAGTTCTCTTTGTGAAAGCTTCAACCTCTCTCCCCCCTTTGAAGGCTGAGAAAATTCCTTCGTCAACCCTACGAAGGGTAGCTCCAGCAAGAACAGGGAAGATGAGATTGGAGGATATTGCTCCTCATACTGAAATAAAACATAAAACTAAATGAAAGGGGCCAAAAAAGTTTACTTTGAAACTTTGAAAAAATCTCAACCAGCTCTTCAATGTGGAGTCAGTCTCATCCAGTGAAGTTTATTTTGCAAGGGACACTGTGGGACGCTGATTTCATTAAGATCTTGGGAACACCCAAACCTTTAAGAAGTTGGAAGTTCCATTAATCAAGGTTACAGAGAGATGCTTCAGTGGAATAGACCAGGCCAGGGGAAGTCAAATGGTTTCTGTGTAGCCTGGTGAGCTTCAGAGAGTCCAATCCTTGGAGACCCAACCAATCTGTGGCTAACCAAGAGTCAGTAAATGGGGATCATACTGTAAGCACATTGGCCATATACTGAAGGTCCCCCGCATGCAACATAAGGGCCAGTTTGTTTAAGGGAGTTTGGGTGAAGTGCAAGGTAGCAGATGGCAAGTGGACAACTAACCTGCTCTCCCTGGGGAAGCAAAAGAGAACATGCTCAGGAGAGAAATCAGTGCTGGTGCTTCACTCTCACCTGTCCTTCCCACTGGCTTTCTGCTCTGGAGTTCAATATAACTATAGCCCTGCTGCTTGTTCTCTTTGACCAGCAAGGGTTTGCCACTTCATATGTGCAGGGACGTCACCTGCTTCACTCTCACCTGTCCTTCCCTCTGGTTTTCTGTTCCGGAGTTCAATGTAACTATAGCCCTTCTGGTTGTTCTCTTTGATCAGCAAGGGTTTGCCACTGCATATGAGCAGGCACGTCACCTTCGCAACCCAGTGGGCTGAATAGAATGAGCAAGCTTTCACCATGAGCCTGCAATGAGATTGGAGAGATGCATCAGCCAAAAGATTTAGACGTTTCTGCCCTCTGTCTCCAGTATCATGGAAACTATTTTAAGCCCCACCTACTGCCACAAAATATGTAGCCAACCCCAGGTGGGACAACAATGGGGATTGAACCAGGGAGCTCTCATAATAAAAACACCAGCATCTACTGCTTGAGTGAAAGGATGGAGTTCCATAGCTGGCAGCTGTAGCGGGCCCATTAAGAGAGCCAATTGGGAATTTTTCCACTCAACATGCAGATTCATCTAAACCAAAATGTTTTCTGCGGAAATGTTCCAGTTTCAACAAAACTTTCATCAGCAAAGGCCTTTGGATCCAGGATAGAATTTCTGGTCAAAATCAGACAGGGTGCCCAGAATAGTCAAGAACTTAGTAATGAGACAAGTCCCTGCTCTAACTGATTCAGAGTAGTGATTTGAACATGGGTCTCCATATCTCAGGTCTGTGCCCTAATCACCATTGGCTCGTCTGGGGTGGGAGGTGCCTGGTTGGTTGGTTTTTTTGCACAACAGATTTTTAAAGCTGTTGGTAACGTTCTGCATTGGAATGAAAAACTTCAAAACTTTCTCCTGCGGCTTTTTGCAGCACATGATATTAAAAACACTGTATGATTTAATTAACAACAAATCTAAGTTATTAACCAGCCAGGATGCTTCTCCTACGTTATTAACCAATTGTAGTTGATAAAATAATAATCCTTGGTTGGTAATTTTGCTGTAAGAATAATAGTGTGTGTGTATATATATATAAACTAAATATTTCTTGTCATACTGTTTAAATAGGACTATATAGTACTATAGTAAATGAAACAATGAATTCACACTACTGTGGCTCTTTTGGGTAAGGTTGATCGCTAATTTGGCTCCAGAACCACCGAGGTCTGAGTATGACTGCATTAACCTCTCATGAAGATCAGCCACTAAAGGATGACAAAGACTAATATTCTCCCAATGTGTGACTGACACATACACGTATTTGTCTCTTTCCTGCTGGCTTTTCCTACCCTTCTAGCCCAGGAAAGGCCAGCAGTCAAAAGCTTCTTCCTAAAGTGAATAGTTGCCCCATGCGTTGGACAGCATGGGTGCTGGGTACATGTTGGGCAGCTAACAATCCCACAGGTAAACCCCAATATTATTAGTATGGATGGATTCATACATGCATCTTGGGGCGTACCTCTTCCTCCTTCTCTCATTCTTGATGCAACAAGAGAACACTGATTTGAACAAGCTACCTTGTCAGCATGGATCCATTTGGTACAAATTGCTTCTTTATGCAGAGATAGGCTTTAGAATGGATTGTTGAGTCTGCCATTGATTTTCTGGAAGGGAAGAAATGCCCTGGGCTCTAGTGCAGTGTTCAGTGAGGAGGCCCAGCTTCCCCACCAGCTGTTAACAAAACCCCTCAGTGCTCTAAAAGCTACATGAATTGAAGCTTGTTAGCCAAAAATAGCTACCAAAACAAGACACTGCATGTGCTTCTCTCTTAGGGGAGAGGATGACAGAACAAACCACCACATGATAAATGTGTAGTCAGGTTGCTTAATGGACTACTGAAAGGCATTTGGATACTACGGGGATGAGTGCAGCATAAAAACCTACACAGTGAGAACAGAATTAGATGGCCCCTCACACCTCAGGGAACCCCAGAATCCTAACGGGATGGTAGGATATGGCAAGATAGTATTGCAAAAAAACTTAAATCTAACTCTTAAATCACAGGCAGCAAGACTATAAGGGAAGGCAGTGACCCAGCAAGCT
This sequence comes from Emydura macquarii macquarii, assembly GCF_026122565.2. Taxonomy (NCBI): domain Eukaryota; kingdom Metazoa; phylum Chordata; order Testudines; family Chelidae; genus Emydura; species Emydura macquarii. The sequence continues at coordinate 2,849,440 of NW_027130724.1, read as the reverse complement.
ACCCGGGCCTGTCTGAGCTCATGAGGCTAAGTGGAAGATGCACACCATGATCATGGCATCCATAGCTTGGTTTTCGCCCCACAAAGGGATGATTCCAAGGAGCTCAAGACAGAAAAAATGGATGCCCTGTGGCAGGTAAGGGAAGGGTTTGGGTGTTCTAGGCCAAATCTCCCCCTCCCCCACGAGGTCTTGCACAGCATGCATCTCCTCTTGAGCAGGGCTCTCCAAGAGATGTAGCTGAACCATTGCTGGCTTCTTTGTGGAAGAGAATATCGCTCAGCAAGTGAGATTATGAAAATGTTCTTCCAGTTTTGCTGTTCTCCCCTCCATAATGCTCCCTGCAGTTACTTTGTTCAGCTTTTCTAGGCTCTAATAGGTGGCTTAACAGACCCATAAAGGCTGGAGACCAGAGCACCTATCTCCAAGCACAAATCTGGTTTACACCCACTCCCTGCCCTTTAGGGTTACTGGAACACCAGCTTGGATAGAAATAAAGCCATAGTGGGGCATGTCACCAAAACAAGATGCAATGACTTACACACGCAACACCAATCAACACAAATGGGAACTTTGCAGCATGAATCCCTGGGCAGCACGCTGCTAGCATACCCTATAATTAATCATTTATATGACTGTAGCACTTGCAGGCCTCAGCTGAGTTCATAACCTCGTTGGGCCAGCTGCAGGACACACACAGTCCCTGCTCCCAAAGAATTTTCCACTGAAGGCAGACAAAGGATGGGAGGAAGGGACAATTATTCTTCCCATTCACAGATGGAGAGTTGAGGCTCAGAGTTGAAGTTACTTGCCCAAGGTCACAAAGGCAGTCTGTGGCAGAGGTGAGATTTGAACCCAGCTCTCTTGAGGCCCAGTCTAGGGCCTTAACCACTATGAAAATGTTCCTTTCGATTACTATGAATTAATGTGTTTGTTTATAGTAGTACTAAATACATGCTTCCTAGACAGTCAAGAAGGAATGACTCCTGCTCTGAAGGGCTCCCCACTTCAGGACATTCAGCATAAAGGGCCCAGGCAAGGGGGCTGTTCATTACCTTTGGAAGAAGCCCTCTGGGATCTCAGGTGAGAAGTAGGCCCGGACATGGAGATCCTCCGGATGATCTCCTCCCCATCTCTCAGAAACCTCCTCGCTCTGGTTGAGATATGTGGGAAACAAGTAATAGGCCTCGCCGTGGACCCGCGTTGTTTCCCATGGCTGCCCTGGCACGAACTCCCTGGCCCCTGGGTTGAGGTCCTCGGCATTCCTCACCTCCAGGCAGATCTCAAAGTGCTCCAGAAGGCTGAACAGCTTCCCCTTTTGGGCCTTGTGCCCCACCATCTCCTCAAAGGCATCCTTCATCCCTTCCGAGTAGAGCTGGTGCTTGACCAAGGCTCGCATGGCCTGCTGGCATAGCATGGCCTTCGACTTGAATGTCCACACCCAGTTGCACTGGTCTCTGATGGTAGCACGTTCTCCCACCAACAGGTCCACTGAGATGCTCTCTAGCTGCTGTACCAGGCGATCCCTAACAAGGACCTGAACCGGAAGAAAGAAAAGATCAGCAAGCCAGGAAGGATTACAGTAATAGATGCAGTTTTGCTTAGGTACTTACATCACTCTCATTACCATTATATCTGAGGCCCTCACAGTCTTTAAGGTATGTGACCTCACAACGCCCTTAAGGAGGTAGGGAAGTGCTCTAATTCCCATTTTATGCCTGGGCAAATGAAGCAAAAAGAGACTAAGCAACTTGTGCAAGGTCACAGGGGAAGCCTGTAGATAAGAAGCGAATTGAACCTGGTTTTCCCAGGTTCAATTCCCTTTCATCCTATCCTTCCTCCTGACCCCATCTCCCCGCAACACACTAGGCATAAGGTTCCTTCAGCAATCCCAGGAAATGGGGCCAGGTTCCTTCTACACAGCGCACACCAGTATGAGGAACACGGGATCTTGGCCATAGTTGAACTGAGACTGAAAAAGATTGTTTTTAAAAAGGGACAGTGAGGGAAGAATCCTAATCAGAGGCGTTCGTTTGTTCTTCAATGTACATTCAATGGCTCTCAGATAGCTCCAAGTGACTGGGGATAGGATCATCTAGCCAACTTGATACTAGCTGGAAGTTAATATCTGCCGGCTGTGAAGATGGATTGGAGGTCTCAGTCCAGTTCCTAGTAGACAGTGTCTACATCAGAGTGGTCAGAGCAGGAGTCTAGAGTTCAGGACTTGTCAGTTCTATTCCTGTCGATGATTTCCAGTGTGACCTTGGATATTTTGCTTCCATTTACCTACAATTCTGACTCTCTCACACATAGCGGTTAGGCTTAATTGCTTGCTTGCAAAGTCCTTTGAGAAACTCAGCTGACTGACCTTTATAAGTAAACAATTCAATAAGGACAAATACGAAGTATTCCACTTAGGGAGGAACAAATCAGTTGCACACATACAAAAGGGGAAATGACTGTCTAGGACAGAGTGGTGCAGAAAGGGATCTAGGGGTCATAGTGGACCACAAGCTAATTATGAGTCAACAGTGTAACACTTTTGCACCAAAAAAAAGAGCAATCATTTTGTATGTATTAGCAGGAGTGTTGTAAGCAAGACACAAGAATTAATTCTTCCGCTCTACTCCATACTGATTAAGCCTCAACTGGAGTATTGTGTCCAGTTCTCAGCACTACATTTCAAGAAAGATGTAGACAAAATGGAGAATGTCCAGAAAAGAGCAACAGAAATTATTGAAGGCCTAGAAAACAGGATCTCTGAGGAAAGGTTGAAAAAACTGGGTTTGTTTAGTCTGGAGAAGAGAAGACTGAGGGAGAACATGATAACAATTTTCAAGTACATAAAAGGTTGTTATATGGAGGAGGGAGAAAAATTGTTCTCGTTAACCTCTGAGGATAGGACAAGAAGCAATGGGCTTAAATTGCAGCAGGGGAGGTTTAGGTTGGAAATTAGGAAAAAATTCCTGACTATCAAGGTAGTGAAGCACAGGAATAAATTGCCTAGGGAGGTTGTGGAATCTCCATCATTGCAGATTTTTAAGAGCAGGTTACACAAACACCTGTCAGGGATGGACTAGATATTACTTAGTCCTGCCTTGAGTGCAGGGGAATGGACTCGAGGTCCCTTCCAGTCCTGTGATTCTATAAGATCATTTCAGAGACTTGCCCCAGAAACTGAGGCATGGCTGGAGAGCAAAATTACTTTCTTTAAGACTTGTTCTTTCCAAAACCACCCATCTCTCTTGTGCATGGACAATGAATCATAGAATAGTAGTATTGGAAGGGACCTCAGGAGGTCATCTAGTCCAACCCCCTGCTCAAAGCAGGACCAACCCCAACTAAATCACCCCAGCCAGGGCTTTGTCAAGCCGGGCCTTAAAAACCTCTAAGGATGGAGATTCCACCACCTCCCTAGGTAACCCATTCCAGTGCTTCACCACTTTCCTACTGAAAAATGTTTTCCTAATATCCAACCTAGACCTCCCCCACTGCAACTTGAGACCCTTGCTCCTTGTTCTGTCATCTGCCACCACTGAGAACAGCCTAGCTCCATCCTCCCTGGAATCCTGCCTTCAGGTAGTTGAAGGCCACTATCAAATCCCCCTTCACTCTTCTCTTCTGCAGACTAAACAAGCCTAGTTCCCTCAGCCTCTCCTCATAAGTCATGTGCCTCAACCCCCGAATCATTTTTGTTCCCCTCCACTGGACTCTCTCCAAATTTATCCACATCCTGGTACGCAGGGTGGCATGAAACAGAATACTCAGGGCTGCAGGATGCTGCTTCCCAGAGAAACAACATGGTCATGGAGGAAGGGTTCTACAGGTCCCCATGCTCACCTTGAACATGGTTATCAAAAAGGCTGGCCGGAGAAAGATTGTGTTTTCCAGCTGCTTGATTTCTTCATACCATATAATCAGCCCGATGCGGTGGAGGTATCTCAGGATGTCCTGGAAAAGTTCTGTGTCCAAACTGGTCAAGGGCTCCCGGTGAGTGATTACACTGAGTAAGAGGTTGAGGTCCATCATGCCTAGAGAGAGAACAGAGTCACACAGAAATTATTAACACAGGGTTTCAAACAGCAGCTGAAATGTCAATGTGTGTGGGCTAGCCCAAGGCTAAGTCTTAAAAGGGCCAACATACATCAGCGCTCACACCCTTGAGTTGGGCAAATCCCACTCCAAGTCAAAAGCGACTTCTGGTAGAACTGGACATAGGAACCCTGAAGCAAGGGAGATGCTCAGTGCCTTTATTTGCAGGACATTACAGAGTGTTTTTCCAACTCACAGCTATTTCATTGCTGTACTATGGTAGAAGTATTTAGAATAAGACATAGGTACGTAAATATATGCATGTGTGCGTATATAGATACATACCAGGCTCTTTGAAATGGTTACTGAAATAGACCTCCCTGTTATAGACCTAGTCCTGCAGTCCTTCCTCAGTCTAGTGGCCCCATTGAAGTCTAACCATTTACATTCGCATTTGAAGGAGCAAGCCCTGCTTTGGGCTGTGCGCTGCTGATACATTCCTCTAAGGAATGTCTTGATGCAGCTCACTCAAGTAGAATTTAAATAAAAGAGTAGATGTATTTACTCCCAGTGAATTCAGAGTGGAGAGTAATAATCTGGGCTGCCACTCTTCCCCTTAATCCACATAACGCAAGAAGAGAAAATCCACACAAGAGGAACAGAGCCTGGAGCACTGAGATGCCATTTCAGCCTGAATTCTGACATTCCCCTGGCTCTTGTAGGGTTGAGCCACTAGAAGCAGGCACAGGAAGGATCTACGCTCCAGCCACAGGATCCTGTCTGCCTCTTCAATCTCTGGCTCTCAGATACACGCACGGCTGAGCCCCCACCACTCACTTTGACGTCCGTGGCGCTGCGAGTGCTCAGCAGTTTTGAGAATCAACTTAACGTTGTTCTCTTTCCTCATTCTCTCTAGACCAGCTAATCCCAGGTGGGCTATTTTAGAACGTAACTGGGATGGGCCCACGTGTGTGGATAGTGCCGCTATGTTACTGGCTGGAAGCAGCAGAGCTCTTTGGTTACTAGACATGCAGTGAAATCGCAGCCCCCATCATGAGTTGTGCTGCGAACTGATGAGACGAGAATAAACAGAAGACATATAGTTAAACCATAATGCTCTGTCCTGCAAGAGAACAGGGTTTGCTTCCCAGTCTCTCACTCCCTAGCTGAGCAGTGCCTGGGACTGCTACAGACCATACCTGCTTAGCTCCTAGACTGTAGACTGTGTTGAATCTCTGAACTACCAACACATCCCCAGTGGAATAAAAGCAGTGAGTTTAATAGGGCATCAAAGGGAGTCCTTCTCTAATACTTCTTAGCCAAAAAGATGGTGTCTGTGGTAGATGTCCCCAAAAGCTGTGAACTCTCAGTAGGGAAGGGTGGTGGGGAGAAGGGAATAGGTATTGATATTTACCATGTTCCGCTGTCTCCTCACTCTCTACAGTATCTACAATGGCAGCTTCCACCTCCTTATAGACAGGGGGCAGCACTCGGATCACGTTAGGAAATATTTCTTCATTCTTTACATGCTCCAAAATGACAGCTTCAAGTTTTTTAATATCCCAGTAATTAGTACAATTGACGGGAACGAGGTTTAAAATCTGGAATGAAAGATAAACAGAGTTCAACAGCACCCCATTACTACGGAATATTCAGGGCGCATAGTCCAGCTGGAGTAGAGAGGGGATTTGGTTTCTACATAGCACCCTTCTTCATACATATGGGATGATACCATTTTTAGATTAAATGGAGTTAAAAGTAGTTGCAGGCACTGAACCGGCCCCAGAGCTGTCCCCACTCCCTGGCCAATTGTTGTGATTTTACAACCACACTTTCCAATATTTTTTTTAAATGTTTCTCTCTCTCTATCTCTCTGTACAAGAGATCCACACAAATGGGAAACTGATTGACTCTACATATGAACCAGCGAAACAGATCAGGCATAATATTCAACTGATTAACAGTTTTCATTGATGAAGGGCAATGTTAAAAGCTATAAATAAGACTTTTTTAAAAAAAAATCAGAGACACACCGGGGGGGGGGGGGGGGGGGGGGGGGGAATCTTCCCATGCACTACTGTGGGTAATATTAAAGCACAATGCAGCCAAAACCCGCAAGGAAAGACTACAGGAAGCAGAAAAGCAAACCACAGGTCATGTGCCAGAAGACCACATCAGACTCATAGGCCATACTTGGTCTAACTCAAGCCCTGATAGCTTGTACTAATACACAACAGGTACTAAGGTCCTCTTCAGTGAGTGGCCAAAGCCAAATGTTAACATTTTTTGGTGAACGGGGGAAGGAGTTTTGTCTGTCGTTTATAAAGGTGGTAAGCAACTAGCCATCATGAGCTGAGGAGGAGGATTGTCCAGTGGGCAGTGTGCTAACCTAGGACTTGGAAGGCCAAGGTTCAATTCCCAGCTCTACCCCAAATGTCTTCTGTGACCTTGGGCAAATCATGTCATTCCTCTGTGCTTCAGTTCCCCATCTGCAAAATGGGGATAATAGTACTTCCCAGGAGTATTGTGAGGAGTAACATATTAGCAATGGCTTATACTATATAGGGGCCATGTCGGTACCTTAGATAGCTAGCAGTGCCCCAGAGTGACCTAATGATTTCACAGGGAGAATAAGCAGTCGGCACAGAGACAGAGGAGTGCTTTGAAAAAGATTCCATTTTCATTAAGATGCCCCAAGAATAAGAGACGGGGTGAGAGGGAAGAAAAGAGAAACACAAAGTGGCGGGGAGAGGGGGAAAAGAAAAGTGATTTCTTAATACTATGGCAGGCAGGACAGAATATTTTAACCTCTGAATTTAACAAAAGTTTATGAATTCTGGTGAAACAGTGGGTGAGGATTCAAAATTCGTTGCTAAGTATTTCTCCCATCGCCCCCATTTTTTGTCTGTCTGTCTTGTTTTTAAATAAAGTGACTCTAATAATACAGGTTTCCACAAAATCCACCATATAACAGCTCTTTGTAGCCTTGTGTGGTGATGGGCTCATGATCCAGAGATTAAATTAAAAGGAGGGATTTAGTCAACCTCTATGGGGCTGAGCACTATACGCTCCTTGGAGAAGGGACTGCATCTCCTATTGGCCTGGACAGCAGCATGCACACCTATGGTGCTGTGTAACAGAAAATCAATAGCCCTACAGTCAAGGTGCAGCTCTCCATCTCCTTCAGTTTGTCCCACTGATCCACGTAGAATTCAGACTCCTCACTGCTTTCCAGGTTGTTGATGAAGTGGGCGAGGTTTGTGCTCCTTTCCTCCAGCATGGCCTGGATCTTACTCATGATGTCCCGCTTCTTTTCCCCCACTTCCTCCTCAGTGCAACAGTCTGTATGGGTTCCCACCGGGAGGACCACAGAGTTCGGGACTCGCATGAAGAGGTTATTGATCCAGAAGCCAACCAGCTCCTGGAAGACATCATCCTTGAGCTGGTACCTGAAAAAAATTAAACCAGTCCTCAGCCAGTTGCTATTGATGCAGAGTGTGACAATGTGCCCCAGGTCATCCGCAGGATTGAACATGGTGCTGCCACAGTAAAGAGCATGATTCTCTACAGCTTGAGCTAAAGGACTGTGTCCTGTCACTGGGAGCTGTAGCAGACTCGTTTCTTCTGTGGATGAGGCAGCAGAGAGGACAATGTACACTGCACAGTGGGTTATATTAACACCTTCCTCTAAAACAGCTGGCGTTGGATACATGAGGCCGGATAACCATTCTAAGGCATGGCCCTGCTGATACAGACACGTACATTCCACGATCAGGACTAGATGCAGCGGCTGTTCAGTGGCCTATGTAAAAGGAGTTTGATCTCTCTTCAGGGGACAGGCAATCACATGGCAGAGAGGGCAGGCAGCATGCCTTCTGAATAGGGCACTGGGCCACACCTTGTGAGCCCTTGGTTCTATCCCCAGTGTCAATGTGGGACCGTGGCCATGTCACTTCCCCGCTCTGTGCCTGTGTTCCCCCACTCACCCCCCACCCTGTGTCTGCCTGATGTGTTTAGATCGTAAGCTTTTCCAATAAACAAACCCATCGCAGAAGGCTTACTTCTGGAAGTTAATGACCAGGATGACAAGGGCCTGGGGGGTAATGAACACATGGTGGGTCATGTAGTACTCCAGCTGCCCAGCAAAGTCCCAGAAGAGAAACGTAAAGTCCTGGATGTGGAATTCGCTGATCTCAATCCCAACCGTCCGCTCCTCCTCAGACACCAGGACTGCTCGCCTCTGCTTCAGGCTCTTACAGATAGTGGATTTTCCTGCCAGCGATGCCCCCAGGAACATGGTCTTCACCCTCCTGTCCTCCTCCACCCGGCAGTTCTGAAGTTGGCTGAAGTAGCTCAGGATCTGTTGGATGCCCCCAGCGCAGACTTCATTGGGAGGCTCCCTCAGTGGGTTCCCATTTGCCTTGAACATCTTCAGCAGTCTCCCTTCGAACAGCTCCCTGGGGAGCTGGTGCAGCAAGTTGTTCTGCACGTAGAGTTCCTGTAAAGTCACCAGCTCCAAGACAGCTTGGGGGACGGCTCGGAACAAGTTGTTGGAGAGGTTGAGGTACTGGAGACTGCTGCTGCAGGTGGCCAAGTCCTTGGGGAGAGCACTCAGGCGGTTGTTGTTCAGCCGCAAGTGCTTTAGCCTGGGAAGATGAGAGAAGATGCCCTCGGGGATGACCCGGATTTGGTTCTGATTCAGTTCCAACTTCTCCAGGTGAACCAGGCTCTGTATTTCCTCTGGGAAGTCTGTGATCTCATTCTTGGACAAGATCAGCTTTTTCAAGTTGCAAAGCTTTGAAACCCCGGTGACATGTCTCAGCTTGTTGCGGTCCAGGTTCAGGCTCTCCACCGTGGGGTCGCGCAGGACCGTCGGAGGCAGCACTCGGAGCCGCATGGTGGAGAGAGTCATTTTGCTTGCGCCATCATCTTGCTCCGGACCTAATAGACATACAAAGATCATTACAGGTCATGAGCCGGATTTTCTAGACTGCTCCCACTGCTCTGACTCCTGGAAATCAGGCTGCCCATGTAGGTGTCTGAAAGGAACACTCTGGCTGCCAAGCTCCTTTAGCACCACGTTAACGTAGCACTTTTCATCCTGAAGGTTCTTAAAGCTCATCACAAATGCTACATAAAAAGGATCATTTTAACACCAATGAAAGGCTGCTTCAGTAAAGCGAGGGAACTGTTTAGCAGCTCACAGGCAGCACCTGCACTGCATCCATTGCACAGCCCTACACAACAGTCTAGAAGAGGAAGTGACTATTGTGTCTGACCAAAGTGGCAGGGGGAAGTTGAGGAGACAGCCATGGAACCATAGAAATATGTAGGGCTGGGAGGGACCTTGAGAGGTCATCAAGTCCAGCCCCTGCACTGAGGCAGGAGCAAGTAAACCTAGACCATCCCTCACAGGTGTTTGTCCAACCTGTTCTTAAAAACGTCCCATGACAGGGATTCTACAACCTCCCCTGGAAGCCTATTGCAGAGCTTAACTACCCTGATAGTTAGAAAGATTTTTTCCCCCTAATATTTAACCTAAATCTTCCTTGCTGCAGATTAAGCCCATTCCTTCTTGTCCTACCGTCAGTGGACATGGAGAACAATTCTCATCCTCTTCACCACAACCCTTAAATTACCTGATTTAAATTTGACTAGGAGACCAGTTTAAACAGCCAAAGTGCCAGAAGATCTTTAATGCAAAACAGCTCAGGAGCCCTGGGCAATTGACTGCTGGCTGAGTCAGACAGAAGTGCAACCTACTGAGTCACGAATGAGTTTCCCCCAGACAGATACATAATAGTGTGCTCAGGCGGTACCTTAGTTACAGACACAAGGCTTGGGAGTTGCTTGCAGCCAGTGAGTCAGAGGGACTAGTGTTGTGAGCTGGGGGTCTGGGTGGGAGGGGAGCAGGGGAAGGAGGTTGGGGTGGGTGAAGAATCACCCCCAGGGCTCAGAGGAACTAAACCCCTCAAGCAGAAGCCTAGCTGGCCATTTCCACCCCCAACAAGTAGGGTACCCACAGCAGAGCAGTATATGCTGGGGGAGGGGTCTCTGTCTAAGCCAAAGTGCACAAGACCGACTTCTCCATTCTGCTTCCTGTTTGGGCCACAGTGGATGGTGCATCCTCGCCACATAGCTCAGAGCTCAGAAGCTGAACTCAGATGACTCTCCCCACAGTGCAAACCCTTGGGAGGTCTCACCCCCCCATTGAGAAAGAAAGAGCAACTCCCCTTCCACGGAGACACTGACATCCTCCCCTGCCCACCCCCATGTAGGGCAGAGAAAATAAAACTGCCCCTCCCCATTTCCCCTCAGCCTTCTGCTGGGGCAGTCTCTGAAATGTAAAGGCAAATCTCTCTCACTTCCTCCCTCCCTCCCTCAGCAACTGGGCAACCGCAGTAAGGAAAGGGGGCTGCTACTCACAGGCTCTGTGCTGGGCCATGCTGTCCCCGCCAGCCGGAAGCAACTGCAACACCTGGATCCTTCTGCAGCTCAAACTCCTCTGTCTGCATTTCCGCATCTTCCCCCCACGCCCTTGGAAACGTTTTCAACCCCACCCTCCTTCAGCACAGAAGATGATTTCAAAATCTCTGTATCACCCTTCTTGCATAATGCATGGTGGTGAGGCGGGATTGGGCATTCATTAGCACATATGGTTACTGAGAAGAGAGAGACTCCCTTGGGATCCCAGCTATTCACTTCCAGCAGCCTCCATTTAATTTAACAGAGACCACAATGAAAGCTGTTGGCAAATTTACTTCTTCTCACTCCACAAATGGGGTTCTGTCCTTTCCTAACGAAGGACCTTTTGAAAGGCAGAAAACGGTGGCTGCATGATAGAAAAGCAGTAAACATATTAACTACAGATGGCTCAGTTATCCCCAAGCCCCAGCTATCTTCAGGGGCAATGGATATCAATGTGTATCACATTGTCAGGGACAGGCAGTCCTTCTTATGAATCGTGTTTATTACAGTAGTGTCTAGGGACCAATCAGGAATGGGGAATGTGCTAGGTACTGTACAAACTGTAGCAGACAGTTTCTACCCCAAGGAGCTTACGGCTGACATACCAGTTCTAAGATCATGCCGAAGCCATGCTGTCCTGATCAGCCATATGCCTTCTCTATGCTATGATTAAAAGGATACATGTTCAAGCATTTCCAAGACCATGAGAAACAAAGAGTTTCTCCCAGGAGGTCCCTTCAGCAGGAGACAGCATTTTAAAACCAGGGCACTGTCTGCTTGGAGCAGGACCTGCCCTTAACTTCACAACTGTCACCCATTCATCAGCCACTGTCAGCAGCGGTTGAAACATCCAAACAAGAGTCAGCCAGGCCCATGGGATGTTCCCTCAGCACTACAATGGCCCCTTGCAGAGCCTTTCCTAGAGTAGCCACCTTTCAACTTGGATATAGTTGACATACAAGAGTACATCTTGTTCAGAAAGGACAGATGGGGAAAAAAGGGAGGAGGTGGTGCCTTGTATATCAAGGATGTATATATTTGCACTGATGTCAAGTAGAAGTGGGAGGCAGACCTGTTGAAAGTCTCTGTGTAAGGATAAAAAGAGGAAAAAAACCAAGGGTGATGTCATGGTCAGGGGTCTCCTATAGACCACCAACCCAGGAAAAAGAGTTGAATGAGGCTTTTTCTAAATTAACAAAGTCATCCAAAGCACAGAACTTAGTTGTGATGGGAGATTGCAACTACCTGAATATCTGTTGGGAAAATAATACAGTAGGGCACAGATTTTCAGTAGTTCTTGGAATGCATTAGAGACAATTTTTTAATAAAAGAAGATAGAGAAAGCAACAAGGGGAGAGGCTGTTCTAGATTTGATTTTGACAAATAGGGAGGAACTGGTTGAGAATTTGAAGATAGATGGCAGCTTGGGTAAAAGTGATCATGAAATAATAAGAGTTCGTGATTCTAAGGAATGGTATGAAGGAAAACAGCAGAATAAAGACAATGGACTTCAAGAAGGCAGACTTTAGCAAACTCAAGAGAAATTGGTAGGTAAGTTCCTGTGGAAAGAAAGTCTAAAGGAAAAAAAGAATTCAACAGAGAGTTGGCAGCTTTTTTAAAAGATCTTATTAAAGGCACAAGAGCAAGCTATCCCAATGCATACAAAAGATAGGAAGTATGGCAAGAGATCCTGCCGGCTCTTAATCAAAATTCACCAAAAAAGTTAACAGTGATTGGATGACTAACGTTTAGTGAACGGCAGTATAAATGTAATAGGATCTGAGGCTAAAATAGAGAAAGAACAAGTTAAATTAGATGTCTTCAAGTCAGCAGGGCCTGACGGAGTCCAAGCATAATTTTTGGGGCCCAGTACAAACTTGTAACATGGGCCCCCTCCCACACACATACCACAATCCCTCATCCCAGACATACAATCTCATGAGCCATGAAAATTTTTTTCTTCATGGTAATGGGGGTTGCAGCGTGGGCTGGGCCTCCGGCCCCAGTAAAGTGTACCCTTCCCCCCCCCATGTGGGAGCCCTGGGGCCTGATGAAATAGCCCTTGAATACTCTCAGGAACTGGCTGAAAAGATCTGAGCCATTAGTAATTATCTTTGAGACCGCATAGAGAATGGGAAAGATCCCAAAAGACTGGAAAAAGGCAAATATAGTACCTATCTATCAAAAGGGGAATAAGGACAACCCAGAGAATTACAGACCAGTCAGCTTAATTTCAGTACCCATAAAGATAAGGGACCAAAATAATCAATTTGTAAGCACCTAGAAGATAATAAGGTGATAAGTTACAGTCATGGATTTGTCAAGAACAAATCATGTCATACCAACCTGATATTCTTCTTTGACAGGGTAATAAGCCTCATTGATGCGGGGAGGAGGAGAGCAATAGTAAGGCTCTTGATACAGAGTTTATGAGAAGATCATGTGAGACAAACTAGGGAAATATAGCCTCGATGAACCTACTATTAAGTGGGTGCACAACTGGATGGAAAACTGAACTCAAGGTAATTATCAATGGTTGTATCTGTCCTGGGTCCAGTTCTGTTCAGTATCTTCATAAATGATTTGCATAATGGCAGAGAGAAAACACTTATAAAGTTTGCAGATGATACCAAGCTGGGAGAGCATCACAATCCGGGATGCAATCCAGCTTAGTGAGGGATTGTGTTACCACCTGCCCTATAACTTTGGGTGCCTCATGATGCTTTGCTGTTGTAACTCCCAATTTGGGTCACTCACAATCAGCCTGCCAGTCAGACCCTGAGTGTCTATGTATAGTCACATCCTTGGTCCAGAAACTCTGACCCCAGCAGCCTGTCAGCGACACATCAGTCACACTGTGGCTTTTAGCAGCCTTAGTTACTACCTGCAGGGTGACCCCAACGTACTAGCAGTCCCAAATTTTCCCAAAAAACACGTGTTCTGCACTGTCCAACCCTCTCCTGGATAGTTCAGATATTATAGGTCCATTGCCCATTTAAGGGGTCAATATACTTTAACTGGAGTTATCAAACAGTTGAGTTTAAAACACAACCACTGGATTAGTTTTGATTAAAGACTAAAAAAGTTTGTTTAACTACAAAGAGATAAATTTTAAGAAGAGGTATAAGGCATTAAAGTTAGAAGTGGTTACAAGAGAAATAGAGATAAAAATGCTTTCTAGTAAACTTAAACTAGACTTGGTTCAAAATCCTTACCACATGTTCTCAGCAACAGGACTGACCAAATTCTCAGGTCAGAATCCATCCCAAAATCCAAAGGCTGGTTCCATTGTCTTCTTAGGTGAGGGTGGGTGAAAGAGAGGATACGGGGTGTTTTTGTCCCTCACTTTTATAGTCAAGTTACCTTTTGAAATGCATTTTCCTGAAGGTTACCACTAGATAAAAAAATTCCTTCCACTGTGAGGGTGGAGAGATGGAGTCTTGTAGTGAAAGAGGTTCCATGTTGTTTGTTAAAATGCAGATCAATCTGTTCCTGCTCCCATCTGTTGCCAAAGAATAGCCACTTGACCAGTGATTGCCAATCAACTTTGATTACAACTGGCTAGAGGGTTAGCTTATCCTTTGTCTTTGAAGAACAGGTTTACCCCTTCCCCAGACTTGTCTAGAAAACACATTTCAGTTAGAATTTCAGTTTATGTTCATTACTTTTCACACAATATTGCTACACACAGCTCACCATGACATTATTGACCAGCATGTCAATTTTCAAATGATCCCTCACAAGGCATATTTTGTACAAAACATTATTACAATAGTGGGTAGGGTCTGAATACAGGGTGCATTCAGTCACAGAAGGGTTGCAAGCACTTTGGACGACAGGATTAGAATTCAAAATGATCTTGACAAATTGGAAAAACAACATAAGAAGGGCCATACTGATCAGACCAATGGTCCATCTAAACCAGTATCCTGTTTTCCAACAGTGGACAATGCCAATTCAGTTGGAATGAACAGAACAAGCAATCATTGAGTGATCCATCACTTATCATCCACTACCAGGTTCTGGCAATCAGAGAGGAGGGACACCCAGAGCATGGGGTTGCATCCCTGACCATCTTGGCTAATAACGATTTAAATGGTCTGAAATAAATAGGATGAAGTTCAATAAGGACAAATACAGATTACTACACCTGGGAAGGAATAATCAATGCACAAATACAAAACAGGAAACGACTGCCTAGGAAGGAGTACTACAGAAAAGGTTCTGGGGATTACACTGGATCACAAACTAAATGAGTCCACAATGTAACAGGGTTGCAAAAAAAGCAAACATTCTGAGATGTACTAGCAGGAGCATTGGAAGCAAAACATGAGATGTAACTCTTCCATTCTACCCAGCATTGATAAGGCCTCAACTGGAGTACCGTGTCCTGTTCTGGGCACCACACTTCAGGAAAGATGTGGACAAATTGGAGAAAGTTTTTTCAATCTTTCCTCATAGGGTGTGTTTTCTAGACCTTTATTCATTTTTGTTGCTCTTCTCTGAACTATGTTTAGTCTGCAGAAGAGAAAACTGAGGGGGACATGGTAACAGTTTTTACATAAAAAGTTGTTATAAAGAGGAGAGTGATAAATTGTTCTTTATTCACTGAGACAGGACAAGAAGTAATGGACTTAAATTGCAGCAAGGGAGATTTAACTTAAACATTAGGAAAACTTTCCTAATTGCTGGGGCAGTAAAACACAAACAAATTATCTAGGGAGGTTGTGGACAATGGTGGTTTTTAAGATCAGGTCAGACAAACACCTGTCCGGGATGGCCAGGATAATATTTAGTCCTGCCTCAGTGCAGGGGACTGGGCTAGATGACCTACTGAGGTCTCTTCCAGTCCTACATTTGTATGATTCTATTTATAAATGTACACTTTATATTGTTAACCAAAAAATACATGTGCTTAGAAGACCAAAAGCAACATATGCCCTTGGTTACAAACTGTTGCTATGCACTTTAACTCTTAAAAGTAGTTTTATTGCAGTAAGTTATAGAAGTTTAAAAACAATTTCAAATTTTTCAGCAAAGAAAATTCACCTCTCTTAACCAACTAATAATTAATTTTCTTGGTTAATCTATTTTGGAAGTTTGTCAAGTCTTATTCCTAACTAGCAAACCAGAAAGTTTCAGGAAGCTTAAACAGGTAGCTAAAAAGAGCATTACAGTAAGATGCAATTGCAGATTTACTTTTTCTGCTCCTTGTGGCTACCTTAAAACTATGTGGTTGCACTGAAAAGCTGCAGCTGTTTGGTTAGTAGGAGGTTCCGCCTGTTTTGTCCTTTTAGGTCCTTGTTGACATGAGATACCACTGAGTACAATCAGGATCTACATTTACCAGTGACTGTAACCCTTTCACAGCCGGATAGGAAGCCTAAATATTTTTCAAAACAAAGTTACAGATATGGCCAACATTTGTGACCAATATGGGTTCTACCTATTACTCAGCACCTAGACATAAAAGATGATCAACGTTTCTGTGGCTTGTAGGGACCATTCTAGGTGGGTTTTTTTTTTTTTTTTACTTTCTGATTTTCCAAGATCCTAGTGACATTGAAACCCTTACTTCATAAGCTTCCCTCTAGCACTATGTGAATTCATGTCTCTGCCCTAATTCTGTCACTAAGTAAGCAACTGAAATTCTCTATCCACTATTTAATTTGTAAATAGATAAACAATATACTAGAAATTATAGTAGCCCATCATCCTTGTAGTATTTCTATATCCTGATCTTACAGAAGCCTATGATGCAGGCTTGGATTGTCACCTACTCCTGAAAGACAGAGGGAGAATTCAGCCCTGAACATTTTTAGTCCTGCCAGGGCAATAGTCGATCTTGATCCCATTTTACAATGATAAAAATAAGGTTGATGGTGCCAGATCTCTTAGTTGTGTCCTAGCTTTAGCACAAAGTCAACAAGCTAGTCATTCTTGCATCCATCCTCTGCTTTTCAAATCCCTATAAGCAAGGGCTTCTCAAACCTGGGCCTACTGGAGGACACCTAGCAGAGGGTCTTCTGGGTCAGCTCTCCTCCCATTCATGATTGAACAGTACATCTCATTTTGGCCCTTGCAAATGCCTACAGAAATGTATCAAGTACATGGAAAAGTACTATTAAGAAAGCGTTTAATGTACTTTTAGCTATCTTTAATGAGACTGAGCAGGAAGGAAAGGATACTATTAACCACCCAGCCTGCCAAAGATCACAGCTTGACAACTACTGTCCTAAAGTAGTAATCCTGACATCTGGTTTCTAGGATTCCTTCTCCCCAAAAGCCATTGCTACGATACACACGATGTGCTGAAGTGGGTCATGAAGTTCCAGTATAAGACAATGATAGTGGTAGCTCATTAAAAATAGAGTCAGCCTTTTATAGCATTGTGATATACCCCTTCATTTAGTTAGTAGTTCCTTAGACAGCGTTATTTTTTAAACTGGACAGAAGTAAGGGAAAGAAGGGAATGGAAAGTGTTGTTCTAAGCCACATGATGAGATAGTTCATTGGTACTTGGATAAATTATCAATTTATAAAATATTCAGTTGAGACAGTTCTCAGATCATGTCAAAGAGTATCCAACAATGTAAACACAGATGTAGTTAAATAAGGAACAAGATTTCCTGGTATGTTAAATATAATATGCAGGACAAATTCATATGCCTTATGCACTTTTATACATATTTTACATGCAGTTGATCTCAACAACTAGTTTTTTCACTGATAGATTTATTCCAAATAATGGCAGGGCAGTTCTATTCTATTATCTGTGTACTTGTGGTCTTGTAAACCTGAGCATAGCCAATGCAGACTACATACTTTGATGAGCTTTCCTGCTATCCTGTAATCCTACTGCATGTGATATCACATGTAGGAATGATGAATTTCAAACCTAACAATTATTGTAATAAATAATTTTCCAAAATGTTTTCTTAAACACACATCACCACATTTATCTCTGAACAATTCTTGACAAGTTCACAGCTGATGCTGCAAGAAAATACAAATTAGGAAACAGTTGAAAGTTGTCTTAAAAGTCCCCATTTTTTTTATGGAAGTCTGGCAGCAAGATTTACATCTCAGCACCCCAAGTGTTTACATTTTAGTGGTCAATTCATCAGAAAAGTAGTTACACAGAGTACTTATCCACCCAACATAATGACTGAATCTACAAGCTCCAGTTCAGAACAAGAGCTCACTTCAACATCTTATCCAGACATTCTTTTGCTTCCATATGGTCCTGAACTACAGGACCAAATAAAGGCTTTGCAGCTGTCTCTTCAAGGAGAATAAAAAAGTGCCTAATAAGTTGTGGGGTTTGGGTTTTTCATTTAAAATAATGTGTCATTAAGCTATCCACATAAGTAGAATGTTCACTACCCCATGCACCTCAGGTCACTCTTTCATGTAGAGCTGAAACAAATAGAAGGGAGACCAGATGGGCTGAGATTTTGAGAGGATAGTGTACAGTACTCCAAGCAATTACATGAATCCAGGCTATTTATACCCACACCCACAAACTATGTAAAGCCCTGTGTTACCTGGAATGTCTCATTTTTTAAAATCAAATAGCAACCCAGAATCACGACCCAACCACAGTGCTCAGATAGAAAGGAAAACCCAAGATAATTACCAGAAAGATAAGATAGTTAAAGATATTTAGAAGGGCAATGATAGAGTGGCTAAGAAAATTCTGTCACATGTGAAGCATTAGTTAAAAACTCCTTAACCAAAAAAAGAGTTCAGATGTATTTATTTAAATAAAATATAATAATAATGGGATCACCTGTAGGGCACCAAATCCTTGTTCTTGGTACATGAACCCACCATCAGCAGGCATAGTGTATCCAGATGTGCTCCAAGAGGTTAGGTAAGCATTCGTCTTTGAAGTTTTACTACACCTACTTCCATACAGCTACTTAGTCGTATATATTAAATTCTAATTCTCATTTGAGAGTACTTTTCTGATCTTTAGCCTAATCATTTCCTCCTTAATTTACTTACATAAAATGTCCACCCCTTCCCTAAACACAGTAACATGGACACTCAGCAAGTCAGAATATTAAATCCAACAAAACACCATCCTAAATCACTTGTCAACCATTACTTTATAGGTATGTGTCTTGGAAAAGATTTGTATCAGCCTTATTCAGCAGTAGCTGGGGACAAGCAATCCTATTATGAAGAAATCTGAGGTGTTCAAAACTCATTACATATGTTGTACTGAATGTGAGCACCAGCCAGGTAATATACTAATTCAAGAAATTACATACCCAACACTAGGGGTATGTTTACACTACAGTGGCACAGCTACTGCACTGTAGCATAGATACTTCCTACATTGAAGGAAGGGGTTTTTCCATCAAAATAGGTAATCCATCTCTCCGACAGGCAGTAGCTAAGTCAATAGAAGAATTCTTCCATCAAACCATTCACATACACGCATACACCTAACTACTTTGCAGATGGTGTGAAAATTTTCACAACCTTGAGTGATGTAGCTAGCTCAATCTAATATTTAGTATAGGCCAGGCCCAAAAAGGATAGGCCAAGCTCTATTTAAGATCCAAGAGTGGAAATTTATACAGAATACTGAAGAAGATGCAAGGAGAAGGACAAATAAATGACACTTTCCGCATGGCTAAAACCGTTCAAAATAACTTTATAAATTCTGTCACATTTCTGCTTTGTACATCGTTCCCTCTCATTCCTCAAGCTTGTTATTGAAAATTCACAATCTTTGCTCTTTGTTTTCTCTGAAAGGCATCTTAGTAGAACGCAAAAACAACCATCAGCACATTATTTACAAAATTGCAACATAATCTGCCTCCCCTCAAACAAATTAAGTTTCTCATTAACAAGATACTTCAACAAAATGTAAATAAATGCCACATCTTGAGCAGTGTTTTCTGAAGACAATTTATAAAGGTTAGCTCACTTTTGCAACTCCTGTACGACAGAGTGAGTCAAAGTTTCACTCACCATCGAGCAGGCTAAAAATACCACATTTCAAGTATTAAATCAATGTATGAGAAGTTTTTAAAGACAATCCATAGTTTGATAAATAACACAATGGAAACAGTATCTCTTTATATACTGCATATAAAAATGATGTCCAGTTTTAAATGGTTAGCAAGACAGGTGCACAGACCAAAAATGTGATCAAAGTAAACCCTAAAAACCATAGCAACTTGAGAGCCCCCCAAGTTTAATATTTTCTAAGTCTCGGCTGGAATTATGCTGCTGGTTTGGGGGCATTTGATTTCCGTCATTTGGATCCACAACTGTAGTTCATTCAAGACTAGAAATTCTATTCCCACGTGGAAACACAATTCAAACTTCATTCGGCAGATAAATCCTATTACATCCAGCTTCTTTACGTGCTCTTGACAATGACTATTTATTCCCTCCGGAATAATGTCCTTGGCCAGAATAACCCCAATTTGCCTCATGAAGGGTCTTGCTTCAATTCTCCATTTCATGCTGATCTTCTTCAGTGTCCATCTTCTTGTGTTTCCTCATATGTTTGTATTTCTCAACATACGCCTTTACAAGATTGGCCACCTTCATAGGATTGATTTCTCCACTTTTGCTATGACAAATCTACAGGGTAAAAAACAGGTCATTCAGTTAATAAACGTTGTTACAACTGTTCAGAAGGATGAGAAAGACAGATGTCAAACTACCATTTGTACCTCAGACCTGCCGTCCCAATTATGCATTAGTTGTGTAACATGAAAGACTAGCTGATAAAAAGCATTAAAAAATCAACATGTGAGAGCAAACAGTATATAGCGCTGTGTGATTTTCAAGTCTACCCTTTAACAGGCTTTACTGGTAACTCAAACATAACAGAGCACAGATCTCAGTCTAAGACTGCTCTACAAAAATGGCTCCTCTGAGGTTGTTCCTAGAGGATTTCTGTCACTGGAGCATGGTTCTCATTGTTTCAGAGAGCCTTCCACTCCTCTTCTGTTCCTACAATGAAGCTTATTGGACATACCTGACCTAATGTCAGAGTGGCCTGGCAAAAATCTCTATATATCTATGCAGAACTCAAGATCCTGACTCAGAATGACACAAAAACAACAACACAAAAAGCTAAATTAAAAAGAACATCTTATAGTTGCAAAGTCAAACGCCCAAAAGTTAGGAAGTGCCAGAATTAAGGTTGCCTGTGAAACCTTAATTCAGTCCCCTTGTGTTTATGCATTATAACACGGTCTTCAAACACACGATCAACATCTTATAGATTTCACAGGCCTCCTGCCTTATTCAGGGCACCGGATAGATCTACTCTGGGGATGAATTAGGGTTGTGTAGTGAAGCAACCTGTTGTCTGTAGGACCCCAGCCTCAATTGTCACAGAAACTCGAATGTGTGTAATGAAGGAGTCAGGAGACTGCAGGAAGAGAAAGGATGGTCTCATGGATAAGGCAGTTGAACACTGCCTTAGAGAATTGGATTCTATCCCTGCTTTTTCCACAGAGTTCCTATGTAATGCTGGGCAAATCACTTAAACCAAACTTTCCACAAGTGTTCAATAATTATGTGTCCTTTAATTTCTGAGTGGCTGACTTGAGGTCTGATTTGCAAAAGTGCTGAGCATTCCCAGCTGCACCTGAAGTCAACAGGAGCTGTGCTTTGAATGTATGAAGTACCATATAATGCTAAGTACTCTGAAAAAAATCAGCTCTTTAGCGTCTCAAAAGGGCACTCAAAATAACAGATTCTCTGGTCTTAATCACTCTGTGCCTCAGATGCCTATCTGTAAAATGGGGATAATACCACTCAGCACCTCATAAAGGTATTATGAAGATGTTTGTGAAGCACTTTGATATTATTTTGATGAACATCATAGAAAAGCCTGAGGAAAGTAATGATTTTTTCTCTGAAGAATTTGAATAGTGAGCAATAAATAAAGCTTTGGGCCACATAATGAACAAAATGAAATATTAAATAGCTGCTCAAGAACTGAGCACGTACTGCCTGTTCACTGAATTGGGGGAAAAATCATCATATAATTAAAGACTACATCATAATGAATACGCACAAGGAGGAGGAAGTCAGGTTGCACAAGCAACCTGAATTCTGGTATTTCCTAACTTTAAGTACTTGACTTTCCAACCTTAATGGGTTTTTTTTTTTTAATGTGTTTGTCTGTAATTTCCTAGGTTTTTAAACAAAGCAAACTTCCAGGCTCTGGAGGGGAGTATGATGTAGTAGGCAAAGACTATTTTGCCTGTTTCCTGGCAAGTTTTACTCCTTCTGCCCTGTCTCCAGTCATGTTTCTTCCACACCCCTGGCTCCTTGTCCAAGTCCCACTTGCCTTGCTTCTCCAATCTCAAGTTCCACTCCTCACGCTTCTCATTTCAGTCCCTAGTCTCCTTGCCCAGTGGCTACTAGTAGCCCCCTTCAGGCTCCCTGTCTAAGTCCCAGTCTCTCCCACCCACTGCCAGTCTCTCCTTCTCCCCACAACCAATCCCAGTTCCCTGTCCACTCTCTCCCTCACTTCCTCTCCATTGGCTCCCACTCGTAGTCTTCCTCCCTATTCTCTTCTTTCAATTTCGGTCTCCCTTTGCCTACCCCATCCCTAGCTCCTTGCCCAACCCAGCCCATCAAGTCTCCTCATCCAATATCAATGTTCCACCCCCCAGCTCTTGCTCTCCTCCCTTCCATTTCCCTCTTCAACCCCTAGTCCTAGTCTCCCACCCCATGGTTTCCATTCCAAGTCTCTTTGCCCAGCCAGTCCCAAATTTTCTCTCCCCCTCCTCCTCCCCCCTCACCTCCCTTCCAGCCTCAGACCCTTGGCCTGAATCTAACTTTTCCCTCCCTCACTCCAGTTTTTATTCCCTCTGCATTTGACTCAAGACTCCTCCAAGCTACATGGAATCCAGTAAGGAAGAGTCACTCGAGACAGGTCTTTCTGCTTTCACTACCAATGCCCAGCCCAGCTCAGGGCAGTTGGGAGTAACCATCTCAAAGAAAGCCTGGCTTTGCCCCTGAATCCCTGGGCTGGAGGGAGCATGCACAGGCACTCTGTGGGGATGGTGCACACGCAGTCTGGTCAGTGCTGAGGGGCTCAAATATGCTCAGTGAAGATGGAATCTTCTTCTATTTTAGAAGTTAAAATCAGAGAAGTCCAAGTATGAGTGAACTGCAATTTTTCAAAGGCTTACAACTTGGGCAGATTTTCACAGGGATGGCAAAGGCACATCCTTGACACAAAGGCCACCCCATGCCCAATTTTAACTCCCTGCTCCAAAGCATGGGGGCACTAGAGCTGTCCCAAGAAAAGGTCACCAGAATTTAACATGAGAAAAACAATGTACACTTCCTTAGCCTCGTTCTCAGAAACGAAACTTTTGGCTGAAATTTTCCGAAGATAATTCAGCCTGAGGCAGACAGCCAACATGGAAAATGTCAACTCAAGCAGTTCATGTTTGGCAAAATCATTAGCAACTGAAAACAGGATATTAAAATAGGAAGAACCTTAATAGGTGATGCTACCAACCCAGCCACTTTGTTTTTATGTCAAAACTCTGCAAGATCCCATGTGGAGTTCTAGAATCTGCCACTCTGTTACAATATGTAACTACGAGAGCTTGTAAATTCAATCCAAGCATTGGCACCTGTTTAACTGTCTATGTAGTTCCCCTTCTGATTTAAAGTAAACACCCCTCTCCCCGTTTTTTTTTTTTAAACCTTTTGTACTGCTTTTCGGAGAATATCTTTGTATTCCTCCTTGGTAATCTCCCTCTTCTGGTAAAAGGGCTTAATGGCAAGTTTCACTTCTTCCACAGCCCTCTCCTGCATGTGAAGTTTCTTCATATACTACGAAGCAAAAATGAAGAATGAGTTACCCAAGATTATCTGTAAACAACCTCCAGAGTCCAGCCCTATTAAAAAAAAATCGCTGACAGTGAAGAGTTATTTCAAGACTTAAAGAGTTAGAAGTACAGTGAAACTTACTTACAGCAAACTAGAATGAAAGTCACACATTGTTTAAACAGATTGCAATGTGCAAACTGCAATTCCTGTTCCAGTGAACCCCTGCTCAGTGACCAGTTACTCTGAGAAAAATGAGGGTTCCACTGTATTTTGCCATTCCTCAATTGTTTACTCATTTTTTGGACTAATCTCCCTTAACCAGCAGTTGAATGTGAAACATACATTCACCCATCAAAAGAATACCTAATAGGCTCTGAGACTGTTTATGAAAGCAAATCACAACTGGGAAGATAATACTTCAACTTCAAATAGCCCCAATATTACACATAAAATATTGGTAGTGGAGAGGTTTTCAAGACAAAGCATTACAAACCACATCAAAAGCAGCTTACAGTTTTTCTGCTGTAACAAACTGAACTCACAATGCAGAAAAATCACTACTCAGAAATGGATTTTCAGTGCTGGGAAGCTATTTTTTTATGGACCCAGCAGTAGATATAGTAAAAGTGATTTGTATGAAAGCATTTTTAGGACTTGCACATAGGTGTTAATAACTATTACAGGCCCAAAAACAGATCGTGAATCCAATCAAGAAACCCAAACTCAGCATCAAGACACTAGCAGTGCATATAATGAAGGTAGGACAAGTAGTAATGAGCCTAATCTACAGCAAGGGAAATTAGGGTATGTTAGATAGCAGGAAAAACTTTCTAACTATAGAGGATAATTAAGTACTAGAATAAATTACTGAGAAAGGCGGTGGAATTTGTCACTGGAGGTCTTTAAGAACAGGTTACACAAAACACCTACTAGGGAGGGTCTTTGTCCTGCCTCAACAAGGTGGATGGACTAGATGACCTTGAGGTCCACTCCAGCCCTACATTTCTATGGGTCTCTACATAAAAGTATCTAGAATTCAGCTGATTATGTCCATTTCAAAATAGAAGAGTATGAATTCAGGTATTTATACAAGTCTGAACATTCTGGCTTTCAGCAATTTACAATTTGGCATTTGACAGTAGGTCAAGCACCTCAGATTTTAAAGATTGCACTCAAACTGCCCTGCAGAGAAATTTTACACCTGCGGTGGTTTGATGCTGACAAACAGGAGCAAGAAACAGATGCAATGCTAGTCAGTTTCATTCTGATGGGCAGGGAGGAGGATTAGATAGCTGTGCAGAAAACAGCCCCGCCTCTTCCTTCTAAGAGCACTCTACTACAGCATAGGACTGGCTCCTGTGGTCCAGCAGAAGCTGTATTGAAACTAACTAGGGCAGAGATCTAGGAAGGGGGGTAACACACAAGGGTTGTGGTGCAGAGGAGACCCAGCCAAACCAAAGGAGAGGGTGAGCCCAGTGTTTCAGTGGCAGCACAGTGATCAAAAGCAAAGTTAGTCACTCTGTGGCAGTAGGTGCTAGGAACAGTGAAGTCACATGATATAAAATAATATTTGTGACACTAGTGCAAGTTAAACAAAACAGAACATCTTATTCACCTCTCGTTTCTGATGATACTGACAAGTCATGGAAGTGTGTATTTATGACCACACACACGCCTCAGTGGGAATAGCTCAGCCTGTGTACATAACTCTGTCTAGATATTTGTTAACATAAGGGCTTTCACTCACCTCTTCATTTTTTGTTTTATCCAGCGGAGACTTAGGTCCTTTGATTTTCTCTTCCATGTCTCCAACTGAAGCGGCCTGATTTCCTGGTTCAGAAGCAGTAGCCAGGCTATCTGGTTCTGGGGTCAAACTCTGTCCTGCCACACAGCCAAGCAGAGGAAGACTCCCTTGCATTATGAACTGAACTGTGGGCTGACTGACTGGTGCATAGGGTGGAAGGCTTGAGGGCAGAGGTGGTGTCAAAGGTATGTTTTGATTGTATACCTGTGGAAGAGAGACACTCTTTAGCAAACACTTCTTGTTGTTACACTGCAGAAAGGCAGTTTAGGGATTTTAAAAGCAGCTTTTACCCACTGAAACATAGAAGTGACTTACTGCCAAACACTTCTTTAAGTCAAAAAAGCTGAGGTTTTCATGCTACAGCAAGACTTCTGTGCTCCAGCAGATAGCACTATTCCTATTCAACTTTTCACTGGTGGGCAGCACTATAGCATGAACCATGGCCAAAAAGCTGGGTTTTACAGCATGACGATTTGTTCCCAAACAGCTAGATTTTCCAAAAAGCAAGATTTTGGGGGGCAAATAAATGCTGGAAAACAGAAACTATAAGTATACTGAAAAGTAAAGGAATGAGCTCTGATTTTTAATTTAAGTGTGAGGACTGTTTGAAGGAATGAGAAGTTGGTGGATTGCCAAAGTGCATGGGCTGTATGAAATGTACTACATGCAGAGGAAGGAGCAGAATTCTGCAATGAAAGGGGTGGGGCACAACGAGGTCATGGATGAGGTGGGATGGCCATCCACAACACTTCGCTTTTGGAGTGGGAACCAACCTGAGAGGAATCTAGATCAGGAAACATAGGCTCAGGAATCATATAATTGGTTGGAGGAGACTCATTTAACTGCACCTGATTTAATGTTTGGCTCAAGTCCTCTGCTTTCCAGGCACCTTCCTTTGCTCTCTGAAGTTTATAAAACGGCACCCCTAAAATTCCCAAGAAAAGAAAAAAGCATTTAAAAACAGTAACAATCCCAATGAGCCACAAATACAAAGCCAGCTGTAACAAAAGCAAAGATCTAGCAATGTGACTGGCTAAGAAAGAATTCTGTGCAGCGACTAATTTATATTTCACAACTTCTGTTAAGTGCGGATTTCCAGCTGCAAAAAAGAAAATCTGATTACACACACTAGCCCAAATTTTCAAAAGTAACTAGAGAACTGGGGTAACCAACTTGAAAACCTGAATTTTTGCTCATGACTTTCTGAAAATAATTAAGGAGTTTCTGATGTGGTTCTTCGCTGAAAGATGTTTAACAGAATCACAGGGACCTACGTTCATATGGTCTCAGTGATTTCCATATCAAATGTGCTAAGATGATTTTTCTTCTAGTCTTGCAACCTAAGCCTGGGCTCTGAGAGTAAAGTTGGATTTTTTCCATCACAATCACACCCAGTAAAGAGGTTCCGCGGGACAAAGAAGGTCCTTGACTACTACACCTGAACAATCCCACTGCCTTTCAATTAGGAGCAAAGAGACACTTGTGCAAACCCATTGTTTTATTGGAACTTGTCAAACAATTCAGTTCATGCACAAGGAGAAACAGAATCCAGTTACAACCCTCTTAGTTATAGTGGCTCTGCAAAACTAACGAGAGTAAAGAGCAGTTATTTGTGTCACTTGTCACCTTCGACCTTCAGAGGCCTGTTCTGCACCTAAAAATTAGACTGACCCAGCTACATCACTGAGGGCTGTGAAAAATTTCACACCCAATACGATGTAATTAAGCCAATCTGACACCACCACCCACTCCCCCCCATAGATGCAACCAAGTCAACAGAAGAATTCTTCCATCTACCTAGCTACTGCCTCTCGAGAGGGTAGATTTACTACCACAATGGAAAAACCCCTTCCATCACTGCAGAAACTGTCTATGCTGTAGCTGCAGCTGTGCTGCTTGAAGGGTAGACATACAGTGACAACAATGACTTTTCTTCAGAGTTTCACCGCAGAAATGTGTGACAGTTTTCTATTTCACGGACACAGTCCCTTACAGACAACATACTCGGTGCGTTATGATTATGGATACGACTGTGTCACAGTGAAATTAGGCAAAATTCACAGAGCAGTCATGGTAAAAAAAATGTACAAAATCAGAGTCTGGTCATAGCCAGGCTGAAGCCTGAGCTGAAGTAGTCACAGGGATCTGTTAAAGTCACGGAATCCATGACCAAATCACATTTTTAGTTACAACTCTTTTCCAAAAAAACAAGAACCGAACCAAACCAAACCATAAACTTACTTGATGTTTTTTCAGCAGTCAATGCATCACTTTCTTCCTCTTGTAGATTCCATGTAACCCTTTTCACAAGTGCTTTAGATTTCAGCACAGGACCCTGAGGTACTGCCTCCAGCTCAGGCTTATTTACATCATTGGCATTTTTATCTAAAACAGGACACTCATCTTTAGCATCTTTCACACACTCTGCAACTTTATTTTCAGATAAGCATTGGCTTGGTGTTGCCTCACTTTCATCCTGCACAATAACTTCCTTCTCTTGAGGCGATTCCATTAGAGATGGACACTCTCCAATATCTTCTATTTTAGCTGTAGTCTCCTCCAGGTTCACACTGCTGTGGCTACTAACTACTGCTAAATCAGTCCCATCTATTAATTCCCTCTCCAGGGAAGCATCTATATTGTCATATGAAACAAGAAAACTTGTGTTCTCTAGCAGTGGGGGCACAGTTTCATTTGTAAATTCCTCACAGATTTGCTCCAGCTCTGCACTCTCTTGGGAATCTTCCTTTTGTACAGCAATGTCTCTCTGAGTCTCTTTCTCAGGTATGATGGCTGATTGGATGTTTAAGGAAACATCTTCTGATGATGGCTCTTCCAGCTCTTGTTTCAAAGAATGACAATGTACAAAAACATTGGATACATGGTCATCTGAAGACCTCTGATCCCTCTCTGGAAGAGGAAGTGGTGACACCTCTTTGGGCCTGTGCTTTCTTTCCTTGGAGCGTGATCTAGATGGTGGCCTTTTCCCACTAGATTTAGTGCTTTTGTGCTCCCTGGACCTCAATTCAGAGGGTGACCTAGATCTCCATTTTCTCCTCTCCCATGACCTGGATCTTGATCTCTTTCTCTCCCTTGGTCTTGAGCTACCATCTTTTTTATCATATCTCTCATAACTTTTGTCTCTCCTGTGCTTCCGCCTTTTAGTTCTCTCAATGCTATTTGATCGGGAACGCTCTCTTCCCCTTGATCGAGAGCCAGACCGCCTTTTCTTTTTTCGGCTTTCATAAAACTCATAAGAAGAGCTGTTGGGACTTCCTGATCGTGACCTGGATTTCTTTCTGTCCCTGGACCAGGAAGCTTTTGCTTTTTTATCTTTCGTTTTATCCTTTGCTTTCTTTTTTTTGGATCGTTCATGACTACTAGAACGGTCACTAGAAGATCTCCTGTTCTTGGATTTCAATTTGTGTGTTTTACTGTAGTCCTCTTCAGCTGACGAAGAGGAGGACCTGGAGCTTCTTTCCCTTGAGCGTGTTCTCGACCTGGACCTCGATGGGATTCTCTTATGTTCTTTGAGGAGCGTCTTTTTTCTTTTCAATTTTTTCTGGCTTCGGGAGCTGGAGTTTGATCGAGACCGGGAATGTGACCGTCTCTCCACCTGTTCTCTTTTATGGATTTTTTGCTGCCCATCATTACTCGAGTGACTATCTGGCTCCAGCTTCACATTAGGTCTAGCTAGCTCTTCTGCATCAAAGAAGACACTCGGACTGTCTCTGCTTTCTTCTTTTAAATGCTCCAGCTTAGAAATTCGTTTGACTGCAGATGTAGTACACGGGCTGCTTTGAGATTCTTCTTCATTCATTTTCTCTTGTTCATTATCGGAGATCTGTTCCACAATCCTACCCTCTATTGTCACATCATCATGAGACTCTGTGTTACTTGATAGAACATCAGATGATTCAGCACCCGACCCAAAGATATTTTCTATTGTGTAAGGGGTAAAACGACGTACAGTTTGAAATGTTTGAACTCTAGGACTTTCAAACGAAATGGTTCTGGTGATGTTTGTTAGCGGTACTCCTGAGACAAGCCTTTCGGGACTACTGTTTGTTGAACTTGAATCTGAGCCTGTTGGATCAAAGGGATCATATAATATTTCACTTTTGATCTGTTTTGGTTTTTTAATTGAGAAGAGAGGGGAAGGATTCTCTTTCCGTTGCACCTTGTTGTCTACAGGGCGGAAGGTATTACAAAATCCAGGATTAGACAGTCTGCTAGAATGCCCTGCATTTCCAGGGATATTAATCTTAAAGCTCTCAAAAGAAGAGCTTGCACCTTTACCCCTTGATGATTCCAACACAGTTGTACTGCCATAGACACCTGTATTTGTGGAAAAAGAGCCTCCACTTGTGTGTGTGTGTTGTTGAGATTCCTTGGTATTGGACTTGCTGCTTTCCATCTTGGTACTTTTTCCTGACTGATTAGTGCTCCCTTTGCCAGTCAGCTGGGTTATGCAGGAATTGGGGATGTCACAGCTTCGGTTCCCTGAAGATTCTGATTCCGAATGCCTGCTGATGATTTCCTTTTTAATCTTTGGTATCTTAGGAAGCTCAGAGATAATCCTCTTGGGAGTGGGTTTTTGCAGCTGTCTCACAGCTACACTTTTTGAACCCAAATTAGAGTTACTGTTGAAGGGTTTAGAAGCTGTGGAGTAAGAGGGCACTGCACATTTAGAGTTCCCATTAAATCTAGGCATTTCATCTGATTTTAGACCATATCTGCTTGGATTTGCCACATTGAGGGTCTGAACAGATCTAGGAGTCATTGAATATTCTAATCTAACAGCTTCACTTCCTGATGTTGTCTGTGTGGGGATCACTGCCTTCTTGAACCTACTTAATGAGGATGATGATGAAAATAAGCTTGATGAGGTGGGTCTGGTGTGAGGATTCAGCCCCAAAGAAACTGACGGTTCTGTACTGGAGCTGCTTGCTGTGGTCCCTGAGTGCAACGTAGTTGGCTGAAGATTTTCTCCTGATCCATCTTCCACTCTTGAGTCACTCACTGAGTTTCTCAGCAATGACGGAGCTAAAAAACACAAGAGAAAAAGTTAATCTTTTCAACATTTACTTTCATTTTGGAATAAAATTAGTAACATTAACTCTGTACTAGTCTTAATCTTCCACTTTTGCCTGTGGAAGCATCCCTGGCAACAGCAAGCCATCACATCAACTACTATTTGAGTCAAATGCTTAAGGCTTATGTTAGACAATGGTGTCTTTGAGGCAATCAAATATCACCAATGTTGTATCGAGTGCACTTGAAAACACCAAAGGCCATATAATGAGATGATTTCTAACCTTTTAGACATGGATAGATTAGCATACGTGGACAGTGATATGTGGGGAATTAAAGGACAATTAGCTTTAAGCATTATGTTTAAGATTTCAATATGAACAGATATTTTCCAAGATAAGAATGATTAAGTCAAGAAAGTGCATGTTCCTCAACATATGAACTCAGCATCTACTCTACCAAGTATTTATTTTAAGTTAAATTTCTTGCCCAGCTCCTTATCACTGTATTTTGAGCCATGTGTTCCCACCATTCCCAGTGTATTTCACAAACAAGAAAGCAGTACATATGTGAAATTCCAGGAATACTGGGGTTTTAAGGTCCCTTTGCTTCATCCAGTTCACTGAGAGTGGTGGCAAGTGACAAAAAAGGTGCAGTGCAGTACTTATGCAGGTGATGACAACCAGCTCCCATTAAACCAGTTCTTCCAATGACCTCGTCACTACACACTTAAAATAGAAGCAGGGGGCTACATGTCAAAAACTTACTATTTTGACTCTAGTTGGTGCCTGCTGCCCTGATCCTGTAAATGTTTATATATATGCTCCAAGTTAAGCACATATGCAGTGTTTGTAGGCTAGAGGCCCATGTGACTAAATACCAAACAGTTCATTAAGAACTGGAGATGCAAACCCTCACCTGCCCTCTTTGCTGTTAGTGAGCCATCTCTGTTGATGACCACATCAGACCCACTCATCATGAGCAGACTTTGTCCGGACAGGATACTTCCCAACAGGTCAGGTGCAGTGGGAGCTTCTGCTTCTTGATCAGGAATCAAGACCGGTACACTTCTCCTGCACGTTACAGAAGGGTTATGTTTTCTTTACTTTCACAGTGCTCTCAAACTATACACGTGGATTATATTACAATGAAACTAAGATCAGTTATCGGGGTATGCAAAAGAATGGTGTGCTCAGCCAGCACACTTCCCTTTATAGACTTAGCTTCACCAAAGGCATTCAGCTCCTGCCTCCCTCTGTCTGCTGAGAGGTGGTCAAAATGTCTACTATCTGGACTGGCATCATACGATTGCAAAGTGAATGGTTATATCAGATACCTACCTGCCTCAGGTATGCTGTGCAGCATGAGATCAGAATTAAAGTCAAGTGCCTTCAGCCACCACAGTAGCCATCTGAAATAACACTACTTGGGAGTGTCATTCAATTGTTTTAAAAACTATACTTTTTAAAAAGACGTTACTTTTTTTGTGTGATGTGTCATTCAGAGGTTCATCATAAG
Organism: Emydura macquarii macquarii; assembly: GCF_026122565.2. Classification (NCBI taxonomy): domain Eukaryota; kingdom Metazoa; phylum Chordata; order Testudines; family Chelidae; genus Emydura; species Emydura macquarii. The sequence goes on along the minus strand of NW_027130724.1, from coordinate 2,817,750 downwards.
CATATCTCCCATCACAGCTGTCTGCTCTATGTCTACTTTTCCTCCCCACTCCAGCAGTACTATCACTTTACTTCTCAGCAGTCCTAAATTATTATCTCAAAGAATTTACTTAAGTTAACTTAGTGGTTTATGACCACCTATTGTTAAGGAACCTGACTGCACAATAAATTAAATCCAAGCCATATTAATGGGCTCAGCTATAGACAACACAAAGCCTTCTCTCTGCATTACCTAACCATTATAGAAATTACTTACCTAGTTTGTCTCCTCTGGAGACATTTTGCTGGATTCCTACTCTTGGGTCTCATTTCTACAACTTCCATAACTCTCAAATATTGTTGGCCCACTGAGGCACCAGTAGGCATATTTGAAGGACAGACCAAGTGCCAGTGCCCAGTACCTTTTGGGGCACTCTACTTCAGTTCTTGATGAGTACAAAGTAAACAGAAGCCCAACCGTTAAAGTATTATTTATGCCAGAAGTATACCCCTATATGATAGAACTACTACATATTTTTACACTATTTGCCTCCCAGCTCTGATGAAAAGATGAGCAGTAATCCAATCAAGTGAGATCTTCAGAGATACTAATTACAGCCAAGTAATTCTGCCTTCTGAACAAGAGGCCCACTAACCCATCCCATAGCATCAATGAGACGTCTCGAAACCTCTTCCTCCAGACAAGAGGTGGGAAAGTAGAGAAAAATAAATAGCCAAGTGGACATGACCACATTATTCCTGAGATGCTTGCATTGCAAGCAAGATAAATTCAAGACACTTAAACCCATCATACCACTGGGGCAGTGAGATGACCATCTGGAGCTCCCTTATATTTCCTGGTGGGAGTCGGGGGAGGAAGAGGGTTTCCAGTTCTCTCCCCCACACGCTTTTCCCAACTCTTGCTTTCTTCTTGCTCTAGTAGTTTTTTTTTGTTTGTTTGTTTGTTTTTTTAACTCTCTCCTTTTCCTCTCACTCACATCCCTGTACCTGTCCTCGGACACCCCCTCATTCCCTCCCACGTCCTGTCCTCCCTCCCCCACACACTAGAATCCTGAAGCTCTCGTTGCACTTTCTTCAGCCAACTCTTTCATGCAACTGCAACTGAATGTCCCAATTCCAGCATTCCATTCCTGTTTATTTTATTAAAGGGATATTGTCTCAAATATTCTGCTGCTTGTCTGAATAAAGGAAAGCTGAATCACTGACTAATCGGTATATACAATCAGAGGTTGAAAGTGAACACAATTTCCTCAGTCTCTTTTCTAAACTCTATCAAATGGAAAAGAAAACATGATTTATCAAAATCATCCACTAGTTTACTGATTTCTTCCTCTGACTATATGCAGCTTGTTGCATCCCATTGTGTAAAGCCAGTTATGTGCCCACTCTCCTGAAGTGGAATACGAGGCATAACTAGCTGATCCTTTTTTGTGATGCAGATACTTCTCAGATGCAACTGTTAATTAAAAGACTGCAGGTTGCTCCATGCTCTCAGACATATGTTTAAAACACAACATTTAAAAGTAAAAAAGTGGCCAGGCCACATCAAAACAGGAAGGGATAACTTCCGGACTTGGAATTTCAATACGGCAGTTAGATCTACTGAATGAGGAGCAAGCAGGGATGATGTAAAAATGGGATACAGTGAATCACAAGGAAAAACAACCAAAGAAAGCATGACAGGATTTAAAGCACAAGGCTAAAGTACCTTAAAAATCATCCACCTGCAGCTGTCTCAATGTAACTACATTAACTAAAGTGTTACGTGTGTAAAATGTGTTATAGTTTCTTAATAATTGCCCAAGAACTGCCAAAATGGGCACTTATTCTGGATACCCAATCAGTCTTATGACTTAGATTTCCTCTATGTCTGTTTTATACAAATTTTAAAAAATTAATAGTTTGGCTCCCTTACTCAGAAAGTCCCACAGAAATGGGTCTTGCCACAGGCCGATGAGATCTTAATGCTGACTGGGAAAGAATTCTCCTTTTGGCGCTCACAGGTGAAGCTGGGTTGGCCGGAATCTCTTCATTACTGCAGAGGCAAACAAACAAAGGGAAACTTATCTTAAAAGCCCTTGTCTGAGTATTTATCTACTACTGACACCACAGCAAAGGCGACTAGAACTGAAAGAATAAAGAAAAAAGTTTCCTCCCTTTATTTTAGTTAACTTTTTGCATACAATAGTTCTTTATAGTTGTTTGTATGGTTGTCTCAAACTGCAACAGGAAAGAAAAATATTTTAACATATAGGTAAATGTAACTGTAAAACCACAAAAATTAGGGGATATTCAAGGGCAGGTGTCATATCTGAAACTATCTTAAAATATTTTCTAAAATATTTTTCTACGCAAAAGAATAAATGGACACAAATCAGACATCAAGAATGGTAACATTCAAAAACCAGTAGGACAGCACTTCCATTTCCCTGGACACTCAGTAACAGACTTAAAAGTTGCCATACTTCAACAAAAAAACTTCAAAAACAAACTTCAGTGTGAAACTGCAGAGCTGGAACTCATATGCAAACTTGACACTATCAGACTAGGTCTGAATAGAGACTGGGGGTGGCTAGCCCACTACAAAAAATAATGTTCCCTTTTTTGGCATTCACACCTTTTCATCAACTGTTGTGAATGGAACTCATCCACCCTGACTGAATTACCTCACTAACATTCGCCCTCCTCACTGTGAGGTAACTCACCCATCCTTGCATGTGTATATATACCTACCTAAGTGAAGTTTCCACTTCATGCATCTGACAAAGTGGGTTTCTGCCCATGAAAGCCTATGCCCAAATAAATTTGTTAGTCTTTAAGATGCCACAAAACTCTCGTTTTTCTAAAATACACTGGACTTCAAACAGGCAGTATTCCTTTAATGGCAAGTCAAATATGCTTTTTCAATTTAAGATTAAGCTTTAAAAAGGTTTTAGATTTATTCATGAGATAAGTGACTCAGATGTGACATTCTGATGTGATCTGGCAGGATTTCTTCTGATTCAAGGTTCTAATATTGAAACGAGGTGGGAGAAAAGAGACCCATATAACCCCAGTTTCATTATACTTTTAGAGTTTATCATTACACCCACCAAAATTTTATAACTTCTTCTTAGTAAAGAATATCAGTCAGCCACTAGTTAGTTAACAAAAATCAGATTCTATATAGACTCTTAAGTAGCTTCATGAACCTATGACAAGTAAGTAATGATTTGTGTGCCCAACTTGAGACCTCTTAAAGAAACATGATTTTCAGAGGGCAGCTATACTAAGCAATTTCTGAAAATCAGGCTCCTCTAAAAAAAATCTCAAGATGGACACAAACACTGGTCACCTTTTGGCCTGTAGTTTTATAATACTTATAAATATTATTGCCCCCCTCCAAACACATATGTATTTGAAATATTTAATTCTGAAGGCACCCAGGTATTTAGTATTCAAATATTTTAACAATATCAAAACACATCTGAGAAATTATCAAATCTGTGGTTTTGATTGCAAGATCTTACCTGTCATATGGGTCCAGTTCATAGGGATCTCCAAACACAGATAGAGAAGCTGCACCAATATCTGCTCTCATAAGGCCAAGTGAGGGTTCTATCGGTTTATATACAGAGGGGATTGAAGCTCCACGCACAGGTTTACCAAGGCCAAGAGTTCTTGCAATACGGGAACGGGCAGTAACCTCATTTTTTACCTGGTGAGGAAAAGAGTTGTTGGAAACTATACATTGTAACAACATCTAAATTAGCTACAAGTGCAAGGAGGGAAAAGGGTGTGATATCTGGCACTAAGAGCTTATGGCAGTTTGGAGAAAAATTGTTTTACTTTGAGTTGAAATTTGCAGAGCAAATAAGTTAAGAATGCAAGAGGCCTGAAGGTGTTGGGCATGAGTGTGCTCTGTGTTACAGGCCCTATCTTCTCTCACTAACCTACATCTGGTATGGTGAGGACTGCATTGTTTACTACTTTTATTTGTTGTATTGTAATCGGTATACTGGAAGTTGCATAGATTGACAAGAGTAATTTTACATTTTAGTATATATACACTTGGTAAATTGCACATATTAGATTTAAGTGACCGCTCAAGTTAAGGTATCGTTTTTCAGAAATTAACACAAGAGTTTGTCATTCAAAAGGGATGCTATCAAACTTCCTCTGTTACCTTAACTACTCTAAAGACTATGGTGTGAGAAAGTTGCAACTGTGGGGAATAGCCACCATTTAAAGCAGAATATGACCAGAGATGAGTTGAGGTGTGTGCTGTGCAGTAGAGTCCAAACTAGAATCCTATCCATGACCAAGCCATATTGGAAAAGTGATCTGAAAGCATTAAGTGCCTGTCAATTGACTTAGGCTTGGTCTACACTTAACACTAACAACCTAGCTACATTGCTCAAGGCTGTGAGAAAAACATCATGCCCTATGCGATGCAGTCAAGTTGACCTAACCCCCACTGTAAATACCACTAAGTCAACAGAAGACTCCTTCTATCAACCTAGCTACCACCTCTTAGAGAGGTGGATTTACTACAGCAATGGCAAAACCCCTTCTGTCACTGTAGCAAATGTCTACACTATAACACATAGCTGCAATGCTGCAGTGGTAGATGTATCCTTAAGTTTGAAGTGATATGGAGGCAAAAATTCCATAGCTTATCAGGGGACTTAGAAACAGAGGTTGATAGAGACTCAAATTTCAAGTGAGTGTGGGTTGGTGTCAAACAATAGTGGCAGTTCATTGGCAAAAGAGCAGCATGAACTTTGCAGGGTTAAGTTTATGCAGTGAACCCTGCATTTAACTACAGGGTTTGGCAGCAAGCCACACAGCTATGCTTAGAGGTTAGAGTTCAAGTAGATTAACTTCCAAGAAAATTCTCTCTCTCATTTCCCCCTCCCCTTTCCACTGTACCCATCTCAGCAACCATTAGCCAAGCAAGCATCAGGCAACCCTCAGTGCACACACTCTTAATGTGGAGATCTTTGATTGTCTAGTGGCAAAAATCTCCCTTTTCTTTTTAACTCCATCCTAGGGCTAGTGTGGTCCTTCCCTACCGTGGCTCCCCTAGAATGCAGTCTGGCTTGAGACAGAGATGCCCAATCTGCAGGATGTCTAAAATGTCGTCTCCCTCACACTGCAGCAGGAGTGAGGAAACTCCTGTTTCCCAGAGGGTTCAGTGGAAAAGTTAAGGGAAGAATGCTCATAATCCCTAGCACTATTGGTTCAAATCAGAAACACGATGAAGCTGTTTTCACACAATGCTTCAGTAGGAACACTAGCACTTCTCAACATTAAATGTACTGAAGACAGTACTGAATAGTAGAGTGACTAGTAAATAGATGAAAAAAGCTCCTTTTTTTAGTATCATTCTGTAGTGGACTATATTATTTACACTGTATGCTTGTCATGCTTGCTGTCATTATAACAGTTTATTTTTTGTGTGTGTTGGCTTATAGCAGACTTACAGTGTCACACCAGAAGACAATAATGGCAGAGTTTTTATATCAACATAAACTAACGTGAACTTACTCGTATCTTCTTCCCCTTTCTCCTCTTTACTCGACGCTTACGTCTCTTGATCCGTGTCCCTGAACTCTTTTTTCCAACAGAAGACTTTGGAGTTCTTTTTTTGCCTGCTACTTTCTTCTTTCTACCTGAAGAGACAAGCAAAACGAAGTATTGGAGTGAAGAGCAGAACTGTATGCACACGCGCACACACACACCTGTGCCCACTTGTAACGTCTCCCTACAGACTAAAACAAGATTACAAAAGAAAAAGCTGTGATGTGCTTCAAAAGGATCCTAACTAGAATTAAACAGTGCAGTTGGAAGGGTACAGACACGACAGCTCAGTTTAAACATGTCATTGGTTTTTAACTTAATAGAAATTCTCTTTTAAAGAGTGAGAGTGATGGAATCATGCTGCACTGTGGAGGTGCTCAGACATCTGCTGTACCATTTTCATTTCATCTCATGCTTTGTTCGCTCAAACCTTTTACTTTATAGACTAGGAATCCTGAGAGGGTTCTGATCCCCTTACCGGTTTTTCTTTTTTGCCTGGTTGGAGCCCGTGGTGTCAGAGGTCGCTGGTATACTGCTGTGCTTAGCCCTGCTGCAACTGCCTCAATTGTTTCATCAAAAAGAGAAGACATCAGATACCTCGGCACATGCTGCATTTCAAAACAGAAAACACATAAGTTATACGTACCATAAATCAGCAACAAAGGTTTGAGATAGTATTGTTGCACTTGTTTAAAAAGGGATTTGTGATCCAGCACCCAAGTTCCCTTTGCCCCTACCATCATGAACCAGGCTGTCAACAAACAATGGTTCACCTTTAAAATTAATTTATTTTTATCACCAGCATAGGCTGCATCTCACATGCCATGGGTTTTTTATCTGTCTCAATGTTAAAAGCCTTCTTGCTCCAATGCTTTGTTCTGGTGGGAGACAATCGCATCCACTGTCTCTATGAAACCTCCCCAAACCCAGACAACCTTTCTCCAGCTTCCCCCAAAGCAGGACCAATCCATTCTGATCAAAAATGAAAGCAAGACCAAGGCAGTGTGGGGTCCAAGATCTTAGCTTCCTCACTTTTCAGGTTACATTTTCCCCTTAAAGCCCCACCGAGATACCAAAGGCGGCTAATCTTAACACCATCCTGGAGTTCAGCTTAAGGATAAGAGTGAGCCTCCTCTTCAGTGTCACTTCATCACAGTAAAGCAGGAACTACTATTTCATGGCTTAAGACCCTTGTCCCTTGCACACGAGGTGTGCAGCACCTCCAAGATTCAGCTCCTGAAGGTCCTGAGTTTGAAACGTGAAGCTCAGGACGAGAGGAGTATGGCTACACAGCATTTGGAAGCAGGCTCCCAACTTGGGTTGACAGGCTCAGGCTTGCGCTAGAGCTCTAAAAGTATAAACAGTGTCCTGAAGTTGTGGCTTGGTCTGAAGCTCGAGTTCTGAAGCCTAGGGAGAGTGATGAGCTGTGTAGACATACCCGAACTCTGATCATCCAGAGGAGGTTGGAGGGCTCCCTTGATTGTCAAGTGGTAGCAAAACTGTCATACCTTTTTACAGAAAGGTAAACAACATATTCTAATCCAATCAGCTGGGTTAAGTGCTATGGTTTTGTGAAAGCCACATCTACACCAGATATTACATTGCTTTTCCTCTTGAACTCCCATATTCAAACCACCATAAATGTGGCAGAAGATATTATCGCACTTATTCATAACTCATGCCAATACAATGCTTACAGTGTACCAGACTATTACCTTTTGTATATATTTATATAAAATATGTAAACAATCTTACACAAAAAATGATTTTTTACATATAAACTCCTATACAGGGCATATACATTACAGAAAAACTGCTTTAGAAGTGTTTTACAGTTGCAAAGTAAGAAACAAAATGGGAAGTGAATATAATCTAGAGCTGACAGAAGAAAGACATGGCCCTGTTCACCTCAATGTGGTGTCAGCATTGAAGCCTACGAAACGTACTTTAAATTTCACAAACACACCCTACTAGACTATTTCTGAAAAGGCACTCATTAGGGCAAAACTGCATTTTAAACACTGTGGGTGCCAACATGTAATCACACATGAACATTTTCTGTTGGGGGGAGGAGGGAGCAGGGGGTATCTGGAATAATGCATAAATTGCACAATAAAAATTCTGCCTCTCAGAGTATTAAATGGTATCTGAGGATCTGAAATCAACTCCTTTCTCTATGTGCTAAGGGGCACACTGGAAGTGCTTCTCTTAGCTATTGGATTTATACTTGCACTCTCAGGTCAAATGCAAGTGTCAACTAGAGTAAGTGAGGTGTGCTTTTTTTTTTTTTTTTTTTAAATGAAGTGAGCAATAATACCTTTCTAGGGAAAGTTTGTAATCATCTCTGCAGATTGGAGAAGTGGAGCTCGGAATGGCTTCTTGAACAGGAAGTACTTGGCACCCAGTCTTGCACTACTATGCAACGATTAAGTCCCCGTGCACCACCTCTCTCATCTGCAGGGAGACAGCTACACACTGTATTTATAAAACAACAGGTAGGGAGAGAAAGTAATAAAGCACTAGCAGTTACCCTGCAAAACCTTTGATTTCAAAACACTTTTCTGTTGTGACTAAATTAAGCAGTTAGCATCTAGGGTGAGAAAGGGATCATCATCTACCAATTGCTTTCATCTATATTTTTCAAAAGGGCATCCAACAATTTGTGGGATTTTCCCTGTGTTATTAATCCTTTTTAAATTTGGGGGCATGCATATTGGGAGTGAGGAGTTGTGACAACAGACCATATGACATGATCTATCTTCAGAAGAGAGACTAACATATTTAAGGCTTATTAGGTCTCTTTGGGGAAGTCATAAAATCATTTAACCTAAACCATGTTAAGAAAGACCCAATGCATGCTGCAACCTTGTTCGCACTTAGTTTTGATGACTGGACATATTATATTTCAGATTGCTTTGAGTTTCCTCGAGATCTGTTCTTAAATATGATTGTTTGGATTATATGTGCTACTGGGAAACTTTGAAAGGACTGTGATTAACAGTGATATACTTCTCAGCCTATAGGCAGCTGAGACAAAGTATCTTAGACTGAGTAAATTAGAAGGAAAGGTCTTGGTCTTTCTGCTTTTGTTATTTTGTTGCTTCTTTATCTCTCTCCTTCACTTTGTTTTTCTTTATTTTTTTTTGTTCCTAGTTAAAGGTATCAAGGACTATTGAGCATCAGGCTATGGTTTTTCTCAGGTTTCATCTAGATTTTGTTTTACCTACTTGTCTGATTGCTGGCTTTAATCACAAAAATAAAGAGAAGCATCACCCAATAGAGATGTTGCCTCTGATCAAGCTTTTTTCGCCAAACCTGACCTCAGGATGATGAGACACTTTGCGCATCATTCAGGGAAGAGCCATGACACCAGCCTCAAACTGACAATCGTCACCAACTCATCCACCCCAGCACTATGAAAAGAAACCTATTTCTTTTTCCTCCCTTCTACTGTCTTCTCTCTTATCTATGCTTGACTGTCTCTGGAGAACCTGACTTGACAAAACTTGCAGCTTTACAAGTATGTAGAGAATATTTTGGTTGCAATTTTCATATTTTCATCAATTGAAACAAAGATGGTTTTGCAACTTGCAACTTTTCCTGTACCTCTACCAAACAAAAAGGAAGGGATAACCTCATATAGTGTTACTGAAAAATTAGTGTCTGCAACAATAAAAAGAATCTCAAGACATACCACCAGTCATAGGTACAAAAATAATCTCTAAATAGTCTATAAACCATGACAGGTTGGGGTTAAGATTTTCATGTCTATGCAAATAAAGCCCTAACAGCATTGGCTGAAGCCAGACTGCAGACTAAATGAGAGCATCCTGAGTTTTCAATGCCCTTCAGTAGTTCTCATATGGAGGACCTCCATTATTCCAGTCATGACCATGGGAGGAAAACCTAACAGTTTTACACAACTGGGGGTTGGGGGCAGCTTGGCATTGTGGACTAACATCCTATGGGGATTCAGAAAGATAAATTCAATTCCACTTGTAACTCAAGTGGTAAAATGCAGGTCTCCAGAGAGCTCTGCAAATTAGTGCACTTTTCAAATCAATTTTGCACCTATATGATTTGCTCACACACTACATAACTTGTAGTTTGTCTCAGGGTAGGTCTACACTGCCAGCAAAATTCAGCAGCAGTTGACGGGAGTTACGTAAGCTACGGAGAGTAGCTTGCATAACTCCCGTCGACTTTGTTACTTCCCTTTAGCATGCCGTCAGGAAACGCATTCCCGTCAATGCAACGCTATGCTTTTTTTGGAGGTGGTTTTAGAAGATCAACTTCAGGATCGACTGAGCGTGTCTTCACTGCTGTTCAATCGATCTGGAAAAAAAATCGGTCTACTGGTGGTGAATTTGATGCCGTCAGTCTGTACATAGCCTCAATTTACCAGAATGCAATCATTTAATCCTGAGCAATCAGAATTTAGTTGCTACCAATCCTGCTGAGTTAGCAAGAGATTCTCTGAGAGACTTGTTTTTAAATGTTAAGTTCATATTTCTAGCTAACTGGACGCTTCCCAATACCTGAATTTGCTGTGCAGTTGTTATCCGGTTTCTGTTCACTGTTGCCCTAACTCGTTCGCTCTGCCGAGTCCTGGCTATTGCTCGAGTTCGGACGTTAAGACGTAGCCTACTGGTGGTAGGGGTGACATCAGCTATGAGGGCAGCAACCTCTTCTTCACTCACATGATCTGTATCTTAAAAGGAAAAGCCCTCCAGGTCACTTGTCAGTATATATTCTTTCAAGAGTTGAAAGTTTTATTATAGAATCTAAATCAAGATGCCCATTCTGTTTTCTCCACCACACACACCCCTACATCACAGAAAACTGACCCTGATCCTTTGGCAAGAAAGGCTGCACAACTATACCCAGAGCCAGATAGCACCACTCTTTCAGCCAGCTATATGATTTGCTGGGCATTGAGAAGAGTTGCTTCTACTCTGTTGCTCCCAGCCATGCTAGGTCTGGATCCGAATAGACCTACTTCCAAGTCAACATACTGCAGCTGAATTAGGCGGCAGGCCAGCCCCCAAAATGGTTATACGAATTGGTTTTTTGTTTAATTTCCATATCTTACAATCCCTGAATTAAATCTTAATATACAACATTGCTTTTCCAGTCAATGAGCCCAAAAGAGGCTGCCCACCAAAATAATCTGTTGGGAGGAGAGGGGGGAGCTGCGGCGGCGGCGGCAAATCTGGGGCCTAAACAACTGGACAGGACCTCTTTCAAGAACAGCTGTTTTCGGTGATCTGAATCAGGCCAAAAAGTGTGCTTTGATCAAAATACTTACCACCAGTAGCAACAGCAGCAGCGGCATTAGCTGGTGCACATGCTGGACAGAACCATTCATCCACAGGTACCTCACTCAGAGGTGGATTAAGGCATTCCATGTGGTATCTACAAGAGCAACACATGAGAGTCTTATCAACACTGAAAGAAAAAAGCCTTTTTTTTTAAAAAAAAAAATCAAAGCAAGGGCTGTATAAAATAGTCATCTCATATGCAAACAGACATCTAATAACTCAGAAACACTCCTCTAAATTGCAGTCTGTGGGGCTGCTTCTATTAGTTTCCAAAGCAATAATGCTTCCTGATAGTTGTACAAGTGTCATGGATTCTTATAGGATTTCCAGAAGTTCCTCCGACCACTTAAAGCCCCAAGCCTAAGAAAACTGTGCATCAAAGATGGTTGGTTCATGTTTTGTTGGGTATTTGTTGTGACTGGGATCTAATTCACAGATTGAGGTAGCAAATACAGAGCGGACAAAAAAAAAAAACTTCAAAGTGCCCTGAAGAGATTATAAAAGCAGTAGAGAGGGTAATACAGACACTCACTTGAAATAATGTTGGTTTCCAAGGATTAAGATAATTGGTACTATTGGAATCTTTACTGTGCCATGCACCAGATCTGCTTCTGATTGTGTAGTTTTGAATACAGGCCCCATATCACATATAATCCAAGCATTACTCAGAAAGGACTAATGTCTGATGAAGTTTTCCACAATACCATAGTTTTGTATAACTGCATAAGCTAAAAGCATCACACACTGTCAAGAGTTCACCCATATAGTGCTGTTTATACAACTGGAGCCCAAGTTTGCAGTCCTCAACAAAACATTTTGCAGAACTGCATAAATCCAGATCAATTTAAGACAAAAATTGGATAATGCTCCTTTCATAATAAAAATTTTAAAATGTTATTTGCCTAGTGACTTGAATTACTAGATTAAATTGTTTTACCAATTTTAGTCAACAGAAGTTGTACCATTAAGTTTTTTAAGATTATGCAACTCTGGTTTTTTTTATTGATTCTATTCCATTTTCAACACAGTTAATACAAGACAGCATAGCACTGGCTAAAGCCAGGATTGTCAGTAATGTGTTTAATCTTTTGAAGCAGCCTTACTCAAATTATATGGCTACAAGACAATCAGTTTTAAATGGATTTTCTTCAGTGAGTTACCCAACCTAAAAAGCAAAATGCTTGGATTGAGTTCCATGCCTGAGGTTATATATTGTATTGGTGGCGCCCTCTGGCACAGATTTGATCCAATGCAAACTAGCAGATCAGCATGAGTTTCAATAACTGATGCATTTTGCCACAAAGGAAAGCCCTAGTGCAATTCCTACACAAACAAAAAATCTGGACCTCTGTTTTCCTGGAGCAAGTGATACTCTCCCTATTAAAAGTTAAGGAGGACCCTATATATGTGGTTACAAGCTAGAAAGTTAAAGGCAAAGGGTGAACTACAATGAATAAAAATGGGAAATACAATTATTGCTCCTGTTTCAGATCACTGAGGCAGAGGTAGTCTTAGAAGATTTAAGATTTGAAGAAAATAATTCTAGGTTTCTCTAATATTTATCCTAGCCACTAATTCCTACAGGAGAGAGCTAGTAGAGATGAAAAGTGCTTTCTGAGAACAAAGTACTGAAGTTGTAATTCTGCAAAGATAAGAATTTTTAAGAGTGAAATTTATTTTGAGAGAAACAAAACTAGCTGAGACAAGATGGATGAGGTAATATATTTTATTGGACCAACTTCCATTGGTGAGTTGTCTCTCTAATACCCAGGGACCAACAACACTGCATACAAAATTACCTGAGACTGTCATTTAAAAAAAAAAAAATCAGAAGAAGATGGAACAGTGAGGACAAAGACTTGCACAAGTAAGAACTTAAGCAGAACTCTTAACTGAACTCATCAAATCTTACTCTATTAGGAGTTCTTTAGTTGTAAACATTTATTGTATTTGTTCAGTGTTTTGACAATATGCCTGACCTTGCTGTCTCTGCTTCCTATCCCCTACTATGAATGAACATTTAAATTATCTAGGGACAATAGACTATAAAGGCACAAATAAAGCTATACTTACTGATATCCATTCAATCTGTTAAATTTTAATGGACAATTTTGCAAGACTGATGTATAACAGCTTTAAATCCTTGTATGATATTTTAGCCCCAACCTATATTTGAGTATCTTGATGCATCTGTATTCAAATACTTAAAATAAAGGTATTTTTTAAATTGCCTTAAAGATACTACCTTTTGATTATTCCAATTAAGGAAAAAAGGAAGAGAGTGAGGAGAAAGGTAAATAGACCCCTTTTCCTCTCTCACTATAACAATCACATTGCTATGAATGATAGCCCAGAAAGATTCAGCGTACTGAAAAATAGCTGTGAATTATAACTACATCATTCCCTTATACGAAGCCCTTTGTGACTGCAAATGGACTAACTCAGGCCTTCAACCCTTCTTACCCTGCATCACAGCCATCACACAGCAACAGGCGGTCTTCTCTGTCACTTCTGCCACACACTTCACAAAAGGTTGGATCATCCTCCCCGCTATCACCGTCCTGAGCTTTTGTATTCTCAACAGGAATCTAAACAAGAGGGTTTCACATTTTAAGTATACGCTTCTATTCTTTTTATCCACCCTATTACATCAGCAACAATAGTAATTCACTAGCAAGTTTTACTGCTACAGTGATTGCCTATACTATCCTAAAAGAACCTTCATTTTATTCATTCAAAGTATTTAGAAAACAATCATTTATGAGGTAAGTGCTACAACTTCCATCATCCATCTTCCTTATTTGTGGCAGGTTTGATTGGATATTATCAGCAATAGAAAATTGCCATTTAAATCAATAAATAAGGCCAAAATTCTGAATAAGACTGAGATGAGAAAGGCACAAAAGATATATAACTAAGAAAACTTCAGGTTTTATGTTTCTGACTTCCGAGACATTAGTGGGACGCCACAATGAAACACACCCCTGGTGGTTATAAAAGTAGCCCAATTAGTTCATTATTTCTAATTAACTTCACAGAAAGAGACATGATTAAAATAAATAGGTGTAAGCCAACCCTAAAAATTGTATAAGCAAATCAAATGCAAATTCCTTGCTTAATTATATAAAACAATAAAAATAAATATAAATTTTAAAATTGTTATAGTTATTGTTTAAAGTATAGTATTGTTTAATGAATTTTTTTATTGCTTAATATAAGAACTCCATCTTAGTAGTTTTCTGAAGTAAGCTCCATTTTGCTGTTTTTCTAAAACTTGTATTACAACATCCTACTTAATTACTTTTTGTGCGTAAGTAAAAAGTGTGTGTGTAAAGCGTAAATAAATTTTTTTTAAATGCCAGCACAAAGTGCTCTAACAAAAAAGTAAAAACACCAGCTGTAACTATCATCCTGAAAGCCAAAAATTGCAAATAAACGACCCTAAAGTACAAAAAAAATCCACTCTAAAACCAAAACAAAATATAAAATAAAAAAATAAAATGTCATGCTTGCAATTAGCGAGTAATTGACTATCATGCAGAATCCAAAAACAGCATGACAACAAAACTCATAAAAATCGCATAAAAACGAACTACTATAAAAAGCAAAGTAAAAACATAAAAACTTTGGGTTTGTTCTGCAATCATCACAGAGCATCGAATCACGACCAACGGAGGCCCAGCTCCTCCCTCTTGTTCAGCCTGGCTGGCCACAAGGCTGACTTAAGCAATGCACAGGACTAGTAATTATATCACACCAGCTGCAGAACTTTTGGGTATAAATGAGTGCGTAAATGTATGAATGCAATAGCTTTTTAAAATTTTCGTATTTGCAATAAATGCAGCATATTGCCTTGTCCCCTGAACAAAATTCTGCAGGTTTTTTCTTTTTACTAACATAACATAGAAAACATGGTAGTAACATAGCAGAAATACATAAACTATCTTATGATAAGATGCCACCAGATCCCTAGAATTCTAATAGAGTTTCTGTCTCAAAGACAGATAGTATGTTTACTAACGTGTTAAAGAAAAATGGACAATGCTAACTCATCAAGACCACAGATTATTAGAAATTACCAATACAAGGAACCTCTGGAGATGCCAATATCTGATCTGTCACATCCTCTTGCACATCTATTTACCAGTACAAAACAGTGCTAATGAGAAGAGTCCCATTATCTTATCTGTCCATATACGTTTAATCAGGGTTATTCCTATTTGTATTGCAGGAGCATGCACAATGTGCTAGTCACTTTCTACTTTGACAAAGACTGTCTCTGCCCAGAAGAGTTTACAATCTAATTCCTATTTTGCAAAATAGGTATTTATGAAAGTTAAGCATACCATACTTCCCTTCTTTCTGACTCAAATAAGGCACCACACTTTGTGATGTACCATGAGTATTATAGTTTGATAGAAGATGGAAAAAAAATCTAACAAACTTTCCTGAAAAAGTTATTAAATTAGGATGAAGGTAATCAGTATAATAACTGAATATTAAATAAAGTGTATGCCAGAAACAAAAATCTCTGGATAACCATTTTCTGGTTAGGTGGGTTTTAGTTTTTTGAAGGTTAGTAGAAAGCCTACCTTTTTTAAGATTTCACCACCAAATCGCACCCGAATGCAAATATATTTAAAGAGGATTCGATCCACTGGACAGGAATTGGCATTCTAGAAGGAAGAAAACAAATTTAGTACTCATCCCATCAGCGAGGGTCATAAGCACAGTTCTCAATTCAAATCAGTTTTAAAAGGACTGTTTTCAATTACTTATGTGGTATGTGTCACTGTAGTTAAAGGACTAATCATTTACATTTTAAAGATTTTTCTCCTGGGTTTATACCTTAGCTGCTGCAAGTTACACCAGACTAATGTAAACACAAGAGTTGCCAGACTAGAATCTGATTTTTCAGAAAAGAGCACACTAAATTGTCTAAATTATGTCTAGGTCATTTAAATGTCCACACAAAATTGCCAAAGTTGTATGATCATTTTGCCAAACATTTCCTTGAAAAAAAATTGCTTTATCTTTTAAGACAAGCAGACAAGCTTTTCTGAGGGGAGGGAGGCAGTGAATCAGACAATGATGACTGAAGAAGCCAATCAACAATTTTAAATTTTGAAAAATGTTATTGAGGGCAAACACTAAGTGGGTTTTTTTTGTTTGTTTGCTCTGAAACTTACTTGATCTTAATCCAGAATTAGACAGACAGACAGACAGACAATCTAGTCAGTCTTCTTCTGGCCCTTCCCTATGATCAAATGTCTGTTAAAGAAAGCACCAATGTTTAGCCTGATTCTGCAACAAGTATGCAGAAACTCTACTGAAGTCAGTCAGAATTCCATAGAGAGCAGCTATGAAACTGGGCTCTTAATACGCATGCTAGCTTTTTAGACATGCAAAAACTTACCCATCTCACTGGGTAGTGACCTGCCCTACCTACAATGCAAGAGACTTAAGAACAAGACTCTGTGCTTCGTTTCCTACTTCCTAAAATAGAAACCCAAGAAACTGTGGAACAGAAGCACCTTGTCATGTAGCAATCACTGCTCTCAAATTCCATCCCTTTTTGACCTTAGCTATGAGAAAAGAACAATAAGGGATGCAGGGAGACTGAATGGCTAGGAAGGGAAATAGATCAACACCCCCCCCCCCCCCCACACACACACACACAAAATATGAACCCTGCCAAATTAAGCAATATCAAAGTTCTTGAAAATGTTTAATTAAGAAAAGGGATTTGAATATTCCAGCTACTTGCTGATATCCTTACCACAACTCAAGAAATCTTTACCAAAATATTACAGCAAGCTGATCTTAGAAGCGGTGTGAAAGCTTAACTCACTATCCTGGATAAAAAGAACAAGAAGAGAAAGAGGACTTACTTTAGACCACTCCACTATACAGTCCAAGCAGAAGTAATGGGCACAGCTCTCAGGAGTTCCAACAGCCTGATTCCTAAAGGTATTGAGGCAGATGGGGCAGTTTTCAGCATCATCATCAGAAGAAATGTCCCCTCCATTTGTCTGTGGCTTTGTTTTCACAGAAACTGTTTCCCCAACACCAGTTTCCATTTCTTCCTCTTCAGCATAGTCTTCCTCCTCCTCCTCCTCATCTTCAGAATCTTGAGAATCAGGAAAAAATAGCTTTAATATACTGCAGGGTTCCAGAAGGGGAAAATACTAAACCACAAAGAATCCTGAGTGAGGGGATGCTTTGGGGAAGGTAAGCACAATCCTTTTATCATACACTAGATTGATTTCCCCCACTCCCCTCTCTTTTCTGCTCTTCCACTTCATTAAACACTAGATATTCCTTTAAAAAAGGATGCTATTGAAGTCTCTTGGTAATCAAAGTCATTAATAGTTTGCAGAAAATTAAAAGGAGAGACAGGAAAATAAGAAGTATACTTTTGGTGGTGGTGAAAGAATATAAATCAAGTTGGCACCATTTCTGCATCACAATTTTCAAAAAGAGTATTCAGTCAACACTTCTTCATAGGAACTCTAAAAAGGAACTCTATAAAACACAGGCAGACTCTCCCAATCATTCCAGGATAGGGGCAAGATTTTTCAGAAGTGACTAGTAATTTTGGGTGTCTCATTCAAATGATGTGCACTCGGCCTTCTGCCGCCGCCACCCCCCCCCCCCCCCCAAAAAAAAAAATCAGGCCTTTTTAAGGTGTCTTCAGAAGTGCACCCAAAATTTGAGATCCAAAAATCATTAGTCACTCACTAATTAGTATTAATTCTCCTTCTAGGTAAATACAAGGGCATTTCTCCATTCACAATTTTTAAAGAAAGGTTAAGTGTCCAACAGACACAAAATTCATCTTCAAAAAAGTTCCTAATGCAGTTATTAGGTAACACGTCTGCCTAAAGTGGGCACAAACTACCTCACCAAAACACTGTATAATACTTTCCTGGCAATGACAGAACAAGACCAGAGTGTATTGTATTGTATATGTCACAGACAAGGCTCAGGAATAACTATTTTAGAGGACTGATTAATATCTTTTTGGCATGCAGTGCTCAAATCAAGTTTGTGCTCAAATCAATCTAATCAGAAGGACTTGGAAACACTGGCACTCCCTGCAACCTGCAAGATGTGCTAAAGAAATAATTAAAATCCTTAAGTATTTGTTTTTATTTAAATACCAGTTAAACCTCAGTTTCAGTCGTGTACAAATCTACATAAGTAGACAAATCACATATTAATTTCTCCCTGCTTCAGGTTTTTTTGGTTTTCTTTAAAGTGAACATTGTCAAGGTAAAACACACCTTGAAAACCTAAAAGTCACAGTACTTTATTTTAGCTTTGTAATCTCATATTTATGAAAAACACTTGATTTTTGTAATAAATTGTAGTATGCATTACTGGCAACCTTATAACATTTTCATATGCAACCTGCAGCACAAGTACACCTCTAATGCTTTGTGATAGTGCCATTAAGGCAAGCAGGTATTTTTTCAATATACAAGATTCTGGTTCCTTAAAGCAACCAGGGAATACTGTTTTTGTCAATTTTAACATGTTGGTTGGGCATAAGATTGGCCCAGAAGCAGCAGAGAACTGAGCTCATTCCACCACAGCTGCAAGCTTTTCATTTTTTAAAACCACATGACATTGTTCCTTTAAGATTTTTTTAAATGCCTATTTAGATTGTGATTGCAACCAAATTACATTATGCACTTCCTAGACACAAAGGAAGACAATCCCAGGCCTGGAAAAAATACAATCTATACAGAGACAGACAGATGAAGGGGTGGGGAAAGGTATATAACATTCAGCCAAAGAGATTAGGATGATGCTGAAGCTAATTAAATATGTGCACAAGTGTAATAGGTGTTAAACGTATTTCTTTAACAAATTTCCCTGAAAAGCACTTAGCACAAACTCAGCACTTTCATGACTTCAGTTAGATTAGCTTGAGCACAGTCTTTCACCAATACTTTCAAAGTGAAAAATAAAAACATGACCAGTCACTTAATACCTGTATAGGTAGCTGAATAAATGTAAAACCAAAACCACAAACCCCATTTTACCCACTGCCTGCAAAAGAAACTGAAGTTACATAATCCTAGTTTAGTTTGAGTGCACCACAATTCCTACTGCTAGAATCTCAGAGACTCCTTTGCACCACTTATCACCTAAAAATTATTGGATTATTTTCTATGGTTAAGGGTAGCGGAATGTTTTTCTTTGTTTATAAAGAAGGGGACCCTTCACCCTACATAACATTTTGCCAACAAGGAAGATACATTTGAATAAGAAATTATAAATTAAATGGGGAAAAAACAAAAAAAAGTTTTGAATAATTAGCATGTGCTAATACTACAACATTACTAACATTGTATGGTGAAAAGCATTATAGAACACTTCATAAATAAAAATCACATCCATTTACATGGCATGTGTAAGAGTAGCTCAAATCCATTTCTTACCAAGATATGGTTGGAGGAAGGGAAATAGTCACTAAATTCAACTTTATTATCTTAAATACTAGCATTTTAGCCAAACAAGAACCAAAAATTCTTATGCGCCTCTTTAAAAGAATCATGAAAATATTTATAAACATTGGATTTACATTTTGTTGCTACTTTCTGGAAGTATAGCCAAAATCCCAGTTTCTCTCTTCCAGCCATCGAAAACATTTGAAGTAAACATGCACATGCATTCTTAACAGACTCACCTTCTAAATCATCATCTTCACCTTCTTCCTCATCCACCTCACCCCCATCTTCATCAGTGCCGTCTTCCTCACTTTCTGTCTCGTCTTCTGAGACCCCACTATTTCCATCATTGCTTTCTTTTAAAATGACAAGGAAAAAACTGTAATTGCATCTGCTTTGCACATGACCACTCAGTAAGCATATACTGCAAATAAAAAGTATGTGGGATAGTCAGGTACATTTCAGAATTCCTGCTGTTGGCAAATTCACATAAAAGCTGAAACGACAGATTTCCAGGGTGCAACACTTTTTTTGGTATCATTTATTATCAAGCTGTCACTGCACTGTTCTTTGTTTAATTGGCTAGTAGTGTAAACAAGCCAATTGCTGGAGGTACAGAACCTATGAGATGGCACAAAGATTTAAATTTTTCTCCCTCAGAACAAATATTTATCTATAAATACCACTTTTTTTGGATAGGCAAACACTGGTTCAAACCTAAACCGGGCAGTATGTAAGTACAGAGAGTTTGAGTTACCTGCTTCACTTAGGAGCACTAGATTTGGTCTTTTGCCTTTGCCTAATGCAGCATTCTTGTTTATCAGTTCGTCCTGACTGTCATCATCCATTGCGGGACATTGGGAATCAGCCCTCTGGGGTTAAAAAAAAAAAAAAAAGACTTAAGTAAAACACACGTGTTAAATAGTCTGACAGCTCACCATTTGATTGAGCATAAAAAGTTTTGCTCAGAATACGATGAGAAACAGTGGACCTAGAGATGAGTATATATTATAGAGGAACTTTGGTAAATGACATATCGTGCTTTAAAGTGGAAAAGCCAAAATGCAAGTACCTCAAATGTGTAACTTGTTCCAATTTTCAGAGATACACATTATGGTTCAGAACATGAAATTTGTTCCCAAATTTGTAGTTAAGATTTGCAATTCTGAACCTACTGATGAGCCTCTTGCTGAAAAGTGGCATTTGTAACAGCACCATGGGAGACTATTAAAGCAGAATATTAAATACTTTAATTGTTACTCCTTAAAAACAATTTTTCTTGGATTACTTATCACTTATGTAAGCAGAAAACTGACTTTACACTGATCGCTTACTGAAAGTGGCCACCACCCAGGATACCAAATGTAATTAGAAACTTTGTTTTCCAATTCATTTCATAGATGATCCCAGGAGAACTATATTTTGTCAAGTAAAGTTTTAGAATGTTGTGAGGAGCTAAACAGATGCAGCTTTTTCTCAAATTTGGTTTATATTTAAGATTCAAAATGTTTTTGTTTGGACCAGTGAATGAAGAAGGAAAAAAACACAAAAAAAGGGAAAAGAAAATATCCCACGTTATATCAAAGATCCACATGTGTAAAGGGTTTTGGGATTTTTTTGCTTCCTTGGCTGTTAAAAATTCAGAGTAGCAAGAAGTCAACATGCGAATGAACACTAAGAACACCAAGTGGACCATTTATAGAGGAAGTTACTGATAGAGTCTAGAGCTCAACTATATCCTTTGAAGGCTGAAGGATGTACATGAGTACATTAATTCCAATTCTGAACAGCGAAGAATAACCAGTAGAAAAGAATCTATTAAAGCACCAAATTTCAATACCTTGTCCAATTGTTCAAAACAATTTCAATACCTTGTCCAAGTAAAAATAAAAAACAAAAACAGGCAAAAGAACATTGTGTTTCAGACAGTCTAAATAGGGTCTTTTCCTTGCACAGCTCCATAATGAGGTATAACAAAACCACAGATCCCATGACCAATCTTTCAAAGAAACAAGGAGACATGCTTTAGTGCACATTAATGCAACTAAATTAATTGTGTGTTAGTACAGGCTGGTAATAAACTGACAAACGCTGAGTGATGTGCCATGATCCAAATACATAATTAATGACAATCAAGCCGCTGCTTTTACTCCACATGCTACTATACAAACTAACTAAGAAACAAAGACTACTGTACAATTAAGTATATTAATCTCTGGCTTGCTTGCAGAAATATTGTTTAAAAAGACATGTCTTATGTCAAGATTCCTAGAGGCTCTCTTCAAAAAAGGGATATAGAAATTCTTCTAAGAGTGTAGTAATGAGGTTCTAATTAGTTGCCTGGTTCTCCCATCCTCCCACCTTCACACTGTGTATAATAGATTCTAAAATAAGCTCTGAAACATCATAGCACTGTATGTTTTATTCCAACACTCGTGATGTGCCCTGGATTACACATTTTCACTAATTCATTTCCTTTTGGAGACATGTAGCATAACTCTGCACTAACTTTATGGTCTTTAAAATGCAGGTTTCACTAACCCATAAGAATAGACTGTAAAAGCACTCTTTAATGTTAAGTGAAAAAAAACAAACAAACCCAAAAGCGTATCCTTAGTCAAAATTTCCACTGACTTCAGTGGGAATCTTATCTTGAGTACAGGATTAAACTTTTAGCTGATTTATTAACAGGAGTGTTTAAAAAAAGTTTATATTTGATGAAAACTGAATCTCTCACCTGAAGTCAATCACAAAGTGACGTAACTAAAGGAATTAATCTGCTTCTTATCCTTTCAATTTCCATTATCAGTTTTTCAAGTTTCAGCAGCACATATGCATGTATTCAAAATGGGACTTAATTCTATTATATAAAATATAATTAAATGCTACACTAGTTACTTTACTACAATGTAACAGTTGTATAGTTAAAGTAAGGAAATTTCAAACCTAAGATTCCTATAGCAATTTTAGTCAGGCTACATTGCTGAGGTGGTCAAGTTTCTTAGAAATTCTTGTTAAATTTATAAAGTACAACTTGGTATTTAGTTAATATTTCTATTAATATTAAATGTATCATCACAAAATACACAGGATGAGCAATGTGACAAAGTTCACATCACTGTAAGAATCTTAATATTTTAATTTTGCACCTCAAGGTTGCATGAACATAGCCAAAAGATAAAGAGGAAACACACACGGGCTATCATCCACACCCACCCTTTTACACATTTCCCAAACTATCAGATGCCCAAATTTTTAAAGTAAATGTGAAAGTTACGGAATCCATAGCTAATATTCAGCTTTAGTCATGAAGTTCATTTTGTCTCCTTTCCCCATCCTCTTACATCATGAGCGTCCATATTTTCTCTCCCTCATAAGGCTTACAAATTAAACTGAATCTCCCTCTGAAGCTTAATAGAAACAATCAGAAAAATTAATTGGAAGAGTACGAATCAGGCATTTAGTGATAGTTCTAAGGAATGGTCAAGTAGCGGTCTTCATGATTTCAAATGTACAAGTATTCATTCATTCTATTGCTTTGTAATGACATAGCCACTAGTACCATCTAATTTGTACAAAATTTTGTTCTGCTGCTCCAACGAAAGGCATCCATGAAACATAAACGCAGCACAAATCAGCCACTGTTACTCCAAAAACCAAGATGATATAACTGATGACACAGTTGTGACCAAAGCCTCATTCTGCATTTGCAACATACTCATAACTCTCAATTAAATTAATAGGATGTTTTCATTCAGAAAGACATTAAATGAGGATATTGATATCATATGCATCACAGAAACTTGGTGGAATGAGGATAATCAATGGAGAGTACAACGCCGTGAGATGTTGTGGCATCACACGCTGCCATGAGATCTGTGTATTCTGGCAGCAGCGCGTGGAGCACTGTGTGCACGAGACACAGCGCTCCAAAAGGCGGGAGAGGGCCAGTATAGTCTTGGGGCATCGCTTAATCGTTGATCGATTATTTTAATCGTAAAACAGTAGTAGTTGTAGAAGTGAATTTACTGTTTTTATATCGCTGATATCTAGCAAATAAAATATAATACTACATAAAAATGGTTGTGCCTAGTATTTCAATTTATTATATGTATGGCCCACTTGAAGTACATTTAATTCAAATCTGGCCCACCATAGCAAATTAATTTGACACCCCTGAAGTAGAGTCCAGACATTGTCCCTTAGTTTGGCCCTTTCAGGCCCACTGCCAAGGTACAGACTCTACCCCTTCTTGGATGTGGGACCCCACAGTCCAGATGTCCTGGATCCCAAAATCAGTGCTAGCCTCTTAAATCTGCCCAGTAGCTTATGCATGCCCTCCCTCAAGTTCCACCATGGGTTCTCTGGCTTACCGTTTAGCCTTTCAGGAACCTCATGACAATTGAAGCTAGTAGCAAACAGACTTTACAAAGCACCTTTATTAAACCCTGCACTTCATTCAGAGAAAGCAAAGAGATATACAGATCTATGGAAAAATAAACACCTGCAAGCAAGACTCTTCCTCTGTTTCCTCAACCTCCTGAGAGCCCTTTGTGTCTTGGACTCCCTGGAGAACCCTAGCATCCTTTTCTACTCCCCCACCCCCTCCTTCTCTTTTGGTTGGGTCTCTCCTTGATACAGAGTCTCCTTTTACCAGCAGCTTCTCCACTCTTTCCTGGGGCTTTTCCATCCTCCAATCCTCTATGGATAGGGATAAAAACAGAGTATTTGTGTCTGCCTTGGACAGGGACACAACACCATCACAATACTTACCAGGTTTTGATCCTTGTATCAGTGACTGGATTATCCACAGCCATTGTCTGCCTTCCTGCAGATGTGTAAAACTACCCAGGAATACATTAATTCTTTGAATCCATGTAGCAAACATGATAGACTACTCATAAAAATAATAGCTATGTACTTCTATTTGATTACTGTCTCCCACATTCTTCACACATCAGTAGATCAGAGATGTGATTCTTGCAACTTAAGTTGTAACTAGTCACAGAACTGAAGCACTGGTGCCTTGCTTTCAGTGCCTATCTGCACATTAAAATGAAATTAGATAAAACACAAGCTAGTCTATCTTTGAGAAAAATACACTAAAATAAGTATTGGCACCTCAGGATCGTTTTAAAAGTCTGCTTCCAAATCTACACACAATTTACATGCTGTGAAAACTTTATATTCATATGCAAACAAGTTCCATGCAATCCTTACTTATGCAGATAGCTGAGACACAAGCTGGTAGCCTAGTGATTTTATCTAAATATTATGAAATATATAGTTTAAAAAAATATGCGGACAACTGATGCTTTTTTCCACTGGCTGTTGATATCACACCCATATATATATTTACTATCCAGCAATCATATCAACAAAACTGGCTAGTTTCCTTTTCTTTTTATATGTTTCATGTCATCAGAAAAAGGCACTGCAAACAGGGCAATTACTGCACCACCACCCCACACCCCTGAGGCATGCTATACTCACCTCAATATATGTATATATTTCACATCCAGTTTTAGTGCTTAATTATAAAAATGTATCTCACAGGACATAGGGGAACACTGATATCAAGCCACACAGTGCCCATATCAATGAAGAAAGCAGTTTCATTATGGTCTATACCATGTCACACATTACTAATGTTAATATTCTCTGCCTGAGGGCTCGATGCGCATTTACTACAATAAAATAGCGCTTTTTTTTAAATAATATTTTAAAAGGTTTAGTAAGAGACACCCTGAAGTTATAGCTCTGAGGTTTTAAAATCCTAACCCAGCTTGCTGGGTGGGTTTGACAGCCAGCACATCTCCAGCTTTTGATTTGACAGGACTGCTGCATTCCTGCCCCTAGGTCACAGGGAGAAAACTGCCTCTGCCACACATTTGATTAGTGAGTTGAGAAGAAAACCACAGTGCTCCTTCAGCGTAATCTCCGGCACTTCAATTATGTTCTCAAAGGGCGATTACGTAAGTGGAGCTGGCCAGGGCTTGGACTCCGCCGCCCTGAGCTAGAGACACAGCCCGGGAGGGGGGCGGGGGGAAGCCGCCTGATGGGGGAATGACCCGCCGGCGCGCAGGGGGGGCGTGGAGGCCGGACGGTGGTTGCGGGGAAGCGATGTTGTAGGCGGCCAGGACTGACCCCCGCAGCGAACACACGAGCCAAAACTTCCGGACAACGCTACTGCCGGGCCTGCAGCAGGAAGGGCGGCGTTGTCGCGCCGCGCCCCAGGGCAGCCCACAAATAGGGCCCCGCTGACTGGGGCCCGCTGCAAGCAGCCCTAGGGCGGGCTAGTGGCAGGCCGGCCTCCCTCGGGGCGGGGGGGGGAAGGAAGGAAGGAAGGCCGGCCTCCTTCGCGCGGCCAAGGGGGCTCAGGGGCAGCCGCCCCCCGCCGCGGCGGTGACGCAGGACGGGCTCGCGGGCAGAGGCGGACGCGGCGGGGGGGGGGGGAAGGGAAGGTCCCAGGGCGGGCTCAGGGCTGCCCAGCCGCGGAGCTGCCGGGTGGGTGGGGGGGAGGGGGCAGCTCCCTGAAGGCGGGGCTCTCCCCGGAGCTCCCGCTGCGGGGGGGGCGGGGGGGTTACTCCGCTCCCGGCCTCGGCCACTCACCCCCGGAGAAGACCCAGCGCCGCCGCGGAACTGACACGGAACCGGGAGAAAGGGGAGGAGACTAGGCCGGGACACTGAGGGGGAGGGGGGGCGCAACGCCGCGGGATGCCCTACCCGGAACCAAACTCGCAGCACTTCCGGGTCACTGGCGGAGCGAGCTCTGACCCGTCCGCCCCAGAGGAGTGGGGGGGGGGGGACCGGGGACACACAAGCTACTGGATTGAACCATTGAGTCTACGACGGGGGTGGGGGCAGGGGGAGACTAAGTGCAAGATACCGGACTGAACCATTAAGGAGCAGGGGAGAGCGTTGTAATGAGCGGGACCGCTGGGGTGGAAGGGCTTGTTCCGGGCTGAACCATTGGGTGGCTGTAAGGGGGGGAGCGGTTGTTGTAGCTCTGCCCTGTCTGGGCTGTTTACACGCGGCGGGTTACGTTGTATTTTGCACGTACCAAAGTTGGGATGCTCAGTAGCTGTTGGAGAGCGTTCCCCCTTCTTGGGAGGGGGAGGATGGTTTCGACCATACCCTGCCATGTGCGGGGCAGTGGCTGAAGGAAAATAATTGTCTGCTTGACTATAGTTACTCCATTTTTGCAGCCTCCTTGTTTACAAGGCAAGGCCGTTTCACTCTGTGCACAGATCATGGAAAGTTCTTAGGAATGCAGAAGGAGATAAGCCTCGGCTGAATTCAGCAAGCTCTGCAACCTTGATAGATAAGTTGTAGTTAGCTGCAAAACATCTGTAAAAGTATCTTATGAATAATAATATAGGCCAATAGTTATAGAGAAAATAGGTTTGTGCTCTTGTAAGGGGGATATGTATGGTCTTGTCATGAATGTTTAAGTAGCAATAAGGTATAAAACTGTCTGTAATCCTTTGTTCGGGGACTTTTTCCACTGTCCACTTGTGGGCTTGGGAATTGACCTTCTGCAGAATAAACTCTTTTGGAGACTGTCCAGCCTGAAATCCTGTGTGGGTCTTTTATCGGTGCAAGGTAACGAACCACACTTGGAATCTTTTTCCAACACGGCCCACACCAATGAGTCCTCCCACTTTCTCCCCTCCCTCCTACCCCCCGCGTCTCTGATGGGAGCCGGCCCTGGTCGGGTAACACAGAGGCTTTGTCCCACCAGGCGCCAGACACCAACCCCTCAGCTGGCGCAGCCCCGCCCCTCCCCCAGTACACAGCCCGCAGGAAAGGTGCTGCGTGCCCTGCTGCCTGCAGCTGGGTGGCACGTGCCATTGCTGGGCAGGGACCCGCCGTCCCCACAGGCCACGTGGGCAGCAGCTTAGCACGTGCTGCTGTTGGGCCCCCTCACCCACACCACCACAGATGCCAAGGCCAAAGGGGCCTGGACCAGTGTGGCCTCGTCGACGTTATGTCAGCCTATGTTGGGGTGACATGCAGCCACCGCAGACCTTTTCCCCAGCCACACAACCCTCCTTTTGCCATCGCGTGGAAGTGGAGTTACTAGCTTGGTGTAGTCAGCGACTTACATCAGTGGGAGCAATGTCATAGTGTAGACACTGACAGAGTTAGATCAACGTACGGCAGCTTACATCGACCTAACTGTAGTGTAGATCAGGCCTGTGATCCATCTAGTTTGACCTCCTGTGTAATAAAACTTCCACATTATTTATAGAGAAAAACATCCATTTTTTGATTGGAAAATGGTCAGTGGTAGAGAATCCACCACGGCCCTTGATAAATTGTTCCAGTGGTTAATTACCCTCACTATTAAAAATTTACACCTTGTTTCCAATCTGAATTTATCTAGTTTCAACTTCCAGACATTGGATTGTGTTATACTTTTTCCTGCTTGACTGACGAGCCCATTTATTAAATATTTGTTCCCCATGTAGATACTTACAGATATTTTGCCCTTCCCAGTTCTAGGATGCATTTGTAGGCTACATGAACCAAGGCCTGTGACACCCATCAAGCAAATATCCACCAACCAAACAGGATTGGCTCATATCGTTAAAAAAAATAATTTTAACTTTACTTCTGCATAACTTGTTCATAGATTTTAACACCAGACGGGGCTATTAGATCTATTTTGATCTCCTGTGTTACACAGACCAATGAATTTCACCGAGTTTCCCCTATATTGAGCCCAGTCACTTGTGTTTGACTAAAGCATATCTTCCAGAAGGGTATTCAGTCTTGATCTGAAGATCAAGGGATCCAGGGATGGAGAATCCATCATTTCCTTGGTAGTTTGTTCCCCTGGCTAATCATCCTCACTTAAGAAAAAATGTGCCTTATTTCTAATTTGAATTGGTCTGGCTTCAGCTTCCAGCCATTGGTTCTTGTTATACTTTTCTTTGCTAGATTAAAGAGTCCTTTAGTACCCAATATTGTCTCCTTGTGAAGGTATTTATACACTGTACGCTCAAGTCACCTATCAATCTTCTTTTCAATAAAAGACTGAGCTCTTTAAATTTCTTACTGTGTCATTTTCTCCAGCCTTCAATCATTTTTGTAGCTCTCTTCTGTATCCTCTCCAATTTTTCAACATCTTTTTAAAAATATGTATGCCACATTCCTGTATCACCTCCTTGCTCTTACTCACCCATTTATACATCCAAGGATCCCATTAGCCCTTTTTGCTACAGCGTCAAGCTGTGAGCTCACGTTAAGTTGCTTGTCCATTATGACCTATAAAACCTTTTCAGAGTCACTGCTTTCTAGGATCAATTCGGTAGGTATGGCCTGCATTCCTTGTTCCTAGATGTATGACCTGTATTTGGCTGTATTAAAACACATTTTATTTGAATGTGTCCAAGTTACACAGCAATCCAAATCATTCCATATAACTGCTCTGTCCTTATCACTGTTACCGCTCCGCCAATCTCTGTGTCAACTGCAAATTTTTTCAGCAGTGATTTTATATTTATTTCCAGATCGTTGATAAAAAATATTGAATAGCATCAGGCCTATAACCAATCCCTGAAATCCTTAGTTAAGTTAAAGACTATGGAGGAGCCTAAAGTCACCTTGACCTCCTATCTCAGTTGAAAACTACAAATTGTCTTATCACTAGGATTTTACCTTAACTCAAGTTAAGAATAAGCTTTTTTTCCTGGTACAGACAAGGCCACAGAGGTTGGTGGATTTCAGACATGAGTTATTAGAGAGAAGAAAAACTTACATATTTTAGCTATTTATGTATATTCACTGTCCAGTAATTCAAATATGTCAGATTTTCTTCAACCTGTCAAAATCATCATTATCAGACTCTAATCTACACCAAGCATGGAAAGTTTCAACTCCAACATTTTTTAGAATGTTATGAGCATGTGAAAATGGGAGGCAGGATTTAAAAGCAAATCCTGACATAACTACAGAGGTTGCAAACTAGGAGACATCTAGGGTGAAATCCTGGCTCTGTCGGCATCACTGGACCTTCTTATTGCCAGGATTTCAACCCCTGGAATTTTTTAACTGAGGAAGAGGATTAGTTGCCAACTTTCATGATTTTATCACAATTCTTGTGATACTTGCTATTTTTCTAAAAGCCCAGCTGCTGGAATCTATAGACGGTATGAGAAAAACTTGAAGAGATTAATCAAATATACTCTAAAGCAGTGTTTCTCAAATAGTGTTCCGCGGAACATCCGCAAGCTGAGTTGAAGGGTTCCACGAAAAAGTGGAACCGCGTTGCTGAAATTAACAGAAATTGCGCGCCGCCGAACAGCTGTTGGCGTGCCGCCGAACAGCTGATGGCGCCGCTGCCGAAAACTGCTTAGAGAGCGCGCTGCCGAAACCAGCCTACACCGCGCCGCCGAAAAGGGGAAGATTTCCTGGACTTGTCAGCGGAGGGTATTGCATGGCCGCGCAAGGGTTCCGCGGTGAAATATAATTGAGAAACACTGCTCTAAAGGCTCAGAAACCAGAAGGCAAAAAAAAAACAACAACAACAACAACAACAAAAAACAAAACCCTCAAAATGTGTTATTTAAAAAAAAAAAAAAACTCATGCTTTTGAAGCCAATCTCATGATTTTTTGCAGTCTGACTAATTATTTTTGAATGCTTGGGGTTGGCAATACTGGGAATGACAGAGGGACTGTGATGAAAAACCAAGGGATCATGAAAAGAACAAGAATAAGAAGCAGATTGCTGCTGATAAATGTTCAGGGCCTGGTTTTTCAGGGGTGCTGAGCACCCACATCACCTACTGAAGTCAACCGCAAAGACGTCACTCAGCACTTCTGAAACTTTCAAAAGGGCTCAGCAGCCAGCAGCTCCCATGGTGACATTATGGACAGATTTCTAAAACAGTGGAACAGCAAACGTTCTGAGCTCCTGAAATTCTAGTAGCAATTGTGGATGCTGAGATCTTTTGCCAACTCTGGCCTTAAGGCGTCCTAAAATATGTATGAGAGGGTAAGATAAAGGAACAATACACCAGCTCCACCACTAGAGGTCTCTGCTATACTCATTAAGAACACCACACCTTCCCAACTGACTAGAGCCCGCTGACAATGTATGCTATGTGCTGTGTAGTTGTAGCTATGCGGGTCCCAGGATATTAGAGAGACAAGCTAGCTGAGGGGACATCTTTTATTGGACCAGCTTCTGTTGGTGAGTGTGACAA
The DNA here is from genome assembly GCF_026122565.2 of Emydura macquarii macquarii. NCBI lineage: Eukaryota > Metazoa > Chordata > Testudines > Chelidae > Emydura > Emydura macquarii. The sequence goes on along the minus strand of NW_027130724.1, from coordinate 2,787,195 downwards.
GCTTTCAAGCCACACAGAGCTCTTCATGTCTGGGAAAGATACTCCCAGCATCACAGCAAAATGCATTGTGTTCCACCTTGCCTTTTGCTGCCACACTGGGAGTGCCTTTCCCAGACCTGAAGAAGGGGTCTGTATGGCTCGAAAGCTTGTCACACTCACCAACAGAAGTTGGTCCAATAAAAGATATTCCCTCACCCAGCTTGTCTCTCTAATGTATGTTATCCACAGGAATCTGCAGAGCTCTCTCTTGAAGATTTCATGATTACATATCACAGTTAACAGAAGGGAGAAGCTTAGTGCTATTAATACACAGAGTCAGAGAAGAGAACACAGCTGTTTCCATGCAATCAGAGACTAGGAACTAGGCACAATGAAAATAACTACTGGCAAGTTATCAGACTGAAATATTTTATCTTGCTAGAGAATTTTAAGGGTCGTCTGTTCAGGTACAAACCCTCTTCCCTCTCTAAAAAAACTGAGCAGGAACGCAAAGAAAATACAATTATAAAAGAGACTAAATAGTAATATCACACTTCTTGCCTCCTCCAGGCCTGGATTCAATGCAGACAGTGAGTTGAGGAAAGGCCGGTGACCCTTTACCAGGACCTCTGCCTTGATGGTGTGAGAATTTGGCCTCTGCCTCACATGACGCATAGTTCAGAGCCCCACGTAGGACAGAACATTTCAGAGCAGTTATTGGAACAACTAAACAAACATATGGCAGATGCAAACATACATTTAATACCGTATCATAAACTTTAGACATTGTGGGATAAGTGCTATAGTCCACAGGCCAAGGAGCAGTTGGAGGGTGCTCTGGATCTGAACAAACTCAGCTGGTACACCCAAAAACAGCTAATGTGGATACACTGCAACCTTCACCGGTGCAAGTTGCAAAGCGTAATACTGTAGTGTGAATGGGGCTTGCATGGGGCTGCAGTCCCTTTGCCTAAGGCCCAGAGCCACAAAGGTATTGAGGCTCCTAACTTGCATTGCAATCAATGGAAGTTAAGAGCCTGCATATCTCTGTGGAGCTGGGCCTAAGCTCCTAAGGTGGCTCTGTTGCACTCTCGGTATACTAACAGCTGGCTATAGAAGGGAGAAAGGGATTGGTGACAGGATACAGAGCTTCTAGGTCACCAGCTTAACGCCAAGTTGGAAGTTTTTACCATCTGACAGTTGACGTCCAGCGTGAAAGGAGTTTGGTGGTGTCAACTCTTGTCCCAAGCCTAGATTTAAAGCCTATTGAAAAGATTCCCATTGGCTTTGGAGAGCTTTAGATCATCAGGCCCGCACAGTGTCCATAACATAAAACCCACCCTTGTGTAGAGCCAGCCTTGTCAGCAGTCTCATTAGGAAGATCAAACAGAATTTCCCTCTGATTCCCTAGAAGTGATCCTCTCCTGTCTCAAAACAGGGATGAGGCACAAGGATAGGCTGTGTCGGGGAAACTTGAACTGTCATGGTCTGTTCAGTGGATAAGTGGAGGATTTTACTCAGGCATCTTTCACTAGCCCCATAAAATATGTAACGTTCCTCCTGTACAAAAAATACCCTGACATGGGATAGGGAAATTTCATTTTGAAAGGAATATGCCAGTATTCCTATATATAGATGATAGGCTTGGAAGGAACCCCTTGTGCCATCTAGTCGGACCCTTTGCAGCAAGGATTTCACCATCAGTCTATCAGGTCTCACTCGGAACACCTTTGAGTGTGCTGGACTGTAACTGCCTTGTCAGACATCTTGCTTTGCTTTGGAATTTGAGATGACACCCCCACATTATCTGTCATTTACTAATGAAAGTGGCCAATAGCTGCATTCCTATTTTCTACCAGATGCACAGAGACACAGACCAGCAGGGTAGCAGCTCTGTTTAATCTGTGTTTGTATTATAGGCTGTGTTATTGGATGCCATGTTAGCCAGCAGGCTCTTTCTTTATTTACAGTACTGACGCCTACTACCTACAGAACTAAGTAAATGAAATGAGTAATTCACATGTCACAGGGGTGTGGCTCTATATTGGTTTCTTTATGGTTTTATCGTCTTATCTATATCCTCTTTCTCATTCTCCCTTGATTTTCCTGTCCCAGGAGCTGAAATGTTTGAGTCACTGGTTAACCATGCCCCTTCCATCACCAGATTGTTTTTCTAGGAGATTTTTTTTTAACCTACTTAGCTAGCATGGACAAGTGATAATTACGCACTGTGACATATCAGCCTGAAACATTTGCTGAAATTATTTATCCTAATAAAAACTGTATGAACTGTTATTGGAGATAGGGGTTCTGATTCATTGTTATGGATCCCCAGAGATGTGTTACAGAAGGGAAAGCTGAAATTAATGTAAAATAACTCACTGAAAGTAAAATTAATAAATAAATACACAATATTGTATATTAGAATATTTAAAGATTTTTAAATATATTTTTAAAGCAGTCAGGTTAGTCCCTGGTTGAAAATTTGAGATTTCCCTCTCAAATCTACACAGCTGATCTCAACTCAGATGTTTGGATCACCTGCTGGGGAAATCACACATGTAAAGAGAAAATAATTCTTCCTGTATTATTTCATCCTCTACAATCTTCTGCCTTCCTTTAAATCTTGACAGTCCATTGGAAAAGGGAACTGAACCCCCCATTACCCATGAGGCAGTCAAGAAAACTGCCCTATCTATTTATTTAAAAAAGGAAGTAAAATAAAGCACAGGATCTGGGAAATCTATCGAGCAATTACACACACGTGCATACACACAACCAAGAATCATGGATGTTCCAATACTAACATTGGGCTGGCACCTTGTCAGAAGCTGAAGAAAGAGGGAAACAGACGTCCCTTCCCTGATGATACAAACGTAGCTAAGTGAACATGCCAGCATATTCTGTTATTTTCTCACAGGTCTGATAGAGAGATGAAGCAAGAGGGGGGTAGAGGGCTGCCTTAAAGCAACAGCAACTAACCACTATACACTTTACAAGAAAAACAAGGCCTTCATTATGAAAATGTGAATTAAACACTGTTAAGATGCAATTTGGAATTGCACAGTTTTGATACAAAACAGCATTTGTGGCCCACTGAGAGAATCATTCTTATTACAGTGAGCAGGTCTCTTTTTATTAAAAGAACAAGTAAAATAATTTTGTTCTCCTTTGTTTATGCCAGTTCTGGTGCCAATTTCAGATCTGCAGTGGCCCTAGCAGGGAGAAATGGCCATGGTGCTTCCTATCCTACAACACTCAAGAGGAGGCAAAAATGTGATCGTCTTTAAAAAAAAAACAAATTTAATCTCTTGCAAAGTGCTGGTTTCAATGTGGTTTGAAACTGAGCCGGGGACAAAGGGCCAAATTCACCAAAGGAGTAAGCAGGTACTACTCCACTGAAGTACAGGGAGATGCTCCCATGAATGTCAGTAGTAAAAATTAATCCCAGCAACTAAGAGCTAGACGCAGCCCCCTTTGAGGTCAGTGGGGGTCTTTCCGTTGATCTCAGTGGGTACAAAACTGGACTTAAGATCACACCTCTTCCATTTTCCAGTATAGCAAAAAGAGCTATTTGCTCACTGAAACACTGCTGTTTTCCATATTGCTGTGTGATGTCTTGGTTTCAGCCCCTGCTTTACACTATATATTTTCAATACGAAGCACAGAGACTTAGCCAGGTGCACCACCTACTGTATTAACAATGGGAGTCAGGCAACTTGCTTTTCACCTAAGGCTTGCATTCAGATTTAATAGGATTTCATGTGTACATAGTGCCTAGCACAATGGCCCTTGATCCCTGATTTGGGCCCAGGGGCACAGCTACAGTACAAATTAATAAATAATAACAACAGTTTGTAAGGATAATGTTTTCACATGAAAAAAATTTAGATCTGTCAAAGCACAAAGGGTACAAAGTGTGTCTTGGAAGTTAAACTAACATCAGTGTAAGAGAAATCTATTGGTCCATCATGACTCACAGGAAATGGACTTGGAGCACTTGTGAAATGCAGCCCGTGGGAGAAGAGAATTGCAGAAAGAGAGAAGACTCTAGGAACTCCAACACCGAGGTTGTTAACATTAGTCAGAACTCAAGTCATGAGCAGGGAACACAGCAGAGGAATTGATCAAATTGGCTTTCACATGGTTCTCCTCAGTTCCTCTTCTACTGTGTTTACAAGATCACCCAGACCAGATTCGGGCAGAAAAGCAAAGAGACAAATCCTTCGTTACTTTAGTCTTCATTTCTGAATGCACATATGTATCAGGCTCAGATTCTCCAGTCCATAGCAGCATAATGTGGCCTTAAATTTAAAGCCACTTTGAGAGAGGACTAGTGAAGAATCCGCCCTGCACAAAGGAGCTCTCTGACAGTGGAAAACTGTCAGGACTGACCCAGGTTCAAGGTGTGGGGCACAGAGAGAGTAGGGGGCCTGACACTTACACTGGAGCTGGGTGACTGAGGATCAGGAAACAGCAGCCGCTCCCTAGGCTCCTTGTCCAACGTGCTCAAAGAGCGCTCAGGCGGGACGGAGAATCTACTATGCAGTGTACAATCACAGGGCCAAAGGTAGTCTCTGGTATAAGCAGGTGCCGCTCCCATTGACTACTAAGAAGATTCTGTGATTGAATTTAGCTCCCTGTGTTAAGAATCCAAAAGGAATTTTAGGTCAGCCAGTTACCATGCAATCATGTGATAGTATGCAACTGTCAAAGAGGTGCCAAAAGCAAATGACTGGAAACAGACCAGTTTGTGTTCTCTAAAGTAACTGCATAAACGCACCAGATCCTTCCCTGCTTTCTGGGTCCACTATGGCCTCCCAAGTCAGAGCCGGAACACCAAAGGGGTGCCAATGAGCACATTCTCTTCAGCAGTCTCTGTTCCTTTGACGTGCTATCAATCTTACAGATTCCCTTTTCGTGTCGTGCACTCTGTGGAATTCATCCCCATGGTCAGACATAGGCCAGGTCAATGGTTATCAGCAATGTTTTGGCATGCTGCTGCACCGAGCAGGACAGATGGACAAGTGCGGGTTCCCCATAAGATGCTACACAGACCTCGTCCTATCTCCCAAACTGGCTACACATCAGAGAGTCATGGCATAGAAAATGTCACTGCTGTTCATAAAACCATTGGACATGACCTAGGTGGTGTAATGATGCTTTCTCTGTAATATGGTAACACTCTGTCCAATAGAAAGCTCTGATGACTGTATTTCTGCAAATATTAAATGTTAGTCTTTAAGGTGCCACAGAACTCTCGTTGTTTTTGCTGTATTCAGACTATCACGGCTACCCCTCTGGAACTGTATTTCTGTAGAATGTCTCTGTAAACAAAAGCTAACTATTGCAATGATTGTTCCATTTCTGACATTTGCATGGCAAGGATTTGTAAACTTGTTAAACCTTCCTAAATAAATAGTTCAAAAGAAAAAAGAAAATGTCATTGCTGTTTGGCACGGTGGGTGGGCACCACCTCTTTCAAAGGCACATGGACTGGCTAGCACCGGCTCCCTGTTCTACAGCATGTGGTATCTTTACTGTTACACAGTGAGGAAGTGTACTTTGGCTTCTGACTAAAAAACCACCTATTGTTTTCACAGTGTGGATTTGAACCTACTCCAAGCTCTGCTCTCTACTCTGTGTCACGCACAGCTAAGCACTGTGATAATTAGAACTGCAACCACATTCCCCTCAGAAACCCCAGTCTGGAGAGTTCACATCATGGCTGTAACATTTATCTCTGGGGCAAACATTAGCAAAGACAACCAGTTGGGATGGTGTAGTGATCTAAATAGCAGGTTTGAAATCCCAAGTGCCCCAGCTTCAGCAACTCTCATCAATGTTGTCTCAGCCCTTTGTCTTTCCAGTGAAAATAAACTTGGTTCTGTGCAGATTACTGTATAAAGCCTTTCCTCATTTGACCTTAACAGATGTCTGTCTATAACGACCCATGGAACTCTTTGTAAGGAAAGGGGCTTGTCCAAAAAAAGTATCCTCAGACCACATGTCCCTTCCTCTTTCTGTTGTGTTGTGTGCAGTGTGCTGATTAGTGGATAGTTGCTGTCTTTGACCATAAAGTTGTTGCATTTCAGTGGTGGTGTATGTATTGACAATAAATGTTTTTGAAACATCCTGGCAAAGTGTGTGCCTTGATCCCCTTTAGTGACTGATTTACTAGAGGATAGCAGTCTGCAACTAGCTAATGGAGTTGCTCAAGTGGTAGAAGATGGTGAAGGTTTTGTTTTCAAATGTTGCAGATGATGTACGCAGGGGGATCTTTACACTTTTTGCAAAATTCCCGATGAAGTCAATGGGCATACTTCTGATTTCACAATGCTTTCACACCAGTGTACCTCCATTGGCTTAAATGGCATTACTCTGGATGTACGCCAGTGTAAATGAGAGCTGTATCAGGGCCAATAGGAATTTTGCTACATGGAAAATATAACCATGGAAATTAAAAATAAAAACTTTAAAACTGGTATAGCTGATTCTAAGCCGGACAAATGTGGTAATATATATAGACATTTATGAGACTTAATATCATTTAAAAACTTCTCTGAAGTTTTGGTGGGTGGCCATTTTCCTACATTGAATTAATTTCTCACCAATTTCACAGGGACTGCCTAAACTTTTTCCCAGTTGAGGGCAGCACTGGCAACTTTACAAGACTCTAGTGGTCAAACCTACTTTGCATAAAATGGAACAGAGTGCAAACTCCCTCATTAGTACTACATAAACGTGGTCTGCAGAGTACAAGCCCCAGCATACAATGCTTAATTTTGATCCCGAGGACCACCACTTAGCTTTGCCAACTGTCCCAAAAACTGCAGGCTGATTGTTGTGATTTCACTTCTGGAAGACACTCAAAAGAGAGTGAGATGAGCAAAGAACTGCTGCAGCCTATCAGTTAGTTTCCAATTTATTCAGTGTAATAATATAGCTTATGGAAAATGTGTGGTTTCAAGGTCAGAGAAGGATGGATGGGAGTCAGGATTCTGAAGCTGCATGCTAGGATCTAGTCTACCACTGACTCATTATGCAACCTTAAATAAGGTAGTTTTTGGGACTTAGTTCATCTATCCATACAAATAGTACAATTTTCTTCCAAGGGGTGTTGTGAGACTGGCTTAACTCCTATAAAGCACTCTTGAGATTCTCAAGTGAAAGATACTATGTAAATACAAAGTGCTACAATTGCTGAGAGGACAGGATTTTCTGGCAAATATTTTAAGTTTTAAACAGATTTCTGAATAGACAACAGGTCAGTAAATTTACACACCCACACAAAATTGCATCCCAAAACATCAAAACCCCAAAGGTTACAGAAAATGTATCTGAACCTTTCAAATCTTTAAAGCATTGTCTATATTTTGGGGGGAAATGCTAACTTCTTTGGTCACAATCAAACCCTTAAAATATAAATAAATCCCCTGCAATGAGTCACCTGTGCTCTCCAGTAGAATCATACAGTGCACAATTATATGTACTGTACAATTTCCCCATCATCACATTATCTGCACTTTGTTGAGCAGCACCAATATACTTAGTGTTATGAACAGAGGTACTGCAGACACCAGCCATGCATGCTCCAAGGATTTTTACAATCCAGTGGACACAGTGCATCCATATAGTGTAGTCACAACAATCATTTCAGATGATCAGGGTTTGAAACTCTCCCCATATTATCAGCGCTGTACAAATTAATCCTGCCCCTCCAGACGTCATGTGCACCAGTTCCCCACTTCCCCCCCCAGCCACACCTTCACATCTGCACTAGCTTTCCATAGCATATTGCGTGCACGGGGGTATCGGTGCAATGCATGTAATGAGCTCTGGTGCGCGGTGCAAATGATCTACATCGTTTCGGTTCCCCATGGAGATTACTTATGCATTGCACTTTAAGTAACTTTTAAGATCGCGCACGGTATGCACCTGGAGGCATTGGAACGGTGCTAATCAGATGCACTAATCTTCCACTCTTCAACCTCCCCCTTCCCCGCAGCCTCTCCAGACAAGACAGCTGGCGAAGGTGATCGCCCGTTGTTTTCATTTATTAGCGCGCAATACCCCACAGGCACAAGCACCCTGCACAGGAGCGGAAGGCTGGCTCTGCAACTGGGTGTGCAGCTAGAGTAGGTGGCTGAGCGCTCCGCCTGCGGAGGTTGCTTGCCGCGCTCTGCAGCCAGCAGGGAAACGCGCGCACGGCTGCAGCAAGGACCCCTAGTGGTGCGCCGCGGGGCGGCCACAGGCTCAGCCAGCACCGCGCGCCACCAGGGGCTTGTCCTGCCGCTGCTGCTGCGCTTGCTACGTGCACATTGACCCAGTCCTCATGGCAAAGCCCAGACGGACCGTACCACTGCGCTATCCTCAGCGGGGCGGGGGGGGGGTAAGGGATGGGAGCAACTACCCCATCAAGACGTGCCGTCCCTCCCCCCTAGTAGCCGCGTTCCTGAGAGCCGCCCCTGGCCGGGGCCGTTCATTGCGGGGAACTGGGGGGTCAAGTTGGGCGAGGGGGTGGAGAGACGGTTCAACAGGTACAAATGGTTCCGCCCTGAGCTAAGGACGTGCAGAACCGAACGCGCCCGCACCCTGCACTGTAACTGGCAGGGGAGGGGGGAAGGGAGGACCTGCCTAGCCCGCTGTGCAAAGGGAGCGCTCGCTGATTGGAGGGCGCGGCGGGGGGGCGTGGCCCCCGGGCCGCCGGGCACACTCCCCATTGGCGGGCGGGGAGCAGCGCGTCACAATGGGTGATTTGCATGAAGCGAGCGGGAGGGGGGCAGGTTGCGCGCGGCAGCAGCAGCAGCGGCATGGGCTGGGCCGGGAGGGCGACGAGGCAGAGAAGTTGCCGGCGGCTCGGGCTGGGGCTGGCTGTGCGCGGCGCGCGCAGGCTGCCCGTGCTCAGTGGGCGCCCGGCAGGGCAATGCCAGGCCCTGGGGCTGCACCGCTGACGGGACGGGCCGGGCTTCGCGGGGAGGCAGCGACAGGAGCCGCCAGCGCCTGCGAAGTTGAGGTGAGCGAGGGACTGGGAGCACGCCCGGGGGGGTGCGTGGTTATTTGGGGGTGCACCCCTCCCCCCCAAGGGGTAACCCGAGGCTGCAGTTCCTGGCTTCCCTCCCGCCCTGCTGCTGCTGCTGCTGCTGCTGCAGGGAGCAAAGCGCTAAAAAGTGCCTCCCCGCCGGGGGTGGGGTCCTGGCACACGCCGCCCGCTCCTCCTGCCCGCCTGGGCAGGATGGGGCTTCCCCCCAGCGTCGGCACCGTCCGACCCGAGAGCAGCGGGCAGGGCTCCCCGCCCCCCTGCTTTGCACCCCCCTCTTCCCCCCGCGAAAACTAGGGACCGTGCGGCTGCCTGGGTCGGGCTCTCCGGGCCGAGTCCGAGCGCGGGCTAAGCCACCCCCGCGAAGGGGGGGATGCGCTTTCGGCTTGGCGATGGGACCGCGAGGGGTGAGGCTCTTCCAGACCTCCCGTCAAGTGCTGAAGGGGCCAGTGATCATTGCTGCTGAAACAAGCGGCGCCTCGGTCCTCTTTCCCCCCCCTCCCGAGAGTCCTCAATTAAACAGTGCCACGCTTGGCTTTCAAAAAGCTCATCATCGAGTGAAACCTGACTTAATAATCAGCAGAAATTCATCTGAGTGGCTGGGGTTTAAAAAAGATCGAGAAAAGGAGAGGAAACCGTAGAGACTCAAGTGTTCCGTTTAGACCAGGGGGTGCTTAAAGTGGATTTTGCTGCGATAACTGCTGACAGCAGGGCTGCTTGCATCTTCCTCTGAAGCAGCTGGTGCTGGCCCCTGTTAACAGGATACTGGTCTGGATGGACCATGCACTTGATGCAGTAGGGCAATTCTTACATAATTTTTAAAATTGTCTTGGACTGTCAATTCTCTGGGGCAGAGACTATGGCTTGCTGTGTGTTTGGAGCCTGTCATACAATGGTTGTCCTGACCAGCACTGAGGTTTCGAGGTGGTGTTGCAATATAAGTTTTAAATAGCTACAGCAAAAGTAACCGATTTAAAATCAGTCTGACCCTGAGCTGTTACTGACACACGCATTCAAAACTAAATTAACAGTCAAACATATCACTAGCCATATTGCAAGTTATGACTGACCAAGCACTGCATGAAAGCTTTCTAAGGACTGACTAGATTGTATGTCTTATGCCTACACTGGGGAAGGTCCTAAGTAGAGTACTCACATCCCAATGCGTAATGGTAGCCTGTCTCTTCCTGGTTGTTTTGATTTGATTTGTTTCTTGTGTGTTTCAGGTCATTGTGATGGGGTGGGGGGTTGTTGCTGGCTTCCTGGAAATGTGATCTATCTGCATTGGGTTAATCCTCCAGAAGCAGGTGAGCCACTGACTAACGCACATTGTGCTGTTAATGACTCCACTGTGCGTGTGACAGCGGCTAACCTGCTTTTCGGACATCACTGTATGTACTCCATCACCCTGCCCCACGAAGAAGCAATGCTGGATCCTGGGGACTGCGCCTAACTTCCGTCGACATGGTAGGAGAGAGTTATTCGCATCCCAGCTGCAGCCCATGACAAGTTCACGGACCTGAGTTATTGTGAAATCTTCAGAAAAGTTTGTGTTTCTTTCCCTCAAAATGCAAGCTGAGAGGGAGCACAGTATCTTTTGTTAAAATAAGTTCCTAACTGCAATATGTCTAGTGAGTTCCCTTGATACCTGTGCCTTTCAGATCTTGTTTGGTTTTTTTGTTTTTTTTTAATTAACATCTTGGTGGAGCACTGAAAAACTTAAGGCTTCAGGGCCCTTCTGCAGCAAGGATCCAGTGAATTGTGCACATCATGATGTGATCTAGGGCTGCTGTGACAGGAAGCAGCTATAAAGTCTTCCTAGGAAGACTGCAAATGCAATAGCACATCTTTGAAAATGAGACCTCCATTCCCTCCATCCCTTCCAAAAGCTAGTGACTTGGGGTTTTGTTTAAATCATACTAGCTGGAGAAACTCTTCAAATAGCCAGTGACATCTTGGTACCCAGTCAATGACTAATTGAACTCCTGCTGCCAAGGGTGTGTTAATAGAATAAACTATGCCTGCTATTGCCCTTGTGAGTCACTTTAAAGACTCTTAATCTGTTTAAAAGTAAAGCATAAACCAGTTTTACCTTCCAGTTTTTTTTCTTACCGCCTTTGCAGTTTCTTGTAGCTGGCTGTGTCTTAAGTGAGGGATGTGATCCTTTCCAAGCCAGTTTTCTCGCCTGATTTGATCCTGTGGTGAAGTCTGAATGATTAAACGCAAGTGACGCCATTCATTTCTCTAGCAACAGCATGTGATGTCACAAATGCAGAATCAGGACTTCATTGCTTGAATCAAGCAAATGAAGTTGGGGTGAGAGGGAAGCTTCAGATATTTACTGTTGCTATTTAATGCAACCACAAAGAGAATAGAGGAAGTGACCAAGCAAATTGCTTTTTGTATGAAGTTATTTCAGTTGTGCTCCATTATGGAAACTCGGTAGCTACAGAGTTTGCTCTTAGGGTGTGGTGTGGGGCTGTTTTCCTTCTAGTTGACTTCATGACTCCAAGCCAGGATAGTAGTGATCAGATATAATTTTCTGATGGCTGTTGAGTGGCCTTTGTGAAATGGGTTTGGTGCTATCCATCTCAGTCCAACCAAAGCCTGTGATAAACTTATAATTTCATCCCATGAAAGAAACAGATGTTCTTTTAGAGGACAAAAAGGCTCCAGTTTGTATATAGCTAATAACACAAGGAAGTTTCAATTCAGGTCTTCCTCATACAGGTACAAATCAGGTAAAGCAAGAAACTGCTTTAAAAGAGAAAATTCTTACTAAGCATTTTCCCTTCACATCCTGCAGTGGGCATGTTTGTTCTGAGAGGAAGTCAACCTCTTCTGTCCTCTGATTAGGGTAACTAAATCCAGCTGGCTGGGTCAGAAACGCAGCTGTGTCCTCTTAGCCCAAATAACCTGGAAGGGAGGAGAGCAGCTTTGGCAGCTGTTGGTGGCTGCAACTATGGAATAGCTGCCTGGATATCTTATAATGTTAAAAATAGGTTCAGGGTGTTTGTGGGATCCCTGCCCCCAAATACACCTTTGAGGATCTTAAAAAAAAAAAAAAAAGAAAGAAACAACTCCTAACCTTTTCCCCAACGTTGGCTTGCTCAGTAAAGAGGCTGAGAATTGTATAGGCCACAGAGAATTAACTATCTGCTCCTTGGGCAGGACGGAAGCTGATCAATGGAAGCATGGAGCAGGGGACTCTTGTTTTGTAGATATCTGTGATGTAACAATTCTGTGGCCAAACAGAGGATGTCAGTTTCTGAGACTATCTACTCTGATTACTGTATTTCCCACCACCAGTCTGGCCTAGTTATACAAGTGTTCTTTCCATAGAGCTGCATTGGTGAGGCACAGCAGTGGGGGAACTTGAAAAACACTACTGTAGACAAGGCCTTGTGCTCTTGCACCTTTCACCATGACTGTCACTTCAAATGACCACAAAACTTTGGCTCTGGTATGGAAGCCTCCAGATAACGTGTCTGCAGCTGAAACTTACAGCTACGCAAAATGGGACACTACCTTATTTCATGTGTGTATGTATCTATAAAATATGCATTGTGCTGAAAACAAGACCCTTGGACTGGGCATGAGGAGGCTTTGTGGTTCAAAATGTGAACTCCCTAGGCTGATGCTTGCTATGAGATCACCTTTGCAGACATGTGGATTTCAAATCCCTCTTAGTGGGTAGTTGTACTTCTACCCGTGATACCAAAGTGTGAAAATACCATACTTGAGGCTCATATTTTCCCCCAAATTCATAAGATTTTGAAAACCCATGCTACTTGTGTAACATCCTATGCAGCTCTAGTAAGATAAGTAGGGAGTTTGAAGCAACAAACCTTTTTTCCCCCCTTTGTATTTCCCTGTGGAGAATTGTGTGATATTGTGGGAGAGAAAACGTGCATCTACAGCAAGGTTCTAATGACATGATCAAACTGGTCTGTAGTCACCTGAAGCTGTCAATAAATAGTACAATATAATTGTGTAACATTCATGGCTCTGGGATGATCAAAGCTTAAGCAGATTCAGCTGTGAGACATGCTAGGCTGTCTCAACCCACTGAAAATGTAAATCATTTCCTTTTAGTATCTCTGATACATAATATTAAAGCTTCAGGGTTATTTTGCCTCTCCTGTTGCTGCCTCAGCAGCAGTAGAATGTCCATTGGCTTGAGTAGGAAAGGAGTGTACTAAGTGTGTTGCAGGAGTGTGGTGACTGGAGGTGTCTCTCAGAACTAGAAGAAGCTGAAATGTTACTGTTCTCTTTGCTGTCCTCTTTCCAATAGCTATGAGAAGAACCTCTCAGCTTTGAAGCCCAAAAATCTCTTTGATGTAGGTGAGTTATAGCCACTCTGAAAGATGCTCACTTCTACTGAGAAAATACATTGCAAGTTAAATAGGGTGGGTGTGTTATTTGCATGGGGGAAAAGAGGGTTTTATATATGATTTTAAAAATTGAGCAATTGTTAAGAAACATACTGTAAACTAGTATTCACATTTACAGCAGGAATGTTCAAGGCTAAATTAAAGAAAGGGCTTAAAAGCTCTTGGTGAAAATTGGTGCAATGTGTTACCCAGTCAAAGAAGCAAGTGTCTTTTAGTAGTGGAGGATGTTGATCCTTCAGAAAGTTTAAAGATATTTTGCTTTGATTTCAAAGCCTTGCAAAGGAGGCAGAGATACTTATAATTCACCTGAAATGCAAATACCCTGTTGTGCTGGTAATGCTCATGCAAGTTGCAAATCACATGGTGTGTAGTTATTAGATGCAGTTAGATCTGAATCTAAGTGAAGGGGAAAGCTAGTATGTTAGGAATAGAAGAAAAACATAAATTGTTAAAAGGGAGTCTGTTACTTTTACATAAGTGCAAGCATGAGCTTATATAATACTTTAAAAAAAATCTGACAGGAGATTCCATTGAGAGAGAGAACCTCCCAGACTCCTCCAGTGCAGAACAAGAACCACTGAAAAAATCATAAAGCAAGATAGAATATATTTTGTCTCTGTTTATCCTGGTAGAGGATTATCTACTTTCATCATAAGGAGGAAAATTATGACTGTGCATTACCTCCATTTGCTCTGATCTTCATTCATCAAGCGATCTTCACGCTGTAGCTGAAACATACCACCCTTTTATGGTTTGTACATCCAGAGGCAATAAATGGAGCATTTGTATATCGCTTGGAGTGGCCATGGGGCCAGCAGGCACATTTTCCTCTAGTTTCTTACACCTTGAATTATACAACATGCTGACTCCTGAAAAAAACACATGCTGTAGAAGCTACTTGCAAGAATTAAGAACATAAGAATGGCCATAGTGACCAGGGACTGGGAGCTAAAGTGCAATTTCATAATTGTAGTTTGTATGAAAGTCATAGAAAATGTGCGTTTTGTTGCTATTTGTTGCTAATGGAAACCACGAAGTCTAGAATAATTGTTAATGAACTCATAAGCAATCTCAGTTAAATACTTTTAGGATAACAAGCTGAATGCCTGGTACAAGAACTAAAAATAAGCTAGGAAGATGATTTTAGAACTGTTTGGGGTGTGTGGGATTTTTTGGTATCTTGTGCTGTGTTGAAAGTTGGTGGGTGAGCATGTAAGACAAGCTACAAATTTCTGACCTTAATTTCATTGTGGGAAGAGTGGACAGATGACCAAATATGACTGGCTATGATAGTAAAAAGACAGAACCCACAGTACGTTAGCATAGTTTAGGGTGGGGAGAGGAATAATGGGTTGTAATTACTATTCCCTGAAGCCTCTTTCTGTGTTTTTTAGATCCTGTCTCTTACATCCATGTTCTCCCTTTCTAATCCCCTCTCTTCTTCCTTTATGATCTCAAATTTTAAATCTGTTTCTCCCTCTCCCCCAGCTGCCACTGGTGCATGGAGAGTTGCTTTAAAAAAAAAAAAAAACCCAAAAAACTGTCTGCATCTAGTAATAGGGGCACTTGTTTTTATTTCCAGTGTTAATGCATGGCATGCAGGTTCACTGACCTTTGAAGAAAAATCATGTGCTTGACAAGATGACTGAAATTCTGCCCATGGCTGTGATTATTTCCACCCAGGAACTTTCCATCCTGATGTAGTCTGTAGATGCCTTATGGGAGTTTCTCTCATCCACTTTAGAGAGATGATGCTGGATTAGGTGAACCATTGGCCAGTTAGGATTTACCAGTTTGTATGGTCTTATTTTAGCTGGTAAAAAGATCAAATGCTTCCACTGGGATGAGCAGAGTAAATCTAACACAGTACATCACTCATGGCCAGGTAGGCATGAAGAATAGTGCAGTCCTGGACTGATGCGCAGGGCAGGCCCTTTCTGACAGTCTGCTTGTCTGAATATGGCACTTGCTTTCTAAGGCTGTCCCTGGATGTCTGAGTTTAGTTCTAGTAAAGTGGGAGCTGAAGACATTTGTAATAAACTTGTTAGTATAGCTGGGAGTCAAAAGTTAACAGACTGAAAACATCCATTGGCATAATGGCTGCTACTATTTACATTAGTGGATGACGTCTTTTTGGCTTTTAGAGAATGATGCGACTGCTCTGCCTTTACAGTAGCTGCCTTTCAAATATGAATGTGTGGCTAAGTTGTTTTTAAATACAAGGTTCAGGCTTAGGGTGTATGGCAGTACCAGGGGGAGACCACACAGACTCAGGCCCCACGCCAGCAATGTGCTCCATCCCCAGTTGGGGAAGGGAGTGATAAGGATCAGCCAGAGGAAGGCACTGTTGTGGTCAAGCAGCAGCTATGCTGGGAATTCCCATCCGTTTTGCTCTGGCCAGGAAGATTAGTGGGAGCAACATGGGATCTTGGTGCAGTGGTTAAAATGGGCAGACAAGGAAGGGGAGCCTGGGGGTTCTGTTACTGGTGCAGAGTCCTTCCTTCAGCTGGGGGAGTGGAGATGGCAAAGCCCTGAGTTACACAGTGGGAGGAAGCAGCTGAGGGATCTGACTTCTAAATGCAGATAAGAGTATGTAGTTGTGGGCTCCAGGGAGTTACCTCCATTAATGACAGCTGAGGAAGTAGCAAAAGCAACCTAGATTATCAGATAACTAAAGCAAGCAGGAGTCCTTGCTGGACCATGCTGCACTCAACATCCGTCTCTATCTAACGCATCAAACAATGCCTTGTAACAGACCAGTCTGTGTTTGTGGCAGTGTGCTAGACCTCTTTAGTAAAACTTGCTCAGTAGGATATATTGGGCAGCAGCTTTATGTTCTGTGGGAGCTGGTGGGGGAACAACCTGTGGGCTGTACCTTGCTGACTGTCTAGAGTAAGCATGGGGCTGGGGCTGCAGTGCACACCATGCACAGGTAAAAGTTGCTTGCTATTCAAATACAGCCAGGCAGTCAGTTCCACGATAACTCTGGCATCTCCCAAAAGGTCCCCATGATGTCCTGATGAAATTGCTTTGGATGGGGCAGCTGTAGAGAGACACCCTATAGTGTGAAGGGGACAAGAGGAAAACAGTTGGTCGGCAGTCTCGTTCCCCCTTGGAGGATAATCCTCTGAACATACCAGACCTTGGTGCAGGAGTTTAATAAAGTCCATTACTTCTTTGGCTTCTGAGACTAGCTCACATACAGTATCTCCCTGTCATAACAACTGGCATGGCCTGACTCATGGGGGTGGAAGGGAGAGAGCTGTTTTCAGTAAGA
Source organism: Emydura macquarii macquarii (assembly GCF_026122565.2). Taxonomy (NCBI): domain Eukaryota; kingdom Metazoa; phylum Chordata; order Testudines; family Chelidae; genus Emydura; species Emydura macquarii. The sequence continues at coordinate 2,770,505 of NW_027130724.1, read as the reverse complement.
TCATATAGAGAGCCCACCTCCATGGTGAGTTTGCCTTAGATGAGGGCATCAAAGGGTGCAGCTGTTGTGACCTTCCTAGCCACACAAGTGGGAGGAAAACAGCAGGTGTTGCATTGGGGTGCCCATTTCCTCTTGTTAATCACCTTTTTTTCTCCTTTGTGCAGTCCAGAGAACATCAGACTAAGTTTAATAATGTTGCCACTTCTAATTCAGCTGACCATATTCACCATCCTGAGGCCATGGGTGATAAGGTTTATAGCTGAGAGTTGCACATCTATTGTGCACTACACCCCAGGAAAGCATGAGCATTGCCCCCATAGCACACCAGCAATAAGAGATTTGGGGCTCTCTGGCCTCCCTTATACAGCTAAGGTGTAACTGTGATGCCTTTATTGGTAACCTTTATTGGTAATCCCTGGGGATCATTGCTCCTATTCTCACAAACAGGATTCAAGCCAGGATTGGGCCTGCACAATTATTTAAAAAAAAAAAACACCAATTGAGAGAGGCTTTTTTTCCTGTATTTTAAATACACAGGATTTCTTTTTCCTTCACTCCTTGCTACCCTTTAGACTCCCAGTTTTTACTAATGTAATCTGCCATCCACCCTGAAATAGAGATATCTAATCACTCTTTTCCTTACAGACACATCTTGTTTTTATTTGTCCATGTAAAGAATGAATTGTTTTGCAGTTGATATTTGTTCTTTCTTTTAATGGTTGAAGGAGAATGCAAGTCTTTCCTCATTTTGAGAGGAAGAGGGGCTGCATCTGGGGCTACGTTCCCTGATGAATTCAAATGCTGCTATGGGCCACCTGCTGACACTGACGAGCCCTTTGGGAAGCCATCAGACTATAGCTAGGGGGCTGTGCTTTCCCTTCCTGTGCCAACCAGCTGCACTAGTCCCAAAGCTATCATTTACTGCTTGATTTACAACTAGTGGGAAAATGCCCATGCTACCATCAGCTTTCCAAAATGAACAAGGGAGAAGAGGGGGAGGGGTTGGATTTTGTCTAACTGAAGGACAGATAGCACTGACTTTACCTTCTCATGGTGCAAGATTTACTCCTTCCACCCCAGCCTTAAATAGCAGTGGGCATCTCCTGCTTGTCTTACTAATAACCTCTGCCTGAGAAAAGCATTCAGAGGAGGAAACTGGCAAACTCACTTCACTTGTGACTGATGGCAGATTTGAACATATGCAACCACTGATGAGATGCTAGTGTCCTAACCCATAGCTCTTGAGTTTTTTTTTAAAAATAGTCTCTCCCTCTGCTTTACAAATGCATCTGCTGTCATCAGTTCTTCACTTACTATTTACACATTACTAAAGAAGTGGTCTTTGGCCTATTAATAGACATCTTCTCTTTTGCTGAAGAGATTAACCTTAACATGAAAAATAGCAGTGGGAGTGAGAGATGGTGGCATGGACAGAGCAGCCTGGGGACTCAATGATCAAAAAAAAGGGTATAGCTCACCTATTTAACTTAACAGGCTTTTCAATGAAGCTTAACAACATAGCATCTGAATGCCTCACAACTACTAATCCATTAAAGCTTCCTAACACCATGATGGGAGGAAAGAAGTCGTTTCCCCAGCTGGAGAAACAGAGGCACACCCACATGCTTGTCCATGGTCACGGTACATGGGGCAGAATGAGGTACAGAACCTAGCTTAGCATACTTCCACTCCAGCATCTTAACCACAAGAGCAGCCTCTCTCATTGCCTTCTCAATCCCCAGTGCACACAGTGCACTTCATTTAAAATATATTTTTAAATCCTGTAGCACAGGATAATTCCTTTCTGCTGCTCTGTGGTGGCCTAGAAAAGGACAGCATCATCTACACTGGAGCACACAGGTTTTTCCCAGGGCATAAAATTTTAATTAGGAACAATCAGGCTGCCTTGAAATGGGAAATGAAAGCAGCAAAAGTTAAATCATCAATAAAATATTCAATGGCAGAAATGTATTATTGACACAGCCTTAGCACATGTAAAGAGCCCAAAGGCAGAAAGCTGGGGCTAGTTAGTTTAAGAGCTCTAGGTACTAGTTCAGTTTTGTTAAGTTAAATGCATAAGGCATTAAATAGAAGCAAATGCTCACTGCAAAAGGTGCGTGCAGAGAATGCTGGCTTGGATCTGGTTTGTGTAGCTACACTCCCTCGGTGATTACAGCAATGGGGACATTGGGCAGTGAAACTCCAGTTTCTAAGATACTTCAGAAGGGATTTTCTGGCACTTCTGTGTGGTTATTGGAAGGGTGGGGGATAGGGGTGTGGGGAAGGAGGGGAGATAGTGGAGACTTTGCATAGATTGCTCCTTCAGTCCAAGCAGCTGATCTCTACAGCACACAGGCATCATAGTTAAACATGAGTTGTGCAGCTGGAGACGAGAATAGAGAATCCAGTTTGATGAGAGCCAAGCTCAGCAAGCTTTACCCTTAGCTCTGTGTGCCTGCCCTCCTCACAAACAGGTACTGGATGTGGGTTATGTACCTCCACAGGAGGATGTCAGCAGTGAAGTGCTAGTTATAAAAGGGTCAGACTGAACTGCTCTGTTCTCCCTCTTCACATAGAAAACAGGCAAATAGGAGCCAAGTGAGGAGGATGGGATTGCCCATTGGTTGCATGAGTCTCTTGAAGGGTGATGATGCGAATTTGTGACCAGAGGCCTTTACTAGACACCAGCTAATGAGTGGATTCCCTTATCAAATCAGAGTGTTTGGATCCCTGTTACACATCTTGGCAATAGCTGAGGTTCAGGCAGGGCTCTGGGAAGCCCTAACTCTGGTAGAGGAAAATGCTGTAAGCAGCTCCCCTAAAAACAGAAGTCTCATGAAATGACTGGTATAGGTCATCATAGATCCCTCTTGCACTGGAGGACCAGCCAGTCCCTCCAGCTGTACCACAACCTTGGGTGGATTCCACAGTCCCACCTCGACACTCACTTGAGGTGCTAACTGGGCCAGGGCTGTGCAGTGATATCTGGTGCCGCCCCCCCCTTCCCTCCCGCCACCTTTGCCAAACCCTATTTTCTGTACTGTCAGTGGCGAAAGTGTAACTCGCAGCCAGCAAAGCACTACTCAGTACTGGAGCCATTTCAAACTGCTTGGGAGAGGACTTTAATAAACATGGGTGGTATCAACACAACATTTATAAAGGAAGGCAGAGGGGCCACAATCTGACCTAAAACTCTTCGAGTAGCAAAAGTGGCGGAGGGGGGCATGTCCCTGCCTCTTTATCATCATGCAAACAGTGGGAACTTAGATACACTTGTATGCAGACTTCAGTATCCAACTGCACAGACACTATTCAAGAATCAACTTGCAAACTCCCACAGTCACTGGAAGCTTCCAGGGATGTTAGCACAGTCTCACTGACAAAGGGGAAGTTGGTAGGCATGTTTTCTGTTCTACTTGGCCTTCTACTTTCCTCTCATTGTAATGCCAGATGACATTGTAAGACACAGAGGGTCATCAATCAACGAGTTTAATAAGGTAATAAATGCCAGCTTCCTTTGCAGCTGCTGGATCATGCTTTATACAAGACAAAATCCCACTGGCAGCACTGCAGGAATTTAACTCTACTTTAACCTGCAGACTGCCTCTCCCCCTCTTCCTCTCCCGGCCTACACAGGTTTTAGAGGACAATAACAAACATCTACCTTATGGAAGTCAGCAAAAGAGCACCTGATCAAGAGCTCCCATCATCTGAACTTGCAGCCCGTGTTGCCAGTAAATGAAATCATCAGGCCCTTGACAGCTACATGCCAGCTGCAACAGCTAAACACAGTAGCTGGGTAGTTCAACCAGCAACATAATGGTTAATAATGTTTAAGAGGCATTGACACTTCTTTTGTTGCCTCTGTTTGGTGGCAGACTGGCATGTTTTGCATCCTGAAGATTAACGACCACCAGGAGAGCTAGAAATGCTCTGATTCAAGGCAATGCAGCACACTAGAGTCTTAGTGTTTGGTTCCCATACCTGTGGATTTTTTTTTTAAAGTCATCCCTGTAAGTGACTGATGGTCCCTTTTGTGTATGAACTAATAGGAATTGAAATATACTCACTCTATCCAGTCCATGCACTGCAAGGGCAAGCAGGAGCCTTCAGCCAGGGTCTGTGGTTAGCCTTGCTGAGCAGTAGCAGGAATAATTGCAAGATAAGCCTTGGCACAAAATTGGCAGAGTTCATTCAGGAGAAGCCCAGGACTGAGCTGGCTTGGGGAACTAGACCTCTGTCTTGCCCAAGGAGTGAGCAATCCTGTAGATTGGGGATGAGATTACCTTCATGACAACTGGATACAGGATAAAAACCGACATACAGTGAAACACTGTCCAGTGCTGATGCTTGATGTACTGAACCAGCTCCTCACCTGTCGTAAATGGGTGCAGTTCCAAAGATTTCCATGGTGCTGCATCCATTTATACCAAATGCAGATCTGACCTAGTGTGTCTACATCTGGCAGAAACCTGAGGCATTGGGCTTTTTACACAGTCATTACTTTTCTAGCTTGCAATGCCCTTACAAAGTAGTAAGGCATGGCAAACTCTCTGCAGTAATTACAGTTCAAGTGCGCTGTTAAGCCGACAGTGAGAAAAGAGGATTTGTTTTTCCATATTTCAGAAATAACTGCACCTGGGTCATATTCAAGCAGGAATCACAAGGACTCTAACTTTCTTGAGGACAAAAGGCATGTAATTGTCAGAAAAAGCTGGTTTACAAAAGGAGATAGTGAGGTTAAGAAAAGACTTGTTTGAATCGGGTTCAGGGAAAACAGAGTGAAAGCAGCACATTGCAGCCAGGCAGATCATTGTTACTCTGAAAGGAAGCTGAATCTTAGCCAAAGCTCAACCCTTTTGGAGGGTATTCATCTCATAGACAGAAGTGGGGTAGCCTATTGCTCATATCAGCCTTGTGCCGTGAGGCTCACTCGTTCTCTAACACCCTCCTCTCCTTTATGAATGGGGAGAGTTCAGTTTCTGCCATGCAAAGCAACATGCTTGGCTGAGACCTTAAACCTATCCTGGATTTTATTTACGCTGTAGACCATGGGGCTTCTTTCCCTCACTTTGTTTCATAAATGTATCTCCTCACTTGCCCCTCCTTTTAGGGCACTTACTGCAGATCGGATGTCCGCAGTTTGCTCTCCAGCAGCATTTGTCTCCTTGGCTGATTACTTAGTGGGACAGAACTAAACGTCCCCACCCACTATTTGCATGCCGCAGCTCTGTTCACAAATCACATTCAGTAAGTTCCTTGGCTTACACAGCCATCCGGTTTCTGTCAGCCTTCATATTCATTCAGGGAGATTTTATGCAAGTGGCCTGGAGCACCACCTCAATCTGAAACTAACGCTAGCTAGAGAAGAACCTGGACAAGCAGCACTAGGAGAGATCCAGGGTGTATTAATCTGCATTTAGAAGTAAAGAGCCAAATTCTGCCCTTGGAGATTGCATGCATGCAAAACCTTCCACAGAAGTCAAGGGGAGTTGTGGAGGGTGTGATTGGCAGCCACATGTGCAGAAACTCAGCATCTAAATACACTAACCAAATGCTGTGTAATAAAGTTTCTTTCTAACACAACCTGACTGTTCTGAACACAGAAACCGCCTAAGCCGTGTCAGAGCACATTGAACCTCAACTGGGGCTGGTCAGAAAAGTGCATAGGTAAAAAATGATATCTACGTACTCAACAGATCTGCTCCATTTACTGACTAATATGATGTTACTACTTATTACTGTCAGCCCTGCGGAGCCACTACAGCTTCAGAAAGCTCATTTGTCAAAGAGAGATGTCCATTCATTCCAGTATCAGGCCCCAAAATCTGCCCCCTTCCAGGCCTGTGCAGTTGTGCAGAAGAGGAGAGAGTAGAAACACACACAGACACGATGAGCACCTTTGGCCAATGGCATCTTTTTTATGGGCGTAATGACCGACAAGACAGAGCTCACCTTGACTTTCAGAGCCCAGCCTACATTTTCCCAATGTGGTAAAGCAATGTACATTAAAGAAAGGTAAGGGATCTGCTGGAAGTTTAATGCTAGCTATGTAACTAATGAATGTTATACAGAAACACCCAGTGGGAGCATTAAGGTCTGAGACTTTGCCATAAGATTCATGTAAAGTCAGTGGGGTTTGGTAGTTAGAGAGCACAGGATGGAAATTGAGTCCCCCTGGCTTCTAACTCCATGGGCACATCCCTAACATCTATGCCTCACTATTCCCACCTGTAACACTTGCCTCCCTTTCAAGGGTAGTAGGAGCTCTCCTAAATTAAGCACTTTCATATCCTTGCAGGGAGACCCAGATAAGACTAAACGCTATTATCAATTTGCATGGGGCCATGGTCAGCTAAAAGCAATAGAGGGGCCGGGGCTGTATCTGAACCAAAGGGCAGATTTTCAATCACACCTAAGGGATTTAGGAGCACAAACCCATTGACGGTCTTGGGGAACTCTGCTTTGTGCTCTAACCCAGGATCGAGGTCTGAAAGCTCCAGCTCCACAGCTGTAAGGCAACATACCAGGGGCATTTCTCTATCATGTCAATAGCAATGGTCAAGTTAAAGGGACCTTGTTTACTACAGCACAGCAGAGGCCTGTTTAGAATGAGGGCTGCAGTCAGCTGGAGTCCTGGACTTATTGGTGAACTGTTACCACAGTCAGCCAGCCTGTCTTGGAGGAGGAAGTGAAGAGTGGTTACAGGCAGCAAACTGCTCAGGACCAAGTCCAAACCATTGCTCCTTTTTTTCCAGGGGGAGCTCCACTGCTTTTGTACCTGCCTGGCTGGCTGGCTGCTAGCCTCAGGTGTTCAGTCACTAACTGATCACAGCTGGATCAAGTATTTCTGCCTCTTGGATCTGAGCCACAGCAGTGTGAAGCCAACCTTTCATTGTAGCCGTGCTATGCTACTTCCTTAGCCTGGGAGGATGGCAGGTACTTTGAAACTAGCAGGACTCTGTCACTTGGGAGCAGAGACCATAGAGTGCTTCACTGTCCCAGACACCTGACAAGAAGAAAGGAAGGGAGTTGGTAGGGAAAGAAAGCAGCATGACAGATGTAATTTAATATATGCCTATTAGAAAATTCAAGTGAGAAAAAGAGGGTAGTGTCCTTGCACATAAGCCAACAAGAGGCCAAGTCATGACAGCACTATTAAGCCCTCCCCACCCCCAAATAACCTGAAGGAAGTCATCTATAGAACTGGGTTTCCTCCAGCACTGGTCTAGCACCAGTGCAACTCCACCAGCGAGAAGGCTGGTGTACACTAGGTGCAAGTATTTCACTTGTATTGTCTAGACCCAACAACAAACACCTGTCCCTGACCTACACTAATGCTCCTTTCTGCACTAGCCCAACCCTGGGAGAAGATCTGAAAACAATCAGTGCACAGACAGCCATGAGGGAGTTACTCCAGCTGGTGTTAGCCCGGCAAGCTGCTCTTCTGCCACCTTGGCTTACGGAGTTAGGGTTGTTTTCACACTTGAGGCTATTTGCATCTTGGTTAAACTCAGCAGCCTGTGCTGCAGGAGGTCAGACTAGATGATAACCATGATCCCTGCTGGCCTCAAATTTTATCAGTCTCTATCAGAAACTGATAGAGGAAAGACACCTACAGCAAGCATCCAACCCTTACTGCTTGGACCCATTTGTATACAGAAGGCAAAGAAGGATGCTAGAATGTTTTCAAGTGACCACAAAGTAGGCAGGCGCAGCCCCCAAAAAAATACATTATAAAAATAATTTCAAAAAAAGTTTCCAGGAAAAATTGTGAAAAGTTACAGAAAGCAATGGCAAAAGTTTCTGCAATTTTTTCCTTATTTTTTGACCTGCTTTAGAAGTTTAATGTCCTTAACTATTCATTTCTCTGCTTGTGTCTAGTCTGTAAAACGTGGTAAGATACCAAACATTTTTTAAAAACTTTTTATTTTTTAATCTCAGAGTAATTGTTTTCAGACCATGTTAGAGGTGGCAATGAGACTTTACCTTAAGAATCCAAAAACAGGAATTTGGGAGGGGGTGGGACTTAAAGTGGGGTTTTAAAAAAAGTCAGTTTTTCTAGCAGCACCATGTCTGCAACCTTGTGTACAAAAGAGGTTTCCTGGTCACTATAACAAACTCCATCCACCTACAGAGCCAGGACCAGAACAGATTCTAGAACTCCAACATCCATCCCCATCCACAGACCCCTGCCCCACGTTCTGACTGTAGCATGGCACAAAAAGCCCATTGAAATCACCAAGTAACGATTAAGCCCAAAGCTCTCAACGGAAGTTAACAATATTGTTTAATCACAACTTTTTTTCATAGCTACTTTGTGGTTGGGTTGTCTGATAGATTCAGTTCAAAGGAATGTTTGAGGGGGTTAAGTAATATGAACTAAAAGGAAGGAAAATATTACACTGAAGTCAAACTAAAAACAAAACAAACTTAGCTGATTTGAAAGACAGTCAAACCTATGTCTGAGTTGCAGGCTTTCAAACTTAGGGAAGTGTTATTTCTCCTTTGCCTCCAGATAAAAGTTCCAGGGCAAACATTTTTCAGAACCAGAGATTGAGTGCTAAAACAGGGATTTAGAATAGAAGTTTGTTTGAAACATGCACCATAATTTGTCTCCCCTTCTGCTCTTCTCTGCTGCTGCTTAAACTGGGATTTAGTAGCAGATGGGAACATAACTGTTACGTTCCCTTGAAAAATCCATCCTTTGACTTGCAAATACCCATTTAAGTAGCCCATTAAATAGTAGTCAGTAACAAAGTAAGTAATCAAGGTGTCTGCTGTTTTCTTTTGCTATACATACGACTATGTTTATTCTTCCAGTATATTAATTTTGTTTGCAATTACTGTTACTGCAAATTTACTCTTCTGTTCCTTAAAGTATAAGCAAACCTCTCTCCCACTTTGTGCAACAGAATGGCAGATGCATCTAACTGAGGCAATGAAGCTAACAGCCTCCAGCTTCAAACAAGCAGGATCTGATGGCAGGGCTTCTGCAGTGAAAAGATCCTTTATTATAGACCTTGCACTCCACCTTGGACCAAGAGAGCCCAGATCTTAATTCTTGCTGCAAGGCTTTTGTTCTCAGGCTCTCGGAATGGAGGACGAGCAAGCCAAGAACAGATATTTGTGGTGGGTCAGAAGGTCTTTTGTGGATATCTTGTGTGAGAGTGCGTGAGAGAGAGAGAGACTTTTTTTTTTTTTAATTAATCAAACCTAGAGGTTTTGAGAAGCCAATTAAATGTTTCCACCTTGCCTGATCACATTATGCCTAACTAACTCTGCATGTCATCGAATACAGTATACTTCCTGTCCTAAGTGTCGTGCAATATTAAAAAGCTGCCATGTTACATCCCAGACATAGCTGCATTTGCAGTGAAGTTGATCTTTCTCTGTTGTTTGTAAAGCACTTTAGGTTTTAAAAAAAGGCATCATAAGTGTAAAAATCATTTGATCATAAAATATTTAAAGCTCTAATTCACTGCACTGGTGAATGGCAAGAGGTTGATTATCAAGAAAAATGCTTACTTACCATGAAGGTATCACTCCAATGTATGTACATCTTAAGGTTACAATTCTGGGCTTTGACACTTCCAGAATCAAATGGGGATGTGTCTCTTTATGGGCTCAGAGCAGGGAAAGATGTCATTCTCAACACTTCTTCCTTCTACACAAGGCCTTACCTGCTGCTCCTGGTCAGCTCCATTATATTACATGCTCAAAGAGTCTGCCAGTAGCCTCGCTAGGAGGCTGGATGCAATTGAAGCTGCTGGGAAGAGAGTTAAAAGAGAACCACTGGGGTTGTGGAGGGGGAAGAACACAGCATTCCTTCAGGTTAGGATAATCTCATTGGAGATGCAGAGCACACATGAAACCAGGAACTAAAGGGCACAGCAGGTCTGCACACAAGCCAAAAGGAGGCTCTCAGCTGCCCTCAATAGCTGACAATTAGTGGGCTATGTGCATGCCCCAAGACCACAGCCCATGGCATGGAAAGGCCAGAGTTTCAGATGAGTAGAGCCCCATAATAGAATGTAGTAATGTATATAAAACAGAGGGTGTGGGAGGGCAAAGATGGGCATATACAGAGTAGCTTGTATTCTCCAGATCAATAGGAGGAGGAACAGTAGGATCCTACTGGAGTACATGTGCGTTCATATCAAAGACAGCTGTCTTAATTCCTGGCAGCCAGCCTTTGGGTGCTCAGAAGAGTTAGAGAAATGTTATCGTGAGTGCATTTATTCATACACAGAAGGATAAAGCATGGGACTGGAACTTGAGCCATCTGAATTCAGTTCCCAGCTATGCCACAGACTCTGGGACCTAGGGCATGTCAATCTCTGAGCCTCAGTTCTCATTGGTAAGATGGGGATATGCTTCCTGCCTTGTTTGTTTAGGGTGGGATTTTCAGAAGCTGCTAAGTTAGGAGCACAAGACCCCATTGAAAGTCAGTGGGATTTATGCCCCTGCCTCTTAGGTGCTTTTGAAAATCCCACCTTTAGAATATAAACTGTTCAGTGCAGAGCCAATTTCTCACTAATTTCTTCTTCTCACTAGTTTCTCACTAGTTTCTTCTTGTTCAGAAACTTTGGAAGGAAACATACATTTGGGAGAAGGCAAAAGAGGCCACCACTAAGTGTTTGAAGTAAAACACACGGGAATCACTTGACAAATCCTTTCTGAAGGTTTATTTAAACTGGACAATGTTTGAGAACACAGGATACATTCATACATGGAAAGTGTTTTTACAAAGAACGCAGCATCCACATCACATTTTTGTACACAATATATATATAGGACATTTGTAAAACAAAATCAGGGCTTTGGGGCTCTCTACATACATCCAGTCCCATTCCCTAGACTTGCTCATCTCCAATTCACAATTAAAATACAGCAAAACGTGTTGGGACAGTGTTTTAAAAATATTTTTTTACTGGCCATCAAATAAAAACATTCAGCATGAAATGTTAGATAGCATGTCCATCATTGCACATATCACACAGTCCAATAATGTGCACCTGTTAAAGAGCTTGTTCTGACGGAGGCTTTGATAACACTTTAAAAATGGGATTATGGTGAGAAAAGCAACTTCCAAGATGTGCTCACCTGTTCCCAGTCTCTTGCAGTTCAAGCCTGTTTAGACAAAAGTCAAGTTTTTGCCTGTCAATCCTATACTGCCTGTACACTGAGTAAAATTTGAGAATGCTAGGGAGAATGTGGTTTGATTTTTAGAATTGGGTGGAACACTCAATGAATTTCAGAATGAATATTAATCGCAATGTCCCATTTACAGTCTCTTTTCTGACCCTACCTCCTCTCTCCCCGTTCCCCCACATTGGAGAGTTTCAAGTTGAATGGTTTCCATTCACACCTAGCAAAACGAGTAAGATATCTGCATGAAAAGTTAGGCAGTTACTCAGCCCTGGAAAGCAGAGATTTATAAATAACTGGAGAATGAGCACTACAGTATGTCTGAAGTCAACTCCTCTCTCTGCTCATCAAAGTCTCAGGCCAGCAACACAGCCTATTGCTCACACTGAGGAGAAACATGACACAACGGACATCTTTAGTTGTGGACGTATCTAGATCAGAAATGTTATCAATGCAGCATGCATTAGGATTTTTTTTTTATTATTATTATTTAGAGGAAGGAATGTTTGGGTTCCATCCTTTGGGATCTTAAAGCAAACCCACAATGAAAGACCAGCTTCTTAGGGTAGAACCGGTCATCTTACACCTGGTGTAACACCTAGCATAACGGCCCTGATCTCAAGGGAGGGCCTATGGCGCTACCATAATAAAAGCAGAATAGCAGCAAGAGGCTGTTTCCCTTCTAGTCCTCCTGTTTTAGCTCATATATATTGTATGGATATGAACAGCAGCCTGGTTCCGAATCAGAGTGTTTTCACGGAGGAGTATTTCATGGAGGAGCTGCTGAGTATTTTAAGTCAATTGGGGCAGTGGCAGCTGCAGCAGAAAATTGATGGGTTGCTCAAGTTAGAGTAAGCCACCGCCCAAATAAGCTTGCTTGCCAATGTAAGAACTGAGCAGATACAAGAGAGCTGTCTTGACAAATGGGAACGGCAAATGCCTTTTGACAAATTAACTATTCTTTTCAGAACTTCCACTAGGAAAAAGGTGACTGTCTGGAAATACTGGTTAATTGCAACAATACATATTGCATTTTAGTAGTAGGGAATAACGGCAAAGACACTCCCCACAGAGCAGGCATTCAACTTCCCTTTTCCTTGTCCCACAGATCTGTCTGGATACAATCAAATCCTGGGCTCAGTGAGATGTACAACTGGGCTTGTGCAATATGGAACCAGGTATAAACAGACCTTTTGCAGAGCTGCAAGGCATGGTAGGTGGACATGCAACTTATTGAGCTGGCCCCTGAGACAGAGAGGCAGAAATTCCTGCAGGAGTTATATGGGCAGAGGTTGAAGGACAGTGAATCCCCAAGTCCATCTGAAGTTACCTGTATCAGAGACAGCCCTACTGGAAGCTTCATGCATATGCGGTTTGCCATTCAATTACTGACATTTTTACATCCATTTTTCAATTACCCGAATGTGTCTTAGAAAGCAGGAGGGGTCCAGTATGTAAACATAAATATCAAGACTCACAGGGTGCAAGTTGCATTTCATTAGGAAATAGACGTCACTCCAGCTATTCCATCTCAACTCCTCTCTACTTTGCAAATGACACTGTTGGAAGATGATACACAAGGCACAAAGGGCATGACACCACCAGCAGCACCTCATTGCCATTACACTGATCTGGAAAGTCTTCGCTGACTCTGTTCAGCAGCAGGCAGATGCTCCTAGTCATAATTCTGCCCGGTCAAAAGAGCAACGGGTTGTACAAGTTCTCCCCCAGATTTTACAAACTTTGCTTCCATAGCACTACCAACAGAGTTCCCCGTTTCTTAGGTAGCTGGATATTTATTTAGGTCTCCAGATAAACATCCATTTTCCTCACGTTTGGTATAAACAAGAGCGACCATGGGAGTGTCACAGTGCATTATATGGAAAACAGTCCTGACTTCCATGGCTCCTTCATTGCACGGCAGTAGCATGTAGCACGCCCTGGGAAGTGAACATGAGAACATGGCACAGACGACCCACTATATGCTTAACTTTTGGTTTAGCCCAGACAAGTCTTGCACCCCCTTGTCGAGGGCAGTCCTTTGCTTTATCTACAAAGGTTTTTCATCACTTGACGCATCTTATGAGGGCTACATGGCTTTCCAGAAGTATTAGCATCTTCAATTTTTTTTTTAAATGTATAAAGCATTTAAAAAAATACAACAGGTCTTTTTCATCCAAACGGGGTGGGGTTGTTTTTGTGTTGTGGTTTTTTTTAATACATCAGTCTGTAAAAATCCTTCGTATGGCCATCAACATCCATTCATGATAAAAAGGATTAAAAAAATTATATATATATGGAATATGGTTTTACTTATATACAGTTACACTTGCAAGAGAATCACTCCTCCACTGGCTGGGCCTTTCTACCTCCAGATGCTCTGCCTTGTTGATATGACTGCAAGACATACAAAAATAAACTAAGTGACCCCATCATGGTGGGTTATTGTTTTTAAAGAAAAGAAAAGAAAAAGAAAAAAAAGATGTAGGCTACAACCATGCATTTGCAATATAAAAATATATCCTTCAATTTAAAGGGAGTGGAGATGAACACAGACACCATGATGATTTCCTCTAGTGACATGAGCAGATACAATATTTCAGTTCTGGTGTTTATACTCTCTAAGATGCTAGAAGGAAGAATACAGGCGGATCTTTGCTGTACCACTGGAGACCGGACTACATGGAGAAATGCTCATGTTATGCAGCATCTATACGTACCCAAGACAGTGCATGCTGCCGTGTGTTCTTATATTGACTCAATGTTACTGTCACTGTCTCTTAAATATTAAAAAGGGCAAATGTTTAGCAGAGAGGGGAAAGGGCTAAAGAAAAGATCAACACAATTCACCTGCTTTCATTAAAGAGAGCATGCAGCAAGAAGAAGATGCAGGTTAAATAAGCCTAATTAACTGCATGGTTCCCAAGCTGGTCCTGGGGGAGGGGCAGAGATGCCAAGGCCTGGCATAGAAAAGCCATGAAGGAGATCTGTGCAAAGTCATTCCCCTCCACACACACCATGGCTGCACTATGCAGCTCTTTGTTGTTGACCAGGAAGGCTCGATGCCAAGTTCCAAAGGGGGTTGCTGGGGAGAGCATGAGGCTCTCCCTTCTCCCCACAGGCACAATTTCTGCCTCTGCAGTGCTTCTTAAATGCCTCCCAGTAAGTGGTTGGGCAATGCCTCGCCCCCTTGCCCCTCCAGCACAAGCAGCTGGAATGAGGAACACCATCCAGTGAGAATTCAGACAACAGACTCATCCCTAAAGGGTTTGATCCAAAGCCCACTGAAGTCAATGAAAAGTTTCTGGTTGACTTAGATGGGCTCTGGTCCAGGACCTAAATCCTCTCCTTTGCAGACCCCCATTTGCCTCCACCATGACCAGCAAGAGCAGCAAAAGGATTAAAAATAATCATAAGTTTTGAAGAAAAGAGTGTGACTTGGAAGTGACTGCTTGCCCTGTGAAGGAATGTGCTTTATTTGCAACGGATGGGACGGGGCAGGTGTAACGGTTGTTTTGAAGTGTGGCGTCTCCGACTGGCCTAAAGGCTTGGGGCCCTTTGGCTCTTTTGTATATGGCTGCTGAGGTTTGTTCATGCAGCAAAGTTTCACCCCTCAGGATCAAGCCTTAAACTAAGCTGGAGGAAGCTGTGGACATGGGGGAAAGTCTGCCTGCTCACCTCACCAGAGGAGTACCAGGCCAACTGACCTGACACAGCAATGACTTGATTATCTGCAGAGAATCATAAAAAACCAAGAGAGATTCTCCAGATGGGAGCTGTAACTGCTCTATGTTGGGATCTCCCATGATGCCATTTCACTAACACCAAGAGGACGTCTCCTGCAACCACCAGCACCGGAGGGGCTGGGGGGAGAGATTAAAAAGTCCTTTTGGCAGTGCAATGCATCATGGGAGTCTGGCTGCAGGCAAACGCTCTGTGCCCACAGCAATGTCATGCCTGTCCTTGCTGGTTAGGAAGCTAGTTGTACTCCGCACACAACATCCCAACACAGTCAGATTGTAACAGGCTTGAACTAGCAGAGAGGACCCTTTCACTGAACAGCAAAGGCACTGGCTTTGGGAGCCAAGTCAACTACACTGCTTACTCTGGCAGCGAGCTTCTCCCTAGTGGCGGGACACACAGAAGGGGACACTGCAAGGTACAGGCGTCGCTGTCATATTGGCACCTGTTCATAGCACAGACATCACAGAGCATGATGCTGTTAATGCATTATTGCACTACACAGCACCATGGTCCCAGCCCGTCCTTTCAACTTCTATGGCTGCCAGAGGCCCATCCCATCCTTCATGCTCTGGTTGTCACTTGCTAACTATTATTTAAGGGCCCTAAGACAACCATTTGCGGCTGGCACTGCAGGACATCCAAGCCATTGCTGCTTTAGAGCAGCTGTTTGTTGCAATCAAATACCAGAGAAAGTAGGAGAGCAGGAGAGAAACACCGAGCGGTCTGAGAGTTGTATCACAGCCTCCGCCGCACAGGCGATAGATGCCACTGTTGCAAGGAGACTAGACCTTTTGCAGGGACGCTTGGCAAGACTGAGCATTAGGAGAAGAACAGGGCTTGAGCCAGTTCAAACATACACACCCTCAGGGTTCAGGCTGGACACCAATGGGTTCTGAAGGTTCCGTGGATGGCCGAGGAACTGCTTGGCGCTTGGTCGAGGAGGAGACTCTGTGCTGGGATGGAGAAGGCCTATGGAGGAGAAACAAGATCACAGTTCAGTGTCAACCGGGATTTGTTTTGCTAGCAAAAATGTGTCAGTTCCGAGCGCCCCAGCAGGGATGCTCATGCAAAACGTGTTCAAGGGCTGCACCTGCACTCTTCCAAATAATAAAGGGGACTAGAAGGGGCTTCCTTCTAAACTACTGTGGAGAAAAACCTACCCTGACTCTCATCGTGGGAGACAACTTAGGGATCCTCTTTTTAAACTATGCATATATTTCATATGGCTCAGAGCAGCCTTTCAAGGTTACACTAAAGCAACTTCTTTATGACCCAGCAAGAAGCCCTGCTATTGGAAGAAGTGGCCAGACATTTGTTCCATGCCCCTCCTCCATCTCCATCAACTCAGATCCCTATGAATAATCCCCATCACAAATACTTATCTGTAGTCTTCCACACCCAATACAGCAAGCGTTCTTTACAGCTTTGTGCAACCTAACATCCTTCAACACAGTGGTAGTTCTCGACTTTGTGCTACAGTCAATGCAGGTTTTCCAGTCTCTATCTGAATCGTCAGTCCGCACAGATCTCATCTACTCCAGCATTCACAGGGATGGCAGTGAGTGAATGCCTCGTTGGCTAAGATTTGGCAAGTTATGTGGAAGTTGCATGAATATCATACATGTCTTAGAGTAGACAGATGGGTGACTTTACACCAGCTCTTCCAGTACTGAATAGCATCTAGTCCCTATGGGGTTGTGTTTCTCGCTTTATTACGAAGTGCATGTAATACTCTGAAAAATAGCTAGCATTAAGGCTTCCGTCCCCATTAGCCAAGGGCTTTTCACACCATCGCACGCGGGTCTCTGCACTCGGTCTTGGAATCAAGAGGTCTTCTGATTTTATCCTCTTTTAAAGAGGCTGAACTGCTTTTAAAGGACTCTCACAGCCACAAGGAAGCCAAGGTCACTGAAGGAAAGGACTCCCTTCCCCACTTCAAAAGTTGCACGTGGCTGCCTGAAGAACCCATTGTTGCCTGGCAATCCCAGCTCCCTGGCTGGCCGGAATCACGATCCCCAGAACAGAGACGAGATCTGTCTCTGTGCATTAGGAGACACCAGTCTGGTTTCTGGAATCTCAGTGTGTTGAAAAGATACAGGGCCAGACTCTCAACTGGTGTTAACATGCACAACGCTGCCGCAGTCAGTGGAGCTGTACAGATTGACATCAGTGGAGGATCTGGCCTGCAGTATGTGAACGGAAGCAGATCCCCAGTTAACTATCGCTGCACTGCATTTCTTTCTTCCCACGGCCAGCTACCAGTTTTGGAGTTATGGGTAGGTGCAGTTTCTCAGCCACCTGCTCCTCTGCCCAGATACGTACGTTTCGTGATACCACACAGGAAAGTCACACTCACTCGTCCAGAGGCTGGAATGCAGAGTGGCCAATTCAGACACACGGGTTCCTGGCCCAGACCAGAACTGCCAATGGCCACAGAGTAGTTTGAGGCCACAGCCTCTCCCCATTTGAGCTTTCTTGCCTCCTGGCTGGGCAGAAACCACCTCTGCAGCACCCCAGCGAAGATAGGGCTCAAAGAAAAGGAAGGGACAAGCAGAGCAAGGATACCATGTGCCTCTTGCTGGCTGGACAGTTCTGCCCAAAGGGGGGCAGGAAGCCCCAGAAATAACAACCCTCCTCCCCAGACCCAAAGGAAGGTGGAACAGTCTCCTCTAGTCTCTCCCGCTAGAAGCCAGGAATTGGGTCTCTCCCAAACCCCCACCCACGTAATAGTGGATGCAGTAGGGAGGCCCAGCCACAGTCCTGTCACCCTTGTTTGCTGACAGTTCCCATCAAGGCACTACTGGCAACATTTTCAATGTCAGTAGCGACAGCCAGGCTCCTAAAATCATACTTAGGCCCCTAAGTAGAAGCAACCTGTCTTTCGGGGGACGGAATAACCCCAGCTCCCACTGAAGCCACTTGGGTTTTACGGCAACAAGGTTTGAAAGTGCTGGTCTACTGACTCTGTCCTGCAATCACTCCCTCTAGGAAAGGAGTAAAAGGGCCACGTACGCCAGCAGCAAGCCAATCCCCCAAACCCGGCATCCAACACTGCACAAGGTACAGAGTTACAGCAGTACAGACTTGTCAGGTCAGACCAGACCTCCAGTCCTCTAGGCCCTGTATCCTGCCACTAGCAAAGGCTTATGCCCTGTGCATTAAAGGATGATGAAAACCCCCACAATGCACCGAGGCCAATCTGTTCCCAGCCCACGTGGCAGATGTGCTGACACTGAAGCAGGAGCCCTGGTGACCCTAATCTCAACATGTGTAACTACAGAATTCTTTTGGTCAAGTCCATCCAGCTTTGATATTTTAATTCTGTCTAAGTGGTGAAGGAACCAGACAGGAGGCAGTGGTGGGTTAGAGGAGGAGAAAGCTACAGATACCTTGGCAAGGAAACCTCAGGGAGATGGCAACAGTTAAGAGTGGAGTGAGGAGGTTTTAAAAGTAGCATTTCAGCCCAGCGTAGTGGCAGGTCTTAAAGCAAGCATTAGCGCCCCGCTCATTAAATAAATGAGTGTCCAAACTGCGTTCTGACCTCCGTTTCTCTGGCAGGTTGGCAGTTCGTGGTTAGTTTGATCCAGCTGGGGTTCATCCTCAGGTCTGGACTGCAAAACAGTCACTGTGGCTCCCGTCTGCTGAATAAACTGCTGCAAATTACATTGCCTCAGCTCCTTATTTAACTCCTCCAGCTCTTGATTCTGGGCCTGCAAAATACAGGGTGAACAGGATAAGCTCCACAGCTGTGCCTCATCTGCCTGAGCAGAAAGGGTATCAAGACACAGGGACCTCCAGAGAGGAGGCTGCCAGCAAGGCTCCTGATCCTCCTCCCCTTGCTCACCCTTCTTCCCACTACCTCCTCCGAGTCCCTAAATCAAGAGACAACAGGGCCACCAAGAGGGCAAACAACATCACTCCTGTCAATACCAGACACGCCCGCATGCGCCGCCTGGTAACTGTGCACTTCAGACATTGTGCACTTTTGGGCTGCACTAGCACAATGCTTCAAAAGCCAACGTCTGAACTTGCCATCCTCCATCTGTGACTTCAGATCTGACACCACCACCAAGAACCGGCATGGCCCTAGATCAGTGTTTCTCAAATAGTGTTCCGCGGAACCCTGGGGTTCCGTGGGCTGAGTTGAAGGGTTCCGCGAAAAAGCGGAACCGCACTGCCGAATTTAACAGAAATCGTGCGCTGCCGAACAGCTGTGATCGCGCCGCCGAAAAGGGGAAGATTTTCTGGACTTGTTGGCGGAGGGTATGGCATGGCTGCTCAAGGGTGCTGCGGTGAAATATAATTGAGAAACTCTGCCCTAGATGATTACACCCCTAGTAAGCCAGCCGTGTTGCTGACTTTGCCTGCTGTTCATTTTTAATGTAAGTTAAAACTCAGACAGGGCATCAAGTCATATGAAAACCAGTGAGTAGCTAAGGGGCCGACACACCAGCCTGCCACTTCTCTGATGGGGGCTCTTTATCCAGCTTGAGAGAAGAGAGTCTATTCTGAATCATAAGAGGTTCAAAAGCCACTTGATCAGACCTACTGGAATGGGCCTTCTGCTACTTCCCTTACCTAACAGGACTTCAAATTACAGCAGCGTCCTTCCCACAAACTCTTGTTTTATCCTCCTGCTATGATAGCCCCCAGCACTCTAGCTCAACCAGGCACCACATCACACTCAGTCGTCTCTTTCTTTGATAGGGCAGAATCAGATAAAGACAGAGTATACTTCCCAGCGAGCCAAACTTAGACAGGCAGGGTTATTGCTCAAGGCTTCCTAACAGGGTTCTGGTGGAGAAGCCTGTCTGCAAAGAGATACAGTACACACTTTGAATTCACTTTGAATATTTGGAGCTCTGACTACACCCACCTCCACTACCACCTCCTCCTTCCAGCTAATCTTTGCAAAACCAAGAGAATATAGCAAGGCAGGTGTCCTTGAGAGACCTCAAGTTTGGCTGCACCACAGTATTCATATTAAAACTAGGTACTATTCCAGAGAAGGCAAGAGAGACCAGATTTCAACCCCAAGGCAGAAGTGGCCCACAGGAAACCAAGCTGGGTTCTGTCTCCATTAGGGTTTGAAGAGCTTTGGTTATAAACTATGCACTACCTGGGGCATAATCTGTAGCATTATCATCATTTTCCTCAGTCGATCTCAAAACGCTTTACAAAGGAGATCAGTATCCTTGTGGCTATAGCTAGCAGTCTGTGCACCAACAACAGGGAAACCATGCTACAGCATCTTCAGCACAGAGCTGCAGCTGGCACAGCATCAGCTGTCGTGCAAACGAGGTTTAAAGAGGCATCGGAATGGAATACAGGCTATCTTGGGACAAGACTGGCACGTTCAAGCCTGCTGACTCCATCTGCAGCCTAGGATTAGTACTTCCTTCTGGTTAACAGACTGACAGCCTGAATCAGTCACACTGTTTTCATGCAGTCTGGTGGGAGAACAGAGAGTCACAGGGAAGTAATCTTAAGAGTTTCCTCTGAGATGAGCCAGCGTGTGCGTGTGGGGATCTAACAGGACCCCCCCTCCCCTTCCAGTTACCCTGCTGCCGCTGGACCCCAAGTTGGAGAAACATCAGACTGCAAAACTGCTTTAGTCACAGATGGCCAGTCATATGTAACCACAATACTTTGTGACAACACTAATGTCTTTTAAAGTCAGTGTTGAAATGGCTGGGATGCCAAGACAACATCCCCGTAGGAGGATATGGACTGAGGCTATGTCTAAACTAGGAGCTTTACTGGTATAGGAAAACTGGTATCCTGAACTGACAAAGTGCCCCTAAATGTGGACCCAGCTATACCAACAAAGCAGCATTTCGTACTGGGATAATCAAAGCAACCTTAAAGTAGGAATTTTAAGAACTGTCAGTTCTCCATATGTCCACAAGAGGGCACCAGCGTCTACCAAACAGAAGAGGGAGGAAAACTAAAACGTGTTTAGTGCTTCTGTTTAAGCAAAGTATAATCATAAATATAAAACAGGGTGTGCAGCTAGTAGCTCAGAACCACCCACGAACAAGCAAGATGATTCAATGGCTGCAAAGGTAAGATTCCCTAGCAAAGGGTAACTAATGCTGCTCTGTCCTGGGCGAGACTGGGGAAGAAAAGTTTACCTTAAATCAGGCAGGGGTTAGGTGAACACAAGAGATTAAAGGGAGCTGACTCGGTCAGCCCCATGTGATCCTAATGCAGGGGTTAGGTGAACACAAGAGATTAAAGGGAGCTGACTCGGCCAGCCCCATGTGATCCTAATGCCAAAGGCCTGGGAGTGGGGTGGGGGGAACTTCACCTGCAACATCTATATACAGGCACCGTATTAAAGCAGCCCTGCCTTCCTAGGGGGTTCAGGAGAGATGAAGGCTTTTTTACACCATGTAATATTCTGACAAGAACAAAAACTTCCTCCTAGAATTTTTCCACCAAAGACATCACCCCTCATCCCACCTACTCTCTGACCACAGAATCCACCCAGCCCAGTGCCCTTGTGCCACCACCAACCAGAGGGGCATCTGCCTTGTTCCAAGACAAGCCTCACCCGTGTGAGGAAACCTACGCCCAGCTCTCATGCAGCTCTCTTAGAGGAGCATCTCAGCACTCACACCCTGCTCTCTCCCTCCGTCCCTCAGCCTTCACATAGAGGGTAGTGCTCCTGCTCCAGACAGGAAGGAGTTGTTAAGGCACTGCATTTCAAATGAGAAAAGCTAGCTGGTTGCCATCCAGATCTCCAACTGGAGATCTGGATGGCCCAGACAATAGGAATCTGGACTGAGACTCAGGAGGACTGGGTTCTGTTGCTGACCTTGGGTAAGTCACTTCCCCTCTCTGCACCTGGTTCCTGTCCCACCCTGTCTCTATTGAGATTGTCATCTTGGGGGGGGAGGGAGAAGAGGCGGCACTGTGCACAATGGAGTCCACACCCTAAGATGAGACCTCCAGGGGTATGTCTACACTGTAATAAGACACCCATGGCTGGCCTGTGTCAGCTGATTTGGACTTGGAGGGCTATAAAAATGCAGTTTAACCTTTGGGCTCAGGCAAGCCTGGGCTCCGGGTCCTTCCCCCATCAGCTCCAGGTGCACGTTTTACTGCAGTGTAGATAGACCCTAAGTGTTACTGTCACACAGCTAACAGCAACTTCCATCTTACTGGCAAATATGTAGTGGTTGGGCAAGTGCTTGGGAGAAGTTGCAAATGTAGCTGCCTCTGAGGAGTTTGCACAGTTCCTTGTCAGTTCCATCCCCAGCACCTTATGCGACAAGCAGAGCTCGAGCAGCACCAGCACCACATCAGAGGAGAGTTCCTGGGGAGGCTGGATTCCAGCAGCACCTGCTACCTTGGCTTATTCCTTCATAAGGCCAAAAGAGCAGAAGCCTTTATAGCACTGTGTGGCTGGGAGAAGAGGCCGGGTGCATTGCTGTTAGTGAGGCAATGCATTTGGCTTCTGCAGGAAACGCCATATACACAAATAGCCTCCTTCTGGGTTGTTTTTCCACAAAGTTATTTTTTTGGCAACAAGGACAAAATAGTGCAAGATCTGGTCTACACAGGGCCTCTCCCTTCATCAGCAATTTAAATATTGTGAGGAAGCCAGATCAAGAGTATGTCTACACTACAGCCGCTCAGCTACAACGCTACAGCCGCATTGTGGTGGCGCTGTAGTGCCCATGCTTCCTACGTCAATGGAAGTGATTTTCCGTCGATGTAGATAATTCACTTCTCCAAAAGGCGGTAGCTAGGTCAATGGAGGAATTCTTCTGTTGACTTAGCTGTGTCTACAGTGGGGGTTAGGTTGACCTAAACTTCATGCTCTGTGCAACAGTTCACAGCCTTGAGCATAGCTAGGTCAACCTAATTTTTAGGCGTAGACCAGGCCTTCATGCTAAGTGGCTCCCTAGGGCCTGTGAAAACAGTTCAAACACTAGGCCCTGCACACCCACAACAGCAGCCTGTGTAGTTTTCAGTAAGTCCCATTTGTTTTCCAGAGACAGAGAGGGAAAGAGATGCAAATTCTTGTACATGCTATTTTTAAAGATGCTGGTGGGCAAAGCAATTCTTTGATCTCTGCCTTTCTGGATTTTCTCCCTCTCACCCCTATAGTCCTTTAAGAAGATTACACAATGAGCTAATTAACTTGAATCTCTAGCTCACTGCAGCAGCTGCTGTAAATAAATGACTCAGGTGTAGTTTTCCTCTCTACTTGTGATCCTCACAGGGGAGGCGGGGCGGAAGCACAAGCTGGAGAGAAGGCCTTGCTTCGCCCTTAGCTTCAGAAAATCTTCCTGGGTTTAAAGCTTTTAAAAGGCATGATGTATCCCTCAAGTCTTCCCCGGTGCTTGCGACTGCCATTGAAAAGGCTGCAGCATCCCAGGACCTGCTGCATATGTGCTCTCTGGAGGGATGACAAGTGTGCCCCTCAAGCACCAAGACATCAGCCCTGCTCCAAGGAGCCATACCTGTCTCTAGTGTGGACGTGTCCATGACCGTTCCAGCCCCATCAGTAAGAGCTGAGTGTTTAGCAAGTCAGTCCCTCTCCCCACACTCTGCAGTTTAAGGTTTACCAACAGCATCTGTCCCAAGCTCTAATCCCACAATGGGACCGAGCAGCAAAGCACTGACCCACCGGAGTGGCACCACTGATGACTCGTGCATTTAAGGGCTTTGATGGATCGAGACAAGCTTGCTCAGCCCCTTGCAGGATCACGCCCCGATCTGTTAATTCTAACGGCCACGCTGCACTCCCAGCCGCTGTCTATCCTGACTGGTTATAACACTGCCCACCCCCTCCCGGACCCCATGGCAAGAGGGCCGTAGACAGCTCTCTACTGATCTAAACGGGAAAGAGGGACCTGGGGTTTAAGGCCCAATGCAGCACAGCATTTATAGGTGCTGGATGGGGATGGATGCGGAGTCAGGGCCTAAATCTAGTCTGAGCCCTGGGCAGCTCCCTTAACCGTCTTGTGCAGGCCCAGCTCGGGCGGCGGCCAGAGGGGGAGCTGAACACGGCTGCAATGCATTGCTGGCCCCAGGGGCACACGTTACTGAGGCTATACCTGGAAGTTCCTTTCGGCTTCTTCCAAGGCCTTCCCCACGCTTGCCAGGCTGCTCTCCAGCTGCGTGCTCTGCTTGGCCTTAACTTCCAGATCCCTTTTCATTTTGGCAGCCATGTCCTCTAGATCCGCAGGAGCCTCCTTCACCCTCCTGGCCCTCTCTGCAATCTCAAACTGGATCTCTTTCTCCAGGGCCTCCGTCTTCGTG
Organism: Emydura macquarii macquarii; assembly: GCF_026122565.2. NCBI lineage: Eukaryota > Metazoa > Chordata > Testudines > Chelidae > Emydura > Emydura macquarii. Next base: position 2,746,334 of record NW_027130724.1, on the reverse strand, counting down.
GTCAGCTCGTGGATTTTCTGCGTGTACTCCTCCATGGTGGCCCGCAGGCTCCTCACCTTCTCCTGCCTCTCCCTCTCACACTCCTTCTCCAGGTGGAGCTCGCTCTGCCAGAACTCCTCTTCGCCCAGCTCCATCTCATTCCGCCTGATCAGGTGCTCCAGATAGAGGATCTCGTCTTCCTGGCTGGGGCCCCTGTCGTGCTCCCAGTGCCTGAGGTCCGTTTCCAGGGAATCCCCATGCACCTCCAAGGAGTGCAGCTGCTCCTGCTGGTGCAGCACAGTCTTAAACAGCTCTTCCTTGGATGGATGGCTGCGGCTGGGGCTGTCCTTCAAATCTACACTGTCCCTCCTGTGCGGTCTCAGCTTGCTCTTGGCAAGCCGATCACTGGAGCCCATAGGACCCAAGTTAAAGGTCATAGACTTTTTAGGCTCCCGGGACCTGGGCACCTCTGTGCTGACTGGCCGGGGTTTGATGGGAAGGCTGGCCCGAATGAATGTCCTCTCAGGAGCCTGGGTGGCATGGTCAGAGGAAGGGCGCTCGGCAAGACTGGGGCCCGTCCGCTGCAATATGAACTGCACGTCATTGGCATACTGTCCACACTTGGCTAGTGTCTCCAGAGGGCATTCGTGTGGTAGCAGCTGCCTCTCCTTCTCCCGCAGCTTCTGGATAAGAATGTACCTTCCCGTCTGACCTGAGAAGAGAAAAGACGAGTCACTAGGAAAGTTCACTCAGAGGAAATGGGGAACATCACACTTGGCAACATTTCATCATGCTGCTGTAGTACAAACAGCCACCCCTCCATGCCCCCCACCCCCGCACCCTCCCCGGTCTGTACCCCAGATCTCATCTGCATTTGAAACAGAGCACGTCCAGCTCACAGTCATTACCTTAATGCAGCTCTCATCCGTCACACTAAAAGAGGAGATTACCTACCTGTAACCGGAGGGTCTTTGAAATGTGCGGTCCCTATCTGTATTCCACTGAGGGTTTATGCAGGTGCACAATCCTCAGTGGAATGCAATAGGGACAATCACTCGAAAAAGAACCAGGAATCTTGGGGGATGACTTCTGCTTCCAGCAAAGAAGACCAGTGTCAGTGGCTGCAGCCAGGCAGCATGCGCTCTTCCCCTACACTGCTCTGTCAACGCACCTCCATCCAGCCCTATGGCTCCTCTTTCCTTTCTAGCCCTAGGTCACCTTCATTCCAAGCAGCAGGACACCCTCTCCCCGCCCCGACTTTTCATAGGTCTATACTCCACTTCGTCTCCCCGCCCTCCAACTTTGCAGGATAGACTAGAATCACACAAAGCTTCTATATACTGACAACTTTGCCCCCCATTCCTCTGAATTCTTCTGAAACGACACCCCATAATTCCAAGTCCTTAGCAGTGTCATCTGCACAGGAAAATTAAGTCCTGTAACTACCTATTACACACTGCTGAGGCTGCGAGGTTCACACCACCCGTTCGTCTACTTTCAGGTTTAGACAACACAGTGGTAAGGATTCCCAAGCCCTATCTGTACTACTGCCTCCACCACTGCAGCCGCCAGTGGTGAATTACAAGTCTAAAAACATTCCCTGTGTAGATGAACCAAGAAGACCACATTCATTTTCATGTTGACCTAAGGCAGGATTAGAGCCTGGGTTTGCAGAGAGCCAGGCCAACACCTGACCCTGATGTATTGCTGCAGCCTCCACCTGCTAGGCCTGCTGGATGGAAAGGTTATTAATTATTAAAAGGTCATGAGCCAGCAGGATTTCTGAGAGCAGAAACATTACACCTCAGCTTCAAACATCTTCTGGTGCTTCTGAGACTGAGTCATGAGATTTCTAGCCCACACGGTTTTGGTCCTGAGCACGTTGGTACTTCTCTACTTGCACTTTCAATTAATGATGCAACAGGTGGGGAGGCCTGATTTGCAGCGTCAGATTGGAGGCATATGTAACCCTGGTGGAGGACAAGAGCACAGGTTGATGGAAACTTCAGAGGCAATTTTAAGGAGTTTCCACATCAACAGCCAGGATCGCCACTCACCATTACCTGCAGGATATTCAAACGATGCAATCAGCACAGCTAAAGTTCAGGGAAACTGCAAGCACAGGCTGGGTGACTCACGCTCCGAACATCTACACTGCAGTTAAACAGCACCACAGCCCGACCCAGCTGGCAAGAGCTTCTAATTGCAGTGTGGACACACCCGTAGTCTCTGTGGAACACGGGGTTCCCCACTTCCATGCATCACAGGACAGTTGTGAGGGTAGGTCCATTAATGACTGCAAGGTACTCAGATATTAACTTGATGATAGTCCTATAAACACCCATCTAGACCCCAGAAACTAGGAGTGGGTGCCAGGGGATGGATCACTTGATGATTACCTGTTCTGTTCATTCCCTCTGCACTATCTGGCACCGGCCACTGTCAGAAGACAGGATACTGGGCTAGATGGACCATTGGTCTGATCCAGTATGGCCGTTCTTGTGTAGACAGAGCTAAAGGAAGCTTCAGGTCCAGACAGCCGTCCAGCTACAACCAGGTGATCAAGGAAAGGGGCCATTCTTGACTTGAAACGCCACGTGAGAGGGGATCTAGGAACCACTGTGCTATGAAAACCAGACTGGACAGAGCAGCGGGTGATGGTGCAGCAGCCACCACTTCCAAAAAGCCGTGCTACAGACTGTTCTGATAGCTCAGAGACTGAGTCCTGGCTCATGTCAGACCCTTTGAACCCAAATCTGTGCAGGAAGAGTCCTCTCGTTCCTGCCACAGGAAAGTTAAAACTCTTTTATTCCATTGCAAGTTGTGAGGCAAGATTGGCAAAGGAGAGATTCTGAAATGGAAATTGAAAAGGTTCCTATCTCCAGATTGCAAGGTCCCAGCCACAGTGTACGTGTCAGGCAAGGAGCAGCCCATGGTAAGACTGCTGTCCCCTAGGATTATAAGCCAAAACACCAATTTCAGCCCTTTTGGAGGAAGGATGAAAAAAAATCTGAGCAGCGCAACGAATCAAAGCCAGGGAAGTGGAATGTTATAAAGGCAGCGCTCTTAAAGACCGGTACATCCAAACGGAGGGGATTGGCATAGCTGGAAGCTCATGGGACAGGTATCAAATTAGAATGTTAACAGAGCCTCTCCTTAGTCCATGCTTAACTGCAGTTTTCAAAGTCAGGGTTTTATTATCCTCCTTTGTGCTTGAACTGCTTCATCCCTCTGGGAGCCCAATGATTAGTGCATTGCTGTAGCTTCCATGGCCAGATGGGCAGATGCCAAAGCCAATCTGACTGGCTGAGGTTAGTAGATGTTTATGCAGAGAGATGCCAGACTCCTCTTCCTCCTCCGTTCTAGTAATTAATGCGTTACTCATGCTAACTCTTCCTTCAATTCAGGGTCATTGTCCCCAAACACTCCCGTCACCCATGATGGACCTTTCAGTGCAAACATCCTGCAGCCATCCAAACAAGGAGCTAGCCACAAACATGTGGACAGAGAGAAGGGTAACAAGTGAGCAGAGAGCTTTCCCCACAATTACAAAGACATCCTGCCAGGTGGGATATTATAGATCATATTAATGTGACATTAACTCCTCTCTGGTGCAATTGGTTCTTTTATGACTCAATTTTGGAAAAAAATATACAAGAGTGGAATAGAGGTAAAGTTACGAGTGTATCTGAATTCTATAGGGAGGGGAAGGGGAGAGAAAAGGAATAAGTTAATTGGACAATAACCAGGGGAGGCAGAAGGGAGGTTTTAAAGATAAGTTTGTCAAGAATGCCTTGGGACTAACACCCCACAAAAAGGGAGACACTAGTCTGTCCCCTGCTACAGTTGCTGTAACCTTGGACAGACGTTGCCAAGTCAGCTGCATTCTCTCCTGGTGAAGTTCACAGCCTCCATGAGAGAACAAACAGGTTTAATTCAAACAGAGGGACCTGGATCAAACCCAAAGCTGCCACCATCCCCTGGGAGATCCCCATGAGTCAGCAGTTTGCTGTAGTTCTAAAGGTGGCACATTTCTAGCCACAGAGGAGGGTGCACCAAGAGCACCCCCCAGCCAAGTTTCTCCAGCAGGCACAGCCCTGTGGCAGGCACCAGGCAATTTGTTCAGCTCCATAACAGTGTTTGCTCTGCGGAGCTTCCATATGACTAGAGATTTAAATAAACAGGTGTTGTCCGAAAAGCCAAAGCCAGACCCAGTGCATCCCTGTCCCTGAGTACATATCTATCCTGCACTCCCAGGGTGGGAGTGCAGCTCGCGTAGACACACCCAAAGCAGCAGTGCAGCTAGCCCCGTGAGGAATTCCCCAGGGCTTCCAGGGGAACTTGTACAGTCCCCCAGGCTGAAGTGCACACTGCCTGTGGCTTCACTGCTCCGGGACCCAAGCTAGCAAGATTTAAACTAGCTCGAGTACTTCCACACAAGCTGCAGTCACACCCCAGGACGGCAATACAGACGTACCCTACAGCCCTTCAGAGCCAAGGGCAAACTCAGAGAGAGTGTGCGCAGCTGGGTTTTTTCACAAGCCAACTGAAGCTGGGGTTCCTGAGGCAGGGCTCGAGATTGACTCTCAGTGGTTTCCAGAGAGACGCTGACGTTGGCCCATATTCTCTGCTAGTGGAAAATGGGGCAGCCCCACTGCTTTGAGGTGTACAGCAGCACAGATTGCAGGTGTTGCCCCAAGGAGTGCTGCTGGCTACGGCCATAGGGCAGTCGGGGCGACCATGGCCTGAAATTTCAAGTGTTATTTTGCTGCCATCAGTTCCACTAACAAAACCTTTGTTATTCTCCTCACTCACTGACTTCTCAGCGCAGCGAGCTCTGCTTCCACCACCACCACGCCCTGCTCCCCAGTAGCTCCTGGAGCACAACAGAGCCCGAGCCCTGCCTGACTCACAGGGGTGCTGAGTGTGTGTGAAGCGCTTCTTGATCCTCCAATGGGAGGGGACAGTGAAGGACAGACTATTAGTATGATTACAGGCATTTCTCTTAGAAACCAAATGGCGATTAAAAGGGATCTCAAACTTGCCAGTGCTTTAATTATCCAGGTGCCCCAGGGCCTTCTCCCAGTGTCTAAGGCCACATCAAGGTAGAGCCTTGCAGGCCAGGCTTAGATTCCTGTTCTACTCTGTAAAGTGAGTATGTAATAATGGGAACTCCTCGTTTCACAGCTCAGCTGTGTGCAGTCTTAGATCTGCCAATTCTAGTGACAAAACCCCATGTCTATGGCTGGGTACTGTGGTTAGCCCTGCAGAGCCAACCTGACTAAGCAGGAAGGAGACAGCTGGGTTCTAGTCCTTCTTGCACCTAAAACTGAATCGTTTACTATTGTAAATGGCACGCCGCCATGCCTAAGCAAACCCAGCAAACACAACGGTGTGGCTGAGAACCCAATTACTCCAGGTGGTTCTGTGCAAGATAGAAGAACCTAGCTTGAGCCTCAGAGCCCAGGCTGAACTTCCAGGGCTGGCAGATCGTTTTCATTCTTACCTGTAAGCAGAGCACATGGGAAATCACAGAGATCCTGATTCAGCAAAGCATGGATATCACTTCAAGAATGTGTTTAAGACCCATTGAAATCAGGCATTTAAAGGCTGTGCTGAATCAGGGCCCAAGACAATTAAACAGAATCACATTTTAGAGCGCATGTCAGGATCATTGCCTGATGCCAAGGCAGTGAGGTCAGTCATATTTCGAATACACAGTTTGGGCGGAAAAGGAGAAACAGCTGCAGACACCCTGCCTGTATCCATATTCTGCTGTGCCTTGTGGGACAGCCTTTACTCTTTAGTACAGTCCATGGACAGGCACTGGCCCACGGTGGTTTCTTCTCTCCCTAACTGAGGTGAGTAAGAAAACACATACACCTCTTCTCCTTCACAGAGCTGTAGATGCAGCCATCCAGACAAAGACCCTCACACATCCACAGTTGAACTGAGAAAGGCTGATCGTTTGACCTAGTTCCCCATGGTACTCTTCAGCAATCCCACCCCATCTGAGCGCAAGCTGCGGAGAGCCCAAATGCGGCAGTGCTGAAAGCCATAGCCGTACCAAAGCAATTAAACACTTGTGGTCCCACAGATGATTGCCATGGAAATAGCGTGATGCAAACAAAGATCTAGAGTTTAGCTGTGTCACCCCTGTGGCAAAGACAGCCTTGTGCTTCCTTGAGGACTCCTGCTTCCTCCACCAGAGATTATGATGCAGATGCTGACACAAATTTACTTGCGAAGAGACTGGTGGGAGCTGAGGTGTAGGGAAGGGATTTGGGGTTGGGGGGAGGAGGGGGAATGCAGGACTATTTAAGTGATCTTAAATTTTTTAAAAGGGTTGAAAGTTAAAACCTGTCATCAGTAAAGAACTGGCTTGAGTCAAGCCTTGTGTGTTAAAAGTGTAATAGAGTTCTCAACCTAATCCACCAGGAGGCAGCATTGGACACTGGTGCGAACAGTTAGGACTCCTTGGTTCTATTCCCATCTCTGCCACTCAGAGAGAGACCCCTCAGACAAGTTACTTAATTTGTATGTCTCCGTTTCATCCAGCTCTAAAGTGGATAATAATCCTTGCCCACATCAAAGGAAAGGCAAATTTATAGAAGCACTTTCTCAGGTATTGTAATAGAAATTGATATAGGTCATTAACCCAACTTCACCAGATATAGCAATTCAACACATTACTTACCAATGGCACGTGCCAATGCTATGACCACCTCCTGGCATGTGGTCTGATCCGAAACGCCACACACAACCCGCTGGATACCATCAACCCAAACCTTCAGCTCCATCTCCAAAGCTGCAGGGGAATTAGACTCTCTGGACCATTGCAAGATGGTTTCCCTATAAGGAAAAAGAAACAAGTGCTTGATTTCTCCTGTGCGGTCTGATCTACTGTGCCAGCCCCTGAACACTTCACAACAATCAAATTAACAGATGGGCAAAAATCCCCTACAGAATGGCTGTTAGTCAAAATAAGCAACAAGCAATTTGCTGTGAAGAATGGGAGTTACCCAATAGAACCATATTTCGGGGGCCTAAGACCAGCCACCATTTGATGCAGCCAATTTCAAAGAACTTTAGAAGAACACAAGATGTTTTAAAGGCAGAGAGAACACACTTTTAATGCCAGCATCTCTGTGCGATCATCCCACAGCAGTAAGTAGTGTCTCGTACTTTACTGGACCTAAAACTAGCTGCTTAAAGCCACTCTCAGCTCAGCCCCCCCTTTGCCACCTCAGCCAGCTCTTTGTTCCTCTCCCTATTCCCTGGTTTCTTGTAAAGACAGCCAGAAATTAGTCGGTTTCAAAAGACACTGTCCTGAGTCCAGGATTGGGCCCAGAAGTCAAGAATAGGCTGTTTGTCCCAGTGTAAACCCAGTAACATGGACAGGTCCCAGGAAGCAGTTCAACAGATTTCACTAACTTGCACTTTTCACCCGACAGTCACAGGTTAATCCTGGCTGGAATCTCTTGCTCACAGCCTGTTGTTGTGGCAGCATGCACTGCCACCAGCGAAGCAGGCATACGCTATACTCAGGTTTTAAGTCCTACTACACACAAGTTTCTCTTGCCAGTTTTACAGGTCACCATCCACCCTGAACAATAATAATGGTGAAACTGACAGGTCACAATGACTCCATAATCCTCCATTCACAGGCAGCTTCAGAAAGCACTTAATGTATTAGCTAATAGTTACCCTGCCTCCCACAATGCCTCTTCTTCAAAGCTCCATCCGCAAGGGGATTTTAACCACAGTATACTACATTTAAACTTCTGTGCCCTATTTTAGAACAGCTCATGACCACCCAGACATGGCCAGCCAGCATGACAGAGCTGGACTGAGATCAGAAACAGCGTTGAACATTTTATATTTCTATATGGACTAGATCCTGGTGTATATAGCAGCCATAAATAACTCTGCAAATAAAACCTGCAGCTGTTTTAGTTGCTGTTTGCCAACATTCAAATGGGCAAGGCTTTGCTCACACCACAGGTTAAGGGAAGTTTTGATCACAGAGTCATCCGATCAGAATGCAGAAACCATATCATGCGACGTGGGTGACCAATCCACACAGCTTTAAAACATGGAATCATTGAAAGGTAGGGCTGGAAGGGACCTCAAGGAGTCATCAAGTCCAGCCCCCTGCACTATGGGGCTGGACTTGACGACTGTTAGGGACAACCTAGGTTATTTGTAAGGGATACCTGTAACGGACGACCTAGGTTATTTGTTTTTTGTTTTTAAAAGCTTCCCCTGGAAGCCTATTCCAGAGTTTAACTACCCTGATAGTTAGAAAGATTTCCTAATATCTAATATAAATCTCCCTTGCTGCAGAATAAGCCCATTACTACTTGTCCTACCATCCGTGGACATGGAGAACAATTGATCAGTCCTCTTTATAAACAGCTCTTCACGTATTTGAAGACTTAATCGTGTCGCCCCCTCAGTCTTCTTTTCTCGAGACTAAACATGTCCAGTTTTTTCCAACCTTTCCTGAGTAGGTCAGGTTTTCTAAACTTTTTGTCATTTTTGTTGCTATCCTCTGGACTTTTTCCAATTTGTCCACATCCTTCCTAAAATTGTCACTAGTAAATATTTTTAACAGCTTGCAAACAACTCATAGGCTAAATTTGTTCCCAGAAAGCGACTGAACAATTAACAGTGAAAGTCACTGTTCACAGGGAATTTGGGAGCAAAATACAGGGTTAGAGTTGAATACATTGTTGACTGCAAACACTGTAGCTAGCACTGGCATGATCTGGCTTGGTCCACTTTGGCCAGCCAAAATGGGTTTTGTCTCATTATTTCCTTGTGCTCCCCATCTGTCTGTCTCCACCTGTTGTCTCTTGTCTTAGACTTAGATTACAATCTTCTCAACACAAGGACTGTCTTTGTTCCGTGTTTGTACAAGTGCCTCGTACATCAGGGCTTAGTCTACAATTGGGCTCCCTCAACAGTACTGCAACTAGAGACAGCTGTACATTACTCCCTCAGTGGTAGTGGGTCTGCACCTTGTTTTGATTTATTTAAAGGGTCTGAGGTGTTTTCCTGCTTGTACTTTTAGCTTTAGAAATATGACAAATGTCAAGTCGCATCTCCCTTGTTCTTATTGGGTGACACACAGCAGGAAGCACACCAGCTACCCACATGTTAGTCAACAGAGATGATGTGAGCCATGTACAACAACATTCCTATCAAAACTATTAAAAGAATCCCGAGTGAGCTGCTACCCACACTGGAACCCTAATCAGAAAGCCACTCCATTGGACAACACCACACCTCGATATGTTCCCTTCTGTCAGCCAAAGCAAACTCCAGAAACACGATGCTCAGATATGCCCAAAAAGTTGGGTGGGAGTTGAATCTGATTGGCTAAATGCTTTGGATTCCTCTCTCTTTACACCTATGAAACCGCACACAGGATCTGTATGTGACTAATTCTGGCATCTTAACTATTCACAGCTGTTGCCAGAGAACTGGGAGAAGGCAGGTATAACTAGAAGCATGAATGCTTAAGAGTGTGTGTGTGGGGTTTTTTTGTTTTGTTTTTTTCCTCAAATGATGGCCCACACAAGGACGATGGAAGCCTTGTTGAATGAGGGCGACTCCACTACATCTCTGGCTCTGGTTAGGTGGACAGGACCACCCCAGGAATAGCTCTTCTCTACAGGATTTCAATACTTTCAAGGGCTGAAGTATGAAATACTGGAAGTCAGTCAGGAATTTTTAAAACACCTTGAAAAATAATTGGTTTGAGTTTTGGGAAGGATGTGGATGAGGGAAGGAAGGGACATTTTACAGTCATTAATTTCTATTACAGTAACCCCTAGGGACTCAATGAAAGGTCAATACCCCATTGTGCTAGACACCATACAGACACAACTACGCTGTCTGGGGTAGGGACTAAGTTAGTTTCTTTAGTTGCTTTGGCTAACTCATGGAGAAAGTCACATTATACACAAGGAAGTAGAGTTCTGTTAAAGGCCCCCTTGTCCCTCCAAAAAGAATTTACATCTCACTGGGAACAGGTGGTTTTAAAACACTTCGTGATGAATTCAGGCTGTTCTAACATGGTGTGAGAGTGACCAGCATGGATGGGGCCAAGCTAAGTGGGCACAAGCTGCTGATTTCAGGTCAAGTTAGGATCTTTTACCAAAACTGGACATGGATTTCAGGTTGGACTCAGCTCTAGCCTGGAAGAGTCTCCAAACTCCCTTTAACCCCCATCCACAGCGGACAGAGTACAGACTAAGTTATTACTGGAAACTGGTTCAGACTATTTAAAAGGGACCCAGAACAAGATGGCATATCAGTGGTCTGGAGAGATAGTGGCTGCTGAGTTTTCTCTGGCTATTATTTCTGGCTGAAAATCTGTTTTTTTCACAAGGCGATAATGCCTAGGTGTTTCTGCTGAGAGCATGGGTTCTCATGGGTTAGCTGGATTTATTTCTTCTTTTTATTTCAATTACTCCAACAAATTGGCAACAACTCACTGGGGATTTTCCAGGCAATAACTGACGCAGGCAAAGCAGCCCTCAGTCACTCTTGCCGCCACAGCTGTGGAGAGTAAATGTGCCTGGGACAGGTATTTTCAAAAATGTATTATTTACTCCCAGTTATCTCTACTGGGGAAGAATAAAAAGGCCTTTACAAAAACAGCCTAAAGACATTAAATGGTTTCCAAGGTATCAAGAGGAGCGTGCTAAGAGCCCCTCAGAGCTCAGATTGTCTCTGACAAACTTGTCATTGCAGAGAGTCGCACCAAGTTTATCAGTATTCGAGTGAAACTCACTACTTAATGCTTTACAATGAGACACACTGGGAGGCCATGTCTAGACTCGGAAAAACGTATCAAGTTAGAATAGTGGTTCTCGACCTTCAGTACCCTGATCCCATGTTAGAAGAAAAGGGTTCTGGGACTCCACATCCTTACCATCTATAGCCACAAAAAAAAGTAAAGTCACAACCTCCTGAAAGCTGTTGTGAAGTCCAGGCTGAGAACCTGTGTGTTAATGCACATGTTCTATTATGAGGTTGCCCTTACTGTGTACAAGGATAGTTGTGTTTAAGGCATGTTAACTGGTCCTAGTTAATCTTGGAGTTTGATTTGACAAGATCCAATTAGTGATAACAAGTTAGCATCTTTATGTACATCACAAGGAAGGGATGGAAGTACACAATTTAAATATCTGTGATCACCCAGAGACCATGATACTTAGATGTAAGTGTGCTTTCTATTTTTTAATACATACCCATATGCTTTTGAACCTACACGTTAATGAAGTCTGTATTCGGCTTTTAGCACATTAATTCCAGCTTTCAATTGATTATCAAAGTTTTCTGCAACTTCAACTTTTCCCCACCAACGTAAGAAGGACCCCTGAACAGAACTGTTAGCCACAGACACTGCACAGCTGGCAGCTTCTGAAGATGCTGCTCATCCTCTGCCCATTTCTTGCCTCTCTCCAGGACTGTCCTGCCCTGTTTGATAATGGGTAACAAACTCAGCTCCCTGACTGTGTTGAAAGGGTCCAGCACTCATCTTTAGCAAAGAGTGATAGACTTTACTCTCCCCAGGTCCTGCATATTTGACACTGGCAACACCAGCAAGACATCTCCTTTCAACTCCAGCTGAGTGGGACTGGGTGAGCAGCGGATGACATCCACTGGGATGGCAACTGTAGTGTACACACATCCCTTAAGTCCAAAGCAACTCTTTGCATTATCGACATTCCCCCACACTCACACCAAAAAAAAAAAAAAAATCAACCCCCATGAGCCCCAACTCCCTATTTCAGTGGATGCCTTTTAAAGGTCAGGTAAGTAACCAGAGGGATTAAGTGAGAGAGTGGGCCTTTTCATGGCTGCCTTGATTTACAAGGTTATGGCCACTGTTAGTATGTGGAAGAGGGTGGGAACAGCCTTCAGGCAAGCAGCTTGTTTGAATACATCACCGAGTGTGGAGGTGGGGTAGTCTTGACTACCAGAACAAGGGAGGGATCAGCAGAGCTGGGTTCATTCATGAAATGGAGAAAACAACGCACAGCTCTGACTCCAAAGAAATCATCTCAGTGATGGTGTGGTTTCTTAGAGCTCTCACCCAAGGACACGTATACCTGGTCATGCCAATAGAGTGACAGATGCGTGTTGCAGCGGTCAGTAGTCTAGGTCTCCGCGTAGGGCAGGTTTTACAAGGGCCGAAGAGGAGTAGGGTTTCATATGATGTATTTCATTTCTGATTTTCTGGCAGAAGCTGCCCCCTTCCTGTTCAAGACCCAGATTCTCTGCCCAGTAATGGGAGTTTTGCTGGTGACTTTAATGGAAGTAGGACCTGACTCACTGTGAAGTGGTTTTCCACCTCCCTTTCCACTCTCCTATAGTTCCAGTCTCCATACAGTCTCTTTCTCACTTCTGCTGAGGTCCCTCTTTCACACACTCATTTTGTCTGAGGTAGAAAAGTGTCTCCATTTCAGTTTCACCTTAACCACCTTCTAGAGCTGGCCTACTTAGGTTTGAAGTGTGTCTCATGGACTCTAGTTTGTGTGTGATCATTGGTTCTTTATGCGGTAAGCTCGGTCTTTGTTTTGTACATTCTCCTTTAGCATCACGGTCCACTAGCATGAAGACTACTAGGGAACTGATAGCTACCTAGCTTGCTGTGGTTTTTCACCTTCTTTCCAGTACGCAGTATACAGCATGCTCACTAATCCTTCACTAAATTGGCTATTGTAATTCCCCACAGCCAAGCAACCGGAACAATCCTAAAACTTAAAATGACTTGCCATGGATTTTAAATATTTGGACCTGCACCCTTTATCATGTACAAAAGCAGGCCTGAAAGCTGAGTCCTTTAACCCTTTCCCCACCCTGCATTTGCTTTTTTAAACCCCTAGAAAGTCAGCTCTGGTCTCCCCTGGATTTGCTCGGAGGGCCGATGGGCTGTCTTTGAGAATGTACCTGGTTAGATTACAGAACTACTCAAGATAGTTATGTCCAAAGCAGACTGCGAAGAGTTACAAAGGGATCTCACAAGACTGGGTGACAGGGCAACAAAACGACAGATGAAATTCCATGTTGATAAATCCAAAGTAATACACATTGGAAAACATAAGCCCAACTATATATATAAAAATGATGAGGTCTAAGTTAGCTGTTACCACTCAAGAAAGATCTTGAAGTCATTGTGGATAGTTCTCTGAAAACATCCACTCAATATGCAGTGGCAGTCAAAAAGCTAACAGAATATCTATCCCTTTCCTAATGATACCCCATAATAAGATAAAACATTGTATTGCCTCTTTATAAATCCATGGTACACCCACATCATGAGCACTTCATGCAGATCTGGTTGCCCCATCTCAAAAAAGATTTCCAATTCCAGTATAAGGTACAGAAAAGGGCAACTAAATTGATTAGGGATATGAAAAAGCTTCCATATGAGGAGAAATAAATAAGACTGGGACTTTTCAGCATGGAAAAGGGATGACTAAGGGGGACATGACGGAGGTCTATAAAATCATGACTGGTGTGGAGAAAGTGAAAAAGGAAGTGTTATTTACTCCTTGTCATAACATAAAAACTAGGGGGTCACCAAATGAAATTAATAGGCAGAGGTTTAAAAAACAAACAAAAGGAAGGATTACCTGTTCTGTTCACTCCCTCTGAACTATCTGGCATTAGCCACTGTCGGAAGACAGGACATTGGGCTAGATGGACCATTGGTCTGACCCAGCATAGACTTTCTTATGTTCTCTCACACCTTAACCTAGGAGGCTCTCAGACTGGATTCTATGCAGAGCTGGCTGCTCATATGATGCTGGCTCCTTCTCATTTCCAGCTCTACCAAAGGCCACTAAAAATAGTTTCTTAACATGGCTTTTCCACATGAGCCATCCCTTTAGTTGCCACAGGCCTATTACTCAAATCAGCAGGAGGGCAAGGTGTCCACAGGACAGTCTTTCTATTAATACATGCTGCATATAATGAATGAGTGCATGAGAGGAGGGCCGCATGAGGGAACTAGATGTGACAGACACTCAGCATTGGTTAAAAGTGAATCTCTAGACCGTCCTTCCATACAAAAAGCCTTAAAAACAATCCAATATAAAGAGACTGCTAGGACTCAAAGGAACAAGGAGCTGAGCCCAATTTGGGCAGCAGACCTAAGATGAGGATTTGTTGTATTCCTGCAATACCTAGTGGCTCCAACTAATATCAAATCCCTACTGTGCTAGATGCTGGATATACACCAGTAAGGGATAATCCATGCTCCAAAAAGCTTACAATCTAAATAGATAATACATGACCAGCGTGAGGGCAAATAGAGGCACGGAGAGGAGAAGTGACTTGCCCAAGGTTCTACAGCAAGTCAGTGGCAAAGTGGGGAATACAATCCAGTCTCTCAACTCCCAGTACAATGCCTTATCCACTGAAGCCCCACTGCTTCTGAGATGATTCCTTCCACTCTGTCACACTGCACTTCCTCTTCCCCTCCCTCCACAATTGTTAGGTCAAATGAGTTTCTGTCAAAGAATCATCATACCAGTGATGCAATAAATGGCAAATAGGAAATCAGAAAAAATGGTTCTTCAGGCTTGCCCAGAAAGGTGGCTCTGATGGTGCTAAAGAAATGCAAGTTAGTGCAACGCAAGCCTAAAAGACCAAGTATGTATGCAAGAGAGCATTTTTAACCGGCAAACTCGCAACATACATATTAGCTAGCAAAGCCATGTAGCATTGTCTATTGATCCATAATTCTCAGATATATCAGAGGGTTCCTTATTTGCATTCCTCACAAGTACGCCTGCAGAGCAAAACTCATCATAGAAAGAAGCCGTTCAGATTCTGAGGATTTGGCCAGTTTTCTCCACAGGTTTCTGTGGGACCATGGTCATAAATTAGGCAATGGATGCCCAACTCCAACAGTTTCCTATGGAAATAAACCCACTGTGTCTAAGAGGAGGCAAGTTGCAGATAAATATGATACACTATAGATGGCCAGAGATATTGAAAGCTGAAAAGCTTACTGCTATGCAATACTCATAAGACACACAATAGTGACAAGCTATTTTCCCCACACTTTTAGTGCCTTAATCAAAGCCCATTGCAACTGGAAGAAGCCTTTTCATTTATTTCAATGGCCTTTAGATCTGGCCCTTATTTGGGAGAACACCACAGTTCATGTGCATCACACTGGTCTCCTGAAAAATCAGTTGTGCCAACTGATTCTCCCCTAAGGCCCAATCCTGAAGGTGCCAAGTACCTCCTGAAGGGTGCTAAGGACCACCCTCAACTCCCACTAGCTTCCTCTCTCAGAAGATGGTCTGCATACAGCCACCACTCTATTTTTGTGCCAGTAGGCACAGAGATGAAGACTGGGCAGTATTTTTTTGAACTGGGCAAGCACAAACTTTTCACAAGGAGCGCTTAGTATCACAGTTGTCTTCTTCCTCACGCAAGGAGAGTCGGCGCACTTATCACACTGCTGATGTAGCATGACCTATGGAAACTCGCAGCCCAGCTGAACAAGCACAACCACAGAGTCACTCTGCTCAGGAGGATTTACAGTTGAATTTAGGCTATGGCATCTGAGAGCAACCACTCCAATACAATTCCAGCCTCTCTGGGCTGAGCCATGGCCTTCAAACCTTAATGCAGAACACAGTATTTAGCCAGTTACCCCAAGGAAAGTCAGACTCATAGCAACTAAGGAGTTGTTTCAGTTTGTACTATTTTCCCATCCTCGTTACCAAGAAACTAGGTTCATGCTGGGCCATTCTCCCTAGTAACCAGCCAGAGTCACAAGAACAAGAAATACATATTTCTGCTGCTGGGAAAGTCTGCAAGAGAATATGGTTTATGCTAGTTTTTATTCTTCCCAATCCCCTACGTTGATTGACTCTGGTTATTTCACCTCATTCTCATAGGTTTCTGAGGCTGTAAGAGAAAATTGAGTCAGTCTTTGGGCCAGAAGCCGTTTTCTCATTTCTTGTTTCCCTCTTCATGCTTTGTTAGAATAAAGAGACATCCTGTTAGCCCTGGATGCAGCGCTAAATCTGTAGGGCTATCTTCCTTGATGGTCCCCTTTCTTTTATGCCCAGTTTTGCAGGAACAAGGATCTAAAAGACCATCACCGGCCCCAGCTGGAGCTCAGAATGTCTTTCACAACTGCACCTGAGCTGCAGATTCTTTGAGGCACTGGCCGAGTCAGACGTCCACATGCACAACTGTGCTATGTAGCAGTGGAACCAGAGAGAATCATCCTGTTAAGCGGGGGAGGAATGGCCACGGAGGTGTAATGCTAGATTACACTGCGTCTATGAGGAAAGCACAACAGTTGTCTAGAAGAAAGATACACGCTAGTGTGCACTGGAAACGTAACCCACAGCACAGGAAGAGCCACGTCAGTTGGTGCCGTCTGCTTCCAAGCCTCCCACAAAACCCCTCTGACAGAGCAGGTTAGTCATGTTGAGAGTGGGACCCAGGAATGTTTTTCAGGAGGCAATGATTCATGGATGACTCAGGACCCACCTGTACAATCACTGCAATGACGATGCCACACGCATACCCTCGGAGTTGAATCCCCACCTGGTCTCCGTACCAAATCCACTGCTTGTCATGACTGCCAAGGGCACCATCAGCCCATGTGAGCTACCCTCCTGCTACCTATTGTTTAGCCTCAGCTGGAACCAACACATCCAAGTTGCATCAGGCAGAGTCAATCCACTGTACCACCTATCTACCTACGTTCTTATCAAGGGCGCACATCATTTTAACAAGTGAGGCTTTCCCCCTCCCAGTCCCATTCTGCAGGACTCAGGCAAAGGAAGAAGTGGAGTGGCAGGGATGCCGAGTAAACAGACCTAACAGTGGGAGTCAAACTATCACGAGGGAGGAAGAGTACAAGTGCAGGGGACTGCATGAGGTGATCAGAGGAGAGGGGCAGAGCCACAGACTAAGCCAATAGGAGAGGGAAGATGAGGATAGATGTGGAACAGGGGTAAGAGAAGACAATAGGGAGCTAAATATTAAAACGCTCAGATCTATGGAAGGAACAGGACTTGGGAGGAAAGGAGGACATGGATCAATATTTGCCGCACAGGAAGGTGGAAACCCCAGCGACTATCAATTTACCTCACACATAAACCATCATCATCTGCTGGACTGCAAATATAGTCTTCTCCTCGGACTGCTATCCTGTTGCATTATTTCTCTGATGGACTGTGGTGACAGGCTCCCTCCAAACCCCCAGCATCAAATGCTCCATGGTGAAAAGCCTCATTATCAGCCTGGTATTGCTACAGAAGGCAATGGAGAGCAAAGTCCACAAAATTACAAGTTCTATGTCATTTCTTTGGTAGATGGGGTGGGGGGACTAAACCCGTTCTAACAGGTCTCACGTCTTAAAGAGACAGTGTCAATTTACACCACACTGATTTTATCCTAGTATCGATACAACACGCAAAACTATAATTGAAAGATTAGAGAAAAATATTTCCTCTGTTCTTCTGCATTTAGCAACGCATCAATATCCCATTTCAGTATGTTGTTGATGCAGGTCTCTCAGTCAGTGACAGAGGAAAGAAAAACATTTCAACAAACAGGACATTAAACTGCTCCCCCCCCCCACCACCACCACACACACACACACACACGGATTTGGGGCACATGTAGTACCTCAAGCTACATTTCATTCATTTTTTAAATTGAATATATTTCAAGTGGACAGCGTTCCTTTAATCCACGTTGCCATCAGCAAGTCAAGTTATTTGTAATCCTTCCCTCACCTGCATCTCACATTTTCTAAATGCATTGTTCTGGAGCAATGGCAGGTTCCAGGCATGAGAATTTCTTGGAAGGCGTTTAACAACTAAATAGACCATCTGGTTGTTACACCCCCTCTCACTAGATGTTAATCAGGTGGAGGAGGGAGCTCATGCATTTGGTCTTCACTGCAAAAACTGGTTTGTTTTTACATCGCAGTACCTAATCAGACTAGGTGGAGTCCAGGCACAGTTTGTACCTTGATATAGCTGGGCGAGGTCAGCCTTATAACCCCTATCTGCAGTTGACCTTGCCTAGCTACAGAGGTACAAACTACCTGTGCCTTGTTTCCACTAGGATTTTATAGTCAGATAGGTGTTGATGTAAACACACCCTTTTCTTTTTCTTTTTTTTTTTTTTTTTGGGGGGGGGGGGGAGGGAAAGAGAGGGATGACGACACAGAGACATAGCTATGGAAAAAAAGCCACAAAAGTTAAGACTCACTTGCCGTTCTTCAATAGGTGACGAGGGAGCTAGCTGCACTGCACAACGTTGTGGGTATACAAATCTACTTCCAGACGCACACAACTGGACTGTTTTCATGCCCTGTTAGCAAAGTTTACTTTGCACATTTCAGAAACAAGTGTCCAGCCCTGCTGCCATTTGCTATAGCCCTACCCCAGCCGACAACCTCTGGCAATCATTAACCAACATTCCTCCAGCCGCCTCCCTCACAGGTGGGGGGGAGGGGGGGAACCAGATGAACTGTAGCTAATCATAAAGCAGGGTTGTTTTTCTAAAAATCACTTAACAAAATAGCTACAGTGACTAACTTCTCTTCTGTTCATGGCTCACAGAAGACTCCCGTCCCCACCCCAGGTATGACACTGCTGCCCAAGAATTCTCTGCCCCAGCATGTTTCTGTGAGGAAGCAATACCAGCAGGCGGCATGTAGGGAATAGCCCAAACCAACCTCCCCCCCTGGGTCTCCCCTATTTATGGAGGCTCATCTTCTAACTGGAAGTTAAACCTCTGGGGGTTTTATTGTTTGAAAAACAAATGTATCATCTCTTCTGCCTTCTACACCAGCCACTCCCGCCTCCTTCAGGCCCTCTCTGTTCCTTGGGCTTTTGCACCACTATCCTTTCCCTGATTCTCTTCTCCATTTGGTACCCTTTTTCCCCCAGCCCCCAATCACCCTCAGGTGACCTCATCCACTCTCCTGATTTTGTACTACTTGTGCACCAAAGGCTCAAATCTACCTGCCCACCCTTGCCCCCTGCCCAAACTGGCATCTCCTCATGGAGATCCCACCACTTCCTTGTACTAAACATGGCAAAAAAGGACTCTCTTCCCCAATCACCACTGCCATCTCCTCTATACTTCTCATCACTCAGCCTCCTAATGCTGGGGTTGCCTTTCCTCCTCCCTTTCCTCTTCTCACCCCCAAATCCTCACCAGTTCTTCCTGTTGCTTCTCCCTCTAAAGGCATTTCTAAAATTCATTCCTTCTTTCCTCACTGCCCAAGCCCAAGATCAGGCTCTGTCCCAAATGGATTCCTGTATCCTTTACGACTCTCCTCACCTCAACCTAGTCAACATCCAGCACCTAAAAAAACCCTCCCTTCCTCCTGCCCTGACCAAAGCACCTCTCTCCTCCAAGCCCCTCACTAGTGGCCTACGTGTAAAAACAACACCTCATCCTTTGTACTAATGCTCTGCCCCTGTCTACCCACCTTTCTGCTCCAGTCACTCTGCACCTTGCTCCTCGCCCATCCTTCTTGCCTCAGTCTCCTCCTTTTGTTGTCTCTGTACTGTGGCACGGGCGGCTAGTTTAGCCCTCTCATGGGTACTGTGCCCTCTTCGGCTATGCCTATGGCGTGCCTGGGTGGGAGCGGGGGGGGCCCGGTCCCGCCCTCTGCCCTGGGCCCCAACCCAGGGACCCTGTGTGGAGTAGTCTTCAAAAGTCCATGACTCACTCCCTTCCCTGGGTCACCTCTCTTTGGCCCCACTGCTCGCCGTCTGCTTCCTGGAACTGGGTGGGGAGGGGTTCTCCCTCAGGCCTGTGCCTTGGGTCCCTGGCCTTAGCCAGACAGGTAGCCCCTTGTCTCTGGTACCTCTGGGGTTGTAATAGGTGGCAGTGGTTGCTCCAAGTCCTGTAGCAGCTCTGCTCCCTCTCTTAACTCCCTTCCAGCTGCCCCTGTCTGCCTGACAGGGAGGCTTTTAACTGCTGGGGCAAGCTCCTTGATTGGCCTCAGCTGGCTTAATTGGCCTAATTGCCCCAGAGTGGCCCCAGCTGGATCACCCAGGGAACAGGGATTTGTTCATTCTGGGGCTAACATAGACCCCTCTACTACTCTCCTGTAGCCATCAGGTCTAACCCTGTCACAGTACCTTTTCACATTTTGGGCTACCAGGTTTTCAGGAGTAAAAACCTTGCCACAGGAAGGGGAGGCAGAGCTGGACATCAGGGAGAGAGAATACATGCACAGGATAAGGCCAGAAGAGACCACTGTGCCCATCTAGTCTGACCTTCTACAAACACAAGAGAAAGGATTCCCCAGAATTAATTCCTCTTTGAACTACTGCATCTCTTTTAGAAAAACAGCCAGTCTTGATTTAAGGTTTTCAGTGATGGAGAATCCACCGCAATATCTTGCTCTCTAGTTCCAATGGTTGACTATTTTTAAGTGAGGGCATACGTCTTATTTCCAGTCTGAATTTGTCTAGCTTCAACTTCCAGCTGTCGGATCATGCCATACCTTTCTCCGCTAGGTTGAAGAGCCCACTATTAAATATTTGCTCCCCATGTAGATACCTGTAGACTGTAATCAAGTTACCCCTTAACCATCTCTATGTTAAGCAAATAGATTGAACTCCTTAATTCTTCCACCATAAGGCATGCTTTCTGATTCTTTTCTTATTCTTGCAATTCCTCTCTCAACCCTCTGCAATTTATCAACATTGTTCTTGAAGTGTGGATCCAAGACCTGGACCCAGTATTCCAGCAGAAGTCACACTAGTGCCAAATACAGAGTAGTATATAACCTCTCTACTCCTACTCGACTCTCCCGTTTATACGTCCAAGAATTGCATTGGCCCTTTCGAATACAGCATTGTACTGACAGCTCATGGGCAGTTGATTATCCGCCATAAGCCCCCAAGTCTTTTTCAATCACTGCTTCCCAGGATAGAGTTCCCCATTCCTTTAAGAATGGCCTACATTCTTTGTTCTTAAATACCTTCAATATTTGGCCATATTGAAACAGAGTTTGTTTGTTTGCACCCAGTTCTGGATCGTTCTCTCTCTCAGTGGCCTGTCATCTTCATTATTTACCATTCTCTCAGTCTGTGTGTTATCCACAAACAATCAGTGATTATTTTATGTTTTTTTTCCAGGCCAGTTTTTAATCCATTTAATGTGCGCGATGTTCATTTTGTATCATTCTAGTTTCTTAATCAAAATGTCATGTGATAAGTCAAATGCCTTACAGAAGTTTAAGTATATTACATCAACACAATTACTTTTATCGATCAAACTTTTAATCTCATTTAAAATTAAAAAAAAAAAAAGATATCAAGTTAGTTTGACAGGATCTATTTTCCATAAATCACATGGACTGGCATTAATTACCTTTCTTTAATTCTTAATTAATCAGGTCCCACATCAGCCATTACATTATTTTGTCTGGGATCAATATCAGGTTCATAGGCCTGTTATTACCTGTGTCATCCTGTTTAGTTTTTTAAAATATTGATTCAACGTTAATTTCATTCCAGTCCTTTGGAACTTCCTGAGGTGTTCCAAGAGCTATTGAAAATCAACATTAATTGTCCAGACTTCAGAGAGCTTCTTGGCCAGCTCTTTTAAAACTCAGCTGTAAGTTATCTAGACCCAAAATGGTGAACTGTATTCTGCACTGAAAGCTTTTGACCTTCAAAGTGAATGCTGGATAATGCTAAAGACATAAAATGAATTCAGCATTACAGTGAAATCCAAGGTTATAGGAATCACAATGGAGTAGCACTGAATGCAACAACAACTCACTTGATAGCTGTGTAGATGTTTGTGCAGTAAACTGTGGAAGAGGCAAATCTTCAATTAGCACCTGTGTAGACTTTTGTACATTAATGAAAAATAGCATAAGAAAAGCCAAACTCCTCTTTGGCTACATTTTCTAAGGAAAAACGGCTGTTATTTTTTAATATTAACTACAACCCCTATGAAAGGGAAAGTGGGTGCAAGTGTAACATAATTCTTAACTTCTATTATGCACTTCAGAAGTAGCATTTGGTTTTAGTTCTGCCTCAATTGTAGATATGTTGGGGTTTTTTGTTGTTGTTGTTGTTTTGTTTTTTTAAACTTGTGACCTCCAGCTATTATCCAGTAGAAATTCTTAACGTTCCCCCGTAAACAGGACTTGAAAAAAGTACTGTCAACTTCAAATTTTAAGCTCTCATTACAATATATTAAGTTTCTAGCTTTCATATTTGCAAAAATGACCTTCCAAATGTGAACAACTATAAACCAATGCAGGATTCAGGAAGATGCAGGCAGCTCCAGTATCTCTACTGGTATCCACAGCTTTGCCAAGCTGCAACAAATTAAAACCAGGATCAGAATTCCCTCAGTTTTCAGGGGATGCTATTCAGAATCCTGTTGGCAGCATTGAAACTGACAATAATTGGGTCAATTTCTCCAGTACCTGCTTTAAAAAGTTACAAGCAGCAGTACAGGCAGGTAATGGACCTATCACTGTGGACTCCCAAAAATCAGAGGCTAAGGGAAGGACAGAGTGCAAGAGATACTCCCTTGGGACAGCAACAAACAAGAGACCAATCTGGTCAACCCGTAAAGTTAGATTGACCTAGCTACACTGCTCAGAGGCAGAGCTCTGAAAAATTTCACGTCTTGAATGCCATTGTTAGGTCCACCTCATTCATCCCTGGTGTAGACGCAGCTAGGTCCATGGAAGAATTCTTCCATCAGCCTGGCTACTGTCTCTTGAAGAGGTGGATTAACTACATCTATGGAAAAACCCCTTCTGTCAGTGTAGGAAGTGTCTACCCTACAGAGCTGCAGCAGCACAGCTGTACCAAGGTAATGGCATTGTAGACATTACCTCTGGTGGTAGAGCAGCAGAGACCATATACCTCTCACAGATTTTGAATGGGGGAGGGAGGGAGGGAGGAAGAAAGGAGAAAGGAGAAAAAGAATGAGAGAGGAATTTGGAAGCCTTTGAATTTGTCTAACACTGGCTAGCCAAAGACTAAACACAACAGATGACAGGCACAAGCAGCATCTAGCAGGAGCACCCTGGAAGGAATCCCAGCTGCTTGGAAGATACTTTTTTGCAATAAGACACTGGGATCCCCATGGTTCTCATCAGTTTTGAGCTAGCAGGTTTTTTAGTCTTCTGTCTATTCTGTCTGATTCAATGTTCAACGCCCACGGAAGGGGAATTGGGGGGAGGGCGCGGAGAAGAAGTGGGAGAAAGATGAAAATGCTGATCTTTATTACCGTATCCCCGCAAACATCAGAGGGGACACTACCAGAACATACTGGTAGCCTTCTGCATGGGTTAAGTTTATTCAATTCTGCAGTTTACATCTTTCAAGTCATAATCATACTAACTTCTCCAAAGCAAACGAGCATTTGTGTTCACTTCCTAAAAACTATAAAGTAAAGAGGGAAAAGAAGGAAGGTGGGGCCACTTCTACATTTGCCGATTTTGTTATAATCTGGGATCTATTTCCAACAGACATGGGAATACGTTCTCAACACGCATGGAACACTTACATGCTTCATACTGCTTCAAAAAACACATCTACCAAAAAATCCAAAGACATCCTTCCCCATGCACAAAGCCTGCTGACAGACCAGGATCTGCCCACAACCAAACTGCCTTTTCATCACATCATGGCTTTTAACAAGATGGGCCTCAGTCCTCTGGTGTCTACTCCTCCCTCTCCTTAATCCACCCCTGCCCCCTTCTTCCCTGTGCAATCAACTGTGTGCAGGCAAGCACTGGTTTTAGGACAGAGGCGGGGAAGGGGGGATTGAAGGGGCTCAGCATGCAAGAGGCCTGGTTTAAGGGGCAGGGGTCCCCCCACCTACCTGTATGTTCAGCCAATCTATCAACAGGATTGCTTTGACAGCTGCTGCCCACGCAGCTCCTTTGAATGACTGGTTTGCAGGGTCAGGAGTACAAAAAACTGGGACAAATACACTGGAAAGAGTGACCAGGATGTGCCTAGGGACACAGGGTCACCAGATTCACACTACTCCCTAAACAACATCCCTCTTCCTATGTACCAGGCATTCTTCTCCCCATCCTTCTGATCCCCCCTAAAAACCCACTCCTTTTGCTTGGCTTTCCACTCCTCCCCTCTCAACCTGCCTCAGCTTCAAGTGACCAGAGCAGATGTGGTTCACCCACTGTTTAATAGGATTTAACCCTCATCTCGCCATGGTCTCTCCTCAGCCTTTGTCCGAATTGGGCCCCACTCCTGCAGTCAGCTTCATGAACACAGCCCCTGACTTCAATGGGGCTCTGTGCACCCCATACGTGGGCTGAACCCCACTGAAATCATTGGGGGGGGGGTGCTGAGCAGATGCAGGAATCTGCTTGCAGAGAATTCATTGCAGGATTGGGTCCTTAGACCAAGTTCTTCAGGGTATATCTCCTCTCTTCCTCATCTATCCATGAAGCACACACTGCTTTACAGACCTGCACAAATAGCTGGTGTTCAGGGTGTAAAAGTCACTCCTGCAAGTCTGCCGTCCTGTTCACAACACTGGCTGGAAGGCCTGGGAAGAGCCGCTACTATCACCTTTCAGGGAACTCCAATCTGATCTATTTTGCAAGGTGCACTGTGTGCTCTAAGCTAGGAAGAAGAGAGTTTGACAAAGGTTTTAGCAGAATTTATACCACCAGACTCTGCAGGAAATCAAATGCCAGTATCTCCATTCCATCTGCAAAGCCCTCCCAGGTCTTAGTGGCCCCAAGTCACACCTCTTTTATAATACAAAGCAGCTCAGAGCCCTAATGCAGCCTTTCAGGAAAACACTTCTGGCTTTTGTTCCATGGTGGTGGATGCACAAAGCAGGGAGCTATTCTCAAGAGGTTAAGCAGGCTATTCCCATGCAAACGTTTTGTTTTGTGCAGAGAATGAGTTTCCCCCCACATAATGCCCACAACTCAGACATTCATTGAAGCCCTGCCCCCCCCCGTTGGACATACCTTTTCATTGGGCATGTCCAGAGGGATGGGAAGGAACTGATGGGCTGATGCATAAAAACAAGCATGCATCAGAAAAAAAAAATCATCAAAGCACCTGGGCTTTAGGTGGATACAGCTATTTAGACCAAAAAAAAAAAAAAAAAAAAAAAAAAGTCCCTCCCTGTTCACTTTCACATTTGTGCTTTTGGTTCAAAGGAAGATACACACTGCAGATGACTTGGGAAGAATTTTATTCAAGACTGCTACTGGGGGAGGGAGGGTATGTGTGAAAGCTGCTAACTGCACATGATCCCTCTCTCAGCCCAGTTTCTGCCTTGACTAGTGAAGCCCTGAACTTACATTTGCATACCTTTGCTGTCTACCTAAAAAGTACTTATATGGCCCCGATCCTTTGCGTATCTGAACACCTCACCATCCTTACACAAACACCCCGGTCAGATAAGGCAGTACTATTATCCCCATTTACAGATGGGGAACTGAGACACAGAGAGGCTAAGTGACTTGACCAAGGTTACATAATACGTCTATGGCAGAGTAGGGAATTCAACCTAGGCATCCAAGTCAGGTAAGAGAACGGAGGCAGCTCACGCTGAAAGACAGCATCAGAAGGATAAATTTCAGTTCTTGCACGATTACTTGAAAGTTATCTCCAGCATGCAAATCCTTTTAAAGGGATACTTTTAAAAGGGACTCATATTATGGGGAAAAAATCCCTCTACCCTTTAGGTTGCCAAGGTGGTAACGTGGACAACTTAGATTGTAAACTCTTTGGGGCGGGGAGTGTGTTTTTGTCCTGTGTTTGTACAGCACCTAGCACAATTTGGTCCTGATCCATTAGGCTCCAAGTTGCCATGGCAATACGAACAACTTCTGTCCAACAAGGAACCGTGGAAATACCCACACTGATCTCTGGGACAGTACTTTCTCTGCCCTCCCAACTCCACATACCACTTTTAAATATCTCTGCATCAGCCTGCACTTTTCAAAACTCTGTTAATATGCTTTGAAAATATCCCACTAAGACACACCTGCTCACCTCCCACTCCTTTGGTAAAATCAGAGAATATTCTGACATAGGAGGATGGAAGAAAATGTGTACAGTAAATGCAACTGTAAAACAAAGTTGTCTGAAGAAATATGCTTAAAACATTCAGGTCCCTTCCTTCTATCACCCGCCCTGTAAAATGAATCATTAAAGAATCACAATGGACAACTTGCAAACTCAGATTTTAAGGCCAGAAGGAACCACTAGGACCATCTAATCCAGTGGTTCCCAAACTTTTTAAGGTGCCCATTAAATGCATTTGGTCTTTTTTCGCAAGTGACCATTACATATATTCACCTTCCACCCTGGCACCGTAATCCTAATCGCCACCCAGTGCAGAGGGGAAGGGTTAGAGAGTGAGCAAGCCCTACTCTCACCCCGCTGGGCTCGGCTTGGCTCCCCACTCTGGGCGTTGTGACCTGGCACGTGGGGTTGTAGTGCCACTCAGGTTTGGCCCGGCCACCTCAGCCTCATGTGATAGGAGCCACTGTGAGGGGAAGAGCATGGGAGGGAAGCTCACGCTCCCCTCCACACCAGGCTGGGCAAAGTGTACATTTGCCTAGGCCAGTGCTCAGTGATGGGTTAATCTGGCCTTGGACATGGCAACCCAACGAGACCTAGTGTTTGGGAAACACTGATCTAGTCTGACCTCCTGCAGAGCAAGGCCAGGCCAGAGAATGTCCCATCCCCATTTCTCTCTCTCCCTCCTTAGTAACCCAACAGCTGAACAATTGGGCTTCAAGATCCATTAATCCTTTCACAAACATGCAAGAGGCTTATCTGGAATGTTTTATCACTGCGGTTTAATTGAAAGATTCCCAAAAGTCAGGAAGAGCTGTGCCAGCGATCCCTGCATGTATGTCATGTTCCTGAACCAACAACAAACACTTTGTTAGAGATAGGAGCATTTCCAAAACCAGAAGGGGTGCAGAGTGTGTACGAGAGAGTGTGTGTGTTTTTAAACAAGGTCTCACACACATAAAAGCCCGCAACCCCCCATCCCAAGTAACAGGTATTACCAGTTGCTGGGAAACATCAAACCAGCTCAAATAGACCCAGCTTTCTAAAGCCACCAGATCAGAGGCAAAGCAAACCTCTTTATCTTGCTCAGCTATACTGCTTTATTTGCAGTTAATCCTCCCAGGCACTCACTCATTACACACATCCTTTTTTAAGGAAAGCATCCCCAGAGAAATAATTGGGATTACGCAACTGCTTTGCCAGAAAGATAAATCCACCCTCCTCCACCTCAGCTTTGCTCTTCACTGTGCTCCCTGTTAATGACTACATGGGTCTTTCGAATTTACCCAGTAGCTCAATGGTACAGCTATGCACTTCCATTTTGGATGGGGGCAGCGGGGAAGACAATCATACAAGAATCCCAAACTTGGCCTTTTACTCAGGAGGGTAGGAAAGCACAGTACGTTGGGGAGATGGTTTCCAGAAAGACAGTCACCACCAAATATTATTTGTACAGCAGTAACTCATAGAAGCCCCCATTATGGGCCAGGACCCCATTATGCTAGGCGCCGTACAAACACAGAACACAAAGATGATCCCTGCCCCAAGAGCTTATAATCTAAGTATAAAATAAGAGACAAGAGATGGAAGCAAATGGGGGAGTACCAGGTAACAGTGAGACAACACCGATCAACCGCCAGGGCACTGAAAGCTCTGCCGAACTGTTAAGCTTTTTTTGTAGGCAACACGACAAAGAAGAGTTTTAAGGAGGAGTCTGAAAGAGCACAATCAGGCAGTGTTGCAGATGTGTATGGGGAACTCTTCCCAAGCGTGATGGGTAGGATGGGAGAAAGAAGCTTGATTGAAAACTTAACAAGTGGTTGATGGAGGCTGGCCTCAATGACTGCTCAGGTCAACAGAGAGGGTAGGACTAGGACGTATGGACTATTACTTCTCAAATCACAGAGAAGATTTTGATCTGCAGGGAACTTACTGGTAACACAGCACAGGGCAGATCTCATGGGAGCAGGGAGCAGAGACCCTTTTGGCCAGTGAACTCCCCACCAACAGAGGTTGAGACAAGCCCACATCTCATCCCTAAACCACTCATGTACCAATAGTCCTCTAGTCAGCCTTCTCACACTCCTGCCACTACCCAGAAGGACAAAAGTTCTCCCATAAATCCAGTGGAAGAGAATCAGAGCACTCAGCATACTGTAGCATGAAGAACTCTAGGACATGCCTCCAGAAGCGCTGGTGACACACGAGTGAGCATGGCATCAGTTAGGACACAGTAACTTGGGTGTAGCTTTGCAGTGTGGCTGCTCACACCTACACCAGGCTAACCCAGCTGCCAATCAACTGAGTTAACATACCTTAAGAGCATGCTGTGTGGCCATTTTGTCCTTCTCTACCAGTTGGATGCAGAATTCACCACTGGTGCAGCTTTACCAGCAGTAGCAGCAATGGTGGAAGTGTTAGTGTAGACAGAGCTCAGATGTTTCACCACAGTGCCATCTAACTGCTCAAAGCAGATCTAACTGACAAATCTGAAAACACAAGGGGCCCATTCAAACTAGGACTCCCAACTTTGCTAGAGTTGGAAGAGCCAAACTGGTGTTAGCAAAATTTGGAAATTTTTGCAAGATTTTCCTTGTATGGGCAAGGCAGTGTTTCTATCATCAGCCAACAGGGTGGATACAAATCCATAATTTTTAATTTAATAAACAAAGTTTTTAAAAGTTAATTTTTAACATTTGAATCAGATTACTTATAAAGTTGCTAATTCTTTCTTCCCACTTTAGGAATCAGATTGCTTATGTGGCTTTTTTATACCGGACTTCAATTAATTTCCTAATTGGTAGCAGGAAAAAAAAAAAAAAAAAGAAGCAGCAGCTCTATATAAAATCTGAAATGCTACTAAAGCTTCAAATGTCAAATGCTCATCTTCATTAATAAAGAAAAGTCCAGGACCATATTAATACCACAAACCCAAATGCACAAATCAATAAGCAAATAGCCCAGCCTCTATTTTCAGCCTCTATCACCTTTCTATATATGATGAACTTCCACAAGTCAAGAAAGCTGAAATGTTCTGACCAGACTACAGTTCTCCATCGAGGTTTGCCATTTGGAATCAAGTAACTGAAGGGCTTCGGAAAATTCCACTCTTACCTAGCAGTGAGGGGTCAGAAGCCTAATTTTAAGCTCTTATTTTTGAAAATTTTGGCCTGTATGTGTGAAGTGTGCTCAATAATGTTGTTCACTATCGAAAGTCTAAATAGCTTTTAATTAACAACACTGAAACAGTTTTTAAACAATGTTTTTTTAAAATTAGAAGATTTTATGCTGCTAAAGGAAAAGAAAGAAAAAAATTTTAGCCCCCAAGGCCACAAAATTATGCAACACGCTTAACTTTTAAGCATGGAGTTGTCCCACTCACTCCAATGACACGGTTCATAGGACTACACGCATCTACACTGCTGCGACAGCAGGAATCGATGCAGTGGCATTGACTAAGGAGAGCACTCTCCCATCGCTTGAATTAGTCCACCTCCCCGAAAGGTGGAAGAAGGTAGTGTCGACAGGAGAGCGTCTGCCGTCGACGTAGCGGTGTGAAGATGCCGCGCTGCACAGATGTAAGTACATCGACTTACATTATTTACATTACATAACTAGCATATCATGTCAACTCAGCACAGCAGTGTAGACTGGGCCTAAGAAGTATGT
Organism: Emydura macquarii macquarii; assembly: GCF_026122565.2. Taxonomy (NCBI): domain Eukaryota; kingdom Metazoa; phylum Chordata; order Testudines; family Chelidae; genus Emydura; species Emydura macquarii. Next base: position 2,716,602 of record NW_027130724.1, on the reverse strand, counting down.
AACTGCTCAAGGTGTTTGCAGAGTTAGGAACTTAATTTTCAAGGGTTTCAAAGTAAAATTCAAAGAAGATATCCTAGCAGTAGTGGCATTAAAAATGCCATTATAATTTAGTTCATTATAAATTTCAGTGTAAAGTAGTAAAAGCACAAATGTGCATGTTTTTTTTTTTTAAACAGAGCCTCAATGTGATATAAAGATCTATCTGTGTCAAGTGATTTATATCCACTCATTTAAAATCACTCTACCCTGCTAGCCATGTGGTTATATCTTATGATGGAGTTTCAGTTTCAACCACACACATGAAAAAAAAAGTCTTTAGCCTGAACTAGCATAAGATGATGGAACATTACGGATGCAGGCTTCTATTAGATGTAAAGTTTTAAACACTCCAACCATCACTGAAGAATTTACTACATCCCTGGTAATCTGCTCCATCCCTTGGAGACTGGATGTCTTTTTAGAGAGAGATGATCTAGTCGAGCCAAAACTAGGCTTGATGTGGAAATTACTGGATGAAATTCTATGGCTGGTGTTCTGCAGGTGGTCGAACTATATGAGCATAATGGCCTGAAAAAAAAAAAATCTATGAAACAAATACATATTTGTCTTTCACCTCCAAAAAGATGTTACAGTCTCCAAAACTAGAACAAAACACTATAAAAATTAACAAGTATGTATTGGCTCTCCAGCAGCCTCAAATGGCAAGATAATTCATTCATAGACAAGAAATGATTCTGGTGTTTCTATATGAGGAGGTAACTTGCAATAGAAGGCAACTAGACGACAAGTGAGAGGGCGAGAGGAGGACCTTCCACTCCTATGTCATATAGTAATAATGAAGCATCCCTCCCCCCAGGCTTGCCACACAGCCGAGAGCAGTACTTATTAACGAAACATCCAATTAGAGATGCCATAGGACATTAGCAATGGTTCGGTGTCCTCATAGCTAGGCCAGCCAAAGCAAGCAGCCTTGTACTCAAAAGACAGGGAAGCTTGTGGGTGATCAGGCTTTTATTGCGGTGCTCATTGGGCAATGGAATTCACGCCCCAATCTACAGGCAAGCCACTGGACTGCAAACATCCCCCTCTATGGCTGCTGCCCTGGTATACCTCCTGTACAGGCTTGATGCGCGCACGCACGCACACACACACGGCTACTTTACCTAAACTGGTTTCTAAATCAATGTGGCTAAATCGGTGCAAGTCCCTTGTGCAGACACTGTTACATAAAAGAGTGACCAACAACATTTTATTTCATTCAGTTACTTAACTAAATCTAGCCTCCTTGTAACTGAGTCAGTCAGTTAGACAAGCTTCGTGATCAACAGCTCTTCACATTTGTGTAAGTTCTTTCATTGGAGGACCGTAAAATGGGCATTACCCCATGTTACAGCGGGGTATCTACAGCACACAGGGCAGAAATGACAATGAGAAGCCCTGTGCATCACCTGTTTTTCTTATGTTTGCAGAGGCAATGCAGGCTGAGATTTTAAATGGGAATTGATCGTCTAAATCCCCAAGGCAGCTTTGAACATGGCTGCTGTAATTCTCAGGGTATTTTATTCCCCCAAAACTAACGTACTTCAATACTTGTTTATTTAAAGAGCCCATATTGATCAGCAGACCAGCACAAGGCAGTCTCACAAAATGCAGCTTGTGTTCAGCACAGTGGAGTACAGAACGTTTGGTTAGGAAACACCATGATTTTACACTCAAAAGACAGAAGTTCTTTGGTGGGTGGTTTCCTTTTAATAGTAGCGTGTGCTCCAAACAGACAACAACATTTGGCCTTTGAAAATTTAGACTAATGGCCCATACTCTACGCCAAGGGTTCTCAAACTTTTTTTGCTGGGACCCCCTTTGAAAAGATTTCAGGCTGTGACAACCCCTCCACAAAAGTGATGACCCTACCCCATGCCATGCCATCCTTACCAGCATGCATGGGAGCTGACAGCTCATGACCACCCCCCATGATAACCTCGTGACCTCCTCAGGGGTCATAACCCCCAGTTTGAGAATCCCTGCTCTACGCTGATGGGAGACCACTCTCCCACCGGCATAGTTAATCCACCTCTGCGAGTAGCTCTCCCACCAACAGAGCACTGTCTACACCAGTGCTTAGGTGGGTGTAAACTACATTGCTCGGGGGGGGGGGGGGGGTGGATTTTTCACGCCCCTGAGCAACGTACTTATGCTGAAGTAATTCTGTAGCGTAGCTCTGCCCTAAATTTGCTCCTAGGAGAGAATCATGGGGTTCTTTCTACTGTTTATTATGGAAGGTGCCACCCCCTCTTCATTCCACCAAACTACCGCCTCTCCAAAAAAAATCCCCCCAAACCAGGCCTCAATATATCCTGGGTCAAAGACACACCTCAGTACCGGAGAGAAGGAAGAGGAGGTTGCGCTGTCAGTTTTGAACAAGGCACAGTGTGAAATTCAGAGACAGCCAGGGTGTGTCTACGCTGCAGTTAGACACCAGCGGCTGGCCCGTGCCAGCTGACTCAGGCTTGTGCGGCTCAGACTAAGAGGCTGTTAAATTGGAGTTCTAGGAGACCGAGCCCAGGGAACCTCCCGCCTTGTGGTGTCTCAGACCTCTGCAGCCCGAGCCCAAATGTCTACACTGCAACTTAACAGCCCCTTAGTCAAAGTCAGCTGACCCAGGCCAGCCTCGGTTGTGTAATTGCAGTGTAGACATACTCCCAGAGGCTTCATTCAGGAACAGGTATGTTTAAGAACATGTTTTCCATCCTACGGTAACAAGGAGATGAACATGCTTAACACTGCATTAACTGTGTCTACACTAGGTTGAAAGTCATGTTTAGAACTTGTTAACGAATGCGTTTTCAGACAGGACTTTCTTTTGTTTAGAAAGGGCCTTCACATTTCTATAAGCCTTCTTTATCCACCCAAAAGCCAAGTAGCCATCTCCCCACTCATTTTAAAAATGCAGAAAACAACGGGTACGATAACTAGCCAAGAAAAAAAACACAAGCCCTCTCTTGGCTAATTACAGTATCTGAGCCTGATGGACTGTAAACTGAGGTGGGGGGAGCCTCTGTATTCCAATGTGTCAGCCGAGCACTCAGGATCAAAGTGCCTCCATCAGGGTCTTTTGGGGCACCACGACAATATAAATAAATTTAACTATCCTCCATAGAACAGCAGGTCACTCAAAATCCAGAGCACCGGGTGAACTCTGGCTCAGCCTCCTACGTGAGCAGCATTCCAAACTGCTGAGAGGTGGGCTCGATGGGGGAGAATAGCTGCTATCATTCTGCCAGAGTCCAGTGCCTGGCGGTGGTGGTGGAACTCAGCAATGATCGCTTTGCAGCAAGCAAATCTGATTAAACTTCAAAGGGGCCAAAGAAGGGAGTTTTCGTTTCACGTTGTTTATGTCTGTGTTTTGGTTGGGGAGGGGCCAAAGGGCTCACTACTTCTTATAAAAGAGGGTTTGTTTTGGAAAGTAGGGTATTGATAGCCATGCTCCCACCCCGCCACTTGGGCTTGATGGGCAGATAATGAGCCTTTATGTTGTTATATGCCCTTGCTTTCAGATGGGGATGCATGACTCACATCATACTCCATTGTCCGCAACCACAATGACAGGGACTATTGATTCAGAATCACAGCAGGTGCCAGTGCTCTAGCAACCTGGGAAAATATCATCTGATGAAACTGGATGCAGGGATGGGTCATGGGGCAGTAAATTAAAGCCACCCTCTCCCTGCATCCCTTTTGGGAGATCCTCAATTTACTTTAATGACAATCATACCAAATAATTAGGGCTTTTGGGGGGAGGGAGGGAAGGAAGGAAATCACACCCCTCTGTTTGACACAAGGTCTGTTGGTAAAAACTATTGCAGAGCAAACCAGAAAACCAACCAAGCCCTGGAATAAACTAAACTATTCTTCATTAGTACCATCAGTCATCAAACAATGAACTTCTCTCTGTTGGAACTTGAAGGCATGCAACTAGTTTTTAAGTCCATAATTCTAAGGTTGGCTTGTTTGTTAAACCCAGATTAAATCCCTGTTAGTAGTTTGCCATTTTTCTCTAATTTTAAAAGTTAACCTCTTCATGCTACTGCTGCAAGAAACATGCCTTCCTGACACAGTTTGATATCTTGCTTCTCTAAGTACTTTCATGCCTTTCCATCAGCATAGCACCCAGCTCCTTTTTCCTGACCACCATCAAGCATGCATATGCTTTGCATCCCAGGTATTTCACTCATTAAGCCCTCTTTGCATAGAAAGCAGTCACACTACAGTCAGTCTTTAAGAAGGCAGCAAATTATATCCTGGGGCCAAATCAAATAAAAGAGATCTAGCATGTTCTAAGGAGACTTGAAACACACACAGCACCCATCCATTCAAACCATACACCATGTATTCCCTCTGTTGAGAATACCATGGCTATCATAAAATATTCTCTTACTGCACCATTCTCAGATCTCCCTTCTGCACACACCCAAACTTACCACCCACCCTCCCCACCAACACCATACCGATCATCTTGCCCTCCCATCTAGCACCTCTCCAACATGCCTCAAGCAATTTGCTCTCCTTTTGCTCCCCTTCAACACATTGGGCAAAGCAGCATTTCAAAAGCAATGCAGCCGTATCTTTCAATAGTGGAAGAACCCACGTACATTCTGGGGTTCCAGCCGCAGGGGCCCGTGTTAGCATTAAGGATGAGTTTAGATAAGGGGGGAAGATCAAGATTAAGTCAGGGTCAGCTAACACATGCAGTAGTGTTTGGAACCTGGAATGCAATGCTTCCAGTTCTATTACGGCCATCACAAACTTTGTACCATGGTACAAATGGACTCATTGATGAAACCTCACTAGCATGGAGATTGCTGCGTGCCCCAGAGCATTCTGTTCCATGTGGTGCATTTAAAAAACAAAAAACTGGTCACATCCCACCAGTACACCTACCTAACTGACCACCTATTGAAAGGCTAGTACTTCAACTGAACCATGACACCTTGCACGTGGCTTTCTTAACATAAATGGCAGCCTCCCGGTGATCAAGGCAAAAATAAAGCCTAGAAAGTATTTGGCAGTTTGTTCCTGCATGGCCGGGGGTTGGGGATGGGTTTCCGGACCTTCTCTATATCATGTCCCTATGTTGCCACCGAAAAGTTTTGATATCTCCCTCCTATAAGCTATGGACTCCCTCTCCCATCTGACCATAGAGCATAACCCCACTGAAATCTGCTTGCAACCCCTCTGGTTGGGGGGGCGGGGTGGTCATGATCTAGCAGTGGTCTGGAGGTTGGGACCTCGGAAATTCTATTTCTAGCTCTAAGGCTAGCTGAATGCACCTCACTTTCCCCACCTGTAAAGGAGGGGAAAACACCCAACCTCCCACACAGAGTTGTGTTAGGGGTTGTAGTTTCAAAGTACAAAGCAGAGAAACAACAGAATGACACAGAGTTCTCGCTAGGCATGTGGTCACAGACAGCAGTGAGCAGGAGAGGCGGATGTGACCATGTTGGGCGAAACGGGAGGGGGGGGGGCGGGAGGCAGAAAAGCAACACCATGGACACCAAATAATAGCAGGCATTCTCTTAGCTATTTCATCTTGGTTTTTAATCTGCACTTCCCACCACTTGCCCCGCCCCTTGAGCCAGGCTCATTTGTGTTCAGTGCTGTCTGTCATGGTACCCTGTAGCTACAAAAGACCATCTTTATTGTCTATCCTAATTAAACCTGACAGTTCAAAATGAGCTGCTTCAGATTGACAGGGTCCAATACTTTTAACTTGAAGGCAATAATGCTGTTAACTTTATTGCATAGATTCCCTTTCTCCCCTCCACCCCCCCAATGCAGTTGGGGGGTGGCCAGGGACTTCCTCATTTAGGGGTGATTAAAATCTCAGCTGCAGTGTTGTCTTTTCATAGAGATTTTACATTTTATACTCTTCTAAACAGCAGAGAACATTGGCGGGACATAAAGAGCCAATGGCAAGAGAATCCATTCAGGAGAGGGGGAAAAAAAATCAAGGGGGTAGAGACTCAAATTATTTGGGATATGAATTTAGACTGTTTCTGATAGCCTTGTCTACAGACGGCTACCAAATTGTGTTCGTAGCTGCAACAGTGCAAAACCTGTTTAGTAATAATAGACAGGGTAAACTGCAACATGCCAGCTGCAGCTCATTCCTACTTCAAGTGGGTGATTTCCACCTGTGCAAACAGTGGCTTTGCCTATCTGCCATAGGAGTTTGCAGCAGTGCAACTACACTAATGGCTGGAATCAGGGCAAATCGCTAGTGTAGCTATAAAAAAAGGTCAGCCAGCAATATCCATATCTTCCACATGAGAGAAATTCGCTCAGTGCTGGCACAGGAGGGAACGATGCATGACATCCTGGATATCAGCACATTCCTCTTCTCAGGCACAAAGCCCCAATCACCACTCTGCACTTCCCCAGTAAATAGCTACTCAGACTGGAGGTTTTTCCACCTGGTCCATCACCACCCCATACAATGGCTTTGTCTGCGAACACAAAGGGCCCTTCACTAACAAATCCTAAGCAAGTTCAAAGATGGTGGGATCCTCTGGTCCCGTTGTAGATGGCTTTGATTCAAGATACCTTTCACCACCTCCCAGCTTTAAAAAAACAAAACAAAACAAAAAAAAAAAAAAAACCACACACACAGTTCCTCCCTACTCCCCACAAAGAAGATCAGCTGGCTGGTGACTAGATATCTGCTCTGATCTATAGGAGTGCTGCCACCAATGGTGTGGCTGAGCTGGTGGTAGCAACCATGGGAAGCTTTATGTAACTAGCCTAGGTTTCACATCGCCATAGTGCAGATCAGGCCACAATATTACTCCAGAAAATTTCAATAGGGATCTGCAATTCACCTTAGCAAACCATATGCACTCAGTTAGTAGGTGATGAGAGAGTGCAGGAGGGACAAATCTCACCACTGTTCAACAGGCTGCCGGTGCAGCAGACACACTCGGGTACTGGTTTGGTGAAGGAAGCCTGTGTAACAGCTGGAGGAGTGAAGATGATTGGGATTTAATCCGCCACTAGAAGCTCCATTTATTCAAAGGGCAGGAAAACTATAAATACAAGCCAAAGCCGAGCGTGGACAGATCTGAACACAAGAGGAGCCGCATACCAACTTCATGTATGTACACTGGCAGGCACAATGAGTCAGAGCTCTGCAATCAGCTGCTTGCAGTGACACATCAGAAAGTTATCTAACACTTCCACAGGCCCCTCCCAATACAAAGGTAGCAGCCTGCACAGCCAGTACACTAGAAGGGAGAAAGATGACAAGTAATCTAGGAAAATAAACTAGAACAATTGGCAATGAACAACCCTGTGGCAGAACCACAAGACACACGGTAATATAAAGGGGAGCCGCACCCTGCCAAACACCTTGGGAGGGGAAGGGGAGGAATCAGAAATTCAGTATTAAGTGCTGAGGACACACTCCATGCTACACAGGCTGTACAGGAAGGCTGTCCCTGCCCAAGAAACATGCTATCTGACTGTGAATTGAAAGGATGCTCCCTGTACCACATCCTGTGACTTTTAAATTGCAGCGGTTGAGTCAGCCCAATTGCTAGGAGAGGAAAGAGGGGCACTGCCAATCTCCCCGCCTGCCCTGCAGCCCCCTGAGTAGCTCTGGTTGGAGCTGTGAGAACTCCACGGAGCAGCTCTCCCGTCCCTCCCCACTGCTCAGTTGCCTCCCATGGTACAGAAGTGAGGAGTGGTTGGCTCTTCAGGCTGTTCCACTGACAGCTTCCCTCTTGGGCTGTGGGAGCTACATGGAGAGCAGGACCGGCTCAGGCAGAGGCCAGGAAAATAGTTAGGAGTATTGACTGCGTGTCCCTTTGACCTTCTTGAAATAGCGCTTCCCCCTCAGGCTGAGAAGGTCAGACACCGCTGCTCTAAACAAGCACTTCTAACCTGGCATGCCCTGGGCGATGGAGAGAAAACGGCTCTTCGGGCAGCCAACCTTGTTCTTAAACGCAGGCAGCTTCAGAGCGACATGTGAATGGAGCCTTGTGTAACAGGCATGGGAGAGTGGGAGTGCTCCTGGAGTTAGAAATGGGAGGGGAGGAACCTAAGGGTGAGAATAAACAGAAGTCACGTTTTAAGGACTCTCCTCTCCCCTCAGCACCCATCCTTCTGTCCAGGAGGAGCCAGTTGCAGCTCTCTGTACAGCTAGGGGCTGCCATTGCGGCACAATCAGGCTCTTTAAGCTGCCCCAGGATCCAAGCAGTGTGCTGGGCTAGCGACAAACTCCCCTAAGCTCCTTACATAGTACTGCCACAATTAGCTCAGCGGGCATTCCCGCATGCATTCTGAGGCACAGGTGAGGGGAAATAAGTCCCTGACAAGATGCCAATCAATCCCTAAAATGCAGGAAGTGGGGTTAAAAAAAAAAAAAAAAGAGTCATGTAGCATCTAGGAATGCAGGTGTACACCCTTTTCACTCGTTTACAAGCCCTTAGCGTCCCTCTGTTTTCTATGCTCCAGAAACCAGCAGAACCCTGCCTAGCAGCCTGTGTATGCAAGGCTTCGCATGGTGTCCGCAGTTATTAAAGAGGGTTACTTGGACTCCACTAAGCCTGTACAGTTGGTTGTATAAAAGAGTACAACAGGTCATACCAGCGCCTTGGGGTCATTCACATTAGCAGGTCACTGTTTACAGCAGCCGGTTAGAAAGCACCACTCAAATACAGAGAGACTTCTTCTCCCCATCCCTCTAGTATTATTCCAAAGCATAACCCCATTAGACATATGGGCCATGTAGACAAGCATCATCCCCATGTTAGGGATTTCTAATGACAAGATCCAAGTGTTAAGCAATCCAAATCCAAATCATCAGGAATCAGTTTGGAGTCTAATTAGTTAAAAATGAGGGACTTTGTTTCCTTTAGATCCAGTCTCGCCATATATCCTGGCAGCAGTTTCCTAAGTCTCTCTCATAACTTAAGGGTTTGTACATCAGAGAATCTGAGCACCTTCCACATTCATTAGACTGGCATTAGCAAGTTACATGGGGTCTCTTCCTTCTTTGCAAGTTATGGAAAGGCTTCTTCGGCGGTGTGGTGGCAATTATGAATGTCATGCTGACTACAATGAACAAGCTCTATAAATCTCTGTCCCAAGCCATACACCATCCTGGCTATTTAAGCTCATGCAGCAAACAGCTTTCACGGGAGGAGTAAAGACCTAAGTGTGTTAGGATGAAGTCATTTGCATTCAGGTTTCTGTAGGAATTTGAATATCTTTATATTTGTTTTAGCTTCAGAGGGCCTTTGTAGGACCGACACAGCCACAGAAAGCCGCATCTTGTGGTATTTCCATCCACCAGGAACTGAAATGCCATTGGGGGGGGGGGGCTCTCGTTGGACCTAGATAGCTCTCTCAAGTATTAAAATAAAGGTGGGGGAAGAGGGAATAAAATAAAATACCAGAACTGCAGCACACCCATAATCATCATCTCTCTGCTTCCTGTGGGACTGAAAGGAATAGTACACAAAGATCATTTCATCTGTCCCTTCCAGTAGCAAAGGATCAGATCTTGAGCTCCTTGTTCAAGCAAACTTTGGTTTGCTTCACTGGTAGTTTGCCTGCACGAGAACAGAGTAAAGATCTCAGGATTTTCTTTGGAGGTGCTCCACTGTTCTTTCAGAGATCCTCTTGTATTCCTAGAGACAGGATTATGGGAAGGAGAGGGCCAATGCCGGCTTATATAGGGAATTAATGGGAGACTCAGAGTGAGCCTGTTTGGAAAACAACTATCAACTTTTCTTTATACTGTTTCTCTTCTCCTGCTTGATAACCCAGCAAATCAGTTAGGTATCAGAGGAAAGATAGTCTAGTAATTAAGGCGTTAGGCTGGTACTCAGGAGAAAGTAGTTCAATTCCCAGCTCTGCCAGATTTCCTTTGTGACGTTGGGCAAATCACTCAGTCACTCTGGGCCTCAGCTCCCCATCTGCAAAATGGGGATGATAGACAAGGCAGGCACAAAAAGTACTTAGACTAACACTTGGGGCAATGTTGTCTTACTATGTGTTTGTGTACAGCACCTAGCACAAGGGGGCTATGATCACAGGTCAGCTCATTTAATGGTATGTTTACACTGGAATAAAAGACCCGCAGCAGTTTAGATGTTCGGGCTGGAGCCCAGGTATCTACATAGCAATTTTACAGCCCCGTAGCCCAAGCCCTGCGAGCCAGAGTCACCTGACCCCAGTCCAGCCACGGGTGTTTAACTGCTGTGTATACATACCCTAAGCATTAATGTAATACAACAGTATGAAGTTTCTTCACCAAAAGTGTTCTCTTTAGAGCAGAAATCTGGATACTCTTCTTTTTACTGCCCTGAAATAGCTCTTAAGTCTTGTTTAAAACAAAAAACAAAAACAAGGCAGCAAGAAAAACCAAAGAACAAAAATCAGCAAACAAATAAATCATCATCCAGAATGCAGGCAGAGCCTTGAGAGAGCTTGCGAGACTTTAAGTGCAAGCAGCATGGTTTAAGATATTTATAAGGCTGCAAACATTCTTTAAGTCTGTAGAGCTTCTGTCACCTGTAGCATTAGTGTATAGAGGTAGCGTGAGACTGCATCAAGACCGTAAGGGTCGGGGTAGCAGAATACAACCATGTAACCTAAGTTTGCCTATGTGCCTCTCTCTATATTTGTACAGGACTAATGAATGCAGCAGTTGTTGTACGAGTTAAAAGGATCTTGACAGAGAGAGCAAGGTAAATAATGAATTAACATCTTCAACCAGGCAAGAAATAGCTAACAGCTGTTTTAGGATTTCACTAATTAGGGATATCAACATTTGAGGCACCTGAATGTCTCACCTGGCCAGGAAATAATGCTGCTGCTAAACTGGGTCACCAATGAAGAAAAAGTAGAATCTAATTACTGATTCAGCCCTTCCAAAGTCGATATGGTGGCACATTCCTCCATGATTTAACAAACAAACAAACAACCCCCCCCCCCCGCAATTACCCACCCAACCAAAAAAGCCACACCACATTTCCAGCACTAAACATACATAAGAATTTCCTTTCCAGCACCCACAGCCACAGCTGTTCTATTAAAATCTAAAGCACTTTATTCACTGTAGCTAAGTTAGGTTTAACATATAAATTAAGAATCCACAACTTTGCTAGTTTTACTATTTCTAAGGTGGTAACTCCCATGAGATACAGCAGATTATCCACATTGATGCTTTAGTAATTGATTAGGGAGGCTTCTTTTCCTTGCCTCTGCAGTTGCCAGTGCCATCCCAATAAGACAACTTTCTGGATTACTGGAAACCCTCTTATTTCAATTATTGTCTTACTCAAGCACAGAAACCTTGGTTAGTGCAACTATCCTAGCCTAGAAATAGAGGAAGTGATTTCAAAAGTTAAATATTTAAGACTGATAAGCCAAGGATGATAAAAGTGTGGTCCATGGTTATTCTTTATCAAGGAGATGCAGCTCAGGGAAGCTACTTACCCAGGGCTCAGATACTACAGTGATATGGGCTAAGTAAGCATCTAGATGGGTAGCACTTGAAAAATCCACTTGCCCGGGCTAAGTAGGAAGCTTTCATATGGTGTGGGAGGGGCCTACACCATCATTACCTGCAGAATCCAAGCTCTCCCTCTTCTTTTTTAGACTTGTTTACACACTGTGGTAATGTGCTATATGATTTCTAACATACATTAACATGTTGTACATTAATTGGTCCATGTAGGCCCTGCTGGTGCACTTTAATGAAGTGCAGTTTGAAACAGTACTACATTAAAGCACACTAGGGAACATTTAGTGAGCAGTAGCAAGGTCTACACGAACTAATTAATGTGCAACACAGTAGTGTGCTTTAAAAATCACAACTTCCCTTAGAATGCATTACATCTCAGTATGTAAACAAGCCCTAAGTTTCTAACCTTTTTGACTGCAAAGACAGACAGCCACATGGTTCATGGTTGGGAGGTTATGCAGCACTTGTCTTCCTGAGTCTGCAGACAGCCAGATCCTCAGCTGCAGTGCACAGGTTTTACCAAGCAGCAATGTGAAATTAACATGTCTCTGGTCAGTTTCAATGCTGCTGTTCAGAACCAGAGGCCAGTGGTTCCCAACCTCTGGTCTGCAAGTCTATTACAGGGGGTCCACAGAATTAGGGATGTAAAAGCAAACTGTTAACTGGTAAGTATTAGTCTTACCTTTACAAATTGTTTTAACCATTTAACTGTTCTCTGCGCAGGGGGGTGGGGAGTGAGTGGGCACAGGGTGTTGCAGGGAGGGACGATAATGCAGAGGTCCAGGTACGCAGAGGTCCAGGGGAGAGCCCCGGCGGCAGTACCAGTTGAGCAGGCAGCAGAGTGAGCAAGCCTGGAGCCAGCAGCTGAGGTACACCCAGGTGAAGGGTCTGGGGGAGGAGGGATGTCAGGCGGGCACAGGGAGCGTCCCAGGTCCTGGGGCTCAAGGGGTGGACAGGGCATGGAGGTGCTTTATTGCCCTCTCCTGTGGGGAAGTGGGCCCCACACAGCTGGGGCAAAGCCAGGGAAGCCACGCAGAGGCACTTCCTTGTTCCAGCCAGCATGGCCAAGGCCTGGGGAGGCCCTGTTCCCCCCTGGTGCCAGACAAAGCCCACCCCAGCCACTAGAGCGTGGGCAGAGCAGAGACACTCTCCCCCATCTCCCCCCATGTGTCTTGCTGTGCTAGCTAAATAGCTACTCCACTCCCCTACACAGCTGGCTCCCCCTGGGGGGGGGACTCCACAGCACATGGATCCCGCCCCCATGGCCGGCAGGAACCTCTTCTCCTCAGGTAGCTGCCTGCCTCCACCAGCCGCTTCAGATCACCAGTCTATCGCCATGCGGGAGGGAGCCTCACAAAGGGGGGCTGGGGAAGATGCCGCTGCCGCCAGCCGTGCTCTGATCCTGAGCGATTCAAAGCGAGCGCAGGGCAATGCCTCCCGGGCAGCCTAGCACGACCAGAGCCACCCACACAGCCTGGGCTTCGAGATGCGTTCCGCTGAGACCCCCCCCCCCCAGCCCCACTCCTGGCCAGTGCAAAGCCAGCGCTGAGACGAGTTGGGGAAGCCTCTGCAGAGCTGCCTCTGCCCTGGGAGGGGGAGGGGGGAAGAAAGGGAGGAGGGAAGCATGGGCATGTTGCGGCTTCCTTACCCCAGCAGCAGCTCATGGCCCCGGCTGGGTAGCTTGCAGCTGGCCCAGCATAGGCTTCAAGAGCCAGAGAGTTCCCGGGCCGCCCCCAGCTGCTACGGGGGTGCTCCTATTGTCTAAAGTAGCATGTAGTGGTCTGCCAAATGTTTGGAGGCTGAAAAGGGGTCCACCCACTTGAAAAGGTTGGGAACCGCTGTTATAGGCAGAAGTGAAACTTCATGCGTCTAATCAGTTTTCTACTGCTGTTGGGAAAACATACAAAACGCAGGCAAGCAATGTAGCTCTTTATTACTATTTATTATTTGCATATTCATGATGCTTAGAAGTCCTAGTCATGGATCAGGACCCCACTGTGCTACATGCTATACAAACAGGACAGAAAGAGGGTTCCTGAACCAGAGAGCTCACAAAGTAAACATAAGACAAGAGACAACAGATGGATACAGACAGCAGGGCACACGTAAACATTGGTTTTCTCTGCCTGCCGCCCCCATTCACACTTTTCCATGCTCCCCAAGAAGGACCAAACAGCTTCTCCTGCCCCTTTACATGCAGCAGCCAGAAGTAGAGAGTGATATAGGTAGCTTCTCTACCCTTTTGGTCATGGAAGAAAAGCTATTAACCAGAGGGAGATATAAGAGATGACCCACAAATAGGATCCTGGGACAGCACAATGGTGAACTCCTGGCACTCTCCCTCTTTCTAGTAACGAAGAGTAGAGCATGCGGGGTTTTCACCAAGGCTTTTCCTGAACCCAACCTGTAGAGCTCCTCTGCCTTTCATATCTACTGCTAAACTGGCTATTAGCTACCCTTTGGCTAACAGGTGAAGAAATATGTTTTTCAAGCCCTCCAGATTGTAACTTTACATCTTGACCCAAGCAGCCATCACTGTCATCACTGTAGGCTGTATCACCATATGAGAGAAGAAGGTGGCTGGAATCTGCTTCATTTTATGCAATCAGCTTCATTTTATGAACTCCTGAGCTCAATTGAGTTGCCAGTCCATCCCTCAGCTAGACAAGGTTTGGGCTGCTCCAATCTAGGACAGTATAATTTGAAAGCCAATGACCTATTTTTAAAATAAGTATTTTTTTTTACACTGCTTAATGCTGCATAACTTAAAAAGCTGCCCAACTGCATTTACAGTGAGTCTGCATGTGTGTACGTACACACACACACACACACACCCCACTTCAGCATGACAGGTGGAAAAGGAGGAGGTCTATTTGATGCACTGTATAAATCCCATTAAGCATTAACAGAAGCTACCCTTGTGGAGAGAAACAGATCACAAGTGACTATTATAAAAATCAGCCATAAAGATCAAGGTTTACAAGGGGATTGCTGGCAAACCTTTAACTATTGCTGTAGTCATTATGATCAGCTCTAGCCAGATTAACTATTTGACCACATGACCCCATGGCAGCTCTCCCCCTCCCCCATAGCATGCAGTGGAGTTAGCAACATGACCAGATAAAAGGAAGTCAGGAAAGGAACAAGGTACAGTTCTACACGCCATGAGTCAGACCCTTAACTCTACAATTTAAATCTTCTGCACGGATTTCCTCTAGGGCAACTGCACCCTCCCAGATGTTAAGCACTTGGGGATTATTTGCCACGGTAACAATTCTAGTAGAAAGGGCAAAGCGGTGTCTGCTATCCTCCAGCACATGCATTTTACTGTCTGATGGTGCTCTTACCTTTTTCTCTTTTTTTAAAGTATAGGGGGGGTTTAAAAAAAAAAAAGTCACATTTTTTCTAAAAATATTCTCCAGTATGTGCTCTCCCAGCAGCTATCCTGGCGTTGCTACTCCTCACTCTGAAGAGGACCCACACAGGAGCTCACAAAGCAGAAGCTGTGTGATGTGTGCAATCGTATACAAAGGAGATAAAATCGAGGCAGTCCTTTCCTCACTAGAGATTTCCCAGTAAACCTGGGTTTTGAGGTCTGAATGCAGAAGCCCAAGTGAATAGCAATTTTAGATGCCTGTCACTAGGTGTCTGGTTCCTTTGAGAGGGAGCGTGGCCCACTGCACCTGTACTGGCTACCTGCTGCCCAGTGGGGCTTGGGAAAGGACACCTGTGCCTTATAAAAGGGTGCAGCTGCAGGTTCTAGGGAGATGCCTGCAGACACTGTGGGGAGTAAGAAGGCTCCTGCAGGGCCCTGAGTCAGCAGGGGGAAGGCACCAGCAGGAAAGGCCTGTGGAGAAAGGCAAACTACAGGCAAGAGATGCTGAGAGAGCAGGAAGACAGACCCTTCCAGAGGGGGCTGTACCCAGCCTGGAACTGGAGCAGAAGCATGTCAGAACTCTGAAGGGAAGACAGATCCTCGGGGCTCCACTGAAACTGGGATGAGACTTTGCAAGTGTGAGTTAGTTCTCTTTTGAGATACTTCATGCAGGACATGATAAAATTGGACCCTGGAAGGGGGAATGTGTCGAATCTCTGGCCTTTGTGGACTTAAGGGAGCCAGGGCTAAGAGGAAACTGAGGCAGACCTCAGCAGAGCCACAACTGGCTGGAAGAGGCTGCTACAAAGCAGGCATGCCCTTTGACAGTGCCAAACTTGACACCTTGAAGAGGCTGTTTTTTCAGAAAGCGTTCAGCGCCGACCTCTTCAACACTCAAGCTCCTTTAAGATGTGTCAGGTTGGGCCCCCAAATATTCAGACATCCAAAATAACTAGCTGCCTGAAAAAAGTGTATTATACACACCAGAAACTTTAGTTCTATTCACTTTCCTTTTCATTAAACAGCAAACAGTAGAGATAAATGAAAAACGGACTATGTTCCCTTGTAATCATTACACATGGCTTGATCTCGGACATGAGAGCAACTTATTTTTGCCACCTCGCAGAAAGCAGAGATGCGGTCTAGCAGCATTTCCAAGACTCGCTAGCACACTCACCCCACCATTCTTATCCATAGTTGCTTTGGATGAAGCCTACAAGTGTGTGAACAGACTTCTTTTAGTGCAGGAACAGGACAGAAATCGATCAGTCACTAGGGCAGGCCCAATGCCCAAGGTGGCAGAGGCAGGGGAATCAAAAACCATTCAGATTAGGCAGTGAGCTAGATGATGATTTTAAATTGCCAATCCTACCCTTGCAACCAATGAGAGCCTTGTGGGCAGCTGGCATGTGTGTTTCAGTGCAAGCAACTCACGGCCCCCAGAGACTGTGTATGGGCTCTTGAAACCAGAGTGGCTAAACTGGAGGCGCTAAGGAGGCAGATTTTATTTATATGAGACTTTCCAGGACACAATAGAGTGGTCCCACCCTCAGACTGACACCTTCTGTGGTGTTGAGGAGGATAAAAATCTCAGGAAAGGAGAACACCAAGCTGAAGCAGAGGGAAACAATCCCATAACTGGAACCCTCCCTTCAGAATGATGTCATGGTATCTTTTTGCACTGTGGATACCCCTCTGGGGTAGGGGACCCCCTGGTAATAGGAAGAGACAGGTAATAGTAATGGGGGGATTTCTAATAATAGAATATAGATAGTTGGGTATGTGATGACTGGGAAAACCGCATCTGCAAGCAATTCACCATGCAAACATCTGAAAATATTTGTGTAGAAGTAAGTACAATGCTGGGAAGGAGCCATTGGTCATGGTACATGTAGGTACAGGAAATGTAGGAGAAAGGTCCTGGAGGCCAAGTTTAGACTGCTAGGTAAGAAATTAAAGTCCAGGACCTCCATGGTAGCATTCTCTGAAATGCTTCTATTTAGACAGGCAGAACTGCAGGGTCTCAATCTGTGCATGACACGACGGTGTTCAGAGGCAGGATTTAGGTTTACTAGGTTGGGCACCACCTAAACCAAAACAGAACCAGGTTGTTGGCATGTAAAAAAGAAGGTTGTAGAGGAGTTTTTAAAACTAAAGGCTGGGGGAAAGCCAACAGGTGCAGAGAAGCACACGGTTTGGATAGTACATCCCTTAGGGGAGGATTTATTAAAGGGAATTCTCTATATCCTAGGAAAGAGGAGAGGATAGAAGTCAAAGTATAGGTAGGAACTGAAATGAAACAGTCAGATAAAAAATGAGTCCCATTCAATTACATCACATGAAGGCAGACAACTAAATACTGACAAAAAGTGCTGGCATACAAATGCTAGAAGTCTAAATATTAATATGGGTGAATCTGAATGCCTGATAATAAATGAGGATATTGATATAATAGGCAACACAGAAACTTGGTGGAAGGATGATAATCAGTGGGACACGATAATACCAGGGTACAAAATATATAGGGATGACAGAGCGGGTCATGCTGCTGTTTGAGTAGCACTATATGGGAAAGAAAGCATAGCATCAAATATAGTAAAAATGTCAAATGAATCAAACTGTCCCCCAGAAATTCAATAGATAAATTCCATGCTTGAATAATAAAAGTATAGCAGTAGGAATATACTACTGACCATCTGACTGGATGGTGATGGTGATTGTGAAATGTTCAGAAAGATTAGAAAAGGTACAAAAATAGAAAGCTCAGTAATAATGGGGAATTTCAACTATCCCCAGAATGACTGGGTACATGTCACCTCAGGATGGGATGCAGAGATAAAATGTCTAAGAACCATTTATGACTACTCCTCAGAGCAGCTAGTCCTGGAACCCACGAAGCGAGAGGCAATTCTTGATTTGGTCTTAAGTGGTGCATAGGATCTGGTCCAAATAGTGACTATAGCTGAACCACTTGGTAATAGCTGCCATAATGTAATTAAATTTAACATCCTGGGGGGGGGAAAGAGGAAGAAAGAGAATACCAAAAGAAACCCACCATAGTAGCATTTAACTTCAAAAAGGAGAACGACATAAAAATGCTTGCAAGCTGCATGGAAACTTTAAAAACCATCATAATAGAGGCTCTAAACTAAATTTAAGCCACAAATAAAAAGAACAACCGTAAGATGACGACCCCCCCCCCCCCCCAAAAAAAACCAAAAAAAACCGCCATCATGGCTAAACAGAGTACAAGACGCTATTAGGGACAAAAAGACATCCTTTAAAAATTGGAAGTCAAATCCTACTGAGGAAAATAGAGAGTATAAACTGTGGCACGTCCATTCTTAGGCAAGCCAAAAAGAATGTGAAGAACAACAAGTTATCTGTGTCTCACGAAAAACTGTTGAATTCATCAATAAATATGCAGGCACACACCTTCATGAATATTTATTTACACCTTTCTGGATTAAGGAGGCCTTTAAAATAACTATTTGCCAAGAGTTGCAATTACCTCTCTCCCACACATGCAATCAAATAAACAAAAGACCTAGGATTAATCCAGGTTGAAACCTTTGATAAAAAAAGACACTTGTGTACTTTTGAAGTCTCTGCTTTCAGAGTATCTCACGTGATTGATTAGTCAAAGGTGGCATAAATCCTAACCAGAACACACACACGTACATAATGGGCTCTTTAAACAGCTAAAACCACACCACATCTGCAGTAAGGCAATTCAATCCCTTATCTTTCACAAAAATGCATGGTGCTATCTCACCCTCCACAATAGCATTTGAGTTTCAGTTAACTGCCCTGTAAAAACAAACGGTTCAAAAGGGGTTGTTGCAGTACAAAAGAAAAAGCTTTCAATCAGCGTAATACAAATCACAGTCTCTCAGTGGGGTGGTGTTTTGAGGTTGAATAGAAGCAACAAAGATTGTCTGTTTGTTGCTGGTTCACTGATTCATCTGCACTTGTGATTTTTAATGTTGCATTTGTAAATTTAGAATCTGTCTTGATAAAACAGAATCCTCACACCTACAGCCGCAAGACTGACCTATCTGAATGCTAGTTTAGCTACACACAGAGCTGTTTCTCCAGAACCAGACAAACCAGTCGTACTCAGTATATGTAGGTGTTGCATTTTAAGAACTCAGGGTCAGAACTTCAGCCAGCACACATCAGCACTGAGCCATTAAAATGCCTGTGGGGCTGGATCAGAGGCTAGCTTACAAAGTTTGCAGGTAACATGCACCATACTAGAAAAGTTTAGGGTGGTACTTTAGTTACTGTCCATAGCATGAATTGTGTGTATATAGAGATCTAGAGTAACATTTTCAAAACCAAGTGAGTTAGGAACCCAAGTTCTGTTTTCAGAAGTAACAAGCATTTGGGACTTTAAATCTCAGAAGCTTTTGAAAACATTATCCCCAATCTACTTTTTTTTTTTTTTTTTAAACTGCTTTTCTCTCTGTAAATTGACATTAAATACCCAAGTATTTAAAAGGGACAGCATCAAGTTATGTCACTGGACATACAGAAATTATATTTTTAACTAGTGTTATGTTTAAACACCTAACATTACTGTAATGGGAAGGGATTAGAGAAAAAAATATTTCTTGGTTTATTTTGTGCATTGGACAGCAAGCTGTACCTGGTCAATTTCACTGTTTCCCCTGTTTGTGCAGGTCTCTCACACAGCAGGCATAAAGGGAGAGAAAAGTCACTTTAAAATACCAGAAAATGTGTTTGCAAATCCAACAGATTGGCAGGATGCCTCAAGGGCAGATGTTCTTCCTGAAACAGACTAGATTTTAAGTGGAGATCAAAGCAGTTTCAGAATATAGTTTTATCCCTTAGACCAAAAACAAATGAGTAACTGGCAAAATCAGTTTTAGGGAAAGGAGAAGAGGCCATGCCTCTACAGGGATTTGTCATGATGTAGCTACCCTGGGGCAAAACCACCAGCACAGGCAGAATCTACCACTGCAGCAGACACACAGGTGCTGAAATCCCAGTGCAGATAAGACCGGATGAGGGACAGTTGTTACAGTAGTGCGTCTGCAACCAGGAATCAGGGCCACAGGCATGGAGACTGGCTTGGGCCTAATGAGAAGGAACTAAAAATGGCGAGCCAAAGGTGAATGAATAAGTACATACAGGCACTAAGGGTCCTGGTTTGAATCTTGGATGCAACATGTACACATGCACAGCAGTACCAGCCACCAAAAAGGTATGTGGTGGGCTGGAAGAGATGGTACGTAGCCTCTTTTGAGTAGACAAGTTCTATATCATTAAGTTAACTATTACAAGTGAGGAACACTCAAACCTAAACAAAGGCTCTATGACTATATAAAAAAGTAGTTGTTTACATCATAATTGTTGCTATGCTGAAAAGAGTGGGGAAGGAGCTAAACCTTTCACATACATTTAGCAATCCCTATTGTAGAATCTGGCTGACATGCAAGCAGATTCCCCACTGGTATTTCACTTCAATAGTGAGAGACAATACTCCCTTTCCTAATAGCAACACATTGATTTTACACCACCACCACCTCCTCCCCCCTCCCCCCCCCCCCCACACACACACCTTGCACTCAAAACAACTGCCAAAGGCAGGTAATTACACTGCGTTTGAGCAATGAAGTATTCCCATTACATTCAATGGGTGTTTGAGCAGGCTCATTGAGTATCTAACTCCTTCAGCACCAGTCTACAGGGGACCACTTGGAACACTTTGTACAGATAGTGTAAGAAGATCAACATGTCTTAGGACAAGACAAGACTGGTAAAGTAGAGCCTGCAAAGCCAGGACTTGGGAAGACTATTTTCCATGCCATGATCTAGGCTGGGACTAGGAAGCTTGGGGAAGAGACTCTTTCCCTGGATGGAGCTCCTGGTGACACATTAATATTCCATTCAATATTCCACCCCTATATTCCACTCAGATAAAACAACAGCCAGCCAGAAATATTCTTTAACAGGCCAGCTAGACTAAGCAAACCTGCATTAGAAAGAACTGTTCAAATAAGTTGCTGTGTGGTGCTGGATAGATCTAGTCTGAATCTACTACAGTCTGAATCTACTACTACTAACAGCTACCACCTTGCTCGTTACCCTGATCCAACCATGTTCTCCTGTACCTTTTTTTTTTTTTTAAGTTAACCTAACATAAGATAATGAAGAAAATGGATCTTTAGTAAGATTACTCTATCATCCCCCTCCACCTCCCAATTTCTCTATGATCTAACAGTGATCTAAATCAGAATGAACATTATCAAATAGACACACACAAACATACACTCCCCGGCCAGCCTATAAACGTATAGGTGCTATCAGGAAGGCAAGACTCAGAACAGAAAACGTGTACACTACATTCTTGTGTATTACACAGGGTGTATTATCCTACCCAACCAGATCTATTCAATTGTTATTTCAAGGAAAGAGCTGAATCGCTCACTTATTCCCAGCTATTGTGGGCTGTGCCTACTTAAATTTCTCAAGCGTGTCACCAGGTTGGAACTCTTACATCACTACCACATGACTCAAGTGTTGTAGCATGCAGAAACCAAGTTCAAAGCCAAATACTAGGGGCAGTGGAGTGACTGACATCAATCTAGCTAAGCGACCATTAATATGTGAGAGATTATGATGTCACCATGAGCAGGTGCTTTTCCCAACCTGCTCAAAAGCAAAGCCCACAAACTGCAGTGTCTCAAACATTCACACATCCCCCCTTCTTGGGTGTGTGACTTCATGGTGTTAATTACTTAAAGTTCAGCTCCAGATTTCTCCCCAAGTTTGGTTGCTCCTAGGTTTCTAGCTCAGGTCTGCTCAACCCACACCTTAGGGTTGAGATTTTCAAGAAGCAACTTGCTTTTTTGGGTGACTTACTAGCCTGAGGCTACTGAATGGGACTGATTTTCAAGGGAGGGTAGTCAGCACTTTTTTAAAAGGGCCTGGATTTCAGAAGATCTCAAGTGCGGCACCTAAAATTTAAAGCTCCCAAAAGTCTCTATTTGATTTTTAAGAATCTTGCATTAGTTTTTCCTCTCCCTCAAAAAGCTATTCCCACCTCCCTTTTATCAAGATGGGGATAGTGAGCCACCTGCTCCAGTGAATCAGCAGAAGCCAGCACAATCAATACCTGCCAAGAGGGTGGGGGTGTTTCAAGCAAACACTGCCAGCCTGTTACAGTCACCCACTGTGGAACTAACTACAGTACCCCCCAAAATGTTTAGAACCAGGGCCAAGAAGCCCCTGTAGGGCTGATCTGCAGAAGTTTCATGGAACCAGTGGAGATCCTTGTGCAGATGCTATTAAAATGGTTTAGCCGCCCATGTAAGATGAGCCTGTTTGCACACAAACTTGCAGTGGTTCCAAGTTTTGTATATGGACACACTTATACTGGCTTAATTTGCCCTTACAGATTTATAGAAGCAAATTCAAGCAATATAAGCTAAGTTTAAACAGCTTTAGCAGGGTTCACAAAGTTGCACTTAAAAAACACACCCCAAAACCAGATATTTATACAGATACAGTTCCTAGTGTTCCTGCAGTTCTACCAGTACAAAATAGATGTTTTACATCATCATAACCATCTGAACCAGCATAAGATATGGGAGGGATTTCTGATATAGTTAGTGTTGCAAAACTTTCTAGCGTGGACAAGCCCAGAGGCAAAGGGGACAAAAAGAACACCAACATAGAATAAAAATTCCAAGAGCAGCAGAAAAATGAAACTTAACACTAAAAAGCACACTCAGTCAGCTACCTGATCCTTTGCATGTTACATGAGAGACTTTGAAGTTCATTGTGCTAAACCAAAAGAAGGCAGAATAGTACAATAACCCAAAGAGCACTGCATGCTGCATCCTCAGATCATTCAAATACTGTGCTGGATCCATTGTGCCAGGTAGCCAGAGCCAATTGCCAGAAGATTTGGACACAACCGGCGAGTTCTGCTGTAGATTTTTCATATTGTAAGTTTTTTACCCAAGCCATCTGCAGATATTTAAGAATAGACACATTTCTTAAGAATCAGGAGGAGCTGTGGGTTGCCATTTGCCTGGAGGTCTGGATTTAAATCTTCAGTCTGCTCATATGTGAACATTATATGTCCATTCTGAACAAGCACTCTTCTCTTCCCCATGAACAAAAAACATTACAGTTCAGACTGCCAATCGTGCTCTGTTAAAGAAATCCTGGACCATATACTGCAGCCCAAGACTACAAGCCTATGAGGGAAGCACAGGGCAAGACTGAAGTGTATTTACAGTTGGCAAGGAAGCCTGAATTCTCTCTGCCACAAGGCATCCAATTAGTCAATAGGGCTAGTTTCACGTAAGTTTGTTAATAAGCAAGGAAAAAAAATATTTTAGTAAAACCTACTTTTTTTTTTTTTTTTTTTTTTTAAACAAACAAAAAAAAAGGCAGCTGAAAGGTCAACAAGACATCATGCTCTGAGATAAGATAGGGGTTATTTTAAAGACATCCCAGAGGAGTCCATGATATCTGTGACAGAGAGAGCAGCACAGCAAAGCACAGTGAAGGATTCCTGGAATTCCAGCAGGCACAATGTCTCCAAAGAAGTGAAATCTGAAGCCTCCCACCCGTTCTTGCAAAATTGCCCTGCAAGCCGTGCTGGGTGGGAGAGTCATTAAAGGGATGAGAAACACTGCTACATAACCAGGGCAAGTGGGTTTAAGAGAGAACCTTCTACCTTCCATATCCTTCCAATAAAGCTTTCAACACATGCATGCACACTAAAATTTCCCTCCAGCTGCCATTTTTCCTGTACAAGGAAAGTGACTGTGCGTAGCCTTCTTTGGTGACATCCCCAGCTCCACTCCAAGGATTCTAAGTACAGCGACTTGATCTTTCCTGGAACAAGGAAGAAATATTAATGGAAGTGTGTACAACACAATGTTCCCCTATTGACAGCTCGAGCTGTCAAGCCACTACAAGTTATGACTGCGCGGTGCCTACCAAACAAATTCCTTCAGAGGTTACCATGCCAGGACCACTAGCGTTCTCTAATCCAGAGCTTACTAGCATCACAGAATCCTGCAGCATTCAAAGGAATCTGCTGTGTTATTAGAGGGAGTGGTGAAAATTACATGTTGTCAGAGATGCCTCTTTGGATCACTTCCATGAAGCCATCCTTCTCCTTCCCCAAGTGTACCCATGCAAACTCATCTATGAGAATTCCTTCCCACCTCTTTGGGGGACATCATCAATCCCTTTCCTCCGCATCTCCCCCCAAACACTGCACTATAAACAAGATTCTTGGAAGTGCCAGCACCCAAAATTCAAATTGCAGTTAAGGGGAACTGAGTTCTTATTCTCTCTGAGGATCAGACACTCTGGGCAGGTAACGGTTTAATGAAGACGCTCTACGCCAGCGGGAGAGAGCTTGCCCATCGGCGTAGTTAATTCATCTCCATGAGAGATGTAGTTATGTAGGGGGAAGAAGCTCCCATGCCAATATTGCACTGACTGCACTGGCGCTTAGGTCTGTATAACTACGTCACTCAAGGGTATGGATTTTTCCACACCCGAGCGATGTAGTTATACTGAAGTAATTCTGTAGTGCCCTGTCTCTCAAACACTATTACACTGACAACGAACCAGAGTTAAAACCAGCTCCTCCTGCTCCCCAACGGACCAGAGCAAGGAAATTGGTGGTTATGTCTAGCGGGCGATAATTGAATTTGTTTGTGCTGCCAAACACACTTGCTTTGTTCAAATGAAGTAGTGCTCACGGCTAAGGTGGCCTCCTCTATGTCAATATAACTATCATATTCAAGGGCAGCTCCTTCCTTCACCAACCACCCACTGTTTTGTGTGACTAGAAGTATAAGCAATAGTCTCAAGGCAAGGGAAATTAAAAGGCAAGTTTATTCTTATCTGCAACATACTATGGACTAAAACATCATGAGTGTAATCATACTTTGCAGAAGGAAAGAATAAGAATGATGCAAACATGGAGACTGGCCAATTTCTATTAAACTTAGCCCCACTCAAGATGCTCTCTAGTCCCAAGATCTCCTCCTAGGTGATGTGTACTTGACAGATTTGGCGAAACCTCAGGCCATCTCTATATGTATGGCGATGGAGCAGCACAGCTGTACCAATACAACTGTGCCACTGCAGCACGTCTGGTAAAGACGCTCCATGCCAACGGCATAAAAAAAAACCACCTCCCACAAGTGCCAGAAGCTACATCAGAGAGAGAAACTCCCCCACCACTGTGCACCTGGGCACTCATGTCAGTGTAACATCTGTCGCTCAGAGGGTGGAAAATTCACACCCCTGAGTGATGCACGTTTTGCCAACATAGGCCATAGTGAAGACATAGCCTCAGTGCTTACCCCTTTCTTTGAATGGGTAGTAACAAGAAAAGGATCATATAGAAAACAATGACTTTTTCCTAGGGCTACTACAGCCATCTCAGCTTCAGTCCATCCACCCAACCCACAGAACATTCCTTCCACCAGCCAGCACGCCCACACTCTGCTGAACTCAGGATGGCCCCCACAACAGCCCTACTTGGCATCCTGCTCAAAGTTAGCCCAGATGGAATTTTTAATCTCGGTTGCCTTAGAGATGGAGATACTGTACAGAGATCATTCCAGGTTCTACAGCACCCAGCTGAAACCCTCTTACATCACAGCTGACTCCATGCTGGTGCTCCAGCTGAAGTGTCCAGGGCAGACAAGAATATAGTGCTTCCCCTTGAACTAGTGTGCAGCGTTTGAGGGATTTATCATAATATTGGCACTCAAGATGACGCAGACCAACCTAAAATGAGTTTTTATTCATCCCACCTGCCTTGGCTGCTCTGATTCAAGTCCAGCTGCACCAGAGAGGGTGGGGAAAAAAGCCTATGCTGGCTCATAACATTAACAGCACAATGACAAACACAGAGCAGCTTTTGCCACTGCTGTGCAGATGGTAAATGGGCTCAGAACCTTGTTGATGCCACACGGGTCATGGCTCGGACAGTTTGCACAGCTCCGCATAGCTGAAAGCCACTCCAAGTCATTTTATCCAGGGTGGTCATTAAAAGATTTCATTTAAAGCTGAAGCTAAAAAACAAATCATGGGCTCCCAGGGTTTCCCCCCCCCCACACACACACACACACACACTTTTTTTTTTTTTTTTTAAAACATCAGTGAAGTTGGCCTTGCTAATTGGTTATTTCACTGAAAAGGAAGAAAATAATGGAATTTGAGTATTTATAATCTGCCCACTTGAACTGTTGAATAAAATGAATACCTATCATTTCTCTGGAGGGACTAACTGCTCCCAATCTATTTCTAAGTGCCCAAGGCTAATCCCAGCAGGTCCTACCTGTTTCTTATTTTCAGGGGAGTGCAATGCAGGAGGGATACAGAAATGAAGTCACCTACTTCACATTCCTAAATTAAATTACAATGCAAGCTTTTGGGGAATGATGGTGTTTTACTGGATGTTTGTACAGCACCTAGCACATCCTCATTGTGGTATCTGGGCACTCCCACAGAATGGTATACCTGCATATCTCCCACTATGGATTTATGATCAGTTTTAGTTTGCTTATTCATTTAAGATGAAAAACTGAAGGAAAAATATAAAGAAATTAATTTCATGAAGCAAAAATATTTCTACTAGGACATACACATTAGTGACTATTATTAGGGCCCAGGCCTGGAAACACTTAAGTGTTTAGCTTTACAGAACTGATCAAGGTAGTACAGTTAAGCACAGACATAAGTGTTTCCAGGATCAGGGTTTTTGTGTTATATAGTACTAATCAACACCATTTTCTACCTGCTGTATAAACATATAGTAAGAGACCATCCCCCTGCCCCCAAAGTATTGACAATCTAAATAGATCAGCCAGATAAAAAGAATGGAAAAAAGCAGTATTATTATCCTGATTTTACATATGATGGATCTGAAGGCACAGACAGATTAAGTGTCTTGCTCAATATCACACAGGACATCTGTGCCAGAGACTGCAATTAACCCAGATCTGCTGAGTCCCAATCTAGTGCCATAAACACAAGGCTATTCTTCCTCCCCAAAAGCTTTTATAAGCTCTCAGAAGACCAGCCACTCTAACACTAATTTTTGAGCACCTGACATATTAGGTCTCCATCTCAAGTTTAAGATATACCCATTCAATTTGCAATGGAAAGGCTCTAAAAAAACACAATTATATCATAAACCACACCACAAATATGAACTTATTTCCCAGTATTGTTCAGAATAAGATTAGGTAGTGTGATTATGGGTGGGGACAGAGTGGGGAAGAGCCCATAGTTGGATGGTAAACAAAGCTTTTACATTTCTATAGCACCTTTCATCTGGGTAGCTCAAGAGCACTTTACAAATGTTAATTAAAACCTAACTAGCACCCTGGGAAGTAGCTCAGTAGTATGCCCATTTGACAGACTGAGGCAAAGAGAAAGTAGGACTGGGGAAGTTCTCATTTATATGTTGTTCATATAAGTGATTTAAAAAAGTCTAAGCTTTGGTCATCAGAGATCTCTTGTGGAAGTAAGTTCCATAGGTTAATTATACAGTGTGTTAAAAAGTATACTTTTTAAAATTTGCTATCTTTCCATTTCATTGGAAATGTCCTCTTGCATTAAGGGAACACATACAATTGGGTGCTCCCATCTATCCTTTCTGTGCTGTTCAATATTTTGTATACTTCTTTAACATCCCAACTAAGCAGTCCCAGTCCTCATATTTTCATGCCACTAAGGATTTTCACCCCCACCCTTCTACATCTTTGAGGTAAGGGGACCACAGTTGAACACATTTACAGGGGAGAGAGTACCATTTTTTTTCTATACTAGAATAATAGTATTTGAAGTTTTATTTGTTATCCCATTCCTTATGCAGCTTGCCATCATTTCATTTTTATTTATTTTTAAATCTATTGCATACTAAACAGAGGTGTTCACTGAGCTATCCACAATGACACCCTGGTTCTTCTTCTGAGTGGTTACAATTAATTTGGAATGTAAGGTACATGAGTAATTCAAATTAGTCCTTCCAGTGTGCGTCCTCTGTATTTGTCAACATACATCAAGGAATTTACCCATGGTCACAGAGTGAGTCAGTGGCAGAGCTCGGAACAAAAACCCACGAGACTGCCTAGGTTGATAAGGAATGGGGTAAAAGGGACAAGTCCCATAGCAGCAGCAAGGAAGACAGACTCATACAACAGGTACACCAGTATAGTGTAGTGTGGCTTAATGGAAAGAATCATTAAAGAAGGTAAATGGATACAGCTTCAGGAGGCCCGTTTCACCTCTCACACAGACACAGCAAATTTTGCAGCATTAGTCAGGCTGTGCTGGTCTCACGTTCTCCCCAGTACTTCTGTTGTTACTGTTCTGTCTGGCATTGGAGTGAAACAGAAGTGGGAAGAGAGATTCGCTGTTCAGCATAAACCACAACAGGTCCACTTAACGCACGGAAGTGTTTAAACCCTCCATGCAGAAGTTATATCATAAAAAGGTATTTGCTTTAACTTAACAGCTAGCTGTGAGACAAATGAAAATCCTGTTGCCCAACGGAGGGTAAACACAATTACCTGTGCAACAAGAGCTAAACCTGCAGCAACCGGTGCCGCTTGTGCCCATTCTGGGGTAGCAGTAGCACTAAATCTTCTGGAGGAGCAAAAATAGTGAGGGCTGACAATGGCGCAGATTGGAGGCTATCCTGGGGCACATACAGTAGAATTAGTCATTTGTTAGTGCCAATGGCCAATCTTCTTTTCAGGCATCAACCCTGAGTGACTCCTGAGACAGAGAGAAGGGAGAGGCACACAGCTGGCTAGACAGCAAGTAACAGGTTAAATACATGCAAGCCAAACACAGTAGCATGCATGTTTCTGAGCCTCAGCTGATTATGCCACATGCAAATGGCTTTGGACAGACAATCCACTGCATTAAACGTGGGTGGCTGGCTGTTGTTGATGCCTTAATTCCCACCCCAGGCTTTAATTTCAACACTGATGGCATTTAAAGCTCTTCCTAGGCTAGGCTGAGAACTTTTCAGTACTTAAAGAAGCAATGAATTTCCACCCCCCACCCCCAAGTCATGTCCCTCTCTCCCCTTCCTGAAGAATAAACCAGAATATCCACATAATCTGATTTCACAGCAGGCTGCACTTCCATCTAAAAACAGTCAGGCAATGCCCAGGAGCTGAAAAGGGACTTAGACCTCAAACAGTAGCATGGGGGGAGCTGAATGAATCACATACCAGAAGACAGGTCAGGTTAAAAGCGCACAGAGGATTTTTTTTTTTTTTTTTTAAGTACTTGTACTTAAGAAAGAGCGAAAGGATTTTCCCCCGTCGAGGAGAATATAATGGAGCAGGTTGCCAAGGGGCCATAGGGCTGGGGGAGAAAGTGCAATTACTGCCCCTCGGCTAAGAGACCAGAGAGGGGACTGGGGCCAGGAGGGTGCTGTGTGCGCTGGGGGAGGACAGAAGGCGAGTAAAAGAGGGACGCGAGCGGGGAAGAGACTGATCGCCCGGCAGCGGCTGCACTTACCTGGCTGAATTTCCTCTCTCAGATAAGCCGGGACAGAAACAGCAGAGCAAATCCTCTTTGCAGAGCGCCTAGCCCGGCTCAGCAGCGGCGGCAGCAGCTCCTCCCCACACACAGCCTAGCCCTCACGCTGCTGCGGGATCAGCGGCTCCCCGCACAAGGTCACGGGCTCTGCTCCACTTCGCAAACTTGCACGAGAGTCGGGGGAGCTCGGGCCCGATCCCCTCTCGGCAGCTCCAGGCGGCGGCACCACGTCCCTCGCACCCCACTAGGACCCGCTCAGCTGCAGCCACTGCTGCTTGCTACACGGGCGAACGTCTCTGTCTGCCTGCAACAACCTGCAGCAGCCTCTGTTGTACAGCGCGCGGGCCGGTCCGCGCGCGGAGCCCGGCCCCATTGGCCAGTCCCGCCCCCCTGGCCGGCCCCGCCCACTGCCTTGCCAGGGCTCGCAGGTGAGGGCACACGGACACAGCTAGCTAGCTGGGAGATCCGCCTCAGGCAAGCGGCTTCTCCTAGCACAGGCTCCTCAGCCAGCCCCACTCTTGGGGCAGGGCCCGTCCAGTTCCCACCCCACATCCCAATCCAGTTTTGGCAAGATGCCCCTATCTTTGAAAGGGCCCTCCCCAAAAAGCCAGGGATCCAAGCGCTGGTGTGTTCAATATCCAGATCCTAGTCCTTATCCTGGGGCTAGGTCCCATCTCCAGAGCAGAGACACTCCCTAGCCTCTTCACTAAAGAAGGCCTCCAAGGAAGCACGTGGGATTTTAAGGTTGCCCCTTGCACTTTTCAAATGTCTTACTGTCCTAGACTCAAATTTGTGGGCCTGATCTGAATTCCACTGAAGTCAATGTATGGTCTTCCATTGAAAAAGCCTCTTTCCCACCATTATCATTGTCATCCCTGGCAAAATTTGTAGATGATACAAAATTGCTCAAGACGGTTAAATCCAAAGCTACAAAGAGATCTCACAAAACTGGGTGACTGGGAAACAAAATAGCAGATGAAATTCAGTGCGGATAAATGCAAAGCAATGCACGTTGGAAAACACAATCCTGACTATACATACAAAATGATGGGGTCTTGATAAATCAGCTGTTACAGCTCAAGAAAGATGGTGGAGTCATTGTTCTCTGAAAACATCTGCTTAATATGCAGCAGCAGTCAAAAGAGTTAACACAATGTTGGGAACCATTAGACAAGAGCTAGATAATAAGACAGTATATATCATGATGCCACTATATAAATCCCTGGGACACCCACAACTTGAATACTTCATGCAGTTCTGGTTGTCCCATCTTTAAAAATATATATTAGAATTGGAAAAGGTACAGAAGGGCAACAAAAATTATTTGGGGGATGGAACAGCTTCCATACGAGGAGATGTTTCCAAGCTGAAAATTGCCAGTCTTTTAAAAGAGACAACTAAGGGGGGATATAAATGATAAAGGTCTATAAAATTATGATTGGTGTGGAGAAAGTGAATAAGGAAGTATTATTTACTCCTTCACATAACACAAAAACCAGGTGTCCCCCAATGAAATTAATAGCAGATTTAAAACAAACAAGAGGAAGTACTGCTTCCCCGTGCACAGTCAATACATGGAACTTGTTGCCAGGGGATGTTGTGAAGGCCAAAAGCATAACTAGGTTCAAAAAAGAATTAGATAAGTTCATGAATTCTTGGCCACTGTCAGAAGACAGGATATTGTGCTAGATAGACCACTGATCTGACCCACAGTGGCCATTCTTATATTCTTATCAGAAATGCTGAACTGTCCCCTCCTCTCTACCCACTTTCTTTGCTTCCCTTCCCATCTCTATCCTCCTCTGAATTTTGCTTCTATTCTTTATGTTATCAATAATTTTTCTTTAATTGCATTTTTATAAACAAACTGTGTATAAATAGTGTAATACAAATACTTAATTCACATTTTAACCATTCATGTTATATATGTGCATAAACATTTTCAAGTGTAGCTAAGGTTAGATAGCACATACTTAATATGAATTTATGTATCATTTGTTATGTTTGTGTTATATATATATATATATATAAAGTTTAATAAAAATTTCATAGGAAAAAACTGCTGACCTGTCATGGAAAATGTTATTTACTCTAAGTATCTTAAATCACCTTCTGTCATTATATGTTCATTGTAGGGTCTTTGTTCCATCTCATCACCCGCCCCAAGGGAGCAGGGGAGGGGTAAAAAGGGCTGTGTAGGACCATAAAAAAAAATCCCAAACCAACCCACACTCCCCTAATTCTGGGTTTCACTCCAAAACTGGAAAATCAGCCTATGTTTGTGAGCCACAGCAAACCTAGGCCTCTTTATAGTTTCCAAGCAAAAACTGACAATTCCAGTTTTCTGT
Source organism: Emydura macquarii macquarii (assembly GCF_026122565.2). Classification (NCBI taxonomy): domain Eukaryota; kingdom Metazoa; phylum Chordata; order Testudines; family Chelidae; genus Emydura; species Emydura macquarii. The sequence goes on along the minus strand of NW_027130724.1, from coordinate 2,684,774 downwards.
CACAAGCACAGCAGTTTGCTTCTGCACTACTAACTGCAAGATGGAGGCTGAAGAAGAGCTGTGTCTAATAAAAGATACTATTTCACCCACCTTGTCTCTCTAATCTCCTGGGACTGACACGGCTACAACACCACTGTTTAAACTTCCTCAGTCTCCAGGGCTGTCAAGTTAGCATCTTTTTTGAGCACACTAAATTTCAATTTAAAAAAAACTCATCCTTTTCTAGTAGAAGTTAACTGTATACCCGCTCGCTCCTCTATTAAAACAATACATAAAAAAGAAAGCGAATACAATGCTGTTCATTAAAAAGCTCTGAATTTTATTTCTTTAAAATTAGTGTTATAGACCAGTTATTTTGGAACTAAAACCCAGCACCCACTTGCAGCTAAGCATTCAACTTGAGTACAGAAATCAATTATGAGACCACTCTTCTCCTCCAGTGCTAAATTCATGCAATGTTAGTATCCAGGGCCCAGTCTTGCAGTGAGACTATAAATTTACTCGATTAGCATTTCAAAGTCAAGAAATATTCTCTGATGTTTTACTCCCGACCTGGTGTACCTTCCTCCTCTTTCTATGTCACAATATTGCTGGCCATCCACTTTCATTGACTAATAATAGTAACTTTTAAAGGCCTAAAGAAATCCCAAGGTTCAGATCCTTCAATCCATAAAAGGTTAATGCCTCTTTAAACAAAGCAGCTCTAAAACAATGGCAGAGATAATACACACAGAGAATTCCAGCTCAGAGCCTCATTGGCAACCAGGTGACACAGTAATTGGAGCTGATATGACCGCACAGGGGAGGAGTGCTCTGTTATAACCCTAGCTGCACCTGTAAGAAAACAACCTGTTATCCAGTCTGAGCTGCTGCCAGCTAATCAGCTGGTGCTTTCATCAAGTGCACCTGGAGTCCTTATGGGTCCATGCTGCTTACATTTAAGTCAGCTGAAAAATTTCCAATATGAGCACAGGAATTGGTGTAGAGGATGTAGACAAGTAGCCTGTCTCTACCAGTGACCTGTACCAGCTGCTTTAGAGGAAAGGCTAAGAAACCCTTGAGTAGGTGATTATGGCATAATCTGTCCTCAGATAATGTTTTTTCCTAAACTACATAATTGAGAGGTTGGCTCGTGCCCCTAAACCAAATGATTTATATCTCTCCCAAACCCTGTTTTTCAGCCTTGCTATTAAAACTCTAGATGTTCTTTTTATCCATAAAAATATCCAATCCTTTCTGGAATCCTGCTATACTCTTGGGAGCAATGATATCTTGTGGCGATAAGTTCCCCAGGCTAGTTATGTGGATGAGGCATTTCCTTGGCAACTTAAAAATTGCACTGATTTCAGGGGTGCAGGACCAAGCCCTATTTTTTTTATTCACCTTCTTCCTTCTTATTCCCCCCCACCACCACTTCCCTATTAAAGCAGTTTGTCCTCAAATATCTCAGGGCTGCAGGATTGGGCCATTGATCAGCCAAGAATGATCTCAATGTGACAGTGAGCTAGTTTTGGGTAGTTCAGACTCCAAATGGCTCACGTAGGTTTATGGGAAAATGTTCTATCAGTATTGTTCAGAGAAGAAACTGAAATGTCCCTCAAACAAGAGTTACGAAACATCAGTCTGATCATATCACAGAGGCTTATAAGATTCCAGATTCCTTAATTACAGGCTTTAGTCTGTGACTTTTAAGGGAAATCCCTGCAGCACATTGATTTGGATTGTTATTGAGTAAAAAAAGCTAACAGGGAGTTACTATCAAACACAGCAAAATAAACCTGCTTCATAAACATAATTAAAAGCCTGTGTTTTTCCACCGATAGGGTCATGCCATAAAACTGTCGCCTTTCTTGGCAGAGATCTACATGGGGCTTGAGAAAATAATCTGTGTTTAGAGAGGAACTGCCTGGAATGAAATGTGCCTACTTGATGTTTTCTAAACTCCAATCATCTGCCAAAGCCTTTAAGGATTAGAGCTTTAAAAGAGCCAAGACCTGACTAAAGGACTTTGGGGCAGGCCATTTATTTCAGGTATTTTGCAGTCTAAATGCTACAAACTTAAGAAACACAAAAGGAGGAAGGGAGACCAGCTGAGCAGGTTTGGGAAAATGCAAGTGCCTCTCAGCATGGTGAAGGGCCCTATTTCCGTTCCTCTATCCGATCACATATCCGGGCAGAGGTCCTCTGGGCCGCATCTACTGACTCCTTAGCTACTTTTGAGGAGCATTGAGCGCTGCTCAGAATTCTCTGCTTGGTGTCCCCCTCAGGTTCCCTCCATTTAGCCCTTTGACCTTCATGTCTGTTCCTGTTTTTTCCATTCTTTGTCCCCTGTAATCAGTTGAGTCCTGGTCTCCGTAGCTCCTCCCCTTAAACTAGGGGAGGGGCTTTTAGCTGTGGGTGGGTCCCAGAACCCAAATAGTAGCATGATGAAAGGCTGTTGTCATGTTCAGAAGGTCCATGGTGCTGTGGATGTTCTAGTTGCTCCTGAATGAAAAAATGGTGAAAAGACCCATTTCTTCCATGAGGCCCACAACAAAAATATCAGTATCTATAACATCTCTCTACAATCTCAATATCTTCTCGGTGAGTCAGCCTCTGAATTCTTTACTCCTGGGGATTTGTGCCTGCTTCTGCCAATGAAGGGAGCAATTTACGCTTGCTTCCCTTGAGTAGGTACCTTCCTATGCATCAGAATCTGACCCTGTCTTTGTCTTTTAGGTCTAGTCCTGTCAAGCTTTATGTGCACATGCCTTAATACTAAGCATCTGCGTAATCTTATCAAAGTCAGTGATTTTGATGAGATTACGGCTAGGTGCTTACCATAAAGTATGAGTGTAAGTCTTTGCAGGGTTGGGATCCAAAACTGTAAGATCCTCAGTGAAGGTACAGTGCCAAATTCATTGCCTGAATTTAAGTAAACAAGAGATTACAAAAAATAATCCAATACCTCCCCCAAAAATACTTTGCATTTGAGTCACCACTAAATTATTCCAGTTTATTTTGGTGCAACTGCAATAGAATTACACCAGTATGAAATTAGAGAAACATAAGGTGAAGCAGGCCCTTTGTTATCAATAACATAGGCTGGATTCACTACTGTAGGCCAACAATTTGCTGCTGGGGAAGCATCAGAGCTAATTTCTAGCTCTTTGATTCTGTGCCACAAGTGCCAGCACCCGGTAGAGCAGCCAGCAGAGGACTAGCATAGCATTATGTAGCATCCCTAGCACATCCTTCCGCCCTGCTGGCATGTCCACCTATGCCAGGATAATAGGGGGCAGCTACCTCAGAAGCTTTACAGCATCAGTGGGAATTCTCCACTGGCTATTTACAGCCGGCAGCGGCTCCATCAGTGCCACCCGAGAAGTGCAAAGGGCATGGAGCTCAACTGAGAATCTGGGGCCATGCATCATTAAAAGTAACATGTATAATTTCTATGTGTTTTTCTATTTCCCAAAAGGTTTTTTGTGGTGCATTTATATTTTGAGATTACTAGTAAAAGGATAGTATTCACGCTGGGTCCCCGTTCTTGTGGCGGGTTGTGCTGTGATAGGTTACAGGACTGTTGGGCTGCATTACATTATACTTCCATATGCATTCCTTTATACTTGACTAGAACACTTTGTATCCTGGTGGGTGAGCTGTGTCAGACTTACAGGGTCCCTTGGGGTTTGTAAGTGATGCAATAGGATAGTATGTTGCTGTCATTCAGCAGCTTTAATGGGTTTTTTTTTGTTTTTTGTTTTTTTAATTAAGTAGTTGTTTTGGATTACTGTTTTATTATTGATTATTTGTTAAGAGCAGATAATGCATCTGGCACAGTATAAGACAGTCCCGTACCCTGGAGAGTTTATCCCATCTAGAAGAAACAAAGATGTATCTGTGCCCCTTCCTCCCCTCTATACCCAAAAGAGGCTTTTCTGATGAGATTTCCATCTTGGTTTTTGGTTTGGACTCACTTTCAAGATTTTGATCAGAACCAAAACTAAACAGTCTGAGGTTCAGAATCATCACTAGTTATGATAGACCGCTTTGATTTTTTTTTTTTTAAACAAGAAACAAAAGAGATTTAAAATCTAAAGGAACTCACTGTGCTACCTTAGAGAATCAATAAATAAAAACATACCACTTTCAGGGTCAAAATGGTCCCTTAGTCCCCAATCCTGCAATGAGTTATGCACATGAGTACTCTCTACATCTGAGCAGTTCCACTGAACAACTCACAAGCAGGAAGTTACTAGTGTGTAAGTGTTTACAGCACCAGGACCCATATCCGGATGCATTACTGAAGCTTGGAAGCTGATATGTTACGGAGACTGTCCGCGGAGATGAGTTTTAAAATGTCAATTGTATTTACTTCCATCTTTATGTTCAACAACTATTTTGGAGAGACAAGGTGGTTGAGGTAATATCTTTTACTGGAGCAATTCCTGTTGGCGAGAGAGACAAGCTTTCAAGCTACACAGAGCTCTTCTTCAGGTCTGGGAAAGGCACTCCGGGCTTGTCTTCATGTATACTGCTCCAGTGGTGCCACTGTAGTGTGTTGGGGCTAGTCTACACTTAAAACTTACAGCGATACAGCTGTGCTGTTGTAAGAGCACTTATGTAGCAGCATTATGTAGCTATGTCAGCAGGACAGCTGTCCACACAAGCTATGACCCATCCGTACCTAAGGTAGCCCATCTGAAAATGCAAAGGGCAGGGCAGGCTGCAAAAGGAGAACAGATTCTCCCAGCACTGGTGGCTAACACTGCACTTAGATGGACCAACCAGTCACAAACAGTGCTCCTGATCCCACACACTGGTTATCAAAAAGCTAGAAACAAGAAGTTACACAGCCCCCTTTATTGCATTTCAGTCTCTGGCTCCCAGTTAGCAACTAGGTCCAGTAAGTTATTAAAACTCTGTTCCCTTTACCAAAAATGTTCTTGTGATCCCCAAAGGGTCAGCCACATTACCAGACCAATGTAAGTTTGGATCTTACCCAAAATACAACACTGCCAGCCAATCCTTTAGTAACTAAAACTAAAGGCTTATTATAAAGGAAAGAAGCAAATAAGGAGATGTTAAATTGTCAAAGCAATCAGATACATACAAGTGACATTAAAGTCCATATATATCAGATTCTCAGCAGAACTGTGGAGTTTGCAGGCTTGTAGAGTTCCTTTGGTGTACATCCAGTACCTGGATGGGTCTCAGTCCTTTGTTTCACAGCTTCAGATGTAAAATAGTTGATTCAGAGGTAGGAATAGAAAGCAGTAATGAAGAAAGATGGAGATGGTGCAGCTGCATTTTATAGTCTCAGATATGCTATGTGGCTTGTTTCAAATACAAGCTCACAGCACATGGCATGGAAAAGCACTTGCAGTCTCCCTGAGCACAGGTATGTTCCTACATGTCCTGATGACTCACAGGTGCCGGGGAGACGGGAGGTTCTTTATTAAAGCAGGTTCTTTTGGGATATCTGGGTGGCCCATTCCATGATGCAATCTACTTCTCTGGTGGAGTGTCCTTTATTTGGTGAAGATAGTTTTAAGTGTGTTCAGGTGTATATCCTGGACTTTCTTCTCAGAACATATTCTGTGGTATCTGAGTGCCTGTCTGTAGATAATCGATTTCTTGGTGTGTTTGGGGTGGTTATCAGATCTGTGAGGGTAGGTGTGGTGATCTGTGGGTTTCTTGTATATTGTTGTCTGTAGGGTTCCATTGCTGAAACTGATCATCATGTCAAAGAAGTTGATGCTGGTGCAGAAGCATTCCAGAGAGAACTGGATTGACAGGTGGTGGTTGTTGAAGTTGTGGTGTAAATCTAGGAGGGAGTTTATGTTTTCTATCCAGAGGATGAAAATATCATTGATGTATCTTTCATTTTGTGATGCACCTGTCCAGAAATTCTTCCTCAAGGTGGTCCATGAAGAGGTTGGCGTATTGGGGGGCCATCCTAGTAGCCATGGCTGTTCCCAGATTTAACAGTATATGTACAAACAAAAGTTTTTCTCTTTCATCAACAGAAGTGATCCCATAAAAGATAGATATTACCTCACCCACCTTGTCTCTCTAGTATCCAGGAATCAACATGGCTACAGCAACACTGCAAAGAACTATTTTGGACTCATTCTGTGGGCAGCAACTTCACAAAAACCAGTATAATCTCTCCTTTATTTCAACACACTATGTCCTAGAGAAATGAAATGAAGGTTATGTCTATTCCTGAGCAGTTAATCCTATGGATGCTGAAATCTCTAAACCCATGCCTTTACTACTAGTGCCTACACCATTACTAATTCCCATACAGCTACACAGTGGGAAATATTAAGTAAAATGCAGTCCAAGACTTTGAAAGCCAGTATGTTATTTATATGCACTCAACACTTGAGTTGCCTTCAAAATAAGAATGGAACTACCTCAATATCATGAACACTTGGATTATCTTCAGGCCGGGTTCCCTGGCCTGTGTGATATCATTTGTAGCTCTTCTACTTAAGACGGGATAACAGAAATGGCTACTTTGATAAAAAGAAAATGATATTGTTTATTGGGCCATTCAACACTCTCTGAAAGGATGCATCGACGGAATGGAATCAGAAGACTTCCTGCTGCAAAGCTGTCTCCAATATAGGTTTCTTGAGCTCCAGCTTCAAAAAAGATAATTTTAACTCCACCCAATTTAAAAGATTTCTGTATAACTAACTAAATCTCTCTCTCACATATACGCACACCATTTCTCTCTCTCCTTCAGGGATTACAATAATAAATAAGTAGAAGGTTAGTCTACACTACGGGTTACTTCAATATAATTTACGTCGTTCAGGGGTGTGAATAATCCAAACCCCTGAGTGATGTAAATTATACCAGCCTAAGCGCCGGTATAGACAGCGCTGTCAGCGGGAGACAAAGCTATCTCCTCTTGTGGAGGCAGAAGTTATTAAGCCAACAGGAATGTTCTCTTCCATCGGCTTAGAGCATCTCCACCACAAGTGCTACAGCAGCGCAACTGAATTGGTGCAGTGGAGATGTAGCCTAAGAGTGAGCACTATTGGCTTGATCCTCCAAGGTGCTGAGCGCCAACAGTGTTCACTTGCCCCTTAGAGGCAGAGAGTTCCCAACATGTTACAGGACAGAGGCCTAAATGAGAGTAGCTAAAGGGACAGTAAAGAGTAGCAAGACACATAACTATGAAGCAGCACACATTATGGGGGAGGAAGGGGCCAGGGTGCATCATCCCAGCTACAAAAGGAAAATAGGTGCACTGAATAAGAGTGACCAGCGCTTCTAGTATTTTGCTAGCTGAATTAATTTTCACTGCCTAAACATGAAAAGCTACCTTAGTTAAATGTAAGTTACATAGGGCGGTCCCAAATGTTGACAGAGAATCGGGGTTTTCATCTAAATAACTTTTTTTTTAAACTCAAAGTGTCTGCTTTCGGAGACCGTGTTGTTTTTTTCATTGAAAATCCCAACTCCCAAAAATTGAAATATTTTGGCCCAAAGCAAAGTATTTCAAACTGAAAATGCTGTGTGGTGTCGCACAAGGGACATACTGCAGTTATTTTTCTATACCCATTCTCCTTTATGGGCTAAATTTCCCTGGCCAGACTATATCTCCCATAATGCAGCATGGCTAGGGACTCCCTTCTCCAAGTGGGGAGATCATAGTGCATCATGGGAGACATAGTCCAACAAGGGAGCCCTATCTAGAGCGCTGCATGGATACAAATATGTGGAACTGCATCTGCTGGAAAACACTTTTGCCCGACCCCCAATCCGTCCTCCCTCTTTTAGATTTAACCGCATCTGCATCCGCACATCAGCTGTTTTGAAGCCAGCAGCCCTCCATCAGCTGTTGAGTGACTGCCACCCCAAATAGCTGATGAGCCCCACCCACCTAACAGCTAATCAGATGTTGAGCCCTGCCCCCTGCCTAACAGCTGATCAGCTGTTCGCTGCACCCCTGGCTGGCAGCTTTTCCAGCCCTGCCCCAAAAGTTACAGAGATCCCGACCTCCGTGACCATCCAACCTGCAATCCCGAAGAAATGGTTCACGGAGATATAGCAGATATCTGCAGATTTGCAGGGCTCTAGCCCTATCTATAAAGGAGAATGGGAGCTAGAGGCATCCGAACTACAATCTCTATGAGGCACCACAGCAGCATGTCCAAAGCAAAATATTTTGCTATTTGAATTTCTGCCAAAATTGAAATTTTCCATTGGGGGAAAAAGCCCCATTTCTCAACCAACTCTACAATTAAGCACTGTGGGGCTGATTTGAGATGTCTTAAGCAGCTTCAGCACCCACTGATCTCAAGTGGAGCAGTGCATGCTCAGTATTTCTGAAAAAAATCAGGCTCTTCACAGTCCCAGAAGTTTATCTGTAAATGTCTATTGCCTCTTGATCAACAAACCAGTGCAGCCAGGTGCAGGAGCTGGAGATAATATTTCAGTTTTGAGTAGGAGTGGGGTGCCCTATTTATATAATGTACACTGCACTATATTTTCCTTTTTCCCCCCTTGACAAAGAGGATTTTTCCTGACCTTGGGAGTACACCCCTTGACCTGCTGCTGCTCCTGGAGTTTGAGAGTCAGTTCTTTCCTGACTCAGCAGCTACATTTAATGTATTACAGGTAAATTACACAGCACATGGGCTACCTGGCTCAGCATATGAAAGGGCATGCTCCCAAGAGGAGATTTTCCCTCACTAGAAAAAATAGCAAATACCGGAATCCAAGAGTTCCCAAATATGCATTTGCATCAACAGACTAAATCATCACTTTCTCAGCCTAAGAGGCCATGTGCTATGTTGGGGTGACATTTTTCCATGAAGGGAAGCCCCACCTAAGAGCTGTAATCTGACACCAGAAGTGAGGATGGGCGACCTTGGGTCTTGCAATAAATATACTATACCATGTAATTGTGTGACAGGCTGCCTTACAGGCACACAAGGGGAATCTGAGAAGTATAAGCCAGGTAGCCACAATGTTACACTGCTGTTTGATACTCTCAAATGCCAATCAGCTTTGTTTCACTGTGGGCCACGCTGTGAATCCATTAATTTTTTTTTTATTTATAGGTTTTTCTATGTCATTTGAGCACCACGGTGTCTGAGCTCTTGGGCCTTGACCCACTGAAGTCTCATAGTAAGCTCCACCCGGTTTTAAAGTTTCAGTTCCACTAACTTCATTGGCGATCAGGCCCCTGGTTGGCATCACTGTGGCAGGAATAACATATGCTGATTTTTACTGTATCATTCTACCTCTGCATCTGACAAAGTGAGCTGAATCTCACGAAAGCTTATGCCTACAAAAATTAAATTTGTTAGTCTTTAAAGTACCACAGAACGCTCATTGTTTATACGCTGATTTGTTTTTCATTAGGACAGATGGGCTCTTGCACTTCCTCAATTATTCCCCACACTGAAAGATCATGTAGTGGACTGACTCCTCTTTCTATATGAAGAGAACTGGATATGGCTCCTTCTGAAACAAAACCCTGCTACCCCTGGGTTCTTTGTCAGCAGTGTCAGACACTTCCTACCGCTCTCAGTGAAGGCTGTGCATCTTGCCACCACAGCACTCTCAGCCTGTGGCATAAAGGATTGATCATATGGCCCAAATTTTGATTTATTCATCACCCAACTAGTGACCAGGTCAGAAACAAGGTGGCTATTCTGTTTTAACATGTTCATTAATCAAACATGCACTTAGTCCTCTGAAAGTGTAACTATGCTATAATTTTCCCCAAAATTGATCTGAATTTATTTCCACAGAGAAGCTACACCAATTAGGATGTTGATCATGCAGCTGAAAAGCCAGTAATCTACAGATGTGCAATATGGGTCTTGTAATTTTGATTGACTTAATTAATGATCCTGTGACCACAAAGTCATATTTCTGCACAAAAGACCAAAACCTGGTGCCACTGAAGTCATTCTCATTATTATTAGCATTTCAGTATCACCTAGAGAGGCTCCAACTAATATCAGGGTCCCACTGTACTAGGTGCTATACATACATAAAGCAAGACACTCCATGCTCTGAAGAGTTTGCAATCTAAATAGACTAGAAAAGAAAGAATGGGAGTTTTATCATCCCCATTTTACATATGATGTACAGAGATTAAATGGCATGCCTAAGGTTATATAGGAAGCCTGTGGCAGAGCAAGGAACTTGAACCCAGAACTCCCAAGTTCCATTCCAGTTCCTCAACCATTCTTCCTTTCTAAGTCATTAACAAAACTCCCATTGCCTTCAATGGAACAAGGATTTGGCTTACTTTCCTCCTTCAAACAAATCTGTTTCACCTGCCTTCCAATGCTAACCTCTTTCACCTTGCCCTATGATTGGGTAGGAAAGACTCACTGATGACTTAGATTTCATGGAATTGTTAGAACTTTTGAAAAGTTTAGCGTGTTGTGACATTTTTCATGTGTCTCAAAACAATCTCTCCCAATAAATGTAAACTGTTCTTCCCTCCCCGCAGAAAAAATTTAATTTTAAAACAATGTTTTGTTTAACTAAGCAGGAGACTGTGCTATACAAGATGTCACCTTGAAAGTAAATGGTCTTGTTTAAAAGTATTTCTTGCTCTGTTTCCAGGACAACCAGAGGAATGAAAAATAAAAAGTAATACAACATCAAAGCAGCTGGGAAGCTGCAATTTGTCAGAGCCAAACAGAGGTCAGGCCTCAAAGAGTCAAAGACTTTAAGACCAGAAGGGACCAGAATGATCAAGGAGTCTGATCTCCTGAATAATACAGGCCAGAGAATTTCACCCTGTGACCCCTGTATTGAGCCCAATAACTTGTGTTTGGCAAAAGCCCATCTTTCAGAAAGTCATCCAGTCTTGATATGAAGAGTTCAATAGATGGAAACTCCCAAGTCCCTGGGTAGTTGGTTCCAATGATTAATCACCTTCCCTGTTAAAAACTTGTGTGCTATTTCTAACTTGAATTTGCCTGACCTTAACTCCAAGACTTTGGTTCTGTTCTGCTTTTCTCCACCAGCTTAAGTTCTTGTCTAAGGACAGAACTTCCAGATTCTAAAGCTGTATGAATTCTCTCATTCCTTACCTTACTTCAGGGCAATTTGTCCCTGACAGCTGCTGAGCATTCCCAGTTCCAGGTGACTTGAATGTGAACTGAGGGAGCTCAGCAGCACCCTGCAGGATCGGATCCTTACGCTGTGAGCTCCTTGGCTGTAGAGATGCTGCCCTTCTCATGGGTTTGTACAACATCTTGTACACCTACAGAGCTATATCAACAGCAGCCATTACCATACCTAACTATCTTCCACCTCCACTCCTATCGTATTGTTAATATTTATTGTATGACAGCAATAACAGGACAGTAGGGCCCCAGTCAAGGATCATTGGCTCAGTTGCACCAGGTGCTGTACAAACAGTCCCTGACACAGAGAGCTCACAATTGAAGTGTACATCAAGACACAACAGATAAATGAAACAGAGTAAAGGGAACTGGGAAGGAGGAGTTATAAGGGAACAGTACAGACGACCATGTTTTTGGGTAATAAGTAGGACTCTCAGACTGCCACTTGCCTAATCATCCGCTAATCCATTGCATCAGCTATTTACTTGAAATACCAGTTGTGGGATGGAAGAGAGCAGCAAAATCCTTATCATATTGCAAATAAACACCTCAAGGTTTGGATCAGCTGTTTGCTTCATCCCATTACAAGGAAAGGAGACAGCAAAAAATAATTCATATCAGGATCTGAATTCCAGGACTTCCCACATGCAAAGTTTTCAGGCGAGGGAGTTGTTTTGATTCAGGCTCTTCTTCATTATTAGAATTCATCACTGATGTCCCAGTCCCACCATGCAGCAACCATCTGAGCTCCATGACATAGTGGGGAGAAGAAAGCAAAAGGAGAGGAAGTGGAAAAGGAGGCGTGAGGAAGAAGTGAAGGTGGAGGGAGAGAGAAAAGAAAGAAGCAGAAAAGGGGAGTTTCTTCTGATATCCAAATACAATCAGTTTATTTTTCACAGGTACCAGCTAGTATTTTTATATATCTTCCCAGGAAGCAGCACCATTAATTATGTTGCTGAGTATGGGAATGCAAACAGTTATTGGTGTCTCTGCTTATAGGGAAGCCTGTGACCTGAGCCATCTGGATTTCTCAAGCATTTAGCAATGCAGTCACACTAATTTAGTTAAGGTTTTCAAAGGCTTCCAGGAAAAAGTTCTCTCCTTCCCAGGGGCACTGAAGCAGTGACCTCCTGACCCACCCTTTACTGTTAGGTTCAAAAGCAGCACTGCAGCTGTTAAAGTTTTTCTTACCACCTCAGTGATCCTCTGATGCGGCTAAAGCTACTGGGACATGTACTGTTTATCTAGGCCTGACCTCTCTCCTCTGAACATGGAGAAGCCTCTTCACTGCAGCACTACATAAGCCAAACCTTAGATACCGTCACTGACTGGCGCTCACTCCTTCCAAGTGTCTAAATATACTAGTGGCGTTGCTAATCTGTCCCTCACTGGGAGCCAAGCTTCCCAGGGGTGATCTGATTTGTCTATCTTTCTGCAGAAGTATAAACATTTAACCTGCCTGCCATGGCTTTTCCACGAAGCCCTCCTCCCAATTCTCCTATTCTGATCTGGGGCTCCACTCAGCCTCCAGAAATAAACCTTTTGCTTCCGAAAACATCACACACTAACAGGTTATCATCAGTCCCCCAATGCAGGTCCTTATGCCATGTAAACTTCCCATCCCCAAGCCTAGAGCTGTTTAGCAGTTTTATCTTTAGAGGCGGTGGGCTAAGCATGGTTAGTGTACACCATTGCCACACACTGGTGATGTCCCTCTGGTGGAAGTAATTTGAGGTACTTCCCTCGGCTTATGGACTGAAGCCCTGTGACAAAGCGGGAATGATTTTAATGAATACTGTGTGTGCCTCAGTTTCCCCTATGTAGTATTCAAGTATTTAGGTGATCGGTTAGGGGTGTTGATCTTTGTAGTGACCATTAGAGGGCAGGTGTGGCTGCCTTTAGCTACCTGTGCACAGACAAGGGCTGGAGCTCATCCTATTTGCCCAGGAAAACACACCGGGGGAGGGAGGAAGGAGGAGCGTGTCTAGGGCTAACTGGCTGAAAGAGTCACCACTCCCCTGTGGGGGAGCCCAGGGAGCAGAGCCCAGGAATGGGGGCACTGGCACTCCCAGGATGGGCATTGTAACTTCTTGAGTCAACCGCTAACAAGCTCTGTTCTACGCTGTGTTCCCAAGGACTAATAAACCTTGCTGATTTCCATGCTGGCTGCAAATTGCTTCTGATTGCAAGATGGTGCGCCTGGCCCCCTTGGGGGTGTGCCAGTGCTCCTCAGGCATCCCATCCAGGGAGACTCACTGCGAGGAGCTCACGGCAGAACAGGGGTGCCGAACACGCAGAGAGTAGACTCAGGAGGCGCTGAAGCACTGGGGTGAGACCCACTGCACTGGAGTCCTGACTGACTTCACCCCGAGTGGTTCTAGGGACAAAGCCTGTGGGACTCCATCACAGGCCCCAAGCCAGCAAAAGCACTTAAGCACACATGTAACTTTAAGAGTTATTTCACATGTTGTCCGTTGTGGGACTACTTATGTGCTTACAGTTAAACCCATGCTGGAAACCTGAGTGTAGGAACTAATATATTTTGTGGAATAAGGGCTTGATTCTTCAAGGATGTACCTTGTCTATTTATTTATAGTAGTGCACAGTGCTACCCAAGCAGAATTTTCCATCACAGCGGGAGTTGTGTTTTACAAGTGTGAAGGACAGCCCACCAGGGAGAGTCAGTCAGGCACTGGGTATCCAGGTATAGAAAGAACCCACATAGTGTGGGAAGGGAAAAGGTGGGATAGATGTGGCCAGGTGTGAATTCTCAGAGCCAGGTTGTGTGATTAGGATCAGCCACGCATAGAAACAGAGGAGAGTTTAATGAACAGGTCATTCAATTACTTTATAAAAAGGGAGAATCCAGGCCTGCTGACTGGCTGGTGCTTCACAATGGCATGTGGGAAACACCAGGTAGATTCCCAGCCCTTAGCTTTGCCCCCTGTGCTGGCAGGGGGAACAGCACGCTTAGATCTTGACAGAGAGCCTTGCACTTATTCAGGAGAATTGAAGAGTGCCACTGATAGACTCTGAAGTTCATCCTTAAAGGGTGATAGCTGTAGGGCACTACAGTCAACTGCAAAGCAGACTTGCATGCCCTAGCCAAGTATTCAGCTGTGGGGCAATAAACATGGAGAGGCCTCCACAAACAATGGGAATGTGGGGGGCCCTGGGGGAGAATACAGCAGAAATCTGAGTGGCCCATGAAACATAGATCTGGGAGTAGCTGTACATCTTGCTGTGTTGCTTCCCTATGATTAATTAGCTTTGCCTATGTCATTGCTCAGAGTGTAAATAAAGCAATGTTTCACAGATTTCTGTAGCACAATCCCATTCTGGAAGCTGGGGGGGCAGTACTCAAGTGCACTTGCAAACTTCTCCAGTAACACTTAGCATTTTAACAGTGCTTTTCATTCATGATGATCTCAAACGACTTCTGCAAAGGAAGGGAAGACTTATCCCCATTTTTACTGAGAGGGAACCGAAGGCACAGAAAGAGGGAGTGACTTGCCCAAGGTAACAGAGTGAGTCTGTGGCAGAGTTGGGGATAGAACCCAGCCTCCTGACTCCCAAGCCCACTATCTAGCCATTGGACCACACTACTGTCTACTGCAGGCCTTCCTTCTATACCTTGGCCCAAATGCAGGTTTACTCCACCCTTGATGAGAATGAGAAATCTGCTCATCTTCCCCAAAGAAAGAAAGACATTCTCTTTGTATTTTGCATTAACTCCAATTATCTATTTTAAAACATGTTTTATTTTCTCCCTTATATGACATCAGCAGGCATGCCCCAGTGAGCCACATTAATATCCCCCATTTTTTGTACTTTAGACATGTGTGTGTACAGTAGAAGTTAGAGCAGGGATCTGGCTGTCAGAGCTACTGGGTTTTGATTCCCTACTCTGTCACCATTTCATAGTGTTAACTCAGTTTCCCCATCACCGGGGAGGGGGCACGAGGAAGGGGCCACTGTAGGGAGAACTAATTAACATTTGTAATGATGATATTCTAGATCTTGAATGAAAGAGCAAAGTAAGCACCAGGGATTTATGATTTAAGGGCAGGGTGTTGCTATTAAAGGGCAAATGGCTATTAACAATCTAGCAGGTAGAGCAGTATGAGTCCAGAGCTATCTTATTTCTAAATCTTGATAGTTTTCTTCCCTTCCTCCCCTCACATGGAAAGATTTCCCACCCCAGCTGCTACGCCCACTTGCTGGCAAAAGTCCAACTAGAATCTTTCAGCAGTGGGAGCATTACACCTTGTCTTTTACACAAACAACATCGGTTTGTCAACAGCATCAGCCAGCAAGGGAAGGAGCCCTACAGGAAAACAATATAAAGAGAGTTTCCAGAGGGACACACATGGCCTTTCCATAACCTACGGTATTCTGAGCAGGGACGAAAGAGGATTTTATGGTCAGCTTCAGGTTACAGACTAGCTTCATGAAGGATAAACAGATCTCTGAATGCATCAAGGCAGATTCCCCCTGCCCAAGCTCTGCAGGGGAAGAGGGGCATCAAGGGGCCGCTGCCACTGTCTGTGCTTTTCCTCAGACTGCGGATAAATGAAGGTCTGCAGTCTAAAGAGCTGTCATCTGGCAACACCCACTAGTACTGAATTTATGTGCAAAATATATTTGAAAAGAAAAACTATTTCTATTAAAAAAGGTCTCGGTAAGGGCCCCAATCTGCTTCCACTTAAGTTAGTGGAACCAGAGGTTGCACTCTAAGGCCTCAATTGACCAAATATTTAAGTACATGCTTAAGTCCATCATTATTCAGCAAAGCACTTAAGCTTGTGCTTAACTTTAAACATGTCTTTATGTTCCATTGAAGTCTATGGGACTTAAGCAAATGCTTAAGTGCTTTGCTGAACAGACATGGAGTACCCAGCTGAGGCCTAAAATCTCAAGACAGATATTCTGGCTAAACGCTTTCTCTTAGATATAGCTCTCTGACTCACTAGAAACTCATTTTATGAATTATTTATTAGGAGTAGTCATGCTGTGACTATACCTAGAAGCTCCAATTATGAACCAGGACACTACTGTGCTAGATGCTGTACCAACCCAGATCATGGTCTCTGACCTGAAGAGCTTACAATCTGAGTACTCACCTCCCTTTTATCCAAAATCCTTGCACATTCTCCAGCCTGATAAGAAGGGAAATATAATACGTCATGTTATGTAAAAGTTTTGGGTGACTGTGATGCTGGCAGACCAGGTGCCAGCTCATGCTAAGATCCCCATGTCTCAATTAACAGACAAATACATAGCTGAATCAGCCTAGCGCACCTGTGTGTTAGTATTGTTAAAATAGGCATTAGAATTGTAAGCATGTTTAATGGATGCAGCAACTAACATGCATTCAATAAAGTAAACACTAATCTCACTTAGACTCATAGACTTTAAGGTCAGAAAGGACCATCTAGTCTGACCTCCTGCACATTGCAGGCCACAGAACCTCAACCACCCACTCCTGTAATAGACTCCTAACCTCTGGGTGAGTTACTGAAATTCTCAAATCATGGTTTAAAGACTGCAAGTTAAAGAGAATCTACCATTTACACTAGTTTAAACCTGCATGTGACCCATGCCCCACACTGAAGAGGAAGGCAAAACACCCCAGGGTTTCTGCCAATCTAACCCAGGGGAAAATGCCTTCCTAACCCCAAATATGATGATCAGTTAGACACTGAGCATGTGAACAAAACTCACCTGTCAGACACCAGGGAAAGAATTCTCTGTAGTAACTCAGAGTCCTCCCCATCCAGTGTCCCATCACTAGCTATTGGAGATATTTGCTGCTAACAGTCCCCAATCAGCTACATACCATTGTAAGCAGTCTTATCATGCCATCCCCTCCATAAAGGCTGTTCCAGAACTACACTCCTCTGATGATTACAAACCTTTACCTAATTTCAAGCCTAAACTTGTTGATGGCCAGTTTATATCCTCTTGCTAGTGTCCACATTTCGCACTTAACACTCCCTTCCCTCCCTGGTATTTATCCCTCTGATATATTTACAGAGAGCAATCATATCTCCCCTCAGCCTTTGTTTCGTTAGGCTAAACAAGCCAAGCTCTTCGAGTCTCATCTCATAAGGTAGGTTTTTCCATTCCTCTGATCATCCTATTAGCCCTTCTCTGCACCTGTTTCAGTTTGAATTCATCTTTCTTAAACAGGGGAGACCAGAATTGCACACAGTATTCCAGATGAGGTCTCCCCAGTGCCTTGTATAATGGTAATAATACTTCCCGGTCTCTGCTCAAAATACCTTGCCTGATGCATCCTAGGAGTGTATTAGTCTTTTTCACAGCCGCATCACATTGGTAGCTCATAGTCATCCCGTGATCAACAATACACCCAGGTCTTTCTCTTCCTCTGTAGCTTCCAACTGACAACTCCCCAGTTTATAGCAAAAATTCTTGTTGTTAGTCCCTAAATGCATGACTTTGCACTATTAAATTTCATCCCATTTCTATTACTCCAGTTTACAAGGTCACCCAGATCTTCTTGTAGGATATTCCGGTCCTCTTCCGTATTGGCAATACCTCCCAACTTTGCGTAATCCGCAAATTTTATTAGCACACACCGACTTCTTGTGCCAAGGTCAGCAATAAAAATGTCAAGACAGGATTGGTCTTGGGACTAGAGAAACTCCACTAGTAACCTCTCTCCAGCCTGGCAGTAGGACCTGTTGTAACTCTCCCCTTTAGCCAATTCCTTGTCCACCTTTCAATTCTCATATTAATTCCCTTCTTCTCCAATTTAACTAATAATTTCCCATAAGAAACTGTATCAAATGTCTTAGTGAAATCCAGGTAGATTAGATCTGCTGCATTTCTTTTGTCTAAAAAAAAAAATCAGTTATCTTCTCAAAGGCGGCGAGCAGGTCGGTCTGTCATGATTGACCTGTTGTAAAACCATGTTGTTTTTTATCCCCATTAACATTAACTTCTATGTCCTTAATTACTTGCTCCTTCAAATTTTCTTCCAAGACTTTGTATACAATTGAGGTCAAACTAACAGGTTTGTAGATTCCTGAATCACTTTTTTCCCCCCCTTTCTTAAAAATAGGAACTATATTAGCAATTCTCCAATCACAGGTATGACCCCCAAGTTTACAGATGCATTAAACTTTAATATTCTTTGGTGGAAATTATGCAGGCCCCTCGATTTAGTCCCAGGAAGCTGTTTGAGTTTGACTTTCACCTCGCCTGTGGTCATTTCTACCTCCATATTCTCATTCCCATTAGCCATCCTGCCACTACCCCTAAACTTTTCATTAGCCTCATTAAAAACTGAGGCAAAGTATTTGTTTAGGTGTTGGGCCATGCCTAGATCCTCAGTGCTTAGCAGTCTATATCCCATACTATAAGGCAGTGGTTCTTAACCTTTCCAAACTACTGTACCCCTGAAGCCTGAGTCCCACCCCCACAGGGCTGAGGCATGTAACTTAGTTTCATGGCGCCCCTGTGGCTCCAGGCAATTGCCTTTCTTGCCACCCCCAATACCAGCTCTGCACTTGCGACCCCTCTAAAACCGCAGGTTAAGAAACACTGCTATAAGGTAATATTTGAATGGTTGTATTGTGATCCTCTGTGAAGGTGTAAAGCAGCAGGCAAGAAAGAGACATTAATTAGCATGAGAGCTGATCCTTCAGCAGAAGGTGTTACACCCTTCCCAAAAAGAAAGATTAATTCATACCAAATGGACTATTGTGGGACATCGCAACTAGAATTTCCTTACCTACCATCAATAAGAGGACAAAAGACTTTTGTTGTTATTCTCCTCCCCCTTCCTCTGCACCCATGAAGATGAATCACGGTGAAGATGAATCAAGCAAGGGGTTCCTTATCAGCTGAAAGGATGGGGGAAGAAGAAGAAAACACCTACTAAGGGCTTGCCTACACTCACACTTATGCTAGCAAAACTTTTGTCACTTTTTGAAAAAAAACATCCCACTGAGCAACTTAAATTTTGCCGGCATAAGTGCGAGAGTAGACAGCATTATGTCAGCAGGAGAGTTCTCCTGCAGACATAGCTACCGCCCTTCATTGAGGTGGTTTTCACCGCAGAGCAGTGAAATTGACAAGAATGACACAGTCTCTACATCAACACTGTGTTGCCCTAACTAAGCTGACATAAGCCCTACACCTCTCGTCAAGGTGGTTTTATGATGTTGGCATAGCAGGGGAATTACATCGGTGGAAGGAACAATTTAGTCTGTACACCTCCACCGTTTTGTTGACAAAACTCTCTAGTGTAGACCACAACTTAGCATAAGCAAGAAATCCTCAGCTGCTTAGCCTGAGTGAGCTCTGTGGGACATACAGAGCTTGCTGATTATAGAAGCGTCTATCACCATTTGTGGATCTATGTTTGCCTACTTTAACTTGTAAGTAACTCTAGTTTCCTTATCCTGACAAATCTTTATGTAGTTGGTTATAGGATTGGCTACAAGCATTGTTTTAGTGTGAGATCTAAGGTGCAACTGACCTGAGGTAAGTGACTGATCCTGCGGGATGGGGAGTAAGCTGGATATTGATGTGATTCTTGGTATAGGGGACCATCTATCACAGAGGTACACACATCTGGATGGCGAGATAGACAGTCCCCTGCAGTACTCTGATTTATGACTCCATGTTTAAGCTGTTACAGTGCCTGAGGAGTTTATACTTGATAGTTGGGTGGTGAAATCGAAGTATAGAACTCAAACAATTTGAGGTTTGTGTCCTGGTTCTTAACAGCCTGCCTTGAGGCTGGTACTCAGGGCTTGAGTTACTGCAGGAACTGTTACAGTGATCTCCTCAGACTCCAAGAAATTAGAGGTTTCCTTGTATTTATCTATTTACTGCAAGGAGTACCTCGCTAGATGGCTTCACGGGGCCTAAAGTGACTACATAATCCAATGTGAAAACCAGTGGTGTGGAAAGGCTGCTGGGATTTTACTTCAACATTTCTGTGGCCTGAGTTGAAGTTTGTACCCATGAAAACTGAGCTGCAAATGGAATCAGTAAACATCCACCCTGTGAGCAAGAGGTGCTGAATGCCCCCTCTAATCAAGTTAATAAGGGGCACTCACTATATTAATGACAACCCCACTGCAACCTGCAGGCTCCTGCTCCAGTGTGATGCCCCAGCACTCCCTATGTTTGTGATGTCTTAGCTATCATGGATCCTCAGTGGAACATGCTTCAGGGTGAGGAAGGATGGCACTCTTGGTTATGTCACTGGAGTAGAACTGTAGAGATCTGGGTGCATTTTCCAGCTGTGGCACAGACTGCCTGTATGACCTCAGGCAAGTTACTTAAGCTCTTGGTGTCTCAGTCCCTCACCTATAAAATGTGGATAGTACTACTGCCTGTCTCCCAGCCTTTGTCTGTCTTGTCTATTTAGACTAAGGTCTACAGAGCCAAGGCTGTCTCTGGCTTGGTGTATTTACAGGGCTTAGAACAATGATAGTAGGAGCCTGGTTGGGGGCCCTCCATGCTACTGGAACAGAGAATAACTATTATAGACACTTGATCGAGGAGCAGGGACTTATTTTTATAATAAAAGAAATTGCAAAACAGAAAACATCACTACACTAAGGGGTTTAAATTAATTGCAGCTAAGTAAAAACATTAATGTATCTCATTTACTTTCCATGTCAGGAATGTAGCGCTAGCTTAAGTCATATGCCCAGGTCTCAGACAATTGGAACAGTTGGAAATCCAAAGAGACATACAATTTGTTATCTAGAAAGAATAAACTATACCTAACATCTACCCCATCAGGTTGTACTTTTAATTAAGGGTTTTCTAGTGACTATAGAAATCATAAAGCCCAAAGATTGTTTCATTTGTACCTGTCACAAGCACTGCTGAGATAGAAATACTACTTATATACACATTCAGCGTGTACTTCATTTTTATTGTAATGCTTAGCCAAAAAAAAAGCAGATGTCTCCAAATACATAAAGTACTTAGAGCCCCCATTACCATAGTAGCTGAGTGCATGATAACCTTCCATATATTCAGCCTTACAACACCCCTGTGAGGTAGGGAAATGCTATTATCCCCATTTTGCAGATGAGGAACTGAGAGACTGAGTGACTTGCCCACAGGGTCTCTGACAGAGCACAGAACTTAACCCATGTCCTCCAAGGGTTTGTCTACATGATTAAAATATAAAACAAACAACATGGGTAGCGAGTCTCACAGCCCAGGTCTACAGATTCAGGCTTGCACTACAAATAGCTGTTTTAGACATTTGGGCTTGGAGACCCACCGCCCCTCCCTCAGGCTTCAGAGCTCAAGCCGGAATGTTTATATAGCCATTTTTAGTGCTGTAGCACGAGCTCAAGGCTTTAGACCTGCTGCTGTGGTTTTTGTTTTGTTTGTTTGGGTTTTTTTTTGTTTTTTGGGGGGGCTGTAAAGACATATCCTAAGTCCCAAGCTAGAGCACTAACCACCTGGCCTCCTTCCTCTCCTAAACAAATAAAAACTACTATATCTTTGGATTTCCAAATACTATCCTTTAATATTTTTACCCATCAGGGCCTTAGGATTCCTTACTCACCTAGAGCTTATGTTGTCTTTGCGGGCAAGATTCACCCCCAGGCTTGTGGGTCACTGATGGATGATGCAGTGCAAGCTGCCTACAATCCCAGCGCCAGCAGAGGGCCAGAAACTGACTAGCACAACCCCTAAAGTGTGCGCCCAGCCTGGAACAGGGTGGGACAAGGCTGGCTGAGAGCACCTTTCTGAGGCTGACCCCACTAGTTGGGCCAAACCTGGAAAATTTCAGCTTCATCAAGTGAGTATTTTGGAAAGTAATGCATTTGTGACAATGGGGAGTTTCTAATGTTTTGCAGCCCTACATGGCCAACATACCTAGGACCTGATCCATTCCCTTGACTTTAGTGGGTGTTTGATTGCACCGATATAGATTAAGGAACAAATTTAGTCCTGATAATTCTGATTTCAGGGGTTGAACAAAGGGACCCAATGGCTGAATTCAGTTCTATGTTCTCTGTTCAGTAATCCCACCAGGCTATGGAAACAGGCAGCTATGCTGCATGGATTTCCATTGCTATGGAAGTTTTAAAGTTACAAAATATTTAGCCTAAGTTTTCAAAATTGACTGGCGATTCTTGAGATACCTTAAAGGGCCCTGAATTTCAAAGGGCAGGTGCTTGGAATTTAAGATGACTCAAGTTGGATGCCCAGAAAATGGAGGCACCCAAAAGTCACCAGGCACTTCTCAAAAAGTTAGGCCATTTGTTTTTAAGTGGCAAAATAAATTTAAAAATTTTAAAAAAAACCAACTTTCAAGGACCAATGGAGAGAACCTTCCACTTATGGATGACAGTAGCTAGGAGAGGTACTTAGATCTGACTTCAAGGCAAACTTACGGCAGTGAGTAAAGATCACGTTTTATCAGAGTTCCTCTGGGCGGCATCCGCTGGTTCCCTTGACACTTTCCGGGAGCAGTGGGCGCTGTGCGGGGTTCTCTGCTCGGTGTCCCATTCTGGTTTTCTTCATTTGTCCCTGTGACCCCCACACCGCTTCCTGGTTTTTCATTTGTTGTCCCCAGTACTCAGTTGTATCCTGGGCTCACTGACTCCTCCCCTTAGGCTGGGGGAGGGGCCTTTAGCAGTGGGCAGGCTAGCATCCGCCCACTCCCCAGTTTACAAATAGATTGAGCGTCTTCCACTGCTGCCTTCCTGCCCTTCCCTGCTGCCCCAAGGAACAATGACAATTATCTCAGTAACTTTGCCATACATAAAACATACATACATTCTAACAACAGGATTGGAAATTATCCCCATTCCCAGCTGGTCAGAAGAAGCAGGAGAGGAGTCTGAGGAAGGAGATGTTTCTAGAGCATAGTTACCCTCACAACTTTTAAAGCCCTTAAGAAATACAGCTGTGCCATGGCAGCATACTAGGCACTAGTGTTGATTCCAGAGTTAGGGGCACATTACACTGTCACAGGGCAAGCCCAGAGGGAATTTATTCCTCCATCACCCTCTGCATCAGTGCAATCTCTTCTTTAGCAGTACAAGGTCTGTTCCAAACCCCACTGAAGACTTCAGCATGATTGGCAACACACCCATGGAGGGAAGCGAAGAGACGGCAGTAAATAAACTCATTTCTCATACCCCTCTCCTTTACTTCATGTTGATCTAGTACATGGAATATTGGCCCATTAGCATCATGGGCTACTGCTTTGGAGGAAGTGCATTCCTAGCTGTCTATGGACCTGCAAATAGCTGAACAAGAGATAAAACTCCAAGGAAAGTTGCTTGAAATCACATGGAAGCTAAAACAGAG
The DNA here is from genome assembly GCF_026122565.2 of Emydura macquarii macquarii. Lineage (NCBI taxonomy): Eukaryota > Metazoa > Chordata > Testudines > Chelidae > Emydura > Emydura macquarii. Next base: position 2,661,342 of record NW_027130724.1, on the reverse strand, counting down.
GGGCCCAGCTGGGAATCCATTTTCAACAGCTTCTTAATCCAAAAGCCGATACATCAGTTGCTGATTTAAACATCTGCCTGACAGGCAGAGTGGGCAGAGCCAATGATCTTCCAGCCGGTTGCACATAGATCATGGGAGAAAGCATGTAGTAAATACACTAATTCATGAGACTCCCCAGGGCAGAGCAAGCTCTTGTGCCTATTCTGAACTGGTACTGCTCACTCCAATGAGTTAGAGGCAGGGGCAATCACCAGACAGTACAATTATTCCCCACCCCCCAATCAACTCACAATTTTTGGTGTGCTTCTTAAAGCCCCAGCTCCAGGTGGTATGTTATTTCATGGGAATCTCAACTTTCACTTAAAAGAAGTTTTTAGCCTGCATGTTTGTGGAAAAAGACTTCACAACGAGACTTAAGTGTATTCCAAAGGCTCAAAAAAAAAAAAAAAACTAGAGGGGAAAAAAACCCCTACATTTAAAAAAACAAAACTCATGATTTCTAAAGACTTGGGGTGGGTGATCCTACTTCCTTTTATTCTGTATTATTTTGTGAGTAAATGTCTTGTGAACATCTACATAGCTGACAACCTGGTTTGGAACTTCTCCGCATGACCTTCAGAAGACAGGTCTGGGAACTTAAATTCACAATTCTGCTGAACACTAAAAATCATCTTCTCAGTACCTAACAACACTTTTGTCCTCTGACTGCAGAGGTGTTAATTGCCCACTTCATTTAAGTGTTTTTTTGGGCAACATGTGTTAATCCCTGTTTAACAATCTATCCCACCTTGTATTTAGCTGGGGCACTCCTGGCTTATCTACACTTAAAACGCTGCAGAGGTGCAGATGCACACTGCAGCTATAGCACTTCAGTGAAAACACCACCTACACTGATGGGAGGGGCTTCTCCACCACTCTAAGGCCATATCTACACTAGCAAGCTTACTGTGGCAGCTGTACTGATCCAGCTACACTGCTGTAAGGTCACTTATGTAGCCACCCTATGCCGATGGGAGAGAAAGCTCTCCCATCAACATAATAAAACCACCTCAACAAGCGACAGTAGCTTTGTTGGCAGGAGAAGCTCTCGTCAACATAGCACTGTGCACCCTACCACTTATACCAGTGAAATTTATGTCAGTCAGGGGTTTGAGACTGAAAAGTACAATACAGTGACATATTGATCCAACAATGCCTCCTTCCTGCTCCTTCCAAACTACATCTGAGATGCTTCATCTCCTATAAGCCTGCCTTCCAGGACCTGTAAAATTCAAGACAAGTTGCAGCTTTTAGTCTGGGTCTCCCATTTGTCTGTATGACAATCTCTCCTAAGAGATTTGTCCCTATGGCCACCAGATCACATCTCTTTTGATGCCAGCTGAGGGGAACAAACCCAGAAGAAACTGAATCTTGACAGCTCCAGCAGAGCAGGGAACTATTCCTGCCAGACTGACCCACTTGCAATGCTGCCTGGGACCAGGGGAAGCTTCTGGGCTTGCCCTATGTGTCAAGGGGCATAAAGTTTAGGACACAGAGAGGACACTTTAGTCTAAATTTATTTCAGGCCAGATCCCAGTGCGAGCGCTCAACACCCATTGGATTTCTTCTGAAAGGCTATTTCCTACTAAATATGTTGCTCTAGTTCACTTGTCTGACAAGCTTTTCTCCAGCTACCTCTGCCAGTTTGTTACAGTGTCACTCACAATATAGCCAGGAGGATACAGTGCATTGAAGGGATAGTTGAGACAATCCCTTAATTAAGGGAGAGATGCAACACCCCTAGTTAAAGCAGCTTCTTTTGCTCCTTTAGTCATAGTCCCTGTAAAATACACAATTAAGTTCGTTTGTATTTTATATGCTACTTACCATATGTCTAATGCTTTTCATCTTCAAAGCACTCTGAAACATTTAACTAACATATCTTCCACCCTCCTGTCATGTGGGAATTACTATCCCCCTCATTACACATGAGGGGAAAAATGAGGCATAGAAAAGTTAAATGACTTGCATGAGGCCAGAGAGGGAGTCAGTATTAGTATCAGCAATTAAAACCTCAGCAGTTCCTGGCCTCTAGTCTTGCGCTTAGTCTACTAGTCCATCCCTCTTTACGGTAAGGTAGATGATGATAATACCTAGCTCTCAGATATGCTTTACCTCTGTGGATCTCAAAGCACTTTACAAAAGGCACAAAAGAAGGGTGAAATGACTTGCCTAAGGTCTCCCAGCAGCAGAATTGGGCACAGAACTCAGGTCAGAGCCCCAGTCCAGTAGTCTATCCACTAGGCCACACTGCTGCCAGAATAATCTCCTTTATCTCGTGCATGTGAAGAAGTCGGGTATGTACTCAAATAAGTGAGCCTGCATGTATCACAGGGAGCAAAAGGAGCATGGAGTATGTAGCTGAAATGGATGAATACTGCAGAAGAGTATTTATGAACATGTGTTTGAATAAGAGCTGCAAATTCACTCCACTGGTACCTGTAGCCCATCTAGCCACTTTCCACAAACATATGTATGAGCTAAATTCTGTTTACAAGAAAGTTCACAAAAAAGAAAGTGTTGCAAACACCCTGTGCATGGAACCTTCTACTCCTCTCAGCACCACTGCTTTTTTTACACTGGGGTAGTACCACTGGCTTCAAGGGTGCTGCTCTAGATTTACACTGGTGTAAGTGAGAGCAGCTTCAGGCCCTATGTTTCTCTAGTAGAGTGCACTGATTTAACTAAATCAATTAAAAAACCTATAGAGTTAAACTAGTGCAAACCCCTCATGTAGACAGTTTAATCCTTGCTTATAGTAATTTAGCATAAACTGGTAACTTACTAACACAAACTCAGTTGATGTAATCAAGGGCTAAACTGGTTTAAGTATGTGCACATTAGGAGTTGCTCTTATGTAGCCAGATTGATTTTTAAGATAACCAGTGTTTAATAGCAAATAATCAGAGCAATGGCAATGGTGTATATATCATGGGCTGAGATAGGTCGCATAAGCTGTTCACCAAATCATTTCAAACAAGTGAACTGGGGAAGTCAAAACCTGTTTAATTCACAGACAGAAAGGGGCTATATTTGCTGGGCCAGATCCTCAGCTGGTGTAAACCAATGCAGTGATTTACCTCAGGCAGGGAGCTTATGTACATTTACATCAGCGGAGGATTTGGTCCATTGCATTGGCAGTGAAATAAACTGAATAACCGATCTACAGTTTTCATGCTGGTACACAAGGCATTCTGGATCCGATCCTGCTTCAGTTATAATCCATGCAAAACTCTTAGGGTGGGATCTGTTGTAATTAATTCAGATGGAATACATATGGGCCAAAGGCGTTAACATAACCCAGTTACTGTCCAACATTAATTAAACTGTTGGAAACAAGGTTCAGAGCTTAGGATACAGAGACATCAGGCTGCTCAGCACCATTGCAAATACTATTTATCTTTAATAAAAAGGTAAAAAATAATTAAGAAAGAAGGAAAAAGCGTTAAAACATTTGAAATGCAAAGAAATAAGGCTTGCATTTTAACACCACTTTCTTCCCTTTCTCTTTAGCTGGAGTGAGTTTTAGAAGGAAAAACCCCCTCTTAGAAGTACGCAGTGTTGTAGCTATGTTGGTCCCGGGATATTAGAGGAACAAGGTGGGTGAGGAAACAACATCGCCAAACTCTTCCATCTCATCCTCACTCATAACAATGTTACATTCAACAACAAATTTTGTCCAAACCTTGGGAACAGTCATGGCTTCTAGGATGGCTCCCCACTATGCCAAACTCTTCATGGGCCACCTTAAAGAGTTTCTGGACAAATGTATCACGAAACCATCAAGGAAATTTAATCCTCTGGACAGATGTGAACTCCCTCAGATTTCCACAGCTTCAATAACAGCCACCCATCAATGAAGCTCGCTCTAGAACACCCACACTAGCATCAACTTCCTGGACACCACAATCAGCTTCAACTATATACACACGAAACTCAAAGATCACCACACCTACTTTCACAGATCCAGTAGCTATCCCAGCCACACCAAGAAGTCTGTTATCTACAGCCAGATACCACAGAATATGCTCCAGTGGCGTACCAGGGGGGTGCCAGGCCAGCCCTTCACGATGCGTGCAGGAGACAGGGGACGCAGGAGGCTCTGAGGGGTGCCCTTCAGTGCCTCTCGCCCCACATCGTGAAGGGCCAGCCCAACACCCCCACCCCAGGCCGGGGAGTGTGAGGCCGCTCTGTCCAAGCTGGCACTGGGATGCGGAGCTGGAGCAGCTGGTAAGCACTGGGCCAGCCCTTCACAACGGCCAGGGGGCGCAGGAGGCTCTGAGGGGCACCCTGCAGCACCTCCCCCCTCCCCGTGTGTCATGAAGGGCTGGCCCAGGCTCCCTCCCCAGGCCGGGGTGTGTGGCCACCCCATCCAAGCCAGCGCCAAGCTGTAGTTGGAGAGGTGGATGCTGTGTGGTGAGTAAGTGCGGGGAGGGAGAGCGGCAGAGCCAAGCCTGCATTTGCATCCCTCCAAACCTCACCCCCCCAACACAGATACAGACCCCCTCCCTTCCCCAGGGCAGCTGGGGGGTGGCGCTGAGACCCCTCCTATCTTGCACAGGTGGGGAGGCATGAGGCCTGGGGAGGGGGAGGGGGGGATGCAAATGTAGGCTTGGCCCCTGGGTGCCAGAGACCTCAGTATGTCACTGATCTGCTCCGAGGAGAAGTCCAGGATATACACCTTAACACACTTGCAGCCTACACAAAACCAGACCTGAAGAGCTTTGTGTAGCTTGAAAGCTTGTCTCTTGCACCAGCACATGTTGGTCCAATCGAATATATTCCCTCACCCATCTTGTCTCTTTAGTCTTAGGGGCGGTCTACACTGCAGAGGAAGTGGAGGTGCACACACTGAAGTGCTCCTCCCACCGACATAACTCCCCTGCTATGCCAACGTAATAAAACCACCTCAAGGAGAGATGCAGCGCTTATGTCAGTGTAGTTAGGGCAACGCAGTGTCAGTGTAGATACTGCCTTCCTTACATCAGCGGTTGGCCGTCATTGTCAATTTCACAGCTCCAAGCTAGAGCCCAGCTGCCCCCTGCTCCCATGGAGAGCTGAGCGCCTTCCCCCGGCTGGGGCAGGGGAAGTGGGGGAGCCCAGCAGGAGCTTGAGAACCTGTGGGGCAGCTGGGATACCGGCAAGGAGCTGCCAGCAGAGCTAGGAAACCAGGCTCTCAGCTCCCCACGCCACTCCTCTTCGGTCAATGAACATGCTGCTGGTGAGGACACACTCCACCTCCCCAAGGAGGGAAGTGTGGACATACAGCCACCGCGTTAATTACTGCAGTGTCTGTAAGTCGATCTAACATAGGTCAACTTACCTTTGTAGTATAGAAAAGGCCTTGGATGGTAATAACTGTCCTTTCAGGGAAAAAGAACAAGTTAGTTGAGATGAGCTAGAGCTGTTGTTAAAGTCTGATCCTGTTTAGTCTCATTGAAGTTTGAGACTCAACTGGAACTGGGGAGAGGGGAGCGGGGGGAGGGCAATGTCATCTGGATCCCTCTCTGGCCCAGGCTGGTCAGAACAGCCCTCAGGATCATGACAATGAAGGCCCAGGGTTTGAGGAAACAGTGGGGGTGGAAGCCTGAATGGTGACGCTTGCTTTAATAGCTTCTGTCTGTTCTCTGTCCCTGCCCCCCAAAAGTCTCTTTAAGGAACCAAAAAGGGAATGGTTGGTGAAATAGCCCCTCCCCTCATTTTGCCCACCAATCAGGTCCAATTCTGGTTCATTAACCTTTCAGCTCCATATTACTGGTTTTTAATAATCATAATTTGAACAGTCCTTGGATTGTATTAATGTCACCTTTTTGGTTTAGACTAATCCAGTGTCTCTGTCTGGTTCTTTTGCACCTTGTTATAAAACATTCTTTACTGAAAACAACTTGACTTGTTTTCCATGGTAAATTCCTAAGCAGGCCACAGTCAGGCCCATTGTCACAACAGACCCCTAAAGACACTAAGGCACCTAAACACAAGACTTAAGTCTGGGGTTTAAGCCCCTAAATTTAGTTTTGGCTCCACTGTGATTCACAAAACTCATGCCACACTCTGAAGGAGCCTAAGCTTTCAGAGTAGAATGTTCCCTCAGCACCTTGCTTCTGCTTTGGGCACATGCACTGCTGCCTGCCTCTGGGTGCCTAGACACCTATCTCCCACTTCAGCCATAAAGCAATTCATGAACTGTGTGAAGACAGGCCTTCGGCCACCTATCGTGCACATGGGGCTAGAGCTGGTAGACGGCCTCTTAGCATGAGTACCGGATCCAGTCCCATTCTAGATCTGGATGAAGGAGGTAGGGCCCACCTTATGGTTAGAGCACCCACTTGGGAGATGGGAAACCTAGGTCTAGTCCTCCTGTTCTAAACACTCTTCAACAGGAGACATGCAGGGAAGCCAAGCTTCTTCCCCCACATTTTGTGTGAAGCAAGACTGGCATCTCCATCATTCCCACAAAAAAACACCTTAAGTGCTTAAGCCACCTGACTCCAGCTTCACGTTCATGGATCACTAGGCAGAGAGAGGTGCCTAAATCTGGGTTGTAGGGTGGCACTATTCTCCAAAAGAGGCAGGGGACTTAGCACTCACCTCCCACTCCTCAGCCTCTCCCATTGGCTAGTGTAGGCCATTCCTCACCTGATGTGCTGCCTTTTGTGAATGGCTCTCTAAGGTACCTGCTCTCCCCATTCATTGGACATGGAGCCTAGGCACCTAACTCTGCTTTACTGAGCACACAGTTGTTCCTGTCATTTTCTAAAAGTTAGATGTCATGAGACTTATGCTTAAGTCCCCTTACAGAGACATAAACAGGACCCAGGCTCTTTGCTTCAGGAAAAAATAAGCACAGTGCCTAGGCATCAGAACACCTAGGAAGACAGACAGACAATCTCAGTGTAGAGATTTATTTTACTGTAATTTTGTCCATGTGCCAGAGAGGAAGCCTTGTTAAAAAGGAGAGAGAAAACACTCCTTTTCTTTGCCTCTTAAGCAGGCAAATTGGAAAGGGCCCTGGCAGCCAACTGCAAATAATGGGTCAATTTACCAGAGCAATCACAGCCTGTCAGATCCACCTGATTAGCTGCTATATTGACAGAGTGGAGGTGACAGTTATAGCAGCCCCTTGGTGATCCCGTTAACACTTTCCCTTCTTCACACCATCTCAAATGGCCCCAATCTTAGCCAGCCAGTCAGGTCTGTAAAGTGTGCTTCAAGATTTGCCTATGTTTGTAGGTTCCCCACCTCAGCTTCCCCATCTAGAAAATGAGGATGATAATGATTGACCATCTCTGTAAAGCACTTTGAGATTTTGCTGATGAAGAGTACTACATAAGAGCTAGGTATTATTACAAGATCAGAGGCAGACTGTAGTGGGAGAGGCATGCAAGGATAGAAATCCAGTTTGCAGCACTTGGGTCCTCTTTCCTCCAGGAGAAGAACAGACTGAAGTGCTAGCCATGCCAGAGACCAAGAATCAGGAACTGACCTTGAGCCTCTTGGGGCTTGGAGCATCATGGAGGAGATGGTCCCAGCCTCGGAAGTTGAAATAGGGTGCAGCAGGCAATGTTGTTTTGAACATAGAACTTTCTTCCCTCTTAGCACCTACTCAGATTGAAAACATCCAAATGGTAGAAGAGAATGACTGCTTTACTAGCTACTACTGCTGCTGCAAGGAATACAAGCACAGGGGGAAGACAGCCCTAAAAATAAGGACTGAGTGAAAACGGTAGGATCTCCTGTACACTCAGGTTAGATAGTATTTTGAGGGGGCATTTTGTACAGTTTTTATTAGGCTATAAGCTTGGGAAGCCTCAAATTCTGGTACCTACAGTGCTTGAAAGATCACCCAAGGCAGCAGGAATCTTTAAGTGTCATGTACATCTTCATTTCGTTTTTAAAAAAGTCTCTAGCCCTTCTGGTTGCCAAGCTCACCTTCCAAATGGCTATTTCCACAAAATATCAGCATATCAAACAAGGCAACAAATGCCTCACATATTTACCATTAGAACAGTGCTAATGACCACACACCTCTCTAGGTAATGGGCAATTAACCAGGACTTCTCCAGTCTGCTAGCTCCTCATTAGCACTCAATCATCTTGTGGCAAATCATTCCACCTTAATCACCAGTGTTACAAACTGACAACTGGTCAGCTCCTCCAATCAATAGCCTATATCATTAAACCTGCTTGAAGTGAATTTTTAGCCACAGTCTTGTTACAGTAATTACTTGCTAGAGACATTTGCATCAGGCAAACACAGCACAATGAACATTATAAAACTTGATCTCACCCAGGAGAGACAGTGGGTGTTTATTCCATAAAACACCAGAAAAGGCAAATTATTTAATGATTCTCTGGGATAGCCTCTCTTTACTAGTGCTAGCTTCACCCATTAAAAAGGTATTTCATCAGAACAGCCAAACACAGAGCTGAAATGCCTGCTTACTAAGTGCAATGGATTGGTAGCTCTGTCTCAAGTCTCAGATTATTTTACAACACTGTCCATGGTTTGAAATCCAGCAGATTTTACCTGTCTGACTCATCAAGACGACAAAGTAAATTCCTAATTGGATAAAGTGGTCAGGGTCTTTTGGTTTGGGTGTGATTACAATATTGCCAACCGCAAACATTCAAAAAAACAAGCAAATAAGCAAACAAAACCATCAAGAATCAAGGCTACAATCATGGGATTAAAAACAAAATACACATGTTGGGCTCAGTTCATTAATAGTCTGGTTTCTGAGCCTTCAGGGTCTACTTCTGAGCCTCTTCAGGGTTCACGTCCTGAAGCTTTTCTCCGTGACCATGAGAGCTATTAATTTAATATCAGCTTTTATTAAAAAAGTCTCGTGTAATCACAAAACCCCAGCTCCTGAATCATGAGCATTGGCAACAGTGTCAAAGCACTTTTCTTTTGCTAAAAAAATTCCTGACAAATTCTCCTGAGGAAAAGGAGCCTTTTAACAAACAGATAATAAATTACTCATTTAGAAGCAATGATCCCCCAAAGGGCAAGGGGGCTCAATGGACTGGTCATGGGGCTTCTATTTCTTGATCATTAGTTCAAAATCCATGCCTATGGTAACCAAAAGTTGTTTTTATAAGATGGCTGCTCAATGAGCCATTGCAAAATAAATTGGAGTATTCAATTCACTTGACAGATGTCCCCTCACAAAAATCACCACAAATGGCCTACTTCTCAACGGTATCCTCACATAGTCTTTGATTCTTGGCCCGCCACACCAATGGTGTGGCAAGTTTTCTTGTAGCTTTTTCCCAATCCCCAAAACTTTCATGTCATCTGGACCATTTGACTGCCTGTGAACAGCAAAATTTGTGGGTTGGAACATGGGCTGTTGGAATCCCATGTATTCTGGGATGGCAGAATTTGCAGTAGAATCCAACCTGTGCTCCAGAACCTTAGCTCTTTTCCTTCCTTCCCTAGCTCTTATGCTTGCAAAAACATTTTGAAAATGTGAACCAAGTGTAAACTAATGCTGTGATGCCTGCCTGGGTCTGAAGACAACCTGGTAAAAAAAATAGCATTAAAGGAGCTGAACTGCCAAATTAATCCCAGTGGATTGTTAATTCTGAACCTAAAAATAATTTGCCAATGCTAACTCTTTCACTGCTGATTATTTTAGCAGAAACAGATCCAGCTAATGTGCTCATCCTACACTTCCAAAGTGCCTGCCAACGTTTCCTAATGCCACAACTGCTTCCTGCTCAACTACCACAATTTGAAGCTTCCTCCTGGTAATTTATTGCATTACCTATGCTTACTTTCTGATATAGCAAAAACTGACTACATAAAACTGAATATACTATTAACATAAATACAGGGCAACTGTGCTGATATTCAATTTCAGATTTCATTCATTATTTATTATTTGCATTGCAGCAGTGCCTAGCAGCTCGAGTCACGCACCAGGGCCCCATCATACGAAGCGCTATATGAACACTGAACAGAAAGACAGTTCCCTCACCCTGAGTAGTTTACAATGAAAGTACAAGGCATGAGACAACAGGTGGATACAGACAGATGGGGTGAGAACAGGGAAACAATAAACAATCAGAATGACAGGCAGTAGTCTCAGTACACCCACAGCCTAACCTTTAAAACCATTAAAGAGCTATATTTTATATGTAATATTAAGCTACCACATATTTCCAGTCTCATGTATGAGAGTGCCACAGAATGAAGGAATCCTGCCATAGTGCACCTGAGAACCTGTTTCTAGAGTACAAGTTTGCCTCCAAGCTTCGACCTGCTTGGGCTGGACTATTATCAACAATGAAGCAGTGATATATGATCCTTACCTGACCAAGGGAGGCACTGGATTAGAATTCTGGAGACCATAGACTCTCTGTGTGACCTCAGGGAAATCTTGTGCCCAAGTTCCGCATTTGTGCCACATTTTACAAATGTGGAACAAAAATACTCCTGTCTGTTTTGTCTATTTACATTAAGTTCTTTGCAGTGGCATACTGACACGGAGGGCCATGTCCCCGGGTGCCAGCCTGGGTCAGGCGCTGGCCAGGCCCTCCACGGAGGAGCCACCTCCGGCTCTCACAGGTGGCTGCGCTGACCCCAGCTCAGGTCTGCCAGCGGCCAAGGGCTCCCACTGCGGAGGAAGCAAGTGTCCTCCCAGCCCCTCTGCCCCTGCGCTGGGTGCAAAAAGGGAGCTGCGGGGACCACAGCCGCGCAGGGGCCAGGCAGCCAAAGGCAGGGCTCTGGGGCAGACCCTGTCACACCATGCCCACCCGCTGCTGGGCAGCCTGGGGGCATCTGCTCCTTTCACTCCCGCTCCCTGCCACACTCGCTGCCCCACAGCAGGGGGGAGAAGTGGGGGAGAGCAGGAAACGGGTTCACACACATACACCCCACGGGGCGCTGCTGCCGCCGCCGCCATCAATGGGGACGGAGGGTGCAAATGTAAGTGTTGGCCGCCGGGTACCAGAGTCTCCCAGAGACCAATGGTATGCCACTGGCTCTTTGGGGCAGGGACTGTCTCCTACTAAGTGTATGTACAGCACCTAGTATAATGGGGCCTGATTCTCAAGGTGCTACTGTAATATAAGCAATAAGAGGTCAACAGAAAGATCTTTGCATTGTGACAGTGTCATCACATAGCGAAGCAATTTGTCATGATAATGTCATATAATACATTCAGGACTCCATCAGTTCCCTTTCACAAGCCAGGCCTGCAGAATACCCCTCCAGCAAAAACTGGGGCTCTTTTAGGATGGAAGGCAACCCTAGAAGAGGAATTATAATCCCAAAAGCCTTGCATGATGATGCTTTTAATTTGCTTGTGCACTAATGCTGCTCTGTGAATTTTTGCCTTTGCACAACACACTGCAGTTCTTGATGAAAAGAGCCCTTCCCCCATTAGGCCTGCTTGAACCTCACCCTCTGTTTCTGCTCTCTACATCCCAAATTTATCAAACAGCACCCCTTCTTCACGATGCACTCCTCACAATCCACAGCAGCTTCCCTAGATTTAGCTGAGCGTGCTGCATGCCCCTTCCTTTCTCAACCCTCCTCCAAGCTGCAGGGAACAGAACATAAGACAGGTTTTCTCTGTTCGTGCTAAAGCAAAGCGATCATTTTCAAGAGAAGCTCTGTCAGCAAGACAGGTTTATTTCATTTAAGCCCAAATCCACCTTCCCTGAAGCACAATGCATCCAGCAGAACTACAAGTCCTGGAGGTACAGATAAATTTTGATCAGTCAAGCAAACCAAAAATAACCTGACATCACCTGCTAGCCCTAATTCTTCCCCTTACCAAAAAAAACCCCTAAAGCCCCCTATCTATGTATATTTTAAGCCTTTTTCAATGGATACTTCTTGAGCTATCCCTCTGTCCCACAGTCAAACCTGCACTAAAGGCCACTTCTGATAGGCATACATACAGACCTGATCCTCAGCTGGTGTAAGTCAGCACAACATCACTGACTTCAGTGCAGCTACACCAGTTTACACCTGCTGAGGATATGGCCCTGAGTCCTATCTTACTCGGCCACTTAAAGTTTTGATTACAATTCTGTCTGACTTTTAGTTGCACACCAGTCTCTGAGGCAAGAGATATTTTAATGGCCTCTTGCAACAGCTTCCCCTTGGTATGTACAGATTTGGGGTGACCTGAGAGCAAGAGAGGGGGTGCTCAGGCGTAATCACTCTCCTGCTCAGAGGAGACATGTGGGTGATGTGACAAGCAAGTTAACATGAATAGTGACCCCCAATCCACACATCACAGAAGTAGACAAAGCTAACCGCAACTCCAATGTCTGAGCAGAAAGGAAGAGCATGGCTAGGAATTAACATGAGCAGGTACCTGGAAAAGGGCCGGTGACCCACTTGATGCTTCTTGGTGCGTGTTGCCTGCCTTTCTTCAGTGCCTGCAGCACTTCTCTGAGGGCCAGGAAAGTATGGCTGGCCTGCTTCTCGTTGCCACGGACACCTAGGCTTTCAAAAAAGGAGCCGGTGACCAATCAGCCCTCGGGCTGGAGCACACTCAGCCGTGGGTCATGTGATGCCAGCGTTTGTGTGAGTGAAAAGGATGACAGTGTCCACAGGACCAGAGCAAGTTGCCTTTGTACGGGCAGTTCCATCCCCCTCCCCTTCATTACTGGAAGCCCATTCTATTGAACTACAGCCCGGAAGGAGGGAGAAGAGAAAGCCCTACGCTAGAGAGAATAGAAGGGGCTGAGCTAGTGCACTGAAGCCTGCCCCATGCCTACCAAAATTGGATTCAAAAGCTTGGGCCTTTCTTCTACTTACCCTCCCTCTTTGTATCCCCACTTCATTCCACCCCAGCCACCAACGGCTGCTTCCCTGGAGAGCAGATGACTCAGCCAACCTGATTGGAAACGAAGAGTGCTTTCTTTGACAAGGCCCAGGTGGCGAGTGCCCTTCTGCTGGGAACTGACGTAATCCACACTGTTCTCTCCATCCCAGGAACATCCCTCTGCCAGCACTGCTGCTGTACATCCACCTACAGCTCCTCTGGGACCTGCATCTGCCCCACAGATACAAATGCAGACACATGCACACAGCAGTGCTGCTTTCCAGTTCTGGTGTGGAGCTGTGCCTCTCTCCTTTGGGACACAGGAGCAGCAGCAGCATGTGTACGTTTTGACATGCTACCTGTACTCACACATTGTCCTTCTCATTCCTCCACCTCCCACAATGTGCTTTATGAGCAACACAGACTACAGCAGAAAACAGGTGATGTTGAGGAGCACAATTCAGCTACAGAACCCTTCGTGTCATTCTGTTCCCATTCAAAGGCATGGGGTGTCTACCATAGAGCACGCTGTAAATTAAAGTAAGCACTCTTACCGCCTGCTGCTTGGGCTAGTGGGTCTCAGCTCACTGTCCTTCTATGGAGGAGGTTTGAACCATAGCTGGTGACTAACAGGCTGGCAGTGTTTGCCTGAAATACTCCCACCCCATTAGCTGGTGTTGATCCCAGGGTTAAATAGATTCTGCTGGCTCATTGATGCAGGGGACTTATTACCCCACCTGAACAGAAGAGAGGTGGCTCTCTCAGGAAGACAGGATCTAGGGTATAGACTCAGCAGTCTGGAGGGAGGAACCACAGGAACAGCCAAGCATGGGAAGAAGGTTTGAGATGATTTTTATGTTATTCTATTGTTTTCTTCATAAATAAATCCAAACCCCAGGGAAGGAGTGAGTTTGGACTCTACATGCAGCGAAGAGTGGTCTATGTGCCTGATTCTCTACTCTGTTACCCTAGCTACTATATGCTAGGGAAATTCCATTGATTTATTAGGGTATACCAAAGAAGTGAAGCATATAAACACATCCCTCAGCACAGTATGTTACTGAAAATGATACGCTGCGAACTGGCTCCTCATTATTAGTTACATAATCCATGAAAACAAAGAGATCTATGTCTGCTATTAAAATAATTAACAAAACTATGAAGATGAATCATTCAGTCCAGCTAGAGAAATGGACAAATGAGTTTTACTGGTTGTTCAGAAACAGGCCTTGTCCTGCTGGACCTGTTTTGCTACCTGTACAGTACCCAATGTCCATACACCCTGCTTGGCCCCTAGGCTCAGCATGTGGCACCTGCTGTGGCTGTTTTTTTTTGTTTTTTTTTTTTGCACCAGTTCACCCAGCATAAAGAAATCCCTGAATTGCATAGGGCCACTGTAGCTGGCTCTACACCACGCCCTTCCATTGCTCACGGTGTAAGAGGATAGCAGGAGGAAAAGGGGCATGGTCAAAGTGCCCTTGCATTTTGGCAATTCCTGGCTGACAGAACTGCCCCTGGGGACCACAGACAGTCAGGTATAACGTAGAACATCCCTGAGACTGCTCTAGGTTGCACCTCGGAAGTAACTTTAGTCTTAAAAGTTTGAGGATTAGGTGGGTGTAAGTGTGGCCTACCACTTCCTTTGTGGCCCCCAGGCAGGCAGTCCTGAGTATCTGCCCTAAATATTTTTATGAGACGTTTTGGTTTCTGTCCCAAACATGACCAAGGCAGTAGCCAGTGGTACACAGGTAACACAATGGGATCATTCCCTGATATTCCCATTCGTAAAAACAAGGGCCACGTTTTCCCACAGTATAACTATCAAAGTTAGGGGGAATAGGATCTACTGAAAACAACAGGGGTGGATTTGTTACAGTGGTAAGAATTCATGCTCCCATTCTTTTTAAATCACATTGTTTAACTTGAGTGGGTGTGGAGCTGTGGCAGGGCAACACCTCAAGCACCTTCCAATGTCAGGAGCAGCCTTAGTTTACCTTCTTTGTCCACCCATGAGGGGAACATTCTCTCCCCATCCGCTACCAAGTCCACCTCTAGGCACAGTGTGTTTATATACACCAGTGCATTAGCTCCCCAAAAGCCTTCTAATAAAACTATTCTCTGTATCTCTGTTTACTGTGGGAATTAGGGGGTTTTTCCATTCCCATCTCCAGGGATCTCACCTCCAAGTCACCCACCTGAGAGTCAACAGCAGCAATCCTCGTTCCAGTTCCTTTTTGACCCTGATCCAGGGCCCCAATTTCCAGGCCTCCATACCTGAGAGTGACCAGTCTTCCCACAGCCCTTCACCCAGAGGGCTTCATCCTTCTTACAATGTTCAACTCCTCCAGACATCCCTACCTGCAAGCCCCACCCCTGCTCAGCAGGACCCACCCTTCCACACTAACCCTCGCTTCCTGGCTGGATTTTCCCTTTTCCTAAGGGTCACTGCCCAAGCTCTCCTGTAATTCAGCAAGGGCTCCTCAGCGCTGGTCAGTCCTCATCAAAAACCTTCCTCTCAACTCATCACCAGCAGCTCACACTTACTGTCCTCCTTCAGGTCTCCTGCAGCCCTTTCCCTCTGACAACTCTCTGCTGCTCCTTCTGGCACTCCTCTGTTCTCAGGTAGCTCTCACTTGCCCTTCGCCTGTGTCCAACTCCTCTCAGGCTCTGACTCTCCCAGTCTCCCCTTTATATGGCCTAGGTGCCTTCTGTTGAGCCCAGATGGGAAGCAGCTGACTAGCCACATGTGTACTGGACCCCCCCCCCCCATTTCTCTGCTCCCTCTTAAAGAGGCCAGTCAACCTGTGACAGAAATATAACCACTGTAGCTCCAGCTACATGGTAATCATGCCAGCAGCCCCACTCCTGACCCCATTGGTGAGATGACAGCAGAGCGGAGTGATCAGACAATGGCATTTCTGAGGAAATTCCTATGGGCAGCTGAGAAAGAAACAAGAGAACTGCTCTGAATCAGAGTGAAGTCAGTCAGACATTAAAGAACAGCAGCAGTGTTATTAATACTATGAGAGATATAGATATATAAATGCCACCTACCAAGTTATAATTATATGGTTACATAAAATAGCTAAGCAGTAAGAGATGCAGCAGCCCAGGCATTATTGTGTAGTAAAACCACACCACAATGAGTTGCATCATTAGATGTGACTGATGAAAGATAAATCACTATCAGCCATCAGTGGGGGGTGCTGGTTATTAGATGGCAACTCATACCTGGGAATGTTTTATGATTCCAACTATTAAATGGCAATATTAATGAAGAAAACACAATGTCTAGTGTTTCAAATACATGGAATAAATAGTGTTTCAAATATAGAAATATTACTTGTACGGGCCAAGCCACCGTTCCACTATGACCTTTTAACAGACACTGCTTGAGCCAACAGCAGGGTTGGAATCAGAAACTTCAGCGCTAAAGCATGAGCCTTTACTGTTTCAGCTAAAGCAATAGTAACAGTCATAAACCTCTTAAAACTGGAATAGCTGCAGACTCAAACCTCTTATGTGGACCAGCCCCTAGAGGGAGACAAATACCCACGTGCTCCTTGTGGGTTACAATGTCACAAAGGGTGTCTTTCCTTCAGCATCCTGAGCTCAGTTCCAATCTGTCAGTGCAGCCGCTTCCAGGGGTGTTGCTAATGTGACTTGTTTGACAATGGGGAGGGAGTGTCTCACTTGGCTCTGGAGCAGCTTCCTCTGAATGAGTCAGCTGCGGAGCTGATGTCTCCAGAAGGAGTTGCATTCAGCCAGAAAGATGGGGCAGTCTGACGAAAGGTCTTGTAGCAGGGGATTAAAGAGATCAAATGGACAGGGATCCCAGAGGACACCTCCTCCTTCCCAACAATAATACTATTACAAAAGGCCAAAGGATGATAATGAAACAATAAATAGATTTAATGGGGGGAAATTAACCCATTTAAAATCCATGTCTGAAAGTAAGTAATGTTTTCCAGGCTCTGTTGGATTAGTTTCATGACTAGCATTGCCTTCCTGCTCAGTATCTCCCTGCGACAGGCACAGGAAAGCCAATTATTAATATGGTGTGCTAATGTCCCATCAACATGATGGTGCAGCCTCACAATGCTTTCATGCACTGACTCAGTGCTGCGACATGAAGATTCAACGTCAAGATGTAGCATCACACAGTGATTTTCTTTAAGGGGCCACCCCCTCTGGGAGCCCCCCAGAATGTGATAGGAAACAACTATTAGAGACAGACAGGCTGACAGAAAAAAACCCAACAAAATCCTAAATAGAGCACCTTCTCCACTTCTAAATCTGGAAGAGGGCCCAGGAAATATTGATTTAATTCTTAATTTAATGCATGTTTATGTGAAGTAATTCAGAATTATTCCATTAGTGCAAACTTGTCTAATTATTATTATTATTATCCACACAACTCAAGAGCTTTGTCAGCCTTTCATAAAAGCTCCATTATTCTGAGCCAATTTATTACAAACAATAAATTTGTTAATAACAATAAGAGAATCATCAAATCCCAAACTGATACACCATAAGGCTAACACCACAGTTGTTTTTCTGAATAAGAGAATTAACTACATGGGAGTAGGTAAAGGGACAAATTCAGAGACTAAGTGACTTGCCCAAGACCACACAGAAAAACTGTAGCCAAGGAAGGAATTGAACTCAGCTCCCCCAAGTACCAGATAGTATCCTAGCCACTGGACCATCTGTTCTCAAAAACATTGAGGCCTGACTCCCTGCTGCTATAAATTGTTATGGTGATGGATCACTGGTCCTTGATCTTGAATTAATGTCATAGCCACCTACAAACTTGCTAAGGAAAGTTGAAGAAAGTTCCCCGCAGGTGCCCATCAGCAATCTTTGATTAGCCAGCAACACAATGTAGCGACTCTCCTTCAGGGTCTGAGCATGTTGCCATGGCAGCTTCACCTGCACATGGCAACCTGGGGAGCCAGGACCAGGACTCTTACTTGGGTGTCCATGGTAATGCAGAGCACTGTTATGAGGCCAAGCTTTTTGTGATCTATGGGCATGTCTTCTAAGTGAGTTGTGGTGCTGATTCCCTGGCACTTATAGCTTTTCATTATGCCTTTGGTACATCCTTCTCTGCAGTTCCCGAAGGAGGAACTAGGTGAGCAACACAGGATTGGGGATCACTTTGAAGGGACAGGAACTGCAGGTTTTGATGCATTTCTGAAGCTGAGTGGTGAAATCAATGACCCTTTCATGCTAACAGTTGTAGAAGGGTTTAGCAATGGCAAGCGTAGAGACAGTTCCCTGTCAGAAAGCACTGATGACCTAGTTTAATATTAATGGGGATGGTTGTGATTTCATGGGCTCTCTATCTTTAAATGGCTGGGTTTCTGTCAGAGCTATATCAGATCTTGTATCTGCTGGTGTAAAATCAGGCAGCAGAGATTGAAATCTAGGAAGAAACATCCCTGTTGTACGGGAAGTGAGACCTGTAATTTAAGCACAGAGGGACTAAATTCCTCTCCCATTCCCTTCATCTGAATTTGGTTTTCAGGGTGGCGAGAGCCAGAAGCTGGGTTTCCAAGAGAGTATCACAATTTTTAAAATTCTGTCTTTTTTAGTGTTCGCTGCTCAGGACTGGCCTTCAGTCATGCAGCTCTCTGAGCAAGCCTATCCTCTAGCTCTACTCCTCACTCAGGAACATCAATCTGGATCTTTCCAGCCATCCACAGCTCTGCTTAAAAGATGCACGGAGATCTTGCATTTCCAAGCAATGTTCAGAACTCTCAATACAGCCTTGATCAACACATGCCAAAGGCAAAGCACAAGCAGCAGTGTTATTAGAAATTTGGGGATCTCAAGCAAGGTTAATGTGAAGGAACACCCTCACCCCTGAGATGACAATCATCAATATATGCAAATTGCCATGATGCCTCCATTTTCACAGCAAAGACTCTCAAGATGCCAATGAGGCTTTGCAACTCATCTGTGGTTGCTGTTGTTGGGGGCAGAGGTCAAAAAAATAAAGTTACAAGTTGGGCTATATGGATATATGACAGAGGAGAATGGGGAGGAGGAATCTAAAGAGGAGGATACTACCAAGCAGTGTGGTGGGGAAGCAAAGAGAAAGGTGGAGAAGAGGCTGGGTCACAAAACAGAACCACCACCACCAATTGTGAGCCCTAGCAACACCTACCCCATATACCCTCACAAATCCAGATGACACAAGGCAAGAGCATCAACATGCAGTCTCTCTCTCTCCCCCTAGGAGCCCATTTACATGTGAACCCAACATAGGAAGAAACCAGATCTGCAGTGAGTTCATCAGTATATAGGCTCAAGAGACCCATTTCCCCTTGAGAACAGAAACCAGCCAAAGCCTGGGATTCTCCCTGACTCCCAACTAAACCAGAGAAGGATGTGCCTAGTATTGAGATCTGAGACCTGGAGTAACGTGAGGAAAGCTTTGACTGCTGCAAGGTACATTGCTTTATTAGGGACAGACAGACATGACACCGAAAGCACTACCAACTATATATGAAGTCCAAATACCACAGCCAATGCCTAGGGCTACACAGGATAGCAGGATCTTTTGTCAGCCCAGAATGCAGTAAGCTGTCTCCTACCTATATGCCATATATAGCATGTCTAGTAAAGAGAAAGAGAGACAAGGAGAGAGGAGGTGGCAGGGGTCAGGTGGGCAGAGATTCTGTCTATACCATAAAAGAAAGCCATTTGTAAAAACTTGCCGCTAGCAAAGTTTTTTCCCCAATCTGGGTGAGGGCTGAGATCCTCTCTGCTCTGCCCTATCCAGGCTGATAAGACAATAGGAAGGGAGAGGCTAGGGGATGGGAAGAAGTTGCTGGTTGGCAAAAAACAGAATGAAGAAAACCTATCCATTGTCAGCTGGTGATGCGCCCTATACTTCCTTGAGTATGAATCTGACATGCTAAGCTGTGGAGCTAGCACTGGGGACCACCCACTTAGTACCGAAGGATGTGGCTATCATCATGGCAGCAGATGGGCCAACCACGCAGTAAAACAACCTAGGCAAGTCTGACAGACTGGCTTGTTTCTGAAAGACAACTGGGGTCCAGGCCAGCAACAGCCTCGAGACGTGCAACTTCTATTAAATGGAACTTAATAAATAATGAAAGGACTAAATGTGTATGGGAAGAATTCCTCATCCTATCCTCCACAGCTGTTCTTGGTAATATTAATCTCCTCCAGTTTCATTTGTGGCAAGGCAGGTCCAGAAGGAAGCTCCCTACAATCCACATTTATACCACATGCAAACAGACACACAGGGCTGAGAGAAAAGTCCAGCCACCCTCATTCAAATTGATCCCTTTCTCCATATATTTTTTTCCGCTCGCCACTCTCCTCTCCAAACTAGGCCTTCCATGATAGCTCTCCCCTGCCTGCACCTATCTCTGTAGTAGGGTCTCTTTCCCAGGGATTTTTTCCCCCAGAGCAAATAAAACTAAACCATGGAAAAGTGCTCAGTGCAAACACACATATCTCTCCAGTTTCAGGTAAGATGCAAACACCGCGGTGAATCACAGCCTTAGCCATAGCAACACACTTCAGTGTTAAGATACAAAGGCAGTGACATCACAAAATAACTGGAAAGGCACAAAAAGGAGGGAGATATGGGCCCATCAAGGCCTAGGGAGCGCCTGGCTTGTTGGAGGAGGCAACAAAGCAGAAAGATGAAAAGCTAGGCATAGCGAGAAATGGACTATGTCTCTGCATTTGAACATTGGCACGTCTGCCTTTCTTTCTTTCTCCCCATGTTTCACACTCATGTCCTGGCTTCTCAGTGAGACAAGAGCTTGTGTTCCGACTGACACTGCTACCACCAGCACCTCTCTGAATATAAACATGCTGCCTTGGCCAACACACAGACATACTTCTCATTCCTCGGTGTCCGAATAAAGACATGCTGCAAACAAAGCCAGATTGTCTAAAAATAATGGTGCTGCGTCAGTGTGTGGGCTGTGAAACAAAATGATATGAAGTGTTTGTCTCAGCCGCTTTATCCCCCTATTGTGCGGGAGGTTGTGTGATTAGAGCAACAGGAACCAATGGCCATTCATCCAGTGGCTGGATTTCCACATTCTTTCCAAATGAGACTATATTCCATTAACAGGCACACTGGACCTGGAGGCAGCAAGACAGATGCCACTTGTGCCCCGTCACCGCCAATTGTGTGCTGCACACAGAGTACAAACAATTCAGGCCATATCTTCAGTTGGTGTAAGTTGGCCTGGCTCCACTGATCTCCATGGAGCGACACTGATTTACACCCGTGGAGGATCTGGCCCATCAGTTATCACTGTAAATTTAGCCCTGATGAGGTGCTGAAGGGACAGCCCTCCACACTCAAATCTTTGCTTTATCCAGAGAACAGATATAGCATGGGCATATTATTTCTTATGTTACAGCAGTACCATGAGGGCCCAACTGAGATCAGGACCCCATTACACCAGGTGCTACACACACACACACACACACACACACACACACACACACACACACACACACACACTAAAAGTCAGTCCTTGACAGTAGTCAGGGAAGCTGGGTTCTAGTCTCAGCTTGGCCACTGGCCTACTGGATGACCTTGGGTAAATCCCATCCCTGCTCTGTGCCTCAGTTTCCCTACCGGTAAGATGGGGACAAGGATATTGACCTCCTTTGTAAAGTGCTTTGAGACCTATGGGTGACAAGTGTTAAATAAGAGCTGGGTTTTATTATTATCATACATATTATTTTACAGATAGGGAACTCAGGCACAGTGAGACTTGCCCTAGGTCAGTCTGAAAGTCTTTGGCAGGTCCAGGACTGGAAGCCAGACCTCCGTATAGATTTCCACTTGACTAAAATAATTTTTTTCTCTGAGTAAAGGTTTATTTCCAGACTTTTAAGGATGGCCTGGATGTCTAGCAGTTAACATTCTGTAATGCCCAGCAGGAAACTGGGGATTGATTTCTGATCTTGATCGTTTGCTCTCTCACCCTGCATGTGGCATAGATCCCAACACAGGACAAAATAGAGGGACAGCCTTTAATTGCTCAAAGCCTAGATTTTCAAAAGTGACTAGTGATTTTGGGTACCTGAATTTTTGGGTGCTCAACTTGAGATACCTAAAAGTGGCCCAATTTTCAGAAATTGCATAGCACTTGTCTTCTGAAAATTAGACCTCTTTAAGGCGTCTCACACTGGACATCTAAAAATCAGTAGGCACAACTGGAAATATTGGCCCAAACATGACCCCTCTTCCAGATCACATAGTCTGTGCAGAAGTGATTTCTGGCCAGTATTTTTAAGTTCAGAGATGCTGCAAAATGGGGTATACAAGGGTGGAAAAACAGAGAGAGGCTGAGGAATTCTTAGGGTTCCTGTAAGAAATCAGATCACCCCAAGTCTTCTACAGAAAAAAATAAAGGGTCTCAGCTTTCTTAACCTCTTTACAAAATCTCGATAGGAGCATTGTGGCCCTTTTGGCTCTTGCAGAGAACTAAAATATCCGGCCAGTGTCCTCTTGAAAAATTATGTTGGTTTTTTTTTTTTAAACCAATCTGATCTTTGTGATTCTGCACAGCCCACAAATAGAAAAAGATATTACAATAAAACAGACACCCTGTACAAAAAGACAGATTACAGATGGTGATACAGGTTCAGAAGTCTTCTCTGGGCAACTTACAAAAAGGGCCATGATGCAAAACAAGAAAAAAACTTAAGCACGATTATTTGGAGAGAAGAGAAACTTGAGAGACACTGTTAGGAGAAATGCAAATGGGAGCCGTATGCATGGGATCAGGAGGGCACCGGAGAGTAACTGGGTTGGGAGGAAGAGACGAAAGAGTATTGAAGGGTTAAAGGGCTATACTGAGCACACAGAGGAGACTAAATAGACTGGAGGGTAAAAATCTAACATGAAGTTATAACAGTAAGAAGCCAGGCCCTAAAACAATGAGGATGATAATATTAGCAGCCAAGGAAAGAATTAGAGTGTAGTGGTAAGAGAAGATTTACAGCTGAGCAAGAGGAAGATGCCAAGATTTTAATGAAAAAGAAATAAAAGAGGAGTTTTACCTGGAGATGAGTTCAAACTAAGCCATTAGCTCTGGCAAGTTCAAGAGCCAAATGTTGCAGCTGGCTTCTAGTTCTATAATGGCCTGAATAGCTCCAAACTTCAGGGAAGTTTGAAACTAGATCCAAACTTTCCAGCATGGGTCTCCCCTCTCTAGTTTAAACAAAAGGAATAAACCAGGAAAGAATGTTGGGATTTTATTTTGGGATTTCCCCCCTACCTTTTAAATATCCACCCATGGTAAAATAAAAACTGAAAAGGAAAGGACCTGTTACGTCATCTAGTCTATTCCCCCCAACTCCCAGCCAATGCAGGATTGGGCTCGAGTCAATTCTCTAGTGTTTGCAGTGGAATGTGTATAGAGAAAAACAAAACGGATTTAATGATGGGAAAAGCGCTCCAGTCAGGAAATGGCAAAATATTCAGACAGCTCACAAAAACAGGCTACATCATTATCTCTTTAGAAGAGAAAGGGAGACCTGTATACAAATTATGACAAGAAAAAAAATAAACCGATTACCCATGGTATGCAGTGCCAATTACTTAAGTGAACAGGGTCAGGAAAAGCTGGCACAGCTAGAGGCTGTGAAACAGAAGAGTCTGGGCAGAGGGGAGTCCCACGAGGCAGGTAATCTGATCCACTGACCACAGTCATCAGTGCCCCAAATACACCCTTCCCCAAAGCACCAAAAGAAAGTTGCATGTAGCTAATTGAAAAATGACTTACTCAAAAGTAAAGATGGGCAAGAGAGACAAAGCATGAGTCTGAATCCAAACAGATTTTCATTCAGGCCTATTAGAGATCTGGATCAGAATTTCCCCAGAGTTCTGCAGCAGAGGAGACAGTGTCTAGACACGGGGTTCTGGTGCAGGCCCATTTCTCCATGTGATGATTGTTCTGAGGTGAGAGTGTTAGAAATCCACATTCTAGTGTCTGAGACGCTACATGTAGCTGGGATTGTAAAGATCCAGGCACACAATCCTGGAGTCACTAAACTGTTAGTGTGTGTTGAGGGGATGTAACAGCCTTGTAACAATACAATACACATGGTTCATCCTCAGAGCTACTATGGTATGTGAAGCTGCAGAAAAAGATTCTCCTCATACTGTCCCACCACACCTAGCAGACAGGGACCACCTCTAAGGTCCAGAGGGGAGTTTGGTCTTCATGCTCATTCAATCCTCTTTTGCATTTACCAACAAGGATGCCACTTAATGCTCGTTTGAGCAAGGACACTTTGGGAACCAAACCAACAGCACCAAGCTCATTTCATGCCATTCAATGGTCAACATATGGAAACAACTTTTGGTCACTATAAATTCTGGATGATTTGAATCTCCAGGTGAGAGGTAAAATAATCCATAACCCATTTCCAAGCCCCTGGGGCATCCAGTCTCCCTGCCAAGATAAACTGAATTAAATGCAATACTCATTAGCTCTCATGTGGAAGAGTACAGTGACCACAAGGCAGAGTTATTTGGCCTCAGCTTTAACTCCACCGTAAAATGACTTAAGAGCACTTGATTCTTAGGGCCAAGTTCAGCCTTGGCTATTCCCATGTAATTAAGGTGTAACTTTACACCAGCATCAAAGAGTAGAATTTGTTTTCTAGACACCAAAAAGCTATAGACATCACTGTCTTCCCTTGTCTCCCTGGCCTTCTCCTCCATTTCTACTGGCTGGGTGGCTAAAGTGCTCACCTACAGGCCTGAATGGCATAGGTTTGAATCTTGCTTAATCTCATGCTGAAAGGTCACCCCCACTTCACCTAGCTACAAAATCAGTACATGCTCTATCACGTGAGGGCAGTCAAAAGCAATCAGAGGAGATGCTGGCCACATTGCTCTTTTGCATACCAGTGGCTATGAAACTGACGTGCCTTAACCTGCATCAGTCCGATGAGCCACTCGCTCGGAGGAACTTTGACTACTTTCCTTCCAATCTTCCCTCCCTCTAAGTTAGCCTTTAGTAAGACACCAATAGCTGATCAGGTACTATGACCTCATTTTTAGAGCTGCTCAAGATCCATAACTCCAACTGAAGTCATTGGAAATGGCAGCTCTGATCAGGCCTTATCAGTCCATCTCTAGTCTACATCATCATGGGGAACTATCCTGTTTTGGCCAAAAGATGGAGCAGACAGCCTCAGAGGTCTTTTCCAGCTCTCATTCTTATGATACTCCTCCTGCCCCCAAATGACCAACATCTGGCTTTTATTTTACTACTAAATAATCTCACAGATTTACAGCTAATTAGCGTTAGATTTTTGTATGCGTTATTGGCGATGAATTAGATATCAAGGGCAGCCCAGGCTATAACATGAGCAAGCGAAAGCACCATTTAAATTTCAGTTGCTGCACACACAAAGAAGGACAAAATCTTGCTCAAGCCAAATGTTAATTAGATGCACAGTCCCTGGGTAGCCTTTGTATCTTCTCCCTTTGGGATTAAGGAGAGGGGTGTGAGGATCAGCAAACTGAATGGCTGACAGTTGAAGGTTAACATTAGGTCAACAAGCCCTTTTCTCTGCCTTTCAGTTCTGAGACCTGGCAGGGGGTATAACCAAGAGTTTGCATGGCAAACATTTAACAAAAGGAATTTTTCTTTCTTTTCAGCCTCTTCTCCTTTATCAGAAGTGAATTGTCTTTCCCTCCCTCCTCATTTTAGAGTTGGGCATAACACCCCAGTCTGCCAAATTGATTCTAACTTCTAATGGCTCAGCTGATTTGTCAGCTTGATGCATTTGTTTTGCAGACCCAGCTAACACCTGGGTCTGGCCTGGGAACCCAGCCCAGTTTCCCTGCATGAAGAATGCAAGAGGAAAAAGCTAAAATATGATTTCCCTCCCCTTTAAAACTGACTAGTTTCTCATATGGAATAGCACAGCCTACTCTTTGGATCTATCACCAGTCAGGGATGCAATCTGCCGGTATATTGACATTATAATTTGCATGGATCCAAACTTCTGGAAGGGTTTATCACTGGATTAGGACTCAGGACACTGGGTACAATTCCTGACTGTGACACAGGCTTCCTGCATGACTTTAAGTAAGTTACATCGCTCCTGATTCTCATTTACCCTAATACCTCATTACACTGCCAGAGTGGTGTAAAGTGGACTCTGTATAACCATACTAGATTTATAATGTCTGTAAATTTCCCTGTGTAGATCAACCCTAAAATAACATCCAATCTTAGAAAGAAATCCTTCCAAGTTTGGAAGGGATGTTTGCATTGAGGTCTTTGGTTTGTGCCCAGGCCTATGATTGCCCATGTCTATTAATAA
This sequence comes from Emydura macquarii macquarii, assembly GCF_026122565.2. Classification (NCBI taxonomy): domain Eukaryota; kingdom Metazoa; phylum Chordata; order Testudines; family Chelidae; genus Emydura; species Emydura macquarii. The sequence goes on along the minus strand of NW_027130724.1, from coordinate 2,635,153 downwards.
CATACAGAGGGCTTCACCTAAACAAAGGAAGAGACCTGCAAAAAGCAAAAGATTTTGGGTGTCCTTAATTAAATGAAAATAAACTTAAGCCTGAGCACTTGAGCTCCATCGAGAAAATAGAAATTGTCCAGCTCTGGAACAAATGACCTCAGAGCCACCTGCCCCAATAGCTGTGGTAACCAAACGTGATATAGGAAGTACCAGCCACCTCCCTCTGTATTTTTAAGTGAAAAGACCTCAGAAAGTTTCATTCCCAGAGTTTTACCTGTGTGGGACAGAAATTAATTCTAACTCCCATAAAATAAATGCCTCCTTGATTTGTAAAGCCCTGGGTAAGTCTGGTCCTGTAACTGAAGATGGCCACTAGTGCCAACATTTTCAAAAAGTCAGGGTGGATACAGTAGTTCTCTCACTATGGTCTACCAGAATAGAGAGACTATCCTCTGGAAAGTATGGGGGGTTGTGAGCGGAAGCGACCCATGACAGCAGCTCTCTATTATGAAATGATCAGCATAATATTTAAAAAAAAAAAAAAAAAGAGAACCAGCAATACATTGTAACGCTCTGCATATAGCATTCAGTACTTACACTCTTCCTCTTGCATCCCTTTTCTCCTGCCAGTTTATCTGAGTCTGCCAGTTCCAGGGCTTGCAGGATTTTTCTGGAAGATAGACAGAGATTTTGTCTGTTCATGATGTTATTCCGAGGCCTATGAAGTGCTTTCCTTCCCCAGGTTTGTTTAGCCATCATCATCCATGGGGCCCTGTGGTATCAGGAGCTAATGCAGCCATGTCACAGCATCCCATCACAGTGTACTACGAGATGGCTGCAACTCCAGATAATCCGGACATGAATGCCAACTCCCTTGGCATATGCTGCTACAAAGCTGGCATAAACAGTCACCACTTGGCTAATCCACCCTATTACCTTCAGATGAAAGAGAAACCTGCATCCAGTCCAGTCACCCTGCTAGTCCCATGACTAATTCCTCCACCGATATCTCTCCAACACACAGTGAATGCGGATCACCCATGTCTGTCCCGTCTGACCTAGACTGACTTTTCTTTATGCTCTCCAAACATGGCTCTTTCCTGCTACTCTGCCTCTCTGCAACAGGTTTCAGTGATCTGCCCCGCCCTTTAGCACTGTTACTATGGTGACATCAACAGAGACCTAAATAGGCCCCAGAGACAGACATGCAGCCAATATGATTATGATCACAAAGCCCTCAGAGGAGCAGGAGCCGGCAGCTGGTGAGTTATAGGGACAAAGTGTGTGAGGCAGGCACGTGCACAGTTCCATCTATTTGTAATGGGAACATTTACAATCCAGTCTTAGCTATTCAGCTGTATTCAGATCCATCTGTTAGGAAAAAGTCCTACAGAATTTAATGAAAAATGCTAATCTTTCTGTAGACTTTTGGACCATCCAATGGAATTTAATTGTATCCCTGCTGTAGGATAATGCCAAAAAGCCATACAGAAAAAATACCATTTTCTCTTCAATTCTATTGTTTATTTTGGAATAATTGCTACAGAACCCCATTAAATTTCCATGCAACTCTATTACATTCTATAATCTGTTTCCATAAGGGAATTTACATTAGTAATGACTATATTAATACTTAGCACTTACATAATGTCTTCTACCCAAGGATCTCAAAGCACTTTACGAAGGTGACTAAGCAAACATATCCCTATTTTACAAATGGGAAAATTGAGGCACAGAGATTAAGGCCATTGATTTTGAATATCTCTGTTTTTGGATGTCCAATCTGGGACATCTTGATCCCAATTTTGCTAAGTGTTGAGAACCCACAACGCCAATTGCCATCAACATGATTCATGGATCCTGAGCAGCTCTGTAAATTGAGCCCAGAGTGTTTTGAGATGGACACCCAGAAATTTAAGGCACCCAAAAATTAGTGGCTCTGATTAAAAACATAGCCATCAATGATTTGTCCAAGACCATAGAGCAAGTCTGCAGCACAGCTGGAATTAGGAACCAGGTATCCTGCCTCCCAATCCTATGCCTCCCATAATTATGCTCGAAAATCCTTGAGAAGCACAGTAAAAGTGGAAAAACTTTTCAACAGATCATTGTGGAACAGAAAGATAGGGTGACCAACACAAAGCTCAGAGGAGAGACCGTGGCAAGAAAGCAGTTTGATAGGGAAGTCAGTGACCTCACAAAGATCTGCCTGTGACACATAAACCAGCCAATAGCAGTTCTAAACTCTGCCAAGCAACATGCTGAAGTAACATGCAAGCCATCATGTGCCTACCAAGATCCTCTCCACCTTATTATTATCTCTGTTTCTTCTATTATGCTAGTGCTGCTCTAGATTCATAGATTATAAGGAACCACCATGATCATCTAGCATCTGCCCTCATGCAGAACACAAGCCAGAGAATTTCTCCAAACTCCAGTTTGAACGAGAGCATACCTAGATCAGAGATTAGGGCCCCGTTGGGCCACACACTGCTCCGATGACCTTATGACTAGGGCTGGTTGTAGAATTTCCATTGACACTGGTTTTTTGACAGAAAATGGAGTTTTCAGCGCAACAATTTTTTTTTTCTGAAAAGTGTCACGCTGTGGAAAACATTTACTTTCTGGGGGGGAAAAAATTAATAAAAGATTTTGGCTTCCAGATGAAAATTTTTAGTTTTCCAACAAGAAGATATTTTCTCTGGAAAAGAAATCCATTTTCCAATCACTTCTACTTAGAGTCTAAATAGATGGGACAAGAGGGGAAAATAAAGGTCAAGAGACTTGCGTGTGGTTGCATAGCAGGTCAATGGCAGAGCTCTCGTTCTCTCACACACTCTCTCTCTCTCATTTTCTTTGTAAAAGTTGTTTGTTGTGTTCCACAGTTCCTGTAGTAAAGACAGGCCAAACATCAAACCAGACACAGCCAAGTTTTAACAGGATTCAGGGACATATCAGCTCCTGTCTACACATGTTATGCTACTCCGGAATAGGACACTTGTCTTGTAATTGGGTCCCCCAAACCAGTTCATTGTCATAGCACATATGGGACTTTTGTCTGTAATGTTAGGCCTCCTCTGCAGCTTCCCCTGGTTTCAAACAGGTGTTAGCTCTGCTGGTGCAAACAGAGGCTTTGCCTGTCTACGCTAGGGGTTTACACTGGTGCAACTACACCAGTGGCTGCCAACTGATGGCTGTGATGGGGAAAATACACCTTTCCCTACACCCAGAGGTACAAGAGGCAACTATCCCTTGTTAATTCAGTGAGATGTGCTGAGTCTGAAAAGGAAGTTTGATCACCTCTTCTCTCAAGATTTATTCTGACAAGCCTGCAGGCCATAAACAGGCCAGGTACATTATAGGAAGAAGAGTCATCTTTTCTGAAGCATTGGAGCAGACAGACCAATTGCCTTCTTCAATATGGCAACTCCACTGTTCCCCATTATCACAGCTCACATTCTGGGGATGGGGGGCAATCCCTGAGTCACTTCATGCCCCCCACTACTTTCCTGTAATTTACCAGAGTAAAGTGCACCAGTGTAGCGTATCTACCTTAGGTGTTTGGACCAGGTGAGCAGCTACATCAGTGCAAACCTCTAGTGCAGACAGAGAATCTGCCTCTCAAAAGGTGTGTCTACAAAGCAACTAAACACTCATGGCTGGCCTATGCCAGCTGACTCAGGCTTGTGGGGCTTGGACTAAGGAGCTGTTTCATTGCTATGTAGACTTCCAGGCTCAGGCTAGAGCCTGGGTTCTAGGACCCTGCAAGGTGGGAGGGTCCGAAAAATAGCGTTCCAGCCTGAGATCGGAAATCTACACAGCAGTGAAACAGGCCTGCAGCCCGAGTGCCACAAGCCTGAGGCAGCTGGCCTGTGCCACTGCCAGCCACAGGTTTTTTCTTTCCTGTAGACATACCCCAAGGGGCTTTCAATTCTAGGGCTTCATTTGGCAGGTCATTCCACGATCTTATTGACTTTGCTGAGATAAAATGATTCCTACCTGTTAACCTAAAGGTTTCTTCTTTTCTTAATTGCAGATCAACCTATAACAGTAACTGTTTGGAGCCATTGTGAAGAGCCAGATAAAGAATGGGTGGGTAAGTGCAGAGGCAGGGAGTGATAACAATGAGGGGGATGCAGGAGGCAATTAACTCCTTTTCCTTATCTTACCCCAACAGGGTACACCTCTGCAAAGTCACACACAGATTGCAGAAATATTCACAGGCCACTTCACCTTAACTGGTCCCTTGAAATGTGTGTTAACTACTTATGCTAAACAATCTGTTCCACCTTGTATTTAGTTGTGACCTTTCCCAGACACGAAGAAGAGCTTTGTGCAGCTCAAAAGCTTGTCTCTTTCACCTACAGAAGTTGGTCCAATGCTATTTCCTTATCCACCTGGTCACACACAGGGTTTTGAAGTGTAGGTAGGTGCTGCTGTCTGTGGCAAGATGCTGAACTAGATTGGCCATGGACACTGGTCTGATCCTACACTTAGTGAAGGAGACAGGAGAGTCTAAAATGAGAAGGAAATCATGGCAAGTCCCATGTGCTCACAGCTATTAGCACATCCAGTTAGAAAATGGACAGAACTGCTTTGGCCGCTCCAGAATGCAGCCATGAACATACACCAAGGAGACTGGTGGTGAGGAATAGTTTGTTTAATTCATAAAAATCGGGTGGGCTGTGCCCAGCAGTTTGTCCTTTTACTCCAAAAGGAGTTATCTGACTAAAGACCAAGTAAGAAATTCAGAATTTGACCCAGAAGGTTAAAAAAAAAAAAAAAAAGACCCTGGCCATAGGGTTCATTTCAGGGTTTTGTTTATGTATTTTTAATAACCTCAGAGGGGTAGTCGTGTTAGTCTGTATCTGTTGTTTTTAATAACCTGTTAAGAATCTACCCACCCCAGAATTTTATGGTAGGGGACAGTGGACTAATCGAATTACAGACACGTTAGCTTATGTCACTTCGAGGTTGATTTAGTGAAGCCCAGGAAAATTATCCCATGGAAACAGAAGAACAGGAACACCAGACACTCACAATCACCCTTACTCCATAAGGGCCAACAGTTCAAATTTCTCAAGTTCTAAAATACACACAAAGGGGTGGAGCAACAGACACTTCTTCATATATTTCTCTCCAATACCACATGGCTCAAGTCTCAGCTGCAGCTGCTGACTTCAGCAGAGCTACTGATTTACAGTAAAATCAAATCAGGCCCACAGAATCAGGAGACTTGGGATCTATTCCTGATTAACATGCTATGTTATTTTGCACAGGTCTACCACCAAATTTTCAGAAGCAGTCAATGATTTGAGGTACTCTCAGTTTTTGGGCAAAAATCAGTGTCCATTTAGTAAAGTTTGGCCTTTATGGCTCTGTGCCTCAGTTTCCCCATTTGTGAAATGGGAGTAATAACCTTTTGTAAAGTGTTTTTAAGGTAATAAAAACACTTTACAAAGGGTTAAGATCCCTGCATATAAATGCAAGTATTATTATAAATCAGTGCTTCAGACAGCATGCACAAATCTCACAGCAATTAAGTCACTTAGCATACCCCCCACCACAGTGGTACAAAGAGTAGATTACACAGAGTTCTTTCAAACCTCCCCTGCTCAGCACAATTAAATCCTTACCCTTTTCTTTAAACTAGACAATGAAATAACCATTATGAGGATTAACAGGCCCCTTTGGGGCACACAACAGAGTTGAGCAAACAGTGATAAGACATCAGAGAGTCCATCATGAGCTTATCTTAAGCTCAGAGACTGCCTCATGGGCTACATCTACATTGTCAATTTTAGGGAGATCTCCTATCTTTGCCCTAACAATGGTATTAGGGAGGGTGAGAGTGCTACCACATTGGTGCTACCACAATACAAATAAAGAAATCAATAATAATAATAATAGTGTAGACTCAATGCAGGTATTTTTCTCTCCATGTTGTCTAGAGTGGCACAGATCACATCTAAATAACGTAATGGTAAACGACAGTGGCTTGTAACTCTCCCACTCCTAGTCCCAGTGGTGGGAGATTTCCCTACAATTGCTGCTGTAGACAAGGCCATAAAATGATTCCCACCCTCTGATGCCAAAGGCACAGCGCAATACATCTCATTCCCAGTTTCTACAGATATCTGTCTTTTAAAGATCAGGTTAATTGTGGTTTAGCTCCTTCACACGTGCTCCCACGTGAAGGGGGATAGTAATGGGGTCTTGGACAATGAACCCCATTATCACCTAAGTCTTTGTCTTCACGGCTAAAAAAAGATGTGTTTTTAATCACAAATTAAGTAACACGCATTAGCTACCCCACCATAAAAACACAGTGGAGATGAGGGACTGTAGTGTTACTGTGAGGAAGACTAGATGAAATCAACCCAGGTAAGGGGTGTAATGCTGACCTCACTTAGCTATCTTGTGATAAACAGTGACAGGTGCCTGGCTCCACTAGGATTTTACAGCAAGATAACTTTATCTCACTCCAAAAAACCCCCACCTTTCTGGCAGTGAAGACATAGCTTTAGTCCACCCAAGATGAGTACAGGTGCAAAGGAATCTGCAACGTGGCAAAAGTTCATGACAGCTCTTTGTGTTCTTATGTATTTATGCACTAGCCCACAAAGTGTGGCCGTCCTGGGTCAGACTGTGGAGACTGTAAAGTATTCAGCAAAAATAGCTGATTCCAATAATACTTTACCTTTTCAAGGAAATGTCACTAACTTTAATGGGATGCAAGGTACCATATATACTCTTGTATAAGCCATATACTAACCCCTCCATTTTGTAGGGGTAGCGCTCAGTTCCCAAAAAATGGGGATCATGTTCTTTGTAGGAGACTTTGCTGTCTTCTAGAGGGAAAGAGCTGCCCACCAGCTCCTACTTCTCCCCTCCCTATTCCCACAATCCTACAGGCTCCCACTGAGTGTAAATGCTGACTGGCTGGAGCTTTTCTCCAAAAACCTCCACTGAAGCAGAGCCTGATAGAGTCTAACAACTTGTGTGGACCCTGTAGTAATAATGACAGTACAGGAGAGGCTCTTCACAGCTTTAATGCTAATCAAGCAGAGGGTGCACTGTGCAGAGCATTACAGATCCCAACCAAAGAGCAAAGGGACACAAACTTCAAGGCTTCCCCCCTCCTGCCTGTGTCTTCTCCCTGGGCAAAAAATAACATGCACACAACACACCATACAGCCAGAATTCTCAGCAGCTGTGCTCATTCTCACCCTCCCACACCTGCTTTGCTGACAGTGACCTTGCACAGTATTGCTTTGAACCACTGCCATTATTGAGATCTTCCAGGAACTACCAGACTGGGAAGTGTCATGTCCCAGAAAGACTATCACCACCTACCACTCTGTATTCCTGACCAAGACTTGGGAACAACCAAGAGAGAGACCCCTCTCTTTCCCCCTCAAGAAGAATCCATCCCAATCTTTCCATAAGATCCACTGCACACTGGGACAAGACTTGGGGATTGTTAGTTACTGCCAGCTATGCATCAGCTGGAGAGGGGTGTGTTTTAACTAAAATGATAGGCCAAAGAGGAAAGGCCTCTTGAGGGTACATGCTGCCTGGGAGATGATGACAGCTTGATGTCTGCTCTCCTCAAGTGAAGTGTGATCTTTGTTTATCACGGTTTTGATATTGCATTTAATACAATGAGACAAACTCACCCTGCTAGAGTGCTCTCTCACGGTGAGACCCAGAGTTGCAGCACTTCTGCCTCCCCTGCACTCCTATGGCCTGAGGTGGTGACATGGCCCTCAGACTAGGTCATGCTACAGTCCACCCCTTCCGCAGTATCAATGTCCTGCGCCTCAACACATGTTCCATCCCCTCCGCAGTTCTTTCAGAATAGGGGATGTCCACACCTCTTCCTGGTGCTCCCCTGCAGAAAAGCCCCAAACAGAACCACACACCACTATACCCATCCCAGTCTTGAGTTTTTAGTCTCTCTAAGTTCTCCCCACCTCTCTTACTCCTCTTCCAGAACACCAACCCACAGGGCTGCCTGCCAGGGTCTTGCTCTTTTGTCAAGACCCACCACAGGGACTCTCAGGCCATTCCTGTTGCTTCTCTATGTCTTTGCCATCTCTAGCCTATTGACAGCATTCCTTTCTCAAGAGAGGATCCCAAGGCCTTCTCTCCCTCACTGCTCGGCATGCCTCCCTTTATGAGATGACCCAGCTCCTCCCCAGCTGTGTCTGCTAACAAACTGCACCTAATACACCCTCCAGGTGCCACCAATAGGCTAGATGAGCCTTTGGGCTCCCAGTAATCTTTTTTGCTGCCCATGTGGGGTGTATAAATCCCATCCAGCATAAAAATTCAGTAAGTAAAAAGAATACATTGCCCAGGTACTTCCTGGACTGCCACCGAGGATTTGAGGTGGATAAATACATAAGAGGCTGAAGACTTACTGGCTTAAGCAGTCTCCTCCTCCATATGACAGTGGGATGCAGAGCCTAGCACAGGAGATAGCAACTGAGGAAAAAAACCAGACATTTTAATAGACACACATTCTCTCAGAGATAAGGGCTCCCATGTCAAATCCTGAATGTCTTACTTAGAATATGAGATAGAAAAAGCAGCCAGTGTAACAAGTGGGATAAAGGGAGAAATGTCTTCCCTGAGCAGAGGGGATGAGCAGCCCTGAGGAGAAACTGGATGACCTGGAAAACAGGGCAGGGGAAACAATCTCCATATTTTGAGCATTACAGGTTTAGAAGGGAAAGATGCCATTATATATCTTCAGAGAAAGCTTCCAGGCCTCTTTAGGTTAGACACACTGCTCTCTCTGTTTGAAAAACAGGCGGGAAAACACAAAACCAAGGGCGGTGAAAGTCATTCAGATGCTTAATGCTGGATGCTGCTAGGAAACAGAGAGTTGAGTGAGAGCTATAGGGCAATGAGCAGGAGGTTTATATTTTGGTCGAGCTTTTGAGCAAAGCTCAGCCAGAAAAGTGCAGCATTGAATGAGTGGATGCAGCTTCTCTGGTGAACTGACATGAGGTACGGTTTCACATACACTGCTGTCTTCACCAGGCATTGGGCTGTTTTGACCAAATTCTTTTAAGACTTCATCTAAGACAAGCCAAGACCTCCAACAACATAGTTCTGAACTGACTGGAAAGGGGCCTACGTATCAATGGAGTCCATTCCTCTACAAGGGTAGAATATAAGATCCCCAATAAAGAAGCATCAGCACAACTCAAGTCTCAGGCCTTGTCTGCATTAGAAAGTGTTTGGCAGCATGGTATTCTGGTATAGCCATCCAGGCAAAAACCCCTAGTGAAGATGCAGCTTATTTAGGAAAAGAGTTCTTTTGCCAGTATAGCTTATCCCAGTTCCCTAAACAAAATAAGCTGCACGAGCAAAAGGACTTCTTTTTATGGTATCACTGTATCTAGACTAGGGCTCTTGCTGGCATAGCTATGTCAATCAGGGGTGTGATTTTTTTTCACACCCGTAACCATCATAGCTATGCCAGCAAAACTTTTAAGTGTAGACCAGGCCATAGTGTCTTTAATTCCAGACTCTTAGATGTCTGAGATACAACAGAGAGGTGCACAGAAAAGAGGAATTTTGAATGGAGAACACCACAGGTTGCACCTGTTCCATTTGCTCCCATACACGCCAGGACTGACCTATTTTTTAACACCTCTGGAGACATTATGGGCCTGATATAAGAAACAGCCTCTAATTTTACAGGCCCAGTTTTGCACCTACTATTAATTATAGGCACAAATCATCCCACTGGCACTATTCGTCGTTGGGGTAGCTTGGCAGCACTCCTTGCTCAAGGTCTGTGCCTAAAGGCACAATCTATCCCAGTAGAATTACTGATAAAGCATTACTCAGCGTGACTAAGGATGGCAGAATCAGGCCCTGGGGTAGACACGTGGTAGGGGGAGGGGCTAATAATAATGTACATCAGTGGAAGTGAGAGCTGATGTCAGATTTTCTGATGTCGGAGAGGTCCATGATGAGAGGGAAAGAAGGAAGGGCACCATGTTAGCTCCCTTGGGAGGAACAGACACTGTCTATACACAGTTATTTCTCCTTTCCCAGGAGGCCGCCAGAGAATTTGCCGTTGATGCCTGGAGATGATCCTAGAGTCATGGGAGAAACACAGAAAGAGGACAAGCTGCACAGACAGCTCTACAGTAGAAGTGAGGGTTTGGGAGAAGACTCCATCTACAGCCAGGCTCCTCCAGGGGACACTGAGAGCATCATGCAGCCAGCCAGAGAGGCTGTGGGCCAGGGAGAAGATGACACCAGCGGTTGTTGGATTCTTTCTGAAGCTCCTGAGCAACACCCCAAGTAAGTATCAATGCATTCACCTTTCTGCTAAGTTCTCAAGTGTGCCGTCAGCATTACACCACCTTTGTACATCAGCAGCATCTGCTGAAACCCCTTTATGTCCATGGATTAATGGAGTTTCCCAAATCGGGGGTAAATTGACACACTGAGAGATGAAATGACATACCCAAGGCCACTCAAAAGTCTGTGGCAGAGAAAGGAATAGAATCCAAATTTTCTTGTGTCCGAGCAGCGGGTCCCACCACAAAAACCCCTCTCTCCTCATGGCTCTCATGTCCTAGCACTTGCCCATTCTATTTAACGCATGGAATACAGTTTTCAAAACTGGGGAGTTACTAGGACAGGCAAGCCTGCATTCAGATATGCAGCGTGTAGGAATGTGCCCTTGTTACACAGCTGATGGCAAGTACCAACTAGAATACTCTAATGCGGGACATAGGTGCTCTGTAAAGCCCCGTTTGAAAGCTGGGCCCAGGGTATTGGTACAATAAACTTCTGGCCACTATTAGCAAACTCCACCTTGTTACCCCGTAGCAAGGCATGTCAATGATAACCGATGTTGTGGCTTTACATTCTTGAGTTTATTTGCAGGCATGGTTTCTGGAGGGTTCTGAAATGCAGGCAAGCGCGCTGGCATTTCCCACCAAATGCAGAATGCTAGCAAGTCATTTGCGTAAGAGTACCTATAATGTGCACCACCATCTGTAAGAGAGAACGCTACCTGGCCTGTGTGAAAGTAACGAAACATGGGCATTACATGATTTCAGACAGTACCTGCACAAAGGTCTTTTATGTCTTCCTGGGCCATACATGTACTAGAACTCTACTCTAGCTAAGAGCAAGAGTGAAGTCTAAAGAGAACAAGGAGGTGGCCACTAATTAGCCAGCAGAAGTGTCTTGAACAATGGATGGTTAACTCTCACGAGACATTTCTGATACTCTTCCATCCAAAATGGCTTAGAGAACATGTGATAATATCTAGCATCCATACCTGGTGCTAAAACTAAGAGAATACCATCGCTAAGAACTTACATTGTACTTTACATTTCCAAAGCACTGTACACATATCAACCAACTCCTCCTCTCAATACATTTGCAAAGTATTATCCCCAGATATGATGAGCTAATCACTCAAGATAACAATGACTTAATGACAGAAACAGGGCTGGGACTCAGAAGTGCCTGGTTCTTGGTTGATGCTGGAGCCACTAAACCATGCTACCTCTTGAATCTAATAGCACCAAGCTGGTCTTTCTAGTTTGTACATCTTTAATGTTAACTGTTAAAGGAGGCCCCTTTGCACAGAAACTGCACCAGGGAATCTTCCACACAGGTGCAAACTGCCTCAATCGTATTTCTCCCAACCACAGCATAAGCCAAGTGGAACTGATCTCCATATCATTGCAGGTTTGTACAGAAATCCTTATGCACCAGTGCCCCTGCCTCCCTCCTCTCCAGGAATCGCAAAGTAGACAGGAATCTCATTCACATTTATGCACCAAATAGTGCCTGGAACTAGAACTGCTCACATGGTTTTTCTCATGTCCCCCTCTGAATTAGACAAATGGACTGCTGCAAGCTTCACTCTTAGATCTGATTTTCTGTTTCACAGTTTCTCGTATGGCAGTTCTGTAACCCAGTGCTGGCTTAGGCTGGGGTGGGGAGGACAGCAATGTGCACAAAAAGAAGTCAGCTGATGATCATTAAATAATTGATTTTTAACCCCAAATGTCATTAATAATAATAATAAATTTTGTAACCACTCAGGAAGGAAAAATCAAATGCACAAATAACTGGTCAGGCAACAATGCTGCTGAAAAGGATCTTGGGGCTATAGTGGATACAATTGTGAAAAAGGCTAATGTAATTCTGGGTGTATTAAGTTGTTAATATGGAGGTAATTGTCCCAATCTACTTGGCACTGGCGAGACCTTAGCTGGAGTACTGTGTCCAGTTCTGAGCAGCACACTTTAGGAAAGATGTGGACAAGCTGGACAGAGTCCAGAGGACAGCAGCAAAAATGATAAGAGGTTTAGAAAACCTGATCCAGGTGGAAAGGTTAAAAATACTGGCTATGTTTAGTCCTGAGAAAAGAAGACTGGGGGGGACCTGATAACAGTTTTCAAATACGTTAAGGGCTGTTAGAAAGAGAACTGTGATCAACTGTGTTCTTCATGTCCATGAAGGTAGGAGAAGAAGTAATCAGCTTAACCTGCAGGGAGGAGATGTAGGTTAGATATTATGAAAAACTTTCTAACTATAAGGGTAGTTAAGCACTGGAATAGGCTTCCAAGGGAGGTTGTGGAAACCCCATCACCGGAGGTTTTTAAGAACAAGTTAAACATCTGTCAGGGATGGTCTACATTTACTTAGTCCTGCTTCAGCACAGGGGCAGGACTAGATGATCTCTCGAGGTCCCTTCCAGGCCTACATTTCTAAGGGCTTGTCTACACTACAGGCTATATCAGTATAACTTATGTCACTCAGGAGTGTGAATAAGTCACCCCCCGAGTGATGTAAATTACACCAACTTAAGTGCCGCTGTAGACAGTGCTATGTTGGCAGAAGAGCTTCTCCCACTGACATAGCTACTGCCACTCGCAGAGGAGGTTTTATTATGCCGACGGGAGAGCATCTTCACCAGTACAGACTAGCCCTAGAGTCTGTGATGGGTGGGGGGAGTAAATGAGGGTTTTTAGAAGATCCCCACAAAAGAGGATATGTTCAATGATGATCATGCTCTTCCCTGTGCCATAAGAGACCAGCTTCCTGAATGTCCTTTGGGACACTGTTCACAAGGTGGTAAATTCCTGAAATCACCCGCCTACTGGTGGGAGAGTAGCTCCTGACACTTGATTCATCAGTTGGTCTTGGTATGAGTTTCTGGGGAGCTCTCCCTGTTGAGAGTGGAGCTAAGGTGGTTTGAGGAGTATATGGGAGAAAGAGAGGCAGATAACAAAGGAATGTCATGATCTCATCAGCAATAGTGTTTTGATTGGGGCGGTCTGGGTGCACTGATGGGGACAGGGGATTCCACACTTGAATGCCAGAGGCCCAGGGTGTTAGACTCTTTTGAGCTGCTTGTTTGCAATCTCTAACAACAGGCCAAAAGAGTGACGCACAGGTCCGAAGTTACAGCAGTCAACCAAAACCACTCCCTATACTGTACACCTGTCATTGGATTATTGCTAGGCCCTCAGTTATCATCGCTGACTTTGAAGGACACTGATGACAACTGCGGAAAAATATCCTTCACTATCTCTTTCTGTGGCCTCCTAGCAGAGGGAGTCACATTCCTTTGCTATTTCAGTCTTTTCCATGGCAACAGATGGATGTCACAATCACAAAATCACCACTTTGCCATATGGCGAGAGGGAAGGAGGGAGAAAGGAAGACAGATGGTGATTGAGGAAAAGCTCTGATTCTTAGGGGTCTAAGAAATCATAGGAATCCCTGATTGCTGGAGCCAAAAAGCTGACCCAGAGCTGTGGGAGGGAGGGAACGAAGAGGCAGGCGACTCTGCTGAGGCCAGAATAGCGGACCAGCTGTTAATTTATCACTTGCAATTATTACAACATATGGGGAGTAAAGAATGGCTCTTAAGGGGAAAATAAATAAATAAATAAGCAAGCAAGCCAGGCTGCTGCAAAACTGGCTCAGTGCAGGCAAGAGATACAACCGGTACCTGCCAGTAGGGAGAGGACATTCGTGAGGCGCTGTGTAGATAGGCAATTCCAGCCTGTGGGAAAGCGGTCTGAACAGATACAGGCACATGATGGGAAACCATTACAGAGGCACTGGGTGAACGGGTACTGCCAGCCAAGTGGTCAGGGTGTGGGCAACTGGTACCTGCCCACAGAGAGGGGACGCTGCAGAGGTATAGGTGCACGGGCACTGCCATAGGAAGGGGGGCCTGTGCACCAGAGACATGTGCATGAGGAAGGGACTTTACAGAATCACACAGTAAAGAGGCCTGTCCAACAGGCATCTGTGTAGTAGCAGCCCCATCACAGGTGTACAGCAGAATGTGAACCCAGGACCTTTGGCCCTTGAAGTAAAAGATGAATTCTCCTAGCCAGGAGCAGTGGCAGGTGGTTAAACTCTGTGGATCAGCCAGAGAGAGAGGACACATGACACACCCAGAACGGTGGGTTACACCTGGGTGTAGGGAGAAAACATTACAGTGGCACCAGATGCCTGGACACCTCTAGCTTACGGGAAAGGGAGCTGTCCATCAGATACTGTCTGAGGAGGTGACATTACAGATGCAGGGCACTGCATGCCAGTGAAAAGGGGGAGGAGTGTTGGACATCAGGTGCCACAGGTAGACTTTTTCTTGTAGTTTTTGAGGAAAGTGAGGGGCACCATGAAAACAGAGAGCTTTATTTTATTGCCTGGTCCATGTAATTCTAGGAAAATACTCCAACGGGCAGGGGGTGAGAAGAAAAATCCACCCAGCATCTCTCCACATATTGCATTTTCTCCTTGCTGTTTATTACTATTTATTTTCTGAGGCCATCCCCAGAGCATCCATTTCTTTTCCATCAGTTGCCTGTCCACCTAAAGTAATGTGTCCCAAAAGTTTTGTCTTCTGCTAAACTGTAACAATTAATAGTAAGAAGTAGTGATGGGCAAACTTCAGGAAGGTTCCAGGCAGGGGTATCAGACATACAGTCCAGCTTTCAGGGCACTCAGATTCTTTATAATCTAAGGTTTTGGTTTTTAAAACAGAAAAGATTCTAGCCTTCATGGCTTCAAACATAACTGTGCAAGTGTGTGCAGAGTGCAGGTGATGTCTGCCTGAGTCCGCAGATAGCCTGAAACAATGACTCTGCTGTGTGAACTCCGTGGTCACTTATTAACCTAATCGGAGTATCAGTTGTAAAACCCCAATGTTGACATTTCAGTGTCCATGTGAACTATTTAATCACTGTTCATTTTCAGTGACTGGAATGGGAGTTGTGGGGGTGGGGAGTCCACGGGAGGGAATGGGAAGTTGCTTCAGGGAAGGAAATGCAGAGAAAAGAGCAGAGGAAGTTCAATAAGCCCAGAAAGCGGGAGATAAACAGAAAGAGGAGGATGGGGAAGGAAGAGAAACAAAGGGCAGAAGTAGCATGGGAGCAGATCATCTTATTCAGTGATGAATGAGATGACAAGGCACAAAACACATGATAAATAATCACTAAAGGTTTAGTTACTACATAGAGGCCATATTCTCTGCTTGAACTCTGTGCAAAGCTCCTACTGACACCCAGGGGCATGAATGCCACTGCTCACCACGGTGCATATACAGTCCTCAATTTACACCCTGGCCCACGGACTATAATGAAACATAGAATCCAGTCCTCTCACCCTTCATCCAGAGATTTCATTCAGATACTGATAGGGCACCAGACTGAGGGTAAGGGGAGCTTGAATCCTATGTCTTGCTCTGCCACTGACTTGCTGTGTGACCTTAGGCTAGTCACTTCACCTCTCTGAACCTGTTTCATCCTCTGTAAAACTGGGTGATAATGCTGACCCATCCCATCCTTTGTCCAATTCACATATGCATGAAAAGCACCATGGCCCAGTTTTTCAAAACTGAATGATTAAAATTAGCCTCCTAAACCCTTAATGAGCCACTTGAGAAGAGGCCGATACTTTAGAGATCCACAGAATTTTCGAATCTCCCAGTGATCTCAGCACGGGTTTGGATTGTTATAATTTTAATGACATATATAACCTTTGCCTGACTGGTTCCGTTGCAGAGCCCCTCCTGTGCAGCAGAAGGTCCTGCAGAAGGACAACACCCACGTCCTGCGCTTGCTGCTGCATCAGAGGGACTTGGAAATCCAGGGGCTGAGACGCGCCGCTCAGAAGGAACCATCTGCCCAGCTCTCATTTATTTTGCAGGAGCTAGTGAGCATGAGGCAGAGAGTGAGTGCAACGCCCACAAGGTGAGCAGCAGAAAACAAGAGGTTGAGGTCAGAAACTGGTGGAAATGTGACTAAGTCCCACTGAGTGACAACACAAATATTGGCAAAAGGAGGGGAACTGGCCTATGTTAAAAGGCCCATCTCACCATTATATAGCTACACTGCATCTGTTAAAATTACAGTAAAAGAACATTATTAAGGTTGCAAAATCCAGCACTCAAAAGTTAGGAAATGTCAGAATTAAGGTTACTAGTGCAACCTTAACCGGGCCCCTTTGTGTGTGTGTATTATACTACAATCTTTAATACATGATCACAGACTACTTTTTCTACAGGACGCCTGCCACAAAATCTATTATTATTTTTTAAACTCATGATTTTTAAGCTAATCTCATGAATTTTTGGGCCTTGACTTACAATGTCTATGGGTAGGTTGGCCCTCATGCTCTAGGCATGGTCTGTAGAATCAGAGAGCACACTGGGGGGTGCCGGGGGTATTAGGAAACATGAGTGATGGAGAGGGCTGCCATAGATTGAGGAGGGCTGGTGAGAAATCTGAAATGAGGGGAGGGGGAAGTCAAAGAGAGCAGCACAGGGGAGAATTCAAAGGAGCAAATCTTTGGGGAAGGAGGGGAGGAGAACAGAGAATTTATGCAAATGATATCATGCATATTTGTCAAATATTCAAATTAGAACAGGGCCTTATTTACATGGCACCTCTAGATTTCAAGCCCTGCAGCTTTGACAGGAGATGACACAGCAACCTCTGAATTAGCTACTTCAGTTTCTGCATCCCAGAAAAAAAAATATAGTCACTCTAACATAGACAGAGAGTCCCTTCTAGTGAGGGTGAGAAAGCATAACCCAGCTTCTCTTGGCTCTCCAGTACAGCAGCTCTCTTTGGATGATGAACTATGGTAACGTGCAGAATACATACACCCCTGGACTGATTTTCAGAGGTGCCGAGCACCCCACACCTCCTACTGGAGCCAAGCGGAGCCATACCTGCTCGGCAACTCTGAAAATCAGACCCTCGGAGCAAATCCAGCTACCAGATGGACGCAGGACTCTGCAAACAAGGTCTCAGTTTGCTTAGGCCTGCTCTTGCTTCCATTAAAGTCAATGGAAGCAGGAGCAGGCCAGCCGGGCTAGATTTCCAGGACCTCAGCACCCACAACAGAGGTCCAATTTTCAAAACTGCTCAGCAGCCAGCATCTCCCATTGCTTGCCCGTGGTGCTGAGCACTTTTAACAATCTGGTCCTGGTTTTGGGTGCTGAGCACTTTTGAAAGTCTGGCCCTTAATGCCCAAGAGTTGAGCCAGAATCGTCTGACTGGGAAAGTGAGCCGAGTGAAAGAAAGTGATGTGGCGTGGAAAGGAACTGCACACAGCACCAGTGGGACAGCCCAAAAGAAGACTAGAACAAAAGCAAAGGCTCTTGGCTAAAATAGGCACAAACTTCAGGGTCAAAAAAGGAAGGCAGATCTGAGATTTCTCTGCCACATACACAAAATGGAATTTGGTTTTGGTGAAGACTGCAATGGGAAGATGAACATTTTTTGGAAAACTTGCTGAAAAGATGATCCCATGACGCGTGCAGGTGCCACTGGTTTGAAGGCCTGGTCTCTGGGGCGAAGTTCATGCCACTGGGAAATGCGGGAAGCTCAGGGCACGGAAGGGAGTGTTCTACATCATGGCTCGGCCCATGAATCACAGTGCTAACAAGGCTGTGCTCTTTCTGAAAGGGAGGCAGCGGAAATATAAACAACCATTTGAGCTCTGTGCTCCAGAACGTGAGTAAATTGTATGTGGCAGAGAACAGCCACCACGCCTGTTAAAAAAACCCCACCCACTCCCTATCCTAGGAACCCCATAGGTATACATTATAAAACATAGCTATATGGGCCAGATCCTCAGCCGATGTATATAGTCCTAGCGCCACTGAAATCAAGGAAGATACGACCATTTACATCAGCTGAGGATCTGGCCTGATATGTTCTATGTCACTTAGGGCTCCAGTGAAGGGCCTATGGGATCATTCTGGACAGGCCAGGGGGACAATGACCATACTGCAGGGTGCAACGATCATACTACATTCACTGCTGCCCTTAGATCATTGCTTATCCCAGAAAGGTACTTGCATGAGTAGCCAGGATTCATCCAGATAGCATAGCTCCATGAGCCATACTGTGTTATTAAATGGCCTTTGACATAAATCACATGTTGCTGCTGGCCTGAAGTAGTGCTGACAAGTGATGGGTTGTGGGCATAGTTCTCACACGCTGGGGCTGCTTTTTAACTGGAGCCGCATCACCAGGTGCTCAGATACTGCAGGGATGAGCACGCTACAAACACCTCGACAGAATAATACACATTTAGGGTCCGATTCACCTTTGTCCAGCCCCTTAGTCCTAATTCTCCCCCACCTTGCACCTTGTGTAGTCACTGACACCTGCCCAAGTGGCTGTTTAGTGTTACTTTCCATTCAGATTTGCTTCTGCTTTTATACCCACTTTGCACTGATTCTGCACAGGTGTAAATGACTGCACAGGGGCAAGGTGAATCAGGCCCTCGGTGCCCACAAAAGAAAAGGATTTCAAAGGCAAATGAAGGGAGGGAGATTAGCACAGTCTTTCTGCTGCTGTTTGCTGTGTTATTACAATAATATGTAAGCTGTGGTTTACCTGACTGGCTTTAGGACCCAGTGGGAGACAAGAGCCTGAAAACAGCTTCCCTTTTTGAAGCATATTTGTGAGCCCTTGTGAATTCCAGCTCAGAAGATCCCGGAGCTGGTGAAGTCTGAGTCAGACCTGACTGGGGTCCTGCTGGTTGAACTGCAGTTTGACTTATTTCCACTCACCTTTTCATTCTTGGATCAGAGCTGGCACTGTGGCCTGTGTTCCCAGAGTATTTCCTCAGTGGGATGCCCACAAAAGGCAGACAGACGGACACACACACACACACACACACACACTTGTGGGTTTTGTCTTGGTTTCCAAATGCTGACTTGACACCTCAGATCCTTCTGGTTTCCTCCCTGTCCGCTGACATCTCTGGGTTTCCAGAGTTTAAAGAATGTGACAGAGGAACTGGTGTTGAATCACATGCGCTCTGCACTCCAAGCCAAGAGTGA
Organism: Emydura macquarii macquarii; assembly: GCF_026122565.2. Classification (NCBI taxonomy): domain Eukaryota; kingdom Metazoa; phylum Chordata; order Testudines; family Chelidae; genus Emydura; species Emydura macquarii. The sequence continues at coordinate 2,615,784 of NW_027130724.1, read as the reverse complement.
GCACATCCCGTCTGGGAGCAACGTTCTCACATGAAAGGCAAGCTGCCCGATCAGGCATGACATGAACACATCAGAGGCGATGTCAAGAAGACAAGTCTGAACCAGCACAGGGAGAAAGCCTTATGTGGTTCCCAGCCCTCCCAGAGAAGACAGTGCTCAGGTTTCCATCTCCTGTTAGCACAGAGGTCCCCAAACTGTGGGGCCCCAAGAGAGGTGTGGAGGAAGGTTTAGGGGGGCACGGCAGGGCCCAGGCCAGCCACCATGGGGGCGGGGAGGGATTGCCACCCTGCCCCAAGCTCTGCTCCAGCCCGCCCCTCAGGTGGGGCTCCAGCCTTAGCTCCCAGCCGTGGCCCCTGGCCAGGCTGCAGTTTCCCGCTCGGCCCCCAGCACCCCCAGCCACCATGGCCCCACTCACAGCCTTGGCCCCTGGCTGCCATGGCCCCCCTCCCAGCCTCAGCTGGGGAAAGATGGGGGAGGGGCGTGGACAGGGTAAGGGTGTGTGACCTAAAACGTTTGAGGACCATGGTGTCAATATGACAAGCTTCCTGGTACCTGATCAGAGAGCTCACTAGCAGCCCTTCCACCTCAGCTTCGTGGGCCACCAGTGACAATGTCTATACCCAGTGCATGTCATTTACAGTAAGAGCCTATCATGTAACTGCTGATCAGGAATCCTGATCTGGCCCCATCTGACTGCATGTATTGTTGCTCCAGTTAATTGCATACTAGTTACTTGCATAATAATGCCTGGAGGCTCAGATCCTTTGTGCTCAGAAGGGGGGAAGGGGAGGTAAAAGAACCAGTTGAAGTGTACAGCTCCCCACCATCACTTATCCTCATGCTACAATGCAACATTTTAAAGGGGGAAAAGTTGAAAAGAAAATTAATCTCCCCCTAAAACAATAAGCGGCATCAGAACTATAATAAAACTCCTCCCCCCAAATCCAGCATATTCATAATCAGAGACAGACTCTCATACAAGTTGCCTCAGGTACATAACTTTAGAGGATTCTTGCCCCACCTTTTTCTGGGTGGCCTTTTTCTGATGGGACCTCTGAGCTTGTTATTGCTCCAGACTCTGCATAATAAGGACACCATGAATTTAAACCAGCTTGGCATAACTTGGCTAGTGTGTCACAAAACTGGTTTTGGGGGTTTTGCAGTTCCCTGTGATTTCACCCTCACCCCCATCAGGAAAAGTTCACATACAATTTGTACAAACTGCTTTAGGGCTGGGAGTGAAAGAGGATGGGAAAGCTAGAAGGGGCTCAGGAGTGTAATGAACAGAATGATCATATTACCGATGTAAAGATCACAGTACTAACCCACGAGCAATGTTGATGCATTCCAAAGGGAGTCCCCATCCAGTCCTGCCCAGGGGATGCAAGGGCAGGGTAGGGAGAGATTGAAAAGGAGATAATGGTGGTAATTCTGGGGACCTCATTTCACTCATCCTCCGGCAAGAAGAAACACACACAAAGTAACAGAGGAAATTAGGCATAGTCAGTCCTGTCTGTCTAGGCATTTATAAAGCACCAAGCATTGCAGTGGTCTAACACATCCAAAACAGGTCTATTTATTTTGTGGGTTTCTCTAGGTACCAAACAAAAAGAGACCAGCAAGAGCATCTCCAAAAGGAAATAGACAGACTGAAATCTGAATTGCACGCTGAAAAGGAGCTCCATATGAGGGTAAGTCGCTGAAACCCAGCAAGTGGGGAGGGTCTCAGAGCCCAGACTCTACCCTGAGCAGGAATATCTACACTGCTCTTTTTATCCCCACACTCCAGGCCCCGCAAGGCTGAGTCAGTTGACCCAGGCTCCGAGACTTGGTGCCATAGACTTTACTTTGCAGTGTAGACATACCCTGACAGGCAAGCTAGCCAGGGCTGGGCACGCCACAAGGAATGGAGGTAGTGCAAGAACTGTGGAGCTGGATAATTGAACAAAATCACCTCTGATTCTCAGGGCTAAAGCTATGTCAACACTCGAAACACAAGAGTGGCACAGGTGCAGCACAGTAACTGTGCCGCTGTAGTGTAGACACTGACTGCAGCGAGGGAGGGGTTCTTCTGTCTGTAGTAAATCCACCTCTCAGTGAGGTGGTGGTTAGTTGCCAGAAGAATTCTTCTGTCGGCCTAGTGCTGTATACACTGGGGCTTAATAGATCAGCTGAACTGTGTCTCTCAAGGGTGTGAATTTTTCACTTCCCTGAGCGACATAAGTAGGGCAACCTAAGTTTTAGGTGTAGACCAGGCCTAAGCAGCATGCAGACATATCCCAGTCAATTGGTTTACAAGGGAGGACAGAGAGATCCGTTCTGAAAGAGGTAGGCATGGGCATGAATGGGCAAAATGAGTCCAGTGACATCTGTGCCCCATCTTCAGATGGGCTGAGAGGCCAATATTCATTGATAAGATGTACAAACAAACAGAGATTCAGTCCAGCAGAAACTGGCTTATCCACACAAATATGTTTAAACAACAGCCCCCTCAGTGCTTTGACTGTCCAATGTAGGTAGCTGTTGTCATGGTTATCAAGAGGGCCCATTAAATGCTCTGCACTGAGGCCATCACAGCTATCTTAGACTGAATGTAGGAAAATATTCAGGGAGCTGTGACCAGATGGACTGTACTCTGGGTGTTCAACCTAGTCTAAGACCCTCAGATGAGTGGGAGGGGAGGATTCTTACCTGCAACCTGGCTCGTGTGTACTGGTGTGTGGAACAGGGACTGTCTTTTGGGACTGACCTTTCCTGGCCCAAATCCTTTGTCCATCTCCTTTCTCCTCCTAGGTGAGCTATAGCTAGCCCCTAGCATGAGGGTTTTTGTGGCAGTGACTTGGGTTTTGGAACTAGAGGTAGTGGGTTCAACCCTGCTGATGACCCAGCCAGGGTGGGAGGTGGGGTGTCATTACATGCCTGAGACCAATTCGACCACCACCATCCGGGCTCATTCCAACAGCTGGGAAATGGAGCAAATATTGATTGTGAGGTAGTGAAACGTCCCAGGATAAAATGAGAGTCACACAGGAGTACAACTGATTCAAGGGCCAAACTCTCGGCTGAGGTAACACCGTGGAGCTCCCTGGGGTGCTGCCAGCAGGGAATATAGACCCAAGTGGTTGGCTTTGGCATTTACCATTTTCCTTTTCTAAAAGGAGATCCAGCTCTTGAAGGAGAGACTCTTCAAATCGGAGTTGTTGGTTCAGCAACTGTACAAAGAGATCAAAAGACTGGAGAAGTCACAGCCGGGAAAACCTGCCCAAGGCTTCACAGAGCCACAGGAAACGGAGGCCACTGTGGGGCGGGGTGAAGAGCCCTACATAGAAACTGAGAGTTTCGAGGTAGGAACTAAAGCGAAGAGAGCTGAGAGTGAGTGAGAGTGAGCGAGCACAGAAACAGAGGGAGAAAGGTGGGGGAAGGGGGGAAGCACGGGACTGAAAGGCACTAAGGGTCAGAGATGAAGGCTGCACAGTCTCCAGGCATCAGGACTAGAATGAGATAAAATTGCCTGATCTGCAGACAAATCCACTGGCCCGTGATGTAATCAGTGGGGGGGAGAAGGATACTGGCAGTGTCAAAGTGTCCTCTTGAACACACACATCATTTCGAGCGATAGAAACACACCCACTCTGTACAGGGGTTGCCTCTCTCCTACAAGCTCTCTCCCCTCAAACTGTCCCCCCCCCCCCCAAGTCTACTCACATTCACCCTTCCCCCCACGCTGATTTCCCGTCTTGCTGCCCTGCAAACTCTTGGCCATCCCTCCGGGTCTTGAGCACATGGGCATGGCCCTCTGCTAGGATGGGGACTGTGTCATCCCTCCTCCTGGATGGAGCTTTCGAGACAGGGAGGGATGGCCTGGGAAGCGCCGAGGCTCCCACCTGCTCAAAGAGGAGTGATGGTAGGCTTCCCAGCAGCTTAATGGTGACCCTGGCCAGCTCCATTCCTGGCAGGGTCAGGGCTTTGGCGTAGGAAGAGGTGTGACGGTGAGTGGTGCAGGGGGTGGAGGCAAAGAAATAGCACATGTTGGGGGAGGAGGGCTGAGACCCTCACCCTGCTGTTTGCCATCAGTGAGCTGTGCTCGCTCGCTGCCCTTTTTCCAGGAGGCAGCACCAGAAGGAGCCAGCTCAAAGGCAGCCTTGCATCTTTCCTCCCCTCACTGCTGGTGCATGCCAGTTGCTCCGGAGTGGTTCTCAACCTATTTACCATTGTAGGCCACATATGCAGCTCTCTCTGCATTACGTGGGCCGCATCCACACAATATATATACTAGCTGTATGGCCCTGAGGATGTCACATGGGCCGCAGCTGTACGCTGATTGGACCGCAAGCGGCCCACAGGCTGCGGGCTGAGAACCCCTGCTCCAGACAGTGCTGCCTCACCTCTGTGGCTGTCTCTGAATGCTCTTGTTCCTCAGCTAATTGCTCTGCCTTCGCTGGTGGAGACTGGCAGGCCAGTGATCTGAGTCCATGTCCATCCCATGCTGTAATTCATTAGAGGTTGGGTGTTCCATTACTCCAGCTGGTGCTTGGTCGCTCCTCTGCACCCAGAAACCGTTCTCCACAGAGTCTCTTCTCAGCCACATTTCTGTAGCATAAAAACAAGAGATGCCCTGCAGATTTCTTGACCCACAAACAGCTATTTTACTCCCAGAACCTGCACAATTCACTGCGTTGCCCCGTACGCCCTTCCCAAGCTGTCTGCCATGTCAGTACCGCAGCGCTCACCTCCCTCCTGACACCCCACTGCTTCGCCAGGCTCACAAGACACTGAAGGAAGGGAGAGGTGACTAAATCCAAAATCACATGGAAAGGACAGTCATTGCCAGGTCTCCCAGTACTTCCTGCCCTCTGTACAGCGTTCCTTTGCATTGCAAGTTCTTGTGGGCAGGGACTGCATTCATTGTGTGCCTTGCACTGTGCCAGCACTAAACAAGTGATGCTAAGCAAGGAGCTCAGCTGGTGAACCTCCCTGTTCTCACATAAACCTCTGGCTCCAAGCTGCCTCTCATCCCCTCCCACTGCAGGATGTTGTTACCTTTTCCTGTACCTGTTGCTAGGGATTAGGAAGCCCTCTGATGGCCGGGCATTGAACTGGGTAACAGTGTCCTCTGCTGGCCAGATCCTTTCTCCACAGCTCATTTGGGCCCTGGTTCAATAAAGTACTTAAAGAGGGGCCTAACTTCAAGCTTTGATTCAGTGGGACTCTCCAGATGATGAAAAGTAGGCCTGTGTTTAAGTATGTTGTGGAGTCTGGGCAGGGGGAAGATAAGCAGTTTTATCACAACACATGCACTGTGTCTGCTGCTCAGAGCTCAAGTGGCAGCTACGTCTTCTCTTTGCAAGCCACTAGGCAACAGAGGGTGAGACCTTTACACAGTGATTCACACTGGGGCAGGCCCTATCCAGTAGTGGGCAGCGGGACATGTTGCAGCGAGTCTGAACCTCCTGATTCCCTACCCCAAAAAGCAACAACATTTAGGGTGGGAATGAAGAGCCATCCACCCTTCCTGTGAGCCAGCCACGTTTAAATAAAGGTAGCTGGCCTGGAGTAGGGGGACAGATTTGAGAAGACCCCTTTATTTACCCTGGGGATGCTGAGCAGTGATCAGCTGTGAAAACCATAATGGGCAAAGGAAAACGCTCTAAGCTGAAGTGGTGTCCCTCAGAGAGAGATGTCAGTCACCTGAGGCCCTGGGCAGGCCTGGGCAGCTGCACTATGGGCATTCAGTAGGAAAGGCTAGGAAAGGTGTATGGCTGAATCAGGAAGAACAGTGCCTGTCAGAAGCAATTACTCTATCATCAGTGCATAAAGCCAGAGGAGTAGTGTAATGAAGTGGCTAATTCAAGGAGACTGGGAGTGGGGGGGAGAGAGAAGGAAGCAGCGACAAGTATCATCATGTATATTCCTCTATAAGACCATATTCAGTGCCCAAGCATTTTGTGTGTGACAGACAGAAAAGATGGGCCTGAGCCAAAATCCCTGATTCAAACAGCCCCAGAGTTGGGGGATTTCAAAATCTGAACCTAGAATCAAGTTCTGCAGCTCTGCTTATAACACAATTAGAACGGGGTGAAGTGTGGCTAGGAGGCAGCGTAAACCTTGCAGGAGAAATGGATATCTCAAGGAAGAGCGAGCGGACAGGCCTTACGTAAGTTTCTATGCCATCCGTGCCGAGTCCAGCGCACTGCTGGAAGGAATGGAATCACCACCTTAGGTTGCACCTTGTGGCTTAGAGAGAACTCTAAGAATGCAGGAGGCTTTCCAAGTCTCACTCCTTTAGCGCTTGATCCAAAGGTCACTGAAGGCAATAGGAAGCTGTTCATGGACTCGAGTGGGTGTTTGACCAGCCTTCAGAGAGAGACTTGTTCATTTTGGCTAACAGGTTTTAACATCTCTCACTCTTCGGCTGAAGGAGTTTTGAAGTCAGTGTCTCTTTACATGTCTCCTTGATACAATCTGGTCAGTCCCACAAATTTAGGTCCTTTGGAGAGGCAGGATTGTCTTGTGATTAAGGTGCTGACTAGCCTGGGATTCAGGAGATGTGCATTCAACTTCTGGCTCTGCCACTGACCCCTTATGTGACTGTGGGTGCATCATGTAGTGCTCCAGTTCCTCATCTGTTAAATGGGGACAATAACAATACCCCTTTGTCCGTCTTGTCTATTTAGAGTGTACGCTCTTTGGGGGCTGTCTCTCACTGTGCGCTCGTACAGCACCTAGCACAATGGGGCCCTGCTCTCAGGTGGGCCTTTACGCACTACAACAATAAAGAGATTTTACCCACCTAACAGGCATTGAAATGTCCCCGCCCCCACTTCTAATGAAAATACTTTTTTAAACGTATTTTGTCACTACCATATTAAAAAAATAACTCTTCAAGTTATATAGATGTTTATCCTGATTACCCTTACCTAATACATTCATATTTCTGCACAAGTACAATAAATCTTAATCATAAAAATTTCCATGTATCTCTCTCTTCCTAATTCCACCTTATTTAACCTTAAAAAAAATCCACACAAGAGGCACTCAGACCTCTAGACATTGATAAAACAAATACAAGTCTAGTTATCCTCTGCTGCACATATAGTGTCCAAATGTAAATAGTTGCTCTGACTATCATGTATGAGAGCTTCTGGAAGCATTCCCTTCTTCTGTTATTTTTCCTCTGTAAATCACATTTAAGTCATAATCAACTGCTATATACATCGCTTCATATAGGAATCATTTGACCTATTCCATCTGCTTATTCCCCTGTATTTGTCAAGTTTAAAAGACCCATTTGTGTTTGGTCAACCTCTTCTTACCTGTATTTATTTTATTCAAAATCCAGAAAATAGTAACCATACACGGTAATATCTACTTGATCCCAATATAAGGCTGTCATTTTTTCCATAGTGATGGTTTTCCAAGCTTTATTTCTCTATGCCACTAATCTAATTAATGTATTTGTATTTAAACCTCCCTTGCATTGTTTGCACCTCAAACACAACAGTATGGGGCTGGTGAATGAGAACTAACACAGATAAATGACTAGTCTATTTTCATTCTCCAGGCTGAGTAAAGAAAAAGAAATGGTGTAACACGTAATAAAGTCATTTATTGAGTTTGATTTTTAATTTTTTCCCTAATTTTAATAACTTATATTTGTAACACGGGGAAAGAAATTTGCTTTCTTACACCCAACTCAAACAGCATCCCTGTAAAATCTCATGTGTAACAGATTGGCAGCATCACAGGAGGCACTATTAGATCAGAATTTGTTCTCTGTGTGGTCACTGTGTCAATCCACTCCTTTTGGGACAACAGTTTTAGTAGGGTTCTCCCACTGAACAGGAAGGCTCAGTAACTGCCCAAAGCCAGGAAACCCAGTCCTCCCTTGGCAGCTAGGATGGGTCAGTGGATCAGTAACAATCCTACCTATCATTCCTGATAGGCAAAACCTTTGTTGCAAGGCTGTGTCACATCATGTCTTTGCTCTTGGTCAGTGTATCAGCAGCAAACATGCTAGGTTGACACAAGTCTTTCCTGCTTCCAGGATGTTGACAAGAGCCTCATGTATTAATTCTGGCTCTTTAGAGGCCACTATCCCTTGTTCTGATTCCTCTTCAGTCCTTGATGGTTTGGAGCGCTGGGTTTGTGCTCTTAGTGGGATCCTCTATAGTAAACTATCCTTGTTCACCAATTCAGTATTTAAGGGCCTGATTCACAGCCCATAGATGCCAATGGGAAGACTCCCCTTGACTCGGTCAGCTACAGGTTCATAGTCATGGAACAGTTGCAGCTCACCCCCTAGTTCAAACCCAGGCTCTCGCATCTTGCTGTGGACTTCAGAAACAATAACTGCACCCCACTCTGCCTGCCTGGAACTTAGCACCTCCAAGGTTCAGGCTAAAAGTGTCTTCCTACAACAGGATTCTGATTTAATTGCCTCATGTAATGTGAGCAGCTAGATGCCCCGAACTCAGAAAGGTTCGGGCAAATACCCCACTATTGAGTTGAAAGAATGTCAGTATCACTGGGCTGAAACAGGCTACAGAGATACTCAGTATGGTCCTAATGGTACGTGGCTAGGAAGGGTGCCCAGTCTACTAGCTTCTGTCAAGTGCCTTCCTAAGCTGCAATGGTTAACATGGCAAGATCTGGACACATGAAAAGGATCAGAAGAGCAGTCAATGATCAAGAGGCCTCCTTGCTGTAGTGCTGCTGCTAAGAATAGCTAGCACATGTCTGGATGGTCTCATGGGAAAAGCACTAGCCCTAGGATTCATCAGATAAGTGCTGAGTTCCAGGCTGTGACTCAGACATAATGTGTGACCTTGGGCAAGTTGCTTAACCTGGGTGTCTCAATTTACCCATCTGTGAAATGGGGCTAATGATACTTTCCTACCTCGCAGCGGCAAGATGGGATAAATTCATTCATGTACATGTTCAGATACCTTAGAGAGGAGCAACTAGAGAGAAGGGAGGGAGGGATTTCATATTAGCTGGAGTCATGACTGTGCATAAAAATGTCTCTTTACTGCAGAACTCCGTTTTGTAACTTGCAGGTGAACTGTGACACTCTTAATTTTAAATTAAATTATTAATGTATCAAAGCACTGCCTGAAGCACATCTGACAAGTATTTGCTTTTAAATTACACACACAAAACATGCTTGGTTTTTAAAATAAGACTGGATGTGCAGAAGCACCTGTTCTGCAGGGAAACAGTTTGTTTTCCTTTGCATTTTCTCTTCTTGTCTCCCAGTTACTCCCTCTCCTCCCTCTGCCCCTGCCTCACACCTATCCTCTTATATGTATGTTTTAACAGACACAATCCTAGAGTCTAGCTCAGATTGGAAACACAGGAATGCTGGCTATTCAGAATGGAATTTCTAAGAGGGTGGCTGCATCATTACTGAGCTTTTAAAGCTGAATGGAAGTATGTACGTGTACTCACACATGTGCATGTGTGGCCCTGTGCACAATGGGAGAATAACTGTTCTAGCCAGTCACGTTTATACAAGGTTATGGCTAGCAGCATTACGTTTCCATGCCCAGTTTTAATAGGGATCTCCTTTTGTTGAATGAGACTGATGCAAGCCAAAGATAGACTATGCAGCCTATGTTATCCATAGCATGGTTTTACAACACAGATCTCAGACAAAACCAAAAAATAAAACCTCACTTGTACACACTAGTCAGGGAAAGTATACTTGAGCCATGCTAGTAATAACCTTGTTCAAGCACTATTGTAGCTATCAGTTTCCCAATCCCCAGTTGTGAATAGGGGCTAAAATTACAAGGATCCTGCAGATAACTGCGTCTGCTAAAACACACATTAGCCTTGGAGAGAAAGCAAGTTACAGGCAAAGGACAAGAGCAGAAAAGAAGGGTGCAAAATTAGAGACTGAGTTGATTCCCACTGAAGCTAATAGCAAAACTCCCATTGACTTCAGTGGTATTAGAATCCAGCCTTCAGCCCCCTCCACGGACAGATGCCCTGTTATAAGGAATAAAGCCTGCTTCATGTGGGTGTGAAATCACAGCCTAAAGAAAAATCTAGCTAAGCACAGTGTCTCCTGTTCAGGAATTAGAACCCTAATGCGGCAAAGAAATATTGGCAAAGGGGTGAGAACCTTGGAACAGGTTTCAGCCTGCAGTGCTGGGGGAATCTGCAAATTGCATTACAGCCAGGGCTGCTGTGGTATGCAGCTCTGCTCTAATCCAGCAGAGGATACCTCCAAGGGAGGCTATGCAGTGGGCAAGCATGGCCCCAGGCCAGGGAAACTCACAGCGCTGCGTGCCCAGAATGGCTCAGTTTTGATGTAATATGTTTACAGAGCAGAGCTCATGCAGAAGGCATGGGGGAGAGAGGGGTGCGTGGGCAGGTCATGGCCAGAGCTGCCCTTATATCACTGCAAAATACTTCCCCTCCAATTGTGAATGGATTTGTAAGGAGCAGCTAACTCATTCCCCCTTTAAAGGTGAGCTTCTGCGTGGGGCAGGTTCTCAGATCAGGCTGGCTGTGTCAGCAGTTGCTCAAACAAGAGGTCAGCTGAGCCCCTCATTCAGGGAATGGAAGGCAGAGATGGATTAGCTGGGCCACACAGCCCACATGCTGCTGGAGCTCCTGTAAATTCTTGCAGCAAGTGTATGTGGGGAACTGGGCACATTTTGCTGTGACTCTCCTATACCTGACAGCATGTCTTACCTGGAGGGGCACTCAGAGAACAGCTGTGGAAAGGGGAGTTAGCACAAACCTCCTCCTCTCTCAATGGGTTTTGAGTGAACAAAACTCCTCTGTAGGCTTAGAGTCAGATGCTGGGGGGCCTGCTCTGGTGGCACATAGTAGCTAGCAAACCAGTGAGTCTGACCCAAGGACCACATTGCAGGGAGACTCCTAGGGGCCATCCATCCTCCTGGCCCCAGAACAGGGACTCAAGGATCCTAGGAACTACCAGACTGGGTTGGATCAATGCTCATCCAGCTAGTCTAGGCTTTGGGTAGGTCTACAGTGCTGCTGGGATCAACTGTCACAGCCCAGGTAGACAGACTTGGGTTAGCGGGGCTCATGCTAGCGCACTAAAAATAGCTCTGTGGACGTTGTGGCACCAGCAGGGGCTCGAGCTACCCTTGCAAGCTCAAGCCCACCCTAGCCCCTGGGTCCAAGCGTAGGTAGCTAGCATGAGCCTCTGCCGGTGCTGCAAGCTAACTCAAATACCACTAACATGAGTCTGTCTACTCAGGCTAGGAGGGTTGCTCCCAATGGCGGTGCAGATATACCCTCTGGGGCCTGAACCAGAGGCTTCAGAAGAAGATGCAAGAAAGCTTTCAGTAGGCAGTTATGGGATAACCTGCCTCCTAGGAAAAAGTTTCCTCCAAACCTCTAAGAGAGTTTGGCTCAGGCCCTTAGATCCTTTCCCAATTTCTTGTTTATTTAACATTCTTCCTGTTGGAACGGAGGATGTCTTTGTTAACCATCTAGACATCTCCTCCTTTTTTGGAACCCCCAGCAGTATCTTGTGACAGTCAGTTCCACAGGCAGCAAAGGTTTAACTTAACTTTGCATTTTAACAGCTTAATTTTGCCGTGATGTGTGTATAAAAATACATCCCCTCTGAGCAGTTTCGGATTGCCACCTTTCCATTTCATCGCCTGTCCTTTTGCTCCTGTGTTACAAAAAGGAGGAATAAACATTCTTGATCTACCTTTTCATTACTTTGCACATTTTCTCATGTTCCCTCTGACTCATCTCCTCTCTGAGGCAAACAAATTCTCTCCTTCCTTGGAAGTTTTGCCATGCCTCTCCTCATCTGTCTCCAAACCATAATTCATTATGCTGTATCCTGTAAGGCTGGATGATCAGAACTGGATACAGTATTGCAGGTGAAGGTATCTCAGCAATTTAGATAAGGCCAGTGATAAAAGCCAAACAAGTAGAAAAATAAACCCACCAATGCCAAGGTTTCAGAATCCCACACGGGCTGAACACAAGTCCTTAATCATCACTGCTAAGGAGCAAGCTGATCCTGCAAAACTGAAGATAATAAGAAATTGGCCATTGATTTCAATGGCAGCAGAATCCACCCCAACATAATTGTACCATTTGGCCACTAGGTGGAGATATCCAATAAACTTTTGCGGCATATGGAATTCACAGGTTATTTATCCCCATGGCCAGCTTCCTTCTGTTTTTATATCAGCCCTTGTACTTTAGGCAGCAAACAAATGAAGTGGTGGAACAGCACATGACTCTTTTTGATTATGGGCACATTCATGCAGACACACAAGAGAGAGGAGTGGGGGATCCTTTGGAATTTGAAGTCAAAGCTTGACACCGCAATGAAATAAATAAGCAGAGCTGAACCAAGGGGGAACATTATGTTTAAAACATTACAATCAGTCACAAAGAAGGCAGGAGGATCCCCAGTAGAAAGAGCAAAGTGATCCAGGATCACCCACAGGACCCATGCGGGTGTGTGTGTGCTTTTCATCAGCAGTGAGGCACTGCAAAGTAAATCCCATCCCATTAAGATGAGGAGATAAACACGCCTGGAATCTTTAGAGTTCAGTCCTTGATTCTCAAGAGGAAAACCAAGCCTGAGTCTGGAGTGAGAGGCAGGAAGATGGGATTAAGCAGTGGGAAGTGCAGGAATTTAAAAATAAGTTAAATGTGAAAGAAGCAAGAGACCGAGCAGAATCCCGGACAAACACAACCAAAGCAGCAGAGCCCCCTATGTGAACTAGTGGTTCTTAGGTCTTGCCTATACTATCATAATTGCACCCACGGGGGGACAGCTGAACAGGGTGTGGACCATGACTCAGCTGTAAGCACAGCCAAGCACAAACCAGTTTCTGAAACGGTGCTAGAATATGGTGTATCTTTGGCTAGTCTTGCAGTTAAACTGAGACAACTGCACTTGTTGCCAACACCCATTGGCAGGAGGGGCTATTTTCTGTACCGTCGACAAGAGTTTCAGGACTGCTAAGCTTTTCAGCATTGTCATTGACTCTTTACATCCCTTGTAGCCATCTTCTCCTGATATCTGATACTGTATTAACTGCCATGAACATGGCAAAAGCAACAGGTTTCTTTTCTGACACCAGGTAATAATAGTCATGACTCCACCAGCAGAACATTTCTTCATCACCTGAGTGAATCGATTCTTAGGCAACCTCCCCACTAGGTGGCAGTACAGTTGCATCACATTAGTGGGGATGCTACAAAATCATCCTATTGGCACAAATATGGCACCTTTCCACCAAATATCTCAAAGCACAGTTAGCCTTGTCTCACTCTTGGTAGGCAGATAAGCATCACTGTACTTTAGGGAGAGGGAATTGGAGGCTTAATGAAGGAAAAGTGACTTGCCCTGGTTTCTACATACAGTAGCAGAGTCGAGGAGAAAAGTTCTGATGCCTTGCTTTATCCACTAGCTCATGCACTGATTACAGAGACTGCAAGTCTAAAACGAGATGGCATGGCGTTTTGCAGGATAGTCATTTGATTTCTTACAGACATTATTTTCTTTTGTCACTTCTGCTTCAGGTGACAACTTAAGCCTGGTTAAAAAAACTGAAAGGAAATATCCAGCTAGTCCAGTGATGGAGGGCAAAGGGCCATCTGATTCTAGTACAGTGGGGTTAGAAGTCCTGTTCAGGCTCTTCTTCAGCCCTCTATTCCAAGTGAATAAACACACCCCTCTACCCTACAGATCAGAGTACAGACTTGGGCGGCCCAAATATCAGCTCTCAGCAATACACTGCACTAATTCTGGTTTTGATTTTTTATGATCTTCCCCCAATCCTGCGGATTCTTGATGGTCCCTGCTAGACAGATCCATGGCTGCAGGGATAACCAGGAGACAGTATAGAGGGGCTGCTTGGGGGTGAGGAAACCACTTACAGAAGTGTCCAAAACACAGAAATAAACATTCCAGCTCACAGTCAAGTTAAGGCCATTACTGGAATTTTGGGGTGGGGTGGTTATTTAAGAACAGATCTGAATGCTCACTTCTGAGCAAATGTAAATGGATTGTGCTTCAGCTCGTCCACAAAGGGAGGGGGGTAATGTTGGCTAAGTATCACTGCTTTAGCTTGTTTCATATCAGGCCCCCCTCCACTCTGGGACCCTTCCCACATCTAGCCAGAACCCTCCTCTCATCTACCAGTAGAGGAAGGGCAGGGTGGTTGCAGTCCCCTGGAGCCCCTGTTCTGTTCCATGAGCTAGATGCTGGAAAAGCACGCCAAGTATTGGGGCTGCAGCACCTCCAGCTGATGGAGAGAGGGAAGAGAAAGGAAGACTTAAATTAGGACTTGAAAAAACACTCATACACACGAGACAAATCACTCAAGAGGTCATGAATAACGGAGTGGCTCTGTGAACGCGCTGCTTTCATCTTTCCACTTAGCTTTGGTCAGAGATGGGAAACAACAACAACATAGCATCAGAACCTAGTAACATGGCACTGCGGAGGATCCCCAAGCACACAAGCTTCCTGGACTCATTCTTCAAGGTCAGTCCGGTGCAGAACCCCATTTAAAGCCACAGAATCAGGGTTAAGTGCAAAACCAGTGACTTGAAGTCCCTCTGCCGTAGGGCTCCACTTCTCTGCCTGATGCAAGCATCAGTGTGGGAGTGTATTAAACAGCTAGTGACGGGGAAGGAGGGGAAAAGAAACACTCCTGGGACTGGCATGGTTAGTTAGGCCCTTGTACAACCCTTTCAATGAACACGGCAGAGCAATACCTTTGGGATGTCCAAAAGCTCATAAGGGACCCTGCAGCCATGGGCTTAGAAAAGACATGACAGATGCTCTGCCACCATTTTTGGCTGGGGCATTTGCACCTAGAGGACACCAAAGGGACTAGCAGATGGCAGAGATCTGCCTGGTACACAGATCACGGTCCTGGACAGTGATTGGCAGGTTCACCATCTTCTTCCTGTTATAGGATACAGATCCAGGAACATTAGAGCTGGAGAAGGATAATGGAAGTATCCAGATATCAGAAGTAGTTCAAGGAGAATCCAACTTCTACGGCATGTCCTCTATAGAGCCTGAGGACAGGTACGACAAAGCCAGCGACCGCTTGCTGCCTGCTCTCCATTACCGCAGGGTTAGATAATCCCCACAATACCAATGTTTGCAGCATTGCTAGAGGCTTCATAATTAGGGTCAAGTGCATCTCAACAAAGATTACGGGGCAAATTCTCACTTACACCAGTTCTACCCCAGTGTACTCCAATGACATATAGGTCACTCCTGATTTACATGGGGGTGCATGAGAGAGAAATAGACCTAACGGATTTACAGCAGGGCTGCGTTTGGTCTGTAACCATTACACTGAGCAATATGCAGAAGAAATGGGATGGGTACACAGAGGTCAAGATTAACCCCCCACCCCATAGGGGTACCCTGCCCTGCTCACCTCCCTCTCCTCCGCTCATGGCCTTATTGGAGTGTGATGGCATGGAGGTCACCCCAGTGTGTCCCCTTTCAGCCAGGCAGGTGCCACAAGTCAGCGCTGCCTCACTTCCCTTCACCCTAGTTATAAACATGTCCAGCCAGACCTTTTTAATTAACAAGCACTTCCCCTTTCCAGGGTCTCATTTGCTGACTGCCATAAGCATAAATAGGCACTTACCCAAATACACCCAGGGACATTCACTGTCTCAGGCTCAGTCCAATCAGCAATCTCTGGGCCCTTCCTTCAGGAGGCTCTTCCCTGCACCTGTGAGCCGTCTGTTTCTGGGACCCACCCTGGTTCCTTCTCTGGCTTACTCCTTTGCAGTCCTTCCTTAAGCAGAAGTTCCCAACCTTCCTCTCTGAAGCTGGGTTGTGGATTAGCCATCTGTATGGACTTTGCTAGCTTCCCCCTCAGCTAGCGCCTTCTCCTCAAGGAGCCTTCAAGCTTCTCAGCAAGCAGCTAGCTTTTTCCTGCTGATATCTCCTGGTGCCTGCCCTGCTGAGTGGGAAGAGGCAGCATTTATTATGGCCTCCTTCTCCCAACTAATCCCCAATAGGCTGGGAGAGAGAAGAGTTTTGCCCTGCCCTCTCTGTAAGGCCCCTGACTCTTAAAGAAACAGTAATGGCATTTCCTCCCAAAAAACTTTACTCCTTAGACCACTTCCTCTATCCCAATATCTCTCAGGTCCTTGTATATGTAGTTGGACATTTTAAAGCCTTGCCATGTAATGAGGTGGGCTGTCCATTAGGCACCACTACTCCCATTAGGCGTGCACTACCCCATCACATTGAACCACAGCCTTGTAATAAATCTTCTTTAGCAAGGGGCCCCATGTGTCCAGGGAAACCCTCACTCTGCCCTGGGATGTGGCTCTCTCAAAATGAATAGCCACAATGGATCCTGTGGTCTGTTGCTTCACTGTTGTCCATTGTTGATGCCTATCCCTGTCCCTACTGTCAAGTCTCTAGCTGGCATCATCGAACCTCCAGGCATTGGTCATAAACTCAGATTCCCTTGAGAAATCTGGTCAAGGTAACACAGCACCTGAGGGGGAGGGCGGGATGGAGTTGGTAGTGATTCTTGCTATGGAGAACCTAAAGTAGAGATAGGGAGGAATGGCTTTATATGAGTAACCCAGCAAGCAGTGGAGCAAGCCATTGGGTTTTCATGTCAGCTGACACATCAGCAAAAGACCTGCCTCTTTCTACAGTTGTCTGGTTATTAGCTGTCTAACATGTGCTAAAAAGTGCTTTTACAATCCATTTGCTTCCTGTGTTTGACTCGTTATTTAAAGGGGCCCTAAAAACAATGTTTTTGGAAGCCTAGATACATCAGTGTTATGTACTGTCTATGAGGAGCACTGACCACAAAATGGGCTTAAACTTCCCATTTTCCAAGTTCTTCTATGTCAAAAGTACCCACCGCCAGCTCCAGCATGTACTATGTTAGTGCTATCATGCTTAGCACAGAACCCCCCTAAGGAGATGACAGCAGCTGCAATGCATATCTACCTGCATTATATTATTCAGCCACTAGACATCTAGTTGCCAGATAGAATTCCAGATAAAATGTGGTCCTTGGTAAACAACAAAGAGAAAGCTGGAACTCAAGCTGTGTGGAAATTAGTTTGGTGTAGTTTGCAGCTGTTTTATATAATCACAGTCTGTCTGTTATTCCATATAGCATGACAGCAGCCAACTGCTGGGGGGTTTCCTACACTATATTGTGTTTTGCAATTTTTATAAGAAAAATAACTATAGGCTGTTGGGTGGGGGGGGGAGGAGAGGGAGCATGGTGTTACCAGCACAGTGCATGTTGGGGCATTATATGAGGCAGGAAGTGGATTTTGTAGAAAGGCACATTTTAAGTCTATTCTGTACTGAATGTCCCTCATTGCTGAACTATCTGAAGTATCCAGTAAAACGTTCTAAAGTTGTTTGCTTTTACTTTGCAAGTCAACTCACCTTTAAATATACTACTGATAGACCATGTGCTGCCCCCTGCGTCTGGCCAGAACATACACAAGAAATTTTCCCTGTTTATCAAACTGAGTAAGGATTGTTTTCCCGCCCTCCATAGTTCATTAATTAATTCATTATATTTCTGGTGTAGAGATTGCCAAACTATAAATAACTAAACACCAATCCATCCAGACCTTAAATGTTTTATCTTTTCCTACAGATGGAAAATAAATGATTTTAACAACTTCAGTTCAAGTCAAGAGCTGGCTAGTTTACCTGTGAGAAAAGAGGGGAAACTACACTCAGAAAGTTCTTTGTGGGATGTGATCTCTTCGCCAAAACCAGATGCTGTTTCTGTACCAAGCAAATCTGAAGTTGCGGTATTGTTCCCGAGTCTCCCACCATTCTGGGAGAAAATCCAGCCGAAACACTCTGGTTGTAAGTTTAAATTCTACCATTTTATACAGTCTGGCATTAGCTGGTGGGTCAAAGAATCATGGGCAACACTTGCAGACAAACAGCCTGGGCTCATGTAATCTTGATTAATCCCTCAAAGAGGGTGAGAATTAGTTATAGTTGATGCTATATGTCTCCTTTATGGTGTGACAGCTTCTCTGTTGGGGGATCTGGTTACAATACCGTGGTCCCCTGACAGTTAAAAATGTTCTCAGTTATTCTACCAATTTTAGTACAGTCACTCTGGCATAACTGAAATCAGGGTCCAGCTGGAAAACTACAGGGAGTAAATATATATTTTAACCCCATTGGGGAGTTTATTGAATTATTATTATGCTAGTGTCTGGATGCCCTACCCAAGATCAAAGTCTCATTGTGCTAGGTGCCATACATGCACATAGTAAGAGACAGCCCCCTATTCCAAAGAGTTTAGAGCCTAACTAGACAAAGGGAGCTTTCTTATGCCTATTATATAGAGAGATCAAGTGACTTCTCCAGGATCACATAGGAAGACTGTGACAGATCTGAGAATTGAACATCTATCTCTTGAGTTCCAGTCCAGTGCTTTAACCACAAGACTATCTTTCCTTGCATGATAGAACCAGCTCCTGCAGCTACATCGTGGGATCTATGGCAGCTGTTATTTGATGACAGCTTTGACTAACCTCCCAACTAACTAAACTTAGTTTAAAAAACTCACCCAGCTACATTGTACTATCATGGGAGAGAACCAGCCACCCCCTGCATCTATTGCACTTTGTTTTCTATAGCACATGTCACATACCAGGCATCACCAAACGCTTGACATGAAGCATGTGCCTACCCCTGGAGCTGGGGGTGTGATGCCCAGCTCGAGGACACATACCCACACCAGCTCTCACAGTCACAGCAGCGCAAGCGACGGGAGGAACGGGTAGCGTGCATGCCCATCAGAGATACTAGGTATGTATTCAGAGCAGCTAGCCTCTCCCACCACTGCTACGCTATTTTTAACCTGCTAGCTTACTGAGAGCTAGTGCAGCTACGTCTCCTCCAGGTGGGAATCACACCCCCACCTCCACGTATAGACATACCCGAAAATAGAACTAATTAGCGGGCACCAGCCCCGGCCAATGCAGGGTTGCTGTCTGCAGTGTAGCCTGGAGCACTGTGGCCAGTAAGAGTGTGTAGAGACTGCACAGGAAAATGGGGCACCCATGCAATAGCTCACTCACAGCTTTGGATACCAGAACCTGTTGAGGGCCCTGACTTGGAACCACTGAAGCCCAATAAAGTTGTGCTGGGGACTTCAATAGCAGCAGGACCCCAGTGTGCAGGGAAGTCCGTTGGAACACATGGCTTCATTCCTTACTCTTTTCCAAAAGCTTTGGGGATCTTGAACGCCTATCGGAATGGCCACAAGGCACATGGGTTTCACATCTCCTGCACAGGTGCACAGTAGAAGTAACTCCTAAGAGAGGGAATGCTGGCCAGGACATCAGTGTGAGGCCTTATCCTTGGGCAAAGCACTACTGGAGCATTAGCTTCCACCAAAGACAGGCAGACGTTTTGTTTAGTGACTCTTCCAGAAGACAACACCTGTCACAGCACAGCTCTGCTTCAGATGCCCCACAGCAGAATAAGTGCCTAGAACGGTGTTTGAACCTGCAGCCTACTGGGGCTGGGAACAAGGTGCACGTTTAACAGGGAGGGGACAACTGACCAGGAGACATGGTCAATTCGCCATTACATTTCACTTCTTTCTAAGGAGTCTTCAAATCACTCAAAGTGACGGGCCGGAATCACAGAACCATACAATGCTCTCCGCCGAATATTTCAGGCCCTCTGCCCATTTTCGGCGGCTCAGCATCAGTGGCTTTCAGCTACTTTGAAGACTGACATGAACATCTTTCTAAGATACACGCTAGGTCAACCACAAGTTACTGTGAAAATCACTCCGTAGAATCCTATGGCCTGTGTTATGCAATGGGTTGAACTAAGAGGTCATAATGGGCCCTTCTAGCCTTAGAATCTGTGATCCTAAGAAAAAGCAAGAGTATGCATTAAATTGAATGTTATTTGAAACCAATTCTACCTCTGAGGAGAACTGGGCTGACTGACCTCCACCACATTAGCACATTACTTACTATACAGTAACCATGACACCAGTCTGAGTGTGTGTCTCTTTCTTTCAAAAGCCCTAGATCTGAAGATAGATCAGTCCCAGGATCTGTGCCATCTCACTCATGCCGGTCTCGGTGGGATAGGAGTCCGCAAGACATCTGCGATGCCCTCAGATCTGAGCAATGGCAAAGAACATGAAAGGTGAGTGCCGAGACCGGGCACCACTGAGGAACATCGGACCTGGACACAGGCAGCTGCTGCCCATGTAGCTAGGACTCAGGAAGAATGACAGAAGTGTAGGATTGGAAGGGACCTAGAGAGGTCATCTAGTGCAGTCCCCTGCACTCAAGGCAGGGCTATATAATAACTAAGGTTAAGATTCTGTCATGCGTATTTTTAGTAAAAGTCAGGGACAGGTCATGGGCAATAAACAAAAATTAATGGAAGCTGCCACCTGTCCCTGGCTGTTACTAAAAATACACTGGGGGAGGGAGAAAACACACCTGCAGGGACTTGCAGCTGCTGGAGAAGCAGGCTGGCCACCAGTCAGCTGCTCTGCAGCTAGGTGCTGGCCACCAGTCAGCTGCTCCATGGCCAGAGGCTGGTTGGCTGGTGGTCCCAGGACCAGGCGGTGGCCAATTAGCTGTTCAGCCAGCAGCCCTGGGGCCCTGCCAATCAGCTGTTTGACCGGCAGACCCAGGGCTGACAGCTACTCCATCCCTGCCCAGAAGTCATGGAGGTCCCAGAAAGTCACGGAATCCGTAACCTCCATGATCAAATTCTATCTTTCATAATAACTAGATCATCCCTGACAGGTGTTTGTCTAACCTTCTTAAAAACCTCTAATGACAGAGAGTCTACAGCAGTTTGTTCCAGTACTTAACTACCCTGACAGTTAGGTATTTTTTCCTAATGTCCAACCTAAACCTACCTTGCTGCAAGTTAAGCTCATTGCTTCTTGTCCTATCCTCAGAGGTTAAGGAGAATAATTTTTCTCCCGCTTCCTTGTAACAACCTTTTATGTATTTCAAAACTCCCCCTGAGTCTTCTCTTCTCAGACTAAACAAGCCCAATTTTTCAATCTTCCCTCATAGGTCATGTTTTCTAGACCTTTAATCATTTCCGTTGCTCTTCTCTGGACATTCTCCAGTTTGTCCACATCTTTCCTGAAATGTGGCAGTGAGAACTGGACACAATATTCTAACTGAGGCCTTATTAGCATGGAATGGAGCAGAAGAATTACTTCTCATGTTTTGCTTACAACACTCCTGCTAATACTCCACTTTCCACAGTACACCTTCCTAGGCAGTCATTTCCCATTTTGTATGTGTGCAACTGATTGTTCCTTCCTCAGTGCATTACTCTGCATTTGTACATATTGAATTTCATCCTATTTTCTTGAGAAGAAGTTTAAGCTGAGAAAGTGATAGGTCTGTGTGTGTCTCTCTCTCTCTTCCCCCTTGCCTGCTAGCAGTACGGGAGGTGGAGAAGCTCCTATCCTCTTTCTTCCTTTGGTGCATTCTGTTAGAGTCATAGGTGCTTCCTTTCATTTGTCTCCCCACCACCAGGGCTCCCGGGGACTCAGGATTCCTAAAGATCATCACCGTGAATCGTAAGGGCAAATTCATTAGAATCCTCAACACCTCATTGGACCAAGACATGGACCTGAGTGGCTTCATCATCCAGCAGTGGATTGGAGGATACCCGGTGTCCATCTATCGCTTCCCCCCAGACACCCCACTGCCTGCACTCCATCATGTCACGGTAAGCAGCAGGCCCATTCGCGGCATGATGCACTGCCTGCTCCGTGGCTGGAAAGGCAAGAGCTGAATGAGTAAGAAACCCAGAGAATCTGGGCTCCATTCTTCATTACACTAATGCCCCTGCAGACATCCTCAGAGTGCCCTCAGAGGAGTGATAAATGGCCCCCTGAGGATACTTCCTGTGCAGGGCTAGCGTAGAGGTGGCACAATAGCTTGTGACAGGGTATTCACTGCTGGAGCATCTCCTTGTGGCTGCATCTGGGGATGAGGTTTCTCTGGCTGGATACCCCACTTCATTTGCTCGCTTTAGGAGTTACAGTGCCTCTCCCTTGTGGCTTGGCCCTCCAGCCAGCTCATATAGTTTTCCCTTCCAGAGTAACAATGTCTCATGAGACCAGCTATCTGAAGACCTTTCCAGGCAGTCTAATTCAAGACAGTGCCACTTTCCCAGCTGGTAGGGACACCCCGCCCTGCCCACTGCTCTGGATTCCAGTCCAAGGACCCTGCAATCATCAGTCAAGGTCTGCACCATCTCAACCCTTGCTGCCATTTCTCCGGGCCTCTTCCTACTCCACCCTCCACAGGCTTCTTCCACCAGCCTTGTGCATAGGCAGCACATGAGTCTGTCATTTGGGGAGGCTACAGAAACACCAGCAGCGCTCTAGAAGTGGGGGGAGGGGCCCAGCACCCAGACCGTGGTCCTGCCCACCGCTCGCTCGTCTCCGCCCCCTCCCCGTCGCTCACCTTTAAGGGCGTAGCCCTCCCTCCTTTAAAAGTGATGGGGCCATGGCTCATGGGTGCCAGAACAGGGCAGGCAGGGGGCCATGGCCCCATTGCTTTTAAAAGAGAGAGGGCTATGCTCTCCCACTTTTTTTCTGCCTTAAGGGCGAGCCATGGGGAGAGGAGTGAGCAGTGGGCAGGGTCTTGGAGGAAGAGGCCAAGGGGGAGCAGGGCCTCAGGGTGGAGCAGGGGCAGAGCGCAGGTGGGTTCTTAGTGGAGTGGGGGAGCGGGGCCGTGGTCTGGGCACCAGTGGCCGCTCCACACTTTTAAGGAGCTTCCAGCACGCCTGCTCCCAGAGTGCAAAGGCAGTGGGCCAGCTCGCCTCCAAAGGGAGGTGACCCACATTTGCTCCCTGTTGGCCAGCCTTTTTAGTTTAGGGAGGCTCATTCTCCCCAAGCCTCTGATATACGCTCCAGCTCCGGGTTTCCTCCTTTTGACCTCACTCAGCCCAGAGAGCGAGGGCAGACCGTCACACTGCAGCCACTTCTGCTCTCACTTCCTGGCTTTATACCGACCTCTAGCTACTCCTGCCCAAATGGGCTCCATCTTCAGTTTCTGCTTGTCAGCCAAGCTCAAGTGTTCCTCCCCCAGGGGCAGCCTACCAGGTGAATTAGTCCTTCTGAGCCGCCTTAACCCCTTCAGGGGTGGTGTGGGGGTGAATACCCCATCACATAGCTCTATGTCTGCCCTGCTCCCGGTCCCCGGCATAAGGGGCATGTCAGGGTGTGTCAGGGTTGTTGCAAGAGAGAGCCGTGGTGGGGAGGGGATGTGTCTACAGTCTCGCTTCCCACAGGGGAGCATGAAAAGTAGAGTGTATGATGGAGCATCCCTGAAGCTGCTCTAACTTATACCCAGTGCTCGGGTAGGCCCCAGAGTATAAGGAAAGCAAAGGAGGCGTAAAGCCACCATAACACTCCCCCATCCCCACCCCACACAACTCCAGTCCTGCCCCCAAGCAGGACAAAGGCTGCCACCCTCATTAGGGTTCATCAAAGGACAGAAGGAACTTCCTCCAGCTGAGTCCATCGTAGTCCCAGTGTCCCTGGTGCTGAGCAGTCTCACCGGTGCCTGTGCCTGCCTCAGTGGGAAGGGGAAGCTGATGAGGGAAGAGCCGCAAACAAGACACAGCGTTTCACTCAAGGCTCAGATGCCAGGCTATGCAGCACCTCCCTTCAGGGGTTTGCCCAGCACTGCTGAGGTCGGGGGTGGCTGAGCCACAGCTGTGGGGGTCCCAGGGCTCACTCTCCCTACAGTACTTTGCCCAGCCCACTTTTATAACAACCCTCGACACTGTCTCTTGCAGAGGCTTTTTCCAGTTTAATCACATTGGCCCCAGTGCAGGAGGCTGTGACCCCTCATCAGTGATGGCACAGCAGCCGGGATGCCTCCCGGCCAAATTGTGAGAAGGCTGGAAAGATACCACCAGAGAGAGCTACGGAGCGTAGCCATGGGCTACCAGAACAAGGAGTAAAGCAGGCAGTGTTGCCTACAGGCTAGAGCAGGAGCCAGGACTCATGGGCTCCATTGTCAGCTCCGCCACAGCTCGCTGCATGACCTTGGGCAAGTCATTTCTCAGTGCCTGTGTTTACCTGGCTGTGAAATGGAAACAACTGTACCCACCACACAGGAGTGTTGAGCACCTTGGCCCAGCCCTGCCTCTGTGCTTATGCCACAGAGAACCTTGCTCTGCAAGCTGCCCCACTGGCATGTGCTAATGTCAGTAAAGTACTTGATGATAGGGGCTACAGAAATGCAAGCGCTACTTTAACAGAGTGGGATGAGATGGCACAAGTGATACGGCGTGAGCTCTGGGATCTGCACAGATTCACTTCCCATTCACTGGGGCAGGATGTGTTCATCTGATTTAAGTTCTTTGGGGCAGTGACTGTCTTTTTGTTCCATGTCTGAACAGCACCTAGCACAATGGTGCCCTGGTTTACAACCACTGCTCCTAGGTGCACCACTAAAACAAATAATCAGTAATAATCATCATCTGCACTTGATTTTAGGTCTGGGCCGCAGGAGCTGATTTCACCCATAAAAAACCCACAAACGTGACGCTGAGGGCCCAGCAGTATTTCAGAACAGGCCCAGAGTGCACCACAGTCCTCAGCAATGCAAAGGGCCAGGTGAGTTGCACTTGGGGGGATGCCAGGGTGGGAGGGGTGCTGTATTATTTTGTACCTCTCTCTGTGTCAGGCTGAGCAGCAGTGTGTGGCTGATGGCTCCAAGGTGGGCTCACATCATGGGAGAGTTACTATGGAGCTGCAAGGCAGAAAGTGTGGGTCTACTCTGGGGCATGCCTGCAGGACTGACACTCCCCTGTCCTCCCTCCCCATCTGCAACTGTGTTAATGACCTGCTTGATACATCAGGGCTGGGGTTAACATGCAACGAGTGATTCTTTGCAGGCAGTCTGGGGCTCAGGTTAAAACCCAGGCTCCTAACTCTGCTTCCAGGGCCTGTGTTCCATGGTCAGCCTGGGCAGGAGCTCCCCTCTCCTTCTCCTAATGAGGGGTAAACTAGCTCAGGGCTGGCTGGGAAGTGTAGTACCCAGGCAGCCTGGGTCATGCTCTGGGGTCATGACAAGGCCTGCTGGGAAACAGGACAGGGTTTATAAAGGGCTCCTTTTGCCCCAGAACAATGAAAGAGTTGGAGGGAGCTTCAGGGGCTTCTCCTGGAAGAAGGGGGGAAGTCACCCTTTTGGGGGGCTGCTCTTTACTGTCATGTAACTGGGGCGGCTCTTTCTGTGGGCTTGCCCTGCCAATCCGCTTCCGGTACAGAAGGCAGGTCCTTGCTAGAGACACAGCTGGACCGCACTCATGCCGCAGCAGTGGCTTCTGTCCCATGGGGCTGGGCCTGGCTCCCATTCTGGGCACTGTGACCTGGCGCACGGGGTCATGACAAAGGGGTGGCCAGGCCGAGCTCTGTGTCCCCGTGCTCCAGCTCGCAATGAAACACCCAGAGCAAGGCCCAGCCCCACCAGACAGGAGCTGCTGCTGCAGGGCGGGTTCACTCTCCACCCATGGGGCCGGGATTAGGGTTGTGGTCCCATAGTGGAGGGTGCTGCTGCGGGTAGTTGGTGCCCCCTCGGCAGTTAATATAGTGCACCCATCGAATCGGGACGCTACGTCCGCCCCTGCACAGTCCTGACTGGGACACATTTCAGGCCATGGTGTTTGTACAAAAGACAAGGGTATACAGAAAAACAGATTGCAAAAGGCAGACACTGGGAGCAGCTGGCGACTGGGGGCAGCTATTGGGGTTGGAGAATTGTGTCTGTTTCAGCCAGAGCTTTGTCTGCCTGCCATGGAGCTGACTCTATGCCCTCATTTTGCTAAACAAGCCCCACCTTGTCTACTCCACCCAGGAGCAATCGCTTGGTGCTTCTGCAGAAGTGAGGGGAATGAGCGCTCCATAGGGCCGCCTCAGTGACTCTCCCCCATCTGTTGGGGTCCTTCACCGTCAGATGAAATCAGTAATTACAGACAAAGGCCTCTGGAGTCTTGTACAGTGGCTTATTAGCCACTTTCCCTTGTATCCAATTAGTCACGTAGGGCATTTTGCTTGTGATAATGCTACAAATTAAAATTCCCAAACACGTGTAATTTACATTTTAAAAGGACAGTGATTATTCTGTATGTTAAACAAATACCAATTATTCCAAACAGGCTGACTTAACATTCACATTAGTGTCAGAGATTATGGTAGGTTGGTGCCACTGCTATTGTTGAGATTGAGACTAATTTACTGGCTAACAGCCCATTTTTGTAAGAACTCTATAATCCACATACTGACTCAGATTGTCTCTAAAATTGCTGTACAGCGTGGGGAATCTGGAGTGGAGCTGGTCAGAAAACTGTCAGTGGGATCATTTTCTGTGGAAGAATCCTGTTCTGGCAAAGTCAAAACACTTTGTTTCAGAGAAAAACCAGGACAAAAGCTTCAGCAACATTGAAATGTCCCATTCTGACATTTTCAGCCCACAGCATTTTGATTTTTCATTTTGAAATGACTTTTCATTGCGAATAGCTTGGGTTTGGTTATAATATAAATTTTAAAAGTGAATTGAAACATCAGTTGGGGTTGGTCCTGCTTTGAGCAGGGGGTTGGACTAGATACCTCCTGAGGTCCCTTCTGACCCTAATCTTCTATGATCATTTCAATACACACAATTTTTTTCTTTTTTCCAAGTTTCTTTCATGGAGAATTTTGCAATGTGTGGGTTTTGTTCCTAAACAGAACAAAGACAAATCTCAAAATCCTTTGCTAAACAGAATTTTTGTCCTCTGCGCAGCTCTAGTTAGTGGTCCAAATCTGAGAGTTTGAGTTAAAGGTTCCTGAGATACAGCTTCCCTTCCCTCACTCCCCCAAAAAATCACTTGACATCAACATTTTACAGTTCTTATAATGTTGTTTTGTGCACACCTGGGGCTCAAACTATAGCTCTTATCGTCCCCAAACTGAAGTTACCTGCTCAGAATTGATCTCAGCTAATGTCCAGCACTCACTGCCCTTTCAGGGAAGCAATATTTAAAAGTTAGTCAGTGTAAAAGCTGGATCTACAATGGGGTTTGAGCCAAGTTGACAAACCAGAGAATGTCATTTGTGTATGTACATGTGCAGCAAGTCTTAGGCTCTGTTGCAAGTCAGAATACATGCAAGCAGCCTGATGTAAGAGTAAGGGGATGGCTCAGGGTGCTGTGTGGTGACTCTTGACCCTCCCCACCCCACTTAGCAGCAGCTGTGCACTGTGAGTTCAAGCCAATGTGTGTTGTGTGTGTTTGTTGCATTCCGCAGATATGCCTTTTGAATGTTTTGCTTCTGGTTTAAGAGCAGTTATTTCAAAGTGCTCTAAAATCCACCAGCACACTGAGATTGGTTTGAAAGTTGGATTCCTTAGATACACCACCCCCACCCCTCTGCTCTAAGCAGCTGCTTTTAATATGCAAATTATTCTAAAACTCACATGCATATGGAGATTGTTTTGAACACTGATATGCTGCAAGAGGGTCTGGAGTAAAATGAATGATGAAAATTTGAGATACTTTGGTCAAGGGGTTGCTGAGATACAGCCCTCCCCCCCAAATGAGCTCCTTATTACGTTTTCAGATTCATATAGCTTTTTTTGGTGCAGAGCTAAGGAAACATCTAAGGCTTTGCCCCTCATTACATTAACAGCATGGACTGTCCTGGAGATCACCTATTAAATGGTACAATATTTGTACTTCCTGGTTTTCAGAGGTTGAAATGTAGGTGCACCTGGCATTCTGGAAGGGGATTAGGCAGCATTGGGCAACCTTAACTCCACATTAACAAAGTTTCTGAGCAGTTAATAAAGATCTACGGTACAGCAAAACCTGCAAAAAGTCATGTTTTATAGCTAGCACTTAGCGAGGCAGCCACTGACCTTGGACTGCTTCCTCATTCCTACCATAGCAAATAGGTCGGGCAAAACATACCTGCAGTTCTGCCCCACGTCCATCACCATGGTTTATTTGGACTTCCACAGAGCACCAAAGAAGCCACCATGCCCCACTGCATGGGCTGAGGCAACAGCAATGAAGCAAGTAGTTCAGTATAGGAGCATTACATAGAGCTATTATCCTCCTATGTAGCAAGACGTGGGGGGAGAAGGGAAGGAATGGTAGCACAAAAGATGGCTCCTATGCTCAGTAGCCTATAAGCACTGTTTCCCATTTCCTCTCTTGGATGGCTTCCCCCACACACTCTCACCAGCTCTCTTGTAGTACAGGAGAGAGATAGCCAAGAGAACTAGGTTCTATCCCCCTTCCACCACTCTGTGTCTCAGTTTCCCATCAGTACAGTGAGGTCAATAGGGTCGACTCATCTTTGGAGATCCTTAGCTGCAAAGTGCTATGTAAACATTGCACTGGCTTCTGGGGAGTTTTCAGGCAGAGTTCAGGGTGCCAACTTGAATCTGTAACAACTGAAAGGTTTTGGGTCCTGGTGAAGTGAGAATCCACCTTCCCACCTAGGCTGCAGCTGCAGCCAACAAAGGCCTTGGAGCTGCAGCTCCTGGAATTAAATTAGAAGGAGCTGCTAACAGGGTGTCCTCCTCTAAAATCGACTCCCTTCCTTGGTTCGCCACAGATGGGTTTGTGAGGCTTGTGGTGGAAGAGTGTGCTTACAATCGGGCAGGCAGGGTCCCTGTGTTGGTGTCTTTCTTTAGGGGAGCCTATTAGAGGACTGTGCAAGTGGATGTGTAGCTGAGATGCCTGGAGCTGTGTCCGGGTGTCCAATAAATGGAGCTAGATACAGGCAGTCGAGAAGAGCAAAGCATTACAGAGGATGATGATGATGATGATGAAGATTGTGAATATAGGGAACTGCCTCCTCAGTAGGATTTTCTGGCCCATTACATTGTTTTCAGGAGAGATGCACTCAGCTCTAAGTGTCACAGCTGCCACTGGGGTTGGTGGACACAGGCGCCTGCTGAGTGACAGTGGCCAGGAAGTAAAGCTGTCTCTCACCAGCATGCTGGCATGGCTTCACTTTGCTTGCCCTTGGCTGCAGAGGGGGAGCACCAGGGTGTGTAACACACAAGCAGGTATCCTTTCCACGAGGAAAAGGTTCTGATTTTCAACATCCTGGCTTTCATCTCTCCAGTGAGGGCTTTCCTGCTACACCTGTGCTGCTCCAGTCACACGGCCCTGCTGCCAGTGCAATCATTTTTCTGACAAAGCTGCCACCTTGTGGCCAAGTACAAGAAGCACAGGGATCTGAGCTGAGAGGGATACTGGAAGCAGCGCTAAGTGCATTCCTGAGCTTGGCACAGGCTTTTTGCACTCATGTCTCCTCATGGCCTTGTTGCTGTCCCCTGGCACTGAGTCTGGTTATACAGCATTCCTCGGGTTCCAGGAGGCAGGAAAATATACACTGAAATCTGCAGTTGTTCTCAATATTCTAGGGCTTTCCCCAACGCGTCCTAAACCCCAGCATTCCCCTAGGGGCTCCTCCCACCCGCAGACTTTCCCCTCACAGCAAAACAGCAGCCACGTCTCTGCCAGTCACCACACCACCCAGAGGCCACAGCTGCTGTGTTGGTCATTCCACTGTCAGCAGCTATTCTTTGCCTCTCTAAAAAGCCAAGCCCAGCCTCAGAAGCCTCATTTTCTTCCCTCCCCAGTGTCTGTCATGTGATGGTGGTGGGTTTATTTCCCCCCATGAGTCAGAGTTTCAGTAACAGGCTGCAGGACAGGCTATGACAAGAACTGAGCAGGAGTAAATCCAGCTGGTGGAGCAGTTGAAACCTGAGGAGGGAAGAACCAAGGGAGAGAGGGGCCTGGAGAATAATCCGCTCTTTCCTTTCCTCCCCTCACTCCCTTGGCCTGTTCGAGACTCTCTCCAGGTATACGGCCCCTCACAGGCTCACAGCGGCCGCAGAGGCCTATGCTGATAACACGGACCTTTCAGTGGACAAGTTCCCACTCTCTGGAGATGGGGAGGAAGCAGAAGAACCTCTGGCCCAGAAGGACCAGCAATCAGTCCCTGCGACACCATGCAGAGGGAGCACAGGCAGGCCACCGGGTATTCTGCAGCAGACCAGGTAAAAACCCTGGAGTGAAACGCTCAGTGAAGCTCCTTTCCCAGGCTTGGCTCAAAGGGTCTGAATCCCAGTCACATGATGGCTCCTTTACCCCATCCCTGCAGGGGGTCACTCTTCTGGTATGGAGCTGCTGCAAGAGCTCTGCGCCAGCCCTGCTCCCAGCCCAGGGACAAGTGGAGAGGGCAAGTCAGAGGAGGCTGGGCTGGGGGAGGGAAGGAAGGCTGGGAGTGGAGAAGGGCTGTGGGTGTAGCTGGAATGTGCTGTGCTAGGGCTAATCTCTTCTTCCAAACACCCACACAAGGCAATGGGAGGCAGAGCACACACTGGAGCTGCTCTAACTTACTCCAGGGGCCGGAGAGGCCATCACCTCGCCCCAGAATATGGAAAGAACAAAAGGTGCCTTACAGCTGCCTTTGCCAACCTCTTCCCTTCCTGCCCCAAGTGCAGGGGCAGAAACGCTGACAAGCAGAGCCAAGGGATGCAATACCTGATCCTCTAGAGGTTTTTCTGGCTCAGCTAGGTCTCTAGCTTTTAGCCACTGATTTAGTCTCTGCATTAGGAGTGGGGGGAGAGAGAATGATACAGCAGCAGCAGGCAGGGTAGAGGAGGTTGAAGTTGGGAAATCAAAGAAGAGACAGAGGCTAAGCCAAGTTTGGCCACCATGCAGCAGGGAGTTTATTGAGCTGAGAATCTGAGGCACCCCCAAATGGCCAGGATATAAGAGCACCGCTGAGCTGTAATAGTGATAACTTTTGTGTCAAGGCAAGGCATAACCAAACCCATGGTTCAGGGGAACAGCTGGGGGCTGCTGTTTGGGTCAGGAAGGAATGTTCTCTCCCAGGGACATCACTGCACAACTGGCCAGGTGCATTATGGGCTTTTCTCAGGCGAGAGGCAGGACACCAAAGCAGCTGGAATATTGATTTGAGCTGATATCACACAATTCATAAAGGCTGGTGAGTTCCCTGCAAATGAGTTTCCATGCCAGTAGCTGATTATTTGAATCATTGCCACCAGTAAGATGAAGCCGGAGTTGACTAGTAACAGATTAGTGACACCCAGTCAGCTGACATGCTGCATCGTGCATGGATCCTGTTTCTCCTCACAGGGACAGGAAATATTTTCCTGTTGGCTCTTTGAACAGCAAAAATCAGGGAGAAGCTTCAAGAGACCTTTTCAAGAGGAAAATCAAGCCTAGAACCAGAGAGACAGTTCACAAGATAGTCTCCTTCTCATCCCAGAACTTGCCTCCCATATCAGGTGTGTTGGCACAAAGCAGAGCAGAGCTGCCTATGCTACCAAATGGTTGGGTATTAAACCAGCTCAGCCAATCCAGCACTAAACTGCAGAGTGGCATTCACACAGGGCATCAGGGCTGTTGGGCCACCTGCATTCAGAGGATGAACAAAACAACTGCGTGTTGGTGGATACACGCAGTGAACCAGGTAAGCCATGAAAATGCTTCCCAGTCCCCAGGGCTGTCTGCAAAGGGCCTGTTCCCTGCTTTCAGCCTGTGTTTCCTCTGCCCAGAATGCCAGGTCCTAGCCCAGGTCTGGAACCATCCCTAATCCACAACCCCTCTGCAGGTTCCAGAAAGAAGGCACACCACAGACTGGCAAGTGTAATTTTCTGTTTGCCGTAAACATGAAGAAGATCCTGATATAGTGTAAAGTGCCATAGGTTCGCTGACTTCCCCAGAACTCCACCAGCTTACAGCAGCTGAGGGGCTGGCTAACATTGGCAAATGAAACCCTACGTAAGAAAGTGAATGTACTGCTCCTTAAGAGCACCCAGCGTGTTCCACCGACCACCCAGGATAACCCTCCTGCATCTTCTCATGGTTCTCCCTGCTGCACCTGCCCTGCAAGCTCTGGGAGTCTCCCACTGTCCCCCAGTGATGGCATGGAGGTCACCCCGCTGCATCCCTGGCTAGCTGAGCATGGCCTGGCTGGTGAGCCCTGCCTCACTTCCCTTTGCCGGGGCTATAAACCAGACCAGACAGACCTTTTATATGGAAGTGCACCCCGCTTTCCAAGGATCTCAGTTATTAACAAGAGCTAAAAACACAAGTAGGAGCTTACTCAGATACACCTGGGGACATTCATTGTCTCAGACTCAGTCCAACCAGCAATCTCTGGCTCCTTCCTTCAGGAATCTCTTCTTCCCCGCACCTATGAGCAGTCTGTTTCTGGAACCTTTCCTAATTCCTTTTCTGGGTGACTCCTTTTCAGGCCTTTCTTAGACAGGAGTCTCCCCAACTCTCCTCTTGGGAGTGGAGGTGAGCTCTGGCTTAGTTTTGCTCTGCCTTTTCAGCAAGGCCCAGACCCCTTAGATACAGTGATGGGATTTCCTCCCAGACATCCCTCAATATCAGCACTGCTTCCTCTCTATCCATATCCCCCTTAGGGTCTTCTGTATATCTACTGGTGGGTGGGTTGACCAGTAGACACTACTGCCCTTAAGGGGCAGACACCCCATCACTCCCCCCACCAAAGAAACTTTTCAATCCAGCTCCCCCTCCTGCTACACAGACAAAAATTCAGCGTTTTATTCACCCAGCAGTGAGATGCAGCCACCTCTGGAGCCACGTAGGGCACTCATTTTGCACCAAACATTTCCAAACCTATGTATGGTCTTGGGGGAATGATGGGTGGAACTCTCAGGGGCCCCTGGCTCATCCCACCTGGGACAGGCTGCAATGCTTGGTTGACATTTACTGCTCCTCTGTACTATGTGTGCACACAGCGAGTGCCCAGCGCACTGGGGCCCTGACTTTGGTGGAGGCTTTTGGCACTATCTAATCCAAACAGCCAGTTAGGAAATGTTCTCAAGTCTTCTCGTGATTCAAAAGTGTTGTCATGAGAAAGAGCCTCTCCCACTGAAGTCACTTGGGTTTTCTCTTCATTGGCAGTCAAGGAGAGACTCTCTTCTTCATCCAGTGAGGAGGAGGAGGAGGAGGATTTTGCTCCTTGTGGAAGGCAGCCCGCAACTGCAGAGCCAAACCCCAGAGTAAGTAACTCCCTTGTAGTGCTGGACGCAGGGAGGGGAGCTGTGTGGGAGGAGATGGGTTGGAGAGGCATATGTCAGACAGAGCTGGAAAGGGGAGGCAGGGCCTGGCTAGCCATTTGAAATCTGCACACCCAGTTGGCCAGTCTATTGTTCTCCCCTAACAAGTGTATCCATAAGCTCCTTGTTGCAGTCACGGGCCGCAGAGCAGAACAGACATTTGGCAAAAGACCCAGGATATGAATTGCTCCCCAGTGGCAAGCATGGCCTGAGCCTGCTCGTGTCCTTGAGGGACATTAAGCAAGATACAGCAGCTGTTAATACATTGTAGCAAGGTGCGGTGGAAGGTGCAATATGTTTATTACCTGCGACAATGCCAGAGCATGACCTAGTTCCAAAACACGGAGGTTTTGCCAGCAGCAGATAAGCAGCCAGGACAGAGCAGCCTGTAATGAAGGCATCATAGCAAGACAAGAGGAAAGAGGTGGCAGGAAGGAAGGGGTTGCTATTGCTGCGCTCAGGAGGAAGTGCTAGAGGGAAATGAACAGATTCATTGTGAGCAGCTTGTGGAGCAGTGTGTCCTGAGGAGCTTCAGCCATTTGGCAGAAAATTCCTCCCCTTGGTGCTGATTTATTCACAGCTGGAGTGGGTGGTTCTTTCCCCCTTGTCTCCTGTAACTATCAATTTGGCAGCAAATCCCATTAATTCTGAATGATTCTTAAAGATATCAGCAGTTCCTGTCCCATTACAAGACTGAAGGGACCAATCTGTGGTTACCAGCATCCTAAACTGGTCATATCTGCCTACCACTGGGGACTTACTGAGATTCATATGCAAAGAATCAGCAAAGCCAGAGATGGGATAGGCCCATTAGATCACTGCGTCTGTCACCCGGGGGGCGGCAATGCAGGATTCTAATCAGGGAAACATACACAGAAGAATCCCAGCTAATTTAATTTCCCATTAGATCCAAATGAATCCCCTTCACATGCACCCCGCCACACTCGGCATTTCTTAGCAGATTGATAAGACCAGGCCCTGGAATTTTTTTTTAAATCAGTTATAAAGGTGGAGCATGTGTTACACTAGCTAAAACCAACATAAGCTTCCCCACAGCTCTGCCAGGACAGCCCAGCCTTGATGTGCAACAGCCCTGTTCTTTATGTCAGCCCTGGAATGAGGGACTGATAATTGTACAGTAGTTCTCTGCTGCTTTGATGTGGCATTCACTAGCAATAGAGATGAGACCACCAGTCTTCTTCCTTTGTATGTCAGGCTTTTATCACAATTTTTCTCTTTAACTAGCCT
Source organism: Emydura macquarii macquarii (assembly GCF_026122565.2). Lineage (NCBI taxonomy): Eukaryota > Metazoa > Chordata > Testudines > Chelidae > Emydura > Emydura macquarii. The sequence goes on along the minus strand of NW_027130724.1, from coordinate 2,581,380 downwards.
TCCTGCTGTTACATTCTTGCTGGCGTTGTGCTGCTCTGTAGGTCTCATTACATATTAAACTCCACTGTACATTGTAAACTACATTGCATGTAGTACTCACTAGGCCAAGCCCCTGGGGAAGAATGTACTAAAAATCTGTGTGCAGAGTTCGGACCAGTGATAGAAAACTGTCCACTAAGCCCCAACAGCCATTAATCGGATCTGCTGTCAGCTGAGCTCCCCTGAGTTCCCATCCTAGAACTAATTAACCTTTTCCCAGGAAGTGAAAAGTTAACTATGCCTCATATGGTAGGAGCCAGTGTAGGCCATTAGGAATTAGCAGCTCTGCCACTGGTTTGCTGTGAGATCTTGGGTAAGCCACTTCACCTACCTCAGTTTCCCCATCTGGAAAATGGGGATAACAGTGTTCACCTCCTTTGTAAAGTACGTTGAGAGCTGCAACGGAAAAGTCATGTATGAGAGCTAAGTGTTATTTATGGAAGAGTGGGAAAATAGTTCATAGGTCCCCTGTGACACTGCCTAGGAGGGTAGCCATCAGAGGGTCCAGTCAGACAAAGTATATCACCCCTGTGAAGCACCATCCCCCTCTCCTACACTCAGAGTTTGCTCCTGACCTCCACTCTCCTGTAAGGTGACTGTAGCAGCAGAATGAAAAGAAAAGGAGCTCAGGTAAGATGGGCAACCACTTGTTTGTGTCTGTCCTCGAGGTTAAAATAATAACTGTGTGACATTACGCTGCTGCATCGTGAATGTTTGGAAAGCCCCTGGTGTGTCCATGTGGGATAATCTCTCCTCATGCCCTGTTGTGTCGTGAGCCTCTATCACAGCAGTATTTGTGCAGATGCATCATTGGGATGCAGCAATGTGACATAGTAAGGCCCCCAGTAAATTCATGATCCTATCATTGTCCAGTAAAAACAGCTTTCAAACAGCAGGCAGACCCATCACCATGCCCTGAATTTCAGAGTTGAGAGGGCAACCCTAAGGCTTCTGGGAATAAAAATTCCCTCCCATTAGAAACATTAAACATGGATGAACTTCATAGTGATGTTCACTGGAGCAAACACCAGCCAGGTACCTAGTGACACTCCCCATCTGCTCTAACATGCCTATTGCTTATGATAACTTCGGTCTTCAGGTCTTCAAGACAACACTGGATACAACAATTCCTACGGTGGCGCTGATAGGACAGAAGAGTGCTCGATCTAAATACGGCTTCAAGCACATGGCTTACCTACCTATCACTACTGACATGCAGCTTAGGAGATACTGTCCTGCTAGATGATGCATTGATTAATAGGTGACATGGGAAGCTTGCATGGGTTTTTAAATACATGCCAGGCTACTTCAGTGAACGTGCTGCCATGTGGCTTATTTCAGCAAGGGGAGACAAGTCAGTTAGTAATAGGTGGGGTGGCTGTTTTGAAAGGATGTGCTGCTCGCAATGGCTGTTATTTATCACTTGAGAAGACCACAAAGAACAAAGTCATGATACTGTCAGAAAGTTCATTGCGAAGCAGCCATTGATGGCTCCTTATTCCCGACCTTGCCGTCAGGAGGCTGGGAGTAAGGTCTGCTGGTTATGTGTTGCTCATCTGAAGACAGTAAAATTACTGAGGCAGGAGAGAAGGTCTCGATAGCTGAGATGAATGATGACAAAGATCAGAAATGGAAGAGATTGCTGCCACTGAGCCCACAAAGGCACTTCCCAAATGCCTTTTACTCTACACCTGGACAATTGTCCCTGTTAACTTACCAGTCCATAGACAAAAACATTACAGATCATTTCTCCCTGTGTGCCCCACCACAGGAAAACAGTGGAGAGGCACCTGGCATGACAAACGTACAGAGTCAAACCTGTGTTCTCCTGGAAAACATCCCATAGCCATTTCCAAAAGTGGCTTCAACATCTGTGCCTAGAATTTTCCACCTGCAGATGTGTGTGCAGATCAAGCAGATAAATCCAATTGCCTGATCTGCACACACAAACCCTATTTATGCAGGAGAATGTAGGATTCTGCACATACAAAGTCATAAGCACAAATTGAGAGCGTGGTTAGGGGCCACTTGGAGCATGTGGTCCTGAATATCACTCACTTTTACAATTGTTTTTAGAGGTAGGGCCTGATTTTCACAGGTGTCAAGCACGTGCAATTCCCATTGACTTCACCCAGGAGCATGGATGCTCAACTCTTCTAAAAATCAGGCCCCAACATTCTTCTCTCTCTCTATTAAGCCATGTTCATGCTCAATGACAATGGCATAGAATCAATTTTAGATGCCAGTTTAACTACACAAGCACTTTGTTGGGTGATAACTGATTGGAAATCCTTCCAACACCCATATGATTTTGGGGAACTGCTTGCCACTCAGTACTTAATGTATTTGATTGATGATTCTCTCTTATGCCTGCTGAAAGAATGTGAACTTGGCTTTACTCACAACTATTTTGTATGAGGAACGGGTATTAGAGCAGTGGGAACAAGATGAAGGATTTGGGCTATATGGTACATTGTATTCCTTTCGCTCTAGTTTGTATTAGCAAGACAGGCCAGTGAGGTAAAGGCAACAAATTATACAAGGGCAAATTGCATAATTTAATGTATTATAAACTGTTTCCCAGAAAATATCTGTAACATATTAATTTGAAGGGAGAAAAAAATAAGATTTTCTGATGCTTGGTTTGAGAACACTGACACTGTTAAAATCATACACTGCAGTCATTACCTATATCACAGTGTGCAGTCATTTAAACCAGCTCATAGTGCTTTACATCCTACTTCAGCACAGAATAAATACCCTATGGAAAACAACAACTTCTCCTTCCCTACCCACTTCATTGTTGCTGATGAATCACTTTAAATAATTAAGTCACATGAATTTGGAAAATGTAACTGATCTGAAAGAATAAACAGGGAACATTTGATTCTGTTTGTTTGCTTGTCACTCATTTGCTCTGAAATGTCAGGGTGAGGAAGAGTTTTCTAGGGAGCCAGCTGGACCTAATGAAACTTATTTACAAAGGTCACTGGGTGAAATTCAGACATGGGATGTCTATCCATAGAACAGCAGTTCTGGGGAAGTGCTGAAAGTTCCTTCAGAGCAGAGACACGGTGGGCTGACACACTGATGTTCCAATCAGTTGCATCTTCAGTATTTCTTCCCATAGCCACACAGCTGAAGGGAACAATGAAAGATTACCAACAGATCGAAGTGATAAATGTCAGTGGGAGAGTGAAAATTAGTACTAAAATCAGTTATACTTTCTGCATGTTGGACGTCTGCTCTCCCTGATGAGTAGGGAACACAAACACCCATCTGCAATACAATTGTTTTTACTGGTCTTTGCAGCAATCCCCCAATCACTCTCAGTTGTTTCACTGGTGTGTTGAACATTTAGGATCCAAAAAGCATATGCAATGAGCCTGTTTAGATGATAGCAGGCTGACATGTGCATGAGTATTTGCAGACTGGATGCAAGAGGAAAAACTAATTGAGAACCCTCTGATGCCAGCTGCCCAGCACTGAGTCTAGGGGACTGCAAACTTTCCCTGTCTCATGGGGCATCACTGCAGGCTCCTAATAACATAGCTGGGCATTAATGCAGAGAAGCTAAAGTGTGCTAAATCTTGTCCCTTGTAGTGCATAAAGTCTATAAAAATAGCTACTTTTTATTAAATAAGAGGTTGATCAACAATTGAGTTGATCAAAGGATGTTAAAGAAAGCATTTCTGATCAGCTGTAGCTTTAACTGAGGCCAATCAAGCTGTTTGTTCAAACAGCTCTGCTTGTGCAGCTCCGTCAATGCATTCAGCTCTCATAAGAAGTCAGAATACAGCATCAGCGCAGCTGGCATTGAGTGTAGGGAACTGAGCGCTGTGTTCTTGTCCGACTTGGCGCCAACATACACGGCTACTTGGGCTATTTTTTGTGACTTTGGAGTTTGCTTTGAGCTGTTGTTGAGACACTGGGCCTGCTTGGCAACCTCTGCAGAGCAGCCTTGGCAGTCAAAGGACGGATCACGTTCATCAGTGCAAATCTCTCTGGGGTTTTTGTGGATGAGCGGACAACTGGCTGGTGATGATTGATCACTTTGGGGGGACTCCTATCCACAGTGGCTCTGGAGGGAAGAAACAAAATGCTATTGTGAGATGGTACAAGTTGTTATGGGAACCGAGTGAGCCCCCTGGATTCACCTGAGAACTGAACCAAGAGCTTCCAGCACTGGGCAAAACAGGAAGGTTGGCACAACAGGACTCTCTGAGGAGTCCACACTGCTACTTCAGTGAGTTTTGAGAACACCAGACCACTCGCCAATTTCTATAGTTATGTAGAGTCTCCATAGGGATGAAGGACTGGAGTTCTATCCTGAGAAGACAGATTAGTGCACAGTGTGAAAACGTAATTCACTGGGTCTTTGGTTTGTTGGGCTATTTTTAACTCTTTCACTGCTGGCCTCCCTCATATCTGCTGTGTCATCATTGTCCACCAGCATTTCATAGAAAAGGAACCTTAGCTCCTACCCAGCACACAGCAGATGACTTTTACCTGGACAGAGCTAGAACACTCAGTAGCATGCAGGCAGTTGAAGAGCTAGATTGTAGAGTGAAACACTTCTCTGATTTAGAAAGTAGCTAACACTCATTTGGAATGGCCAGAACAAATGGTACAAGGGACAACCCCTGTGTTGATACTGTACCATAACTATTGTGTTACTGGAAAATAAAAATTTCCACTTTCTGGGTGACTCCAAGTTTCAAATACGCAATAAGATGCTGATATTACAGTAGAAGGTTCCAACTACAACTGTATTTGGTATACATAACATGCCCACTTCTTTTTTTTTAAGGCCTCTTTCACTGAACCTCCTTTTAAAGTGAATTATTGTAAATTTCAAGGAAAAATGCGTATCTGATGTTACTAATATCGAGACTGAATGTTGGAAGCACCAACGTATGAGGAATGTACGAGCTCACTAGTTTAGTTTTGGAAGAACTGCTAAATGATGCATAGGTCACTGAGATAAAAATCAGTGCTTTCTACAGAATATACAGTAGATACCACCTATCAGTGGTTCTCAACTTTTCCAGACTACTGTACCCTTTTCAGGAGTCTGATTTGTCTTGCATATCCCAAGTTTCACCTCACTTAAAAACTACTCGCTTACAAAATCAGACATAAAAATACAAAAGTGTCACAGCGCACCAGTACTGAAAAATTGCTTACTTTCTCATTTTTAGCATATCATTATAAAATAGATAGATGGGAATATAAATATTGTACTTACATTTCAGTGTGATACTTGAGTCTGTTTTTCACTTGTCAGACTTGTCTGAAACCGGAGCCCCAGCTGGCAGGGCTGAAACCTGAGCCTCACTGCCCGGAGCTAAAGCCCGTAACTTAGCTTTGCAGGGTCTCCTATGGTGTGGCGCCCCAGGCAATTGACCTGCTTGCCAGCCCCAAGGCTGGCTCTGCACTTGTGGCTCCCCTATATTTGTCTTGTGACTCTCCCTGAGGGTCACAATCCCCAGGTTGAGAAACACTAATCTAGATGAGTTGAGTGTTCCCTGGAAGACCACTGTGTACCCCCAGGGGTATGTGTACCCCCGGTTGAGAACCACTCACCTAGCTAAGAGTTCAGACTCGGTGGTGTAATATACATCAGAGCCAATAGGGCAGTGCCTTTTCTCCACCAGTGAAGTCCCTTCTATGCTTACTAGAATCCCATAGAAAAGTTATCTAATTAGTGTGTATACCTGACACTTGTTGATCCAACAGCTGCTGGTCCTGAAATAGGCCTTCTGATTTGCCTGCCAGCACTCTCACTGGTCCAGTATCTCCCTTCAGCTCTCAGTGGTGATGCTTCACATGCAGCAGGTGTGCTGTGCACACTCAGAATAGCAATCTCTTTACCAAATATCTGGGCTGCCACTTCTGTGCTAACTCTTGATTGGGAATGTTGCTTCAGTTGAGCTTCTTCTTTTTGGTCGGGCACTTTCAGACGTCTGACCCTGGCGTCCCTCACTTTGCAGGGTTTAGCTGCAACACCCTGCATAGATGCAGGTGAGGGGCACTTTGGAGGAGAGGGTACCAGAGAACGATTCAGACTGGTGGACAACACATTTCCTTGGGTGTGTGATGAATCTGAAACACAACAAGGAAGCACACTGATTTCCCTGCATGGTTAGTTCACCTAACTCTTAATGGGCCAATCCAATGACTACTGAAGTCATTGGAAAGACTCCATTTGACTTCAATTGGCATTGGATAGATGATGAGTCCCCTCAACTCCTGTTAGTTCCAATAAGAGTGGAGGACTTTGAGTATTTCAGAGGAGTGCATCCTGATTCACTGAGGAATAAGAAAATTGCAGAATAAGGCTTATTGAGTCTTACCAAACACAGAAACAGATTAAGGGTTATTGAGTCTTACCAAACACAGAAGTGCAAACACGTCTCTGACATTAACTTTAGAATAAGGGAAAGTGCCTGAATATTAAAAATATTTTTGTATATTCTTTTTACTGTTTATAGTTCAGCTCATAGGGTCCCCTGCTGTAACACACATGGAAGGAGAAAAATCCTGATGATGATGTATGACACAGCAATGTGTGTGTATGAGTTTATTCTTAAAAACATTCTATCCACTTGCTGCTGGCTATAAAAAGAACAAACTGTACCTAACTGGGTGATGTACAGAACTGAGGCTAAGGATACAATCAAAAGAATAGCCTTTGAGTAGTTGTGTCACTAAAACTCTAGGAGAGAAATACAGCCTTATATGTCCTAACTGAGTGCAATTTATTATACCACTTCTTGGGTGACAAGAGAGAACACATTCCAATGTACTGCATCTTCCGTATTCCTTCCCATATCCACGTAGCTGAGTGGAACAGTGAATGATTACGAACAGATCAAAGTCATACATGTCAACCCAATGTGTCCTTTGATTGTATGAACAAATGACATCAGATCTGTGTTTAGCCTGTTCTGATGAAAAATTCACTCCCACCTAAACAGAGCCCAACAAGGATAGCAGACAGATGTTTCAGCATTGTAAGGGGAGCAGGGAGGAGGTAAGAAGTCTCCTGTTGAGATTGCACTAGCCCTGGCAAAGGGCTACCCTCAGGCATGGATTGACTATCTCCTCCCACTGTTAAAAGGTAGAATTAATTATTCCTCTTGGAGTCTTTTGTTTGTTAAAAGCAGGGACATTGCTCCTGTGTCAACAGAAGGTTTTCCCATGAGCTGAAATTCACTAAGAGCTGAATCACTAGAGGAACTGGGAGACCTTGACTGACAACGAGCAGAGAGGAGCCAGCAGTGGGTGGCTCCTGCAGATGGCAGGATCAGTCGGCGTCTGCAGACGGTGGGAGCAACAGCGGTCAGCGCTAGCAGATGGTGGGAGCCAGCAGCAGGGACTCAGAGAGGCCCAGAGGTGGTAAGAGACAGGAGCAGAGGAGGCCTGGTCAAGCCTGCATCTGGCAGGAGCCTGCAGAAGTGGACTGGCTGAGCCCCAGCCGAGAGGTGGACATTGCAACTACAACAGTCAGCACATGGGAAAGCAAAAAGGGAGAGGCAAAGGACATGCCCGCATTCTCTGGGGTGGGTTTGGCTCACTGAGTTCATGAATTCTGTTTGTCAAACCAGTGCAGTGTTACTTCCTTTCTATTATTAAAAGGTTTACTTTCTACACTCAGACTCTGTGCTTGCGAGAGGGGAAGTATTGCCGTTTGGGGTGCCCAGGGGATAGTGTGTTATTTCCTAGGTGACTGGGTGGGAGCTCGAGCCAGTTTGGTGTGGTCTCGACAGGGACCCCTAGGTATAGAACCCGGCCCTTGCTGCTGCTGACTCTGTCTGGCAGAAGGGTTACATCTATAAAGGGAGAAGGCTAAGTGAGACCAGTACCTGAGGAGGACTGGGAAACACGGGACTGGCAAAAGGAATCTGGTGAAATCCTTTCAATGAGGTCCTCCTCATAAGTCTCTCTCAGCTCGTCCTCACAGCTGTCACCCAGGCTGCATTCTTCATCCTCCTCCTCATCATCATCACTGTGTATCTTCAGCACCTGTGGGGCCTTCTCCATCTGAATGATTTTCAGACACCTGACAAATGTTAAGCTCTACAGATTTAGCTAACCATTGTGCTATCTTAGAGGTGTGTACACATGCAAGTACACTACTCAGAACAGTTCATGTGAGATCACTGCTGTTTAGAAACAAATACAAAAATAGACAATGAATTAGGTACCTAAACTGCCTGTGTTTTATTGTTTCAGATTCATCCAACCTTTAATTAGCCACGTGAAACATGACAGATTTCATCTATTATTGCTGGAGTAGGAAGGGAATCAGTTGAAATAAAGGCATTTTTATCTCTAGCATAATATTCACCTCTCAGATCCAGCTCAATATTCTTTTCTTCCTTGGTGCATGGATTACTAGGACAGAAATTTGTCATGCAGACCAGAGAAGAATTTTGTCCATAAGTGGCCTGATCCAAAGCACACTGAAGTCAGTGAGAAAACTCCCATATAGTTAGGCTAATGTCAAGTGCTTTTGCAAACCATGCCCTTACTGTCTAATGGAGAATACTACTAGGACCAGTAATAACCTACCTTTTGGTAAAAGAAAACACTTTAACTGCACCCTTTATTGCAGTTACCCTTCCTGTATAGAAGGAATGCCCAGATAGCTGCTGCGGAACAATCCCCCACCGATTCGACACACACACTTCACAATTTGCCACCAGCCACACACTGGGTACTCCAAATGTCTGGGATCTGCAATTTACAGGTCTTGGATCTGCCAGTGGTGAGAGGATGGGAAGTAGCTGGGTTGGGGGAGGAGTAGGAGAGCTAGGCATGATAATGGCAAAGAGGAGTCCATCATTCCCTTTCTGCTTTGTGAAGTTTTGCCAGGCTGTATTAATTTTCCTTTGCCCACCTGTCCCTCTACAATAGGGATGTCCCTTTCAGGAGGTTGCCAGGAAGTGGGGTGCGGAGGGTTCATAGATCCAGAACCAGAATGCACATCTTGGCCTCCCTTCAGATCAACACGGGAAATGTCCCAGAGATTTCCTCCCACTTTGTCCCTCCCATGATGTTTCTGGCAGAAGGGGCAACTGAGCCTGGAGTTTGCAAATAGATTCCATTGAGTTGTCTATGTCTGCTTAGATATGAATTTACCAAATGAAAGGCAATTCCCCAATATTGCCACCAGGTGGCTGAAGAGTTTGCCTTATTAGAGAGGCAGACAACTGAGCCTCTGCTTCATTGTAAAATAATTTAAAATCATCCCAAACTCTTACTGATTATGCTGCTCTCTCCATGCCCTCAATTCAGTAAAGACATCTTCCCGGCTTAGATCTTCAGCTTCTTCAGAGTCATAGGAGTGCTCCATCTTGTGACCAGGCAGTTGGAAAGGATTCATTGCTAAAGACTAAAAATAAAATTAAAAAGAGTTACCACGGTAACTTGGTATTTACTTTACCATTCACCTCTCTTTGCCAACAACTCTCCCTTTATCTCAATTTCCAAACTCTGGGCATCAGAAGACATTAAATTTTGATGCAAGTGTTGGGTTTTTAGTTTACCCATGACCGTATTCTTTATTTGATTTTTTTTAAAGTATTGTATAAATCCCAGCTAAAACCCTTGTTATGATATTATGTTTCTTATACATTCAGTCCAGAAACCCAGCATCTGGTGACTGGGAGAGTAATGACAAATTTGATTCAGGCCCCACAGATATATAGCTCTAGGTTTACACTGACCTGAACCTGTAATAGCAGCACCGACAGGCATTTATAGTAGGGTGTGATTGTGTAGCATGTGATTATGGTCCCCTTATACAGTCTGTGCTATGCCACCCCATTATTAAATCTGATTGTTCTAACTTATTTCAAAAAGTTTCATTGATTGGGCAAGGCCGGGCAGAGGAAAGGGACTCTTTCATTTTTTCTCCCCAGTGATTTTTCTAATATTTGTTGTAATGGATGATATGTAAAATTATATACATTGTAGTTAGCTATATTTCATGTAAGTGACATGACCCCAATTCAGCAAAGCACATCTTAAGTAAGTTAAGCACACACTTACATATTTTGCTGAATCAGAGCCAATAAGGGTAGGTTTACACTGCAATTAAATGCCCGCAGTTGACCCATGCCAGCTGACTCGTGCTCACAGGGCTTGGACTAAGGAGCTGTTTAACTGCAGTGTAGATGTTCGGCTTTGCAACCCTTCCCCCACACAGGGTCCCAAAGCCCAGACTCCAGCCCAAGCTAGAATGTCTACACCACAAGTGAACAGCCTCATAACTCAAGCCCCATGAGCCCGAGTCAGCTGACACGGGTGTTTAACTGCAGTGTAAGCACACTCTAAGAGCTAATTGTTATGGACCAGATTGGGCCAGCCTTCCTCACATTGAGTATTATCTGATTTTACAAGTTGCCCCACTGAAGTCAATAGAATGACTTGCAGGAAGAAGGTACCAATCACAATAATACAGATGGCATCATCCAGCCCCATATTTGTTTTGTTAATATAAATGAGCCTGAATCATTGACACTTCAGATGTTTATGTTGACATCAAAGAGGCACTGTTGTGCAATCTTTTATATCACAGCATATATCCCCAAATCCTGTGGTCCTAACCTGTACTGCTCAGGTCCCAGGGAAATCGATGCAAGTTTTATGAGTAAGGAGAGCAGGATGTGGCATGTTATTTTCATGTGTTCTTTTACAGTCCATTGTTTTTAATTCCCTCTAGTGAAAGTAGTAATTCTCCCTACCAGTTATTTCTCTCCTTGGTTTCTTATATATGAGCCCAGCTGACACCTGATAACATTTTTATTAAATGACACAATTAAGTAGTTTTCAGTTTTGTGTTGACACTTCCCTCCCAGTTCTCTCAGAATGGGATGCCTGGAATTCTCAGATTCATGACCTTATCACTACACTCTATTTATCTACTGATCTTCCAGCTCTCCAAGTTTCCTCTCCTGCCCTTCTGCATGCCTCATTTGGCCTTCCATATCTCCTAACTCAGCAGGGCACTTAAGCACATGCTTATGTGCTTTGCTGAATCACGGCTTCTCCAAGACTCATTGCTTTTGTATATGGTTTTCTGGACTATAAAATGGAATGGAAATCCATAAAATACCATAGGAGTCTCAGTTTATCTCAGCAGAATCATCTCATCTGGGTGTGTCAGGGAGGAATGAAAAGCATATAGGAAAGAAAACGTACACCTAGCTTTTGTCTCCGTGCATGAAGGGCTTTGATAGGGTTTCCACATATAACTCGGCTGATTCCTAGCAAAAAGAAACAAAACAAGACATTTCTCACCAGTTTTTAACACTTCGTACAGACTTTGGAATCAGTTTATAGTCCTGATGCGACTGTTCTTGTGCATACGAGTATAAGATGTTTCATTCATCGAGTGCATGGAGTTGGTCTCCATTTCCTTTGCTAAATGCAGAGTATTCAGTGCTAACAAGGTGCTGCTTCACTGGCTCTGGATGACTTCACTGGCTCAGCTGGTACTGCTGAGTATTTGAACTACCTGCCTCAGAGAGCTGGAACTCGTGTTTACTGCAAAGACAGCCCCAAAATACTGGGGACAAATGAACAGAACCTGACACACCTAATCGGCATCCAAAGGGCTGATTAGATTGCAGCACTTTGGTCTTCTCAGTGGCAACCAACTAAGATATCTTAAAGAGCCTTCAAAACTGGATCAAAATAGGACTCTGCCAGACACTTCCCATCCAGCCACTCTTGGGAATCTTGCCAGTAGCCCTCAGGGGCTCCTTTGTCGTCCCCTTTAATTATAGCAGAGTGTCAGCTCCGCTACAGTTAAGGTTAAGATCTCCTCTCTCTCCAGCTCCTTTGGCATATCTACACTGTTGTCTGCTTTGAGAGGGGCTTGGACATAGCTGCATCCAAATCTCATCAGCAGGGAGCCTAAATTAGCCAGAAAACCTGCTGCAGAGTGACACAAGGTCCTCCACCCTCACTTCCTTCTGAGGGGCTGTGCTGACTCCGCAGGATTCCCAGGAGGGAAGAGCCAGTCATCAGGTTGCGGAGTACTGCGCTACAATTAGACCTCTGGGCTGGCTAGCAGGTCAGAAATTTTATATCAATGACATGATCCCTCACATTGGGAGACGCAGCCATGGAAACTCATGATACAATCACTCATTTACAGCAATGATCCCTACTGGGACAGAAGTATGAGGCTTGCATACCACATACTCTGACCTTGTGACCCACTTGTGAAAGGGGCATGCAGCACAGCTTCTGTCCTCCTGACGTTCTGTTGGGACAGTTTACCTTTGGGCATTACTCCAGTGTTTTAACAGTTAGGTGTCCAGATAGTTCTGAATGGTGACCCCAGCAAATTTGGGGTCTAAAGATAAGGGTAATGAGAATAGGTTTTAATAAAAATAAGGGGACAAACACTACCTGAGAGCAGACTGTTTAACAAATAGCAGGCAGAGAGACACATCCAGCCTTTCGTTAGGGCACTTTGTAGCAATGCACAACTTTGGAAGGGGAATTAATGAGTAAAATGGGAAGGTGTCTCCAAAGTACTTTCACACTCTGCTTCAGGAGAAAATGAAAGAGCAGCCCAAACCCACTGTGCAGGCTTCACATAAGGAAACCTACGGACAAGTGTGCTGTCAGTACTAATGTGTGCCATTGAGAGCATATGCGCTTTTATAAAGCAGGAAGAACTTTGAGAGGGGGTTGAAAGAGGGGTGGGTGGGTGAAGAACAAACAAAGAAAATTCATCACCATGTGTCAAGTCACTGGAGTCATCGTCTAGGAACATCTCATCAGAGGCAGTGGATTCTGGAAGGGTGCTGCCACTGGATCGCAAATGGACATTGCTAGATCTCCCTGCACTAGCAGGCCTCTGTGAAGTCCATGGTCTGGAAGCTGACATGAAGTGAACTGTGGCAGGTCTCAGACCAGAGCCAGGCCTTCTTGTTGTTGCCTCTGGATAAGAATCTAAGAGAGAGATTTCAATGAGATTAACTAATAATGCTACATTTAAAATACCCTATCATTGTGCAGTTATGATAAAGCAATGGCAACATGCTTCCGATAGACAACGGAAGAAAATGCACTTCCTGTTTTAAGAAACTTAAATGAAATACACACACAGCACAGCCACACAGTATCTGCAATATCCTCATGTTAGGACACTTGTGCGGCCACCCTCTAGCACAGTGATTCCCAACCTGTGGCCTGGGGGCCAAAAGTGGCCCACGGGGTCTTTCAAAGTGGCCCGCCACTCCCCTGCTGCTGGCTACAGAAGGGATCCACTGCCTAAGGACCCAGGGGGAGCATGTTGCCATAGGGCTACAAGACCGGTGCAGGCTCCTTGCTACAGCCAAGGGGACGGGAAACCAGCGCTCTCCTCCCCCTGGCTGTAGCAGGGAGCATGGCAAAGTGCTCCTCCTGGGTCCATAGGTTCTGGGGTCCCTGCTGGAGCTGGAGGGACGGGAGATCAGCACTCCCCGCCTCTGGCTCCAGCAGAGAGGAAAGCGCTCTGTGTGGGTCCCTATGTGCTGAGGTCCCTGCTGGACTCAGAGGGAGGAGAGCACTGATTTCCTGTTCCCCTGGCTGCAGAAGGGAGCCACTGCCTAGGGACCCAGTTGGAGCACAGGGGACTACAGGATGCATGCAGTTTCCCTGCTGCAGCCAGGGGGATGGGAGATCAGCAGGAGGCAGCCTCCTTGCTGAATTCCTTAGGTCTGGCTGCAGTGAGGGGGAGGGGAGCTGCTGGTGGAGGAGCTAGGATCTACCATTCTTGAGTTGGGGCAGGACTCTCAAAATCAGTGTCTTACAGTTTGGCCTGCACTTAGCAGTGACTTATGCACCCACCGTGACTTAGCTGCCAGGACATGTGCTTCACTGTGTAGTGAGAGTCACTCATCTACACTAGTGTTTTGTCTATGAGTGTGTGACATACTGTGAGTAATTTGTAAAATAGTGAATGTAAAAATGAGCATAGTAGCATCAAAATGTTTACTTTAAATATGTAGTGATTTTTAGTCCTTAATGGTGTATACATCAATACATTTTTTATGAGCTGATAGACTGGTGGCCTTTCAGGGCTGTAAAAATGATATTTGTGGCCCTTGAGCCAAAAAGGTTTGCTAGCACAAACACACCTGCACCTTTTCACACATTTTCTAAACCATTTTAGATATTATAGGCTGACAAAGGAAAAATAGTCCAGCAGTATTGTGCTCAGCACTTTTAATAATCAGGCCATTTATTTACGAGCTTAATGTTAGGCACCTATTTATTGAAAATATCTTGGTCTTTGTTATTAATGCAAAACCACAAAACATACAGCATGTGCAAGGCAGCTAAGTTAACATTACTAAAGGAGAGAAAATATTTGGAATTTCCTGAGTGCTTAATGTTAAAGGCAAAAATACAAGCAAGACTACAATATAAAGTAATATGAATGCCCTGTGTTGTGTTACATTCTATGCTGTTTCTGCTTCCCAACTTTACTGTTTTTCTGTAATTCAGCTTATGTAGCCAATGGAGGAGGGATCACTGAAGGATCAGATTTTTTCCTACCATACCTACTATTACAACTAATGACTTGGACCCACTGGGATTAAAATAAATGACAAGTGTGTGTACTTATTCCAAAATAAACTATATTTTAATGGCACACAGTTGGCAAACATATCACAACAGTGGGGGTCAGGAAGCCACCTTATTGCCCTCACTAATGGGAAGCAATAGAAGCAGTGATAGGAAATACTTTGTAATATTTAATTGAACATGGTAAAGTACATTGAAGCAGGAACTGCATTTTCTTCTGTTCTCTATAGCACCAAATGAAATTAACAGGCAGCAGTTTTAAAACAAACATAAGGAAGTACTTTTTTACAGAACACACAGTCAACTTGTAGAATTTGTTATCGGGAGTGCTGTCAAAGCCAAAAATATAACTGGGTTCAAAAGAGAATTAGATAAAGTTCATGGAAGATAGGTCCATCAATGGCTATTAGCCAAGATGATCAGGGATACAAACCCATGCTCAGGGTGTTCCTAAACCTCTGACTGCCAGAAACTGGGACTGGACGATAGGGGATGGATCACTCAGTAATTGCCCTGTTCTGTTCATTCCCTCTGAAGCATCTGGCATTGGCCATTGTTGGAAGACAGGATACTGGGCTAGATGGACCATTGAACAGACTCTGTATGGCTGTTCTTATGTTTTTTGAACCAGTTCTGCCAAACAGTGTATTGTCATGTAGTTACGTGGGTCACTATTCATGAACCATCATACTGTTTACCACATTCATTTCCAAGATTTCACTTGAATTGCTCAATTCAAAACATCCAAACACAAAGAATACTAAGGGCTAGAACCTCAGCTGCAAATGAGATATGTTTGGTGGTTTAAGCCACTTTTACATTTCTCTGATCCTGGGGCTAGCCTCAGGTCTGCTTTAAATTACTCCTATTGTTTCATAGCCACATTTGGGCAATACTGGAGAGAAGAAGCGTTCTAGCCATACTCCTCTTCTCCTAGGTATTCACCCAATTCAATGGCATAGGAATCAATATGGCAGTACTGAAGGATTCCCCAGTGCAAGAGGGAAGAATCCTTCACTGGCTGGTTAAGAGCAGCACAAAGCAGCCTCAGTGGGGCAGAGGTTCTGGCCATAAGTATGAAAGTGCAGTTATATTCCAAAGAATGACCATGAAAATAGCATAGGGTTCCATGTTTATTGTCCCACAGTCAATTCCATAGCCAACCTGCTCAGTTTCCAAGTGAAAAGACTGAGTTTCCTACTTCCCATCCCGGAAAGCTTAGCTTGGGATCTAAGAATCCAGCTGCACTCTCTTTCTTACATATCAGCACCAGTAAATGGACCTTGATGAGAAATTTGACATACGTAACCCAGAAATGTCTTTGGCTAAAGTGCCATCCTTAATGGAATCCTTGACAATTAGCCAGTCCTTGTTCATCTTCCTGGAGGGAGGGATGGTGATTTGATTTGCTAGTATTTCATCCAAATACTTCAAGTGAGGGATGAGTTTTTTCACTTCGACTCTGTAGTTATAATCTGGCACCTGGAAGAATTGAGAATGTGGTCATTTTAACATATTGTTCAAGAGAAACTGGACTACTACAAGCAATGTGGAAGTGTTCACTTTGTTTGTTCATATGAGCAGCATAAAATAAAAGGCTTATTTGTAATTTATTTATCAATGACCTCAGCACCTATTACCATAGCATCTGGGAGCTGTACAAAACTGCAAACAATACCTTGCTCTCCATGGGAAGACTGGACAAACTCAACCCATAAGTGCCTCCCCTTGGAATTCTCTGGTTGCAGCATCAACCTCAGGCAATGGTGTGACTAAAAATATATGCCCGAAAGGCAGAAAATCCCTCAGAGCTAGATTGCGACTTTAGGCACAACTCTAAAACAGGTGTGGTGCAAATGCAGCCCCGGGACTCATTGCGAGTATTTCTGTATAATTTTAGAGGAGATGACTCGTTTTAAATCTAAGCCTTTTCCTGCATGAGGCTGCATGCCAAGGGCAGATGCACAAAGGCTAAAATAAACTGTATCTGTCACGCTGGCTGGATAAGGGGGCCCTTGAGGAGTATTCAGGAGCTCTGATTACTCCCTTCTACACCAGTCTCGCGTTGGGGGTGTCATGCTGGCTGGATTGGGGGGGGCATTTAGTATATTGTTTGACATCAGTATATCAAAATCATAACAATTCATGTGAGATATGCCATGTCAGGTACTGTTAGAAAGGCTATAATGTGCTAAGTAAGATGATAATGTTTATGTTCATGTGTTATATGTGTAATGGAAGTTATGGATATGGTTGATATATCTGTATTTCAAATTGTGCTGTGTCTGGGTAACTCCCCAGACAGGATGGCTGCAGGGATGGCCTGCTTAATGGCCCATTAAAACATTCACAGGTGCAAGGGGCCCAGGGGGAGAAGCCAGGGATATACCTGATGAGTCACCAGGACTTGCTCATGTGACTCTAGACTCCATTTTGGTTCCTGTGAAATTCCACAAGCAGCATGGCAAGGGCCAGAGGACATAAAAGGCAGGTGCCCAGGATTCATTTTGTCTTCAGTCTGTCTTTCAGTCTTTCCCTACCTCTGGATCATCTCATCTACAACTGAACTGAAGTTGTGAAACAAAGGACTGAGACCCATCCAGGTACTGGTTTATACCAGAGGGACTATACAAGCCTGCAAACTCCACAATTCTTCTAGAAACTTGATATATATGGACTTTCAAATCATTTGTATGTATCTGATTGCTTTAATCCTTTAACATTTCTCTTATTGTTTGTTCCTTTCTTTTTATAATAAACCTTTAGTTTTAGTTACCAAAGGATTGGCTGGCAGCGTAGTATTTTGGGTAAGATCCAAACTTATACTGATCTGGTACTGTGGCTGACCCTTTGGGGTCAGAGGGAACCTTTTTAGTAAAGAGCATAGAGTTTAAATAACTGGTCTCTTTACTGGACCTAGTGGCTGATTGGGAGCCAGAGACTGAAATGCAGTAAAGGGGGCTGTGTATATTTTATTCTGGGCTTCTTGATAACCATTGTGGGGAATCAGAAGCACTGTTTGTGGCTGGTTGGGAAGTCTGACTTCAGTGTCACCCACCACTGTTGGGAGAATCTGCTCTCCTTTTGCAGTTTGCCCTGACCTTGACATTATCAGGTGGCTACACTAGGCACGGAAGGGTCACAGTATATATGTTTCTTTTCTGAGACTTTTGATTGGCCCCTCCCATGCCCACATGCCGGTTATGACACATGTTGAGGGGTCACAGGTTCTTGCTGCACATCTGGACTAATTAAATGACATTTTAGACAATATGTGAAATGGTTCATGTGCACATCACAATGGTTGAGGAATTATGAACAGTAAGAGAGGGAAGTGTAGTGTTACATACATTGATTATTACACTATGTTTCTGAATCTCCTGGTGAATTTTGAGTATTTCTAACAGATTAGGACACTGCAAAGATGTCTATACATGGCATCTCAGCTTTGGAAAAATTTGGTAAGGCCTACGAGTTGGCTGGAACATGTAATTTTACGTTGATTAAAAAAATTTAGATTCAAGACAGCGGACAATGTTTCACTGCCTCAAATTCACTAGCAGTTTAAAGAAAGCACAAAGCAAGATTGTCCTGATGGTGGACCGTGAGGGGATGGCTCACCTGAATGTTAATGTCTATGTATAAGTCAGTTGTTTGGTCAGTCAGCCAAGTCCTCACCCATCAGTAGTTTTGTCATACAAAGAAATCTTCCTGTAGTAGTATAACAACCATTCAGTCCCTTCCCACAAAACACCACACAGACTGCCAGAGGGAATATGTCAAATAAAGCATATATTTGCTGGCTACTCATAAGAAGAGGCAGACACTAACATGACTGACTAATCTTAATTTAGGAACAGTCTTAACCAATCATCATCCCTTCACATAGCACATGTACTTTGCACAGTGCACTGGCTATAGGTTTACAATTGATAGTGCTGGACTGTTTGAGAGATGCATCATATTACACTCACATGGCAATACTGCAAACAGCAGCTGTAATAAGGGCTACAGCATTTATCATCAGGTTGTTGCTTTTGGTTTAAAATGACAGACAAAGATGAGGTCATCGGAAAATCAAATTACACAAAGCAAACAGGCAGCCTGAAGAAAGGGCAGTAAATCTAGTTAATCATTTTGTAGATAAAAAAAATACAAGAGCTGTTATGGAGGTTGTACTATGGGGTCCAGTATGACAAGCAGCTTGAGATGTTAGACTTGCCCAGCTGAGGTATCATGAATATAAGTCCATATCAATTTTTTCTCTCTCTCAGATTAATTTTCTATACGCCAGTCAGTTGGTGAAAGCATTGATAGGAAGAAAGCAACTGACAGAGCTCAGGGTGAAACTCTCAGGAGCTGAGGGTGGAGTGGGTTTTATGATGGCCGCCTCAGGGCTGTGGAACTCTCCACTGAGGGGTCAGAGTGAATTTGTGAGTTGCCTCTTTCAGAGCTTGGTGGAAGACATGCCTCTCTGAAGAGGCATCCCATCAATAGTGAGGCAACAAATGGCTGATAAATCTGTCTGCTCCTAGAATGGCTCAAAGAAGCAAAATCTAACCAAGGGAGAGGCAGAGAAGATGGTCAATATGTGGACAGCAATGAATCTTCTGAAACTCTTGCATTCTTCTTTAAATCTAGCTATCCCAGTAACTGGAGCATTAGTTATGCAATACCTGACAGAAAGACATTGCATAGAATAAAATATCTGAGTGGTGAAGTCTTAGCTAGCAATTACTTAAGATATTCCCTTTCGCAAACTTGTTTGAGAGTGTCTCTTATGTGGTACATGCTCTGTATGTGTACTCCACTTCCAAAAACACATGTTGCACTTCAGCATATTATAATGTTAATCAATCCCTGATTTAATCACCTAAACAGGTCAAGAGCAATCATGGCATAACCCTATCACAAGTGTTTTTTAAGGTCTGAAGACACCAAGTGATAATGATGTCTTTTGAATATGTTACTACCTTTGAAGATGGACAGCAAAGGGGGATAGACATGAACTCCTTATAGCTCCAGTACCTATTGCTTAGGTTCTGATAGTGACAGAAGCTGAACTGTATTGTCTCTATGGGAATAAAAACAAGCAAGAAGACATGATCTTTCCACTAGAAGCTGGCATGGATTTCTTTTTGCAGGGACATTTGTTTCTAATTGTATCTTCAGTAAGAAATGAAATGCCACTAACAAACATTTCAGTTATAAATAGTTACAGTATCTGCCTCTGAAGTACACCTCTGAAAGTTCAAAGCAGGAAAACAAATGCAGAGCAATTTGTTAAGGCACAGCCTCCTGGATCTCTGAGAAGAAAAAACATGACAACTAAAGCACTACACTATGCTGCTGCCTTCAGTGATAGATGTGATCAAGCCAATAATTAAATGTAAGAAAGTGATACAAATTTTTATGATTATTATATACATGAGTTGGAATACCCACACATGCACTACATGACTGAGCTTTTAGGGATGCTACCTAAGCTTTCAAGCTTAAATTCTTACACAAATGAATTCTATGGATATGAATGGTTTAGAGTAAACAGGGAAGTTATATGGCATGTGATACAGAAGAATCACAATGCCAGCCCTTCGTTTTCTTTCTTATTCATGCATTACCGATCCTTTGTAACATCAACGTAGAATGCTCCATTTCCTGGAAAATAGTGTACAATGCATTACTCTCCAAAACATCTTGGTTACATATGCTGTATCTTGATTTTAGCCTACCACTAATAACTTGGGAGACTTCTGCTGCAATTAACATTCGACCTAATTTGTTTGTCTCATATTTATCTCTTGAGAATGCAATTACAGCATTTGAAGAAAATGATGGTGGGTCATCTGTTTTAATCCAGAAGAACTATTCTACATGTACACAGAAAGTTTGCAAAAAATATATATTTATTCAACATATTGGATAAAGATTCTAGAGCACTGATTCCCAAATAGTCATCCATGAACCACCAGTAGTCTACAGAGCTCTTGCTGATGCTCCAGAGAACTGGCTGATTGAATTATGCTGACTCACCTGATTGTTTCAGGCTGTTACAGTGGGTGGATTTAAAGTTCATTCCACTTTTAGAGCTATTACCAGTTCCGACGGTATTCCTCATTTTAAGTAAAGGAAATATCACTGGAATCAACAGTATCTCTAAAACTGGAATGAACGTTTTAAGTGCATGCACTGTACATCACATTAAGCATTATTCTAATATCATTATTTAATGTAAACAATTGCTGTTGTTGCCACTGGGATGTTATGCAATCCCAACAGAAAGGAAGGAGAGATGGTTATTATGACTGCAAATAGGGGGGTTGGTGTCCACAAGACAATCTCTCTACTAAGACCTGGTCTATACTAAGAAAAAGTTTGATAACTTCCTTTAAAAAGAGTCCCTCACTTTAACATGCCACTTTGAAGTTTTATTTTCGTGGTCTCCTTCCCTCTTGGAATTCCTTGAAGCCACAAAATAGATTATAAGGATGATCAAGAATCATTGTGTCAACACACTGATTTGGTAGATATCCAGATTCAAAATCCTGAACCATATTAGGTTTTTAGTTTTTGATGGTATATTTCAACTTCGATATTGTGATTTTAGGTGGTTTAAGAGACAGGAGAGGGATCTAATATGGATGGACAGATAATAACATGAGTCAGGTGTGGTTTAACTCTAGTGCTTTGCCTTGCTCTTTTGCACTGCTGATAATATGCTTTTTACTACTACACTCATACTAAAGTAATAATGAGAGAAATGCAGACTCATACTTAAAATGGTCATTTTGGGTTTTTCCTAAAAGCTACGAAAAGAGGAGGATGAGAAAGAAGAGAAATTGAAAGATTAATGCTGTTACACTGTATTACTGACATCCTTCTGAAATCACAGCACAAGAAGCTGAATTTTTGCATGTCACAGCAGGGCTATCTGACAAAGCTAAGTGATCTCTCATGTGTGAAAAGTTTAGTCCCCAAAGAGCAGCGATAATCCAACTAGTTTCCAGATGCCTCCAGCACTGCAAGGATAGATAACAAATGTTGCTGGTGACTGGGCCCTAATGTGAGGATATAGGACACTTGAGTGGGACCAAAATAAGCAATTAAAAGAAATATTTTTAAATGAACTAGGGCAAGATGCAAACTGGTGTCCTTGCTGATCTCATTTCCAATAAAAGCAGGGAGCCAATGCAGACAAGCGACCCATTGGTATCAGAAAGGTTGCAGGAGCATTCATAGCAGCTGAGGATTTGCAGGTAAATCTGTTTACCTGCAAGGCCCACCTGATACCAGTGTGGTCATTTGTTTCCATTGGCTCCAAATCACTCCTTAGGGAGACATGCTCTGCAAACTGTAGGAATAGGTGCCCCATAACCTAGTGGAGAGGCAGGAGGGCTTTGAAAAACTTCCTTCTTTTCCATGTCACTATTCTGGTATGGTTTCAGTGAAGGGTGCTTCCATGTGACCTGTTCAACTGACTCACTGTGGACCTTGCCCACATGCTGGCAGTAGCCAGGCATCCTTGTGGCCTGCTCAACTCTCTCAACGTAGCTCTCACCCACACACCAGCTGAGAGCTGGTTTAATTGTGGCCTGCTCAGCTCTCTCAGTGTGTGTCTGACCCACATGCCATTTGGGGGCTAGTTTCATTGGGGCCTGCTCAGGTCTCCCGGCCTGGACTTTGCCCACAAGCTGTCTCGGAGCAGGGTTCCTGTGGCCTACTCTGCTCTCTCAGTGTGGACCTTACTCATACACCAGCTGGAGCTGGGTGCAGGCAACCTGCTGTCCTGCCACTTCTTAGGGGAAGAAAGGTGCTATCCTTCAAATCCTTCTCAGAAAGCCACAAGAATTTGTTGGGGATTTTTTAGTTTAGCAGTTTTGAGAAGAAAGCCTCGAAGCCATAAAGAAATTTGAGAGACAGTTAGTTAAAAATCTTTCAAAAATCCCCTGAAAGTTCTGCTCCAAAGGGCACCCTGGAGTCTGCTCGGAGGCTGAGAATTCTGGGAAGTGCTTCCAGAGGGCTGGTCCAAAGCCCAGGCTCAGCGCAAAGATGTTGGCTGCCCTAATGGCCATGGAGTTGAGGAACGCCCATTTTGAAGATTGTCTGACATGTTGGGGACTTAGAAAATATTATTTTCTTAATGGAGGTTAAAAAACAATAACTTAAAAGCCTGCTCCATGCTCCCTGGTGAGCAATGAAAGGGATTTGGGCTAGCTAGAAAGCAGGAAGAAATTAAACTCTAGCAACCCTCGTGCAGGTTTGCAGCAGATGATAATAGATTTAATGTTGCACAAATATGTCCACTACTGGCATGTGGGAGAAGTGTTTATTCTTGTAAGGACAATTTACTTGCTAGTTTATTTTACCCCTGCACCCACATGAATCAGGAGATGAGTTATGAAAGGGGTTTCTACTGATATCAACACTCCCTTGAAGCCATTAGGGAAAAGGCCTTGTCAATCAATACCAGTGCTCTGTCTCTTCTTTTTTGTGTTCATGGGAGGTGCCTTTAAAAAAACAAGCTCTAGAGAAAGAGGGATATAATGAAAGAAACACCTACAATATCATCAACTATGACAACAATACAATGGAAGTATTTCTGTGGATTCCTGATTTACCAACTCAAGATAAATATGTGTAAAATTTAACACAAGAAATCTGCACAAGATCCTCACCTCTGAAGACTCTGGATTTGGCTTCAGGCAAATAAGATTCCCCTCCACTGTGAGACTGTTTAGTTTGCCACAGAGTCCCAGGTACTGAATCTGGTTGATGTCCTCAATATTGTTTCCTTCCAGGTCCAGAATCTCAAGATGATCCAGCAAGCTCACTTGGCTCAGGTCAGAAATATTGTTATAGGCTATATAGAGTTCCTCAATAGAAGTAAACAGAACATATAAATCACAAACTTGCCCAAATTACATTTAGCCACTTATTGGCTTACTTCAAATTTTTAGAGTATTGCATAATATAAAGAGTTAAGAGACATCAATCAGAATGCTCAGGAACTAGCTTGGGCATAATTTTTCCTCTCATTTAAGTCAATGAGACTATCATGGAAATAAGTATTATGCCTGGCAGTAAGTGTGTTTATGATGAGGCCTGAGTGTTGTAATAAAAAAATAATTGCTTTAGTATCATCAACGGTTAATAAATACAAACCAAAGATGTCTAATCAAAATCCTTTAAAATCTTTAAAAAAAAGTAATAGTACAATTACAGGAAGAGAAATATTAACTAAAGATATTGACCATAGAAGCAGATTTGAAATGACCAAGTTTTACCTACCTTCAAAGAGCTGCAGGAAGAGATTCCATCTAAATCTCTGAGCCCACAGCGAGCCATCCATAGTACTTGGAGATGAGACAATGTGCTTCCAAGGTCCCTTGTAAGAGAAACAATTCAAGCACTGATTTAAATGAACAAAGAAACTTAAAAGACATTTGTTTCCCCCACATGGGAAAATCTGATTGTTTCCTCATAGCCTTTATCTTCAAGATGCAGGAAATATTATAGAGAAACAGTGCAATTCTCATAGATGAAGAAAGAGAATAAAGGTGTATATTGAACTGTATTATTTTAACCTCTTTCCCCAAATACACTTTTGATCTCCAATGACAACATGCCTTCAAGGAACAGCATCTTCTCCCAATTCAAGAAATCCATTTAAAATTCTGCCAAGGGTTTACACTTTGGTGATTTTTCCATAACTCAAAGTAAACTAGACAAATGCTCCAAATTCTGTAAGAATTTATTACAGTTGTTTTCACTACATACTGTATGAGTATAATCCAAATTAATACATCTGATTTTAACCCCCTGTTCTTGCATTTTATTACAATTTATGCAGCATCTTTCCTCTCCTTCCTTGCTATTGGAAGTGATCATCATTTTAGCAAATAATATTGCTTGGAACAGCAGAAAATGGTAGTAATCCATCCCATTCCCTCTGTTCACCTTGCAGGTCTACCAACAGGTGAATAAGGGATTGATTCTGCAAGGTTCTGAGCACTCTGGCCCTAATCCAGAAAAGCACTTAAGCTTCTCTCACTGACTTTGCACAGACGTAAATAACTAAATAAAATACAAAAGCAGTGGCAAATCAAGCCCAAGGTCTTTAGCACAATCAATCCTTTATAACATTGAGCTACACATGCATATCACTTAAATGTAAATGAGATACAATAGGTTGACAAATCCAGAAGAGACCAATATATCCATTCCCAGACTTTCCCCACTATAGCAGAAACACTGGGACCGCTAGATACTAATGCAAAATTCTTCTCCATTGTATTTATTTTAGATTCTTCACAGAACAAAGCAAACAACAAAACCTAAGAAACATCAAGACCACTCTCTAGTCCGAAGCCCAGAGCTTCTGTTATAGCACAAAAGAGTGACTCCTCTATGTATCTGTTGTTTACTGTATCAGTGCTGCTGTTAAAGGCTGTGGGCCAGATCCTCATGTATACTGGTATAGATGCCTTGACTTCACTGGAGTGGCTTCTGCTTACACCAGCTGAGAATCGGGCCATAGCAACCACCATGATAAAGTAAACAATAGACACACAGAAGAACCACTCTTCTCCAATATCAGGATTCCAGTCTTTTCTGTGGACTCACTAACCAATCTCTGTTGATGTCAGCAGGTTATACAGTTCCTTAACTGGAAGGATCATAAGGCTAACCTGAAAAACAAATCCACTTGCTTAAATCCTGCTGGTCCTGGATAAGCCCCTGTAGAAGAGGCAGAATTACTAGGTTTCTTTCCAAGAACCAGATTGGGTCTGTTAGTCCAGAAAGGTTTGCCCCTGAACCCGAAGAGTCACAGTGCCCCCATCACAACCATCCAGCATTTGTAAGTAACCTTGCCAGTGAATATTTCCACTGTACATACTTTTGAATAAAACAAACTCTGATTCTAAGGCATCGTTGAGGCAAGAATGCACCTAGCATAATAGTTACTGAAATTTATCATTATAAAAGCAAAGGGTGGAGAGGAGAAACAAAGTAAAAATGAAACCAAGCATGGCAATGCTTATGGCCTGGACAACACACCAATACACTCAAACTTGTTAGTTCTGACTAATGAAAAGAAAACGTATTGCTCATATCATGACCCATTTACGAGCTGATCAGCCTTTGAGAAATGTGGGTTGTGTTATTTTGGTGTGAAAATCTCCTTTTCCCTATATCATCAGACCCAGGTAAATGTCAAATGGTTACACAGGTTATTCACATTTTAACACTATTAAAGTGGAAAGGAACATTATTTCTGTTAAATTCTCCATATGTTGCAGTGATAGATAAGATTGAAAACAATCGTAACTTGATATATTATCAAATTTTAACAAAAAACCAAAATATTTGTTTGTGTCCTGTACTTTCTATTTTAATGTGCATGATTCAAATAATAACTTTTGGTATTGTGCTTGCCTTCTAAGAGTTCCTCTGAATTAAAATGACTGATGCTGAGTTAAAACAATATATTTCCAGAGGGGTAGCCATGTTAGTCAGTATACAGCAAAAACAACGAGAGTTCTGTGGCACTTTAAAGACTAACAAATTTAATTTTACCAGGCATAAGCTTTCGTGAGGTTCAGCTCACTTCGTCAGATGCAGAGGTAGAAATGAGAAACATAGGATCATCATATAAATATACAAGTGTATAGAGAACAATGGGGGAGGTGGACGAAAGCCGGGTACTTGAGGTCTAATGACAGTCATTGAGTAGGAGGTGAGAATGGGTGAGCAAAGCAATTTACCTCTTGTAATGAGAGAGCCGTTCCAAATCTCTGTTTAAACCCAGTTTGAATGTGTCAAGTTTGCAGATCATTTCTAACTCAGCAGTTTCTCTTTGAAGTCTGTTTTTGGAGTTTTTTTGGAGAAGTACAGCAACTTTCAGGTCAGTGACAGTGTGCCCTGGGAGATTAAAGTGTTCTCCCACTGGTTTATGGATGTTATTATTTTTATGTCTGATTTGTGTCCATTTATCCTTTTGCATAGTGATAGTCCAGTTTGGCCAATGTACATGGCAGAGGGGCATTGCTGGCACATGATGGCATATATAACATTAGTGGATGTACAGGTGAATGAGCCCCTTATGGTGTGATTGATGTGATTAGGACCAGTGATGCTGTCACTAGAGTCGATGTGTGGGCAAAGCTGACAACGGGGTTTGTTGCAGGGATAGGTTCCTGGGTTGGATTTTTTGTAGGGTGTGTGGTTGCTGGTGAGTATTTGCTTCAGGTTGGGGGGCTGTCTGTAAGCCAGGATGGGTCTGTCGACAGTACAGTACCCGGCTTTCATCCACCTCCCCCATTGTTCTCTATGCTCTTGTATATTTATATGATGATCTTATGTTTCTCATTTCTACCTCTGCGTCTGACGAAGTGAGCTGAGCCTCACGAAAGCTTATGCCTGCTAAAATTAAATTTGTTAGTCTTTAAAGTGCTACAGAACTCTCGTTGTTAAAACAATATATTAATTCACATGTATTTTTTACACATGACTGTTTTAGAGGGACTGTCACCACTTCATAGTTAAAGCATGATCCTGCAATGATCTCTGTACAGGCAAACCCCCGTACCCACAGAAAGCTCCACTGACTCCAGTATGATCAGTGTGAAACATGATTTTGCCAGTACTGTGTAAAAGGACAATTCATGTTTTAAAAGTGTGTTAGCTAGTCAATGTTAATCACAATCCCTTCCCAAGGATTAATTATGACCAGCTCTCATATTTGTCAACATGATTTTTCCCTGTTTACATTGGATGCTAAGTCATGTTTAACATTGTGTTAATTAAAACATGTTAGTCAATACATCTTCAAACATGATGTATTTTCCTAGTGTGGACACAGCCTGAAGGGGGCACTGATTAAAATAAAAATTACTTTTTAAAGTTCTTACCTATGAACAAACTTTAAAACCTTACCTGTCAAAGTTCACGCTAGTTAATAAAAATACAAATCAGTTCTGCTTCTGTTTATAGTTTTTGGAACTGATTCTCATCCAACTAGCTCCGATGGGAGTAACTCTTTTAAAGCTAATGTAATTAGAACTGGTGTGACAAAAGAATTAGAGCCTGTGTCTGACACTCACATGCACATGCAGAATGCTGCAATGTTTGGGATGTGAGCACTAGCACAATTTTTGTTACTGTTTCTATTGGCATTAAACCCCCCGATGAAAACCTTCATATTAGTTTGAGGTTTTATAAAAACATATTTATACAATGCCTAAATATGGTGCTAAAGTTCACTGACAGTATCCAAAGTTGCAAAGCTGACCTTTCACTCAAATCAAAGAATGTATAACAATAAAGAATGAGAACCTTAGTTTTATTAGATGTACAATTTGATATCTTTGGGCCTGATTTTGTGCTCTGCTTTACAAAGGAAGCCACACCACCAAAGCTGGGGAAATACAGAAGGGGAGCACAGGACTAAATTAAGTAACCCTATGCCACTCCTTCCATGCAGCATCCAGTGTAGAGGGATGCCAGTGAATGGTTCAGGATGGGGGGGAAAGGCCAGAGCATTTTTTTTTCTGACTATCCTGGGCTTCAGAGCAGCTACTGCAGGTGAGAGACAGCAGTGGGGCTCCTCTAATTTATGCTGTGGGCTGTGCCAGCCATTAGACCAGCCCAGAATCCTGACTGGTGCAGCTCAGAATTTGGCCCAGGGTGTTTTTATATTACTTCTATAAAAAACAGTCTCAAGTCAGACTGCTTATTACGGCAAGGACATCTCCAAATATTTTATTTCTGAACTAACAAAAGGAGCATGTGGAAAGCTTTGGATAACATTTGCAAAAAATTGTTAATGCTTGTAGCGTCAAAGAAATTCCCAGATTAATTAATGCACAGTCATTCCCACTAAGAATGCTGTTGCTAAAAGGTAAAACAGAAGTTGAACTCAGAGTAAGCTTTCCCTGACAAGACAAGTGCATGCAGCTGCATTTCTGAAAATATTTCCACATTTTTTTGTCTGTTTGGAAGAAAAGTGAAGAGATTCCAAAAAATGGGAATGCCTCATCTGGAAACAGCTATGCTTCATTTGGAATCTACAAGTTTGAGGGGGTTAGTGAGTCTTGGGAAATATATGCACATGTATTGTGTGTATGTTCATATATTTAAGCACAACACGCGACTCAACCTGAACTACAGCCACTACTGGTGCCTCCCTAATAAAAATAGAAAAGGCGGGGGGGGAGAGTTTACATTCTAACCACAGTTTATGATGGAAATTAGGAGGAAAAATCCATTTTCATTATATTTTTAGTGTGAGCAGGCTCAGAAAACATTACAATTTTTTAGGGAAACAATGGTTATGAAGATGCTTGAAGATACAAAATGATCCTTCATTCCACTATGCTATGTTAATTATTATTTATATTACAGTAGCACCAAGAAGCAGAACTTAAAGACCAGGGCTCCACTGTACAGAACGCTGTACAAACAGATAACAAGACCATCCTTGTCCCAAACAGCTTACAATTTAAGGCTATGTCTATTTTTGTTAGTAAAATTTTTCTCACACTCCTGACCGACATAAGTTTTACCAACAGATGTGCCAGAGTGGACAGTGCTGTGTTGGTGGGACAGCATCTCCCACCAACATAGCTACCACCGCTCATTGGGGGTGGTTTAATTATGCTGATGGGACAGCTCTCTCCCATCGGCATAGAGTGACTACATGGGAGACGTTACTGCAGTGTCAAAATCAGCTCTTTGGGGCAAGGACTATCTTTAATTATTAACTAATAAGTGATTTCTGGGTAGACATGAAGTTCCACAAAAAGGCTGAAGAGTTTCTGGTAGCTAGGGGGGTGGCAAAGAAGAAATGTAGTTCACAGCACTAATCAGTGATGAAGGTAAGTGGACAGACAATGATATGCAAATATAAGACAGGGTCTGGGAGGAACAGAACTCCATTCTAGGGGACACCAGATCACACAAACATATAAAATGGACAATTCAGCTCCTAGTGGACAAGTATCCCAATCAACACAAGTGATATTAATTAGCACCCTTGTTGGCAGTCTTTGCAGAAAGGCTAAGGAATGAAGGGGCAAAGAGATTAAATTACCCTTTCACTCCTGCAAGTGGTTCTTCCAGGTCATCACTGAGCCACGTGGCCAAGGCTATGTGTGAGAAGCCGGCACAGCTGCCTCTTCCCATGCTTGTACATTCTCTTGAGGAATGCAGGAAAGTCTATTCATGGGAGCTTGAAGATGCACTTCAAATTGATTTTTGCTCAAAAAAATGAATAAATATAACGGTTTGAAAACTATGCTCCAATTTTCTCCACATAGGATTGTCTAGTCTAGTGAATTCCTATCACTGCAATACTATGTTCCTGTCAGGGTGTTGCAACATCCTTCCAACTTGCACACAACCATTCATGATTTCTTTTGTGAAATCCAATTCTCCAGACAGGTCATCACTCTTTGGAGGGAGAAAAATCCATCAGCTTACAACAATTAATGACTTTTTGAAAAATAACAACTAGTTCTTCTTTTAATCCAGCATACGGTTCTCTAGGAATTAGTTCACTCAAGCCAAAATTCTACTGGATGGAGACCAGATTTTAAAAGCCAAATTCTGCTCTTGGTTTGCCAGCGTAGGTTTGGAGAAACTCCACTGATGTTAATGAAACTACTTCACACTTGCAGACCTTGAGCAGAATCTGGTCCTAAATGTCTATCAATGGGAACACTGTACTTTTAAATTTGGAAGTTATTCAGAATCATTCAGCTCAACCACAAACATCTAAACCACCCAATTTGCAAACAATAACTGTTTTCTAAACACATACTTCTTTGTTTAAGGCATCCTAACATGCAATACTCTTCCAA
Source organism: Emydura macquarii macquarii (assembly GCF_026122565.2). Taxonomy (NCBI): domain Eukaryota; kingdom Metazoa; phylum Chordata; order Testudines; family Chelidae; genus Emydura; species Emydura macquarii. The sequence continues at coordinate 2,550,883 of NW_027130724.1, read as the reverse complement.
AATCATTTTTTAGGCTATTCCTTTAATATCTGAAGGTCAGCCTAAAGATGAATATGCTAGCTATTAGCTAACTTTCACTATTAAATACAGATTTTAAAATAATGACCAAGTTACTGGCTTCCTGTTTAGGAAAGAACAATCTCCTCACTGATCTATAGAGATCAAGATAGATTTATTAAGGAGTGTAATGATAACAGTGATCTGGTCCATATGTCCATATACAATGGTTTGGTTGTATGGGTAATTCTAATATCAGAAGTAAAAACGTTTAAAGTCTGTATGTTACTTAAATCAATAACACATGCTTAAATGGGAAGTTTACATAATAATGTCATTGTTCTCTCAAATGGCTATAAAGTACTCAAAACTGTAAAACACCATGTCTGTGCACTTCTGTTGTTTTGTTAAGCCTGTGAAAAGCCCCCAACTCAGCAAGCAGATAAGGGGATATCCTTATGTCCCTGTGGTGTCCCTTTGCAACCAAAGGGATTCCGTGCAGGGGCAAAGACCTATCCATGTGGATCTGATTGCAGAATTGGAGGCTTACTTTATATTTTGTATACTTTCTATTATAATTAGGGCAAACTGATTCCCCTTTGTCTTGCACCTCACACAGTCATTGCAGTGGGTGGAAAATGCTCCCATTCTGATATGTTAGTATGTTGTACTCACTTTGAACTGGTGTAAATAATGGCCTGGTGCAAGGCAGTGGTGAATGAGGCCCAGAACTGTGTTGCCAAAAGCCTACTGTTACACTGAAATGCCATGCCACTGTGATGCCTAATATTTTACCCTCATTTTGCCATCAGAACTGTGCAATTTTTTCTTGACAAGTGTTCTTAACCTTGTTCTGCAACATTATCCACAGACTCTGAAAACTAAGTGAGAATAAAGCATTATCAAGCTATTTTAAAATTTACAGGTGAAAAACATTAGCAGAAGGCAAGTGTACTCAAGTCACATGAGTCAAATAGGAAGCTTGCATCTGTACAAGGTTTAGGTTTAATAACAGGTGTGTGATTTGAAGGTGTGCTATTTGTTGTTATTTTTTACATGCAGACTCGCATTTCATTGTGAATGAAAAAGTGTTATTGTTGGATGTCTTGCAGCACAGTGGCTGTTGCTGAATCTTTTTAATAGGGTTTTCAGGCAACCTTCATAATAAGTAAAAACTTTATTTTCCAACTGTAGATGATAGTCACTTTTTCTCCCATATTTTATGGGTTTTCTTGTTTAAACATTCAGATTTGGAGTGGGGACAAAAGCACCATATAGTGCTTTTCACCTATAAAGCTCAAAGTAACATTATCCTCCATTTTATTGATGGGGAAACCAAAGCACAGAGAAGGAAAGTGATTTGCCCGGACACACAGCAGCTCAGTGAAAGAGCTGTGAACAGCACCCTGTGGTACTGTGTAGTAACACTGGTAGTTACTTGTCTTTCTTAAGTGTTTGCTATCCAGGGTTCCAGCCAGAGATAATTATGTGCAACCACATTGGTAGCTTTAATCTAGAAGAATGTTCGGGCTAATCCATAGACACATTTGCTATGAACAAGGCAGTTAAAGACATCCCTGCACTCCATGGGTGAAATCCTAGCTTCACTGAAGTCAATGGCAAAGCTCCCATTGACTTCAACATAGCCAAGATTTCACCCCAGGAGTCTGTCTTTCAGAGGGCTGAACTCTCTGAGCGTCTTTTACTAAGCTAGGATTGCTCTGCTGAAGCAGGTAGGAGTAGAGGATGCCAGCTGGGATACAACCAACCCCTCCAAGTTGTATTTCAGAGCTATACCTATCTTCATTTTTGTGGTATATTCATGCATTATGATTCCTTAGACTAGACTGCCATCACTGCATCCACTTTAGCAACCATGATGTAAGACTTGCAGCACCATCTGCAAATATTTTGTTTTCCAAATCAGATCATATCAGCGTAAAACCCCATTTTATATGAAATCCTGCTTATCTGAACCAACTGAACAAAGGTAGTTTCAAATGAAATCAGGGGAACTGACCAATACATGGGTTTTGTAAGGGGTCATAATTGTGTTTTAATTATCTGAGAGTTTAGTTCAATTTAATGAAGTTATAATGTACTGTGAAGGGGAAGTCTCTGAAATGTAGCTTGAATTTAAAATGTTCTCGTTTTCAGTTGCTGTCAAAAAACCCAGAGCAGAATAATTGGCTTGATCAAAGCTGATGTACCTGGAGTGAGGAATAACTCTTCTCTAACACAGGAATATATGTATGTGTGGGTGAGGTACATGTAATTTTGTGTTAATTTCCTTTTGATATTGAAAATTGCTTGTCATTTTAGCTACTTGGTAGTCTTTTAACAGGTAACTGATTATTAATAATGCAATATTAACATCTTTAACTGAGCTTCCACAAATTTAAAAATAGCAGAACTCGTCAAAATGTGGATCATAAACCAAACACAGTCCTGGGGACTTCTTTCTCTATTATGCTTCTGCTCCCATCTTTGCACAGAGTTGTGGCCCCTAAAGGCTATACATCCCAATATGCAGTGCTCCATCTTGATATCAGCATTACATATTCTGAATTGGCAACTGAACTTTCAAATGGAGGAAAATTTAGATACACAGTAAATAAAACTACCAGTTCTACATCTCAACCGCTTTTTAACCCCAAAGCTACCTACATTACACAGAAATTTGGTATTCCCTCACTTTAACTGTTGAAAATTATGTATGTCAGAAATAAAGAATAATAAAGTTAGGGTTACAGAATGAGTTATTTACACTAAAGGAATGCACTCCAGCCTTTTAAATGTACTGCATGGATAATGTCTTTGTATTTTTCATTTTGGGTCTCCATTTCACATTGCATCCCAGATTTGAGGTTAGGCAAAATAAGAGAGATGTGCTTTCACTTTGCTTTAATACAGGTTTGAAACTTTAAAATCAACACTCCTGAAACTTTCTATACTGGAGAATAAGTAGGAAGAATACTTGGTAAAAGTGCCTTGATTGCATAATATCAATTGTAGAGACAGCTTGTTGGTGTTTAAAAAAAAACACTTTCATTTTGTTCCAACAACTTTAACAAAAAAAAAAAAAATCAGATAAAATGAAATACCAGAACAATTGGACATGTAAAAATTAAGAAGAAGGATGCCAATCACTAGATTCCTATTCAACTTCTGTTCTGTTGGAAGTTGTAAAAAAATGTTCTCTCAGAAAACCAAAATAAATTGCCACGAGACCAGATACATAAACCCCAGAGGTGAGTATAGTATTAAAACCTAGACAGAAAATGTTGTGTGAGCCATTTAAAAATGATTGAACAGACCCACATTTTCAAGATTGTTTACTTTCGCAGTTTCACACTATGCTAAAATGTAAAACACTCCAGGAATTTTTAATATCTCCCTATAATTCTCCAATGCAGCAGGACAATGACTTTCAAACTGATGTTCCTGCAAATTTTTAAGTAAATCAACTGCAGCAGTTTACTAAAGGTACATCTACACTACAGGGACTATACCAGCTTAACTGTAGCCATACTCCCAGTGTGTGGAAACAATGTAAGGGGATCAACGGAAGGATAGTGTGTGGATATCAATGGAAGGGGATTTTCTAACAGAGTAGGAACATCACCTGCCCAAATGACAGTAAACTAGGCCGATGAAAGCATTCTTCCATTGACATTGTTGCATATATATTGGGGGCCAGGTTGATGTAGATTTTTTACACCTCTGATTGACATATCTACATTGAACTAAATTTTAAGTGTAGACCAGACCTTAGGCGAAATTTACTCTGAAGCCATTGCTAGAGCACAGAGGATAGAAAATGAGATAATTTTCTTTAATAGAAATGATTTTCTTTTAACATCAGATAGAAATTATTTTCTTTCAATGCATCTTAACGACTTCAAGACGAATGTTTAAAAAAATTCTCCAGTATGTAACAATTTTGGAAACCAAAAGTTTTTGGGGGAATAGTAAATTCACTGAAAAATGCATTTTTCAATATACTGAAACTATTTGCAAATGCTGATCGAATTCAGCAAAGAGTTTCAGCCAAAGGAAAAAAAAGTCAAAGCAGTTCATTTCAGCCATTTTGAAACAAGCCTTTTTGACTTTTCATTTAGGAATGTTTAGTTTCAAAATGGTCAAAATTTTTGTTTCAAAACTTTCATTTAGAAATTTAGCTCAAATTAAAAAAGGGAACTGGTGAAAAACATTCAAAAGCAACCTGAAATGAAAAAACAAAACAAAAAATTAATTTTGTGTTGAACTAATTGTTTTGTTTGACCTAAAACTGATTTTTTTTGGTTTTTCTCACCAAAATGAAAAAAAAGTGGGGGTTTTTTTCTGATTTTTTTTTTTATTTGGCCCCCAAAATGAAAAAAAAAAAATCAGTTATTCACTCAGCTCTATTATGGACAATTGGATCTGGCCTATAATAGCCAGCATAGGTCTGGTTATCTACATATACTAGTTGAAGAAAAATGTAAAAGATGCTCTTTCAACATCTATCTCATATTAAGAGGAAGAAGCATCATCTAGTAGACACTCCGGGCACAGACTTTGAAGCCTGTACAATTGGCTCCCTCGACAATCTGAAATTTCTATGTGGCCCTTTTGATAATGGAGGCTGTATTGAGTGAATATATAAAGAGAAAAATGATTCATTGCATGTATAAGTAAACATATGATCGGACATTTAAAAAAAGATCAAGTGTGATTTAGCAACCTCATTTTAATGGGCAGGTTCTCCACAAGATGCAAAGTGTGGAAGTGATTCTTATTTCTTTTAGGTTCAAGATTTAATTGATGGCAACACACATGCAACTTTTTAAATTAAAAGCAAACACCCACAGAAGAAATGCAACCCTCTAGAGCACTGAACTTTAACTTGTGACCTCGAGAGATGCACATTAAAAAACAAACTTGAGACATTGACAGTAGTAGTTAGGTGTGAGGCAATTTAAATAACAATACATAGAACAAACAGTTAAATAAATAAAACATCCTGCATCTTTGAGCTCTTGTCCATAATTTCTTCAACTTATTGTCCATAATGAAAAGGAACAAGGAATCAAATAGATGATAGAAAATTTATTGGCAGAAGACTGAGGCTGATGCAGGTCAAACAAGTAAATCAAAAAAGTGTGTCTCACCCTTAGTAAAAAACAGAAAACAATCCGTCAGAGAAAGTATGCCCTTAACAGAATATGGAAGGTTTAGCATTTGTGATGTAGTATGATTGAAATATAACTATGTATAACATTGTTGCTACCACTGTTACACAATTGCAACTAAACTTATGCAAAGTGTGTCACATAACATGTCAATGGAAAAGTTATGATTTGCTAAGTATGATTACCCTGTTTACATGCATACATTGTTTTTATCTGAAATATAGATTTTGTTTCTGAAGTTATAAATATTAACTATGTACTGGTATCCTGCAGAGATGTTGCATTCCTGAGTCACACCCACCAAGTAAAATCTACTCTGAAGCCAAACAGCCTATGGTGAAAGGGCTATGCAAATAAATGACCAATTTAAGGGTACTTAGCTTGCACAACAGACCGTAGAAGAAGCCTGTCCCCACATATGGGCCTCTCCAGGAATGATTTAGCCAGGTCATGGACAATGGCTGCTCCTATGATTCAACAAAGTATGCAAAGTATGCAAGTATATGACTTGCTCATTTAACCCTGGACTCCATCTTGTTTCTCTGAATTTCCACAAGCTGAAACAATGAGCATCCCTTCACATGGCAGAGGGTATTTAAAACATCTGAAAACATCTCCATTTTGTCTTCACCTCCTGCTTCATTTTTCTGGATTGCATTTCTAACAAGGAAGCTTTAAACAAGGACTGATGACGCCCAAGCTGTTTGAGTAATTTCCAGATACTTTCAAATCAGCAGTTTATTTCACCACTGCTAAAACCTGATTCAAGAATTTTGTAATAATTGTATGTATGTGGTTCTTTGACCATTTTAACTCTCTCTTCTTACTTTTTCCCTGAGAATAAACCTTTAGATATCAGATACTAAACGATTGGCAGCAGTGTGATTATTGGGTAAGATCTGAGTTATATATTGGCCTGGCTGTGTGGCTGATCTCTTGGGATTGGAAGGACCCTTTGTTTGATTAAATTGGTTTTAAATAACCACTCGTCATAAACTCTAGTGTCTAGGTGGTGAAACAAGGGCTGGGATATCTAAGGAGACTGCATTTCTGACTTCTTATTAACCAGTGTGATGAGACAGAAGTTTACTTTTACTGCTGGCTTGGTATATCTTATGGAAGAATAATCACAAGTTTAGGGTGTGTTTGCTCTATTTCTCTGCAGTTTTTCCTGAATCTTATATCTTCAGCTGTGACCCACAGAGGCATAGTGACACCATCAAAAACCTCTGGTTCAGATCTTAGACTATGTGTGAGGAGCGCTCAGGACAGCTCAGGAGAGGGTGGGAGTGGAGACTTTAAGACAACTTTGCAGTCAACGGATCCCAGAGCTGTTCTTGTGCTGGACCAGTCCCCAATATTGATCAGAAGAGCAATTTACAAAGACTGTCCACATTCTGAAGGGTTCTTTCTGTCAGCCAGGGATCGTCAGGGAGTAAGGTAGTCCTAGTCAGAACTATATACCGTGAGCTATGCCCCCTATGAAGGTAGCTGGAAAGTGGAGAGCTGTAGGAATTGTTATGGCTGTACTACATTATGTGCTGGAGCAAACTCCCTGTGGCTGTTTTTAGGGCTGTTTTGCACCAAGTTTGTCCTGGTTTGCACAAAGCAGCTGCAGAGCACTGAAGAAGCAAGAAATTACACAATTTCAACAGAACAAAATAGTGAGTATGGTATATAAGGACATGGGGCCAGATTTTCAAAGGTATTTAGGCACCTAAGCAAGTTAGGTCAAATGAAAGTCAATGGGAGTTAGGGACCTAACTCATTAAGGTACTTTTAAATCCCACTAGGTGCCTATTTGTATCTTAAGTGTCTATATATCTTTTGAAAATTTTACCCTTGCCCTCTCTACCACCAAGAAACCAGATTACATGATCCCAGCACCTCAATGAAGGAAAATAATTCTGCCATTAATTACATTTATTATTATGTGGTGGTAATTACCATAGCTAAATAATGCTAGGAGGACTTCCAAGATTCAAACACTAGGTCCTTGAAACCTTCCAAAAAGAGGTTACCATTATTTTTTCTGAAGTATAAACTCATTGACTACCAATAGTCTGTTTCCTGTATTTACAGATATACAATATTTTTATGGTATATTGTCAGAGAATTACAGATGCCACACTAACAACTGTGAAGCTTTACAAAGATTCACATAAACATGTCAGGAGTATGGGAACAACAAAATTAGCACATGCAGATCTAAACCAAAAAGGATTACTTCTTCTAGCAATTAAATCCAGCTATCTCTGGGCTGGTTCTAATATTGTGCCTTAGCACTACACAACATTTTAAGACAGGAAGTGAAGAATTCCTTTTCCATTTGAAACTCCAGAGTGAATTACGGTGAAAAAAAATGTAATTACCCAAAATAGAATGTGGCCTGAACACTAGTGTTACAAAGGCTGCCATGGTATCTTTAAGGACCTAACGTAGTGAGGAACCTCATTTTACGTCTCATTTAAAATACAGTGCTTCCATACACTCTGATACCACACAAAGAATATTGGTGGTGAGTCAGAGGGAACAGTGCGAGCTCCTGAATCACCAACACCACTTCCTATAATAGGGAGGTGTTGATTAATGTCTTTTATGCAAGTTCTGACCCATCCTAAGCCTGGTTGGCTTGTGCAGTCTTTTACAATCACAACACAAGGCGGCATCGCTGTCACGAACAGTGAGTGCAACAGAAATAATAAATCTACAGGAGAAGAAATATGTATGTGTGTGGTTTTTCTGGAATAGCAACAGGTTCTCTTTGAGCTGCAAGGTGCTCATGTAAGATAAAAATAACTAAATCAACTGCATTCTGAATATTTTACAGAAACCAGACTCTCAGAACTGATCATATATATTATTATCTGCATCTCTTCTTCACCTCCTCACCCTCTAGTCATGTGCATGACACTTACCAATAGGCAAATAAATCTAAATTGCTGCACTTCCCCCTTTTTGAAACCAGCAGCAGCCTTGCATTCCAAGTTCATAATTTTCTATTCAATGTAACTGCTTCAGAAAAAAAACAAGCTGCAGACAAGAGGCTCTTCTGGAGGAAAGAATCAAAACAACTTACAAACCCCCATTACACTGTTGCTATAGATTGTTTTCCTACCTATTTCTGTAAGGACATACCTTTCCATGGCTGCTTGGATCACTGTTGTCATGGAGATGGTTAAGGCTGGGCAACTCTACCAGCAGCAGTCTAATTACCATTTCCCCCCACCTCTCAGGTCTTTGGGTTTCTTCAGAGGTTAACTGTAATCATTCTCTTTCATCACTGACTAAAATGATCACTTAGGCCTAAGTTTTCAAAAGAGACCTCTAATACCGTGGGTAGAAAAGTTGCAGATGCACATGGTAATAGCTGGGCATCTAAATACTTGTCTTCAGACACAAATCAATTAGTTATTACTATTATAATTATTATTATTTGTATTGCAGAAGCACAGAGAGGCCCCAACTAAGGTTGGTGCCCTATTGTGGTGGGTACTGTACACAAACACAGCACTTGACAGTCCCTGACCCAAAGAATTTATCATTTAAATAGAGAAGACAAATAAAGGGAGAATTATCACCATTTTTTTTAAACAGATGGGGAACACCGGTGCAGAGAGATTAACTGACATACCTAAGATCACTGCAGCTGATCGAGGAATTGATCTTCTGAATCCCAATCCAGTGTTTTAACCCCAAAATCATCCTCTCTCTCTAGTGAGACACCACCATTTCAGTTTACAATTTGTTGGAAATGCAAAACTGCACCTTGCAAAATTAGAGACTGGATTCAGGCCCTGCTGAGACTGGGCCCTTTGGTTTACTCATTTATTACATTGGAATGTGGTCATTTGAACTAGTTACCTACTGTAAACTCTGTAAATCAACGTTTGTAATAAGAAAAAAACAATGATGATTGGCTCATTTAAAAATTTTCTTTGGAAATGATAAAGTCATCATCCATACATTTTCATGAAAGAGGAAAGGGAGGGAGGGAGGAGTGCCCAGAGAAGGTTCAGGTATACAGAGTTTCTGCTTCCTGACACTAAAGTCAGAGTGAAGATGGTCTCTGCCCTCAGTGTGCAAAAGAGCAGGTCATGATCCCTCTATTCCCAGATCCTTCACTTCGGAAGAGGCAGGCTAAGAAATTCAGATCATTCCTCCCCCTGCAACAAGTTCCACAGAAAACCAACTGTACAGCTGATACAACCTATGCACACGATCTGTGCTTTTGATTGAGCCACTCTGCACTGTGGAACCCCATTTAAAGAGAGGGTCCAGAGACAATGGCACATGGAAGAGACAGACCAAGAGGACCTCAAATCAGTGCTCAAGCTCAGAATTTTTATGCCGATGACCCTGGCCTCCAGTGGATCTCAGGGAATCCATAATTTTGGGGGGCTAAATTCCCTGCTTTTTCAATGATGGAAACACTTCCTCCTCCCTTTCGTGGAAGAATTATCAGGAAATGCTGAAAGGGGAACCCAGGATTTTTCATTGGGAGAGCACAATCTAGTCCTACTGGTAGGTTCACTACTAAATTAATTAGCCAGAATTTAGATTGTGAGATTGGGCCCTGAGGTGGCAGGGATCTAGGGATACTAGAATCTAATTCCCAGATGGTCCTGGCACAGCAGAGATATCAGCTATCCGAGAAAAAATGATTCAATGACCCATATTTTCAAATTCTCTAGAACAAGGTATCTTACCTCCCATTAACACTGTGATCTGGGGTGGCAAACTATTTATGAAATTGTGGACTTGTATGAGCTTATTTGTGTCCACTGATCTGTTTCATATACTGAATTATCTAAAATTTACTTATTTTACTATTTAGCTAACGTTGTTTATTCTGCAAAAGATATTGTAATCTAAAATATGATTTACTGTGGCCTTCTAATGCCTTTGGACCTAGTGGTAACTCAAGCCAGAATGTGGCACAGCTTGTGTAGCAGTGCAAAGGAGGAAGGGGGCATGAAAGAGCTTGTGCCAGAGAGCAGGTAGGAGAGCAGCCTCCATGGAGCTAGCAACAGTTGTAGTGCTCTGAACCCTGCGGGATTAAGCCTTTAATTAAGGATTGCTACCCCTCCCCTGTAATTTTTACTCGACCCCAATGCACCAGCATGACACCTTCCTCTCAGTTGTGCACAGACAGCTCCAAAACTGACTGTAACACGGACTGCAGCCCAGACAAACTTTAAATGTTTCTGTATTTGGATTACAGAGTTCTGCATTACCTTTGCTCTGTTCCCTATATTAATTCCCTTCCCACACACTCTGTGCTCTCTACTGATGTGCACCTTTCCCATCTCAGTTTAACACATACATGCAACAACATTAATTTCAGCCTCTGAACTGCAGACGTTAATTCTCTATGATAAGCAATTGCAAGAGTGAGGTTTAGAGAAGCCCAGCTTTCTTATGGGCTGCAGTCCCAACAACTGAATGGGAGGTAGTGGGCAATAGCTGATAAAGCAGAGGTTTCAGTGTGGTTAACTGTTGCTTGTGATATAAAATTATGGATACCAATTACTAAGAATCTACTTCAGTTAAAAAAAAAAAAAAAAAAGACTTCCAAGAAGGCAAATGTCTAACATTTTTACACGGATATCTTTATTCATAATTGAAATTAGGATGAAAGCTATTAGATAAAACATATAGGCTGTGAGGCAGACCAGAAGAAATCTCATTAGTTTTGAAATATAGTGCTTTTCGCTATAATCATTAGGAAGATAAGTAACGTGTCATCACAAAAGAGTGAAAGAGAGACTTTAACTCACACTTTTCAGAATAGGTTCCATGTTTCTTCCTCAATTATCAGTTCATAAATCTAGAGTTTCTTGGCTGATACAAGAAGGATGGAGGTAATCAGTGAGGACCTCATAAAATCAGTGTAATGTAGCAAATTTACAAGGACCTGAAGTAATTCCTTTTCATCATATACTATATTCTCAAAAGGTATTTCCATTTTTGAAAGAGATCAGTAGGGAAAACATTTAAATGGATAAAATGCAGATATTTGACAAATAAACCGAGACTTATTGTCCACCTATATGGTATACAATAATAGCTTGCAGTTATATAGTGCCTCCATTCTGAGGTATCCCAAAGTAATGCAAACCTTATAAACTACCACCACAAAAAAGAAAACTCATTAATTCACTAGTAAGGCTGCTCAGTTGCATTCCTTACCAATGGAATCATAAAAATTCCAGGAAATCACCTTTTAAGCCAACAACCAATCTCAACACACAAGCCATACTAATGAAACATCAGCCTATCCAAATGATTTCTCAGCTCCACAACAAACTCCTTTTGAATTCCAAAATACTATATAGTCAACCTATATTTCTTCATAACCACACTCACAACTTTAACTCCAGTGTGAGGTAGATGAAATAAATGCTAAGATTTTCAAAAATTGATACCTAAAGGAAGGTTCCTAAATCCTCATTTAAGCACCTAAATATAAGTGGTTTGATTTCTAAAAGAGGCCTCTTCTTGTTCTCAGATTTTAAAAAATTATTTTATTATTTGCCATCTTAAAAAAATAGAAAATTCCAGACAAAAACTACATTAAGAGAAATTTAAGGTTGAATGCATAAGCACACAAGTCGGAAAGTGACAATATGCAATATGCATCATTACACTGCCTCCTCATGTGCATGCATTATGATACATTCTTTAATTGAATAATTATATACCATTTGTCATATAAAATACAGTATAGTATCTGATATTCTTTCTATCATGTTACAGATATGTGCAATATCTGGAAAAAAATTTCCAGTCTTCAAATATGTTAAGGACTGTATTAAAGATTGTGAACAATTGTTCTCTGTGTTCACTGAAGGTAGGGCGAGAAGGAATGGGCTTAATTTGCAGCAAGAGAGAAGATATTAGAAAAAAATTTCTAATTGCAAGGGTAGTTAAATTTCTAATTCCCAGGGAGGTTATGGAATCCCCATCATTGGAGATTTGTAAGAACAGGTTGGACAAACACGTGTCTGGGATGGTCTAGGTTTACTTGTCCTGCCTCAGTGCAGGGAGCTGGTCTGGATGATTTCTCAAAGTCCCTTCCAGCCCTATAGTTTTATGATTTAGTCACCCTATTTTCATAAAGATAGACAGGACTACTGTTAGAATAAACAACTTAGAATTTATCATTTAAAATGTCTCTGCCAGTTTTCAGTTTCCTATCACCTCCCATTCTGGCTTTATGGCTATTCGAAAAAGTTCACAGGAATTATTTTTATAATGAAAAGTGCATTTCCCCCCCATTGTCCTCATACTCAAAATACACAGTCTCTTATTTGCTCTTTAAAAATATCATCTTTTGGACCGAGACCAAGCATGGAAAATTTCAATCCAAAAAATGATACTTCTGGACAGTTATGAGTAACTAAAAACATAGGGTTAGGATGGAAACCATTATGCAACATTAACTATAGCAGTCATAGCTGCTCCCACAATATCATCTTATTTTAAGATGCTGTAATAACAGGTATTAAATTGACACAATACAGATGGCCAAAAGTATAGTTCAAGTAGACAGACTGTGCTTGTATAGGCTTTGCCCCCAAGTACTCCTGGTTTATCAAAATAGGCTGCTGGAGACCGGAAGTAATGTCTGAAACCTGCTGCTGTCTTGGACTAGCAGAGCAGCTTTTTTTAAAAAACTCAGCTGGCAGAGTTCTGGTCTGGGAATGCTGCCAGGTTCTAGTCCCTCCTTTGCCCATTCCCTGTAATTTCATTTAATTGACATATAGAAGGCATGCTTATTTAAAAGAGGTGTGGGCTGGTTTCTACTGAGCCTGGCAAGTGTCATATGTAATATTAAAGCAGATACCTGTGCCAAAACAGTTATGAATTATATTATGTTATGATCAAATTACAGCTAAACTTAAGACTAACTCTTGCCAGTTTCCAAGACCAAAAGAATGTCAGTTCTCAGGAATTATTTTGTTAAAATCTTTTCATGCCAGGAGTTGGATTCTTCAAGTACAAAGACATGAGCAAAATCTCACTTGACTAAAGCTTCAATTCAAGTCAATGGGACTTAAGGACGTTCTTAAATGCTATCTTGAATCAGGGCCTAAATACAACACCAACAGAGCTGGTCAAAATACTATTATCAAAACTTTTGTAGAAAAGTTGCTTTTTGCCCAAAACAAAAAAATTTATTTTGGTCAAATTTTCATATTTTTTCAATGAAAAAAACAAGGTTACTTACCAGTAACTGCTGTTCTTCGAGATGTGTTGCTCATGTCCATTCCACTATAGGTGTGTGCACTCCTCTGTGCACGGCTACCGGAACTTTCTTCCCTTAGCGGATCCCATAGGGCCAGCTCTGGCGCCCCCTGGAGCCCCACGCACATGCAGCAGTATATGAGGCGCTGCCGGCCCTAGGCCCCCTCAGTCTCTTCTTTCTGCCAACTCCAGCAGCGGGGACAGGGGGTGGGTTGTGGAATGGACATGAGTAACACATCTTGAAGAACAGCAGTTACTGGAAGAAGAAAACAAGGTTACTTACAAGTGCTTGCTCATGTCCATTCCACTATAGGTGACTAACAAGCAATACCTTGGAGGTGGGTCAGAGTTACCGATGAGCTGCCCTCAGCACCACTCTGCCAAATCCTGTGTCCTTTCTCACCTGCTGGACACCATCGTAGTGGGACGTGAAGGTATGCACCGACAACCAGGTGGCAGCTTTGCAGACGTCCTGCAGGGGCACTCTCTCCAGGAAGGCTGCAGACGAGGCTTGAGCTCTGGTTGAGTGAGCTGTGATGGTTCCTGGAAGCGGCACCTTCGCCTGCTCGTAGCAGAACCTGATGCACGATGTTATCCACGAGGCGATGCACTGGGTGGAGACAAGTGCGCCTTTCATCCGGTCGGCCACTGCAACCAAGAGCTGCTTTAATCTCCGGAATGGCTTTGTGCACCTGATGTAGAAGGCCAGGGCCCGTCTCAAGTCTAGTGAGTGCCATCTCTTCTCCTCCTCCGAACTGTGAGGTTTGGGAAAAAACATGGGGAGAAAAATATCCTGATTACAATGAAACTGAGAAACCACCCTGGGCAGAAAGGCTGGGTGCGGCCTCAACTGAACCTTATCTTTATAAAACACCGTATAAAGGGGCTCTGAGGTCAGCACCCTAATCTCAGAGACTCTCCTTGCAGAGGTAATGACCACCAGGAAGGCCACCTTCCAGGAAAGCAGGAGCAGAGAGCATGAAGCCATGGGTTCAAAGGGGGGCCCCATGAGTCGCGAAAGGACCAGGTTGAGGCACCAGGTCACGGACCTGTGGATAGAGCCTCTCCACTCCCTTAAGAAACCTGACCGACATTGGGTGGGAGAACAGCGATCTGCCCTCTAGCGGCTGATGGAAGGCCGAAATAGCTGCTAGGTGAACCTTCAACGAGGCCACCACCAGACCCTGGAGCTTTATCCGGAGCAGATACTCCAGGATCGCCTGTATAGGTGAGAGGCTGGGCGGGATACCCCAGGACTCCACCCAACAGGTAAATCGTCTCCACTTAGCTTGATACATGACCTGTGTAGAAGGCTTCCTGCTGCCAAGCAGGACTTGTTGGACCTGCACCGAGCAGGCTCGCTTGCCTTCCGTCAGTCACAGAGCCTCCACGCCGTGAGGCGCAGGGAGTCCAGGTCTGGGTGTAACAGGCGACTGTGGTCCTGGAACAGGAGGTCATGCCGTCTCGGGAGCTCCAGAGGTGGGGCGATTGAGAGGTCCAGCAGCATGCTGAACCAGTGCTGCCTTGGCCAGGCTGGAGTGATCAGGATAACGTCCGCTCTGTCCCTCTTGACCTTTAGCAGGACCCTGAGCAGGAGGGGAATGGGCAGGAATATACATAAGGCTCCCTGACCATTCCATGAAGAAAGCGTTGGAAATCGACCCAGTCTCTCGACCACGGAGAGAGCAGAACTGTGAGCACTTCTTGTTCCAGGCCAATGCAAAAAAGTCCACCTGGAGAGAGCTCCACGTCTGGAAGATCATAGACGCCACCTCTGGGTGTAGCAACCAGTCGTGGTGGGGTAGAAACGACCTACTGTGGTGGTCCGCCTCGTCATTCCTCACTCCCAGGAGATGAGAGGTTATCATGTGGAAATCATGCCTCACGGCAAAGTCCCACAGGCAGATAGCTTCTCTGCAAAGGGCTGAGAGGGCTCCCCCCTGCCTGTTGATGTAGTACATGGCTGCAGTGTTGTCCGTCAGCTCCTGTATCATCCTGCTGGTAAGGAAGTGGAGGAACACTCTGCACGCTAGGCAAATGGCCCGCAGTTCTTTCACATTGATGTTCAGGAGCCTCTCCTCTCTCAACCAGATCCCCTGAGTGCCAAGGTTGGCACTAATATGGGCCCCCTGCCCTACGTCCGAGGCGTCCGAAATTAGGGTAATCGAGGGGACTTGTTCCTCGAATGGAATGCCCTTCAGCACTGCCTGGGGGGTCCTCCGCCAGTCTAGGGAGTCTAGGACAGGCGGGAGAACTGTGACCACCCAATCCAGGAGGTGTCTGCTTGGGACGTATACCAAGGCCAGCCATGCCTGAAGCAGTCTGAATTTCAGACGAGCGAGTCTCATCACATAGGTGCAGGCTGCCATGTGACCTAACAGCTGCAGGCAATGCCTGGCTGTTGTCGTGGGGCATTGGTGCAGATGGAAGATAATGGAGACCATCGCCTTGAAGTGTGGTTGGGGCAGGAAGGCTCTGGCCTGGGAAGTGTCCAGGGTTGCCCCAATGAACTCTATGCACTGCACTGCGTTTAACATGGACTTCTGTTCATTTATCAACAGGCGCAGCCTGCAGCACATGGCGCAAGTGAGGGTCACACCACTCTGCGCTTGGGACCTGGACCTGCCCCTGATTAGCCAATCGTCCAGGTATGGAAAATTTTTTACACCTTTTCGTCTCAGGTGCGCAGCCACTACTGCCATGCATTTGGAAAACACCCTCGGGGACAAAGATAGGCCAAAGGGTAAGGCTGTGAACTGGTAGTGGGATCCAGCCACTATAAAGCGAAGGAAGTGCCTTCTGGCTGGGGAGGATAGGTATATGGAAATATGAGTCCTTGAGATCGAGGGCGGCATAGCAGTCTCCTGGATCCAGGGAAGGATTATGGAAGCTAGGGAGACCATGCAAAACTTGAGTCTCTTGATATATTTATTGAGACGACGCAGGTCTAATATGGGCCTTAGACCGCCTTTCGCCTTGGGAATGAGGAAGTACCTCGAATAGAACTCCTTCCCCGCCATGCCCTGAGGGACCTTTTCCACTGCTGCCAGGCTGAGGAGGGTCTCCACCTCCTGTATGAGGAGTTGCTCGTGGGAGGGATCCCTGAAGAGGGACGGAGGGGGAGGGTTGTTTGGGGGAAACAAGGCAAACTGGAGGGCATAGCCCATTGAAACTATCCCAAGGACCCAGCGGTCTGAAGTAATTTTGGCCCACTCAGAGTGGAAGAGTGCTAGGTGGTCCAAAAAGGTGTAGGATGGATCCAGGAGAACGGTTGGGGTGCCACCCTTGGGCACACCATCAAAAGTGCCTCCTTTGGTTGCCCGACTGCCTGGAGGGCCCATGCTGGGGGCTGAGGAGGAACTCGGGGGTGGATTACGTCTCTTAGACCCCCTAATTCTGTCCCATCATCTATAGGACTGGAATGGCCGAGGTTGAAACCTTTGCTGCTGCTGCACTTGGGGACATGACTGAGGCATGTAAGAAGACTGAGGCATGTAAAGGCCCAGAGAGCGAAGCATGGACCTCAAGACCTTCAGACCGTACAACTTCGCATCAGTCTGGTCTGAAATCAAGGCCGACCAGTCAAAGGGAAGGTCCTGGATGGACTGCTAAACCTCTTGGGACAGCCCGGAGGATTGGCGCCAAGAGCACCTTTGCACACTAATGGCGGAGGCTATAACCCTGCCCGCCGAGTCAGTCGCATCTGAAGACACCAGGAGCGCTGCTCTAGTTACTGTGGTACCCTTCTCCACGATCGTATTAAAGTCCAGGGCCTGGTCCTGGGGCAGGGCCTCACCAAAGCATCTCAGGGAGTCCCACAGGTTAAAATTATACCTGTCCAGGAGAGCCTGCTGGTTGGCAATCCTAAACTGTAGGCTTGCCATAGAATACATTTTTCTCCCAAACAAGTCCAGTTTCTTGTTGTCTTTGTTTTTGGGAGCTGACCTCGGATGCCCCTGCCTATCCCTCTGGTTGGCAGCGTCCACCACCAGGGTCCCAGGGGAGGGGTGGGTAAACAGATACTCAAACCCCTTGGCCGGGATGTAATATTTCTTCTCGGCTGCCTTAGACGTCAGGGCCACCAAAGAAGGGGTTTGCCACAGGGCCTTCACTATTATGAGGATCCCTTCATGGACAGGGAAGGCTACTCAAGGTGAGGCAGCCGCCGCCAGCACATTGAAGAGACTGTCTGTAGCCTCTTTTAATTCCTCCACCTCCAGTCCCAAGTTGGAGGCAACCCTCTTGAGCAGCTCCTGGTGTGCCCTGAAGTCATCCAGTGGCACTGAGTGGTCTTGGCACACTGCTTGATCTGGCGAGGAGGAGGAGGATTGAAGGGGTGCAGCCTGAAGTGGCGCCCCCTCCTGTCAACATGCGGTACCCGCAGAGGTCCCCTCCTGTGGGTCCGAATCATCGTCCGAGGGGGGGTGATGGGCCTTTCCCGGTACCGGAGCCATCGACTATATCCCCGAGGACTTAATAGATTGGGGTCCTGGCCCCATCTGGAAACACCCGGGGCCCCAATAAGGCCATTGGGGTGGCCACTGCCCCTGAGGCTAACCGGGGGCTACCTGCATCGGGGGCTCTGGCACCTTCTCTCGACGGCAGCTTGCCCGACGATTACCCCCTCAGGAGGACCCCGAAGCAGCATCGGAGTCCGAGGCCCTTGCCCTGCAGTACCGAGCCAGGGGGAAACGGTGTACTGAGTCACGGGCGCTCCATCTTCCCAGAGAACACCCTGTCGATGCTGCCGACCTCAACAATGACGAGGGATGCCTTTGGCGTCACGAACAGTGCAGGTGTGCGGGGTCGCGCTCCGAGGAGCTAGATATACCGGAGTGTCGTCTCGGTACCGATAACTTTTGGTGCTGCTTGCTCCGCGGCTCCATGTCGGCTTCTGACGACCGGGTTCTGCGCTGCCTCAGTGCAAGCGAACTCTTCAGTGCCAGGTCTTCCTCCAACGACCGGGTTCTGTGTCGCCTGGATGCGGGGAAACTCTTCAGTGTCAGGGAGTGAGAGCGAGAACCAACTGTGGAGTGGCACCCGGCGGGCGACTTCAACCAGTGCCATCTCCTGACGTGAACTGCTCCCGGTGCCGGGGATCGATGTTGGCGTCGGGAGGGAAACTCCACATCCCGTGTCAGTGCAGGTCGGTCCGACAACCCCGACCTGGAGCAAGTGCTAGGGGAGTGGCGCTGCTCCGCCCTAGGCGACCATCCTGCGGGCGATCTTCCTACCTGTACTGGTCCCCTACGACACCAACCCCTTCTCCCTCAGCGGAGGGTGGGGCGGAGGCTGCGGAGGCAAGGCCAACAAGGCTCTTGCCACCTAAAAGGCCTCCGGTGTCGACGGCGCTGGCAGGGACAGAGGGGCTCTTCCACTCCCAGGAGTCGGGGGGCTCCCTAACTGGAGACGCTGGCTCCAGAGAAAGGGTCTCCACAGGCCAACCTCGATGTGCCTTGGTGCTTGACCCCATTCGTACTGACAGCACAGGGGAGTGTCCGCATTCCGCACATTGATGCTTCTTCTTCTGTGCTGGGGAAGCAGTGCGGTGCCAAGCTGTGGCCGGTGCCAATGGCGCACTCTGTACCGACCCCGTGCTTGGTACCGAGATGGAATGGGTCGGCTCAGAGGCCGAGCGAAGCGCTGCCTCCATAAACAAGACTTTCAAACGGATTTCTCTGTCCTTTTGAGTCTTTGGTTTGAAAGCCTTGCAGATCTTACACTTGCCCTTATGGTGGGCTTCCCCCAAATACTTCAGGCAGCTGTCGTGGGGGTCACTGAGCCGGAAGGCCTTCCTGCAGGAGGCACACAGTGAAAAGCCCAGTGACTGGGGCATACCCTGGTCTCGCTAAGTCCCAGCCGGGACTACCTTAAGTCTCTAACTACTCTATTAACAACTATTTAACTAAACTATCTGACAATACTGTAAGAGAAAAAACAAGTCCAAAACAAGGGGAATAGCACTTGCAAGGCAAGCAAGGATAGTTCCAGCAACAGTCATGGGCAGAAAGAAGGAACTGAGGGGGCGTAGTGCTGGCAGCACCTCATATACCGCGGCATGTGCATGGGCTCCGGGGGCGCCAGAGCCGGCCCTATGGGATCTGCTAAGGGGAAAAAAGTTCCAGTAGCTGTGGAATGGACATGAGCAAGCACTCGAAGAACAAAAATTCTGATAAAAATTTTCATGTTTTGGTAAAAATTCAGTTTTTAAAATCTGAAACATTTTATCAAAAATTATTTTAAAAAACTGTACAGTTTTGGTTTTTTGGTTATAAACCAAATCTTTGAGGGAAAATTTAAAATAAATAAAAATATTTGTTTACATTTTACTCCAAAATTATATGTTTTGACCAACTCTAAATACCAAGAGATTGCAAAAGACAAAATAATAACAGGCAAAAGCCCAGCAGAGAGTTCACAGCAAACTGGTAAATGACCTACTGGAGTGTATCCTGTCAATACACAGTATTCATTTCAATTGCTTGTGTTTCAGATAATAGCTCCAGAATGACAATGTCCCTCATACTCTATTGCCTTGCAGTGAGGTCATTAATACCTGTGCAAAATGCTGCTATCCCGAAATGTCAATCTAGCATTTTTCATGAGCATAAAATCCAAAATTTTCTACTGAGGTTTGTTTCTCTTAAATCACAGTTATATATTTTCACCCAGGTGTCTTAAAGCAGTACTTCTGTGACACCTTGATGTACACTATTAGCTTGGAAACTCACTGTGACCTGTCCGTGCCTACGGTAGACCACCTGAAAATGCCAAGGTCAGGGCAGGCTGCAAAAGGAGAGCAGATTCTCCCGGCAATGGTGGGTGACACTGAAGTCAGACTTCCCAACCAGCCACAAACAATGCTTCTGATTCCCCACACTGGTTATCAAGAAGCTAAAACAAAATATACACAGCCCCCTTTACTGTATTTAAGTCTTTGCTTCCCAATCAGCCACTAGGTCCAGTTAAGAGAAAAGTTATTTAAAACTCTATGCTCTTACCAAAAAGGTTCTCTTGACCCAAAGGGTCAGCCACATTACCAAATCATAATAAGTTTGAATCTTACCCAAAATACCATGCTGCTAGCCAATCCTTTAGTAACTAAAACTAAAGGTTTATTATAAAAGGAAAGAAACAAACTATAAGAGAAATGTTAAATGATTAAACCAATTCAATATACACAAATGATTTGAAAGTCTATATATATCAGGTTTTCATTAGAATTGTGGAGTTTGCAGGCTTGTATAGTCCCTCTGGCGTACATCCAGTACTTGGATGGGTCTCAGTCCTTTGTTTCACAGAATCACAGCGTCAGTTGTAGATGAGTTGATCTAGAGGTGGCTGAAGGCTAAAGACTGAAGACAAAATGGATATGGTGCAGCTGCCTTTTATGTCCCTTGGCCTTTGCCATGCTACTTGTGGAAATTTACAGAAAAAAGTTGGAGTCCAGGGTCACCTGAGTAAAGTCCTGGTGACTCATCAGGTATATCCCTGGCTTGTCCCGTTGGGTCCATTGTACACGTGAGCTTCCTTAATGGGCTATTAAGCAGGCTAGTGCTGCAGTCATCCTGTCTGGGGTGTCGCCCAGAAACACAGCACAAGTTGAAATACAGGTACATCAAACCTATCCATAACTTCCAATACAAATATGACATATACACATAAACAATATCATCATATTTAGCAAATTATAACCTTTCTAATGGCAACTGACATGGCCTACCTCTTATGAATTATTGTAATTTTGACATATGGATGTTAAATAATATCATAGATAGTCCCCATAATCCAGACAACACCACACTCACTTGTGCCCACAACTGTTCCCACAAACTCAGAGCCCAAACATCTTACAATTAATCCCCTTTAATAACTAATCTGTCCTCCCAACTCTCCAAAAGGAGCCAAAGGCACCAGTCTGTGTGAAGGCCAACAGATTAAAACAAATTTGGAGTGCCTAGGCCATAATGGTTTTGAAATATTACAGGCAAAACACCAAAACAAAACAAAACAAAATTGTAATCCTGTGTTTATGACTTAACTGAAGGTTGCCATGAAAATGATTGCAGTGATGTAGTTTCAGCATTTCAAGCAAGTAGATAAAGAAGGGCTAGGACAAAAACAGGCTTTATTTAAACCATAAATACTGCATCTAATAATTTAATAAAGGGACCAGGAAAACTACTTGCTGTTCCTACAAGCTCACTCTGGAATCTGAAAGTAAAGCTTTGCTCCTTTGGTCTCGTACATAACCAATAATAGAACAATTAACAAAATTCCAGTTTTTAATGATAATTCATAAGACAGAAAAGAATCCAGTACACTCTCCCATTAGGTGTGTTTGTTCTATTAAGAAATAGTAAAAGAAAGTCACTGCAGTGATGAGTCTTAGCTGATTGTTCCACTCGTAACTATAAATTACAATATTGTCAATTTACACTGGTGTATAATGTCTGTGAGGCTGAAATACATGGTCCATCAGATGTTGCAAGATGGCTGCAGCCTCATGAAGGTCAAATGGCATGGTCTTGAACTGGTAGAAGCCAAACAGGGTGCGGAACATGGTCTTCCTTTATGATACAGTTGCCAAAGTAATCTGTCACTACCCCCTTATTAGGTCAAGAGCGGATATACACTTGGAAGCCCCTAGCCTGTTCAGCAACTCATCCACTTTAGGCATAGGGTATGTAACAAACTTGGATATTGCATTCACTCCCTGGAAATCAATGCAAAACCTGGTTGATCCGTCAGCTTTAGGCACGAGTACGTTTGGTCTTCTCCACTCACGGTGGGATTCCTCAACCACTCCTAAATCCAATGCGGCCAGCAGTTCTTGGCAGACCATCTCCCACATTTTCCTTGGGGAGGAGTCACAAGCTTTCTCAGACCTTCTTTCTGGGTTTGGTGTCCACATGATGCAGGCAAGCTGGGTGCACCCTGGCAATGCTGAGTACACTGAGGGGAAGGATTCAATTAGCCATTGTAATTGTTGTTTTTGTTCAGGCTGGGAGTTCTCCCCTCATTGATATTGGACCTGCAACATGGACTAAGGGGCTTGCAGGCCCAGCTCATGATTTGGGGCAGGGGAGAGGAAAGAGAGGAAGGGTCTATGAGGAGGCCCTCTTGGTCCTGTCAAGCCATTAGCAGGTTCACATAATATTCTTGTATTTCTTTTCTCTTCCCCTGGATGATTGATTTTGTAATTGACTACTCCCACTCTTTTCATCACTTCAAATGGACCCTGCCACAGGGCCAATAGCTTTGACTACAAGGTCAACAGCAACAATAATACCCTATCCCTAGACCCAAATTTTTGCATCCTGGCCCTGCAGTTGTAGGCCCTTTCCTGGTTCCATTGGGACTTCAGCAGGTTTTCCTCAGCAAAAGTCCCTGACATGTCCAAATTCTCCTCCAGGTGGATGATGTGCTGTACTACATTGGCTCTTTTGGGATCTTGCTCTTCTCATCTCTTGAGGAGGTATGGTATCCCACATGGCTGTCTCCCATAGAGTAGTATGAATGGGAAGAAACTCATAGATGCCTGTGGTACTTCGCTCATGGCGAAAAGTTGGGATGGGAGCAACCGCTCCCAATGATAGGGATCCGAGGTCACAAATTTCCTAAGCATCTATTTCAGCATCTTACTGAAGCATTCCACCAGCTCATCTGTCTGAAGGTGATAGACTGATGTTTTTAAGGCCTTTATTTTCAAGAGATCACACAATGGGGGAATTGTGTGAAGTAAAGTTGATCCCCTGGTCAGTCAGTAGCTCCTTTAGTCCCCAGCTGTGCAGAAACCTTCATCAGTTCAGTGGCAACAGTTGCCATGGTGGTTGAGCAAAGGAGGATGGCCTCTGGGCACCATCTGCCACAATCCTTTATCACCAGAATGCACTGGTACCTGACCGCACTCTATTCCAGTGGTCCCACCAGGTTCATATCTCTCCTCTCAAAGGGTACTCCAACCACTGGGAGAGGGACTAGCATAGATAGCTTTTGGGTCCTGTCCATTCACACTCTGGGCATGATGTGCAGTAGTCCCTAATCTCTTTATGTACCCTTGGCCAGTAAAATTTGAGGGCCACTCTTTCAAGGAACTTCTCTCACCCCAACTGTCCTCCACAAGGTATTGCATGTGCCAGTATAATACTTCCCAGCGGAATTTCTTCAGGACAAGAAGTTGTACCCATTACTTCTCTGGTTTGAGGATCTTTCACCACCTGATACAGTCACTCCTCTCTGAGTTCAAATCAAGGCCACTGCTTCATAAATCATGGGTTTATCATCTCATCAATTTATATTACCTTGTTGGTTATATCCCAGTTGGGTCATCTTTCTGTTTGCCTACAAAATCTACATCTGCTGCCAATAAATCTAAGACTAGGGAGTGTGAGATCTTCTGCTTCCCCTAAATACAGGTAGGGCACTGCTTCTGCCATGAGCTCCCTTCACCTGGATCTCCTATCTCTCTGCCTCCTGATAACTTTTCAGGTTTTTGTGCCTCGGGAGCCTCTACATGAGGGTCTGCCCTTTCCAGGGGGTTGTTACCCCATGACTATATGACTTTCCTGAAGAACTCCCAATCCCAGCCCAAAAATCACAAAGTAATCTAGCATATGGGCCACACCTGCTAAAACTCTCCCAAAAGGCTTCCCACAGTTAACTGTATTTTCTTTGTGGGATATGGGCATATATCCCCATGAACGCACTGGAAATAGATAATGTCCCCAAGGTTGTCTCCAGGTCCTGTTAGTTGTTCCCTAATCAATGTTTGGCTGGACCCTAAGTCTATTAGTTCTGGTACTTCTAACCCATTAGCTCATATAGGGACTTATATCTTGATTGGGCCTCTTTTCCTAGCTCTAGTGTCAGACATCCATATCTGTGCATAGTTGCTACCCTGAAGTGGCAGTCACATTAGAAATGTCCCCACTGTCCACACAAACACAACTTCTGATTGAGGGACTTGCCCTGTCCATTGACTGCCGTAGCTGAAGCTGAGTGTCTGAGAGGGGCCTTCCCTCAGGATCAGGTTTTTCCCCAGCATTTTGTTCCCCATGAGACCAGGTTTCTGGGGTCTTGCCAAAGCTGTGGATCATCCAGGGGACTAGGCTGGGTATTTGGTTCGCTAGAGCTTGGCCCACTCACCAGGCCCATAGATCTGCAGTCTGCAGATCTGTGAAAGCCAACGTCTCAGGCCTTTGCTGCAACTCCCATGCCCAACCCCCAGCCAGGAGAATCTCCATAAATTGTTCCAGCATGATCTGCTCAGCTAACAGCTCCCTGGTCTGCTTTTTGGGTTGGAGCCACCACCAACAACGTTCTTTAAAGCTCTGGGCTGCTGTTCGAGGTCAGGTGTCCAGTGGAAATTTTTCCTGATGAAAGTGCTGTCCGTGGGTCTCGCCCATCATAGCAAAGATGTCTAAAATGGCTGCCTTGACCTGTGCATAGTCTTGTGTGTCCCCAGAATTGAGATTCCAATATACAGCTTGAGATGGCCCAGTAAGATAAGGTGCCAGCAAAATAGCCCAGCGTTCAGATGACCATCAAGCTGCTGTGGTGACCCTCTAAAAACTGATAAGAAAAGCATCCAGGTCATTCCCAAGTCCCATCTTTGTGAGTTTAATTAGAAGGTTTGGGGTTGTTGTGCAGTTCGGTGTCCCAGCTAGCCCCTTGTGGTTGTAAAAGGGTTGCTACCTGAAGGAGTAACGAGACCTGACCTGAGAGCTCCTGAAGAATGGTGCTCCAGAAGCCTTTCCCTGGGAAAAAGAACCTGCCTGCTGAGCCCAAAGGGGTGGAAGGTTCAGTCACTCTCTTTTTCTTTTCTACTTTGTGTCAAACTGTAAGACTTTGGCAGGAGAATGGGTGGTAGGAAGTGGCCCAGGAGGCAGCCTGAAGATACTCCTGGGTGCTGGACATTGTTGCCTTTTACAGGGAGTCCAGTGCAGTGGGAGGGCCTGAGTTTCTCTACCAACCACCCTTGTTACAAAAGCACGAAAACCCTCACTCCAGACTCACCCTGGGGGAAACAAGGTAGAGAATTTGAAAACACTGCAGCTGGGACTGGATGCCCACAGGAGTCAACAGATGGACTGACATTCCCCCTGCTTGTGAGGGTGTGTGACCCAATATTTTCCCTGGGACCCTGTTACCTCAGAGAGGGATAAGCCTAATTAGTGACCTGACCAGAAGGTCAATTCAATACCTTCCAAAGGCATCTGATGTCCCATGGGGCATCCCAATGGTCAGTGAAGATATTGGAGGTGGGGTGAGTACAGACCTAATATCTTAAATACTATGCAACACCAGCAGTGAGCATTGCCCATCACAAAATGGTGGAGAATGTGGTCTCTCATCCAAGGTCTTCTCAAAAGCTTTGGGGGGAAAAGGTATGGATAAATTGTTGAAGTGGCTGATGGACAGTCAACAACAACAGGAGGAACAGAACCAACTGTTCCAAGATATGGCTGCCCAACAGTAAGCAGCACAACAGCAACAACAACAGCTTATCTGGGAGCTTCTGGTAAACCAGTAAGATCAGCAACAGAGCGTCTTGCCAGGCCTCTGCTGAGCTGTCTGGCTCCTTTTTAAGTTCCACCTCCACCTGTAGCATGCTCTGCAGGTGGAGTTCATGAGGTTACCTGAACCCAGATTTGCTCCTTAACCCCTTTAGTTCCAGTGTGGGGTTTACACACCCCATCACAGTAACTCATCTGACAATAAATGGGTGAAATTCTGGCCCGAATGAAGTCAATGAAAAACTCCCTTTGACTTCAGTGAGGCCAGGATTTCACTCCAGAGCCTCAACTGGGGTATACCAGTGTAACTCCATTGACATCACTGGAGCTATGCTGATTTATAACAGCTGAGGTTCTGGCCCTAAATCTGTGGTTTATTGGACATATATATAATTTTCCTAAACTGCTTTTAAGGGGTGAGAGGAAATAAAAGCAGCAGAAATTAACATTTTACCACCCAGAAAAGGAAAGGCGACACATTCCTCATGTTTATTCCAATTATAGCTTCTTTCTTACCTCACAGATACAAGTAAACTGTTGTTCAATTTCAGTTGTCTCAGATTAGGGAGATAGGCACCTGTGGAATCAGAATAAAGAATCATTTTGTAGAACTGGTTGGAGAATAAAGGAAGCAGATGTCAGACATCACAAGCTCAAGAAGCTCATGCATTTTTGAGATGCACTTCTTACCCGCATTGACCACATCTAACATGCTTGACTATGTTTGACCTCTTCTCAGAAAGTTAATGACGTGATTTCAGTGGTGAAATATTCCAGCTTCTGCATTCTCTCATTATAAATGTGCATGTTAGATGCAGTGGCTTCGCAGTTACAACCTTTGAAACGTCCACTCTGAAAATCACCACGTGGCACCATTCCAGACAAGAAACAAAAAACATTGTTTGGAGATGACTATGACGTCCTGCACCCCCATGTCTACCCTTATAGTGTAATTTGTATTATTTAATGCAGCGGTTCCCAACCCATGGCCTGCACGCCAAAAGTGGCCCACAAGGTCTTTCAAAGTGGCTCACTGCTTCCTCCCAGTGGCTGCCTAAGGACCCAGGCTGAGCACATTGCCACAGGGCTACAAGACTGATGCAGGCTCCTTGCTGCAGCCAAGGGGATGGGAGATCAATGCTCCCCTCTCCTGGCTCCAGTAAGGAGCATAGCAAAACGCTCTGCCTGGATCCATAGGTGCTGGGATCCCTGCTAGACCAGAGGGAGGGGGGCACTGATCTCCCATCCCCCTGACTGCAGAAGGGAGCCACTGCCTAGGGACCCAGGGAGAGCGCACGGGGCTACAGGACGCTTGCATTTTCTTTGCTGCAGGCAGGGAGATGGGAGATCAGCAAGAAGGCAGCCTCCTTGCTGAACTCCTTCTGTCCAGCTGCAGGGGGAGGGGCTGCTGGTGGAGACTGGTGGCCCTTCAGGTTTGTAAAAATGATACATGTGGCGTTTCAGCCAAAAAGGTTGGGAACCACTGGTTTAATGCAAAGTATGTCATATAAGATGTTTTTAGAATGCTCATGATGTACTGAGCATTATTGTTATAGTACTATGTTTGTTGCAATGTCATGTGTATGGTTATGAGGCTTAGCTGTGTAATATTCCCAAAGATATATCCTCCTGGCTTGAAACAGATCCAGGCAAAACTCTCCAGAAGCAGAAGGGCAGTTCATACCTCATCAATGCTTGTATAGTACAAACCCAGCTCAGCTTTCCAGGAACAAAGGACTGGCCTAGAGACATCAACAAAGAATCAATGGGACTCTTGAGTGAGTCACCTCCTTTACCTTGGCCAGCTTGGAACCACGATGAGGTAATGCTCACTGACTCAAGTCATCGATGAAACTTTACAAGGACATTGTTTGTCATCTGACTCTGAGGCAGGGAGGCAAAGCCCGAGGGGAGAGAAGGAACATTTTAAAAAGGGGAGACATTTGCCATGCTCTCTTTCTTCCACCTCCATCTGCTAACACCACCAAGCAACTGAAGTGCTGACCAAAGGTCAGAGCCTGGCTGAAGGGAAACCAGCCAGCCTGTGGTGAGAAACACCTACATTTGTAAGCTTGCTAAAAGTGTTAAGCTTAGTTTAGAATGCGTTTTGCTTTTGTTTCCTCTTGACCAAATCTGACTTGCTATCTTTTGACTTATAATCATTTAAAATCCTTTTGTAGTTAATACATTTTTTTGTTTTATCTAAAGCAATACATTTGGTATGAAGTGTGTGGGAGGCTTCACTGGGAACAACAAGCCTATCAATTTCTTTGTTAAATTAATGAATTTATATGAGTTTACGTTCTTCAGTGGGCAGCACTGAGCATTGTAAGACGGAAGTTCTTAGGACGGCATCCGGGACTGGGGGTATTGCCTGGGGTCATTCTGCTGCATAATCCAAAGAGTGGCTAGTTAGAAACACTAATTCATTCAGTTAGGAGCAACTTGCTTTCTGGAAACTGTGCGTGAACAGCCCAGGAGTGGGGGGGTTCTCACATCAGAGTAGAGTAAAACGGATTCCAGGAACGGGGGATTGGGGTGACACAGAAGTTCACCAGTCCAGATTGCACCAGGAGAACATCACGATGACCATGTGTTGCTCAATCTGATTCTATATTATTATTGACTAATAAGGACTGTTATTCACAAGATTTAAAGAAGATTTACAGTATCTCTATGTGCAACATATCCCCGTGTTGTTTATAGTTTGCTCTTGCATCTCTCTTCTAGATCTCATGGACTTTAAGATCAGAAGGGACCATTACAATCATCTAGTCTGACCTCCTGCACAACGCAGGCCACAGAACCTCACCCACCCACTCTTGCAATAGACCCCTAACCTATGATTGAGTCATTGAAGTCCTCAGATAATGGTTTAAAGATTTCAAGGTACAGAGAATCCACCAGCAAGTGAACCATGCTGCAGAGGAAGGTGAAAAAACCCCAGGGCCTATGCCAATCTGCCTTGGGGGAAAATTCTTTCCTGACTCCAAATATGGTGATCAGCTAAACCCTGGGCATGTGGGCAAGACTCACCAGCTAGACACCTGGAAAGAATTCTCTGTACTAACTCAGAATCACCCATCTAACATGCCATCACAGACCATTGGACATATTTACTGCTAGTAGTCAAAGATCAGTTAATTGCCAAATTAGGCTGTCCCATCATACCGTCCCCTCCATGAACTTATCAAGCTTGGTCTTGAAGCCAGGTAGGTTTTTTGCCACCACTGCTCTCCATGGAAAGCTGTTCCAGAACTTCACCCCTATGATGATTAGAAACCTTCATTTAATTTCAAGTCTAAACGTTCTGATGGCCAGTTTATATCCATTAGTTCTTGTGTCCACATTGGTGCTGAACTTAAATAATTCCTCTCCCTCCCTTGTATTTATTCCTCTGACGTATTTATAGAGAGCAATCATATTTCCCTTCAGCCTTTTTTTGGTTAGGCTGAACAAGCCACGCTCTTTCAGTCTCTTCTCATAAGACAGGTTTTCCATTTCTCAGATCATCCTAGTAGCCCTTCTCTGCACCTGTTCCAGTTTGAATTCATCTTTATTAAACATGGGACACCAGAACTGCACACAGTATTCCAGATGAGGTCTCACCAGCGCCTTGTATAACAGTACTAACACCTCCCTATCTCTAGTAGAAATACGTTGCCTGATGCATCCTAGAACTGCATTAGCTTTTTTCATGGCCACATCATATTGGTGATTCATAGTCATCCTGTGACCAACCAATACGCCCAGGTCCTTCTCGTCTTCTGTAACTTCCAATTGATGTGTCCCCAGTTTATATCAAAAAAATTTGTTGTTAGTCCCTAAACGCATGACCTTGCACTTTCCACTATTAAATTTCATCCTACTTCTAGAACTCCAGTTTACAAGGTCATCCAGATCTTCCTGTATGATATTCCAGTCCTTCTCTTATTAGCAATACCTCCCAATTTTGTGTCATCCACAAACTTTATTAGCACACTCCCACTTTTTGTGCCAAGGTCAGTAATAAAAAGGTTAAATAAGACTGGTCTCAAGACCGATCCGAGGAACTCCACTAGTAACCTTCCTCCAGCCTGACAGTTTCACCTTTCAGTATGACCCATTTTAGTTTCCCCTTTAACCAGTTCCTTATCCAGCTTTCAGTTACCAAGGTCCGAGGATCGCTCTCCAGCACAACAGTGAATCCTCTCTCAACAAATGAGCTACTTATGTCCATAGAATCAGAGAGTTGGAAGGGACCTCAGGAGGTCATCTAGTCCAACCCCCTGCTCAAAGCAGGACTAACCTCAGCTAAATAATCCTAGCGAGGGTTTTGTCAAGCTGCAGCTTAAAAACCTCTAAAGATGGCGATTCCACCACCTCCCTAGGTAACCCATTCCAGTGCTTCACCACCCTCCTAGTGAAAAACTTTTTCCTAATGTCCAACCTAGACCTCCCTCCCTGCAACTTGAGACCGTTGCTCCTTGTTCTGTTGTCTGCCACCACTGAGAACAGCCTAGCTCCATCCTCCCTGGAACCCCCTTTCAGGTAATTAAAGGCTGCTATCAAATCCCCCCTCATTCTTCTCTTCTGCAGGCTAAACAAGCCTAGTTCCTTCAGCCTCTCCTCATACATCTTGTGCTCCATCCCCTAAACATTTTTGTTGCCCTCCGTTGGACTCTCTCTAACTTCTCCACATCCTTGTTGTAGTGGGGGGCCCAAAACTGGACACAATACTCCAAATGCAGCCTCACCAATGCCGAATAGAGGGGAATGATCACTTCCTGCGATCTGCTGGCAATGCTCCTACTAATGCAGCCCAATATGCTATTAGCCTTCTTGGTAACCAGGGCACACTGCTGACTCATATCCAGCTTCTTATCCACTGTTACACCCAGGTCCTTTTCTGAAGAACTGCTGCCTAGCTTGTCGGTCCCCAGTCTGTAGCTGTGCATGGGATTCTTCCGTCCTAAGTGCAGGACTCTGCACTTGTCCTTGTTGAACCTCATCAGATTTCTTTTGGCCCAATCCTCCAGTTTGTTTAGGTCCTTCTTTATCCTATCCCTACCTTCCAGGGTATCTACCACTCCCCCTAGCTTAGTGTCATCTGCAAACTTGCTGAGAGTGCAATCTACCCCATCTTCCAGATCATTAATGAAGATGTTGAACAAAACCAGCCCCAGGACCGACCCCTGGGGCACTCCACTTGTGACTGGCTGCCAGCTAGACATGGAGCCATTGATCACTACTCGTTGAGCCCTATGCTCTAGCCAGTTCTCAATCCATTTTATAATCCATTCATCCAACCCATACTTTTTTAACTTGCTGATAAGAATACTGTGAGAGACCATATCAAAAGCTTTGCTAAAGTCAAGGTATATTACATCCACCGCTCTCCCCACATCCACAGAGCCAGTCACCTCTTCATAGAAAGCAATCAGGTTGGTCAGGCATGACTTTCCCTTTGTGAATCCATGTTGACTGTTCCTGATCACCTCTTCTAAGTGCCTTAAAATGGATTTTTTGAGGACCTGCTCCATGTATTGGCTTCTGTGTTTTTCTATACAGGCATTGCAGACTGCACTGAAAATATTTATCTGATTATTTTGCAAAGGTCTTTGGGGCACTTTAAATATGTAAAGTACTGTATGCAACTAAATAATATTATCTTCTTGTTTCTTAGTTTACAACACCCAAAAGCATGTTAGCTGTCCCTCATAGCATAAATAAGACATGGTCTCCGCCCTGAAGAACTTACAATCTAATGTCAGACATGATGCAAGGAAGATGGTAACAAAACAGTTCAGGGGCTTAGAAGAGAATTATTTGTAGTACAGTAGTACCTAGAGGGCCCAGCCAAGATCAGGGCCAGTTGTGGAAGACACTGAACAGACACATAAGGGATAATCTCTGCTATAGAGAGTTTATATTTTAAATAAACAAGACAGACAAAGAGTGGGGAAGAGGAAGTATTGGTAGCCCCAACTGACAGATGGGGAACTGAAGCACAGAGAGATTAAGTGACTTCCCAAGGTCACAAAGGAAGTTGATGGCAGAGCTGAAACTGCAACATAGATCTTTTCAGTCCCGGTCTAGTGCCGTATCAAGACCATCTTTCTTCTTAGATTACATCAGCAAAATTAATCAGTTACTCAGCAAAGGCTAGCACACAGGATGATGAAGCAAAAATGTATTAAAATGAGAGTAAATTAATAAATGTGTTTGACTCATTTCTTATAGGCATCATAGTAGAAATGGGTATTAAGTTGGGATGTGAATGAAGGGAGGGGAGTGATCTTGCAGACTAGCTCAGGAAGGGCATGCATATAGAGTTGGTGTGGAAAAGCAGCACAGAAAAGGGGAACCATTACAGGGATTCAAGAAGACAGAAAGGGTGACAATCAGAATGACAAGCCAAGAAGATTGTTTGAATAGATAGTTTAGTTCTTTCTTCTAACCCAGTCCTCCATCTCAGAAATTCTACTGCTCTTGGGCGCAAGTTATCTCATGGTAATGCAAGCTGTAGTAACTTCTAAACTGTTTAATGCTAATGGGCTCTTTAGTGAACTAGAACAGAAAGCATTCCATCTGTGACCACGGCTGGAGTGGATCACAGCTGTGAATGCCATACTTGGGCCAGACTGCAAGGAAAAGGGCAGACACCCTCCCGCAAAACTAGCTGTTCATTCTACAATTAGATTCACCAAGCCAGTAACAAAAGAGGCTCTGAAGCACCACACTGGTTAAAAAGAAGCCAAAACACAGTTCCCTTTAGGCATTCCAGCCCTTGGACAAACTGGTCTTATATGATAAGAGGCTCCTCACTTCCCCAAATCAATATATATATTCAGATCTTACTCCAAAACCACACTTGAGCCAATCCTTTAGTATCTAAAACGAAAGATTTAATGATATGAAAAAAAAGAAGAGAGTATTAAATGGCTGAAAAAATCACATACATTTCAAGTGATTTTCAGGCTTCATAGATCAGGTTCACAGCAGTGATGTTAAATCTGATAATTTGCAAAAAGTCTCTGGTTCACCCAAGCAGGTTGCGGATCATTCAATCCTTTGTTTAAAGCTCTTGTTTGTTAGAAATCATATACAGAGATGTGGAGCAGAACTAAAGCCAAAGCAGTCATGTCACAGCTTGCGATGTATAGCTCAGTCCATGTGCATGGAAAGTTACTGGCCAATATGGAGTCCAGGGTCACATGAATAGAGCCCTGCAAATATGTGGATATCCCAGACCACTTCTTGCAGATCATGGTAGGATGGTCACAGAGGTCAGAACTTTTGTGACTTCTGGGGCAGGGCTAGGGCATCTGCCAGCCAAGGGTGAAGCAAACAGCTGATCAGCTGTTAGGCAGGAGGGTGGGGCTCATCAGCTGTTAGGCAGGAGGGTGGGGCTCATCAGCTGATGAAGGGCTGCTGGCTCCAAAACAGCTGATGTGCGGATGTGGGTAAATCTAAAAGAGAGAGGGCGGATCGCAAATGGGATGAAAGTTTACTCCTGTGGATGTGGATTGGATGCAGTTCCACATATTTGTATCTGCGCAGGGCTCTACACATGAGCATGGAAAGTTACTGGTAAAAGTTGAAGTTTTAGGTCACATGTCTTCATCACATGTCCTTACATGCTATGCTGACTCACAAGGCAGCCATTGCCTCGGTACTTTCTGAAACATCTCCAGAAGGGGCCCACTAGCTCAGCTGAGTCTCTTTAATGGCCCATTAACAGACAGATGGTCCATCAACAGGCTGGCTAGTCTGGTTGTAAATCTGTCTTGGGGGGTCACCCAAGAAAACAACATGTTTGAGATACAAATATACAGCCAATAGTCATAATTTTAGATTCAAAAGTGATATAGTCATATAAACAGGACTGTCATGCTTAGCAGATTCCATCAACACCTTACATGACATACTTTGTATCATATTTAGTGCAACTGTGTAACAGTAGAGATAAAGCAAAAATAATACATTAGTATATACCTGGTTATCATTCCTTCTATACAGCATCGCACTATGTGCATCAAGGCAAAGTTCTGTCAACAATATTCTTATTCACTAGGATTTTACAACATTTCTCTCCAATACTACAGGCTCTCCCTTTAATTTTTAATACCATATATACAATTGCATCATTGATGTTCAGAATTCATTGTCTGTGTAATTATTTCAATGATCCTGACTCCTTATGTACAGATCCATAACTGGAAGACTAAGGTAAAGAAATTGATTTTGTCTTCTTTGTAAAGGATAATTATACAGCTATAGTTCTGATTTTAATTCTCATGGCATGTTTTCATCGTGACAACGATGAGTTAAACTCTAACAGTATATTTAGCAAACTCTCTGGCTCAAAAAACCATTAACAATACATTCCTCACTCCCCAAATTATCCTCACACTAAGGCCTGATCTACACTACAGAGTTAGGTTGATGAAAGGCAACTTACTTCCACCTAACTCTGTAAGTGCACACACTAAAATTTCACTCTCACCGACATTGCTCACTCGCTATGCCAACTTAATAACTCCACCTCCATGAGACGCATAGCATGTAGATCAATGTAGTTAGGTTGACACGGTGTCAGTGTAGACACTGCATTACTTATGTTCACTTCAGTGGCCGCCAGGAGATGCCCCACAATGCTCCACCTTGACCACTCTGTTCACTGTTGTGAACTCTGCTGCTCAGCCGTCAGGTACACAGCTACACACCCTTCCCCTTTATTGCCTTGCGAATTTTTGAAATTCCATTTCCTAGTTGTGTAGCGTGAAGAGCTCTCCTAGCAACTCCTGAGCATGTGAGATGTCCTGCCTTGAGTGGCTCTCGAGGTCCCTTCCAGTCCTACAATTCTATGCCTAGCAAACAGCTGATTATGCCGGTTACAAGCTGCAGACACACTCCTGCCTGGACTACTCAGGAGGTATTTCATCTCCTGAGTCTGTGGGGGGAAGAGGCTGTGCAGGCACAGCTCTGATCCAGCCACAGAAACATCGATATCTTTGAGCAGATCACTCAGTGCGTGCAGAAAAAGGGCTACAAGAGAGATCCACAGCAGTGCCGTGTGAAAGCCAAGGAGCCACAGCAGGCATACCAGAAGGCAAGAGAGGCCAACAATTGCTCTGGTGCAGAGCCACAGACCTGCCGCTTTACAAAGAGCTGCATGCCATCATCAGCAGTGACCCTACCACAACCCCAAGAACCCCATGGATATTTTGGGGGAGCTTGAGTCACAGCCCCCACCATGAACAGCAAGTGGAGGAGGAGGTGGAAGAGAAGGAAGAGTATGGGGGACAGGCGTCCAGGGGATACAGGGGCAGATCCAGGACATGTTTTTGACTCCTGGGCAGTCCAGTCATTCCCTACAGTCCAGCATGGGTGAGCCTGATGCAGGGGAAGGAACCTCTGGTAAGTATGCAGCTTGCTTTCAAATTATAGATGGAACCCCCAAAGTAGCAGGACAAATCTGTTGATTTACTCTTTTTTATTTATGCTAGAAGAGGTAGTGGAACAATTAATAGAGACAGAGTTGCTCTCTGCTTAACTCTACTGGAGAATGAGAAGCAGAGGGGGCCCCGCAGAACAGTTTGTATATGTGCTCTGGGATGCCCCGTTAATCCTCCATAGAGATCTCAAGGACATTTTCCTGGAGATAGTCTGCAATCCTCTGCTAAAGGTTTCCTGGGAGGCTGCCTTACTTCTTCCGCCATGGTAGGACACTTTCCCACACCACTCAGCAATTACTTCAGCAGGCACTATTGCAGCACACAGGCTAATGGTCCTGTTCTGCATCTAGAAGCTGTTCCCTTTCAGCCTCCGTGACCCTCAGGAGTGAAATATCAGCTAAAATCACCACCACCTAGGGAAACCACACCAGGATTCAGGTAAATTGCTCTAAACGCATATACTCAGGCCTGCGAGTTGCCCCCCCTTTATTTTCCCAACTTGTCCCTTTCCCCCTTGGGCTGTACTCACCATGGCTGGGACTGCCATCATGCTCTATGAATCCCAAGAAGTGAGAATGTAGTGCTTGCAACTTGTGTGGATCAAGGGGAGTGAATTCAATGGATCAAGTTTCCATTTATCTCGTGAATATACTCACAATATTACCTCTGTGCATTGTATCTTTCGCAGCTGGAAAGGTTGTCTTGCGAGTCTCTCCATCCCCTCCAGTGGAGCAGCTCAGCCAGATGAGGAGGAGAAGGAAGAGAATGCATGATATGTTCCAAGAGATCCTGCAAGCTTCTGCTATTTTGGATACCAAGCAGAGGGCTTGGATAATCACCCTTGCAGACGGCATGGATAGAAACAGAGCGGAGAAAAGAAAGGCACAAAAGGCGAGGGATGTTCAGCAAGAGATGCTAGAACGTCTCAAGCAGCAAACAGACATGCTGCAACCTTTTGTTGACTTTCAGGTTCAACAATCCTGTGTTCTTCTCCATCTACAGCCCATTCCAGGACCTCCCTGCATAGACCCCCACACATATTCCACATGGTATCTTGGGCCACTGCCCCTATCCCTACCATTCCACTCTGGTGGAGAATATAGACAATCGCAGCTGCACATACAGTGACCTGTGAAAGACATGGTTGGTGTATGTGTTTGTGAAATGGAAATGACTGTTCTTTCCCCTTCAAAAGTTCTTTTCCCCTTTTTTTTCAGTTATAAATGTGTCCAGCACATGCAATACTATAGACAAGTAGCCCTTTCTGCTGATGCTGTGGTAAGGTGCTCTGGTGGCAAAATTGATATATTTGTACCGCCTATTGCCCCACCACAGTTTGGGAACCCCACTGCTGTGAATCCATCCACTATGTTCTGCACACTGCCTACAATTGCAGTCCTTCATAGCAGGAGGTGACTAATGGTCCTGCACACTTGAATCACAACACCCCCATGGTGGATTTCCCAACTACAAATTGAATCCTATCTGATCGGTAGCAATTACAAGTTTCCACAGAGCACTTGCCACTCGCTTCTCCACGGTCAGTGCAGATCTCATTTTGGATTTGCTGCACTAGAGGGCTGGGGTGAGCTCTACAATGAGATCCAAGAATGTGGATGGCCATGTGTATCCAAAATTTCTGCAGCCACTGCTCATCACCCCAAACCTGCATTATGATGAGATTCTGATTTTGGGATCCGAACTGGCGCACCACCATCTGCAGCTGCTCCATGAATGCTGCCACCAACTTTGAATTGTTTCATTCTGTGACCCACAGCAATCAAGCCTCCAGCTTATCATTATGTTCCCCACGGCTACTCTGGCAGTTCTGCAAATATTGCAGGATCAGGCACCCCGTGGTCACAATGCTCATCACAATATTGCAGAGCTGTGAGGGATCCATGCTTCTCACACAGACAGTGGACAGCAAGGAGGGAAGAACAGGTTTCTGAGATTTTTGAAAAGAGGCATGAAACATTTTGGGATGCAGATGAAATTATGGGATGGAGAACACTGCATTATGAGAGATTGGAATCATGTTGCCAATCACCCCTGCATGACTCATTTGGCCCCAGG
The DNA here is from genome assembly GCF_026122565.2 of Emydura macquarii macquarii. Lineage (NCBI taxonomy): Eukaryota > Metazoa > Chordata > Testudines > Chelidae > Emydura > Emydura macquarii. The sequence goes on along the minus strand of NW_027130724.1, from coordinate 2,513,428 downwards.
AGGTTTTGCAAAACCTTCTCAGAACACCCTGCACTAGATGGTGATGAGATGCACAGTGGGATAGCTACTCAGGGTGCACTGCTCTTTGCATCAATGCAAGCACTGTTAGTGAGAATGCACACTGCCAACACAAGTAGTGTAGTGTGGACAGGCAAAAGTAATTTAATTACTGTGGTGGCTGTATGCCGATATAATTTAGGTCAACATAATTTTGTAGTGTAGACATATCCTAAATAGGTTAGATTTAAGAAAAGGAGCACAAGGTAGATAGATGCTTTTGGGAGGGGGAGAAGGCTGAGTATTTAGAAATTGCTAGCAATCTCATCCCTTTTACAATAGTTCTATTTAAGATTCTCTCATTAAATAGGTTTTTGTTATGTGGTTTTGAAAGCGTAAATCATCAAAAGCGCAGTGATGTTAAACTGCTCTGCTGTACTACCCAGATGGAACACAAACTAAATGGAGAAGACAGAAGAAACTGATGCATCAGGTAGACATTTAATTTTTTTGTTAATGTCCTACAATCAAAGATGTGCCCAAAATATTTCCCTGGTAGAGTACGCATAGATTCACATGTTTCTGCAGAACAATCCATAGCCAGACTTTTCCAAAGAGGTAGAAGCTATTCTTACATGCATGTACCCTTCTCTACGATACCTGTCTCACTTTCTTTACACCCAGTGCCAGAATCAGCACTTTGTAGATTCTTAGCTCCATTTCTGAACACAAGTACAATCTCTATGCAGCACACTCATTCAGCAGCATTTCTTTATATGTTGCACTTCAAAAGTAAAGCAGGACTGTAGGTATCTTTTATAGTTGCCCTGCTACACCAGGCAACATTAATAAGGTTAACTCAGAACTAGAGGGAAAACAGGGAAGATGCTGGTTTTGTTGTATTCTAAAAGTCATACTTGAGGAGAACTTCTGTATTAATACTTCTTGCTGTCTACATTATACAGTCATCTTCAGGCAGCCTTGTACAAGCTGTTTTCCAATTGTTAGCAGAAAAACCAAACGATATTTGGACCCCTTAAGCCTTTGGAATCCAAGAACTTTGTGCAGTATCAAACAAACACAAAAGGAATGATTGACAATGTATTGCTTTGGCATCCAGCAACACGTGTTGTTTGTTGATTTTGGGACACAAAACAAGCATATGAAGAGAAAATGTTTTTACTTTGTATGTATAGCAACCTGGTTCCTGAATTAGACAAGTTATAGCAAATTTCCATAGCATATCCCTCTCAGTTTTCTGAGTGTCATTCTTTAGTTTACCATATTAAGTGTGGAAGAGAATAAATATTCCCATTTGGAGCTAACACTTCTATTAATTGTTTAGCTACTCTGCAGTGCAGGTCTAAAGTAGATAGCAGGTTCTGACTGACTGCTGAATCTTTAGTTTATGTACACTAGAATGATTATTACTTTGCATCCTTTTACAGTCACTTGCCTGGGGGTGATTATTTACATACATGTTCTAAATGTATCCTCTATGAATGTTGCTAGGTGGGATGCATGCCCACCATTGCAATGCAATCAGCTGATAACGGTACAAAGGCTTTTGAACCTAGAAATAATGGGCAAATAGTATAGAGGGAGATTGATACAAGCACCTTATGTGATAAATAGTCTATGCTTTTTTTTTTACATTTAACAGAGCCTTTCTTTAATAAAGTTCATTCTGCCAACCAGCAAGAGAGCTTTCCAGAGTGTACCAGAGAACCGTTGCCTCAAACAGAGAAGGCAGTATCCTCCCAGACACAGAATCAACTTAGAATGGCTACCAGAAGGCAAAAATTGAAAAAGAATGCAAAGCATTGTGGGCAACTTATTAAAATCACCAAGGCATAAAATAAGCCATATAATGCCTTAGATGAATTTATCCACCATTACTTTAAACAGGGATTTCTACAACTCAGTCATGAATACAGTTCCAGATCTGTCAGCAGTCAAAATTGAAGGGGTAAACACAGACTATTTTCTTTCTATCTTCTTTACTCTATACTAAACACCATATGCAGCTAAAGAAGAGTGCAGAAGTAAATCCAAATGCTGTAGACTTGAAAAGAGACTTGCCAGGAGAGTTCACTTTTTTGCCTGCCACTCAACAAGACACATAGAAAACAAATCACTGGAGACTTCAGCAACGACATGAAACAATAATGGGGCTAAATTTTCAACTGTTGGCATAAAGCGCATAATTATTTTAAAACAGTCCATTTTTTAAAACATTTTTGCAAGGGTCTATCTTATAATACTTTTGCTTACACCCTTTCCTTGAGAACTATAACCAGCTCCTCTCCACCATGATCATATCACTGTGCATAATGCTGGTCTAACAATTTGCGGGAAGGTCAACTGAATTGTTCTTTAAAGCCTTTCATCTCCCAAAACTGAACTGACCAATTTACGTAACAGGGGAGATGTTTAGGTCACCTCTAACCTTGTGCTCTGGAAGATGTGGGTCCTGAGTGCTTCTGCTGGGGTCTGTACCTAGCTGCCAACATTTAAATGTTTTCAAGAGAAAATTTTCCATATAAATTGTCGATTTGGGGGCTGCTAGGTTCTTAGCTACTGAAGGGTTCATCTGCATTCTGGTGACTTAGCATTTATATCTAGCTAACTATGTGCTTATACGGCTCCCATTACTTTATTAGCTGAGCACTTCCCAATCATCTAAAAAGAGAAGTAACTGTACTTTACCAACACTAATTAATCATCACAATGAATAGTTCCCTGATGATGGGGTATTATCCTCTTGCTATAAATGGGGAGAGTCCAGCAGAAAGATTAAGTAACTTGATTAAGGCCATAGAGAAAATCAGTGAGAGTTGGGTTTTGAATGCAGGATTCTTGTTCTTAGTCTATTCTGTCTAACAGAGACCACAATAGCTGCTCATCAAGGAGGAGTTCAAGTGCAGGTGGCTAGGCAAGTATCTGCAGTGAATCTGGCGTCTTCAGTGGAAGCCTAGGTGGCACTGCCCCCTCCACAGATGCAAATTGTCCTGGGATAACCCGACAAACCTAGCCCGAAAAAGCAAACAGGTCCAAAAAAGCAAACAGAAAAAAATCAAAAAACCCAGCCTTGGGCAGCTGTCAGATGGAGGCAGATAATGAATAACCATTGATATTTAAGAATAATCTAAGTGGCAAACTTTCCAACATAGCCACCTATTGCCATTTTCAAGGGTATTTTATTATGGCTAGAAACTTATTTTTGAAAAATTACAGTTCAAATTGGCTTGATATTTTGCAGTACTCAAAAAAGGGGCAAGGAAGGGGAGTGAGGGGCTACAGCTGTGGGATTTGTAGGATCCAAAGGCCAGCTCTTTGTTTAAACTTGAACTGAACAGTGTCTGCATGCAACCCAGAGATAGTGCACTGTATCCAGAAAAGTTAGCAAAAGTCTATCTGAAGGGACTGGAGAGTGATAGATTTATTCCAGTACTGGAAGGGAAAGGGTACCATGAGTTGAGGGGAACACATGAAAGAGGAAAAGAGAACAGTGAGATGGTAAATAAACAATTTTCTTTGTTTTTTCTTTTCTAGCCTGAATAATTGGGTATACAATGGAAAAATATGGAGGAATGGAAGCTGAGCTTTGGAGAAGAAAAGCACTGATGGAAATTTCCTTGTGCCATTCCCTTGAGGATTGATAGTTTCTTGGGGAAATCTGAGTGCATTATGAACTACAAAGGAGATGGGTGTAATTATATACTAAATTATCATGTGCATGTCATAAAAAAGATTATGCACCAAAATTAACATGGAAAATGGTACAAAATGGCTGGACAAATCAACTTAACTCACACACCACCTTACTTCTCTACCCACTATGTATAAATCTCTGCCAAATTAAAAGGCCTCCCTCAAAAGATCAGCCTTTGCGAATTAAAGGTATCCATCCACAAATTTTGATGGACTGCAAGTGAAAACGAGTTCCTTGACTGAAAAGACCCTCTCACCCACTTCCTGAAGTTGGACTCTGGATATATGGTGCAAGACAATCTCATCTTACTGTAGTTTCTATGTTTGAGCATGGTGGAGTATATTTTTTGCTGATAATAAGAATCCACATGTTGCTGAAAGAAATGGCAGAACAAGAAGGGGGAGGGGGGGCAGGAAAGGGCTGGTACGCTTAATGTAAACTTTCCTCTGGGAGGTGGTCTCTCAAAGTATCTTAACTTCCTGCTTCTCCAGCCCACTGATGTTCACAGAGAGAAGACTGATAAGCAATAAGTATTGACAGGGTTAATCAAAACTGTGGTGCATATAGAATCTCTCTCAATTCCATTCTCCAGCATAGTTAGACATGCCATTTAACAGGACTGTATGAGATAGTTAAGTACTGTAAGCAGATACAGACTGACTCTATGCAAAAGAAACCAGGCCACAGTGAGTACACCTTGGTCTCTTGAGTACACCAAGTACACCTTGGTCTCTTGACTTGCTAATGATTATAACCAAAGGTACTACTGAACAAGAGGGAAATTAGTTCTGTTGCATCTAGTACCACAGATTAATTGAAGAATAAAGGGACAGACCATCTGATCTGGATAAAATTAGCTTTTTGCAGGACTATGAATGGGGACGCTAAGGGGGCCACAAATGCTTGGGACTGTACAGTTCCTGATTTGATCAGAAATCTCAGGACTGCACTACCTTTCACCCCATTTCATATGGCTCTAATGGGGTGTTCCACCAGCCAGGGAAATAGAGGTTTCACTCTGTACCCCCTTTCTCCCAGACATCTCCTATACCAGGGGCCAAAAGGATGGACTTATTGCCACCAGAAGATCTCCATTTACAAGTAAAATCCTCCACTGGGCAATTAAGATGAGTGTAGGCTCCTCTATGCATTTGAATGAGCATAAAGCAGTCTTAATGCAGCAAAAAACCTTGAACATGTTAATTTAAAGACTATGGGTGTTGAATGCAGCTCTTCAAGCTTACTGCAGTTTGTGATTTTGAAGTTGGCTCACATGTCTCTTAACAATCACATCCAGGAATAGTGGTAATTAAGCTAAAATGGAATTTTCCTATTTTGTTTTCATTTGAGTGAAGCATTATTCACCCTAGCAGTATAAAATCAGGCAGGAGATGCCAGAAAAATGAAATCAGCTAAATCTTATTGCCCAGCTAAAAGCGGCGCAAATTGAACGGACCTGAAAGTGAACTGGTATTGTTCATCCCATTTACATATAATATTCATGGTTCTATTCACAGTAAAAAGCAGAGATAAGATGCTAATTGATGCCTGTGTTTTAAGAAAATCTCTAACAAGACTTCCAGAGGGGTAGCCGTGTTAGTCTGTATACAGTAAAAACAACGAGTAAGCTTTCGTTATGCCTGCTGAAATTAAATTTGTTAGTCTTTAAAGTGCTACAGAATTCTCATTGTTCTAACAAGACTGTATTTCACACATTCCAGTGCTTTCTGAGCCCCAGGTCATGTTCAGTATGCTTTTCCTTCATGCCCAAATAAATGAAATGGTAAGAGGTTAAGTACAGAATGACATGTTCCTTTTCTCACCAAAGTTTCCCAAGCTGTTCTCTCTCGTGTCCACACGCATCTCTAGGGTCTTCACTTGCTGCAGATCATCTATCCCTGTCAGTGCTTTCTGTAAAGATAAGAAGAAATGGATGTGAATTTGCAGACAAGGTAGGTGACAGATTAGGAGAAAGGTGTGGAAATGCTTCCAACCAGTACTTTGGCAGCATGTTCTCCACATCACAATAGTCACCTTCTATTATATTTTAAATTAATTTCTCCGAGTAGCTTCAAATAACTGGATTGCATGTAATATTTGCATTGTTTACAGTGACAAAAAAGCCTGCACTTAGGGTGAAATTCACCCTAAATGCATTGAGGTCCAGCACAAGATCAATGCACTAGTTAAGTCTAATAGAACTGAAGCATTATTTTGTGGTCTTAACTGCTGTATACGCTTTGTGCTAGGACTCTGCACAGGGATGAATTTCAACCTCAATATGTACTGCAATCAAAGACATATATATAGTGAGATTTTTTTTTCATAGTCATCCTGTTTACCCTCTTAGGCAAAGATTTTCAAAAATGACTAGTGATATTAAATGCCCAATTTAAGAGGTCTTAATGGGGCCTGATTTTCAGAAAGTGCTGAGTACCCACCCTCTGAAAATCAGGCTCCTTTATAAAGTTGGGCATCCAAAATCTTTAGTCACTTCTGAAAATCTTGTCCATAGGGCCAAATCCTGTGAAGTACTAAACAATATGAACTGAATGCATTTAGTAATTTGCAAGAGGCACTCGACACCTCACTGGATCAGGCCCAAAACAACCAAAAGCTCCAACAGTCAACATACACATGCATATTGGTATTCTGCTTTATATTATCTGGATTGTTCTTTGTCCTTTGTGAGGGGGAAGCAGAAAGCAATTAAGTGGTCCCCATGTATAGGAGAAATTTTATAATTAAAAAGTTACAGAATACTTGGCTTATTTTGTTTTAATCCAGAGAATAACATTAATGGCAGGGAAATGATATAAGGGAAGACAGTATGTGTGTGACTCCACCACGGTTTATGTGTTTTGAAAAAAAACACGAGCATGTAGTCCCTGATCTTCAAAATATTTGGCCACCTAATTCCCACTGATTTCAATGGGAGTTAAGATGTAGGAATCACAATATCCCCACTCATTGGGTCAAATTCTGATGTGGTTAAGTGGGACAATGCTTAGCTTTAAAAGAGCCATATCTACTTACAGAAAGGGGATCAAACTCAGCCCTGGTGTATCTAATAATTTTTCTTCATTAAAAGAGGACACTGTATTAATACAAAACTGAATTTTAAATATTTGTTAAAACTATAGCTTAAAAATCAGTTTAAGTGCATGGAGTCCAATCAAATTTATAGAATTTATTTTGTCCCCAATAGATTTTATTAGGTGAGAAGGATAAAGGCATAAGGTGGTAGCCTAACACTCCCCAAGCATATCCAGAACTTCACTGAATGTCCCTGCCACAACCACAGAAAAGCCCTCATATTTGTCTCCCACAGAAACTGCTCTGCTCTGATTGAGGTAGTTTCCTCCAAATTTAAGAGATGTTATTCTCAAAATAAATTAGAAATTCCTCAAAGCAAGGTACAATCACTGTTGCAGTAAGGCTTTCCAACAGATGACACCGTTTGTGCATCTACTGGTTTAGTGCTATATGCCATCCTCCTTCAGACAGTCCTGCAGAAGGGTAAAACTCGATGAGAAAGCTCAATTGTTTTAGCATTTCTTGATCCTTCTCTCAGGGCTTGTTTATATTACCACTTTTATTGGTATAAGTTATGTTGCTTAGGGGTGTGTCAAAACACACCCCTGAGCGACATAAATTACACTGACAGAAGCACTGGTGTGGACAGTGCTGTTGGGTGGAGAGCGTCTTCCACTGACATATCTACCGCCACTCATGGAGGTGGTTTTATTATGCCAACAGGCGAGCTCGCCCATCGACATTGAGCAGCTACACAAGCGATCTTACAGAGGTGCAGCTGCATCGGTAAAGCTGGGCCGCAATAAACTCTGTAGTGTAGACATGACCTCAGTGAGGAGGAGATTATGGCAGTTTATGGCAGGAGGAGGCCTGTAAAGCCAGCAGATTCAAAGATCTGCAGAAAAAGCAAAGGACTCTCTTCAGTCCCTGGGCATTCCCTCTGCACAGATGTTCAGCCTCTACCTCCACCAGGACTCCCTTAGCAGTGGTGCTGCTGTTGACTCCCCCCTTGTTGTGGCTATGTAGTAGAATCCATTGACAGGACTCTGCTGGAGCTGATATATTTAGCATCATTAACTCCTGCCCAGATTTCAGCTCAAAAAGCCCCTTGGATTTCTGCTCTACGCAGAGCACTGAGAGAATCTTGCCACAGACAGCATCATTTCACCAAGTGTGTAAGGTCAGGAACATGCAGACTGAGCACCAAAATATTAATATTTGTGGGGGAATAGAGGGATTATATTATGCTCATGTGAGTATCTATTTCTTTATTCTTTAACATGCTCATAAGGTTCTTCCAAATACTTTAACCATTTGGCTCCCGGTTCTTCATTCCATCAGCTGAGCTTTTTTGATTTGCTGACGTTCAGTAAAATGACTATGGAACCAACCTCATGACATACCTAGTACAACAGGCAACAATGAGGATGGAGTACCTGGCATGACAGACTGCAGCAGAACAGGTAAACCCCTTGAAAGGGACACTGCTACCACTGGAAGAGTTTGCAAGTTTATTAAAAAGAGCATCTCCAGAAGGTAGAAAATCCCACCAAAATGACATAAATAGGCTAGAGTCCAAACTACAGCATGGAAAGTGCAAAGTGTTAACAGAAGGAGCAAAGAGAAGATACGAAGTACTAACAGCCAAAGGTATCAATAAAAACTAGAGGATCACATACAAGATTATCACATTACATCCAAACAGAAAAATGGCATCAAAATGAGTGTAGGCATCATCTTGCTCAGCCAAAAATGTGTTTAAATATATTAGAAGCAAAAAGGCCTTCTTGGATTACTATAAGATCTTTAGAGAGACAAGATGGGTGAGGTAATATCTTTTATTGGACCAACTTCTGTTGGTGAGAGAGACAAGCTTTCAAGCTTACATACACAGAGCTCTTCTTCAGGTCTTGGAAACATACTCAGGCTTGGTCTACACTTACCCCGGTGATTCGGCAGCAGTCAACGGGCATTACGCAAACTACGCAGAAAACTTGCATAATTCCCATCGATTGCTGTGCTTCTCTTCTATGCGCCGTCTTAACTGCACTGTGCCATTTGCAGGGGTGGATTAATAGCATCAACTTCTGGATCAACTGAGCAGGTCTTCACTGACCACTCAGTCAATCCAGATAAGTCAATCTTATGGTGGCGACTTTGCCACCATCAGTGTAGACATAGCCTCAGACTTTCACAGATAAATACAAGGTGGAACAGATTGTTTAGCATGAAGTAGTTAACCATTCAAGGCGAAGTGGCCTTTTAACACCTTTCCAGTCATGGGGGGAAAGGAAGGAAAGGGGAAGGCAGCTGCGGGGGGTTGTTAGTGGGTTACATATTGTTGTAATAAGCCATAGAGCCAGTGTCTCTATTCAGTCCATAATTTTCAGTGTCTAGCAAAGTTATGAATTTAAGCTCCCAGGCTCATCTTTTGAAGGCATTGTGCAGGTTTCTCTGGATAAGGCAGAGCAGTAACACAGTGGCTTACAGTTCTGGGCTGCCCTGAGGAGAGCACCACAACACAGTATAAAGACAACCTGTGAAATGTACTGCTATAAGTAACTATAATAAGTAAAGCTCATGCACTACAGGCAAGATCCTCAGTTGGGGCAGAAAAATGTTTGGTGCAACTGGAAGTAGAGCGTGGAGTTAAAACTGGCTCCAAACCATTTTTGTAGCTCGTTGTTCTGGGGGTCAGCCAGGGGCTGAGACAGTTTTTGGCATAAATTAGAGATGCCTCAGAGCTGCTCTAAATTATGCCTGGCTGTCCACAGCTCTAAGGGAGATTTCGGTAGCTAGGAATTGCTGAAGCACAGAGTCACTCTAGCCACACCTCTTTTCTCCAGGAATGCCTATTGTGCCAGGAGCCAGGAAGGGGCAGGGCATAAAGCCAGATATGTAGGCTCTATGCCCCCTGAGGATTCCTTCACACAAGAGGAATCTTCAGTTGTTTTCCACTACTTTGTCCCAGCCAAAGCAAGCAGAAAGGGATGATGACCTGGTCTAATAACTGGTTTTGAAAGAGGGCTAGATAAATTCATGATTACTCAGGGAGAAAAGATAATTAAAGAAATCAAATCTCATGCTTCAGGGCATGAAACGATCATCTGTTGGCATCAGGAAAGAATTCCCGATCACACCCTCATATAAAGCAGTGAACAATAAACTGGGTATTTTATGGGCAAAGGAGGATGCTTTCTGAAGAATCAGATATTAATCACTTTCTGATGTTTGATGCTTGATGAGGTGACCCAATAGTATGATACAGTCAAGCAAATCCTATGGGTTAACCTAAGTTTTCTGTACAGTAGAGCTTAAATAAATGAATTTTTGAACATGAACTATTTATTTATAAGGAGAGATTTCTGTAAAAAGTACTTTGCAATTCATTGACTACTGATGTATTGTTAGTATGGCAGAGAGACACAAAGTTCATTTGACATCTCTGGGCCTCCTTTCTAAAGAACAAATTGTTCAAAGCATTTACCCATGTGAAATTGTAGGGACAATTAGTAATCAGTTTAGCCGGCATTTTTAGCAAAATACTCCATGGTGTCTTATACACCACTCCTATCACCAGAAGGGGCTGGCGGAGATTTATTGGTAAAGTTTGTACTAGCTGAGAAAGATCTACTTGTTATGCAAGGATTCTTTACCTTGTTTACCTACCAAGTGATTGAGGCTAGAGTGATACAACATTGAGGCAACAAACTCATGAAATGATAAGGATTTTTTAATCTGTCATTATGGTACATTAGCTAAGCAGACGTGACTATGTACAAATCAAAATCTGATTTATGAAAAAATGAGTAAGATTTTTGTCAGGATGTTTTCAGTGTGCAACATCAGATGTTGTCTAAGCAGCAGGACAAACACCATAATACAACAGATGCAAGCTTTTACTATACTTACTAACAGTATTAAAAAATTAGGTGAAAATGCATAAAAGAAAAGACCTGAGACTAAATGAGGTCTTGGAGCAGAGGTTCCTTCCCATAGTGTTAGGCATGTTTACATCTATAGTGAGCTACACCACAACAGAGAATTATAAGATCCCAGTGAAATCAATTCCCTCCCTCTCCTTTTTCTAAACATTCCCTTACTTGTAATAGTTCATCATGATTTTGCACTTCTTTGCTCCATCTGTGGCTTTCTTGTCAAAAGTATTTAGTTTACAACTCAGAGGCAAACTTTCAGCCAAGGAGAAAAGGAAATTATTTAGTCAGTTCAGTAAGAATCCAATCTGTAGACCCAGGACTCTCCAATATTTTCTTTCCTCTCAAGAGGATTAGCACATAGCATATGAAATACACCCTAAACTCCTGAGCAATGGAAGTTACAACCACTTCTGAATATGTGTTTATCACTTTGCAGAGCAAAACATTGCTGCAATTTATCAGGCAAGATAGTGGAGCAAGATCAATAAAAAACAAGACAAGTAAAATGCTTCCTTTCAGCTGTACAGATCACACAGACAAACCCTGACAGTGTCAGAAATTCAGAAATGGAAATGATTATTTTTAACAACATGAAATATCTGGTAGATCATCTGACTTTCTAAAATGGATGTAATCTGCAAAGTCAGAGGCGATTCTTCCTGACTCCCACATAAGGTTTATCTCTGAAAATTGAAATTCTAAGTAGTGATTCAAGCCAAGTACAACCATTACTTTCAATACAGAAACAAACCTAATGGTAAGTCTGTGCACAACCCTGACAGACTAAGCATTACACTTTGAGTATTTTCCTCATAGCTAATCAGTTTGGGCCAAATTCTCCCCTGCTGTGGAAAAAAAAAACCTTTTGAAGGTGCAAAGCAATAGAAATATTACACCACTTTGAGAGTCTTTAGTAACAGAGCCTTTGCACGAATCCTTAATCAGAAACAAACCTTCATTGCGAGATTTCACACAGTGCCAGAGAAAATTAATAAAAAAATCAAAACTATACCATGAAGATAACGCCAGTATTTTCTTAAACCAACAGTGAATGCCTCCATAAAACAAAAATCACATGCAAGTCGAACAATCTGCAGAGCTATAAACCAAGAACCAAAGCCCTGAGCCTGCAATATGTTCTGTGCAGTTGGACCTCTGTGCCTGCATGGAGCATCACAGACTTCAGTGGGGGCTTCAGTGGGTTTCGGGGGAGGGACTAAGGTTCCTGATCCTGCAACTTATTGAGTCCCATTTGTGGACCTCCCTGGAACTAGGTGCAAGTGCAGAGGTCTGCCCATCTGCAATAGTCTGCAGGATCAGGTCCTAAGTGTGCTCTCATGTGAATGAAAAATACATCTGGCTTGTATGTGTGTGTCTTTGCATTTTATTTTAATTTCACTCTTGTATTTAATTTCTTTTTTGGACGATTGAAGAGAATATAACCACAGCAATAACACCCAAAATCTTCACAGCCAAAGAGACAATAAAGAAGATACTGTAAATGTGCTTTAAAAATAAAACCAAACCTTTCATACATCTTGATAATTAATGGCATGTGGTTGTTTTAAAAACTCCCCATATGAAGATTTGTTTCAGATTAAGTGTTTGAGCAGTGGCTCTATTTTTACATTTGAAAAAGCGGAGGAAGTGACTTTATGGAAGCAGCTGTTTCAACTTGATCAATATAAAGGTCAAAGAATAGATAAATCAGATATGTTATTAAAACAAGCTGTAAACATTGTTAATGTTTCCTTGACAATGTCATATAATTTTTCCTTTGAAGAGGAAGTGTGTTCCAACAATGCCAACACAAAAGTCAGGTTCCAGGGCAAATAAGTGACCATATACAGTAGAAACTAGATAGACAAAACACATTAATTTAACACTTATTATCATAAGTGAGCTTCCCTATCAATTTGAAAACATGCAACAGTGAAGTGCTTGGACCTGATCCAATCCACTAGCGTGTGGACACAAAGTAAACTGCTTTAACTTCACTGAAAAAAAGAAAGAAATTCATACTGTAGGAGGATCTAACTGGTTGTTAATACAAGAAATAAAGTGTACAATGAAATTTCAATTGCTAGGGATGATGGTAAAATTGTTGACTTCTTAAAGCTTTTCTCATAATTGTTTATTATTTAATAAATAGCAATATGGCTTTGGAAAGAGAAGGGGTTGATGCTGGCTGAAGTAATGTCTTAAACCCTTATCTGAAACCCACTGTAGTCCATTGGTATATTTTCATTGACTTCAATGGGCTTTGGATCAGGTCCTAAGAAAGCAAAAGGCTACTTTAAAGAGACAAGGTAGGTGAGATAATATCTTTTATTGGACCAACTTCTGTTGGTGAGAGAGACAAGCTTTTGAGTTACACAGAGCTCCTCCTCAGATCTGGGAAAGGTACTCAGAGTGTCACAGCTAAATATAAGATTGAACAGATGGCTTAACATAAGTAGTCAGCACATATTCTAAGGAATCATTCAAGGTGAAGAACTCTGTGTAGCTTGAATGCTTATGTCTCTCATTAACAGAAATTGGTCCAATAAAAGATATTACCTCACCCATCCTCTCTCTCTAATATCCTGGGACCGAGATGGCAACAACAATACTGCATACAAAAGCTACTTTGGCAGTTTTCCAGTGGATTTATGCTGGGCACATTTTAGCTTGTAAATATATTACACTGGACATAATCTATTGTCAAAGTTTAACTAAGAACAAGTAGATGTGCACAGAGAAATCATAGTCATTCGGTGTAGTCAAAAGACATGGAACAAGGTATATCATAAAATGTGACAACTATTTAGAGGTTTTTATTCTATACGCACCAAGAAATGACTTTCACATCTAAACATTTTATGAACAGGAAGAGCATCAGATATGAAGGGGGCACTTCTGAGTGTAACTAGTTATCTAATCGATAGTTCACTGTCAAGATCATGATTTTTATTATCATTTGTATTACATAGCACCTAGAAGACCTAGTCACGGACCAGCACCCCACTGTGATTCTTACCTAGAAAAAAAAAGAGTAAATTGGGAGTTTAGAGAAAGAAATAAGAAATAAATTAATAGTATTTTAATTCTTTGAAAGATGTATCCTCCATGTATCAGAACTTTGGAATTGATATTTTCTCCTGTGCATACAACCTTATACATGACATAGTCTTTGGCATAGAGAGGAGGAAGAAAACTTTCCAACCTTTCTTTTCTACTCAGCTGAGGATTAGTAGCTCCTTAGAAATATGCCATTCACACGACAGCCATTCACTCCCATAAGCAATATTACCATCATCTAATCCTCCTTTGTTGCTGCCCTGCCAGTCCCCATTGCCTCTCTCCCACATTCCCCTCCCTTCCGAATGCTGTACTGTGCTCACTGTTGTACCCTCTGAGTACAGGAGTACCAGAGTGGAAGTGACTAACGTTGTGATCTCTGCAAGCATTGGCATAGACAGCTTCAGGAACTGGGATTTTAACCAGCTTTATTGCGATGCCAAATATATTCACAGTAGAACATGGCAGCAGGTGAATACAATGAAAGAAGAGGATGGAAGGAGAGCAGACACATTCTATTCTCAAGCCCAAACAGTCACTAAAAGGAGTCTGATACAGGGTAGGATCAAAGCAATCAAGGACCTAGGCATACCAGGATGGGGCCACTCATGGCCCTGGACCCAAGCTATGGCCATGGCCCCATGCAGCAGAGAGTGGCCTGCCTCCCACCCTAGAGAGGTAAGACAGGCAGCAAGTGGCTCTCTCTCTCCCTGAGAGCAATGGCAGGCTTGAAAGTCAGAGCCTCTCCCACTCAGAAGCAGCGGAGTTCCCCTCTTCTCCCACAGTCTTCTCATGCTACACACAGAGGCCCCAGAGTTAGTGTTGGCAGGGCCCCCCAGAGCAGTGGGTCTCAGAGTTAACACTCCATTGAGATGCATGCTGCAGTTCACACCTCTCGGGGCTATTGACACAGGCTGTCTGCAGATTCAAGCAAACATAGAATCACAGAGTTGGAAGGAACTTCAGGAGGTCATCTAGTCCAACCCCCTGCTCAGAGCAGGAATAACCTCAGCTAAATAATCCCAGCGAGCGTTTTGTCAAGCCGCACCTTAAAAACCTCTAAAGATGGAGATTCCACCACCTTTCTAGGTAAACCATTCCAGGGCTTCACCACCCTCCTAGGGAAAATTTTTTTCCTAATGTCCAAACTAGACATCCCCCCCTGCAACTTGAGACTGTTGTTCCTTGTTCTGTCATCTGCCACCACTGAGAAAAGTCTAGCTCCATCCTCCCTGGAACCCCCTTTCAGGTAATTAAAGGCTGCTATCAAATCCCCCCTCATTCTTCTCTTCTGTAGACTGAACAAGCCTAGTTCCTTCAGCCTCTCCTCATAAGTCTTGTGCTCTAGCCCCCTAATCATTTTTGTTAGCCTCCGCTGCACTCTCTCTAACTTCTCCACATCCTTGTTGTAGTGGGGGGCCCAAAACTGGACACAATACTCCAAATGCGGCCTCACCAATGCCGAATAGAGGGGAATGATCACTTCCCGTGATCTGTTGGCAATGCTCCTACTAATGCAGCCCAATATGCTATTGGCCTTCTTGGCAACCAGGGCACACTGCTGACTCCTATCCAGCTTTTTATCCACTGTAACCCCCAGGTCCTTGTCTGCAGAACATCTGCCTAGCTCGTCGGTCCCCAGTCTGTAGCTGTGTATGGGATTCTTCCGTCCTAGGTGCAGGACTCTGCACTAGTCCTTGTTGAATCTCATCAGATTTCTTTTGGCCCAATCCTCCAGTTTGTTTAGGTCCTTCTGTATCCTATCCCTACCTTTCAGGGTATCTACCACTCCCCCTAGCTTAGTGTCATATGCAAACTTGCTGAGGGTGCAATCTACCCCATCCTCCAGATCATTGATGAAGATGTTGAACAAAACCGGCCCCAGGACCGACCTCTGGGGCACTCCGCTTGTGACCAGCTGCCAGCTAGACATGGAGCCATTGATCACTACTCGTTGAGCCCTATGCTCTAGCCCAGCAGTTCTCAACCGGTGGTACGCGTACCACCGGTGGTACTTCGAAGAAGGCTGGGTGGTACGAGCTGTACCACGCCGCCGAATCTGCTGCCGAAAGTCCCCCCCCCCCCCCCCCCGCCGCCGTGAAACCCCGCCGCCGCCGAAAGTCCCCGCCCCCCACCCACCCCCATGAAACCCTGCCGCCAAAAAGGGGCAAACGGCGGCAGGGTTTCGGTGGAGGGCATTGTTCCCCCCATGTAACCCCGCCGCCGCCGAAAGTCCGCCCCCCCCTTTTTTTCCCTGAGTGGTACTCGGGTCAGGTACAGTCAGGTCAAGTGGTACTTGATCTGATTGTACCTGGCCCGAGTGGTACTTGGGAAAAAAAGGTTGAGAACTGCTGCTCTAGCCAGTTCTCTATCCATTTTATAGTCCATTCATCCAACCCATATTTCCTTAACTTTCTGATAAGAATACTGTGAGAGACCATATCAAAAGCTTTGCTAAAGTCAAGGTATACCACGTCCACAGTTTTCCCCACATCCACAGAGCCAGTCACCTCTTCATAGAAAGCAATCAGGTTGGTCAGGCATGACTTTCCCTTGGTGAATCCGTGTTGACTGTTCCTGATCACCTCTTCCAAGTGCCTTAAAATGGATTCCTTGAGGACCTGTTCCATGATTTTTCCAGGAATTGAGGTGAGGCTGACCGGTCTGTAGTCCCCCAGATCCTCTTTCCTCCCTTTCTTGAAGATGGGCACTATATTTGCTTTTTTCCAGTCATCAGGGACCTCCCCCAATTGCCATGAGCTTTCAAAGATAATAGCCAATGGTTCTGAAATCACATCAGCCAACTCCCTCAGCACCCTTGGGTGCATTGCATCCAGCCCCATGGACTTGTGTATGTCCAATCTTTCTAAATACAACTTTCTAATACATCACTGTACTGGTCACACTCAGGTCACACGTTCAAGTTTTTCTTCCCAACTGTGAAGGCTACAAAATTACTTTTTTTTCTTAAAATGAAAGCTTAGAACCTGAGGTAATCACATGCCTCCAGGAGCTGCTGTATCCAGGCAGTAGCAAAGCATTTGCACGGTACTTTGCAGAGCAGAATGTAGAGGAGCACTTCAACTTTTTGGAGTCAGATTTCTGTTCCTCCTACAGTTATGACTGAATTCTCATTTGGCTTTTTAGTTGCCATCAAGATACCCTCCCACAAAACTGGGGTTGAAGGCCCAGTGGATCTAGGCAGTTCACAGATGCAATGACCATATTCCCACCACTCCCCTAGCCTGTCCAAAACACAGCCTCCTCCCCATCACTCTTGTGCATAGTTCTGCCATGGAGCTCAGCTCTGTGACATGCAGGCGGGTGCAGTCTTTATTGCAACTTCTCTGTTGCTTAGCTCTCCCCAGTGCAGCATTCCTCAGCTTCTCAGGACCCCAAAGGATTCTCTGCCCTTCATTAGTACTCAGTAAATACCATATACTGTGAAATAAAAGGGTTTCTTCACAATAGATTTCAATGCATCATTCTCTTACAAGAGGCTGCACCAAGATCATTTTCCCTTTTCACAAAGCAGAATGGCTTTCAACTATGCTTTGACAGAAGTGGAAAACTAAAGGCACTTCGATAAATATAGAAAGTATTTAAAATACTTTCAGTACTTTATAATTGGCTCTCAAGACCAACATACAGGCAAGTGAGATTAGAGTGAAATCCTCCTAACCCCATTCAGGAATAAGAATTAAATTTTTAATTACATTTCCAATTTCCAGCATATAGTCCATGTAGAAATCCCTCTTCTGATGTTTTGATAAAACTCAATGCACTTTAGAAAGAATTAATTAGATCTGTTTTGAATTATGATTACGCTACATGCACTACTTTATGCCTAACTCACTAGGCCAATAACGAACATGGAAGGAAATACATTGGTCGTACTTGTATATGAAACAGGGCAAGATATAGACAGATGTAGATGTTAAATTTTCTTAATATAGAGGCCACCTTACATGGAATTCTAATTGTTAGATATGCCATAGTTATGCAATCTTGATTAGAGCTGCTAACAAGTAACCATAATGTGCCTATTTATATGCCAGTGTGTTCCTCACAGCTGCATTAAAGAAAACCAAGAGGCCACTCACCAATTTACTGGGGGAAAGGTATTCATCCATTAGTAGCTCTCCATCATCTTTAATCAATGGGCTGGGATTCAGGAGACCTTGCCACCTCAAATCAGTCACCCGGACAGTGGCTGAGCCTGGACGGGGGACTCTGCCAAGGTTCCAGTTTAGTTCCATTTCAGTATGGCCTAATCAATAAAAATAAGGAAAAGGAAAATTAGTTCTTGTTCAGTATTTACTACATACTCTTAACTAAGGTAATTTGACTTGGCATGATTTCCATAAGGCACTATAAAAGATCAAAAACAAACAGAAACTAAACTGATATATAATATGATATCCAACCAACTTCAACCTTATTCTGTATGTTCCTTTCTTTCTCTTCCCCTTCCCGTCCAGCGATCACCTCTCAGATCCTGTCTTGCCATGATCAATTTGGACTGTAAGCTTTTCAGGGCAGGGACTTTATCTTTTACTAGCTATATAAAACACTATGTTCTATACATAAAGCTTCTTAAACAATAATAAACTTAGGATATCCATGCGAAGGGTATTTCATCCCACTCCTCCAATTACAGCATAGCTCCCCATACATACACACCTGGATTCTACCCAACCCCTCTGAGGATTGTAAATGACACAGAAAAAAACGTAGGGGTGTTCATACTGCCAGTGTAAGCACCAAAATATATTATTACTTTTCTCTGGTTTCTTAAGCTTTGACTGTGGACAAAATAGATTTCAGTATAGAATGTTCTGTACTATATGAAACAGATGTGAATTGTTAATGAATGCTCTCTGGGTCAGTCAGAGCATATCTACTAGGTCCTACTTCTGGAAACTGTATTTTTTATAAACAAAACAAAACAAAACCAAATCTGTTTCAAGGGAGCAATAAGATATCAAGGTTTAAGGTGATAGGATTGAAGTAGTTATCTAAATTAAGTCCTGTTCAACCAGACCATTATTTGGTTCCCAGATCTACTACTTTGGACAAAATTTATAGCAATTAGTTTTGAAATATCAAAGCAATCAGAGTGTGTGTGCTGGAGAGAGAGACAAAAACAATCAGGTGTGCCTGAAAAGCTGTGTGGCCTTTTTGCATTACACAATGATTTTACAGCTATTTACTTCTATTTGGCAGCAAATAAGTATCACACATGGAAAAACTACTGTTTAAAGAAATTAACAAGAGGCTAGAGAAAAAAATCTTCCTTTGTTGAGATAGCTCCTGCAATTTTTCCATGTTTTCCATCCCTATTATGAGGTAATACCTATTCTTATAATTAGAAAAGTAATTAAATCATCAAGATAATCATAATTGCTTGATAAGCCTTTAGAGAGACAAGGTGGGTGAGGTAATATTGTTTACTGAACCAACCTCAGTAAGCTTTCAGGCTTACAGAGAACTCTTCTTCTGGTCTTTTATCATCATTTTTCTGTGTGAGTTCATTCGGGAGCATAGTGATTTTCTCATTTCCCCACATAGTTGTTATTGGGGTATTTAGTGCACTGGAGGAGGTACACCACATGTTATGATAGGCATGTATAGGACCCATGGATCTTGAAAGGTATATCGTGGGTGGTATAGATCATTGTAGCAGTAGAAATATGGCTGCTAGTTTTGCATCTGTTGTTATGGCAGGGTCTGGTGCCACCTTAGGTTGATATCCTACATGATATTCTCATAAGTAAACTAGGGAAATGGGGTCTAGATGAATTCACTATAAGGTGGGTGCACAACTGGTTGAAAGACTGTACTCAAATGGTTCGCTGTCAGACTGGGAGGGTGTATCTAGTGGGCTCATGCAGGGGTCAGTCCAGGGTATGGTACTATTCAATATTTTCATTAGTGAGTTGAATAATGGAGTGGAGAGTATGTTTATTAAATATGCAGATGACACCAGGCTGAGAGAGGTTGAAGTGCTTTGGAAACAGGATTCAAAAGGACCTTGACAAATTGGAGAATTGGTCTGAATTCAAGATGAAATTCAATAAAGATAAGTGCAAAGTACTTCACTTAGGAAGAAAAATCAAACACACAAGTACAAAATGGGGAATGACTGACTAAGTGGTAGTGCTGCTGAAAAGGATCTGGGGGTTATGGTGTAACACAAACTGAATATGATCCAACAAATGATGAAGTTGCAAAAAAGGCTAATATAATTCTGGGATTTATCAACAGGAATGTTGTATGTAAGACACGGGAATTAATTGTCCTAGTGTACTTAGTACAGGTGAGGTCTCAGCTGGACTACCGAGTCCAGTTCTGAGCACTACACTTTAAGAAAGATATGAACAAATTAGAAAGAGTCCAGAGAAGAGTAACAAAAATGATGACAGCTTTAGAAAACTTGACCTATGAGGAAAGGTTAAAAAAACTGGGCAGTTTAGCCTTAGAAAAAGAAGACTGGAAGGGGGCGGGGGCTGATAACAGTCTGCAAATATGTTAAGGTTTGTTATAAAGAGGATGGTGATCAGCTGTTCTCCATGTCCACTAAAGGTAGGACAAGATGGAATGGGCTTAATCTGCAGCAAGGGAGATTTAGTTAGATATTACAAAAACATTTCTAACTATCAGATGAGTTAAACTCTGGAGTAGGCTTTCAAGGGAGGTTGTAGAATCCCTGTCATTAGAGGTTTTTAAGAACAGATTGGACAAACACCTGTCAGGGATGGTTTAGGTTTACTTGGTCCTGCCTCAGCACAGAGGACTAGACTTGATGACTTCTCAAGGTCCCTTCCAACTCTACATTTCTATCATTCTATATAAGCTGCTTACTGTGTCATATCAAATTCACTAATTCTGAACTATAACACAACTTAACACCTAAAAATATCAAAGAGCTGATTCTTCTGAGCTCTCTTGTTGCTTGTGATACTTTTAACCTCTTATAAGTAAGCACCATAACCATGAGGCCCAGAGCTTCTAAAACACCAGAGTGCTCATTAAAAAAAGGAAGGGGGGGAGGGGGAAGGACCTTGAAAATCCTGAGTTCCTAACTCTACAAATAATACCACAACCCAATATTTTCATTAGTTTGGGGGTTTTTTTTCCAAAGAACCCACCACTTCTTATACTGTTTCCATTGTAATTTCTGTCACTAGCATATCATTCTTTTACAAAGTTCTGTTCAGAGGGGAGACCCTTTCCATTCACCTCTATCCATTGAGGGCTTGACTTTTTCAGCTAGATCCTCAATGAATATATGTTGCTTCCTATAAAGAATGTAGGGTGAATTATTCAAAAGTGCCTATGTGACTTGAGAGTATAACCTCCAAGTTTTGGTTTTGTTATACTATTGGCTCTTTCTTACATGTTCCTACAAAGCAGGCAAATACCAACAATCTTGACAGGCAAGTTTGAACTTAAAAACTAGGGTCAAACTCCAGCTGGAACGTAGATATACAAATAAATAGCTCCCAAATGGTCATATGTCCTGTACATACCTCAGAAGTGGCATTAAATTACATCCATGTTATTGCCATGACCAGATTTACAGACAACCCACTGAAAATTTATTCCTAATAAGCATAAGAATAATCTATGTGAGAGTGCGATGGGGTCAGCAAATCCCATATTAGACCAGAATAGGAAGAGATTAATGGTCTGTCCTTAGCCAGAGAGTATGTACATATCAATGTGAACCATCATCTCTGATTCCCAGGCCACATCAAGTAACACTCCCCTGTGTTTCCAAGTTTCATGAAATAACCTTACACTACTGTTAAATCCGACATGCCAAAAATCAATTTCATCAGCTTTGATTCTTCTTGTCCCTTGCTGATTGTGGATTTTCTGGCATGTTCCTATGCAGATTGCTGGGCAGAATTTGATCCAATTAGTCTAGATAATGTTAGCTTTATTGAAATCTTTGGGTAATACCAGTACCCAATTGTTCAAAAAAGTCAGAGATCTCGTTGATAAGAAGCAGAACAGAAAACTGTAAAATGAAAAGACAAAAGTAACCAAAGGAAGTCTAGTTTTTCTTGGAGAAATGATTATCCAGTATCTGACTGGGATGACAGCGTCCACTGTATGACCACATGGATGACAGATAAGTAAAGTATGGCTGTTTTGTTTGATTATTTTTAAAGGTTTATAGTTCCTTTTAATTCAAGCAAAGATATCACCATTAGGTGATAGATCTGCCTATTGTATACATTCTGTATGTTTTTCTGGAGCCATTTAGATTGAGAGTCCTTAAATATTGATATGATGCATTAATACAAAATGTAACTGTGCTAATAGCAGGAGTGTGCAGACAATGGCACTAAAGAGTTAACCCACTTACATTAAAGAAATGATTTCTTTCATCATTTCAGTCCATTGCTACGACATTTCAAAATGTCATCCCATCTCTGGCACATGTGTTGATGCAGCACTTACTTAAGGTTTGACAAGCAGATCAATTTGTGGTTTAATATCTGAAGTGATGCTCCCAATTCTACACTTCCTGCTATTGATCTGTTATTCATAATTACTATAGCATTGGAGTAGTAAGGAGAATAATATTTTCATTGCAAATTGTCTGTGTTGCGAGAGGGTTATTGTCAGTAAACAATATCAGTCTTCTAAGGTGCACTTCTACCATGTTAAAATTTCCTCAAGAGGAGACAGAACTTTGAGGAATAATGTCCCAAAATGAGGAATATAAAACAGTGGTGCAGGAATTCTAAAGGTGAAGTATACAGCTCAAATAAAAATCCAGTTAATCCCAGAAATGTGTGTTGGGTTAGCTGGCAAAACTAGTGCACTCACAGGAGATACATACGGTGACATTTTCCCTGCTAGTACCAGAACTTCATTTGTCCAGGTAAGAAGGGGGAAAAAATAGACTAAAGAAAATGATGGAAAGTCATGGAATCTATGACTTGTTAGCACATTATGATGTACTATGTTGTGTACAGGTCAACTGTGGGAAGAGAGTAGCCACCAGCAACAGCAAAACTCACTAAGCAGCTGCCCCAGGGTTTCTTACAACCCTACCGATATCCTAAAGCTTCCTCAGGGTTCTCCTCTACTCTCAGCACAGATTGGCTGCTGAGCTCCTACACATGGCGGGCTTTCCTTGGCTCCATGGCATCCTACACAATAACATTACATTCTGAAACAGGTAAGGTTGCTCAGGTACAACCATCGATCAGCCCAATCATTAAACACAGGAAATCCACATTATGAGTAGCGCTACTGACTTCAGTGAGATTACTCACTTGAATAAATGCCATGTTAACCATATGCATCAGTGATTGCAGGACTGGGGACATGTGTTGATTCAGCAAGGGACTTAAGCACATGGCTAACTGTAAGCACATAAATAGTCCCACTGAAGTCAATGGTTAGGGTGTAGAATCAGAAGCTCAGGAGTTCTACTCCCAGCTAATTTCCCAGACACTGCATAGCCTCAACAAATCACTTCATTGGTTGGATTTTAAAATGGGGGTGATAATATTGACCTACCTACTTTCACTACAGGTGTGCTGCAAAGATCACTTGTACCACACATTAAACATGTAAGGTTCTACAGCAGTGGTTCTTAACCTTTCCAAACTACTGTACCCCTGAAGCCTGAGTCCCACCCCCACGGGGCTGAGGCATGTAACTTAGTAGCTCCAGGCAATTGCCTTTCTTGCCACCCCCAATACCAGCTCTGCACTTGCGACCCCTCTAAAACCCCAGGTTAAGAAACACTGTTCTACAGTAAGTAAGTGATAAGGATTATTAAAATAAAATTGTCCTTGAACTATTCAAGCAGGGGTGGCCAAATTGTGGCTCGTGAGCCGCATGCAGCTCTTTTACAGTTAAAGTGCAGCTCGCAGAGCCTCCTATGCTCCCCACTTTCCCCACCTACCAGACTGGGGAGGGGAGCTCAGAGCTTCTGTCCTGCAGCAGGGTGGTGGAGCTAGAGGATTCTGCCCAGTGGGGAGGGTAATCTCAAGGGGTCAGTAAGTTTAGCCACCCCTGGACAATTGTGTTATTAGAACTCCCTGTAGAACAGTCTAATTAACTCTTCTCTGCCAATTTCTTCCTAGTAAATTGATGTGATTAGGTCCTGGCAAGTTGGTAAAGCTCCAAGACTTCACTGTCTTCCTAAAATGATTTATATAAGAGTTAATGATGATGTAGTGCATTCTTCATTAAATATATATAAATATGCATTTCAAATATGGCAGTTATCAGAAGCATATGCCTCTGTGTTAATTACTACTTTTTTTTTGGAAACCTGAGAAAGACCCTTTGGACTGTGACTGGCCATTAACACTTTTAAACTCAAACATCAAAATATAAGCAAAAGTTCTTGACCGCATAATTTAAACAGGCTGCTGTTTTTGAAAACAAGATCTATACAGATTGATCCAGCTTTATGTCAAGAAAATTTCTACATCCATATATTAAAGCTGGCCTAGCAAATATAAAAATAAATATAGCTGAATGCCCTAAACACCCCAGGGAAAGAGGGGGACACAGCACACGGGGATGGGACGTTTTACCATTTTCAAGTTCCTCAATGTCACTGTTGCAAGTAAAACATTATGCAGGTGTCATCACGACAGCCAACAAAATTCACTGAAATACTGGGTCACCCCTCATAAACTGAAATCTTTAGTTAGCTCTTAGTGCCTTCTGGACAATGAAATAGTCCTTATGGTTCTTAGCTAAAGAATGGGAGCTAGGAAAACTTGGTTTCCATCTCTCTGTGGTCAGTCACTGCTTGTGCTTCAACCATTCTTTTCCCTCCCATTTCCTGGCTGAGCCTTTCCTCTCACCTTTTCAGGCTCTTCCTTAGCTACCCCAGGAAGCAAAGAAATCAGTCAGAACTCCATAAAAAAGTACAGTCCTGCTCTCCTAGGCCAGTATCTGAAGAAGCATCCTCTTCTGCTTTTGGGCTGCTCATTCCTTCAAAAAGTTACTCCTTACAGCAATAAGTCTAATTTCAAGTATGGCACTGGAGTTCCATCTTATCTTCTCCATATGCTGCAGGCCTGAAAATTCTCTATAAAAACACTTCAATGTACATTCCATGTATGAGAAGACAGCAGTATATTTTTGAAGTATTTAATTTTTCCTGAAATCCATGATTATGTAATTATTCATTAAATTGCAGAATCACAAGCCATGGCTGTGCTCTCAGCATTACCATCGTCACTAAATGAAAACAAAGAATTCTGTGTTTATAAAGGATTCAACTCAGAGTTTGGTTTAAAAGTCCTAAGGGACCTGTAAGTGCCCTTTTAAGTGTAATTCTGTGTAAGTGCACTGCAGATAACCTCTTCTGGAAAATGACTGTTTGGGCAGCTGGAATCTGCTATGATGTCACCAGGAAACTACCATTACATTAATCAATCCCTAAAGGGAAAAACAATTCCCTGCAACATTTATGTAATATGCAGCATCCTACACTATTCTATTTTAGCAGGTGTAATAAAAAAAGAGAGTTAAAAATATGGTTTTTATATATAGCAGTCACCCTCAACAGCTCTCTTTACCTTGGATAACTAGATGTTATTGCATTAATCTTTGTTATTCTTAAATACAGGGAAAGTAGTGAACACTGCAGTAATGCTATCTTGTTTTCAAAGACAAAATTGCAAACAGCTAAAAGCAATCATTGTATAGAGAGCATTGTCATTCCATTCACATATTCCCTAACATTTGTCTTGTTTTCACTAAGAATCTGGAATATCAGATCTTGATTCTCCTCTCACCTACAGCATTGAAAATCCATTGGCTTTAATGAAGTCACATCCAATTTACACAGATGTAACTGAGATCGGAATCATGCCCTCCTCACTTCATAGCCATCTGAAGGCTCGATTAAGCAAACCAATGAAGCACACGTTTAACTTTAAGCACAGTCCGAGTGATGTCAATGGGAATTAAGCCCATGCTCTAAATTAAGTATGTATCTAAGTGTTTTGCTGAACTGGAGCTTCAGTTCACCGGGCCAAATTCACCCATGCTGCAAAAATCTACTGATTTGGCCCATTGTTTATATTCTTCCTGTGTGAATTTACTGCTTGTGAAAGGTACCAACTCCTTTGTTATCCACAGGACAGAAGTAGCCACAGCAAGAGCTTCCTCACAGCACCTCAGCAGTATGCATAAACCCTTATTGAGAGATGCCATTGAGGTGACATTCACAAGGCCTATGCCCCGGTTAAGTTCCACTTAAACTCTAAGAACAGGCTTTAAGTAGTGCACAAGCTTTACACCAGCCAGCCCTCTGTGTAGGGGTGAATTTCACTCTGAATGAGAGGAGATTTCGGTCTTCATGCTCATTCACAGTGAAATTCACTTCTGTGTAGCAGACCATGCTACAAACCCAAATTGGTTTTGAACCAGCAACTTGGAGGTGAAAGGTATGTTTCACTTTCTTATAAAATGTAATATAGATACATTAAAAAAATTCATTTTAAAACCAAAATATATATTACTTCTATTAAACATATAAAAGGATAAAACAGAAGTTTGTGGCTTTTAAGTGCATGTAGTACAAAGTTGTCGTCGTCGCCCCCCCACCCCCGCACCTGCCCCCCCACACACACTGCATGTATAAAGAGCAAGATGTATAATACTTTGCCAGATCTCTGCTGGTAGTGATAAATTTTTATCACATGTGCTGGAAATGCCTCTAAGTTAAATAATTCTGTGATTACTTGCCAAATGTTGTTCTGCTATAGTAGAATTAAAATGTGGCTCTTTCTCCATTATATGTGCTATTAGGAATCAATGAAACAAACCAAAGCTGAATCAATTGTTACAGTCTTTACTGTTAGCAGCCTGTGAAGGTAGAAGACTAGGAGAAGCTTATACACTGCTATGTATGCCACAGAGAATGTCAATGAAATCCATAATCTGTGGCTACAAACCACCAAAGGATAGAGAGCTATATTTACTGGCTGCTATGACACAAACTGGCCAGAAAGCTCTGATAGAGAATTACTCTTGTATAGGGGGCTCTCTGCTGGCAGAAATCTGGGAGAGGTAGCTCTGCTTGCTTCTGCACCAGCTTCTTCCCACATCCAGCATGAGGAAAGGAGAGGGACTTTCTGAGGGCATGATGTGGACAGCAGGAGTCATGGTGGAGCAGAGCTCTTCTAATTCTGATCCTTCACTGGTGAAAGACCTCACACCACCCCCTCCTGTTCAACTCTACTCCTCCCACCCATCCCCAACATATAAGTATTAATTTCAGCCTCAACTCCAATTTAATGAAGTCTTTTGTCTGTGAGTACTTAATACCCTTCTTTTTACACCCCAATACCAAAACCCTCTCTTTATCCTAGGGGACAGAGTCTACAGATAACTGTATTCTCCTGAGCTGAGTAAAGATTCGATCTACAGTTCAGCATTCTGCAGGTCATCTCAATATACACTGGATCTTCTGTAACATTTAAGGGATAAAAACCCAAGTACTGATTTCTCAGGTTACCTAATATTCTCAGGCTACCCTTAAGTACTCAAGTATTATTAAAGCTGAGTAGCACCCATCATATACCAAACACTTTCCAAACATAGAAGAAGACACAGCTCAACATTACAGTTTTAGGCCCTGATCCTACAAAGGCTTATTCACATGCTTAACGTTATACATGAGTAGTGGGACTATTCACAATAAGTAAAATTAAGCATATGAGTAGGGCTTTGGAAGATCATGGCCATAATCATTTAGAATATAAAAAAGCCATCCCTGTGAGTTTCCAATGCTTTATATTCCTTCTTCACAGCAGCTCTATCAGAAAGCAGCCTGAAGGTCTTCCTGTTCCTAATCAGCCACGCCAAGTTTGATCAATACCAAGTTAGCATAAAGTCTCTTTGGTCTAAACTGAAGTTGAAGTTAACATTGTCAAAGTTGTCTCTTACTTAATTTCCAATTAGACTTAGGACTTAGACTTACTTTTGCTTAGGAGACTTTAAACATAAAATTCAAATATACTGCTACTGACCTGAGACTCACATACTAGGACTGAACTGCAGAACTGAGACTGGACAGTGCTAAATGCACCAGAATACCATAGCACATCCCATTTCTATCCCTACTCCATGTTCAAATCTTTGTATAGTGCTAATAAGAAAAGTTACCTCAAGAGTGCTCTCCTGTTACTCAGTAGATTTAACAACTGGGAACAAAAGTATTGCTTGCTCAGCATGTAGCCTGCAAAATAAAATTTAAAAAATCATGATATTGCTCATATTCTAGAAAAGAATAACAGTAAAGAACATGTTTTAGGGCCCAATCCAATGCCCAGTGAAATCAATGGGAAAACCCTTACTAACTTCAGTAGGCATTGGATCAGGCCACTTTTATACATGCTGAGAATCAGAGCAAGATTACTTTCTAATGAAGAGAAACCTATTTGTCAATTAATCTTACTGACGTGGCAAAATTCCACCAATCATTGCACTGTATATAAAGTTGTACATGGTTCAACAACAAATTGCATGTAAAATGTAGAAGATGAAGGAACAATAACTGTGTTCATCAACTCAGACCCAAAATGTGACCTACTATAAAACTGTTATAACTAGATTGGGGATAATCCTCAAGTGAACAGTTTTCCTTAAAATATCTTGCCACTGAGAAAGAAGAATAAAAACAAGAAAAATAGCTAATCCCAAACATGCCTTAATAGTGGGCTGCTTTATAGCTATGCTTTATTTAATTATTATTATGTATGATTATTTGTATTGCAATGGCACCTAAAAGCCAAGGCCCTATTGTACACTACACAAACATATAACAAAGAAGCAGTCTCTGCCCAAAATATCTTACAGTCTATTTTAAGGCAGGGGAGAGCACAAAATAACAGTGAGTTTTAACCACGGAACCTTTTATTTCAAAGACTGTCAGGGAAAAAAAAAGATTAAAATACCTGCATTGGAAATAACCATTACAAGAAAAACTCAAACACACAGCTATATTTAAAAGGGCTCACATTTATTTGAGATTTATTTATATCAGATGAGAAAGTCAAAACTCATCTAAGTTTGAGCTATGCACCTTTCATATCAAAGTGGGTTTCTGCTCTCTCACTTGATATCAAGTTAATAATATGATCTTGATTATACCAACAAAGCTTTGGCAATCCAGGACCAAATCCTAAACTGGTGTCAATCATCTAGAAAACCTACCTTCTCACTCATAAAGTGAGCAGAACTTGTAGCATTATACGCTCATTAAGAAATAAATTAGAATCCACAATGCCATTTTTACTATCAATTTTAAAAGAGAACAGCACTTTAAATAATCTGATCTGAGAGAAAAAAAGATGAAAGGGTTGGGAAGGCAAGAGTGAGAAAATCAGATGGGTACAACAGTAAAAGAAAATCCAACAGTAAATCTCAATCTTTTGGCATTTGAGAGAGTGCTTTTCTCACCCAAAGGGGATTTTAAAATTTAGAGCCCCACCATTTTAATTCCTACTCCAAACCCTGAAGCTCAGTATCCTTATAATCAAAGGCAGTATGGACTGTGGTCATTATAAAGCAATACAAAACACCCTCCCAACACTAAAAGTATGTCTCTACTGCAGAGTTAGCTCTGGTTCTTACTTTGGTGTTGCTCGAACTCCTCTCCCATCCACCTACAAAACCCTCTCACCTGAGTTTAGTGGTACTTTAAACCCTGGCTGGTTGGCTGACTCATCTAGGGCTTTAGGCTAAAACCCAAGTGACGTCTTAACTCAATAGACTGATAATCTGCCCACATTGCAGTGAGGATACAGACTAAATTACTTGAGGGCTGGTAGTCCACCAGTGCCTTCCCGCAATTCCCTGCCCACCTGAATACCCTCAACCCCACGTGCA
Organism: Emydura macquarii macquarii; assembly: GCF_026122565.2. Classification (NCBI taxonomy): domain Eukaryota; kingdom Metazoa; phylum Chordata; order Testudines; family Chelidae; genus Emydura; species Emydura macquarii. The sequence goes on along the minus strand of NW_027130724.1, from coordinate 2,483,791 downwards.
CAGAAGGACAGACAAGTTCTCCAACAATTCACTGGGAAAAAATTATAATGCAGTTCAATTTATTGCCGCACAAAGAATCCTGCGATGTGCCCCCAGAAATCCTAGCAACATACAAGAGTGAGTGCAACACCAGTGAAAAGACAGTAACTCGGGTGAGGCTTTGCGGTGTCGCTACCCACACCCAGATGAGGCTAATCTGAGTGCCAGTCACCCGAGTTAACTCTGCAGTGAAGACATACCCTAAGTGTGCTGCCTTCAAAGCATTTCTAGCATCTACAGTTTAGGAATGGAACCCAGATATCTCATATAGCTGTAGGGCAGTAACAGTGGGCCAGCTAAAGGACAGCTTTTTACAATTAGTGCCGCATTGCATTTATACAATCTCTGTAATCATTAACATTTCTACTCATGATGATAATAATTTATACTATATTACATTTTAAAACTTCAGAGTGCTTTACAAACTGTACATAATGCTCAAATCACTCTTGCAAGACAAATAACTAACTAAATGAATCAGAGAGGTCATATGATTTGGCCATGGCCACAAAAGGAGTCACTTTCAGTGTTCAGTGTTGAGATTAGAACATAAATGTCCTAGTTTACAGTGTTGTGCTCACACCTAGTTTTTTGGGAAAAAAAGCCAGGTCTAGCAGAAGTCAAAGGAAAACTTCAGGGACAGAAAACAGCTCAGAAGTATGTTTGAGTACAAAATGCTCCCAAAATATTGGCAAAGAAAAAACAGTTTAAATTTAAAGGAACACTGTCAAATCAATTTAGATATTGTATACACAACTATCAAACAAAATGTTTCCATTTTCAATTCAAACACTACAGTACACTGTATTGTATAAAAGGAGGATGTGAAATGGATTAGTAACCAACTATAAACGAAAGTGAAATGGTCTAAGATCGACCTAGTGCAAGAAGTAAACCAGATACACAGTGAAAGATAAGTTATACTTTTAATATTCTTCCAGTTTTAGTAATCTGAGATGTTGATAGTTATACAAGTAAAGTCATGTTTTGTTTTGTTTTTTAAATATCCACATTTTAATAAGACAGTGCTCCGTTGAAAAAAGCTTAGCTCCTGAATCATGAGTTTTCATTTTTAATGTAATTCCATTAGCCTTTACACAATACCTGCCATGGCAAATCAATTTCCAATTTGTATTACAGCAAGTATGCGTAAGCCACGTAGTATCATCAAATACTACTTGATGGATTTGTTCTTATGTTCTGTGAACATGTAATGGTAACATAAACACTAACCAGACTCAGTTGTACTAGAAAATTCAAGTCAGTTGCATATTTCTAAATTCATTTTGGTGAGCGGCTCAAGGATGTTCTAACTCAAAAACAACATCTATAATTCTCAGAAGTTTAAAAAAAAAATCAAACCTTTCATATTAATATGAAATGAAGTAACTTCAAGTTGAGGAATTTTATTCATATTATTTTGTAGCATTAACAATTTTATACTATTGCAGGTTGAAAAGATTAGAGGCTGTATTCTAGTTCTATTCCTAAATACGTTTCAGTTAGACAGTGGAACAAGTAGTTACCCACCTAGAGAAGCCAAACTCACATCTAGTCAAAGGACAGCTTAAATACTGAATCTGACCCACAGTGTTGTGAAAGGCGACTTGTTGACATCATAGACTTTTTTATTCTTTCCAGTGACACATGAACACTCCACTGTGGAAAGATACAGACCAGAAGATTCTGTTATAAATGAATTCAATAGGAAAGCAGATCCTTACATCAAATACTGCTGTTCTGTCTTCCTGCTACAGAGGAGCATATGATCAGCAACTACTCCTACCATAGATCAGGGAACCCACATGTCAGGTTTTTGCAATACCGATCAATGAAGGATACACTTTAGAGCCACCACACTTTATACCAGAGCCAGTGCTGGGGTCATCAGTTCTATGCATTATTTGCTCTTCCTCTGTGGCTTGCTGGTAATAATGCATATTATATAAAGCTCAAACTCCCTACCCGCATTCTCAGTATTAAAGCATAAGGAGAGAGCACAAGCATGAGAAAAGCTTTTGGATGACAACAATCCTGAACTCTGACATGAGTGCAAACCACTTTCTTATCCTGGTACTTGTTTAGGCAAAGCCTTCAAGTTGTTTTTATTTTTTCTTTTGGAGAGGGGGATGAAGGGAGGAAGAAAAGATATTTAAAAATACAAAAGCGTGAAACATTGTGGGTATTTTGTAAATTTTTTTAAAAAACAAGTAAAGGAAAGTCATTCACCCCTAACTTTTATCTTTCACCTTTTCTTCACTATCCACCATTGTTCTGCCTTCTTTTCATATCCATCTCTCCTCTGATGGAAATTTTCATTCACTAGTCACACTTTCATCCATCTCCATTGGTCTTTAAAAGAAAATGGGCTTCTAGTGCAGTGTTTCATGTGCTTGCTTCATGTCCTATTAAAACAACATTAAGATGCTTGTCTTCAGTAAAAAGAAAAAGAAAAAGGAAAATGGACGTTAAAGGATGGGAGTGTTCAGTAATAAATGGGAGGAAAATTGTTGCTTCATCAGCCACAACAGCAGAGGACTGTGCTCAATATGTCATAAAATTGTGACAGTACATAAAAGAATGTAACTTAGAACAATGTAATGAAATAAAGACTGATGGAAGCTTCTAGAAGTAATCAGGACAAGGTAAAGGATTTGATAAAGTATAACTGCTGTGCCCGGCAACAGTTATTTACTGAACACCAGAAACAATAGTTGTCTTTGTGGCCATAAGAAACAAACGGACTCATGCGGTAAGAAAAGTGTTTGTTTTGGCCTAGCATTGGACAGAAGGCTGAAGATAACATTTACTACATTTTCACTGCATCATTCATCAGAAAGTATTGTCTCTAAAAAGCAATCAGAATGAGAAATGCAATAGATATTGACATTAGAACAGCCACATTTGTTCTCATGAAGAAAACAACTTAAATATTCAGGCAATTACTGGACAAAACAGGTGCACAATATGAAGGCTTTATGTATTACGTGGAAGGTTCATGGTTGAGTGTTGGCCACATTCCCTGGAGCATGCACACTCTACTTGGAAACCATGGGCATCACGTGCACAATGTACCATCTTACCTTGAACAGGGGACATCCCAAACACACTCCCAATATTGCACTGGGAGTATAATACACCTGAATAAACTACGGCTCAAAATCCTATAAAGTGATGAGCACATCCCGCATGGTCCTGAACTCCCATGAAGGTCAATGGGAGTTGAAGATGCACAGCATCTTTGCAGGCCCCTAATGCGCTACAGGGCCAACACTTGCAATTACTAAATAAATAAATAATTTTGTCCGTTTCAGAAGCAGCTAAAAACTGTGAACAAAAGATTATTCCCATCTCTTAAAATAATCAGGGATAATTCCCTACATTTTGGGATTAGCCTGGGTTATTTATATTTCAATATGCTTTCCCTCAAAGCTCCACAGATCTGTACAATTTAAATGTGCAATTAAAAAACCAAAACAGATTATTTGTCAACCCTGAAACAAGCATAGAACATCAAACATTCTGTATAAAGGATTTTTTTTCCAGTTCGGTAGATGCTCTACTACAGGAACGCAAACTGTCTTTGGTCTTAAAACCTTAGTATTTATTAGACATTAAAAAAAAAAAAGTTTTTTGCTTATTCTAAAGGGTTTTTCTAAATCAATGTTCCCAGCCTTTTCAGATAACTGTACAAGTTTACCAGACCAGCACTGTACTAGCTAGCACCTGCTGTCTCCTGTTCAATTGGACATATGTTGCTAATAAATAAATAACAATAATCATCACCATCATCTACAGCATTTTCTATTCTCCAAGAACTACACAAACATTAATTAATTTTCAGAACACCCTCAACTAGTAAGGAAGTGTAATCACCCCTGTATTATAGATAGGGAAAATGAGGCACAGAAGACAGAGGGAATTGCCTAGGGTCACACAACAATCCAGGAGTTTCTAGCTCCCAGTCTTGTTCAAACTGCAATTTCTCAAAATCACAAGATGGGGATTTTCAGGAGCACAAGCTTCAAAGCAAGTGGTGTGGAAAGCAGATAGCAGCCTGCACCATGTGCAACACAGAAACATATCAAGGTGCGGTAGTGGGAAGCTGAGAGTACCACAGGGCTGCCGGGTCTAAGATCCTGGCATCATTATATTTCTGCTTTCCCATGGCCTGATACCACCACCGTGTTAGCAAGTCACGAACTTTACATTCAAAGGCCCTTGTGCCGGGATGCAGCATCACAGAGACAGAACCAAGTTTGCCCAGACTGGGGAAGGGGCCTAGAGGAGGATCCCACAAACACCCGGCTGGGCAGCTGCAGCTCCTCTTCCTGCCGGGGCACAGAGGGGCTGAGGTGTGGCAGCCCCGACCCCCAGTGCCTGCTGGGCTCGGGGGCGCTGCGGGCCTACGGGAGGCAGCTCCTGCTCCTGCTGTATCTGCCACCCCAGGGTAGCTGTGCCCCCCCACACACACACACACACACACACTCACTCACACTCCCTCTGCTATAGACATGCGGCCAGCCCATGGGGGGTCTCGGTTCCGACTCCTACCTGCTGCTTCTCTCCGGCTGCCAGCAGAGGGGGAAGGAGCTCAGCCCCCCCCCTCCGACCCACAGGGGAAAAGACTCAGCCTCTGCCCCCCCAGCGGTGCAGAGGTGAAAGAGCTGGGGGTCCCCGCCGCACCCCCGGCCCACCGCCTCTCTGCCCTCAGCGCTTCCAGGCCGGCGTGAGCAGCAGGCAGCTAGCAGGCCTCAGGTTGCCCGGGCAACAGGGTGATTTGAATATGCTCATTACATATTCATGAGCTGCAGTCCCTTGAACCGGCCCCTCGATTCGGGTCCGGGGCCCCGCGTGCCTTCCTCGGGGCCTGCCCTGGGTGCTCGGCCTTTCCGCGCCCGCCCCGCTCAGAGGCGTTAGCTCCGCGGGGCTCTGCCCTGGGCCTCGCTGGCTTCTGCTGCCGCCTCTGCTTCTAGCAGGGAGTGGGTCAGCTGTTTGGGAAATGCCGCTGGCAGGTTTAAGCCGAGAGAATATGCCCCACCCGGGGCCTAATGCTGCAAGGGGGAGTGGCTTAGCGCCCCATACCCAATGTCAAGCCTTCACCCCCGCCACCCCGCTGCCTTTGCCTATCTATCCCTGCATGCTTCTGCCCGCGTATCCGCCTCCCCCTCTCCGTACTCCGGCCCTATCTCGTGTCCTGTCCCTCCACTTGTGCATAGCCACCTCCACAAAATTCCCCATCCTCCCCACTGCTCCTCCTGTCCAGCCACTATCTACCTCCTGGACACACCTAGTCCTTCCCAGCCTTCTCAGTGCTCCCCTTCTGGTCCTCTCCATGTGCCCAAGCCCACTGCCCCCACTTCTGCATTACTCCCCAATCCGGTCTTCTCCAGCCCAGCCTCCCCATATCCATTCCCACCTCCAGCCTTTCTAAGGCCTCATCCATTTCCATTCTCCACCCAACACACATTTACATACCCAATCTCCAGCCCCTCATTACCACCCCATCCAGTCCCCTTCTGCCCCTCCCTGCATCATCTCATGCAGGCCCTAGCCTTGCTATGGCCACCTTTGGTCCCTACACCTACCCCACACACTCCCATTCCCCACCACACACACCTTTGCTTGTTCCCCCCATCCAGACTTCTCATTTCTACTTTGCCCAGCCTCCCCCCCAATACACATTTCCCTGCCTTTGCACACAGAGCTGTTGAGAGCCCTTTGGGTGATGTCCCTCACAGACATGACGGGTGAGCCAGACTTTGCATAGGGCCGCATTGCTTTTCCCCTCCCTCAGTTCCCTGCTTTCTCTAGTCCCCTCCCTGACCTGCCCACCAGTACGGTGCTACAATAGCCAGTGCCAGCCACCACCTCTGCCAGCCAGCCGGGAGCAGCGAGAGGGGAGGAGAGGCAGCTGGCATAGCTGCTATACAGGCACCACAGAAGGTCTGAGACCTGGCAGAGATTCTGCATGGGGAATCCTTGCTGCCTCTCTGCACTGTGCTGTGTTGTTGGTGACTGACACCACAGCAGCACTGTGGGGAGGCATGGCACTTCTGCATCTAGAGCCCGTCACCCCTAGTGTCTGACACTTGGCAGCATGGCACATACCCACCATACACACCCCCAGCTGTGATTGGTCCCTGCACTTACAAATGCATACACACACCCTCCTCACTGTGGATCTATCTAATTCCCTCACCTCTGTGTCCTCATCCTCACACCCACACGCCTCACAAGAACCTTGTCTCATCTGCAGCCTATACACAAGGTTTCCTCATTGTGGTTCTGTTCACCTCCCATCTCTGTATCACCATATCCACACTAGTGTTCCTCATGACAGCCCAGTCCAGTGCTCCCCACCTCCATGTACCCTCCCCATCACACATGCACATACACAGCCTCCTCCCTGTGGCTCCATCCAGTCTCCCCACTTCTGTGTACCCATTCCACTCACTTCACAGAGGATCCATCTCCTTTCACCACTTCTGTGTACATTCTTCACACACCAAGCCCCTTCACTACAACCCTGTCCGATTCCACCTACTTACTGCCACCTCACTCATACACATCTTCCTGACTGCAGCTGCATCTAGTCCCCTGACCTTTGTGCATTCATCCCACTTGCTCAGCCATCTCGTTCCTCTCCACTTCTATATGCACACCCCTCTACACACTCAGACTCACTTGCTTCAATATGGTTCCATCTGGTCTCCCCTGCCTCCACATACCCACTCAATTGCCTCAATAGGAACTCACCTGGCCTCCCCTCCACTTCTTTAAACCTAACCCCACCACCTTCCTACGCACTCTAACAAGGCCCAACGCAGTCCTCTCTTCACGCCTCCTTTTACCTCCACTTATGCCTCAAATATATCATATCATAAAAAATGTTATGAAAATGTTTAAGATTGCTATACCCATAGTACATCTGACACAAACCCACAAAAAGAAGGAAATGAAAATTAAGCCTAGAAAGACTTTGGGTAACCCCAGCTGGAGGGCCCAGTCATGAGGAGGACGCTGCGGTTCCCGGAGTGAGGTAGGTCTGCAGGATGAGAGGACGATGAGTGAGGTGCCACTTGAAGAGAGTGCATCAACTGGCAGAGCTATTCCTTAGGATGGCCAGCAGGAGGTGCCATGAACAGTGAGTTGGCCCGTCAATGCCACTGATCACTCATCAGTCTTAACTCTGTCCAGAAAGGGATGCCAAGCTTCCAGCACCCCTGTACCAAAACACCCCCCAAAGTATTCCTCACCTTTCCCTTTTGCACCCCCCTTCACCACACCCCTTTATTATTATTATTTGTATTATAGGAGCACATAAAAGCCTCGACCAAGACTTGGGTTCCATTGAGCTAGGCACTATAAAAACACATAAGTAAGAGACAGTCCCCACTCTATAAAGCTTGCAATCTAAATAGACAAGACAGAAAAAAAGTGGGAGGGAAAACAGAGGAACAGAATGGCAAATTGACTCACATTAATAATAAAGCCAGGAACAGACTCCAGGTCCCCTGAGTCCTAGTTCAATATCCTGCCACTTGGACTACACTGCTTCAGCCTGTCTCTTGCTATCAGCTGTGGATATTTTGTGTGTTCAAAAGAGGAATTTTGGTACAGGGTGTACTAGTCTCCATAGTGGGGCAGCATTAAGGTTGTGGTATGTGACCTCTTGTGTACAATAGTTGTGGTAGTGGTACACTTCATCAGAAAACTGTCCTTACTAGAAAGCTAGTGTGTGAACATAATCTAATCCAATCAATTACTCAAAATCATACAAATCTGCTCCTTACAATAAACAGCACTGTTGGTGTTGGAATAAAACAGATAGATAGTGACACCTGTAGTTATGGTTGCCTGACACTTCACATTATAAAATCTTGTTTTCAGTTGCTTATAACTGTGCAAACTTAAATTACCTGAGCTGAAATTTTCCACACCAGGTCTTTGCTTCAGGCTGAATTTTTTGGCAAAGTTTCAGCTAAACCAGTTCAGCTGTTTCTCAGAACAAGTTTAGAGAGTTTATTTCGTTGATGGTAAAAAGTGCATATAACTATTTCATTGAGAAGCTAGCACCTTCATGTCTTGGAGAGAGGACTTAAAATTTGGTAGGAAGATTGCCTTCATGTTACAGATGTGCTTATTGTTCTTCCCATGAAAATATGCCCAAGTCTGATCAAATTATAAATTTCTGAAAAATCATAGTTCACACATGCTCAGCAAATACTCGTTACAATTTGTCTGCTAAATTCTCCAGCCCTTCACAGCTCCTACATGTGACCTGACTGTGCATGCCTTGTCCCCACTGATTAGATGAGCATGATCAGGGCTTTCCTGAGCTTCCATTGCTATTGCTCTTCCTAACTATAGAAGCCACTATGGCACCAGGAACCAGAACTGGGCACAGGGTGACTAGCTCTCCTGTGCTCCCAATTCTTGCCATGCTGGTGTCCAGGCAGCAAGGAGGAGGAGGACAATAAGTGCCTGACTCAGATGCAGAGGGGTGAGGAGTGGAGGAAGATGGCAGGATAGGAGCGCTAGGGTGGAGAGTTAGGAGCTTGGAGGAGGAAGGGGGCAGGAGCAGAGGGAGGCAGGAGAGGAGGTGGAATAGGAACATGGTTGGAAGAAGGTTGGGAGCAGTGGGACAAGAGAATAGGAATGGGGGATGGAGGGAACATTGGCAGAATCAAGGGATAAGGGCTGAAGCAAAGGGAGGGAGGGAGACAAAGGAGTTGAAAAGGTGTGCAGGAGCTGGTGGGAAAGATAGGTGCAGAGAAGGGACAGGCAGGATTTGGGTGGGGGGTAACGAGCAGGGGCAGAAGTGTCTGTAACGGTTAGAGATCACTCCCCTGAAGAACATGGAATTGAATCTTTTATTCTTGAGTCCCACATTCCTTTGCTGTCTAGCAAATAGCTGTGAAACTCACTGGCAAAATGTGTGTCTTTATACCCCTCTAGTTTTAATTTCCTCATGGGCTTTTCTGTAGCCTTCATCACTATAGCATCTGACTGCTTCACAAACATTAATAAATTTATCTTCACATTACCTCTGGGAGGTAAAGTGGCATTATTTTGATTGTAGAGATGGGGAACTAAGGCATAGAGCCATTAATGTCAAAAGTGTCCACTAATTTTGGGTGCCCAATTTGAGATACCTATGGCCTGATTTAAATTAAAAAAAAAAAAAACTTAGAATTTTACAGCACTGTATTTGTTCAGAGCAGAACTTCCATAGACTTCAGGGGCTGCAGTGAGGGCTCAGCACTTCAGCAAGCCCAACCTCAGAGTTTCAAACTGGATACTCAGAAAATGAAAATCACGCAGTAGTAACCACCTGTTGAAAAATCTGTCAGAAGTGACTTGCCTCAGCATTACACAGTAACTCGGTGTGGCAGAGTATCATCATTTATGTACATTCTAGTCTGTTCCATGCACGCTGTGATGCTCTGTAATACACATGTTTAGTTCTCCACCTGAAACATACACAGATGAGATCATTGTTGAATTTTTAAAATTAAACACACTCATTAAATTCTATCAGAGCTACAAGGGCAGAATTAAAGATGCTTTGATGCTACTCAGTATCAACTGACCTCAATACATATCTTCATGCCTCCAGCTTCCACCCTGGACACATTACACGATCCATTGTCTACAGCCAGGCCTTAAGATACAGGTGGACTTGCTCCAATCCCTCAGACAGAGACAAACACCTACAGGATCTCCATAAAACATTCTTAAAACTGTAATACCCACCTGGAGAGGTGAAGAAACAAATTGACAGAGCCAGACGGGTACCCAGAAGTCACCTACTACAGGACAGACCCAACAAAGAAAACAACAGAACACCATTGGCCATCACCTACAGTCCCCAGTTAAAATCACTCCAGCACATCATTAAGGATCTACAACCTAGCCTAGCAGATGATCCCTCACTCGCTCAAGCTGTGGAAGGCAGACCTATCCTTGCTTACAGACAGCCCCCCAACCTCAAGCAAATACTCACCAGCAACCATACACCCTACAAGAAGACCAATCCAGGAACCTATCCCTGAAACAAACCCCGTTGTCAGCTCTGTCCGCACATCGACTCTAGTGACACCATCACTGGTCCTAACCACATCAGCCACACCAGAAGGGGCTCATTCACCTGCACATCTACTAATGTAATATATGCCTTCATGTGCCAGCAATGCCCCTCTGCCATGTACATTGGCCAAACCAGATTGTCACTACACAAAAGAATAAATGGACACAAATCAGACATAAAAAATAATAACATCCACAAACCAGTCAGAGAACACTTCAATCTCCCAGGACACTCTGTAATTGACTTGAAAGTTGCCATACTTCTACAAAAAAAAACTTCAAAAACAGACTTCAAAGAGAAACTGCAGAGCTAGAAATCATCCGCAAACTTGACACAATCAAACTGGGTCTGAATCGGGACTTGGAATGGTTATCTCATTACAAGAAGTAATTGTCACTGTTCACACATTCTCATCTCCTAATCAGTGGTTGTGAATAGGCCTCAACTACTCTAACTGAATAGACTTTGCTTTTATCTACCTTCTCCCTTGTTGTCCCTTACCCTTGGATATGTGTATATATATACCTCCTATGTGATTTCTATTCCTTACATCTGACGAAGTGGGTTACAGCCCACGAAACCTTATGCCTGCAGAAATTAAATTTGTTAGTCTTTAAAGTGCTACAGGACTCTCATTGTTTTGCTGTATACAGACTAACACGGCTACCCCTCTGGAAAGTATCAATAATGCCACTCATTGGTTTCTTTGCATGAAATGGATGCTAAGGTTGGTGTCAGAACTGTTTGTATAATGTTAACTTGTGATTTCCAGAGGTTGAATGTCTGGCAGGGTTTAAACAATGTATCTAAAGCAACATTTTCAAAGCAAGAGAAGTGGGAGGGCCAGTAAGGGATTGGTTACTTGCAGCTCCTTGACTTTTGTCCCAACCTGAACCCAATGTCATTTAGCATTGCACTACAGCCACCATACTGCTGCAAGAGTGTCAGAGCCCAACTGCCATTGACAGCTCTTGGATACAGTATTGCAAAGAAAACACCAAAGTGCTCTTAAAAAAATAAACCTTACCTCATTTCCTGATCTAATGTCTATTTTCTGGGCCTGATGGTCAACCAACGTCAGTAAATATCACTCGGGTCCTGATCTTTCACAGCATGGAGCACTCTCAACTCCCACTGGTGTCAATGCAAGCTGACAATCCACCTTCACAGGAAGGAAAACAGTGGGAGGTAGCATGCTTCAGGAAAGTAGTGTGATTCAGTGGAAACAACACTGTACTGGGTGTCTGCAGACCTGAGCTTTGTTCCCAGCTCTGCCAGACTTGCTATATGACCTAAGGCAAATCACCTCTCAGTGCCTCAGTTTCCAAGATGTAAACTGGGGAAAATGACACTTTCCTAAAGGGCTAAGTGTATGTATATGTATTTGGTAATATTAACCATTTTCCTCCCTCTGTTAGAATTAATCTTGCTATGATCATTCCATATTGAACTACTTTAAACCATTCAGGGAGGAAGTGCATCTTTCCATAAGTCAGTAAAATGAAATCTGGCCCAATCTCAGAGTAAATACAGGAGCTTTGTGCCTGAAATGTGCAGTTACTGTAATTGTTCTGGCACCATCCCCAGAGCCAAGCTAAGATCAGGAAGAAAACTGTAAATTAAAAACTACAGAACTGATGTGACCCCTCTCCAGGAACTATCTAATACATAAAAAAACATATGGAGGAGAAAAGGGTCTGATTTCACTTTTGAGCAGAAATTTTGCTACCAATATTCTTAAACTTATTCCTAAACCATAAACAGCTCCTGAAATTATGTGGAAACTCCAGGGCTGATTCCAATCCCAGTTACACCAGTAGAACTTGACTGATTTAGAGAGAGTTACTGTGGATTCATACTAGTGGTAAATTAAGTTAGCAGGAGCTACGGGTGCTCACCAACTCTGCAAACCAAGCCTAGAATGTCTCAAATTGGAATCTTTGCCCTTGGAGTCATGTCCTGTCTATGTATGTATTTAAATTAGGGCTGTCAATTAATCACAGTAAATTCAAGCAATTCATTTGTTTTGAGTTAACTCAATTAAAAAAATAATCACGATTAATCGCAGTTTTAATCACACTGTTAAATAATAATACAATACCAATTTAAATTTATTATAAATATTGTTGATGTTTTCCTATATTTTCAGATATATTGATTTCAATTACAACACAGAATACAAAGTGCATAGTACTTACTTTATATTATATTTATTACAGATAATTGCATTGTAAAAAGAAACAAAAGAAATAGTATTTTTCAGTTCACTTCATCCAAGTTTTATAGTGCAATCTCTTTATGGTGAAAGTGCAACTTACAAATGTAGATTTTTTTTTGTTACATAACTGCACTCAAAAACAAAACAGTGTAAATCTTTAGCCTACAAATCCACTCAGGCCTATTTCTTGTTCATTCAATCACTAAGACAAACACGTTTGTTTACATATACGGGAGATAATGCTGCCTGCTTCTTATTTACAATATCACCTGAAAGTGAGGCGTTGCAAAGTATTTACATGCCAGATATACTAAACATTCGTACTTAGCCACTGTCCTCCAACTTTCTTTATGGTGTCACATAGTAAGTGGGGTATTTGCTTTCTTTTGTAATTTCTGTAGCAATGATGATTGTCATGGCAGCTAATTTTTCACAGGACTCTTTAAAGGGAAACTTTCAATTGTCCCAGGTAAAACTTTATTTCAAGTCTATTTGACTATACCATAAATCTGTTACTTTTCATGTGTTTGAAGTCATTGTGCCTAGTCGATGACATCATAATCATTTCCATAGAAACAGATGTTAAAAGTACAGGTCTTCATCTTCACTGTCTGATCAAGTAGAAGGAAAAAATGAGGCTATGAGGGAGAAAGCATTTATTGAAAGAGCTAAGGGAAGTTAGAAAAACGTGGGGTCATTGAGTTTATTTTGTTGCAATTGTTCTCTCTTGCCAAGCTAGACGCAATATGAGAGTCCATTTAAAATCACTTTCCCTGATATACTGAATCAGGGCATTTGTTTTCTCTTTTGAGAAGAGCATATGTGAATTCATAATTTGTAATATGAATGGAAAAATTTGTCAGGAAACATATAGTGTATTGTACAAAGCCTTAGCCTTTAAGGCCAACCAGGCCTGGGAAAGCTTGCAATAAGGGTTTCAAGGGTATTTTTAATTCATCTTGGAATGGCGGAAATATTCATCTCTCCCTGCCCCTGCTCCTATAAACAAATAAATAAACCAAGACATTAGCTTTGTTGCAGCAACCCAGAAATACTGTTCAGAGTCAAGGAGCAACCAGATACTTTCCAGAAGCGACATTGGGGCCAGACCTACAGATTAGTTTCTGCCTTCTCACTATTTGACAAGGAAAATGTAAACCCATGCTTGACTCTGTGGAAATGCAAGGCAGATTATCTGGGTACTAAACAACAAAACAAAACTGGAAAAGATATGTACTCAAAGAGTAATGGCTTTTAACAGCAACGCTAATCTGTATGATTGGTTTAATATCTTAGGTGGTGATCTTGGGAAATCTCATTAGCTAAAGCCGGGCTGAGCCTGCTCACTAAGATAGGAGATCCCCAAGGAAAAACTGCTCACTTCAGAAAGTGGTGTGGGTGATTCAGTAGGTGGCACACTTGGCTCAGTCAATTTTCAACCAATGCACCAACATATTGTAGGGATGTTGGGAGCTAAAGGTCCCATCTTCTGGGGAAGATGTAAAACCAAGGGCCTGTAGTCAGTAAAGGCTTTTTTTGGAAGTTCAGCAGTTATAGATCGGTTGCAGATAATAATTCTCCCTCCTTCAACTACTCTTTAGTGGGTATGATTTTGTTTTTCACTTGTGTATTGTTGTTGTCTGCTGCTAAACAGCTAATGTATTCTATCCCAGAAGTGGCTGCATTTCACTGGTGATTAAAGTGATTCTTTAGCGTGAGAGACATATTGTATAATAAAGGCAAGAAACTGTATTACATTAAGTGTGACCCATTGATTTTGAAAAAAACTATTAATTTCTAAGGGCCTCCCTCCCATATCTGCCTTGAATTTAATTAATAGTTTAAATACCAAAATAACTTTTGCTGGGTCTTTTTCTCCCTTCCTATTTATACAGGAACAGAGGAACAAATACATGCTATAGCTGGGAAGCTATTGAACATTGAGACCCAATATCAGCTAGTTTAGAAGAGGAAATTTCCCTGGTTATATCTTCTCCACTTTCCAAATAAATCACTGGTCAGGGAAAATCAGTACACAAATTAAGGCTTTGGAGGAAAGTCAGATTTGGTGTGGTGCCTCAGAAACTCACTGTAGATGAGAAATATCCTCTCTATCCTTGAGAATTGCCAGCTTGTGTTTTTCTTCAGTACATCTACATTTCCAGATTCCCTTTGGGCTAAGCCGTTTCCTGTGTGCAAAGCCCAAGTATGCTATCTTTGCACATGAGTGCTTCCCAGGTGAATGAATCCTTTCCTAAACTCAGGAGCACCTCTAGAACTGCTCTGCGGCCATCATTGTGATCGCTATGCCTCCCATCCCACACAGAGAGGTTTGCCAAGAGGAACTGCAGATCCTGAAACTATTTTTATTATTGTGGTAGCACCTAGGTGCCTCGATCAGGACTAGGTGCTGTACAAATGTATAACAACAAATGCATAATAACATAACTGCCATGAAGAATTTACAGTCTAAGTAAATTGTAAGAAAATATAACTAGTGACAATGAAGGCATTTTAAAAAAGATCTCTTAAGTATGAATGGTAGCATAAGTCCTTGTGGGAAACAGGAGTCATCTTGCTGGTGCTATTTATAGTTCACACCTGTTCATGCTCTAGGTGGTCCTTGCCCCTCTTCTGGGATAAATTCTATTGTTGATGATTGAATTACAACTTTGTTTTCAACAGTAACCAAGAAAAAAAGTGAACTGCTTTTGAAAGGTAGTTAGGGTCAATGACCATGCCTTGTTTTCCTGTCATTTTCAGGTGAATCACTGGTTCTCTGCTGTGCAGAGGAACTTTATGACGTCACAGCCTTTATAGTTCTGGCATCACACTCTTTCTAGTAAGAACCTGTTTGCCAAGCATGCAGTAGCTGTGAAATTCACCAACTTGTCTCTGTGCAGGGCCTGATTCTCCAATGCTCTGCACCATGTGTCATCATTTACAGAAGGGCAAAGTAAGTGTAAAATGCTACCAGATCAGAAAGTCAGCATTTTATATTTCCTTTTCACCAACTTAAATGACAACAGATGGAGAACAGAGTAATGGAGAATCAGGTCCTGATTTTTAGCCAACAGTGCAGACCTTAGTGTACACACAATTCACACCAGTGTAGCACAATCTGCACTGATGTAGCTTACCCCATTTCACACTGCACCCATATATATATATATCATGTTTACACTTATGATTTTTCCCAGTGCTATCGCTATTATGCTGGTGGCTAAAATCCCAGTGTAGACAAGGGCTAAGTGCGGGGTGAATTTCTCAGCTAGTATCAGTCCATAGGCAGAGGAAATGGACTTGTGGAAGGAACTCTGTGGCCATTTTGGGGGAAGAAATCTATCCTCCAGCTGATGGATGGGGTGCATGCAGTTCTGACTTTTTCTGTGGACAGTGTTCCAGGATTAGGCTGGAACAGAAGCTGCATACCCTGTACACTCCTATTCAAGGGTTTGGTGACAACTGGATCTGTTATCATGGTCCCAGTGACCATGCCCAGGGACCTTGCCCTTCCCAGACTCTCTGTTCTAGGTTCTGCAGAGCTGAACAGAACCTAAGTCCAGCCTGTGGAGTTCATAGCTCCCTGTACGTCAGGACCATAGTAATTCCTCTGCCTTGGAGGATTTCCACAACTCCTGTATCTGTCAGTGAATTTCACCCTATGTGAACTATTAGAAATTGCATCCAAACTTGTTCTTTGTATCTGCCTCTGGCTCAATGTGAGCAAGTACAAGGTAAAGTTGAACAGAGTGCAAAATATGACAGCTTCAGTTTTGATCTGTCAGTAGCTGTTTCTACTTTCCCTTCCATTATCAGCTTTTACGATATTATACACAACCTAGTCTGGAATCCAGTCTTGTATAAAGGCATTGAAGTGAAAACTGGTGCATCATGCTAGCATCTAGTGCTGAAATTTTCAAAGGGGCGTATGGGAGTTAGGCACTCAACTTCAATAAAAAAACAAAAAAACCCTTTGGAAATCCTCAGCTGAGTATCTTCCTGTGTGTCGGTCACTTGTCTTAGGTGACATCACCACTGATGCTGGTCACTGAAAGGAATCATCTACTTGCAAGGGAAGGATGATGGCTACCTGTCCTGAAAATGACAGGCCAGGCCTGATTTCTGAGCATTATTCCTGCAGCCCAGTCTTTGCAAGGCCCCAAAAATAAGATGATGCACTTGGCTGTTGCAGCAACTAAATTAGTATATAATGAGAGAAGACAGAAGATTGGCAGGCTCCTGGAAGTATATTTTACAGCAATGCCTATAGGTTTTGTTACAAAGATAGCTCTGATACATAATTCACCAAGGCAAGGAAAGATCAAGGAGATTGCTCAAACTGTATTTCAGAACATCCAGAATCATAAAAAATAATGGAGTCCATACAGACTTCAGACCTCCAGCATGTTTAAAACTTTCTTGTGTGGTGGCTTTTTGCCTAGTCATGTTATTTTTAACAAAGTGAGGGCTGTCAGCAGCCTGACTGCTATCTTACGGTTTGTGAAACAGAACACGGTACGTATTCAGACAAGTAGGACTCCACCCATGCCTGCAAGCCAGTTGCTAGTGCAGGGGTTCACCACCACTTTCATTTCATGAATCTATATTTGGCTATGTTCAACAGTTCCGGGAGGCCTTACTGGAATCTTTGCAATAGTTTATGGGAAACTGGTGCCTGAGGAGAACAGGCTGCAAGTGGCTGAGCAAGCCCACTTCATTAGAAGACTAGAGACAGGAAATGGGAACAGTCATCGAATCATCTAAATGTAGCTGGAATGGACCTCGAAGTCATCAAGTCCAGCCCTCTGCGCTGTGGCAGGCCCAAGTAAACCTAGATCATCCCTAACAGGTGTCTGTCCAACTTTGTTTTAAAAAACTTCCAATGATGGGGACTCCCCAACCTCCCTTGGAAGCCTATTTCAGACCTCAACTATCCTGATAGAAAGTGTTTCCTAATATTTAATATAAATCTGTCTTGCTGCAGATTAAGCCCATTACTTCTTGTCCTACTTTTAGTGGACATGGAAAACAATTGATCACCTCCTCTTTATAACAGCTCATAATCTATTGGAAGACTGTTATGAGGTCCCCCCTCAGTCATCTTTTCTAAAGACTAAAAGTGCCCAGCTTTTTTAACTTTCCTCATAGGTCAGATTTTCTAAATCTTTTCTCATTTTTGGTGCTCTCTTCTTAACTCTTTCCAATTTGTCCACATCGTTCCTAAATTGTGGTGCCCAGAATTGGACACGGTACACCAGCTGGTGCCTCACCAGTGTTGAGTAGAGCTGGACAATTACCTCCTGTATTTTACATACAATATTCCTGTTAATATGACCAGAATCATTTCAGTCTTTTTTGCAGCTGCATCACATTGATGACTCTCATTCAGTTTGTGGTCCACTATGATCCCCAATCCTTTTCAGCTGGACTACCACCTGGACAGTTATTCCTCATTTTGTAGTTATGCATTTGATTTTTCCTTCCTAACTGAAGTACTTTGCTCTTGTCTTTACTGAATTTCATCTTGTTGAATTCAGATCCCAATTCTCCAATTTGTCAAGGTCCTTTTGAATTTTAAACCTGTCCTCCAAAGTTCTTGCACCTCTTCCTAGCTTGATGTCATCTGCAAATTTTATAAGCATACTCTCCATACTATTATCCAAGTCCTTAATGAAAATATTGAATAGTACTGGACCCAAAACTGACCCATGCAAGACCCCACTAGATGCAACCTTCCAATTTGACAGCAAACCGTTGATAATTACTGTTTGAGTACAGTCTTTCAACCAGTTGTGCACTCACCTTAAAATAACTTAATATAGACCACATTTCCCTAGTTTGCTTATGAAAATGTCATGTCAACTGTGTCAAAAGCCTTACTAAAATCAAGATATATCACATATACTGCATCCCCCCTGTCCAGTAGGTCAATAACCCTATCAAAGAAGGAAAGTCTTATGAACCCAACTGCTTATAATCCCTGAGCAGGTCATGACCTTCCTGCTGTAGTTAGATATCAATTCTTTCACTTGCTACAGGCATCCAAGGAGCCACCTGAGTCTGAGCAAAGACCCGATAGTTCCAAACTTGTCACTATGTTGGAAGTAGAGATGGCCCCCAAGTCCAGACCTAGATCATAATTCAAGTCCAAACTTTCCAGAAAAAAAAAAATGGGAAGGGGACAAACTTAGTATTGTAGCTTGATCCATTACAGAGATGGGGACAGTAACAAAGTTAAGGTCTGAACCCAAGCTTCCCCAGAGTTGGGGAGTGTTTGGATACAAGCCTTGATTCACAACAATGCATTACTTCAGTTTTACACTGGCACAAGGTGATTCATTTCGACAGAGTCACACCAGTATAAAACTGGAGTAATACATTAATGAAATAGGCTCCTGGGGGTTACATTATATGCCTCTCTCATGTGAACTGACCTCCAAACCATCCATTGCTTGGATCTTGCTTTTCTGCACTGTAGAAAAATAGGAAAATGGAGGCAAAAGTATAAAGAACTACCCAAAACCCTATTAAACAATGCTGCTGAATATATGCCTTCCCCATGCTGCATAACACACGTTTTCTCCAAGTCATGCAACACATGCCTCTATCCAGGGTGTATAATGCACATCCTTCCCAGTTGGTGTAACACATGCTATCCCTATGTCACATAACACAAATGCTAACAGATTACACAGGTCAAAGTTGTTAATATACTGTCCGAGGGAAGTCTTGTCTATCACACAGTGGGCGGTAGAGTAGTTCAAGTTAGCAGGGTAATAGTCTATGCAGCAGATCAGAGTGCCAGTTAAGTTCATGTCAAGACTACATTTTCTATTTATACCCTTTAAAAAGTGATGGAAACAAAGTTGAACTGTTGCATGTGCATCTGTGTACAAGTGTTGTCCATTAGCACCTAGTTTCTGAAGGAGGCCATGTGATTATATTCCAGAGAATTGGGTGGGTTTCCTGGTCAGGAGTCGGGAATTGTGTCCAGAGTTGTTTGGCATTTGGCATTCTTTCCCCCATGAGACACTTGCTTTAGAATGACGAACTTGTTGGCCTGGACAGTGAAAAATAAAGCTTGGGAAATCAAACCACAGGATGTGATCCAAAGCTCATGGAAATCAATAGGAGTCTTTTAGAAAAGGCCCATAGTCTCTTTCCAGTGAGGAGGTACAGAATATTGACTGGCTACTGGATATTCCAAATGTATTAGAGCACTGAAGAACATTTTATAAACCTGTAATTCATTTGCAGAAAACTCCCATTACAACTCATGATTATTACTGTGAAATATCATGCTTATTACTGTAGTATGCCTGGTTGTGCTGGAATTCAGCATAACAAGTTGCCTGGTGCATGCAATGAAAACAGGATCATTAAATTTAGAAAGTGACAAATCCTATTCATGACTAATTCAATTCTCCTGCAAGGGCAGGAGTCTCCTAATTCAGAGTGGATACATATACTAATACACCTTCATGTTTGTAATCTTATGCACAAATTACTTCCTCATCATTTACACTGTAACCATCGAGGGAATATGTTCAATGAATATCTCTGAGTACTTGCAAACACAGCTTTGTGATATACCAGGTTTTTGCTCATGCAGGCATCTTAGCCTGCTCAGAAAACAGAAGTGGCTTGCAAACACAGCACCCTGAGGGTTCCTGTGTTATGTTTTGAATCTTTGTTGCTGTGTGTAATATAGGGTGTGAAGTGAAATCCCAGGGTTCAAAAAGTGACAAGAACATCCGGTGACCCAGGAGTTGTTAAACTGTGATGAAGCAGGCTGCCCCCTAGAGTAGGAAGAAAGAACAGACAACGTTTCATGCTTTCCATGTAGAACAGTTCCAGAGGGGTAGTAGCCATGTTAGTCTGTATACAGCAAAAACAAGAGTTCTGTGGCACTTTAAAGACTAACAAATTTAATTTTTGTAGGCATAAGCTTTCGTGAGATTCAGCTCACTTCATCAGATGCAGAGGTAGAATGTCTCACAAAAGCTTATGCCTACAAAAATTAAATTTGTTAGTCTTTAAAGTGCCACAGAACTCTCGCTGTTTTTTCATGCTTTGATGTTCAGATGACTGAGCAGATAGCCAGGGACTCAGGAGTTATGAAAGACAATCTGATTGTCTGAAAAGGAGATAATGACTTGCACTAGGGGCAGTGAAAGAGTCCTATATTTGGATGGCAGTAAAAAGAGGGAAAGTAGATAAAAACATGAATTAAACATTAGGAATGTTGCAACCACTGTCTCAGAAATGCCACGGGTAAGGAAAGAGCTTAGAGTAGAAACAGACTTACACTTGGACATGATGGAGTCCGAATACCTAAAACTCAAAGTCCTTTCATCCAGGAAATGCTTCAGAGTGTTTATGCAGGAGCTTTATATTATCTTACCCCTGGTGTGTGGTATCAGCTTAAGCATGACACTTTAAAATGCTTTTTGCATACTTGAGACATGCAATATATAACACAGTGCAAACATTTAGACCTCAGTTCTGCCCTTTGATAGTTGCCTGAATATCAATGAACAACTTGTGATATTAACAGCTATTTGATGCTTCTGCAAGTCTGTATGTAAGGTGTATTAACGTGTAGTCCAGTTTCCACAGTCATTATTTATGGCATCATGGATTATGTTGTCTGCTAAACTAAACAGTTTTCTGTAGTAGCATGACTAAGAATAGAGTGGTTTTAGGCTCCGGAAAAGTCAAGGATAAAATAGCTCAGAGGAACTGTAATCTTGAGATAGGGAGTTGGCTCTTCACTGGTAGATCAGGGCCAACTGAGAGCAAAAGCAATTTATTGACATGAGAGAAATTTGTATTTTCTGCTCTCAACCTGATCCAGGGCCCATTGTACTCACTCAGAACCATTCCATGGTCACTGGACTTTGGATCAGGCCCTTACCTCCTTGTGGTGTTACGGTACTAGATTGCATTAAATAACTGTTCCCTTAGCCTACAGCTGACGCCTCCTGTCCACGATTGCAGTTCATGGACAGCATGGTGTGTGGGAAACCATGCACTGCCACTGTCCATACCATATCTGTTGTATGCAGAGGGGTCATCGGGCCACACTTCTCCCCAGCCCCAAAGCATGCACTGCCCCAGCTAGTCTTTAGCAAGGAGGTTATTTTCTTAGGTTAGCAAGCAAACAGGAAAACTGTCTTTTAACTCCTTCCTTAACCTCAGGTCCATCCTTCCCTGGGGTCTCTGACACTGCTACTCCCAGCAGCCTCCCAGTTTCAGTCAACTCTGTTCCCTACCTGGGGCAGCAGCCTCAGGACTGCTTCTCTGAGCCTCTAGCTCCTTACTCCAGGAACACACCACAGGCACCAACTCCACTACAGTGTAGCTTTCCCTCCTCAAAGCATAACCTGTCTCAGTCCATCCCCCAACAACTCCCCCATTAGCAGTCCTTTATTGGCCCAGGTGCAGACCAGCCATCTTTAATTGGCTGGATTGGATTCAGCTGCTCTGGGCTGGGGGACCTGCGCTTAGTCTATATCCACAGGGACCAGCTAGCCACTGATAAGAGGACTTATCTAGGTCCATCAGTGAAGTACTGTCTACAAATCCACAATTTGCTTAAAGCATATCCATAAAGATTTATCACAAGGCATTCTGGTGGATGGTATGTGAGTGCTGGATGCAAGGGATGTAATGAGAAATCTGTCAGCTGACCTATTCAGTCAATTATTTAAGGTAAACCCTTAATTTATATCTTTCTCTGATATACTCTGTGTGTGTGTGTGTGTGTGTGTCTATAAAGAGATACATAAACATGCTCTAATATCACAGGAATAGGATGTAAAATAAGAACCTACACAGAAGGCAAGTATAGATCTGTTGGTATTTATATACACATACATAATTCCACATCTGTGGAAATCCATGTGATCATTTCCTGTGTTTCTGCAGCCATGTGATAAACTGCACAATCCTGGTGATAAACCAATGTGACCCTTCCCAAGGGTTCCTAGGGCTGTAAAGCATCTCACCACCACCTGTTCTTAGCATGAGGAATTCTTACTTGTGTCTCTTGTGGATCAGTTCCCTGAAACCACCAGCCTCTAGCAACACAAGTACTGTCTCCCAGACCCTGACAAGCTGTTCTCTCTGTACAGGTAGTGATAGGCACATACCAACCCTTGAGTCCTCAGAACGGTCCCTCTAGTGTCAAGCCACTTATCCCCTGAACATTCTACAGAATTACCAGGCTTGCTGTTCCTGAGGGAACAGTACACTGCAGCTTACTAGATCTACCTGAAAACACAGCTCTGCTGAACATATGGCACTTAAATATATTTATAATGAAAACAAGACTAGGAAAACAGGGATAAAACTATTATCAAAGAACAGAGACTCAAATGATAGCGAATGAGAATATTGGAAACAAATGTTACATATGCAACAAACCCATAACACACACTCTAAAACCTAAACTTAATTAACAAGATAACTTCTTTAGACAAGAGGCTTTCCTCACTCAAAATACTTTCTTCCTGTGTATATCAGCCAGGTTAGGCTGTGATCTACCTTTCAAAAAACAAGCCATATTGCTGCTTGCTGCCTCTATGAAAGATATAGCCTCAGGGGTGGTCTGAACTACAAAGTTAGGTCAGGTTAACTACATCACTCAGGACTGAAAAAATTCATGGCCTGTGCAAAGTAATTAAGACAACATAAGCCTTGGTGGTATATACACTGCTAAATGGAATTCTTCCATCGACCTAGCTACTGCTTCTTGGAGAGATGGATTTACTACAGCAATGGAAGAACCCCTTATAACACTGTAGTATGCATCTATGCTACAGTGTTACAGCTTCAGCTGTGGTGTTGCAGTATTTCTAGTGTAGCCATATCCTTATGCCAGGTCTACACTATAAAGTTACATGGGTATAACTACATCGCTCAGGGGTGTGAAAAATCCACAGCCCCTAACTGCTGCAGTTATACCAACCCAACCCCCATGTAGACAGTGCTATGTCTATGGGAGGGCTTCTCCTGTCACCATAGCTACCAGCTCTTGTGAAGATGGATTAACTATGTTAACGGGAGAAGCTCTCCCATAGTAACAACTTCACTGAAGCGCTACAGTTGTGCAGCTGCACTGCAGTATTTTAAGTGTAGACCTGCCCCAAGTCTCTCTACCTACAGTTATAGCCCAAAAGTTGACTGGCTTTACCTGTAAATGGAGATGTTGGTTCATTTCTTCCTGTAAATTTCATCTTTGGAGTGATCACAATCCTTCATTAGCATTTGGCTCAGTCTGCAAACAGTTCCCCAATGTGAACCAGACAATACTCAATTTACATGTAAACAGACAGATGAATAAACATTTCTTGCCTTTTTCACCTTTCCTGTTGACCAACCCCCCAGTTGCATACCTTAAGAACATAATTTTTAGTGTATATATACATACCTCCTTACATATCTGTACACACATTGCACAATTATTATCATGATCAGTGTGACACAGATTTTCATTAGAGACCTTTACATGTCATCCTCTGAACCATTATGTACACCTCAAATTCAGGGGATGCCTGTAACCCACATGCACCTCCTCTGTGTCCTTTGCTGGTTGGCAACTTGGCATTAAGAGATTCCTAAGTCACAACCATGTTCAGCACACTCCTTTGATCTCACCTGGACCCTGCTCACTAATTCTTCTCCACTGGATTGTTTTAGGAATTCTGAACTGCTTAAAAACCACTGTTTCTGATTGAAGTTTAAAGCATCCACATTTTAAAAGTGCAAATCAAAACTCGAACTTTGATTTTCAAAAAATGCATCATTCTTTTCCCATAGCAGGGTTCAATTAAAAATATGTTGGATCATTTTCCAGAGATAATTTTTCATAATGTCCTCACTGCAGTGGTGAACGAAGCATCAGTCATTTATTATCTGGCAGGCTACATGCTACTAAAGCGCTAGGCAATAACAAATACTAAAGGTGACTCAGGAATAAGTGACAAGGGAGCTTTTACACTCCCACGTACTTGTTTGCTCTGCACAAATGGCTGAGAACTACATTTAGATTAACTGTTCATTGCATCTTTGTTCTGGTGACTATTGGATTCATTGTCTTAAATTGGTTATGTTCATTTACTTTCTTGAGTTGTGTGCATGAACACATGCATGTGCGTGCACACTGCTGCAACACTTTAGCCAGCTCTGCCTGGGCACTGCCTTCACCCCTGTCCTTTATCTCTGAAGGTTAATTTCTCTCTTGAGCTGTAGTCAACACTACTTGGTCCACTGGCTGCTGCAGGAAAATGGCAGTCAAAGCTCTGGGATTCTACAGCCAGTTTTGCTCTGAACTTGCCTTTTCCTCTCTGAGCCTCAGTCTACCCATCTGTAAGGAAGGTATAATGATATTTACCTTTGTCATAGGGATGTTAGGAGGACTAATTCATGTTTGAAATGGATGAAAGCTGTTATACAAATACAAATTATTGCATTATTATTTTAAAAAGTGACAAACATAGAGACCACGGTAACCACTTCCATGGTAAGCTACACAGTGTGCTTCTACATTCTTGTCCCTTCAAAGATTCTGAAGTGAGGCGGGACTCAGAGGAAAGCCATTGGTGCTAATGGTTAAAATGCTACAGGATGTTGTGGGTTCAGTTCCCACTTGGGCTTCATTTTTGTTGTATGGATAGAGAGTTTTACATAGGATGGAAACATTGCAAGAAGGTATGTGCTTCCAGGGCCTTATCCAAAGCCCACTGAAATCAATGAAAAAATGCCCATTTGTTAGATTAAGGCTCACTTACTCAGCAGATGCGTCTAATAACAATTTATTAAGGCAAAACACTCAGAGTAGTGATCAATTATTCACAAGTGGGAAGCTCATCAGGACAATCTCATCACAGTTGCTGCAAGCACCAGACAATATAGCTTCAACCTTTGTTGTTCCCTTTGTTACACAAACGTATAACTTTTTGTTATCTTGTCTAATACATATGTATTAGTGTCTCATTTCCATATTAACTCTCTTCTGTCAGTTCAGGTTTAGTGTTAGTTCAAACTGGTCCTTTCTAGCTTTTTAGTTATTTTATCCTGTTCTCACAAACATGATTGCTCTGCAATTTGTTACACATGCACAGTTCTACTGTTAAATGTTATCAGAACACACCCTTAAAATCCACAGCAGGCTTCTGTCAGGCCTAAATATGACTTTGCTCCCAACACCATTGACTTCAATAAGCCTTAGAGCAGATCCCCAATGAGCATGTGGGAATGCTTTAGGCAGCGGTACTAGGGCAAGCGCACTGAGCATGCAAATGATGCTGCATGGGAGCTGCTATCACAACTATGTGAATCCTCAAAGTGATAGAGTATAAAGTTAAGAGACTGGGGGAGAAAGTCACACAGCACCTTCCTAAGTCATCATCCCCCCGCCCCCCAACCCAGAAAATCAAGCATATCATACCTGAAATATACCCAGGCCTATTAGTTTGGGGAACTGGACAGTCCTGAGGTCAGTTCCTTTCCCTGAGGTCTATCATATAGCATGACAGAGAGACAGTATTGCATGATGTTTAATTCTCTTTGTGATCACATAAGTCCCCCAGATCCTTCTGCCAGTAAGCTCTGATGATTAAACAGATTACTGCAGGGAAACTATCTAACACGTTCTTCCTTTATCAAGATGTTACTAATGAGTACTGGGAAATCATTCAGTGTTAATACAGCATCTGTAGATTAACATTAGCTTAGTCATATATTTTCATAAGGGGTCAAGAACTGGAATTCAATCAATCATTTGAATTCACTTGGTCCTCTTTATGTGGAGATCATGCTTCACCAGTCAAAGCAAACAGAGGCAGCTCAAAAACGCATGGCCAAGATTTACAGAAGTGCCTAGTGGATTTTGGATGGTTCCATTTTTGGATGCCCAAGTGAGGCATCTGACTTTCAGAAAGTTAATGAGCACACTCTATGAAAACCAGATCTCTTTAAAGTGTCTCAAATTGGGCATCCTAAAATAATTAGTTACTTCTGAAAATGTGGTCCCATGCCTTTAAACTTATATTTAAATGAAGGTAATGGTGCTACACCCATGTGGACAAAAAGTGTCTTGAGGTCCCTCACTGCCCAGATCACAGTTCTGGGAGAGGAGGAAATATTTCCTTACTGCAAGAGTATGTTTCTCAATTTATGATGAGCCTAGGTTTGAAATTAGCTTCTCATCCTCCCAGACAGGGGAATAGAAGGAGAAAGAAGATAATTGAATTGGGGACAGAAAAGGGGGGAAATGATTATCTCCATTATATGGGTGTAGGGATCTCTAGACTCTTCCTGGAAAGTTCTTTAGGGCAGCAAGAGGGAAGTATATCCATGGCTGCATGTACATAGCTGTCATAGTCATGACTCATGAGCATACAGGAGGGATCAGGGATAGAACTTAGGGCCTCTGACTCCAAAAACAAAAACCCCTACCACTTGAACTAAACACTAGCATTAGAGTGGATGTTGCCTGTGGCCTATAACTGCTTAAGAGCAACATGAGGAAGATGAAAATGCTGTAGTTCATTGAAGGTGAAGGGGCAAAGTATGAATTTCACGTGGCAGAAGCAAGAGCAACATCACTAAGGCTCAAGAAGAGAGGGGATATAGCAAGAAGGCAGCAGTAGCTAAAAATGGGAAATTACCAGAAAACAAACTAAGGTGTTGGCAATAGGGATGGAAAAGGAGAGACAAATCTTGAAAAGGCTGGGCAGCATCCTTCATTGCCTTGCACATTGTGTAGCTATTTAAATTGTGAGTTGGACCATATTATACCAACGTGGCATCGTGTGTAACCATTTCCACCTGGGCAAAGTGAGAGCAATGTAGTCGAGGAACATTAGACTCCTTGTTAAGAAAGGAATGACAAAATTTTGCAAGGCACTAGGTGCGAGAGGATAAAAAAAAATGACACTAATATTATAAACATGGTTAATGGGAAGGAGGGTGGTGTGGACCAGTTCAGCCAATACATTACAAGGTGACCAAGAGAAAGAAACCAGCAGTTTAGCTGGATACATATGAATGTCTTTAGAACTGTCTGTAATTTTACTACCAGTGCATGGATGGATCAGACAATAAAAGAGAGCTTTGCAATCTTCATGTGACATGAATTTATCTAACAATTGTTTTCTTCAGTGTTAATTTTAGGGGTTTTGAGAAATCAGCAGAATAAAATTTGAATCAGAGTAAACAGGTGACTTAAAAAAAATCTTGTATTGACTCTTCCAAGGCAAAAACTGGACTGGTTAAAGGTTTAAACATGGAATTATCTGGTGCAAAGAGGCCTTCAGGTACACAAGGATGAATCTATTTTGACCACCAGATGTAGAAGCTGCACAAAGAAGGTTGAAAACTCAGTTAGTGACTGGGCCTGCTTACTAGCCTGGAATTCAGACTCCTAGCAGCAGTCTGGACCTTGTAAGTAACCTTAACAATCTTTTGCATCAATAATTTCTTTGCTGAGAGGCATGAATTTAGAAGTTTTATACTGTATTAAACTGCATTTGCACTGAGTTTAAAATGTAAAGTAAAGGGGACTGGATGATTCAGGGGATTGTTAATAGAATACAGAGACTTCCACCTCTCAGGGCCCGTTCTGTTTGCCTATTGAAATAAATAGAAAGTCTCCTATAGGCTTGTGTGGCCTTTGAATCAAGCACTCAGTCGACACTTGAAATCTAGCCCAAGTTGACATTGGCTAAAAGTCCTTACCATTTGTTGGCCTGTATACTATAAATTGGTGGCATTACAGTGGCACCTAGTTACCTGTTTCCACCATCACAAAATCCACCACTACAACTGATGTTTCTTGGCACCATTACTGACAATATCAACAGAGAGGTCTGGGTCTAAATGGATGTGGAGATGAGACACTTCTGTCAACCGCGGTGTTGGTCCTTCTTGGGAAATGTCTGCCCTTCAAGCTGGAGATGTAAATTCCAGCTCGAGGAGACATTAGCTCTGATCAAGCCAGCATGCTAAGGATAGAGTATAGCTGTCCCAAGTACATGCCTAGCATCTCAGATGGGTACATATGCAGGGCGGCTAGCCCCTCTTGCCACCACAGCTGCACTCTATTTTTAGTGCGCTCGCTCAATCAGAACTAGAGCAGCTACATCTCCTCAAGCTGGAATCTACACCTGTAGCTTGAAGCATAGACATATTCCTTGTCTTGGCAAAGACTTTTTTGTGGCGAAGTTTGCACTGCTGCTGTACTTGCTGTGTGTTTTCCACATGGCTGTCATGCTGCCATCACATTAGTAATGAGAAAAGTGTACAATAAGACTAATATAATATTCACTAGGGGCTTAAACCAAAGTCCACTGAAGCAAATGGGACAGGAATCTTTCCATTAATTCAATGGGCTTGTTTCTCTCTATCCAATGTGAGAGCAGGTCACTGTATAAAGAGAAGTAACTCTTAAATATAGTATTACATATACAATAAAATTGTCTTTCTAGTTCCACATGCTATTTGCCTGTGGAGTTCTCTCTCTTTCCCTTCCATTTGGTTCAATTCAAAGTTAAATCCAATACATTCAGACATCTGCCTGGGTTAGGTCTTCACACTAGAAATAAAAACAATGAGAGTCCTGTAGCACCTTAAAGACTAACAAATTTCTGCAGGCATAAGCTTTCATGGGCTGCAACCAACTTCGTCAGATGCATGAAATGGAAATCACAGATAGGCAGTATATATATACATCCAAGGGTGAGAAACAAAACAATGGGGAGGGCAAGTGCTAACAAAGTCCATTCAGTTAGAGTAGTTGAGGCCTATTCACAACCATTGATTAGAAGGTGAGAATGTGTGAACAGTGACAATTACTTCTTGTAATGAGAGAACCATTCCTAGTCCCTATTCGGACCCAGTCTGATTGTGTCAAATTTGTTAGTCTTTAAAGTGCTATAGGACTCTCGTTTTTGCTATATACAGATTAACACGGCTACCCCTATGGAACTTTTCACACTAGAAATAGGTTTCTATACAAAATATGCTGTTGGTATGACTGTTCATTTCTAAAACAGTGGCAGGCTGGCCCATAACGAGTGGCTATTGCTGCCATCTCCTTCACTTCTACCAAAATTATGCTTTGTTTTTTAAATGAGAGAGGGTTTCATTTATCAGTATTCATTCATATTTTAAACAGTGGAATAGAAAATGTCTCTCTTTTAATCTTTCCTCTGCCTTACCAATTACAAAGTAGTTGCTCTCTGTGTTTCCAGTGAATCTGGTGTCTCCCAGTTTCTATTTTCAGTTTGGTTGCTAAAGGTCTGGATCCAAAGTTCATGGAAGTCAACGGGAATCTTTTCATTAACCTCAGTGGAGTTTTCTTTCAGGCACTAACTCCGTATGTGGTAAGGGTCTGCTTGACCTTTATGTCTTTCACTGTAGAATAATAATCTGCTAAAGTTTCTGGTCAGGAATCAACAGTATGTCAGTTTCTTGGTTTTAATCTGCCCTTCTATCATATTGTGCATTTTTATTTTTTAAGGGTTTGGTTTAAGGAAATTGTGAGCATTGTTTATTTTTCAGTAGGATTGTTTGTATTGTGGATCTTGGTATCACTGTTTTTTGGGTTTGGGAGCAAAGCTGTGCAGGAGTGACACATATACCGAATTTCAGGTTTGGGTCTTTTAGTGCTATATGATTGAGGGAGCGGGTGGTGCTTTAACTGAGATGGCAATAGAAACCATTTTTATTCTTCATTGCTTAGAACATGGAATCCTTGTAGTTCTGCTCAGCATCCTTTGCTGGTAGAGTCCCCAAATGACTTAGGAGCACAAGTCCTTTTGTGCTTTCTCTTTTCTCTGCGCGTTTTCCCAATGGCACTTGCACTTCTACGTGTCTTGGGCACTTTTGAAAAAAAACCACTCTCTCCTAATGTGCAGTACTTGTTTGCAGAATTTCATGCTGTTTCTCCTGGGGCTTTGTCTCATTTGATACAATCTGCAGACTTCTCTTGTATAAAAGAATGAGTTGAATTATACCACTGAATAATTTTAGTGGTGTTTTTATCAATGGGTTGCATTTATCTAGTAGTTTCTTTATGGTGTAGAAGGCTCACAGGGCTTTTCCTTATACAGTAATACTTTTATAGCCAGTCAATTACAATACAGTAATTCATTTTATGCAATCAACTAGAGCTTGCATCCCAGTATAGAATTGCTCTATACAAAAAGAACCTACATAATAGCACCAGTTGGAAAGAGACCTATTGTTGCATTTTATCTATGAGCGTTGTCTCTACAGCCTCAAGAAGAAATTAGGAAAAGATCTTTCTTTAGCCATGATAATTTTATCTGCAAATTCAACAGAGTCCAAGCAACAAAAAAAGGTTGTCTACCTTTTCTCAAGCTTGTGAGCTTTTCCACTGCATAAATAGCCTAAACTTTAAGGGATCATTTTTTTAGCAAGAGAGAGCTTCCACTTCATCCCAATATGCAGCAAAGGTGATCCTATTCCCAGCTGGTGCCAATGGAATAGTGATCATAAAACATACCTAGTATCTGAGAGATGAAAGTCTATCCACTAGCGGGAATCTGGTTCCTGCATAGTACTTCCAGGGATATACTCATCCTGGGTATCATTGGGAACAAAGGCTTCCACATCAGGGATACCTTAATGGGTGCATAAAAACAACAGCTGCCAAAAAGGATGTGATACTCACAGCTGTAAGTCTCATGTGGGCTTATTTGTCTCCCATCTGCTTCTTTCAGGTTAAGAGTGCCCCTGGCTACTTGTACTAACTATATGCTTATGTTTTTAAGTGCACACAGAAGCAGAATCCTAGGCCACTGGCTCCTCCTATTTGCATGTCAATACTGATAGCCTTTCAGCCTACAAAATCAGCCAGAAAAGAACATGCTTCTGCTGGCATGAAGAAGAATCTTTGCATCTGACTCCATACTAGGTCCTGTGAACTAAGTCCTCACCCTGCTCTAACAGAGAAGAAACACACACTAGGTTAGAACTTGATTCTGCAGACTTTTACACATATGCTTAACTTTAAGCATGAAGTGGGTGAGGTAATATTTTTTTTTGGACCAACTTCTGTTGGTGAGAGAGACCAGCTTTCGAGCTTACACAGAGCTCTGCTTCAGATCTGTGTAAGCTCAAAAGCTGGTCTTGCTCATCTACAGAAGTTGGTCCAATAAAAAAATATTACATCCTCCACCTTTTGTCTTTGATATCCTGGGACCAACATGGCTACAACACCACTGCATATCACTTTAAGCATGTGAGCAGTCCCATTGACTTTAGTGGGACTACTTGTGCTTAACTTAGTGCCCAAATTCACTCCTCTTCCTGGGCTGCTTTATTAGCTGTTGAAATAAACATAATAAAAATCAGCCTGAATTTCCCCCCAATCCAAGTGAGGATGTTTCTGGGCTTCCTCTCTTTCTGTCCTGATCCAGTTTCCTCTGCCCACTCTCACTTCCCAGGATGGAGTTAATGAGCTGTATTTTCCACAATGAGTCAGGAGCAATCAGTATTTTCAAACAGAGTCCCAATATGTGCCAAGAGGGTAGGTTAACAGAACAACCATACCTACCTAGTCTACTTTGAGGCATAGAACTCTATGGCCAGCCCCATTTCTCAGATCTACTGAATGGAGCTTTTCCCATTGGACAGAATTTGGAAAAGAAGATCCCAAATATGAAAGTTGATAAAGAGGGTAAGTCAGAGTCAGTCCTGGTGTAAGCAGATACAGCTACCAATGACACCAGCAGGAGTTGCACTGGCTTACACAATGGGACTGAATTTGGCCCTGTATTTCTAAGAAACCAGCCCTATCCCTGCCCTTGTACACATTGCCTTAATTCCTGCTGACGACTGCATTTCAGTTTTGATCTATGTGCCAGCCAATGTAATACAAGCCTGTTGCCTTATAAGGACTAGCAAGGACTTCTATTGACTTGGACCTTCCTGCCTAGATGATGCATGGACACCAATGAACAAAGAGGAAAAGGTCTCAGCTTCTGTCCTCACCATAGCAACCAAACACCTTATGCTCAACACTTTTCTGTTTCATAAGCTGGTTACCATGGCAAATTACTTATGTCACAGAGGAAAAGGAAGCATTTTGTATTCTCTTCTCTAAAGAAAACAAAACAAATTCTTAAACTTTATTTCTTATTAGCTCACTTTTTGTCATGCTGCAAGTGACTCCTAAGTGCTGGGGAAAGCCACATCAGTGAAGCGGCCGCAGTCTTCTAAATGTGTTAAAGGTATCTATGATTAGAAAATCTGGTGCATCTGCAGGAGAGTTGGATTCTGGGAGCCTGAGTTATCTTGAAAGAAGAGCAGCAAAATTATATTGGGGAGTCCTGCATTTTCATCAGGAAGACCAGGTTTCTAGTATCCTCTGGTGGACAAAGTTCTGAAACCATGTGAGGCAAGAATCTGCACTGACATTCTCTCCCCCCACCCATATTAGATGACCCTGGGAAGCCCCAATTTCAGTTACACAGAAGGTGCCTGTGCACACTGAGAATGGACCAGATGAATGTGTGATAAACAAAGGATAGAACCGTGGAAATGAGCAGCAATGTTCTACTACCTAAAACAACCAAAACTTAGCAAAGTTATCATGGAGAAACAACTTTTATGATTAGCTGAAGAGGTAAGGTGGGGAGACTTCATCCTGGCTTCAGACTTCAACTTGGCTGATTCCTGGGGTTTTCTAGTGGAAATAGATAAATCAGAGTATACCCCCACAGAATTATTTGGGATGATCTGCATCTACAATGGGACTTAAAGGACCGTTCTTTAATTGGACCCTCTGTGGAGGTTTCTCTGAGATCCAGTGGAAATCATGCCAAGCTACCTCATGTTACACACTTCTGTTTAAAGCAGAGGAGAGCTAAGGAATGACAGTTCTAATGATTTTTTAAAAGTTACTTAGTGCTAGTGAGGTGTCATCATGTCATCCCAAGACTAAATATCTGCTTGTATAACACGCCACTAATGGGTGGGTCGTTGGCAGAGAGGATCAAACTGGGGACTTTTGGATCCTAAAGCAAAAGAGGCCTGAACTAGAAGATCCACTCAGTCCCGGAGTCTGAAGTCCTCTGTTTATACAGAAAATGAATACAGCATAGCCAGCAAAATGTGAACTCGTCTACACTGCCTGGCCAGAGAATCTCTGTTCCAGTGGGACTACTTGTAGGAGGGTGGTTGCATACTCATTCGATATTTTTTCTCTTTCTTGCCCCTGGCATAACCAGCATCCATTCTGGCAATTATGATGGTTGCTTTGTCAAGTGAATAGCTGTTGACTAGGAGATCATCAAGGCAAAACATAAACCATGAGCTGGTAATGATTTTTACTGACTAGGGACCTGCACCGGGTGCATGCCATGACCTAGAGATAATGTAAGAACAGCTGTCAGTGGTCTGCTGATACAGCCATTGTGCACTATGCTGTGCAGTGAGACTACAGATTTGAATCTACACTGGCAAAATTCAAGACCTGTAATTCACTTATAGTCTCCATCCCTTCCAGAGTAGTAAGGAGTTCAACAAAAAAGAAGTCTAATGATATTATGCCAGGTCTCCAGCCTCATCCTGGACTCACTAGTCCTTGCCCCTTTGCATCAGGGGGGCTGTTACATCTCTTTCCCTGGTGGCTGATAGGAGAGCTGCCCCCATCCTCTGCATTTCAGCCCAGGCACCCCTTTTTAAGTAGTATAGGCTGCTTTTTCAGACTCATGGCTGCTTCCCTAAGCTGCTTCCTACCTTCATCTGCCTCCCAGCCCCTTTCATAGAGCAACTGATTCTCTGCGTCCTACCAGCTTACACTTGATGCAAAGCCATCCTCTTCTGTCTGGTCCACAAGCTTTTATCACAGCTGTTGATAGTCCACCAGTCAGCTGCAGCTGCAGACGTATTTACTCTGTCTCTTCACCCCTTAGTAGCTGTGGCAGGATAAGGTTTATATGCCACATCGTAGTTCTACATAGAATGTGCAAACTGCATCAGCTTGATGGCTCATGAGATTTCAGACTAGTTTATATTAGTTTATATTAGTGGACAGGTGCCCACATCATAGAAACTGTCATCAGGCACCCAATTTGGCAGTCTCAGTGTGGCCAGGTCTACACTCTAAACTTACATTGGTATAACTACATTGCTCAGGGGTCTGAAAAATCCAGTGTGCCTGTGCACACTGAGAATGGACCAGATGAATGTGTGATAAACAAAGGATAGAACCGTGGAAATGAGCAGCAATGTTCTGAGCGACAGTTATACTAATCTATCCCCCAGTGTAGACAGCACTATGTCAACAAGAGAGCTTCTTCCATTGGCATAGCTACTGCTTCTTGCAGATGTGGATTAATTACACAGATGGGAGAAGCTGTCCTGTTGGCATAGTAGCATCTTCACTAAGCGCTGCTGCAACATTTTAAGTGTAGACCTGCCCTATGACTTGAATAGCCCAGGAGTGACCTAGCACAGGGACTAAACTACCTATCGCTAAGTGGCAGAGCAGTGTGGAAGCTGCCCAGGTTCTTTATGTTCTGAAACAGAAGGCTCCATCCTCCAGGGTCATCAAGTAAGCCAGCACCTTTCACCAGCACTAAATTCAAATTAAAGAAAAGGACATGAGAGAGGCTGGCAAGGCAGGGTGCCTTGGTACCGATATAAAAGGCCAGATCCTTAGCTGGTGTAAATCCGCACAGCTCCACTGAAGTCTATGGAGCTATGTTGCTTTACAATTACTGAGGATGTGGTCCCAAATGTCTGGGTTTTTTTTTTGTTTTGTTTTTGTTTTTGTTTTTTTTTAAATAAAAGTGAGCAAGCAAGGGAAGAAATGAGAGACAAAGACTAAACAATTTCTAGGTTTCTTTCTTGACAATTTGTGTTATATTCCTTATGTGTTTGTGTGGCTATAACTCACCATTAGCTGATCGGGCTTTATATTGCAGCAGTCTATAAACAATCAATATTCCACTTGTATATATATATTCCATTGTCTGGCACTACAGGTTGAGCTAGGTGCTGTTTCAACCTCTTGTTGCGATTGCCTACTTCTTGTGGGTCACTGTCAAGGCCAGGAGTGGGAGACATAAAACAAAATGCACTCAAGCCTGGTTTTGTATTGTTCCAGGGTGTGTGTGTGTGTTGCTATCTCTTTGTTTTTGCTCATCTGTTCTCTTCTAGTTGGCCAGCTAGATATTGAAATATACAATGATCCTGCCCTCTCAGTGCTTCAGAGAGCAGAATTCCTGTACACTTCAGTACCCTGCCTGCTTACTAGAAATGGGTACAAGAAGACAATACAAGCCAAGACAGGCAGAGCAGAGAGGCAGTGTGACGTGAATATATGCCTGTGGAGAAACCCACCGCCTTGGGTTTGCTGTGGATGTTGGCTCGCTGAGCAGAGATGATGCGTTTCTGCAAGTTGCAGCCTTTGTTTTGTGGGTAGCTGATAGATTTTTCAGCATCAGGAGGGCAGTTCAAAAGCAAACAAACAGTTAAAGGTAGATTAATTTTGAGCCTATTATCTTTGACCCTTTGTGTTTGGCCCTTAAGGACTGATTTTGAAAGTACTTTGGCAGGCTTCTTGGTGCCCGGACAATGTGTATCTGTTGGGAATTGTACTACTAAAACTGCACAACTCTTTAAAATTGTATCCTGTGTGCCTGTTTAATAATTTCAGTGCTTGTGCTGTAAGCTCTTTGGGGCAAGAACTGTCTTTTTATTATATGTGTTAAGAGCACCTAGTACGATGGGGCCCCGATCTCTGTTTGGGACCACTAGGTACTGGTATAATAGAAATAACAACATGCTTGAAGATGTACCTTGTGCTTGAGCAATGGTTCCCCAGTGCCAGCTGGTCTATGTGCTATACTGAGAGCCATGTCCCATTACTAAATAAACACCTTGTAGCAGGGATCCTCAGCCCTTTCCATACAATGACCCCATCTTCAGATGCATGCAGTAGGTCCTCCAATGTGCAGGGGGAGAGCAGAGAGCCAGCTCAGCTATGCTGGGGTCTTCTATGGGTCAGGCCTAATAGCTGATTTATAGCAAAAACTAACCATAGGGCACTACTGACACCAGGTGTCTGAAAAGGCCTGTTTGCAGGTGACTGAACAAATCCATGTCTGCAAAAGAGCAGAGAGAGGTGAATGGGGTGGAGGCTCACAGCCACTAAGACAACTGCCAGCAAATCATAGGTTGGGAACAGCAGGTGAAAGTGCTGTTAAAGCACATTTCTGGGGATAAGAATTTCTAAGCTCTGTCCCTGGCTTGCTGTGGGTGCAAATTATTTATCCTGTGACTTATTTTGACAGAGGGCTACTGACTCTCCACCTGGCTGACAATGCCATTAAATGGCTGGGCCCATTGCACATAGGCTGATGATTTAGCCTTTCTTTCCTTACTTGTAAAATGGTAATAAGTCTTCCTTCTTCACAAGGTTGTTTTGAAGATTAATTGATGCATATTTACAGGGCACTATGGGGTGCTCAGATGGAACATGCTCTAGAAATGCGAAGTGCTATTGAACATCCACCACTTTACTCAATGCTGCAGGCCTGAAGGGGTTAAATAGAGCTCTTTCATCCCAGTTTGGGGAGTTCCTAATTGATGGAGTTGGGGAATTTGTATTTCAGGTTGGCTTTACACAGGAAGGGAAGAGCCTTTGTTAGACGTGGCCCATGGGATCAATACCCTGCCTAGTCCCACGGAGTAGGGATGTAGGCATGGGTCTGGGTCAGAGAATTAATGCTTTCGTGACAGTCCAATACCCCCCTCCTTGGCGTCTCCTTTTAAATGGGAGGGGTCTCCTCCAGTTCCGCGCATTTCACAGCACATCAAACCATCCCTGGGGTGCAGAAACACCAGAACATAGCGTTAGGCCATGGAGGACACAGCGAGCAAGGGGGGAAACCTTGCAAGCAGGAGAGCGAGACAGAGAAGGGAGGCAAAGAAGTGGAGGAAGGAGCGAATTGGAAGAGAAGAGGAGGGGAGACTTCACTGGAGCAGCAGCGAGAAAGCCAGAGCCGAGGGGAAAGACTCGCCCTGGGAAGGAAGATCACCCAGAGAGGGAGGAACCGCTTCATCGCAGGAGATGCGCCGTAGAGAAGAGGACGGGGAGGCAAAGACTGAGTGCAGGAACCACAGCACTAAAAATAAGGGCTGAGCAGCAATTCCCCGCCTGCTGCTGCTGCTTCCCCAAGCTCACAGCCTTCCGTGCCCTGGCCAAGGCGGCGGCGGCAGCAGCAGAAGGGAGGGAAGGGACTGGGCGGCACCTTTGGCGTGTGTGATTGACGCGGCCCGCAGCCCACCATGAGGGCGGAGGAGCTGGGGCTCCGCTCCCGGGTGCCCGGGCTTGTGCGGAGCGCCTATCAGCGGCGGCGAGAGGCGGGGAGCGACTGGTGGGCGGGGAGCGGGGCCTGGGCGTGTGCTGCTGCTGCTCGCCGCTGGCCCCTGCCGGGGCTCGCCTTGTGCACAGACACACACGTACATTGTCCGAGCCGCCGCCGCAGCAAGAGAGCGCCCCAGTGCTCAGTGCCAATGCGGGGTGGGCGCTGCAAGCCGGGGGCTTCTCCACCACCCCGGTGGAAAGTTCACCTTTGCCTGGGCCCAACGCACCATTGATCCAGAGCGGCCGCCGCCGGGGAGGCAGGATCTAGCCGGGTTGTTTTTTTTTTTGTTTTTGTTTTTTTTTTTTGCTTTTCCCTGCAAACTTTGTGCGCGCGCCTCCCGCAGAAGCCCCGCTCCGACCTGCTCCCCTGAGGATTTGCCTCTCCCCGCTCAGATCTGCCTTGCCAGGAAAGCAGCCTGGGGGGAGGTGGGGAGCGAGCGCTGGTAAGTGCCTGGGCTCCTTCGCTTGGGGGTGGCGGGTTCTCTTCCGAAGTACGTGGGGCGGTGCTGGAAGGGGGGGGGGGGTTGCTCTCTCGCTGCACCCCCCCCCCGGACCCCCGGGAATGGTCAGGGCGGCGGGCGTGCAAGGAGGCATTGCAGTGGCACGGGCGGCGTGTCCCAGCCCGGGAGCGTGTTGTGTGCGCGGGAAGGACTGGTGGCTGCAGCCTGGCATTGCAGAGCTGGCTTTGCTGGGCAGGCGGCGGCTGTTGCTGCTGCTGCTGCTTGGCTCGCTGGCTTGAGCTCCGTTGAACCTGCAGCCCCGAAGTGGGCTGGGGAGGCCAAACCTCGCCTCTGCGCTGCGGGATCGGAAAGGGGGTGCCCGTGCTAGAAGTGGGGGAGCGGGGAGACGATCCGCCTGCCTGGGTGGCAGCAGTTGGGGAGGGAGGCTCAGTGGGGAGCACTTGTACAGGGAGGAGGAGGTACGTGTGTTCAGGGCTGCGCTTGTGAGAGGGGGCTTGGGGTGGGAGGGGTTACATCTGGTCGGGGAGAAGGGAGACAACAGTGGGTGTGTCTGGGAAGGGGCCTCTGGTTGGGGTGGAAGAGTAGCTGTGGGCTTCGGGGTGTGTGTGTGGGGGGTGCACCTGGGCGGAAGACGGTAGGATAATGGGGGGAGGGAGCCACCTGTTGCTGTTTGGGGGTGGGGGGGAAGCTGCAGTTTTTCTTCCCATGATTCTCTGAGCATCTGCAAATTTGCTCCCCCCCCACCCCACCCAGAGCTTACACTCTCCCCCTTGATTTTCAGACCCTCCTGTTTTGTGAAAATCAGGCTCCAGCAGCCTGCTTCGGGGGCCAGTGGTGGGGAGGTTCTCATACCTCTAGATTTAAAGGCCTCTGCGCCAGCAGTAAGGTGTAGAGAGGGAGATAGATACTCAGTGGCATTCTTATCTGTGTCTAGGGTGCTGTTTGGCAATGGTGTAGGTTTCTCCTTGTGTGTGTCCCAGCCCAGCTGCCCTCTCACAGCTGTGGAACTCCACATCCTTTTGCACCAGGGAGCCGGTGACAATAGGATATCGGGGCAGCTACTGATGACTTCTGCGCTTTCTTCTTCTCCATTTCTTTTCTCTTCCCAAAATCTGACAGGAAGGGAGGGGGGAGAATCACCTGCTTGCTTGCCCTCTTAGTCTTACAATGACTCTGCTTTCTGTAAACACTTCCTGCCAGTCCAGAAAACATGGGGAAATAAATGGGAGGGGCCCTCCATCCTCCAGGAGAATACCACAGACTGCTGTCATGCTTCCCTCGCCTATTTTTTTCCCTTTTTCCAGCCGCTCTTGTTTTTCATCTTTTCCAGATCCCTGGGCAGTCTCTGTACTGATACCTATAGTGATATCACTGTCGGCTGCAGCTCAGGGAGTGGTCTATGGTGATAGCACAGCAAGACTTCTAATAGCTGAGCCTGGGTGGTCACTGTTTTTTCAGTCATGTGCCATTGAATTGGTGCAGTAATAACAACTCCTCTGAGTGCCTTTCATTCTACAGGGTCCTATAATACTTTACAAGGCAGGGGCTAAAATAGAAATAATAGGGTTTTGAGGAGGGGAAGGGGCAGGAGAGAGGAGTCTCCCTAGGGATCCTTCCTCTTTCCAGGATGTGTCTTGCTTTCTAGCATCTAGTTTAGTGTTACGTGATGACCACCCAGAGATTGAGGAGGGATGGACGTAGCTCCCAGTGCAGTGTCACTTGAGAATAATGCCAGGGGAACTCTTTATCCTTTCTCTAACCTCAGGGTGAGGCTTGCTGTCTCTGCAGTTCCCTCAGCCCATGTTGGCTATGGTTAGCCATGGATTTTATCCCCATCTAGCAATTGGGGGATGGGCGAGAGGGAAGCCAAATAGAAGTCTGAGCTGTGATTAGCAAACTGAGTGGCCAATGGTCAGCTCTTGACATACCTTGAACAGCTCTGTACATACAGCGAGACGTAGTCCAGGGGCACGTATGCAGAGATTTTTCGAATGAACCTAAGGGAAGTAGGTGCCCAGCTCTCTCTCAAACCTGGCCTGCATGCAGTTGTGCCAGTTTAACTACAGGTGTGCTTTTTAAACTGCCTTAAACAGGTGCAGACCCTTGAGTGGATACACACTTTGTGTTAGTTGAAGCTTGTTTTAGCTCAGTTTAGCTTGTGTTGGTAAATTGTATAGGTGTGAGCTAACCTGATAAAACGTGTTTTAAACAGATAGAAGTGTGTCCACAAGGGGTCTACCCCATTGTAACTAAATACTTGTTAAAAGAGCCTCAGGCCTCCTTGAAAACCACAGTCTAAATGCACAGAATA
The DNA here is from genome assembly GCF_026122565.2 of Emydura macquarii macquarii. Lineage (NCBI taxonomy): Eukaryota > Metazoa > Chordata > Testudines > Chelidae > Emydura > Emydura macquarii. The sequence goes on along the minus strand of NW_027130724.1, from coordinate 2,443,255 downwards.
AGCAAGAAAATGACAGGCCCGGTGGGAGACAGGAGGGGAGCAGAGCTGCCTGGCTCTAGGGGTGGTGGTTGCGATATGGATCCTTTGTATCTCAAAGAACTTGTCTACAGTGGTGTTTAGTCAGTGATGTTGCACATCTTCAACATCCCCATCCCGGCGTGGATGCATTGGCTCGTGTAAACAATGACTTGCATTGGTGCAGCATATGAGGTCATAGAGTTTAAGGTCAGAAGGGAACACTAGATCATCCCATCTGACTTGTATATTACAGGCCACCAACATCCAGCAGCCGCACACGAAACCCAACAATTGAACCTAGACCAAAATATTGCAGTCCATAGGAAACTAGACTATTATGTGCCACAGGCAGAGACTAGGAGGGACTGAGGTGACCAATGCCCAAGGCCCCTACATTCTTATTGGTGGATATAACCATTAAAACATGTTGATTTACAACTAAATAGAGCCTTTACACTAGATTTGGTACATCTTTTTTGCTACCTAGGAAGGTACATTATAACTATGTTTATTCAAGCAATTATGTACCTTAATATTTTCAGATTCTTAATTGTGCATTTTTAGTAGGTTTGAAAATGGTGAATGATATATTGCTTATTTACTAGGTAATTAACTTTTTGCTCATGATTTGTGTAAAGCTGCATTAGGATGGTAACTGGAATTTAATTACACACGCAACAGCATATTAAACAAAACCTTAAATGTTTTGAATACATAAACTTCTCTTATCAAAACATGTTTCACTTTTACAACTAGATAATTTATTAAATAGAGGGAATTGACTGTAGTCAGTGGATTAAATTGATCATTCCAGGTCAGCCTTGGAAAATTTTCAAATATGTCTAAGTGAAAGTGAGGTAAGCTTAAGTTCCTACTTGTCTAAATCTCTTGAAAATGAGTTTCCCAAGATCCTTCAAACTTTTAAAACTAGTAGATCTCATTCCTTCCCTCCTCGGTTTTTATTCATAAACAGGAAGGGAAGAGAAAGTATGAAAACTTGTCTAACTCCAAATTGATTTCTCAACTTCAAATGAATTAGTCCAAATGAAGAAAATATTCTTTCTGTGCTTGCAGAAGAGGCTACTGCTGTCAAAAGCTGGTTTAGCACTTCAACAGAATGATTCCAGATGTTTAGTTGGTAACGTCCACCAGTTCAGTGGTGTGACTTTTTAGAAAAGGTCGTCAGTAGTCATGACACTTACTGCTTGAATATTTCACCTCCAGCTCTGATGTTAGTTATGGTTGGCACGATTGGGTGAATATTGAATGCCCATGTCATAGCAGCATCATCTTCAGCAGTTAGACATCTGCCCTGATACTTTGCGTTGAGAATATTAGTAAGAAAATAAGGTAGAGTAAGTGCTTGATCCATCTGGTTCTTTACTGCCTGCTATTTAACTTTGTTGTTGCGTAGTTCTTTCTTTAGTGCCTCTTGAATGTCTTTCCAAATTTAAAAGCATCAGCAATACAGAAGCAGTCTTTCTGCAGGTTGTCCAAGGCTATGGAAGTATGCTGAAACCTATTGTTTACATTTCTCTGTAGTTTGAAGTTGATTACTTTATCCTGACCCTGGCAGGTGACTGGCTGTTTTATGAACATAAACCTTAAATCAGGAGGGACCAGGGTTTCTGAGCCCCACCATCACAAACAGCCCCATCCAAATCCACTCAAAATTTGTCCAGCTCTCTCTTGAAACTAGTTAAGTTGGGTCAGCAGGTCCAATCTATTCTGGGTCTAGTGGTAAATAACCAGTCTGATGGCTTTCCTTAGGTACATATGTAACCCCCATTACTGTAGTTCCTCACTGTCTTTGTTATCCCTGTTTTACAGATGGGGAACTGAGTCACGGAGAGGCTAAAGCCCAAATCCTCAAAGATATTTTGCCTTGCAAATTCTGTCGAAACACTGTAGCTCTCTAAATCTGGGCCTAGGTGATATGCCCAAGGCCACACAGTGAGTCTTTGCTGGAGCAGGGGCTTGAACTGCAGTCTTGCCCAGCTCCAAAGGCTTATGCCTGAACCACTGTCCTTCCCCTCTGTTCACAAAGCATCTTAGAATCATAGAATATTAGAGTTGGAAGGGACCTCAAGAGATCATCGAGTCCAACCCCCTGCTCAGAGCAGGACAAACTAGAGGTGGTGGGGATTGAACCCACAGCCTCAAGCACCAGCACAACTGCTGCTAATTGGTAGCCTTGTACAGTTTCAGTAGAGGGGCCAAGCATTGGCTGGGCCTGCAGAATGAATGTTCTTTTCCTAGAGGAAGTCCCTCCATGTCAGGGCTGAGATGTATTTGTGTGGCATCTGCCACTGTGGCACGTTTCATCAGAATGAAACTTGCTTTGTTTTTAAAAGTGAAAGATGAAGGCTGGAAGGAAAAATCTCCCATGTTTATTTTTTTTTAAATTAGCTTTTAATTAGCAATAATTACCTCACTGCAGGGCAACTCTGGGGTGCTAATGATTGGACAGGGCTTAGGACCTGAAGTGAACTCTTCTAGTTGGCGTCCAGTCCCCAGGAAATGCCCTGAGCTTGGTTCTTAAGTGCTTAACTATGGTAAATTGTTGATAGTATAGTAATGACATGAACAGTGTTTGATAGCCTAATACATTGTCACTTTGCAATTTGCCAATTTCCCAGACTGGTGCCATATCACTTTGAAAGGGCTCTCCTCTACTGTCCTCTGTGATTGTGTATGAAGAGGGAGATCATTGGCTTATTTTATTAGTTCTCCAAAATAGGTCTGGAGAAAGCTAATAGTGTGTGGGAAGCTTTCCCTGGTGAGTGTGGAGATTCCAGTACATCAATTTCCATATAATTTCAACGTTCATCTATAAAACAAATTACATTTCTAGCCCTTACAGTTGCACAGATAATCATACAAATATGAACCGATGCAGAGTTGGCTTCCTAAATCTGCAGGCAGACAGCTCCAGTGCCTCTTCTGCTGCTTATGCAGATTGAAGGCATTGCACAGGTTCATGTCCAGTTCTCCTTTGAATACTTGCAGGGACTAGAAACTTAATTGCATTTACCCAAGAAAGCTTCCTATTTTTCTTATGCAGGTAGATGTTTCAGACCCTGGAAACGTGGCTTTTGTAGCGCGTGAGATCTTATGTGCCATTTCCAGTGACGAAATAGTTAAATGCCTCATGTCCACTTGGCTCATTCAATTCTGGTGATGTCTTATGCACCTGACTGTAATTCTGAAAGTTGTGGAATTCTAAAGCTGAATATGGGGAAATGCCTTACTTGTAGCAAACAGCACAGTCACTTTTTTTGAAGAGACGAGCTTCATCAGTGTATGGTTGTTTTTTTTTTTTTGTAGATCTATGGGGGAATGAAGTAGTGCCAGCTAGGACTTATTCCTCTGCCATCTTAGAGATGCCCAGTGGACAAAGCTTGAAAAGAATAATCAGACACCTACTAGCCAGGCTAAAAAAATAACTGTGCAACCCACAGTTTAAAGGAACAAGAGTTGTGTATAGTGTACTGTATCTAACTGTATCCTATTGTCATACATTTTAAAACATTAAGTAGAAAGATGTAGATTTACAATCATGGCTCATCAAATACTGACAAAAAAAAACCCTGAATATATTTGAATTCCACTTGTATTAATCTAATAGATTAGAAATCTGATAATTAGTAAACAGCTGGTCAAATTCCACAGAGTATATTTGAATAAATTATTTGACAAATACTGATAAAATTAATCAAATGATGTATTTGCTGAGTGTTGTTTAACCATCCTGCCTTGCTACATTTCTCTTGGTGGTTGTTAGGTTTTTTTTTTTTTGTTTTTTTTTTTTAATAAAGACCTTTCCCTTCCTGTCTTCACTCCACTTGTTGGTATAATAAACTGTGGTGTATCTTTTCCTGAGCTATCTTCAGTGTCTTTTCTTTCTTTTTTTCCATTGTCCATCCATTGTTCTTAACATCTTCCCATGTATCTTCTCTTTCCTTTTCTTCTTCTAAAATTTTTCTCTCATACTTAGAAAAAATAAGTTATTCCATTATTGCCACTTTTCCCTATCCCCTCAGAGGAATTGCAAAATAATATCAGACGCCTCATGGCCAGATGAACTAAACCTACTAACTGCATATGAATATGAAACCTTGGGAATGACTACACAGGGGCAGTGCTGTTCCACCTTTCTCTTGATTTTCTGGCTGTTACAAACAGGGTGTTTCTGCAGTTCTATAGTTCTCTTTCAGCATTCATATTTGGTTGGAGAGCTCAGTGAATAACTCCAGTGCCTGCTTCTGCTGTTGCTTAGAGATTTCCCTATCAGTCCCTGAATGAAATTGACCAGATTCTTGGCAGTTTCACTGCTGCCCCCAGAAAGCTGAAAAACAGATAGTGAAAACTAATATCTCATCAGTTTTCACTCTGCTGCAGCTTGTGGGAACTCTGAGCAGCAGTCACTGCATTTGACTTGTCTGCAGGCTCAGAAAGGCTGGGCTGTTATCGGTTTATGTTTGGAAAGTTTTCTTCTCGACCATTAGGGATACAGTGTTACTTATCTTAAAAATTAAAATCTTGATTCTGCAAAAGGAAACTGCTTTTGTACTGGAACGATTCCTTCTTGCCCTTGACAAGTGGATTTTTTTAAAGCCTTACCAGTAGGTCCCCTCCCTCCTGCAGGGGAGAACAAGGATCCATTTCCCCCAATAACTGGTCAACTCACAAATTGCTTTTTAAGTCTCACTTTCATTTGAGTACTTTCTTCAGTGTGGTCTCCAGTATTTTTTAAAGTCTAGGGTCCTCTTTAGGAGCAAAGGACTTGCCAGACTGGATCAGACCAATGATTAATCTGGCCCAGTATCCTGTCTCTGACGAGTATCAGTTGCTTCAAAGGAAAGTGCAAGAAACCCTTCTCTAAGCAGTTATGCCCTCGAGGAAAGCATCTTCACCACCCTCATGAGTTAGAGGTTTGTTCAATCCCTGAGATGCACAGTGCCACAATAATGGGCCACTGCATAAATGCCTGCATAGATAGAAGCATAAGGGTTTATATTACTTCCAAAGCTATTTTTATTTTAATTCTTAGTATTGTAATTCTGGATGGTCCTGTAATCATATAAGTGTCCAATTAAAGCTCTTGGCCACCTGATATGTTGTGACAGTGAGTTCCACAGACTAATTTTGCTTTGTGTGAAGAAAAGTATTTTGTATTTCCTGCCATTAAATGTCATTGAATGTCCTTATGTTCTTGTGTTGCTACAAAGAGTGAATAGTAGCATATAATATACTTTCTCTGTTTTATTTATCTGCTGTTTAAAATGGTCCCAGTCTCTTCATTTGGAATTTCTTCCTTGCTTTCCAATCGTTACACAGCTTTAATAGGCTTTTTCCTCAGTCCCTTCCCTACTTTGCTCCTTATATATGGTATCAAAACTCAGGAAGATTGCTCTCTGGAAGGCTGTTTGATCTCTTTGTTGGGTGAGACTGAGCATCTGTGGGCTTTCTGACCTACTGTTTTGAAAGCACAGGTGGGGGGGGCAGGTTGTCATACATGCCTGAGGCAAAGACTTGGGGGGGATATTAAACCCCTTTCAGATGGTGGCCTGAGAGTGATGCTCTCCATCTCAGGTTAAGCTTGCCTCCTACATTACTTCTTTGATGCTTCCTATTCTCCCAAGTTGCAGTGTGCTGGAAATGTCCTTTTTGATAATAGATATAATTAAAAAAAAAAAATGCTTTGTGTTTTCAGTGAGGACTGACTGTGTCTTATCTTGGATGCAGTGCTCAGTGGGCTGAGAAGAATGAATGCAGTCTGGTTGGTTTATAGCAAAAGAACAGGGAGAGGGAAGTGTTCAGGTGATGTCTTGTGTGCCAGTGCCTCTCTCAGCTCTTAATCACAATATTGTTAGCTATATCTGAGTGGGAGGCACTATATGTTTGTAGCCTTCTGATTTCAGTATTGGGAGTTGTACAATGACTTTCTCATACCCATAAGGAGATGTCTCAGTTTCACTTGAGGAGAGCCTCTGTGTGATATGAAATGTTGGAACAATACTCCAATGAACAGCCATACTTAGAAAGCCAAATAGCACATAATATATGGTAATATTTGACCTGGGAAGATATTCCCTGGCAGTTAATCACCCATGATGGGTGAAAGATGAAGCTGGTGGTGGCGGTTAGAAAAATCAAAAGAAGAAAAACCTGTTTTATTGTTTAGAAAAGTCAAAATATGACTTGTGTTGCCAAGTACATGTTCAGTTTGTAGTACAGAAGTGTTTCTAAAAACTACAGACCAGTACAGTAAGAAAGCAAAACTTCATTTTCATTTTCCTATTGGAATGAAACTTACAACTTCACATATGGCAATTAAGAATCCATGGTAGAGAGAATGGGGGTGTATGCTGTGGTACTTTTGGTGGGCATCCTAATGAGAGAGGACATTGGGATGCTTCATCTGTGTGGACCAGGATGGATAGTTTTTGTGGGTAAGAACTGAGAATGCAGGTCTCCTGGCTCCATTTTTGGCTGTCACAGACCTGATGTGTGACCTCACTGTGTCTCATCTTTAAAAAGGTAATAATACTGAACTGCCGATCAAGGATGCTGTGAGGATTAATTTATTAGCATTTTCAAAGCACTTGAGGGGAAGTTGGATGGAAGGTGCTATATGAATACAAAGATAAAAAACAGACTGGGTCCCTGGGTTATAGAGAATGGTTTCAACTAGGGATGACTTTGCTTATGCAAAAATAAAAATCCAAAATTGGTGCAGTTCAGAAGCTTGTCCCATTTTCATTTGAATCTTGGAAGCTGGGGCATCTGGTTAAAAGACTCCAGTTTGGCCCATCTCTGGGTAATAGCTGAAGCTAGAGCTCCCTGACATGGGAATGTCTTCAATGCTGCCTGTGCATCTCTCTGTTGTTTAGCAGTGATACGTCTGTAAGTTAGTTTCCAGCGTGGGAAAGAGGTTATGCCATGTGGAACAAAAAGAGGAAGTTTTATTATTACTGGGAAGAGTAAGCAAGCAAGAAGCTAGGAGTGAAAAGAGAGAAGGGTGGGGCTTGTGCGAAGGTGTCTGTGATGGTAACCGCTTCCAAACAGACACAGATTCTCCCTCACACCTGGGATGATCAGGAGGGACATGTCTGAGTCTGTTCCCATAGCTCACTGCAGGAAGTAAAATGAGGAGGAGAGGGAAGGGACGCTCTATGGGAAAAGCCATTAACCAGGCTGCTGTTGTGTAACAAGTAGAGCCGGCCATCCTGCCAATCCAGATTGAATCAGCATATGGACAACTGAGAGTGGGAGCATTCAGTGAATGTGGCCATGAAGGAAAGCAGACTATTTGGAAGATTTTTACTGGAGATTCCTCTCAGTTAATGGTGGTGTCTGGGCCAGGAAGGACTTTGTTTTGAGGCTTACAGAGGTACCTGATTCATTAACACGTTGGAGCAACAGGCCTTTGTACTGTGGATGACCTACTGATACTGTAAGATCTCCCTCTGCTAGCAGCAAAGGAGATGCTCTTAGGATGGTTTGGACTCACTCCTTTTTCCAGACACTGTGGAGATTGTGGTGGGCATGTGCCTTCTCGCTGTACTATCCATCCAGTTTAGGCAAGAAATGTGAGGCTAGAGGTCTAGAGCCATGTGGCATTGTTGGTTTTCGTCTTCAAAAATGTGCACTTGAAAAATTAAGGCATTTGTTTTTCCTAAAACCTGTGAATTTGATGAAAGGACATTTCCTCCTATGAAAATCACCTTTCCTGGGGGAAAGTCATCAGAAAATCTTGTGGCAAAACATGCTAAACCAGCAACTAACTTTCACATTGAGCTTTAGGCTGTGCCAGCTCATGCCAACATGTATTATGGTGATGGACTTCCTCCAATATGTTTTTATTTGGAGCGCTAGCATCTTTAACCCTGTGAGCATAGACGCTTCGCAGCATGCCGGCTGAGCGAATGCTGCAGAGCCAGTGTGTGATTACTGTCTGTCTGCGTGTATGTTCTGTACTGTTTGTGTAATGTCCCCAAAAGGCTGATAGCATGTTTCTCCCCTAACCATCCTGTTTCAGTTGTGTGCAGAAAATGGAAGTGACTTTACCCTTGTAGTATTCCTCCCACTCTCGTTATCCTGGCCTCTTCCTGGTTTACATGACGAGATATGAGGCCAGCAAACTAGCTTTTACTTGAGGGGCCGTCCCAATTTCCAAGCAGCCAGCCCTAGGCAGTGACCTACTCCAGGACCTGCTCTGAGAGGCATTAGCTGGCTTGTTGCTCTGTTGGTGAGGAAAGAGAGATGTAGATATCCACGGGGGACCATGGGAGAAGGGTTTAGCTTGAGCTGTTCACACCAGGGCCTCCCATGCATGCAGAGAGCATGGCTACTTATTGAAAAGGGAGTCTGAGCAACTCCCTGCTTTGGTGTCGTCCTCTTCCTTTCTGCTTCTGCTGGGGATCATCATAAAAGGATTTAGTGATATTTATTTAAACTTATTTGAGTGCCCATCTCATGCTGTCTTGGTGCTCTTTACAATATATAAAGTGCCACAGTTCTCACCATTTTCTTCTTGAGAGCACCTGGTATCCTGACTTCAGACAAAGAGATGTTGTCTATTTCCACCTAAAAAAGAGACCTGTTGGACTTAACAGTCAAAAGGGACATTGGCCTAGTGCACAGGTGCTAATACTTCTTGCCCTTCATCGAACACTGCTGGTTGAAACTCAGGTGGAGAGGAAAGTCCATTTGTCCTTTGGAGACATTGGCCTGGACCCACAAACGTGGAAAGCTCTGTCCGAATCTGAGCGGCTTTATCTGTGGAGCAAATCGTTCATTCCTCATGGTAACTCTGCTTTCTCGTAAACTCCTAGACCTTAAGGTCAGAAGGGACCATCATGATCATCTAGTCTGACCTCCAGCACATTGCAGGCCATAGAATCTTACCCACCCACTCCTGTAATAGACCCCTAGCCTCTGGCTGAATTACTGGTCTTCAGGTCATGCTTTCAGATGAAGGCAGCTTGGATTATCCACACAGAACAGTTCTGTAGTGTGCTGCTTAGCAGATGCTATTGTTGCAATTGCTTGGAGTTGGATTGTGACTTCCACCAGCTGGCTTCTAGCTGAATTTCCTTCTTATTTAAACCATCACTAGTCCCCTGCAAACCACACCGGCTTGAGAGGGTGGGTAAAGGGTATTTAAGAGCAACTGTCAATAGTGGTGGATACCAGATTTTTGTCATATGCTGCCAGACTAATGATAGTGGTTATTTGGTGCCGTAGCACATACCCCCAAAGCTTCCTGGACCCTCTTTTGCCAGACTATAATACTGGACCTGCACTTCAAGGGGGATAGTAGCGACCCAACCTCAAACACAGGAGATTATGCTTGGTCCATGACAAGGGTCTTTTTGTAACCTCACCTCACTGCCTCCAGTCCCTAGCTTCAAAATGTGGCCAGTTATGTGAGTTGGGTAGGTGACCACTTGGGACAGCCCAGTTGTTGTCACAGTGACCATGAACTCCTGAAATGGTGTTAAAGAATCATCACCAGAATGGATGCTGAAGTCATCAAACACCACCATTCACCTGGTCTTAGTACCAGTGCTGCTCTCGTGTCTAATCAGGTCTCAGCTGTCACTTACAATCCGAGCATGAACTACAGCAGCTTTTGTTAGCTGCCAATCTTGCGTTCTATAGCATATAGTGCAGACCGGGGCGGGTGCAAGCCAGCTTCCTGAGATTGTATGCTAGATGATGCCAGCGAGATCCAGACCAAAAATCTTGGCCTTGTCATGCAGAGAGACAACCTCTTATCCTCTGGCTGCGTCCTGTTTTGTCCACCCCCACATCCACCACCACGGAGGTAAAGGAATCAAAAGCCACATAACTGATTCTATTCTTCCCACTCTCCACTATATTTCTCTGGATTTGTAACACACAGCAACATGTTCTACTTTTGTGGCCATCAAGAGAGAATGTAGCTGCCACAGCTGGGTTCCTGCATAAGAACCTCACAGGCTGCAAAAGTCACGTGTGTATTCCTTCCTTGCCCTGGAATCCTTACACTCCCATCGTATTGCATTGCAATCACCCATCTCTGCAATCTTTCACTCCAGGCAGGTATAACTAAATAACCCACTGGAGACTAGTATTCTTTATGTAGTCTTATCCCCTTCCCAGCGCAATCTTCTGTCTGCCACCGGTGCCAAATGGGGACTGCAAAAGAACTAAGCAAAAGGAAACCCCAAGACCTTTGCTTCTCAGGTAATGCTCTCTAAGGAGTTTACTCACCTTCCTCCCTCTAATGGATCCTCTCAATTATCCCATCTGACCACAAAGGATTCTCGCTCTCAAGACCAGTCATGGCATCCCTCACTCTCAAACTTTTACTAGAGTGAGACAGAAGGAGCTATATAGCCTTAGTTTATGAGATGGAAAAAAGAGAATACTTCCTTCCTATACAGTGCATCCACCTCTCCCCCCTCCCTGTGACAGATGCACCTACAGCCACTTCCCCAAATGCTCCACTCATTCCAATGTGAGAAGAGTCTGTACCTTAGTCATCCTCTTCTCATCTCCAGCCTGAAAACCAGTAACCCCCGGTACCAAGCCATGGTGTAGCAGCAGGAAATGAGTCACAGGGCTTGTGGATGAGTGTGTCTTCAAAGGGCTCCTCGCCATTCTGCAGGTGGCATAGGGAGGGTGAGAGTGGAGTGAAAATGCTGTTGATCCTTTTGCCCATCCACCCCATCTCCAGTGCCTAACCCTCATCAGGAGGAAAATACCTTAGCTTGTGCTGTGAAGGCGCAGTATCCTGCTCTTTCTCCCCCTTCCCCACCTTCAGAAAATGCTCATCAGTCTGTGTAAGTTCACCTGAGGGTGGGGATGGTTTTTAGCCTGAGTAGCAGGGGAGGGAATCCAGATTCAGTCTCTGGTGAGCAGATAACACCCTGCATTTGGGTTCCTCTTCCTCTGTGACGAGTGGCCAGTAGCCAAAATACATGGCTTGGAGATGGCTGCTTAACCTGTAATCCTTCACTTCACGTTCTTTTCCAGAGCTGCCTATTACACTCAAGGGTGAGAACAGCTCTCTGAAGCCGTTGTGAGGTGTGACTAATCACAGTCTCCAGCACGCACAGCGAGCACGCCCAGACCCACAGACAGCCACTCTTCCTAGCACAAGTATGTCCCAGTTGGCTCCACTCTTCTGGACCGAGAGCTGGTGCTTAAACCCTGTGGCAATTCTAACTGTCCTACTAAGTGGCACTTGGGGTGGTGCAGAGCTGTCAGGATTGATCTGGGGAACCAGAAGATACTGCAGTCTGGAGTGGGACGTCCAGGTCTGTAAAACATTTGATGGAAGTATACTGGTTTCACAGCTGGGCTGGGGCTTGGAATCTCTGGTGACTCGTGTAAGATGAGTGGGTGCTAAATGGGGTTGGCGATGGAAGAGTTTGCACCTGCCCTTACTGTCTTGAGGACCATCTTGGTTTCCACTTGCATAACTATGGTGTGGGGTGCCCTGGATCTGTCTTACAGAGAAAGAACTGTGCTCTTAAGTGGGACTCAAGACACTATAGCTAGTGTCCTAAATTCTAGCCGTGTGTTTTATATACAGGAGTGGAGACTTCTCTGACACACCTGATGGAATTAGTACCTCAGATCCCCCTGTCTTGAAAAAAGCTTGTTTCAAGAGTCTTGGAGCTCCATATAACTTAGAAACCTCAGTGAACGTGGCACTGGTTCCAGGCACCAACTGCATGGCAGGCAGCAGGGCTCTGTGTGGATTACTGTTGCTAGCTGTATTACGGTAGCGCCAAGGGTTTCCAATTGTGGATCAGGGCCCCTCTCTGCTAAGTGCTATGCACAGGTGTAACAAAGAGACAGTCCTTGCCCCAAAGAACTTACAGTCTAAATGAAAGATGAGACAACAGATGCTTGCAACAAGCGTTACGGATGAGTGCAAGGAACCACTGAGCCAATGCTGGTCAGCATTATGAGCAGCAGTTATATTGTTTAAAGTGCCATTCTGCTTTGAAAAATGACAACAGGAATATCACAGCTTCTGATTTACCCCTGTCAATTTCTGCAGGCAGCAAGCTGAGACTTTTTGCTCAGTCACGCTATCTGAAATGGCTGCAATATTTCATGGCAAATGCAGAAAAGCAGAGAAATGGGGTCTGTGACAGAGGCAACAGCCTCCAGTCTGGCATCGGTAAATGAATGCTGGATGGAATTGCTTTATTCATTATCTAGTTGTATTAGGGCACCACCTACAGGTCCTAACCAAGATGGTGGCCCTGTTGTCCCAGGCTGTGTGTACACAGTCAGAAACATTCCCTGCCTCAGAGACCTTACAGTAAATACAGACAGGAAAGACAAAGGTTGGGAGATAAAGAAATATTATCCCCATTTTACAGATGGGGAAACTGAGGCATTAGAGAGATTAGATGACTCGCCAGAGGTCATATGGAGTCAGTAGCAGAGTTGGGACTCAAAACCAGATCTCCTGTGTCTCAGTCCATTGCCTTAACCACAAGATCACCCTTCCTCTTCTACTAGTAATCAGTGAACTTTAAAAGGTTCAGAGTACCCAGATGTTTAGATGCACTGTAGCACTGGGTTGCTAGGCTGCTCTGACCATTTTTTCCCATGGTATTTCAGCATTTACAGTTGTGGTCTGAACGCAGAAGGGTGAAAATTAAAAATAATTGTGGAAAGGAAGAAGTTAAAGATTCTTCAAACTTCAAGAGTTTCTTTAAAAAACTGATTTGGACAAGGGTTTTCTTTAGTACTGTGGCTGTATGTAGATATGCATATCTGGCCTTAAAAATGAGTGGCCCACTTTGTGTGCAAATTCAACACTCTATAACTAGAAGATAAGTCTTTAAGAATAAATGATATCCTAGATGACAGCTGTGTGAATTGGAAATCTTGGTCTCCAATATACTAGAACTATACCAAAGTTTTTTTTTCTCTAAACAACTCATGAGAAACTTTGAAGTTCTTCAGGCTAAGATGTACGGACTTTACAAACTCCCAGAGGGTTCTTACACTTTGAGGTTAAAATATCTGTAACAAATAACTGCAAAATGAACCATGCTTCTGTCCCCTAGATACTTCAAGGCACTTTTTACAGAGAGGATTGTTAATTAAAACAAATGTGGGGTTAATGGACCATGGACCAAGCATTTTTTGAAAAATGACTTTCCAAGGAAAAGTTAGATCTTTCTTCTAGAAGCTAAAAGTCTTTCATTTGTTCAGACTCCTCTGGCAGTCACTTTGTTTGATTAAACTGTCACTTTCCAAAACAATGCTTCTCCACATGTGAAAAATTGCACTAGGAAAGGAATTTTTGGAGCAAAGTAGTGTATATGACAACTTGCATTATAATAGAAAGCTGCCTGTAAACTTAACTATTGAACTGTTACCATGCTTCCACTGCAAAGCCTCACAGCACCTTTTAGAGGTAGATAAGGGATATATAGTGATAGCATAACACACCACTGAAGTACTCTGGCCTAGTACAGAGCAGTTACCTAACAGCAAACAACACAACATTTTAGGACAGGAAGTGAATAAAGGTAGCTCATCTAGATGACATCACAGAGTGATGTTGGATGTACAGAACTGTAATTACCAGAAAGAGAATTTGGCTAGAATTTTGGGGTTGACATTTTTATTTCCTATGAAAGTGTCTAGGGATCTTTAATGACCACAAGTAGTCATGGCTTTGGTATTCCATACATCCTAAAAGGTAGCATCTCTCACTGTATAGTGCTTCCTAGTACTTTGCTGAGTCAGTTGGCCTTTGCTGACTCAGTAGTAGATGATCTCTAGAGGTCTCCTATCCAAGTACTGACCAGACCCATACTGGCTATCTTATAAGATGTAATAGGTTCACAAAGTAAGGTGAATGGCTATATGCTATAATAAAGGCAGACTTGTATTCTTAAAAGACTTGTACTTTGGTTACAGAATATCTGAATTTGAACAGAAAATGGGTCTCTCACTGTTTTGTTTTATTGGTTCCAGCAAATACGAAATGAGGAGAAGAAAAGGCTTTCACCTGCTCCTTTTTTGCTTCTAGTACATGCAGCTACAGTTCTATATAATGTGGACCTGTCCTTCTAGCTCTGTACTCTTGGGATAATGTGATTCAAATGCCAGACTCTTTAAAGAATAGTCGCACTTACAGTCTCCTTCTCACAGACTCTGCTGTGCTGCAAACTGCATTGTTAGAGCAGATAAATGGAGGTTCAGTCTTTGGAAAGCTAACCTGTTCTGCATATCAGACTTGCGCCAGTAGATTTTCACTCAGGGCTGCAAGACCGGAAAAAGAAGAGCATGTTCAGGACTCGGCAGGTTTCCTGGAGGCCAGAGAGATGCATTATTTATATGAAGTTGGCTGATGTGCTGCCATGATGTATAAAACTGCCACCTGGGTGGGCTACTGATTCTCTGTGGCACAAAATCTTCACAGTCTTAAGCAGAAGGTCAGTAGTAACTAGATGATAGTATTGGGACACAGAGAGGAAGTATAGTGAGACTTTAAGGAAATGAGGTGATTTAAAAAGAAGGAAGCTTCTGACTGTTCCTAACAGGCCAGTTTAAAGTACCAGGAAAACAGTACTGTCTGCAGAGGAAAGTTTCACACAACAAATCAGTGGGACACCTGGTGTAGAGTATGGAGTGCATCTGGAGCATTCTATAGGTGCCTTTTCTTTGGTGAGACTTGGTAGTGTTGCAGTGGGGCCTGATCCCCACGTTTGGGTCAGGCCAGTAGTCAGTTAAGAAGCCATCTGAGGTTTCCATCTCTTAATTTCCCATGGTGATTTCTAGATCAGGTTTATTCAGTGCACAGTCTAAAACAAGGCTACTACAACACCAACATGGATCTCTGAAAGGCATATGTTCCTACTTGCTAACAGTGAATGCTGTCAGATCAGTACCTGGTTGGCAGTTGTATTGATGTGCAGGGCTAAATGGGGTCCATCTCACTCTTCTGCAGCTGTATTGGCCCTGCTGTGACAATGGGAGTAAGCACTTGCTTTGTTCAATACGCTGAAGAGATTCTGTTTAGAGTCTGAAGAGATGTGAGGGAGCCAATAGGGGCAGGAAGAGGTGGCGGTGGAAGGGGAACAGTTTTACTTGCAATAAGACACTCTCTTTCTAGGAGTTCATTTGAACGTGGCCCTTCCCTTTTGTTTTCCTCTGAAGCCTTCAATCCAATCTCTCTCCAGGCAAATGTCATGCAGCCCCTAAGTTCATTTTTCCTGTTTGGAACTGATGACCTCTCTTAATGGCTTATTCCACATGTTTTTATTCCACTGCTAGAGGAAAATTATTCTGCCTGCACTCCCTGTTTGCTCTTAATTTCCGTATTTTCTATAACATCAGGGCTGATGACTTCAAGAATCGTTTACAGAACTCCTAAATCTGCTGGCCGGTCCAATGGCATGACACTTCCATTTAATATGTACTCTCTGCTTTGGCTGCCTGCCCCTAGACTCATTATTTTACATTTGTCTGCATCAAACTGCAGTGTTGCCAACCCCAAGGGATCGTATATCAGAAGAAGTAATGAAAGAAGAAAGAGAGAAAAATCCTAAACCTCCCCCGGAGCGTCTTTTTTTATATTGTCTCATCCACCCAGCATATGTGTTAATTGTATCTTTCCTCATCTCTTTTTATCTTTCCTCTTCTCCCAGCCCTATTCTTCTGTGTGTGTGTCTCCTGATCCAGTCTATGAATTAACATCTGTAGAGTGAAATGTCCAGAATCTCCCAAGTGCCACAGTTCTTTTTACACATAGTGGCTGGAGGCCTGTACGTTTCACTTTTCCTACTGCGGGTTCAGAGGGGAGGTTACGCTTGCAACGCTGTCTTTCACATACCAGCTTAAGATGTCCCTCCCAAATTGATCTAGATGCCCTGTGAATCTTGTTATATGGGAAATATTGCTGAATATTCTCTACAGAAAACAGGACGGTTTCCAGGCATGAGCCTGTCTTATTATTTGAATTACAGTAGCACCTAAAGGCTCCACTTGGGGATCAAGACCCCTTTGTGTTAGGCACTGTACACACACACTGAAAAGATAGTCCCAATCCAAGGAGATCTTATAGTCCAAGATGGAAAGACAATGGGTGAATTCAACAAATAGATGGAGTAGCACAAGGTGACATTGAGACAGTTAGGGACCTATTTAGTCTCCTTTTGTCCTGTCTGAGCTCTCTGTATCTTTCCACCTACTCTTCTTCCTGTCCCGTCTCTCCCTCCCTCCTCCCCCGCCCCCCACCACCAAAGGCAGCTCCCTCACCCTGGTGATTTGCTAGTCCATAGCCGGTGGAATGTTGCTTCTGAAACAGCCAGAGGGGCTTCACTCAATATCTCCTGAGAGTTGCTGCCCTTTTCCATGTGGATGGTGCACTGGGGAACTCTCCCAGCCCCTCCCAGTGTTTGAGTGCATGATTATTTTTTGAAATTGGATTTAAACTCATAAATGGCCAGAAAGAAAGAAAGAAAAAGTAGCCTTATGAGGAGCCCAAGGGCTCAGTTTCCTATTCTGGCCAAGCTACACTCTCTTTTTCTGCTGCCCTGGCATAAGATAGGGTAGCCTCAGGGCTTTTGTAATTTACGCGTGGCTGCAGTGGCCTCTGACGGTCAGTGTGGCCGGTAGGAATAGCAGGAGCACAGTGGTGCTCTGTCCATGCTCCTAGCATTGTGGGTGAGGAGGTGTGGTGGGGTAGAGCTAGATACTTCAGCTATACGCCATCCAAGGAAGCCCCTAGGCTCAGGATATTGCTCAGAAAGCAGATCCACTGTCTTCATGTCTGCATTGTGTAAAAAAAAAAAAAAAAAAAAAAAAAGAGGGGTAAAGCGGCCTCAGAGCAATGGAGAACTGGGGCCGTGAGTGCTCTTTACTGTGATTTTACGTCCTGTTGGATCCCAACCATCACTTATTGCTCAGAAACCTATGCTGCTCATGCAGAGCAACTGGCGGTAGAGCGAGAAGCCTCAGGTATCCGTCCACTGACTTTGGTGGATTGTAGCCTCTGTCCTTGCAGTGAAAGGGCTGCATGGTGCTCCCTTCAGAGCTCTCTCATTCCTGCTTCTCATCTGAGACCAAGTCTGCTGCCTCACAGCACTTCCAGCACCTTCTGGTTTGGGTAGCGAGGTGCCAAGAATGGAAGACTGGGATGGGGGTCTGAGCTGCTCTGAAGATGCGCTTGCTGTACATAGAGTTGCGAGGCACTTTCCTACAAACAACCTTGTTGTGCTAGGCGCTGTACATACATGCAGTGAGAATCTGTCTTGTTCCCTGTGCTTTAAGTCTAATGATAAATTATAGAAGGGCATGTGTGCTGGCAACATAAAAATTCTTGCAAGAGCTGAAAAAGGATGTAAAGCTGGATGGTGGGGTGAAACCTGGTAGCATGAGTGGAATTCTCCTGGCTGGCTGAGATTTCCCTTTGATCAAAAGTGCTTGTTCCATCATGCTTGTTTTCATGAAAGTTAGCCCAATGGGCATGGCAGCAGGAATGTGGTGCACCACACGTTTTGGAAAGACTGTTGGTAAGGAATCTGCCAGGGGAGGGAGTCTGTAGAGTTTAGTAGTTAACCTCTGAAGACTTTTCTCTACACTGGGTAATATAGCTGCCATAATCAAATTGCATCTCATGAGGGGGTGGTGCCATGTTGGTCGATTTACCCCAAGTGTCGCGGGTGAGTCGCTAGCTCTGGATCATCAGAGTTGCAATAGAAGCGTGTCCCTTTGTATCCAGCCTCTGTTTGTGGTGTTAAGTGGACTTGTGCCAACCCAACAATGCTTGTATCATAACCTCTTCCAGCAATCTCAGTAATTCTAGAAGGGTTTTTCCAAACCTTCCCCTCTCTCCAATCCACCCACATGTGCCTACTTGCTGTCAGGGCACAGACCAGCAGGCTCCCCTCTGCTTCCAGAATCTGTCTGCCATGGGACAGAGAGACCTTGTGCATTGGAGGGTGAAAACACAAGACAGCCCAGGATAAGGAGCAGTGGGGAGTATCTGTGATTGCCCAGTAGTTAAAAAATCTGTTTCAGTTTTGCTTTGATATTTTCGCTGTTATCCTTCCCCCACTGAACTTTGGTACAATAAATAGTTTGTCTTTTGATAATTCTCCCAGCAAAGTGGTGTCTGGCAGAGAATCAAGTACTCTTAGACTCACACACAGCTACACAAGGATGGAGAAAGCCTTTGCTTCACTTAGGGCAGATCTACACTAGAAGTGCTACAGTGGCGCCACTGTAGCGCGTCTGATGAAGATGCTGTATGCCGATGGGAGAGTGTTTCCCGCTGACATAGCACTGGTGTGGACACACTTAGGTTGCTATAACTTGCATTGCTCAGGGGGTATGACATAATTTAGATCAACTTAAGCAGTAATGTAGACCCATAGTCTGTCGTCTTGCCACTTGCAATTCCTGCTTTGCAAAAGATGGATCAGTAGACAATGAATATGTGCCCATCTTTTCTAGCAGTTCGTCTATAATATCTGCTGCCATCTCAATTAAATGGGGAAAACAAATGGCCAAAGCCCCAAAGAGACATTAATTCAGGCCTTTTGTTTTACAAGACCAGTGCTTTAACCCCTGAGCTCTCAACCTGGTGTTTACCATTGCAGTAAGACACACTGCTTTGCTCTGATCTGTTCTTTTATGTTGCCATGCTCATAGCCATTATGCAAAAACTTAAGCTAGATTTGTGCAGGCAATGAAAGGAATCAGTTCCTGCAATTCTCAATGTTGGCCATGGCTTCATAGAACTCATTTGTTTAATGAAAATCGTTTTAGCTTTTAGCCTAATTGTTGATTTAAATCTGTTTATATTTGGATATACCCTTCAGAATGTGCTTGTTGATTTATTCGGTCCTATGTCTCCAATAAAAAAACAGCTATATGGGAAGACACCAGAAACTGGTGACAGGACAATTTGTAGGACACTGGGAGATGCTTAGTGGCTAGGTAGCTCTCTTAGCTAATGGGTCAGATGCACTGACATTTGATAACTAGTTGGAAGCAGCATGACCTGAGCATAATTTGGATAAGAAAGTGTGTGTGGAGGAGGAGTGGGGGAAGAGAGTTGGAGAAGATTTGGTTGCTATATGAATCTTTCCCTGTACTTGTTGAACCCTTGGCATAATTCTGTTACTACAAATAAGAGGGCAGTGCTAAATCCAGCCAGAAAAACTCCTAGGACTTCCTCTTTAGTGGTGCTGAACACCAGCAATTCCTACCGTAGGCAGTAAAAGGTGCACATCACATACAAGGGTAGAATTGAACCATTAATATTTATATAATACTTTTTAACTTTAAAAGAGAGAAAGCATAGTCCAGTAAATAATCTAGGGCTCCAGAGACCTGGGTTCAGTTCCCTACTCCACCATAGGCTTTCTGCGTGAACTTGGGCAGGTCACTCGGGCTCTGTGTCTGTTCCCCCATCTGTCACATGGGGATAACAGCACTTCCCTTTCTCGCAGGTGTGCTATGAGGATAAATGTGTTTAAAGAATGTGGTGTGCTCAGATGCTGTGGTAATGGAAGACATAGGAGTACCTAAGACAAATCATTTTGCAAACATTAGCTAATACTGACCTACCTCAATATGGTTTTGGAGATTGGAAATGGATGGAAAAGCTAAGTGACTTGTCCAAGGTGATAGTCTCTGACGTTGACTCAATGTGACTTGAATCTCTGAAGATCCTAGTGAGAGGTTCTGGCCTTAGGAGGCTTTTGCTTCATTCTTTGTCTCACATATTCCTCTCATCCCCTAGGTGTAGGTGGTTTTTTGGGGGCTACCTCTAACCTGAGTTATTTAAAGGAAGGTTTTTGCTCTGTCTCTCATGTTTACTTAGAACATGTTTTTGTTACCATTGTGTCATTGGGGTTCCTCATCACTTTGCTGTTTTGAACCAGGCATGTTGTGGTTGGGAGCAACTTGTTGCTACAAGTTAACCCTCTCAGAGGGATTCAGGGAGTTTTTTTTTCTAGTAGCTGTGGTTGGGAATTTATTTAATATACATGGCACTTATGATTGCTTTTTTTTTTTTAAGTTCTGCCAGGTGGGATCTGTGCCAGCCAATCCTAATAGCATGTTCATTTACTGGTGCGTGGCTAGCATTCCAAGAAGTCCCTAAACCACACTAGGAGCAGCAGGTCTAATAGTACAGGGAAGAGCTCTCTGACTCTCATTACCTTTCTGATGACATTTGGTATAAGGAACAGAAGTAAAGGGTGTTGTCACAGGATCAGAGTCTGCTGCTTTGAAAATAAAAATGAAGGTCTATGCTGTCTCAGCCTTGTTCACCCTTGGACACAGCATAGAGCTTTAATTTTAAAGCACCCTAACCCATCTTATTTCACCTTACAATTTTGTACAGTCCTCCTCCATCATGTCTCCCAGTGCCTTTCATGTTAACTAGATTGGCAGTAGCGAAGACCCAAGTGTCCTTCATGGAGTCTCTCTCCTTCCAGGTTATTGAAAGCTGTGCTTGGGATAGTATATTCATTTTTATTTTATTTAAAGAGTGGGACGGGGAGACACCAGAGAGCTGGTTGATGTTGTGAATGTTGTTCTTTTTATGGTGAAAAAACTCTATCAAATAAGGCGGCTTTCTTGTTGTAGCAGAAGGCCATTACCCTTTGACACATCCTATCCTATGTCACAGAGTACTCCCTATTCTGAAATGAAGTGGTCTCAGTAGAGCAGAGCTCCAGGATGCTGTCTGTGTATAGTTACCAGCCTCTTTAGAAGATGCAGGTAGTCTTGCCTCATTTAAATAAATAGTAAATGAATTCATTCTAATATCTGATCATGAAACGTTTCAGTACATTAATTTGAGGGTGCTTCCTGATAAAGGGTTACTGCAGCAGCTTAAGTTGGGCCAATACTTTGTTTGTATGGTCAAAAATACTATATATAACCTAAGATCAATAGAAACGTTTCCACAATTAAAAATTCCAGTGAGAACAGTTGCTTTCAAATTAATGCACTTTTCTCAGCAGTGTTTGCAATCCCTATATTGTAGGACTGAGAAACTATGGGAGAGAGACTGGCCTTATTGATTTTTTTTCCTTTTCCAAGTGAAGTGTGGTGTTGAAAGTAACTAGCAAATTGGATTTAAAAAATTCCTGCCATCTCAATAATGGAAGGTGGTATTAGTAACATAGATGAAGATGGTTGTTTACAATATATGATTTTGAGTGGACTGTTCTTTTAACATGGTAACTATCATGATCGTAGGTGAAACAGTATCCAGGTTTGTCCTCGATAAAATAGCTATGGCTGGCCCATGTCAGCTGACTCGGGTTCATGGGGCACTGGGCTATACAATTGCAGTGTAGAAGCTCAGACTCAGGCTCCAGCCCAAGCCTAAATGTCTATACTGCAATTTTATAGCCCTGCGGTCTGAGCCCTGCAAGCCTGAGTCAGCTGAGACAGACCAGATGTGGTGGTTTGTTGCAGTGTCGACATAACCACATCCAGGGCTAAAATTCAGGGCATCTTGACTGGAGCAGAGGAAAGGTGCCCTGGTAAAGGTGAGAGAAGGCCATCCCATGGGGTGGAGGTTGCTGAATATCTTTCATCATGTACAACTCCCAGATGCTGTCTGCCTTTAAAGTAAATAATTTAAACCAAAATTACGTTTACCCCCACATTTTAACATGTAAATTGAAAATTACCTAACAGACTCCAGTTTTCAGGGTTAGGTGTTTTCTCCACTAGAAAGAAACTGTCTGTTGATATATTTCTCCTGTGCAGTGAGGATGGGTGAAGAGGAGACCCTCAGTTTGTAAAACTTTAGTCTCTCCACTTGAAATAAATGAGGTGCTTCATAATAATGTAGAGTTGTTTGGTATGAGCCAGCTGCTTGTTTTTGCTTACTGGTCCTTTCTGTTGTTGTTGTCTTAGCTGCAAAGTGTAACAACCCTGTCACTGTTTGGGCCCATCCCTGCCCTCCCCAGGAGAGCCCAGTGTAAAAGTCTGTCCATTGCCTTGGATGCACTGATGGCTGCTGAAGTAACCCTGAGCAGAGTCTCTACTTGCAGGCTACTGCATGTGGCATTTGGTGGTTATGATTTGTAAGGCAACATAATATGGCACTTAACCCTGAGCCTTTTTTGTTTAACCTGTTATAAATGTGATGGTGTGAGGAGATACATAGCACAGCTGCAAACCTAGGTGTGTACGTAGACTGCAGGCTCTTTGGGGTGAGGACCGTTTCTTTGAGTATGTCTATACCGCAGCTGGGAGGTGTAATTCCTAGCATGGGTAGACATTTAAGCACTAGCTTTGCTCCAGCTAGCACTTCAAAATAGCACCGTGGCTGTGGTGGGGTGTAGTATCCCGGAGATCAGACAGAATTGCAGCCAGGTGCATAGGGCATGCAGCTGCCTGTGCTGCCATAGCAGTACTGCTATTTTTAGCGAGCCAGCTCCAACTAGCACACATGTGTCTATTCGAGTTGGGAATGACACTCCCCCAGCTGCTCTGTAGGTATATCTGATGTGTACAGCATCTAGCAGCATCTCTGATTGGGATTTTCCTTGCTGCTTCTGTAATGCAAATAATAATACAGCTTTTTAGCCCCTTTAAGGGATATGCACAATTCTGAAATCCCTTTCCCGGAAGTGTGGCAGAACTACTCAGATACATCCTGTACCTTTGCTGACATTTTCTGGTTTGAATTCTGAACAAATGGCCAAAAATTGGCTTGTTGACTAATTTAGTGGATAGTGGGGCAAGAGAAAAAGGAGTGCTAAAACTTGCAGCTTCCCAGTGATAGCTGGAGGTGGACATAGCATTGGGGCTAGCTGGATCCCATAGGGCTGGCGGTTGAAATGGGGTAGACCTAGAGTGGTATTGCTCTTCTTTTCTCTGGTTGACCTGTCTGCGTACTGCTATGAGGGGCAGGCTCCTGGATCAGACATTGCTGCTGAAGGGGGAAACCTTTCACAAACCAGACATTCCATGGGAAGCCTGCAACCCTGGGGCTCTATGATCTGGTGCTCTCTAAATTGGGACCATATGCAGTGTGCGTGAGTGTGTTGTGCAGTGGCTCGTAAAGATTCCCGTGGAGGCAGGGTTGGGAAGGATAGGGGCAGGGAGTCTGTTCCTAGGCTGTCTGCAGAATTTAGTAATCTGGGAGACATGTTTTGACTTGGCACCAATTGGCTTTAGGAGGAGCATTTACTGGTGCTTTAGATCTTCTCTGTGGTGTGGCTTCTCCTGATAGCTGCATGGTGCTTTCCTCCTCTCTGAGGAGTTCATCATTTAGAGGCTGAAATTCAGGCTTCTCTCAGAATGATGCATTTGGTCTATTCAGATCGAAAGGGAACCAGCTGGGTCTCAGGATTCACACCTGCCCTCCCCAGGCTATGACCTCACCTAATTATGCTACAGAAACTTGCACTGTCTGTTCATTTACCAGGCTAAATATCCCCAGCAGAACCCATGTGCTTAAAAATGGGATGAGAAGAAAATGAAATCCCATCTCTGCTTGCAA
Organism: Emydura macquarii macquarii; assembly: GCF_026122565.2. Taxonomy (NCBI): domain Eukaryota; kingdom Metazoa; phylum Chordata; order Testudines; family Chelidae; genus Emydura; species Emydura macquarii. Next base: position 2,419,719 of record NW_027130724.1, on the reverse strand, counting down.
TATGCACAAGTTATTTACCAAAACTAGAGCAAAGGCTTATCCAGGCAGCAAACTAACTTCTGTGGGTATGGCCAGAAGAGATAATACTGAGCCCTTCTCCCAGATGTGGTCCTCCCAAAGACTAACTTTTTTTCCAAATTGGTGTCAGCCTCCAAGCTCCTTAGCACATTGATTCATCCATCCATCCATCTCATGCATATATTACGTGTCTCTGGACTTCAGCTGGAAGCCATGATGTACAGAACCCAGGGTGATAGAAATGTGCCCTAGATAGAATATACTCTCATATGGATATTTGTGTATTTATTTCAGTTCAGAATAGTCACGTATCCCAAGCTCTGTTGCTTGGCTAAATGAGCAAAGAGAGCAGTTCTCAATGGCTTTTTACTGGGTGGTATCCTACAACAGTCCAGTGCTGTCTTACATTTTCAGCCACAGTTTGTAAATTGGAGTGGACTCCTGGAGCAGAAAAGGGGTACAATGGGAGGGAGTCTGAATCCTTGGGGGCACGGGATTAACATACAGCACAAAAGAGAAGAAAGATGGCTTTGCAGTTAAGGCACTGGACTAAAACTGGAGAGACCTGGGTTCAGATCCTGACTCTGCAATAGATTTCTTGTGTTATGTTGGACAAGTCACTTCATCTCTCTGGGCCTCCGTTCCCCTTCTGTGCAATGGAAGTAATAGTAGTTCCTTTCTCCCACCCTTTTGTTCATCTTGGCTATTTAGTGTGCATGAGATTCTCTTACAAGGTGTATGTACAGCACCTAGCACAAGGGCTAAAGTAATATAAATATTATATTTATATAATAACACGATCTGGGAAAATTAGGTTGATTTCAATAAATCTAGGATGGACCAATGCAAATGTGTTCAAGTGAGACAGAGAGAAAGTAATCAGAGATATAGATAGAGCGTAGAGGAGTGCTAGCTTTACAGTTGCATCACAGAGAAAAAGCTCCAGAGGGGTAGCCGTGTTAGTCTGTATACAGCAAAAACAACGAGAGTCCTGTAGCACTTTAAAGACTAACACATTTCTGCAGGCATAAGCTTTCGTCATCAGATGTAAGGAATAGAAATCAGGTGTGTGTGTGTGTGTGTGTCCGTCCGTCCGTCCGTCCATCCGTCCAAGGGTAAGGAACAACAAGGGGGAAGGTAGATATGAACAAAATCCATTTGGTTAGAGTAGTTGAGGCCTATTCACAATCATTAATTAGGAGGTGAGAATGTGTGAACAGTGACAATTACTTCTTGTAATGAGAGAACCATTCCAAGTCCCGATTCAGACCCAGTTTGATTGTGTCAAGTTTGCAGATGATTTCTAGCTCTGCAGTTTCTCTTTGAAGTCTGTTTTTGAAGTTTTTTTTGGTAGAAGTATGGCAACTTTCAAGTCAATTAGAGTGTCCTGGGAGATTGAAGTGTTCTCAGACTGGTTTGTGGATGTTTTTTATGTCTGATTTGTGTCCATTTATTCTTTTGTGTAGTGACAGTGTGGTTTGGCCAATGTACATGGCAGGGGGGCATTGCTGGCACATGATGGCATATATTACATTAGTAGATGTGCAGGTGAATGAGCCCCTTATGGTGTGGCTGATGTGGTTAGGACCTGTGATGGTGTCACTAGAGTCAATGTGTGGGCAGAGCTGACAACAGGGTTTGTTGCAGGGATAGGTTCCTGGATTGGTCTTCTTGTAGGGTGTACAGTTGCTGGTGAGTATTTGCTTCAGGTTGGGGGGCTGTCTGTAAGCAAGGATAGGTCTGCCTCCCACAGCTTGAGCGAGTGAGGAATCATCTGCTAGGCTTGGTTGTAGATCCTTAATGATGTGTTGGAGAGATTTTAACTGGGGACTGTAGGTGATGGCCAATGGTGTTCTGTTGTTTTCTTTGTTGGGTCTGTCCTGTAGTAGGTGACTTCTGGGTACCCATCTGGCTGTCAATTTGTTTCTTCACCTCTCCAGGTGGGTATTACAGTTTTAAGAATGTTTTATGGAGATCCTGTAGGTGTTTGTCTCTGTCTAAGGGATCGGGGCAAATCCGGTTGTATCTTAAGGCTTGGCTGTAGACAATGGATCATGTAATGTGTCCAGGGTGGAATCTGGAGGCATGAAGATATGTATTGCGGTCAGTTGGATTTCAGTATAGGGTGGTATTAATGTGACCATCCTTTATTTGTATTGTAGTGTCCAGGAAGTGGATTTCTTGTGTGGACTGGTCCAGGCTGAGGTTGATAGTGGGGTGGAAATTATTGAAATCCTGGTGGAATTCTTCGAGAGACTCTTTCCCGTGGGTGCGGATGATAAAAATGTCATCAATATAGCGTAGGTAAAGGAGAGGTGCTTGGGGATGAGTTTTGAGGAAGCGTTGTTCTAGGTCAGCCATAAAAATGTTAGCATACTGTGGGGCCATGCGGGTGCCCATAGCTGTGCTACTGACTTGAAGATATAGATTGGCTCCAAATCTGAAGTAGTTGTGGGTCAGGACAAAGTCACAAAGTTCAGCTACCAGGTGTGACATATCATCAGGGAAAATGTTCCTGATGGCTTGTAGTCCATCTTTGTGTGGAATGTTGGTGTAGAGAACTGCTACATCCATAGTGGCTAGGATTGTGTTTTCTGGGAGATCACCGAGAAAAAGCTGTAGCCTTTGGAGTAAAGGCTGAGAGAGCTGGGCATGTTCAGTCTGGAGAAAAAGTGAGTGGCTGTGCATGTTTGTGTTGGGGGCACTTTTGGAAAACCTAGCAGCCATTGACTTTAAATCACCTTCTGCATTGCTAGTTTCAGTCCTGTCTGGAATTCCTGGTTTTCCATGTGAAGAGGTCCCATCTTTTCACCACACTGTGGAGGAACTGCTGTCCTTGCTGCAGTTGTTGCTAAGCAGATATGGAGGCACTGGATTGGACTTGGATAAGAAAAATGAGACCAAGTCATCAGTGTTGCACCTGACTTTGCTTCCCAATGAGGATGAGTCTTGAGTTTTTTGTATGGTGTGTTTTGCATCACTCCTTTATTCCTTCTAATGCAGGAGTCCTCTAGCTTCTTCACATGCCAGCGTTATGTTCGGCAGCTACATTCCTCCTTAAATGAGCCCCACAATCTTCTGTGGTGGTTCCTATGGCACGTAGTAAGTGTGAGAACATTGGCTTATGGGGTGCACCTGCTGTCTGAGGAAGAGAGACCTACTAACCAAACTGCTTCAGCAGAAGACAGGAATAGAAAAGGTTTATAACTCCCCCCCATCACCCCAGGCAACTGCTGGCAACACTCCTGAATGAGAGCAGCTGTTGTAAGAGTTGTTGTAAGTGAACTGGACTCCAAAGGCCACCCCAGAAGCCTTATCTTGAGTGCAGCTTTGACCCTGTTTCCTCTTCCTGTTCTTTTTGGCAGTGCCTCCATCCTTCTACTGGAATGGCTGATAATAGCAGTAGGCTGGCGGGACTGAATTGCTTCAGGCAGTGCTGACCGTTCAGAAAGGCCATTGCTAATTCCTGTTCTATTTTGGCTAGGAATTGTCCTCCCGTGAGCTGCCCTATCACAGTAGGGAAGGTGCTGCCATGCTGGAAATAAAGAAGTTTGTATCCATAGGTATTTTTTGGTCTTCCCAGTAGTGGAGCAGGAGAGACACAATGTGAGCAAGAAGCCTATATGGGGAGAGGAAGAGGAGGGGAGTGAGAGATGGAGGGTAGGATATCAGAAATTAGACCAGAAGCTGAAAGAAGTGGTTCAATAAAATGTCCCCAACAATAATCTTTTTGCAAAGCAACCTCTGAGCAGAACTGAAATAAAAGCCCTGCATTGGGATGCCAGGTATTGAGACATAGAGGTCGGGTCTGTTTCAACTCTTACGTCAAGTAAGCGATGTTGTGGCGGTGGTGTTGGACGGGGAGTCAGGGAAGTGTGTGTGTGGTGGGGGGGGTGCCCTATCTGTGGTTCTGCCACTAACCTACTATATGACCCTGGGCAAGTCACTTTGCTTCTCTGCCTCTGTTTCCTCTTTGTCTGTCATGTCTATTAAGATTATAAAATCTTCAAGTGCTTGCTCGTGTCCGTTCAGAATTAGGTGTATGTTCACTGCATGCACCGGTGCTGGAAATTTTTCCCTTAGTGGTATCCGTAGGGCTGGCCTCTAGCTCCCTCTGCAGCAGCGCGTGTATGCGCTCATATATAGGGCACTGCTGGCCCCCTTCCCTCTCAGTTCCTTCTTACTGCCTGTGATGGTGCTGGAACATTCTCTTGCTCCTGCAAGCTCCACTACTCCTAGTGGTTCTTTGTTTTATCTAGCGTATATAGTTATTGTTTCAGAGTTTATTAGCTAGTAGTTGATTAGTTAGTTGTTTACCCAGGGACGGGGCATGCCCTGGTCGCGGAGTTTTAAACTGCACTTCGTGCAAGAAGCCTGTGCTGTTGAGCGACCTACACCACTGCTGTTTGAAGTGCCTGGGGGAAGCCCACCTTCATGAAAAGTGTAAGCTCTGTAAAGGGTTTCACCCTCAGACCAAGAAGGACCAGGATATTAGACTTAAGGCCCTTCTCATGGAGTCGGCACTCAGACCGGTGTCAGAGCCGTGATCGAATTCAGCACCTGGTATGGTGGTATCGACTAGAAGTGCTCCTCCAGTGTTGGTGCCTGCATGGCACCGTTCAACATCGCCGGCACCGAAAAAGAGAGAGGCGCATGCTGAGAAGGAGCTGAAGTCGGCTAAGAAGATCTCGGGTACCGCAGGGAAAGCTGATTCAGCCCTGAGAACGCCTCTGCCTGTGAGGGCGTTGAGCCTGACTCTGGTGCCACCACCAGCTCCTGAAAGTGGCAGAGGCCTGCACTGTTTACTGGTCTCTTCTATACCTGAGGCTTTTCAGGCAGTGAAGGACCTGTTGACCTTGCCGGTGCCTCATACACCACAGGAGGGTAGAGCAGGGCACCAAAATTCAGATACCCAGGCTGGGGGCCAGTCAAAAGGGAAGCCAGCGCTAGTTCCACCACAGCCCCTCCCTTCAATGCTGGTTTTGCAGCAGTCACCAGAATCTTGGCACTGCTCCCTGGTACCGCATTGGCATGGATCGGGGTCGAGTCTTCGGTCACCAGGTGCCAGTCACCGGAACATCGGTACCCATCTGAAGAACGCTGGCATCGATCTCTGGAATGTTGGCACCCCTCAAATCCCTGGCACCACTTCACAAGCCCCTGTGGAGAATCTCCGGAGCCCTGGCACCACGAAAGTCCCTATAAGAAGCCCAAGGACAAGACGCAGTCAAGGCATGAACAGCACTCTAGTTCTTGGCACTGCTCCCTGTTGCCGAAGCCCAGATACTTAAGCGGCACGGAGAAGCACATGACGTCAGTCCACCCCACATGGTTGCCAGCTTTTAGCTCCTCTGACTCGGGATAGGAAGTGGTTGTTCCCCCCTCCCACCCCCCCCCCCCAAAAGGGACAAGCCCCCAAGCAACCCACTGGGTTTCCTATGCTGCCACAGGTGGGAGGATGGCTGCAAGGACAATGGCCAGGTCCTTGCCAATATTGGAATCCCTGGGGGTTCCCTCAGGCTGCGATGCTGTATGCTCAGTTGTCTGCGAGCGCCCCGGTACTGCAATCATCTAAGGGCCTGGCTGCGGCACTAGAAGCAGTTATTGGGTTGGACCGGGAAGACACTCTTTCGGGCAGCCACTCAGTTACCACCCTGACCTGAGAAGAAGATCCAGCTCCCCCTCAGATTCCTGCCTCTTCACCAGATGAGGCTGTAGCAGGCCCCTTTCACGCTGCCCCTGTGGACGATTAAAGAGTACACTAAGACCTGTTGAAGCGGGTAGCAGCTAACTTGGGCCTCAAAATAGAGGAACTTTCTGAGCCAGTGGATGAACTCTTTGGAGTCAGGGACAAATGAATTCAACACCCAAGAATAAAGAGGTCAAGAAATTAGATTTATTTGGTGTACTCAACAGTGAGCCTATAGCTGAGGGTGTCCAGTCAGCAGGCGCTAATAGGACGTTACCATTATAATATCTGGGAGTCACTGGAAAAGTTTGCCGGCTCCCTCCTGCAGTCCTCCAAGCAGGAATTTGAAGCAGTCCTGGAGGAGGGGAAAGCAGCGGCCAGAGCCTTCTTACAGGCGGCACTGGATGCAGTGGACTCGGTGGTGTGGACTGAATTCCGTGGTGTTGATGAGGAGAGTGTCTTGGCTCCAATTGTCTGGTCTTTCGCCGGAAATTCAGCAATCCATCCAGGACCTCCCGTTTAATGATTCCGCCCTCTTTGCGGACCAGACTGATGCCAGGCTGCATGGGCTGAAAGACTCCAGGGCTACTTTGAGGTTGTTGGGCCTCTGCACCCTATCTTCATTCAGGAGGCACTTCAGGCCCTCTCAACAGCAGCGCTTTGGGGGTCAGGCCCAGATGGAGTCCTACAGGAGAAGGCACAAGAACTATAAACACCATTGGGGCAATTCGGTCAGCCTCTGACTTGAGATCAGGGCCGAGCAGATGTCCCTCGGGGGAAAAGCGAGGCTTTTGAAGGTGCGCCCAAGAACAACTCTATTCAGGATCCAACTTCCCGATTATTTTCTTCCCGCCTAGCATCTTTCCTCCTGGCTTGGAGGGCCATAACGACGGACCGCTGGGTTCTAAGCACAGTAGCTGTTGGCTATACCCTCCAGTTTCTTTTGCTCCCGCCTTCCCATCTTCCCTCCCCCATCCCTCTTTAAGGACCCCTCTCACGAGCAACTCCTCGTTCAGGAGGTGTGCGTGGGCGTGGTGGAAGAGGTCCCCCAAGCGTTTAGAGCAGTGTTCCTCAATTGGTGTTCCGCGGAACCCTGGGGTTCCACGGGAACACTGTTAGGGTTCCGCGAGCAGCTGTTCTCTGCGCCGCCGAAAAAGGGAAGATGTCTCGGATTTTCTGGCGGAGGGTATCCAGTGTAAGTGTAATTTAAGTGAGAAATGCTGACCTTTGCTTATTTCGACATTTGAAGACTGTTAAGAGTTTGGGGGGTTCCGCAATTATTTATGGAGTTCAAAAGGGTTCCGTGGCCAAATTTAATTGAGAAACACTGGTTTAGAGGAAGGGGTTTCTACTCCCGTTACTTTCTGATCCCAAAAGCCAAAGGAGGGCTGAGGCCCATCTCTGGACCTACGTGCTTTGAACGGATTCCTTAAAAAGCTAAAATTCCGTATGGTCATCCTGGCAGCTATCATTCCCTCTCTGGATCTGCATGACTGGTACGCTGCTCTTGATTTAAAGGATGCCTGTTTCCATATTGCAATCTTTCCGGGCAACAGGAGATTCCTGCGATTTACTGTGGGTGCCCAGCATTACCAATTTGCGGTCCTACCGTTTGGCCTCCCCACTGCACTGCGCGTATTCACCAAATGCATGGTGGTAATGGTGGCCCACCTCAGGCACAAAAGGGTGCAGGATTTTCCTTACCTGGATGACTAGCTGATCCGGGGTCAGTCACAGGGGCAGGTTCAACGCAGCATCGAGGTCGTGAGGGACACCTGCTGGTCACTGGGCCTGTTAATAAACGAGCAAAAATGGATACTTACACCAGTTCAAAAGGTAGTTCATAGGGGCAGTCCTGGACTCTATTCAAGCCAAAGAGCTCTTGCTCAAAGACAGATTCTTAGCGATGTCCAGGCTCATAGCCCAATTAACGGCCCACCCCCTCACTATGGCAAGAGTGTGTTTATCTCCTCGGGCACATGACAGCGTGTACTTATGTGGTCCGACATGCCAGGATGAGTCTTTGGCCACTCCAGTTGTGGCTTGTCATGGTTTACTCCCCAGCCAGACACTGCTTCGACAATTCACAATCCCCCTCCATGTACTTACCTCCCTGTCATGGTGGCTGGATCCTTTGCATGTAATGGCAGTGTTATCTTTTATGGCCCCCAGAGGGACTCTGTCACTGGTATCAGATGCTTCGGATGTGGGCTGGGGTGCCCACCTTGGTGCCCTAAGGACTCAGGGTCTTTGGTCCAGGGAAGAGTTATCTCTTCACATCAATGTCAGGGATCTCAAGGTGATTCGCCTGGCCTGCAAGGTATTCCTACCACACCTCTCCAAAAAAGTGGTAAGAGTCCAGATGGACAACACAGCTACCATGTATTACATCAACAGGCAAGAGGGAGCTATGTCTTCAGCTCTCTGTTGCGAGGCCTTGCATCTCTGGAAGTTCTGTATGAGCCACAGCATCCATCTGGAAGTGGTGCATCTGCCGGGTTTAAGAAACACACTGGCAGATCGTCTGAGCAGACCTTTTGCTCTCGCCACAAGTGGTCTCTCCACCAGGAGGTAGCCGACAGCATTCTCCAAAGGTGGGGAACTCCCCAAATAGACCTATTTGCTACCAGAGAAAACAAGAAGTGTGCTCAATACTGCTCCCTCCTGGGGTGGGAGGATGCCTCCATGTTGGATGCTTTTTTCCTGTCATGGACGCAGGGTATCTTGTACACTTTTCCCCCCAACACCTCTCATACACAGAGTCCTTGTGAAGATCAAGAGGGACAGAGTGCCAGTCATCCTGATAGCCCCAGCATGGCCCAGGAAGCATTGGTTTGGGATGCTTGTCAGAGCACTCGATGGCCTGGCCATGGTCACTCCCATTGAGACAAGACCTTCTCTCTCAAGACCATGGCCAGCTGCTCCACCTGGATCTGGCGTCTCTGATGGACCTGATGGCATGGATGCTTCGTTGTTGAGCAGGGATGAGTGCCACTGCTTGGCCCAAGTTCAGAGGATCCTTTTGGAGAGCACGAAGCCGTCTATGAGGGCATCTTACTTAGCCAAATGGAAAAGCTTCACCTGTTGGGAGACGGGTCAAAACATCTTGCTGACTAAGTCCTCTATTCATCTGAACAGAGGACTATCTGTTTCATCTGAAGCTGAAAGGCTTGGCCTTCTCGTCTATTAAGGTGCACCTGGTGGCGATTTTGGCCTTTCACTCTCCGATCCAAGGCAGGTAGGTTTTCTCCCATGGGATGGCATCCAGATTCCTCAAGGGGCTGGAGACTTTTCCCGCCGATACGGGACCCGGTCCCTCAGTGGGATCTAAACCTTGTCCTCTCAAGACTTACGGCATTGCCATTTGAGCCATTGGCTTCCTGTTCCCTCACGCATATGTCCTGGAAGGTGGCATTCCTGGTGGTGTGCACCTTGGCATGGAGGGTCTCTGAGTTAAAAGCCCTGACCTCAGAGCTGCCGTAGACTTTTTTCTTCAAGGACAAGTGTCCCCATGCCCATCAGTCCGAAACCAAGCAGGATATCCATCCCATTTCAGTGCCAGCAGGTCTCTCTAAGTCTAGGAGCAGGCAGCCTCACTGACGCTGGTTGAGGTCTCTGCTGAGAACGCTGAAGATGAGCTAAAAGGAAGAGGGCAAGCTGGCCTGGTAATGAGAGATGGATTCTTTGCTTCTATCCAAGCACCATTTGAATTCCAGAACAAGCTCCACAATAAAAGAAATAAAAATACTTTATGCTTCTATTGCACCTTATATCAGAATATCTTGAAGCACTCAGCAAATGTTAATTGAGCCTCACAAGACCCTTGTGGTTCTATTTTAGAGATGGGGAAATCGAGGGAGAGGTTATGGGGTGAGATTTTCAAAAGCATTCTGCAATGGTCTAACTGCTGTCTCTTAAGTCCATGATAAAACTCCCATTGGCTTCAATGCCGGAGGATAGATTTTGGAGATTTAAATCACCAGTTTTAGTTATGATTTAATATCAACCAGCAGGAAACCTTGATTTAAATAATCAATTTTAATCTTGTTTTGTATTTGTACTTTTTAATTATTTTCCTGAAAGGAGGTTGATTCTCAATGATCGGTGTAATTTGGTTGTACTTTTTGCTAACCAGGAGGGGGATGCACTATATCTATGCACATTTATTTAAGCAATTATAAAGCTTAAGATAATTTTACTCAGATTGTTTTTAATTGTTATGTTGGAAAATGGTGAATAATGCATTTAATATTTAATAGATTATTTTTTTATTTGTGATTTGTGTCCAAGCTGCATTTGGGGATAATTAAACTGACTTCCTTTGTTAACATGCTTTGAGATGTAGGGCTGAAAAGTGCAATGTAAAAGCTAGGAAGCATTATTATGTAATATTTGGATGGATATTGGAATTCAGTTTAAAAATGGAAAAATCAGCATTTTAAAATTGTTTTATTAGTTAAATGAATCTACCTTAAATGTGCTGGATCTGTAAAGGAAAAAATTATCCAAGCACATTTTGTCTTTAAAGCTGACTTATTAAACAAAAGTGTTTATATATATTTAGTGAATTGAACTGTGTAGAACCAGAAAGGAACACTGCTGGTGTAAAAGCAAGACATTGCAGGAAGAAGGGACAACATTCTTCAGAGCGCAGCCTCTTGTGTTGATTTCTGCACCTGGGAACTGGAGATAGGGGGAAAAAAAAAACTGCCATGGCTGCAGGTGGTAAAAAGACCCTATTAAGTTAACTATCTAGTCAATAAGGAATATCTCTCACCATTTTCTGACTTGCTAAAAATGTACAATTAATAAGAATCAAAATATTAAGCTATATAATTGCTTAAATAGGTGTACATAATTATAGTGTACCCTCTGAGGTGGCAAAAAGAATATCAGCCAGTGAGAATGCACCTTTCTTTAGAAAATAACTGAAGTACAAATGGAAAAGTTGATTTAAAATCAGTGATTTAAATCGAGGCTTTCCACTTGATGATTTAAATCATAGTTTAAATCAGTCTGCCATTGAACTGAACTTGTTGCATCAAATGAAATGAAGAAAATATTCTCTCTGTACCTGCAGAAGAGGCTACTGCTGTCAAAAGTTGGTTTAGCACTTCAACAATCTCTGGTTCTAGGTGCTTAGCCAGTGACTTGTGCCAGTTCAGTATTCTGAATTTCTTTAAAACTTTGGCAGCAAACACATACTGCTTTAATATTTTTTTAATTTAATTTAAATGATTTTAATAGATGATAGTAAGATTAGGCCTTAACATAGGTTGCTATAATTTCAAATTTAATTTTAAATAAGTTAATTTCTAAAAAGGAAAAAATTGATTTAGATTAAAACAGATTTTTATTTATTATTTGATTTTTATCCACCCTGCTTCAGTGAGCGCAAACTTAAACCAACACTGAGGACCTTCAGAAATCCAGCTGTTTGATTTACCCAGGGCTACAAAGTGAGGCTGTGATACATCTCGGAACTGCCCTTGGGAGTCTCCTGACTCCAGGTATGTCTATGTTGCGGGTGCTGCGTCAGGCTCCACAGATGGATGCAGCGGGGTCAATTGAGTGGGCAGTGGAGACCTGCTCAGTTGATCCCGGAAGTGCTCTCTGGCCGACACTGTAAATCCACACACACACACCACCCCACCCTCCCACCCCCTGCCCGGAAAAAAAGTAACGCTGCGTCAACCAGATGGCGTTTCCTGTCGACGCAGCGCAGTGAAGACGCCGCAGTAAGTGAAATTTAGAAAGTTGACGGGAGGTACGTGAGTTTCAGTACGTAGCTTGTGTATCTCCCATTGACGCCTCTGACAGTGTAGACCAGGCCTCCGTCTTGTTTCTTGACCCTAAGCCCATCCTTCTGTCCCCTTTCTATCAAACACTTGCTGTGGGATGGCCACTCAGTGGTGCATACACAATGAGTCGGTGGTCTCCGTCCAGGACCAGTTAGCATTAATTGGGCAGTGCTCTGAGCTGTACAAACATGAAGACCTAATTGCCTCCTGACCTCTAGAAGTGGTCCCTCCAGGCCACTGTTGCAACTGGCTGATGTGGCAGTGAAGTGAAGCTGAGGCTGCTGCTGCTGTGCCCGTTTTGACATCGCTCGACAAAAGACTCAGGGCTGTCAGACTGGCACCTTTCGCCAACTCTAATACCGTTTTCAGTTCACAGCTGTAGAGGTGACTGGGAGCCTATGGACACTCATGTCCCTTCCAGGCGCTCTGCCCCGTCCCTCCTACTCTGTACAGTATTACACAGCACGGAGACCCTTCAGCGCATCCCTGGGCTTTTCCAGGCGGGTCCTCGCCTGTTTCTTTCCCTGCTTTGCACTTAGTGATGGGGTAGCTTTCTTCTCTTCTCATCCCAGTCCCCGCTTTCCCTGTTAATTCACAGCACCTGTCAGCTAGAGCTTTGTCAGTGTAGGGTAAAGAGGCCAGCGTGAGCATGTGTGGGGTGAAAAAGGGATTTGTTTAGCAATCCCACTCGGCCTGTAAATCAGCAGTGTGCATGGGATCAGAACATGCTACATAATAACTGATGCATATTCATGATTGCTAGCAGCAGCACAGTCATTCAGCTGGGGGATCATTGTGTCCCTGTGTTGTTGTTGTACCCCAGGGGATGGAGGGAGGGAAAGGGGTCCCAGCAGCAGGTGCCTGGCTGCTTTTCTTTATCTCCTCCCCACTACCCATCCTTCCTGAGTTTCCAGAGACGGGGGCAAAATTTACTGATAAGCACAGTAAGGAAAATGCTGCTGGAGAAATTATTAGTCAAAATCTAGTGGTTTAGACTTTTGAATTAGGCTGGTTATAAATGGACTAGCAAATTAATAGTATGATTTGTAGCATTAAGGGTATTTGTTTTGTATATTTTGACATGTGATGTTGACAATTTGTGTTTTAATGAAGTATAAAGATCGACTTTTTGAATCTCTGTGTCTGTCACTAAATAATTGCATCTCTCACACACACGCACACGTATTTCCTATAACTGAAAATTTAAAATCAATACAAATCTTTTAAAAATTCTTAAACATATAAACATTGAAATTATCCATGAAAATTATTTTAAAAAATTGAATGCTGCCAAGTCTAATTATACACGGTGTTAAGAGAATGGTGCCCTCTCCACAGAGCCAGACCTCATTGTCTTCTCTCACTCCTTCTCTGTGTTTTTTCTCAGGGGGAATTGAGCCATCCCCGACGAGGGAACACCACTTTCTGCAGGGCCAAACTGACCATCAACAGGGTGAGTGGCGCATTGGGGGATGTGGGATGAAACCATCTTCACATTGGGGGACAGCAGCCTTTTGCTTTGTTCCTGACCAACCATCCCCTTCTTCCTCCCTCCCCAAGACCCCGTCCCTGTAGTTAGTTGTGTGGGCCTTTCTGTCATGTTGGGAGCAGAGGGATGTGGTGTGTGCTATGTGAGTTGGTTTGTTCCTTAGGGCTAGAGCTGGTCAATGTTTGGAATAAAACTTTTTCCATCAAAAAGTGGCCTCTTGATCCTTTTTTTTTTTTTTTTTTAATCTAAATTTTTCATGAAAAACCAAACATTTTTACAATGTTTCATGAAAAACGTCATTTAAAAAAAGCATTATTAAAATAGTTACCTACACTATTTGGTTGCAGAAACTCAGTTTAAGATATATTTTCAAATATATCTTAAAAATTAAGGAAAGGTTCCATTTAAAATCTCTCTCAATCAAAATGGCTGAGATGTTTTTCATGGAACTCATTTTTCATTTTCCGAACAGCTCTTATTTACGAGCTTGGATGAAGAGAACAAAGATAAGTCTTCACATCGAGGCTGGGTGATATGCTGTAATCAAGTACAAGTTAATGTGCTCAGTATAGGGGTAACTGGATGAAATACAGGAGGTCAGACTAGCTGATTGTAATGGTCCCTTCTGGCCTTTTAAATCCACGTTTGTCACAATTTTTATTGAGCATGCTATCCAAAACATTTTGGAAACTGGGTTTCCACAACTGCAAAGGTTTTCAGTAATGCTTTCAATCCTTTCTTTTAAATGAAAAGATTCCATGTTCAGTTGTGAACCCAGCAGTCGTAGGGGTTCCCTGGGTGAAGAGGCCAGATAGCAGCTTCTCAACCCCCGATTTAGCCATTTAAGAAAGCTGTGCTGTAATTCCTAGTGGCACATTTCCTGGTGATGCATTTAGTGGCATGTAGACCAGACTACTGGCTGCTGAGTTTGGAGCTCAGCTTTTATTCTCTGATGCTACAAGAACACTCTGCAGTCATCCTGGAACAACCTGCAGTCTCTTTCCGTGCACATTCTTCTTGTTTGCCCCTAGCTTGTCTGTGCACTGTTGCTCTGTTTGATGCCTGTTCGCTCAGATTAGACAGATGACCTAAATCCTTCTGCAGTAAAGGCCTGCAGGAATGGGAGCTCACTGATTATATTAACCCCCCAGGCTGTCATCTTCAAACTGGAAATCAGTTTGCTTATTGAAATATCTCCATCTTCTCTGCTGTCTGCTCCATGCCAGCTGGTAGTGGTTTGTGGAATCACTTGAGAGCATCAGGGACTCTGCACTGGCTTGTTGCTCAGGTGGGATAGGCCCCAGCTTGTGGTTTCAGGATTGATTGTGAGAGCAGGTGTCAGAAGTGTGAGTACTGATGCAGTTGTTTTGGAACCTCTTCCTTAAATACATGCATGGTGCAGATATCTCCAATGCGCTGTCTGTGACCTAAACAAAGCAGGTGAAACTGTCTGTTTTGGTGACGTCCTGTTAGTTGCTTCAGCTTCTGTGCACAGGTCAGTTCAGTCCCCTCCTCTTCGGCTCTTGTTGCTGCACCGTATTGGTGTGCCCCTGCCTTGCCTCTTGTGACATTCACCCTTGCGCCCCTTATGACGCTATTGTGATTTGATTGGAATAATTGGAGAGCAGGGCCCCTTCTTGGAGCGAGCCTTACGTTCCTGCTCCATGATTTGCTTTCCCATTAACGTGCCTCTGTGGAGAGAAGCTCCTCTGCTCCAGGGAGGCTGTCTGCTCCGATGAGACGAACACACAGACCCAGCATGAAACAAACCATGGTTCCATCCAGAACCTATCTGTGGGGCCTTTCACCAAGCAGTTATTGGGACTAGCTGTGTTCACAGCATGGTCCAGTGGTTAGGACACAGTACGCGGAGTCAGGAGACCTGGGTTCAATTTCAAGCTTTGCCATTGACCTTGCTGTGTGACCTTGGGGAGGATAGTTGGCTGCTTAAAGAAGTGGTAATATGGACGAATTGCTAAGGAGGAGTACAAAAGAAGAGCACAAGCACATATAGGGATGAAATCAGAAAGGCTATGGCACAAAATGAGTTATACCTAGCAAGGGACTGAAAAGGCAGTAGGAAGAGATCTTCTAAATACATTAGGAGCAAGAGAAATATGAAGGAAAGCATAGGTCCCCTACTTAGTGGGAAATGAAATCTAATAACTGATGACATCAAGAAGGCTGAGGTGCCTAATTTGCTTTAATCTTCACTAAAAAGGTTAATGATGACCAGGTACTTAACACAATATTAACAAGGGAGAAGGACAGGTTAAAGAATATTTAGATAAGTTAGATATATTCAAGTTATGAGGGCCTGATGAAATTCACACTGGGGTATTTAAGGAAGTAGATGAAGCAATCTTGGAACTGTTAGCAATTATCTTTGAGAACTCATGGAGGACAGGTGAGAAGGGCAAACATAGTACCTATATTTAAAAGGGGGAACAAAGAGGACCCCCCTGGAGAACTATAGACCAGTCAGCCTAACTTCAATACCTGGAGAGATACAGGAACAAATTATTAAACAATCATTTTGTAAGCACCTAAAGGATAATATGGTAATACTTAATAGCAAACGTGGATTTGTCAGGAACAAATCTTGCCAAATCAACCTAATTTCCTTCTTTGACAGGGTTAGTGGATGGAGGGAAGCAGTAGATGTAATGTATCTTGATTTAAAAAAAAAAAAAAAGGTTTTTGACACAGTCCCACATGACATTCTCATAAGTAAACCAGGGAAATGTGGTCTAGGTGAAATTATTATAATCTAAGGTGGGTTCACAAGTAGTTGAAAGGATGTACTCAGAGTAGTCATCAGTGGTCCTCTGTCAAATAGGGAGGACCTCTCTAGTGGGGCCCATCAGGGGTTTGTTCTGGACCTGGTACTAGTTGATATTTTTATGAATGACTTGGACAATGAAGTGCAGAGTGTGCTTATAAAATTTGCAGGTGACACCAAGCTGGCAGGGGTTGCTAGCACTTTGGAGGACAGGTTTAGAATTCAAAACATCCTTGATAAATTGGAGAACTGGTGTGAATTCAATAAAGAAAAGTGCAGAATGCTACACTTGAGTAGGAAAAATAAAATGCACAACTACAAAATGGGGAATAAGTGGTTAAGCACTAGTACTGCAGAAAAGGATCTAGGGATTAAGGTGAATCACAAGTGGAATAAGTCAACAATGCGATGCAGCTGCAAAAAAGGCTAATATTCTGGATTGTATTAAGAATTTAACATAAGAACAGCCATACTGGGTCAGACCAATGGTCCATCTAGCCTAGTATCCTGTCGTCCTACAGTGGCCAATGCCAGGTGCTTCAGAGGGAATGAACAGAACAGGTAATCATCAAGTGATCCATCCTGTTGGCCATTCCCAGCCTCTTGCAAACAGCAATCCCTGCCCATCTGGCTAATAGCCATTGATGGACCTATCCTCCATGAACTTATCTAATTCTTTTTTGAACCCCATTATGGTCTTGGCCTTCACAACATCCTCTGTCAGGGAGTTTCTCAGGTTGACTGTGCATTGTGTGAAGAAATACTGCCATTTATTCATTTAAAACCTGTTACCTATTAATTTCATTTGGTGACCCCCTAGTTTTTGTGTTATGACAAGGAGTAAATAACACTTCCTTTTTCACTTTCTCCACACCAGTCATGATTTTATAGACCTCTATCATGTCCCCCTTAGTCATCTCCTCCAAGCTGAAAAGTCTCTGTCTTATTAATTTCTCCTCATTTGGAAACTTTTTCATACCCCTAGTCAGTTTGGTTGCCCTTTTCTATACCTTTTCCAATTCCAATATACCTTTTTTGAGGTGGGCGACCAGATCTGCACTCAGTGCTCAAGATGTGGGTGTACCATGGATTTCTAAAGAGGCAAGACGATATTTTCTGTCTTATTATCTGTCCCTTTCCCAGGATTCCCAATATTCTGCCAGGAGGGTTGTATGTAAGGTACAGGTTGTAATTGTTCGACTCTGCTCAGCACTGGTGAAGCTTCAGCTGGAGTATTGTGTCCAGTCCTGAGCACAACGCTTAGAGAAGGATGTGGACAAACTGGTGAGAATCCAAAGGAGCACAACAAAAGCGATTAAAGGTTTAGAAAACCTGACCTATGAGGAGAGGTTTTAAACCCCCCCCAAAAAAACAGCTAACAAACAAACCCCAAAACTGGGCATATATTGTCCTGAGAAAAGAAGAGTGATGCAGGGCCTGGTAAGTCATCTATTATGTTAAGGGCAGTTATAAAGAAGATGGGGATCAATTGTTCATGTCCACTGAAAGCAGGATAAGAAGGAATTAGCTTAGTCTGCAGCAAGGGAGATATGGGTTAGATATTTGGAAAAACTTTCCAATTATCAGGATAGTTAAGCTCTGGAATAGGCTTCCAAGGGAGCCTGTGGAATCCCCATCACTGGAGGTTTGTAAGAACAGGCTGGACACACACCTGTCAGGGATTGTCTAAGTTCACTTGGTCCTCTCTCAGCACAGAGGGCTGGACTAGATGACCTCTCGAAGTCTGTTCCAGCCCTGCAGTTCTATGATTCTTTGCTCTCCTCAGTATATTTAGAATCTAGCAAAGCAAACTTTGTTACAGGTGTTGCTGTCGTGCCTAGAAGCCCCAACTAAGATTGGGGCCCCCACTGTGCTAGGTGCTGTACGTTCATGTAGGTCAGAGACAGTCCCTGGAGAGCTCAGGTCTGAACAGACAAGACAAAGGGATAGAGAGGGGGAAAGTGACTTGCCCAAGGTCACCCAGCAGGTTGGTGGTGGAGCTGGAAATAGTACCCAGGCCTCCTTATTACTTCATACTCTGTGATGTGCCTTGTAGGGAGACCTTGTGAAGTGGTGACCCATGTTTCTGAAGCTAGATCTGGTGTCTGTGCAGGATGGCTGGGCTAGCTGGATATCTCATCATTGGAATCTTCCCTGTGCTCTGGGCACTGAGTCAGTAGTTCCCACCCACCGGTAGTTTGGCCAGGGTTTGTGACAGATTCTCGGCTCTCCTCTCTCGACCTTAATGACAAGCCCCTTGGCTGGGATTTGGTGCATGGCTGCTGCCCAACCCCAGTTCAGCTGTGCACTTTCTCCATATTGGAGACTGGTCTGGAGCAGGCCAAGTCTTAGGGGGTGTGAGTACATGCATTTGAACAGGAGGTGGGGGGCACAGCCAAGGTCTGGTGAACTGGAACAGTTGCCTGTGTGATAGGCAGATGACGGGTTAAAGAGGCAAGCTCTCCCCACTCCCCCCATCCCAACTGTAACCCTCTTCATTTGAAGAAGTGCATAGGATGGGTAAGCCCACCCCAGGCACGGGGCAGAGTGTTCCAGTCTCATGGTCCCTGTGCATGCCTGGCAGATGTTTCTTGTTTCCTGAAGCCGTGCCGTTCTTACAGCCTGGGACCCACAGAGGCGGGGGAGGATCTGCGGGCTACTGCACGGGGAGCTGCTGCTGCCAGGCGGAAGTGCTCAGTTAGGCTTTCCTAGACAGCTTTGAATGGGAGCCAGCAGCCCTCACGCTAGGGGAGAAAATCCGCGAGGTCAGGAAATCCAGCAGCAGCTCCTGATCCGTGCTTGGGCTGTCTGCTTGGCATGCTGATCTCACCCTTCCTCTACACCCTCTCCCCAAACAACACTCTCCAGTGGCTCTGGAATCAGCATCGTGCCTGGCTTTTGATGTACATCATTTGGCATCGTTCTGGGGGATCTACATGCAGAGGGCAGAGAGGGTGAATGTTCAGTGAGACTGACTCGAACCACAAGTACTTGGGCTCTGGCTTTTCAGATTCCGCCCTGTGTGCTCCACAGCATGCAGCCTGGGATGAAGAAATGGAGATTTCTTAGTGCTTTTTCTATTATTATTTGCTTTAAAGTCACCCCGTTTGAGCTCTGTGCTAGCATTTTGATAGCTACAAACTCCTCTCTTCCTGTTCCCAGGGACCCCTGTGATCAACTAGTCTGAACTCCTGTGGCTCAGGCCACAGAATTTTCCATCCAGTGAGTCCTGCACCGAGTGCGGTAAATAGTGGTAACGGTTAGCCTCGAGCCAGTGACTGCCCTCCTTCCCTGCCCCCCTTTCTTTGACACCCAAGAAGCCTTGTTGAGAAAGACCCTCTCTTCTTAGCAGACTTCTTTGCAGGCAGCCCTCTTCTGATGTTGGGATCTCAGTGGTGGGTGCCAAGGATGAAGCTAGCTAGCAATCTGAAACCTCTGCATGTGGTGGCCAGTCCGTTGTCCTGCTCTACCCACGGTGTAGCTGTAACCTCTGTAGGTAGATCGGTTTTTACACACAGCATGAGCACTGCAGCGGCATGTGCCACTTACTAGAGATAGGGAAAGATGGGGATAAATAGAAACTGGCCATCCCTAAAAGAAATGTGGCTGCAACAGCACCCAATAAAACCCAGCCTGCTGTGGCATAGAGATCTGCTGACACCTCTGGCAGCTGCAGGACAGCACCTTCTGCTGTGTAATAATTAAGGGGACATTTCCCTGTCGTCTTGGTGAACAGAAGAGCTTGCATGGTATGATAGAAAAGCTATTTCATTCTCTTTCACTCTTCTCCAACCCCACAGGGAGTTCGTGGCTCTTAGGAAGCACTCAGCATCCCAGCTGTATTGGTATAGTTACCCTGCTAAATGAGACCTGCAGAGGGGGGAAATAAATTGGGCTTTTGCTTTTTTCCTTATTGATTTCATGGCACTCTCTGAAAAGT